>NC_140916.1:13209129-15609129 GCF_045865225.1 Trachurus japonicus | reverse complement strand
GATTATCATCAACCTGGACATTATTGCATCCCACCGTGTTGATTCCACCATGAAAGCTTTAGAAATGTGTAATGTGATGTGAGTTTATTGTATATTATGTTTATGTTAATTCTGTTCCTGTAAATTCAATCAGGCCTTCTTTGCTGTACTGACTCAGTCTTTGAGATTTATATATATATATATACTGTATATATATATAAATGATAACAAAATACATATTATCCTCAAGTTACTCCCAAAATTCTGCTTGAAATCAAGTTTGAGATTTTTATTTTTATATAAATAAATGATAAGGGAAAACACATATTATTCTCAAGTTACTCCAAAATTCAACATAGAAAAAATGATATGTAAAATGAAACGACAATTCATCATTAAACCACATGGTGGCGATAGAGTTCAATTTACAGCAGTGTCTGTTCAATGGCAGTGGTGTGATGTAACAGGCACTTCCTTTTAATGCATACCTACATCAAACATCTTCAACTGCCTTTCTCACTATTTCACTGCCCTAATGAAATATTGATATAAAAATACATTCACTCCTTGGGCTGAAATAAATGGTAGAACAAAAATAATTGACCTGTAAAAATTCTCTAAAACAGCCATGAACTTAATAACATTTTGACAGCAAGTGGAGACACCAAGGTAATGGCACAACTATGAATCTGCAGATGATAAGTGAATAAGACATTTAGCCTACACATCTTAAAAGGATGAATTTCAGATATTTATCTATATGAATTATGATAACTGTAGTGTATGTCCTATACTCTACATTTACAGTTATGAAACTCTGACAAATATATTTCTGGCTGTGGTTTGATGGTGTGTAGATATTGTTCATTGAGTTGGCAACTTCCTGATTCACTGTGAAGTGCATGGCACACACTGAAACCATAGTTACTGTAACAAACAAGCAAACAAACAAACAAATAAAAACAAACAAACAGGATGACCCTTAAAAATGAGTGCATAACTTTAACAAAGTAAACAGCACTGTCTCTATGTAAAACTAACAGCGGGGCAGAAATCTTAATAAATAATCATTATGTCAGAGGTTATTTATTAAGGTTAAAAATCTTATGAGCAATTTATTTTCATTTTGCAACTCAAAAAAGACGTGAAACCTGCAGTTCCTGACGTCTTTCCGTCAAAGTTGAGGTGTAATAGTTTCCAGTGAACATTGAGCAAACACCACCAAACTATGCAATCATTCAGTTACAATGCCTTCATAGTTCACAGCATCAGAATCCTACTTACCTCAACATATTACACAAATACCTATCAAAATGTTCACTCTTACGCCACTTGCTTGTGTTACCAAAATGACCACCTATTTCCAGGAAGAGAGTCACTGATGGCGGGGGGGAGATGCAAAAACTGGCGTCACATGCAAATAACTGCTGGGGCAACTCATGCATTGACACACATAAATACAAATTAGGTTATGAACTACAAGAGGTTCAGATTTACAATTATGACCTCCATGGCCCAGAAGCCACAGTAAATAACTTGATTGTTTTGATTGCACTCATTGAATATTTTGATTATATGTATACAAATTTTTAATGAGAGATAAAAATCCAAATTGAATAATTGATGACTCCTGAGACCAAAATATTCTCATCATAACAAATTACCTTTGCATCATATTTTAGATCTAAATCTTCAAGAGTGCATGACTCTTAACCCCTGAAATATTTCAGTGTCATGCAATGGCCCATCACAAGTATTAAGAAACCTCACATAAGACACATTGTGCTTCCCTGTTTGTTGCGCCAGAAGATTTCTGCTTATTGTGCACCAATATGTCTCAGCTTCGACACAAGTTCACACGCATGTTCACAACACCAGCACATACATTAAACTCAGTCAGACTAGTGGTTAGTAATCGTTCATAACACAAATTAATACAAAATGTTTCAGTCTCACAAATCTCAGAAGTTATTCTCTCTGCTAATATAAAACTAGTGGTGAGAGTTGAGACCTCTACACTCTTGCATTTGAGAATTTTCAGAAGCGATATATTTTCCTGCCCCATGCCTTCCTTTCAACTTGTCAAGGGTTATTTCCTAAACAAAAAGACCACATGACATTTTTTTGCTGTGTTAACATTTCTACCAAGTGTTGGCAAGAAGCTGTGTTAGACCTTAGACCAGTGAGTCAGAAAGCAGCTAAAGGTCCCAGGGCAGGTCTCTGATGATGACAAATCCAAAAACAGCTGATGGGACATCTACCTTACAAATCAGGATAATCTAAATTCAATTTAATTCATGTCTTGAAGCTCATTTACATGAACTTACAGTTCTTTCACTCACTTTAATAATTTACTTTGAACATTGCAGCTGGCAGCCTATGTACATGTTAAAGATTGAAGTCCACCTGATGGACAAGCATGGCCTTTCAAAAACACACATAGGACGTTGCTTATTAGTAAACTAGGTAATATTCTGAAAGGCAAAGATTATGTTCCCGTCTAAAAAATGGATCTGCAAAAAATATTTTTGATATTGGCGAATAATTATAATTATAGTGGGCTTCTTTTTACAATATGGCTAATATTCATACAGTCTAGGCTAGGTTTATAGTGTATAATTATTTGTAGCCTTATATAGGCTATTCATATAACCTAGCCTATATAAGCCAAAAGTCACTTGTTGATAAGTAGTAAATTTACTCTCTGTTCCTGTATGTTCCCACAAAAGCTGCATCTTTTGCTTGTGCTGAGAAATTTGTAGGCTATAATATATAGCTATAGCTTTATTTCACAGACTCTTAAGTCCATCAAGACACAAACAAGGAAACATAGACAAACAATATAGACAGTACACAGTCTGTCCACACACAACCTAAAAACAGTACAGTTGTTTAGACCAGCATTTCCAAAACATGGAGGTGTATAATATGAAGCTAAAGTTTATAATCCATCTGTTGTTGAGGGCGGGCTGTCATTCAGGAAAAATCCCCTCTGCATCTTCTACCAAGAGAATGAATGAATTCACACCAGGCTTCTATTCAATTCTCAATAATCCCTCAAGTGCAGTCTCAAACTGCAACCTCTGTCATGCTCCACTGTTTTATAGGACACGCAGGAGGAGAATATAGGAAATATTGTAGTTCGCAGTTTGACCACATTACCCACAATGCAATGTGAGCGAAAGCCGCCGCACCTTCGCCGGGTGGAGCTTGTGAACGTGGGTTTGTGGGTTGGTGCTGCTGCTGCTGCCGCCGCTGCTGCTGGAGTGTAAATTGTTTGACAGGGAGGCGAAGGGACCTGTGTGCACGGGCGCCGGGAAGAGGAGGAGGAAGTTTTTCCAAAAGGTGTCGGTGCGCAGTTTTCCAAGTGAAGGCGAAGGCAGACCTCCTTGAGAGCGACAAATGATTTGTACGAGTCTCAGCAACAGGGCGCAGAGCGAAATGCCAGGGACTGTTTCAGCCGTGAGCGAAGGGAAGCGCGACTAGTAGCCAGCCACACCGCAACGCGGAAAATATTCAGGGGAGAGAGAATGCGAATGGTGCGAAGAAGATACCGAAACCAAACAAAATGGACACGATGTAGCGTCGCTGCGGTATTTCATATAGCTAGAACTAACGTTAGAGTAGAGAATAGATAGCTAAAGGAGCTAGCAGGTTAACTAACATACATGTAAAGTCAGCCCCTGCCCCCCCCACCCCTCCACCACACACACCTCTTCTTCCCTCTCCGAGAAACTGAAGCAGAGCCTGGAGGCGTCTGTTGAATCAGAAGAGTTCATCAGCGTTGTGAAATCAGAGAAGATTTTAAAAAGAAGATGCTACGGAGAAGACTGAACCGTTTGGTATGTGTGCTTGGCAACAACAACTACACACACACAGACACAGACACACATACATACATTCACACACTGTTAGCTTATGACATCCAGCTACTCTTGCTAGCTTTTTTTTTTTTTTTTTTTTTTTAAACGGCTGTGATTCTACCGTTAGAGAATGTGGGTCTGGGATTTCCAGCAATTTCCTCGTAGCAGTTTTAATTGCCCGGGGAACTGCCCGTTGGCGACAAACTGTTACTTCACTCTGCCTGACAACACGAAACAGCTGTTAGTCCTCCTCACTTCTATCGTGGCTGTTGTTGGTGGTGGGTCAGTTAGCTGCTAACTGCTAATAACTAAGTTCTTCTTGGCCAGCCAGGAAGTCACGACAGATGACCAGAAGAGTCATTAAAACTCCACGCTCAGCTGTCAGGGCTTGTTTTTACTGTAGGAGGAGGTCTGCTGTGTGTGGACCGTGTGACCTCAACTAATCTGTTCATCACATGGGTAGAAAACACAGCTGTAAAACTAACAAACCCACCTGTCACTGGCTGTGTTTTTCCTGTTCTCCCAAATCTACCTCCTAAAGTTGACAGGGACATGTGGACGCATCACCTTGGCCTCTCACTCAGAGCTTATAACAGTAGGGCAAAGATTCAACAATTAATCAATTAAAGGGATCAGGAGATTAATTGCAGATGAAGATAATAACCAGTTGACAGTTTCTAATTGTGCTGCTGTTGCATTATTCTCTAATGTTGCTGTATATCCAGTCACTGGTTCTGTTCAGCAGAAGAAGTTGGTGTTATGCCAACATGAACTGCTTTGCCATCATATTTCTCAATTGGTCAATTTAATGCTTTACCCTTTTAAAGTTCATCCATTGGTTTCATTGCCCTTCATACATTAATCAGTCATGAGTGAGCTGGTTGAAAGTGGAGTTACTCTCCGCAAGGCCAGGTTTATAAATGCTAAACTGCCTTGACTGCCTCTTTATCATCCTCTTATGCGCCAGTAACCTGTTGTCACCAGTGGGTTGAATCCCCCACAGGCTATCTGAGCAGTATAGATACCGACTGTGAATAAGGAGAAGCAATATAATAATTATAGTGCCTGACCCCCCTCCTGGTCTCTCTAAGTGTTGCCAGGTCAGCTGATTTTCCTGCTTCTGGAGAGGATTGCTGCTGTAATTTCTCCTCGGTGTGAGCTGTAAATAATATTTTGTGCGAAGCAGCCAGCCACACTGTCACTGATGCACACAGTGCTGTTATCTTCTGCTCTGGCTCTCTGCCTCCTGATTCACACCACCCTCCCCTTGCCCATGGGAGGTGCATGTGCATCATGAAGACTGCAAAAAGAGAGAGAGTGACTGCAAAAGACACAGAAGGAGGCTTTCGTGTTTCTCACTTGACTCTCTCCCACTATGATGATGCACTGTGCCACTAAACCCTGAGTGTGTCTTTGGAAAATCATTAAAGATGGCTGAGGGAATGAGTTGGGGCTGGGCTTTTCATCGGGGGTTGTAATGCTCTGACAAGAATGCAAAATCACACGGTTGCCTTTGATGTTCGTTCAAGCCCTTGAAGGCAGCAGTGTGATGAGTGAGAGGTGGAGCCTGGTGGAAATTTGATAGTATTCATTGTGGGAGCCCCTGCCTTGACTGCAAGCAGAACAGCCACCACATATAAACACAGCATCACCCAGGCTGCACCTCAGTACCAGGGATGTGCACGATTAGTCGACTAAATAATTAAGTGATGCTATACCCAAACCAGTCAGCACCAGAAATACTAGTTGATTGTACTAATAATTCATATTTTAGTAATGCACAATGCAGGTTAACTGTTATGTTTAAGATATTATGCAGCTGCCCACCACTGGCCCTGGCAGATGGCAGCCCCCCCCCCCTTTCTCCCCAGGCTAATGCCCAGATGTTGCAAAGCTGCAAGGTGGAAAGAAGGACAGGAATCTCATAAAACTGCAGTTTGCCAGTATTTTGATCTTGCAAATAAAAAAAAAAAGTAAGGCTGGTTCAGATTTAACTGGCTCGACACAGAGAAATGCCTAAGCGCATTAAGAGCAGCCATGTGAACGTTAACCTTCACCCCAAAATGGCTGTTGGTGGTAGCCTTGGCAACGTTAGCAACATGGGCAAACTCATATGACCTTTTTTCACCTGCAAATCCTTGGATCATCCTGATTAATGTGCAATTAAACTTTGATGTTTTTCACAAAGTTAACTGTTTCATGGTTGCAATATGCGGCAGATTGTGATATGACATGATATTTCAGTTGGAATAGACATTTTTGCATTTCATTTTCTCTGAAAAAAATGTAAAAACATTGACTGTAGTTTTTGCTGTGGCCTTTGCCAAACAAGCATGTTCTTTCAAGCCGGGAGAATTTGATTAATAGTCCACCACAGTGCTACAAGCCCACAGTGGATGTTGCGCTTGTAACATACCGGTATGTTTAAATGCAGCACTGCCTGTTGGGGTTATGTAAGCAAAAGCTGCACGATGCTTAAATATTGTTAAGTTCAGTTACATCTGAAAACATGCTCCAAACAAATCATGGTGAAGGGATCCTAGCTTAGAGGTTTTTTGCCAGTGGTTAGATTCTGACTCATGAGCTCTCTACTGATGTAACATTTGAAAAGTTTATTCCCCTGCCGTGGAACATGTTTGATGCTTTAAGCTTTGTTTTTCTTTTGGCCTGGTTTATCTTTGAAGTACACCGTTTGAGGCGAAGATTGGATTCCAAGTGGGTGGGGGTTCCCCATTTAACTCTCTGTCATAGTAATTCAGTTGTGTTTTATGGCCTGCGTAGTGAAGTCTAAAATATTTTCTGCCTCTGCTCCGGGTACAGCATCACTACGGTCCTCTCTCTCTCTCTCTCTCTCTCTCTCAGTAGGGCTTCCCCCTCCCTCTCTTTCTCCTCTCCATCTCTCTTCAGTCTGTCCCACCCTCTGCAGGCTGACGCTCTGTGGCCTGCCGCTGTTAGATGAGTCTCTACTTGATTGTGACCCAAGCGCTAGTAAAACAGACCCTCACCTGGAGGGAATTGTTCTGTGTGAGGGGTGTTGAGGGATTGCATGTGAAATGCATTTGGAAACCTCGGGGCGCTGCAAACCTGTTTCACAGGTCAGCTGAAGGCAAGTGTGATTGTGAGGTTTGCATACACAAACATGTGTAAACCTGTGCCCGGCTGACCAGCACAACTAAGTGCAGGCAGCGTTGACATGTACACAGAGCACACACGATATGCACACAAAGGGAATTTTCCTGTTAAAGTAAACACAAGGTCAGACTTAATGGTTTTTTGTTTTTCAGAAATTGGAGAAGAGTTTTTTTTAGTGACTGCTCCACATTTTAGTACCTCCATCTGATCTTCAAGTATTGGGTCAATGTATACGACAATATGCAGAATACTGCGGGTGTGTTTTCTGTGTTACATTCAGGTCAGTCTCGCTTTTACATTTCCAACCAGTCAGTGAAACCTGTCGGAAGCGCATTTGGGGCTTTTATTACCTTAACTTTTCACAGGAAATAATTTATGGATCTTGATGGAAAAAAAATACATACATTTTTGTGTTGGTGTTGACATCTAAATGTTTGTACAAGATCCAGGCAACAATATGAACCTAGGGGGAGAACATGTTTGGGCTTGGTGGAGCTGTGCGCTCTACTAGGAGCCGTTCTGGTTAACTAATGAGACACCACAGTCCCCAAACACAGTCGTCACTCTTGGGTGAGCAGTTAGGGTAAGGGTGCGTCTGCAGGCCACACACCATACAAGGCACTCAGGGCCATTTGATTTATCAGGCCTGTTTGATTAGGAGAGATGCGTATTGATTAGAGCCGTGCTCTGTTTTGCCGCCATTAGTCTTGCAACCGTGAAGTGGCTGGCGAACAGAATTGCTTACGCTGATTTCTTTTCCTTCCTCCCTCTCTCTCTCTTTCTCTCTCTCCGTCTGGTCTCCTGCTCTGTGCCCAGTAAATGGCACCACCAGCCAAAGGAGCTCATCTGCAACACACAGCAAGGATGATAAATATATTTAGCGTGGCTGTGGGGATAGCAGGGGGATGAAATACAGTGAGGGAGGCCAGAAAGTCCTGCGTGACTCAAACCTGAGAAACGAGTGAAACCAGGGGATGGACCTGTAGCCTCTTTGCACCTCTCCATCTCCCTCTCCACCTAATGGACACTCTCTATCAGGCTTCCTGTAGCGGTTAACATCGGAGTGGGCGGTTCAGGATGGATACAGGGGGACCACGGATGGCTTTTTGTGGCAATTTTCCACTTCCTTTTAAAAGCTATGTTGAATTCTCAGTTTGTACCTCTGAATAATTCAGGTTGCCTCATTTATTTTGAATTCTCCTCACATTGCTCCTCCCTTTCCGGACCCATGTATCCTTGCCAGGCTAGTGGCACTCAAAATGCATCCTTGTCATCCATATATGTATAAAGGCTCACCCAGATATTTTTCTCTGCCATGCTCCAGCTCTAGCATTACTCAGAGCATTCGCAGTGAGATGTGAAGAGAATGCTGAGATGTGTGTGCGGGGGGATGAATTTTTTTTTTTTTTTTTTTCACTCTCTGTGTCTGAAGCACAGAGAGGAAGAGAAGAGACGGCAGCATCTGTGATGTTTTTCGTCATCCCAGTTTTTCATTGTCACCTGAAATGATAGGGTACTCGCTGACACAGAGAGAAGAGGAGCAGCAAAGTCCACGTGAGGATTTAATGAACGCTGAAAGACATACGAACGTGCGCACAGCCCACGCATGCTCGCACGAACACCTAGGTTAAGCAACAGCCTACAATGATTATCTCCACTGTAAATTCCCAGCTAGGCAGCAGGCAGTATCGCTCAGTCCCAGGGAGAAAAATGAGTCTTTTTAATGTGGTCACAGTTCAGTGGGAGGAAATGCTGGGTGGAAAAAAAAAACCCTGTACTCAAATCAAACATGCACCCTGAGCAGAGGAAGGAAAGAGCCACATTGATTTTTGTCATTAGTCTTGTTGCCCTCCTATGCAGTGTCTAAGGATAATTAATTGAATAGCAATTACAGTCAGTGTAGCTGGTACATGATTAAAGATAACAACATCAGCTGAGATGGAGATTTTTTTTTTTAAAGCTTGTCAGCAATGGGGTGTACTGTAAATGCCTTTTTGTTGGTGTTGCATGGCTTTTTTCCAGACATGGTGAAGGGGCATGGGGAGGGGGGTAAAAACAATTGTTGTGTTGTGCAGTTTGGTTAAGTTACAACCCATATGCTCCATGGAACAAACAGCTGGATCGAGCACCCTCATCTGAGTAGCTGAATCTGGTGATTTGTATCAAACACACACACAAAAACAGAATAGACGGAGTATGTGCACTTGGCTGGAAAAACCATACTCCATTTATGGCCACACCACTTTAAATTCTCTTTAATTATAGATTAAAGTGTGACTAGGCTGCAGCTCGAAATGCGCTCACTTTTCCTAGTCTTGAGACACAAAGTGTGTGTTGGGGGTTTTCTCCATAAGAAGCCGAGGAAATAATGCACTTTTGTCATTTCTCTCCAGGACTTACTGAGGTAATTTGCCTACAGGATGGCTACGGGGACAAAGTTCAAGCTTGAGAAGGAGCTACAACAACATGTAATCTTAAATCCAAAACCAAAGACTCCATAATTGACTGCCCTGTGACTGTAAACCAGTTAAAATATAACTTGCCCAGCGAATGTAAAACCTGTCCTCAGGGTTGTCTTGTGAAGTTTCTACTTGTGTAGTATTTGTAAGGCTTTGTTTCAAGGAAAGGACTGCCTCAGTTACTGTATGTGAATGACCTCCCGACCGCTTGTCAGCAATGTGTGACTTGCTCATGCGTTTCCTGTTAAAACGTCTGTTGCCCTTTTTCTTTTTTTCTTTTAGTCACCACGTCTTTTTTTTCCCTCTTCTCTGGTGGTGCAGTTGACTCGTCATGGTGCTAATAGTCCTGTTACCCAAGACTTGCGTAGTTTCTATTCACATGAACAGAAACCAGTGAGCAGTTCATTCTTCAGTTTTGAGGAATTCCTTAAATCAAATGGCTAAACTACCTAGTCACAGCATATCTAAGTGTCAGTTTTTCGACGTCTCGCGTCAGAGGGTGTCAGTCGATCACATGTGTTGCAAAAAGTATGTAGCACACGCATCTGTGGCTTTTTGAAGCAGCCGAATGATTGAGGAAGCAGCTCCCAGTGCGAGGTCTAGATGAGTTTTCCCCTCCTCCCCATTGTCGAGGGACCCAGCGTAATGTAGGCCAGTACCAGCCCATGGTACAGTACGCTCTGTGTCTTGTACAGCTGCAGGGATGCTAGTAGAACAATGAGCCTTTGCCTATCCACAACAGCTCCTTAGGATCAGCCCATCAGTTCAAGTTGGACTGTTACCACTCTGTGAGGCTATACATCAGTGTGAGCAAACAGAGGAGGACACAGGACAGAGGAGAGGGTGGCCTCTGATTGGGCTCTGTAGACTATGCCACAGGCCAAGTGTTGGTGAATCCATGATGGAGGTAACTCCTGTTATCGTTTGACTATGAACTAATGACTCGGCTTTTCCTTGTTATGGTAGCCTTTTGTGTAATATTGTTGTTAATGAATATTGATGTGGGGGTTTTTAGAGAGAAACCCCTTTTGTTTTGAGATGTATAGCATTGTGGCCCAGTCCATTCAACTGTCAACATATTATTTTAAAGTGCGACACAGTACGTGGAAATCGCAACAATAGGAAGTCTGACAACAATGTCAACAGTAAGTTGTGCAGTTCCTCTCTTACCAGTCCAGAATGGTTGTTATGTTTCCAAATGTATACTTTTTTTTTTTTTTTTACATTTTCTTCCCCACTGGGATGATATTCAACAAATTGTCATTTATTTTCTAAGTTATTTAACCATAAGTTAATCAGAGCCTCCTCTCTACACCTTTTTAATAATAATATTTTTTTTATTATGCCAACGTTTTGGTTATAGAAACCTTCTTTGACGCCCTGACGAAGGTTTAACTGAAACGTTGGCATAATAAAAAAAATTTGCAAGTGAGGAAAAAGTGTGCAGGAGTTTCTTCACCAGCCCATGACACTCTTCTCCTCCGACGCACCTTTTGTCAACCAGTGTGCAAAAGTGTTTAAACTGACATTTTTTTTCATCGTTAAAAATTCTAAAAACTTGATGATAAATCTTGTCTATCTTATGCTCTAGTGTGCGCTGGAGCTTTTTTGAATTTTTACTGTGATTTATCCTGCACCAGCTGGCACCTAGAAGAAGCACTTAGTTGCTGTGCACGGGACATTTTTTCATTGATATTTAAATATATAGAGAAGGGAATATATCAAATAGTGTCATTTCTGACCAACAGATACAGTGTAAATAATGGGAGGAGATTTATCATTGCTTTCCTATGATCAGTGTGGTTTGAATAAGATGGTTAAATGAGACTGAATGAGTAATTATTTAGTAAGTCACTCACTTGTTGCTCAGGAAAAGGCCACAAAGATATGAATACTTCTAAAAGTCATTGTAGAACAGTCTTTTAATTCTGGTCTGAGGCCGACGCGTCTTTGTACTATATTTTCTTCAAAAGATATTGTGGCCCGTGTAAATTCTCTGCAGCTTCGACAATGAGCACTGGGATGTGTAATCAAAACTGAGAGAGTTACAATTAGTGAGATGGAGTGAGCATGCTGGGAGAGGACAGGCAAGTGGGCTGACAAGAAAGAGAAAGGGAGAATGAAAGAGAGGCGGGCGCCAGATAGAGTACCGCAGTGACTAACAGTGTTGACTCAATGCGTGCAACTTTCCCCTCGCATTCAGACATTCATCACTCAACTCTATTCAGGCTGCCATACAGGCAACTTTATGTTGCTGTTACTGCTGTCAACAACATTTCTTGAATCGTTTTACCGGGGGTTCGGCATCTGCTCCGACATTTATTCATTCCATTATTGTCATAACACCATTTGATGTTCAGGCCTATATTTACTTTAACGGCATACAGTATACCTTCCTTTAGGGCTCTCCTCTTATGGTTTCACTTCCTTGAGGAAATTCTGTGACTGTGCTAACAGACACCCAAGGTTGACCTGTGGGGAATCCATGTAAACTCAGAGCAACATCATAAAAGCCTGATTGGCTAGATAAGCTGCAGTTAAGTCGTTAAATATGATAAAGCACTGAGCTGCTCGCACACAGAGTCCACTCTTCTAGTACTAGTGACTGAGAAATTAGATTGAATGTCGGTTTTGTTCAGAGAATTACATGAAACGGATACTAAGGTCAAATGGGAACACGGGCTTAACAGCGAGTCTTGTCGTTCACAGCACACTGCAGAGTGTTATTAGTACACGAGCAGGATATAAAGAAGAGCAAGTATAGATCCCCGGTGCACTCTTCTTTTTTTCCACACAGCTCCCCTACACCTCATTAGATGTGTTTTAAGTAGATTTCCTAAGTGGATTTTTTTTAAGCATCCTGTACTGCCTGAGCTAGGTGTTTTGTCCTCTGTACCTCTGTAAAAGTTACAAAACCACAAGAGCAGACAGATCAGAACAAAGCTTAACCTCCTGTATCCTTTTGGGCTTATATTTTTCCTCCAATGTGCCTCAGCACTTTTGCCAGGAAAAAAAACGTTACAGCATTGATTTTATTTGACCACAAAATCTATTTGTCAGGGAAAATAATTCTGGCTGTGCCAGTGTCACACCTGCTGTCACCAGGCCCGTTTTCTTGCACACATCATGGAATCATCTATGTTTGCCGTTTGTTGAGAGACGCTTGTCAGATAAACTTAAAGCAAACATGCCTCGTCTGGCGTTGCACAGCTGTTGGAGCCAAGCTTCAGACAAACTTTGGTACCAGCTTAACAACTAAAAATGCAAGCGTCAGAAATACACTTTGCAGTCCTGAGAAGAACCATAACCAGCTACTGTGTGCTCTCTAACAGACTAGCGCGCCATAAATGGCAACATCTGGATTTGGCTCTGGAAAATATCCACTAGCTTCTGACATTTCACATAGACTTTTTTCTTAGATAGATATGTAAACAGGCATATGATTTATACATAGACAAAACAATAAGTGGAGTAATAAAGAAAACAAGCTGTAGAGTAGCTGACAGTGAAAATAATTGTCAGTTGCAGTGCTTGCCCATATTACCCTCACTTCCACCTTGCTCATGTTGCTCTTAGGCGAGGTAACTGAGATTATGTTTGACAGATTGGGTTGCACTGTGGTTGAAGCTCCGTACTCACCCACTCATCTCAGGATGTTCCCTCTGCCCAGCTTACATACATTAGAGGTGCTGACAGGTTTCCAGACTGAGATGATTCACTATCTTTCCAGGAGAGACGGGGCTTCACCTCGTGGTGCACTGGGGGATGACGAAACAACAGCAGTGAACTAAAACAACATTGTGTGACCACAGACTAGGGTTGGGCGGTATGACGGTATTATACCGTGTGACGGTATAAAATGTCTACCGGTAGAGATTTTGCAATACCGTTTATACCGGAGAAAGAGCAGATGTCTGCGGCATCTCTCTGAGTCACTGTAGTTAGACCGCCTCGACACACGGGGGAGCCGGCACTGCAGCAGACTGCTTGGCGTGGTTGCATGAGCACGACGAAGAAGAAACAGCTTTACCGTTACCGGAGTGATAACAGCCATGGCGGAGGCGGAGAGTGAAAGCAGAAGTGGGAGCATAATCCATGACAATACATCCATGAGTGGGGGAGCCACGAGGAAACGGAGGCAGCCCGACCCGCCCAACAAGACGGAAAAGTGAAAGTAATTCACTCCAGCCGTAATTTTTTTCGATCGATCAGCTGTGTTTACCGTTTCATGTGTCATAGTTCTGATGTTTAGACAGATGAATTAGACCTCTAACACATCCTAAAGTTTGACTTGTCAGAGTTTTTCAGAAGAGGAGTAAGTCAGGTTATAAGCGATGCTAATTTCTGTTAGCCCGTCTATGGTGTTTTACATTATACGTTAGCATTAAGCTAGCGGGCTTTTTATGCTTAGTTGTGACACTGGCTGTGTGTGTTTTAAACGTTATTTCAAACTATGTGGGTTTGATTGAACATCTTTGATGCTTAAATATATATTGCCGCTTAACATATTGCTTTACTCCTCTTTCTATGTGCCATTTTTACTGTAGGACAGGCTAGCCTAGGACACTGTTTATTATGGTCACTTCCGTCCCTCTCACCCACCGTTTTTCCGTCAGTTGTTGACATTTGAGCCCGTACTACCATAGACTGTAAAGGTTACTTACTACCTTAGGAACTCTAAAGTAACTTTTTTGATTTTCCCGGTTTGACCTGTTTGAACAGCCGTAGACAGCACAGACCGTAGGCATTTTTGTAAAATGCAAATTTGTGATGTTGTGATTTCTTTTTATATAATTGTACTAACTGGAGCAAGACTGCTCTGGCATTTTTCCTGTTTTTTTTTTTTTTAATTTTTAATAGAAATCCAAGTTAAAAAATAAAAGAGGAAAATGATCAAATGCAACAGTATGGTTATTTTAAGCACTTGAATTTACAGGGGGGAAAAAACATACCGTGATATATACCGTTACCGTGATATGAAATTACTCATACCGTGATATAAGATTTTGCTCATACCGCCCAACCCTACCACAGACACCTGTGTGGTGTTTTAAAAAAAAAGGAGACCATATTTATCCTGTTCTGGTTTCTGTACACTGGCTCGCAGTAAACTTTAGAATAGATTTTAAAGTCCTCCTCCTTACCTATAAAGCACTACAAGGCCAGGCAATGTCTTGAGGAACTTACAGTGCCCTATCACCCAAACAGGTCCTCCCAAAACGCAGGCTTGCTGGTCGTTCCTAGAGTCTCTAAAAGTAGTGTAGGAGGCGCAGTGGGTTTTGCCATCGGGCCCCACTTCTTTAGAATTAACTTCCAATCCAAGTGTGCGGGGCAAACACCCTCTCTATTTTCAAGAATAAACTTAAAAGCTTCCTTTTTAACAAAGTATATTGTTAGGGATCTAAGTATGGCGACTTTTCTTAATGTCTTCTTAAAATCGATTTGTTTTAATTTGGTTTTAACGCAGGTTAACTTTTATGATTGCTATTGTTTTAGTGTTTATCACGGTGTGTTATTATTACCTTTTGATCATTTTTTTTATTAATATTGTTTTTAAAGGGGACATATTATGAAAGTATCACTTTTTGAAGGCTCTCTAACATATATTTGGGTGTTTGTCTTGACTTTCAGCCACCAAAATGTGAGAATTGACAAAAGAATCTGTAATTGGCTCCCTAGATTGAAATCCAAGTGGTTTTATGAGCTGTTCCCTCAGTTGTCTTCGAAAGGAAAGGATTCAAATTTGCATAATACCACAACTACCTGGGACCGGTAGAGGGAGCGGGGCAAGCAGTGGTTCATTTGCCTTTAAAGGGACAGGCACTGAAACCAGCCGTTCTGAACAGGGCTGTTTTGAGCGGATGAAAAGAGCTGTGATGTTTGATCCTTGGGGTATTTTGACCAAATCAAGTCACAGATCTGTCTTTAAGACACCTGGGAACTATTTTAATTTGTGGAAAGGGGACATAATATGTCTCCTTTAATTGTTTGATGTTGTTTTGTTCAACTACCTTGAGATGCACTTTTTGTATGAAAGGTGCTATAATAAAATTATTATTATTATTAAGCTGCTGTGAACACTAGCTCTGCAAAAAGTATAAATAAGTGAAAATTTTCAGTTTTTGTAAGACTCGTAGCTGCTTGTCAATCGTGTTTACATAGAGGAATTATAATTCAGTCCACTACACAGCATCTCTAGGGCAACAGCACCAGCAATGACTCAACATCCCTCTGAATGTCAGCTACATTTAAAAATCATACAAACTTACAATTTTAAAACATCCACCAACATTTTCAGCACAACCTTGGTGAACTTGGGAGTGACTGCTGTGATGGATTGTATCACGCTGTACAGGGACTTGTAATTTTTGAGTTACCCAGCACGCCCGCTCCGATAACAGCCCGCAGATTGTGACAAAGCAGGATAGTTGGTGAATAGTGAGATGGTGCGACAGGACGCCGTGTCATCAGACCCGTGTCATCATTGGGAGTTTGGCAGTGGCTGAATGCAGTCTTACATTCCTCCCCGCTCTCTGTAGAGCACCTTCCCACCTCCTCCCCCCACCCCCCTTGTCCCACACTGTGCTCATTTCACAATGTGTGCATAACTTAATTTAGAGCATAATTTAATGTAAAGTTTCAGGCATACTCAATTCTCTAATGCACCATTTATTTCTGACTTAGCAATTAAATCTCTGCTCAATTGAGCACTGGATGTTTGCTTTATTGATCTCCATCCAGGTTTTGAAGCTGATGCTTTTATATCAAGGATGAAGCTACTTTGGTATTGACATACTGGCGCTTGACTCTTGGCCACTTTTACTTTACTAGCTAACATCATTGGCACTGAATGGCTTTGCTTGACCTTTGACAATGAGGCAAAGATAATGCAATCAGTTCCATTTTTTACTTACGTTAACATTTCTTGCGTGGCCTTTAGCTCACTATTTTGGAGATGAGCATTGCGACCACGTAAGTCCTCAAAAATGAAGCGGGGCCCGTGGTCTGACCCTCATTATATTTTACAGTGAATCCGCCACTAAATAAATGGCCGTTCAATAGTTCTTTCTTATCTTTAACACCCTGGGGCCATGGGCTACTTCCTCATTTTATATGGAATCTCATTTTCAGCTTGAATAATGCGTGTGTAGGTGCCAACATTTCTTTTTGAGAATCATCACAGAGAACCAGAGCCTCCTTTATGTAAGCTGCCATACGGCTTTTGAGCAACAGCGCCAGCTGAGTTTATACAAACATTAGAGGCTGTTTATTTCATAGGCCTGCAACCTTGAAACTGTGCATTATTGCGGCTCTTGTATGCATAATCAATCCTAAAGAGATGGGCACAAGTGAACTGGCACTAGTGGAAGTCAGCCAACTAATACTGTTGACTGTCTGACCTGTAATTCTGAAGTACAAGCCAGAGCCCTTTGCGAGTCCTTTGACTCGATGCTAATTTGGTTTGTAAATTGTTCCTTGCTTGCATTTTATGTTTTGTCTGCGCAGCCCTTTGTACGTAATTGCTTTTTTTGGTCCCATATTATTGTTTGCGGGATTGTATGCTGGGAACGCTGCTATTACATTTGTAAATGGCATGTTTCAGAGTACACAGAGGAAGAATAACTTCCAGACACACTGCATTCAAATAAACGAACAATGGCAGTCCATGGGGGTGTTCTTGGCGTACTCCTCCTCCTGAGGGCTGGTTAGTGTTTGAAATAGAAAACCTGGATGTGTTTGTGTCCTTGGATCCTGTTGTACTTCCTTTCTCTCACATTTTTTTTCATACTCCCACTCTTTCCCTCTCTTCCTTTCATCCTCTGGCAGCCAGGTCCGTCCGGTTGTGCCGAAGGAGTGTCAGTGTGTGCCACGCGGGTAGGGGATGGTAGATTTGACAGCCACACTGAGGTGTGAACATAGCTGCTCATGCATAAGGGAGCATTATGTAAGCCTGTTGGCTCCCCTCTCTAGTCAGGACTGGAGAGATGATGGTAAATATTTCAGAATTTAGGCGAATAATTTGGCCTTTATTTTGTGTTATTAGACCTTTAATTAGAAGAACATTATTATGGGAACTTGAGTTATGTAATTTGTTTTTGTCCCCACATGCATATGAATGAGGCCTCCAAATGTTTTAGGCTATTCTTTGATCTAACCTCTTGTCAGGAGCAGACTTGGGGCAGCTTGCTGTCCAGGTGGCTGTAATTCACACATTCCCTGGCACTGGTCCAGGGTCAGATGTTCATGGTTCTGTGTCCCCTCAACAAACATGTTGCTGGCCTTTATATTAGATAAAGCAGATCCTCTGCCTGCAGAGCCTTAATAATTTACAGACGCTGCCCAACACGCACTTGAGCCAACACAACTTTATTTAAAAACTGTTGGGTAGGCTCCTCGCTTTGACAATGTTTGTGACTGTCAGGGGAGAAAAGATTAAATCATTTGGTAATTTGGGGAAATGTTTCATGGTGAAACTGATCTCATTAACCAAAAACAAAAAAAAACGATAAACAAAGACTTGCATACATTTTGACAGTGAACCAAATTAGTATTGTAGTACAGTGCATCCTGCAGAGAACAGCACATTGCAAGATGCAGCTTGTTTCTAGCCTAGAAATCTGGACGCACCCTAGCGGCAGCAAATATATTTGCTCCGTAGGTGGGTCTAGAAACGAGCCATAGGAACTTTTTGAGTCTCGAACACCGTTTGTGTTCACCAATCAGAGCGCTCTATCTGTTTAGAGAGTCGTTGGGCGGGCTTAACGCCATGACGACATACATTTTAATTGGCTTGTCAGGCTAACGTCATCCTGCTCTTTGCTCTGATTAGTCGTAGCGCTACCCTATTGCTTGCAGAGGCAGTTTGAAAGACAGCCTTCATCCCGCCCCCCTGGATTGAGCCGAGGTCTACCGGTCGTTGCCAGACTATACATTTTAATGATATAGTCTGGCTTGTCAGGCTAGCTTGTTTCAACACCAATGCCCAAATATGTAGTCATCTATTTTCTCATTGGAAGAAAAGTAAAGATTCAATTGAAAGACAGTTACTTATTAATTAGCAACACCATAAGAAAGACCTCATACACTTGATTTGGTACAGTAACATCTGAAGAATGGTTATTGATTGATCTGTGAGTTCACCACTGAAGAAGGTCCTCATCCATAGTGAGATGAGGAACACACTTGAGGATAAGGAACAAACGTGAATGGCTGATCCAGTCTACTGGCTCTGTTGCTATCATGGCCCACCAGCGCTTGTGGATGTCCACCTCAAGCGTCAGGCTTCCTCTTGTGTGGTGTCAGGAGGGAAATTGAGGCCACTGAGCGAACAGCACGTATGCCAAGTTTTCTCGGCTTTGTCAAGACAGAAAAAAATGGTGTGTGCCTGTGTGCAGCTGTGGGTTTGGATGTATAAACTTCTTTAGTGACAGTGAGTCATCGTGGTCCTGCTGCACTACACGCATATAATAGAGCAGTCTTGGCATTGATATTGACTTCATTAAAAAGCCAGATAACACTGAATCTCATTTCTTCACCGCTGTTACTGTAAAGCTGCAGCAATACAGCTTGATAACCTTTTGCAGAAACATTTAATTAAACATTTCACAAACCTAAAAAGAACGTTGAATCTATGAATTCATGTCCCCGCTTATAGTTGAGCAGCGACGTATCGTAGCCCCGGGTTACGTCACACAGAAGAATGAACCCAGTCACTTGCACACAGTGCGGGGAAGGGATTTTTAAATTCAAGATGGAAAAGTGAAACAATTAATTACCCCCAAAAGAGGAACTGAGGTTACAGCCTCAGGTTAGCTCACTCGCAGAAAAATGAACCCAGTCACTTCCACACAGTGCGTGAAACGGCTTTTAAATTAAAGACGGAAAAGGGAGACGATTAATCACAGCGATCTCTTGCCTTGTTTTCTTTCCTCTGTACCTTTTGTTGCGTCATCACTTGTGCCATTGTTTTTGGGATTTACATAAGGAGAGCTCCTGTAAAGTTATGACAATGACCCAGCTTCCCGTTGCTGGCTTTGTGATTCACCCCATCTACCTTGTATGGAAGAGGAATGCGCAGCGCAGGCCACTTCAGGGAATGTGGTGTGTCTTTTGTCTCCTGGCCTGATTGCTGAAGTGTCTTCTTCAAGTGTGTGTGCATATACATAATTTGTATGTGTGTGTGTGTGTGTGTGTGTGTGTGCGCGCTCATCAACGTAGCTCAGCTGTTCAAATCTGAGCACAGCATTTTTCTTCTGTCAGGCCACATTCTCTGCCAGTTTATCATCGATGAGTGGCCACCTGGGGGAGAAGAAATTAAGTTATAGTTCCTGCACAATCGCCATTTCGGCGCGCTGACCCTTGTCATACTTTTCTTTGTCCCCACTATGAGTTATTGGCTTGTGCTCAACAGTTTTCCAGCAGAGTGCTTTTCAAGACTTTTTAATTTTCTGCACCACAGTAGAAAATCTAATCTTTTAATTCTTGACCTGAGCGGAATGCAGGCCTTCGACGCCTGGAAACAAAACCCTTTGTGATCGTTGTGTATTTGGTGGTGGTGCAAATTTTTGGCTTACATTCGAGTTATTTTTCTTACATGATGCACATTTTGGTTGAATTTGTCAGATGTGTCCTCTGATGTTTAATCACCCAGAGTCACTAACATTTGTTTTCTGTCATTTCACTTCCTACTTATCTCTCTCTCCATCTTTCACCCCACCCCTCTGCTGTTTCCTCCTTTTTAGTTTGGCGGTGATGAGAGAAGAGTTGACAGTAGGACTATCTATGTCGGCCATCAGTCAGGCTCCACCAATGAGGCTATCATCCCACCCAAGTTCTGTGATAACAGGATTGTGTCCTCCAAGGTAAGACAAGCGCATGTCGGGGCTTCAGTCTGGCTGTATACCGAGAGGAAATTCTTATACCTCCGTTGGTTTCTCAGCTCCTCTGTGTATTACTTTCCAGTGCCTTCAGGCATTTTCCCGCTCTTATCTAACACTTGGAATGCAAAATGAACTCTTGAACGATCCTGAGCATTCCCGTGTCTTCCTCTCCTCATCCCTCCTCCCGCTGTCTCTCCACACGCTTGCCTCTGCTCCCCCAACGGAAGGCGATTATTTTTCTGTCAGGGGAGCAGTGGCTGTGGCAGTGAAATACATGGGTGCTATTAATATACTGGCAGGGTGGGCAATTCACTCTTTCCCCCCCTCTGATAGACCCCCTCCTCACCCTCTCCATCTTTGTCCAAACCCTCCCCCACCCTCCCACCCCCCAGTCCTGTGTCAGTGGCCGGCTCAGGCAGGTGCTGTGCGGTTGGCTTACTGATATGAAGGGTCAAAGTGACAGGTAGGGGGAAGCAGTGTGAGAGCGGGGGGGGGGCAGTAGGATTTATAGTGGTGCAGAGGGTCCCAGTGAGGAAGGGCCAATCAATGGGCTCCTGCCAGTATGTCAGGGTAAACAGTCTTTAATTACCCCGGCTGTAGTGTTTATGCTCCTCCATGCCTCCGCCCTCCATCATCCTGTTGCTTTTTGCACTCTGCTATGACCAGTCTCCGCCTCTCCTCCCTCTGCTCTTGTTGCTGCTTGCACCAACACTTTCAGCCCCCCTCGCCGCCCCCACCCCCCCTTTTCTCATTACTTTCACTCTCTTTTCTCTCTGGCTAAAATGAGATGGGCCATTCTGCTGCCTCTGCATTTCAACGCTCTTCCCCATGCAGACATTCCCCTTCATAAATTGCACCTTATTGCTGTTTCTGTGCGAATGCGTGTGTCTCAAGCGTGCATGCATTGCACGCGTATGTATTATTTGTGTTTTTCACCCTTGTGCTTTGTTTTTGCGATACAAAGTTACTAACGGTGTTGTTGTTGAGCCGGCTCTCAGGGATTTAAGCCGATAAAAGTGTTACCTCAGCCCTGATGGTATCAGCAGGTACAGCTGAGGAAACCCACAGAAACCATCACCAGCCTTGATAAGTTCATCTCTGCATTCAAGGGTAGCCAAATGAAGGAGATAAATCGCTAATCTGAATCAGTAGAATACCTGTGGTCCCCTAAGGGCCAACTCCCTAGGCAGTGGAACAGAGACTCCAGGCTCTTGAAGTTGCCTTTGCTCTTCCCTTTCCAAAGCTCAGTCAGGATACACGTATGCAAGTCTGTGAATATTGAATGCCTCTAATCTCTCTCCCCCTGCCAAGCCTTTCTTTAACCTCCCTAAGTTTGCCTGAAAAAAAGGAACAGGGACAGTCATGCAGGAAAATTATGCAACCAAAAGCAGTCCACACAGACTGTACAGTAATAGCAGTTTCTGTGACTTACATGCGTGTTTTCTCACTTACATGCGTGTTTTCTCACTTACATGCGTGTTTTCTCTTTCATCCCTTTCTCACAGTATACAGTTTGGAACTTTCTACCAAAGAACCTGTTTGAACAGTTTAGAAGAATTGCCAATTTCTACTTCCTTATCATCTTCCTGGTGCAGGTAAGGCCATGCTCTGACACTGTTCCAAACCAAACAAAGATAACAGGTTTGGTTTTCACTGGTAAATAATAAATTCACAGATGTCTGTTTTGTCTGTGACTTTGGCCTGAAGGCCTGAGCTGTGTGTGTGTGTGTGTGTGTGTGTGTGTACATGCTTAATTCTTGAGAGATGGACGACATAGTGTTTCACTGCAGGCCAATTGATTGTTTAACATTTTGTAATTCAGCTGTCTTACATGGATATTCAGGTGCAGGTGTAATAAGTGAATTAAATGACAAATTCAAAGGGGCACTTAGACACACATGCATATACTGGTGTGTGTGTGTGTGTGTGTGTGTATGTGTATATATATATATATATATAGATTAAAGGAAGCTAATTCCATTGTGATGTAGTCAAGATTAGTCATGAACATACATTAATCCCACCTACCACACATGGTTACATTCAGATTAAATATGTACATTGATAAATATATGCTGATTAATGGGGATTTTTTGAAAGGCTATTTGCACCTGGAGTGGATAGAGTTTATTTATTTAAAAAAAATCCAATAGTTTGGGGCAATCTCAAAGGAGATGCAGAATACACTCACATTTTTTCTTTAATAAGCATGTCCTTTAATTTATCATCATCATTTATTCTTATTGCTTCTGTCAAAGAAAAGAAAGAAAACTACCTCAGCATATTTTTGTTGGTCTTATATGGTGATGTTGAAATTCCCTTTGTGTGTCTGTCATTGTTAGTTTGTGTTGTGTGTGCCTGCCTTATCCTCATAAGTGGAAACTGTAAGCTGGTGCTGACTAAAGTGCATTGACTGGCATCCTTATTCCCCTGCTCTGTGCTCTTAAGTGACCTCTCTCCTCTCCTCTCCTCTCCTCTCCTCTCCTCTCCTCTCCTCTCCTCTCCTCTCCTCTCCTCTCCTCTCCTCTCCGGCTGATTTGGAGCAGAGAACAAAAAAAAGAAAGAAGATTTGTTGTTTACATCTGCTCTTGCTCTTCTATCATCTCCTTCTCCATCCCTTTTCTCTGATCCATGAAGATGGAAACTATCTCTCGTTTTAGCAGTAACATAAACTATGGTGGCAAACAGCCCTCTAGCGTAAACAGTTGCTGGTTTTGGACCTGCTCAGGAGGGATGTGCTCTCTCTTGTCGCATACTGACTGAATGAGCTCAAAGAGTGAGTGCTCCCAGAAGCAGAGCGCTGTACCTAACTGAGAAATATCGCTGTGCAGCTGTCACAGAGTTACTCCATTATTCTCAAGCTAATAGCGGATCAATTTCAGTGTTTATTTATCCTCCCCCTTGTTTCCACCTGTATTTGAAGTTGTCACGCCAGACTTTATTCTCTGCTTTGCTTGAACTCTACATTATCCTCATCTAATGGATATAGCTGCTGCATTTCGTGCAGTTGTGAGCTAACGTGTGAAATGATTGAGCTAATGCAGCACACTCACGTGGGAGTAAACCACCAAGCATTTTAGCATCACTCACACAAACTGCCTATTTCTGTTTAGTACGCGCAAGGATTATCAGTGTGGGATGTGCGCAGTGTGGAATGTTTGTTTGTCTGTGAATACGTTACATGTATGTGTATGTGCCTGCGCATGTGATGTGACTCAGTGGGTGTCCTGGGTTTGCTGATGGTGTTTACCCAAGCTGCAGTGTGGTTGGCGTTTCTCCACTAATCCAGCCTCTCTTGAGGGGCTCCTTATCCTAACCACTCAGTTTTCCCATGCAGCCTGTTATTATGTCAGAGTGAAGATGAGAGAGAGAGAGAGAGAGAGAGGGAGAGAGAGAGAGAAAACAGGTACACAGACTGTGTACATGCATTTCGCCCTTGCCTTTCACATACAGAAATAAACGTTCTCACTTCCCCTTAGAGTTATCATGCAAATGCTCTACCGACAACTAAATGCTGCGAATTGTCTAAAACGGTCCCACCCTCCTTTTGTCTCCATCTTTGTCATTTGTTCTCATTCTTTCTGTCTTTCTTTCTCCCTTTGTCTCCCACTTTTCCTCCCCATCTCTCTGCAGCGCTGCACTGCTGACGTCAGCAGCCAGGAAGCCCTCTGTACTTCGGAGTGCCACAAATAGACACAGGCTGATAAAAAAGCACAACCCCTCCTATAAATAGCCCAGCATGTCTTTGCTTGAATTTGATCGAATGGGAATAGAGCGCTGAGAGAGAAGCGGTAATGAGAGAGCAGGAGAGAAAAAGAAGGGGGGGAAGAGAATAGGGAGAATGAGAGGATGAAGGTGGTAGGAGGATGCAAGGGCCCCCCAGCGCTGCCCCTGGGACCCCGGGGACCTGCTGTCTGTTGCTCGCTCTGACACACTTCCCCGGCTCAGATGAAGGGCTTCGTGCTGCTCCGCTCTGCTGCTCTGATATCACACCAGCACATCAGCAGCAGCGCACTCCTATTGCTGAGATTTTTTTTTTTTGGCTTTTCATTTGGTGCAGAGGAGGAAAGGTATTTTCGCCATCTGGAAGTTTGGTGGCGGTTGTTGTGAATCAGCAGCGAGAAACAGAGAAGGACAAGCATTGAGGACAATTGTGTGTTGTCTAGCAGAAGGAGAGTAGCTGAAAGGTTCTGTGTGGGTGTTAGTTGTTTTCATAGTAGTTTCCTGTTGCAGCATTTTCAATAATGACACTACAGACACTCACCCTTGTGAGGGTTGGCCGTCCTTGAAACAAGCACACAAAGTGTGACTACATGGTATTGTTGTGAGGTAAAATAAAATATTTTCTCAAAATTACATTAAAAAAAGATACATTTGTCTCCTTTGATCTCCACAATTGAACAGCTGTTATATGTATTTTGTAGTAGATCTAAAGATGTATCAAAGTGATATGACAATTAGGCTGAATGTTGGCTTTGTGAAGCGTTCTCTCTATGCGGTGGTCAGCCTTTGTCATGTTTGGCCATCTGGCTGCTGCATCAGAGGGACACACTGTCCTCACTCAGTCCTTTCTGTCCTTCCTGTAGTTGCTGTTTTTCTTTCTGTGGAAAGGCAAATTTCAGTTCACTCATGTAGATAATTTGGATGGGAGTTACCAACTTCTCACAGGAAACAAAGTGCTTCATCACTGTCCTCCAGTCTTCACCCCACCTGTACTGTACCTCCTCTACTTTAAACGATAACGCTGTGTCAAACAGTGGAGGGCTAACATGGTAAACCACGCTTTTCTCAAGAGGCATTTAATAATCCGTAAGCTGTGTGGTATATAGCGTTGTGCAAGGTGTAAGGAGCGCTTAACATATGGCCTCGTATCCCATCCTCATGCGCACACACGCTGCTCTTCTGAAGCCGTGAGTGCTCTCACCTCTGGCTCGCTGTCATTACTTTTGCTGCTTTCTCACTGGAATCGCTAACTACTACAAATATAATGCAGACTCTCCTCTGAATCTGCACTCCTCCAAATGGTCGATGTGCACCAGCCCATCTCTGCCTGGTAATTGATTTATCTCCAGTTAATTGTAATCACAGTAAAGCTTGGGTAGGCTAGCAGCTCACTGCCCTTGTACACTATGTGTGTGTGTGTGTGTGTGCGCGTGCGTGTGCGCGCGTAGTTCCGTTTGTGTTTGTCTGTGATTGCTGAGCGAGCAGCAGATTTGTTTTATTCTCAGTCTGAGCACAGGTGAGGAAAACACCGGAGACTGCTTCAAAACACATCTCCTGCTCTCACTTGAGCTGATGTCTATCTGGCAGGTTGTAGTGCTGCCGGTCAGAATACCAACGAGCTGGATGTACCGCGTCCGTGTGTGCTGTAATACGCACTCCGGCTCAGGGGGGTAGACCGGTCTGCATTCTGCAGGATCAGAAATGCCACACTAAATCCATCTTATGATGGTTTTAAGAAATGTGGAAACACACAAGGCCATTTGTGTGAAGGGGCTTTAGTTGGGAGCCTTGGTCAGGTGCTGCTCCTAAACTGTTTAGGATTACCTGATCACTGGTCTCACAGTTTTTCATTCTTAATTACAACACATTCATGAGAAAAAAACACAAACACACATACTGTACTATTGGATCCTTTCACACACAGTTCAATCAGGCAAGGTGAGTCCAACAAAGCTTTGTGTTGGCCCTCTCCCATGCCTTGGCAGATACACAGAAGCGTTGGCATGCGTGTAGATTGAGCACTCTGTCGCCGGCCCAGTTAATTAAAGTTCTTTGGTCCATAACCTCCCTCCTTTCCTTCAAAATGTAATCCTGTGATTCTTACTGATGAACAAATTTGGGGAATAGTAGAAACGCCCGGCAGAAGCAGACTACACCCTGCATTTAGAGGGCTAGCCCCGTCTTCTAAAGCATTGCCACACACCCCTCCTTTTGTGACCACAAGACTGACATTTGCTGCTGCAAGTTTTTGTTCTCATATATGATATTCAATGCACAGCTTTTCAGTTTGAAGGTCATGTGTTTGTCATTGAGCGTTAACTTGACATTTCTCTGAATTGATTTTTTTTTCTCTCAATAGGTGATAGTGGATACTCCCACCAGCCCAGTCACCAGTGGCCTACCCTTATTTTTTGTGATCACAGTAACGGCGATCAAGCAGGTGAGACGCTGCGCAATGAGGGTGATGAGTGTTGATGGTAATCATGTTATTGTTGATAACATATTGTTATTTTTGTTGCCCTGTCCTCATTTCCCTGTATCCTCTCATTACATTATGCCCTTCCCCCACTCTCCATATAACATAATAAGTCCCCTGCCTTCATGACTCCCTTGCTATGATTTTTGTATAAAGTACGTGACTAATGCTCTCTTGGGTTTTGTATTAATGTGCTCCACTGGCGAACTCTGATTTGGGAGAACACAAAATGGGCTCTCTGGGAGTGTGAGCAAATGGAGAGAGAAAGCAAGTTTATTATAGAGATTCAGATTATCAAGGGGAGTGTCCGTTTCTGTGACTCTACAACCTGCATGTCCCAGCTTTAGATGTATTGTCTTCGGGTTGACTTTTTAGTTAGACCACTGCTGAGGGCTTTGAAATGCACAATAGTGGGTGGACTTCCTTCTCAAAATATATGTGGCGCACTGATAGCGCTTGGACGGCCTACAGCCAGGCTTTGAAGTGGGACACCAAGGCGGTCTGCCCGACCCTATTAGTCAGGCAGGAGTGAGCTGTGTAGTTCAGCTGACCATCCGTGGAATGCTTCTCCTCTTCTTTCCCCGCTTTCATCCACCTGGCATCATTTCTCTGCATCACTCAACCGGACTTTCTCTCTCCTCCTATCACCTTTCCCAGTAATCCCGCTTTCTGGCTCCAGCTCTGCCTTGGCACACACCCTGGTTTCCCTCTCTACCCTCTACATCTCTGCACCATCATCCTCTATCTCCATCACTATCTTAAAGTACTTATGAAGTCTACACTAGGCTTTGTGCCTTATGCTGCTGCAGCCGCAGGAATTATTTATTTTACCTGACTCAGTATTATTTCATGGTATACTGTTCTAATGCACTGCTAGACCAACAAGAACCAGTTCTGCTGTTGCAAGCAATCTTTTCACGTAATAATTAAATACTTAATGTAAAGATTATTGTATGCACGTACATCTCTTTCTGTCTCCCTGTGTTATTGGTGAGAGCTCCTGTCAGTCTTCTACTATGTGCATATCTACTTATGTGGCTATGTTAGCTTTCAGTATCCTGTCCTGTGCCACAAACACCACAGATTGTGTACTACTTTTTGTACTATGCAAATAATGCAATTCTGATGTTGATATGTTGTCGCAGGGCTATGAGGACTGGCTACGGCACAAGGCTGACAATGAGGTGAATAAATACCCAGTGACAGTGCTGGAGGACGGCCGCAGGATACGGAAGGAGAGTGAGAAGATCAAGGTACCTTTCAGCAGCTTAGCTTAGATCCAGTGGAATAAATATTTCCTTAGAGACATGGCTTGAAAATCGCTGTCGGCAGCTTGACATGACTGAGTTTGGAATATATGCACAAGGGAGAACATGCTCTGTCTACTGAACTGATTAGATGTTCAAATATGGTTGAGGTGGTAATTATGTATCCAGGGTGGCTAGTGCAGGTCATTTTTTAAAACACATTCCTATCTGTTTGCTGACGGTGACAATATTTTCAAAGATTTGTGGGTATTCAAAAGGTTGAACGTGCATTAAACACTATTTTTTTAACAACTGAATTGAGCCATAGGACTCCTGGTTTTGTTAAAAGGCTACTAGTGCTGCTGGCACCACTGAGAATCAACATCCAGCTGTCAAAACCAAAACAGTCTTACTCTGTGCAAAGCTGTGGACAGCTGCTCTCAGCACAGGAGCTCACACAAGTTAGCTGTGAGCTACCTCCTAGTGCTAAAGGAAGTGGAGCGTAAGTAAATATTTAACAAGCTGAAGAGAGCCAGATTCTTTGTCATTAGTTGGCAGACCAAACCATAGCTGAAAGATGAGTGAATATTGACCAGCAGTCTGACAGGGAATTCTACATCGATGCTCATATTTGCTGTGTTAATCCAATATTTGTTTTCCAACATATTAGCCTCAACAACTTGATAAGAAATTTGCAGCGTGCTTATACGGAGAGGTGGGAAGAAGCAAACTGTGAACCGTTTTTACAAGTGGCAATGTGTCTCTTTGATCAGGTTGGGGATGTTGTAGAGGTGGAGGAAGATGAGACCTTTCCCTGTGATTTGATACTGCTGCAATCTAGTCGAGATGACGGCACATGTTTCGTTACCACAGCAAGTCTTGATGGAGAGTCCAATCATAAAGTAAGACTGGCTGCTCTGCTGTCCACCCTTTCTTCATAACCGAATGCTTTAAAGTATTTCCATCAAAGTTTTGATTTGAAAAAAAAAAACAAAAAAAAAGGATTCCACTGAAATGTAGTAGTTGTAATGCTTGTTTTTTTTAAATATAAATATGATGGCTATAGAGATATTAAATTAAAATGTAATTATTAGTTGGATTTTTTTTTTGTTGGATTGTGATTGCATAATGAATAGGAGGGACCAGAATGTAAATAATTACCGGTTATGTTGCTTTGGTCCTTGTGATTAATGTAATGACTGCGGTGCAACGTTATACTGTATGTATTTTTAAATGACTAAATACATTCAATCAGTCATTCTTAATCTGTATGTATGTAAACTACAAGTCAAATGTTTTAGAGCACCCCCATTTTTGCAGTTTGTAACTTTTGAATTGGACAAGTCTAATGAATAACCTTAAATGGTACATAGTGGTAACTTCAGTGTAGAAATTACTTACTTCTGAACCTCTTGTCTGTACAATCCCTCCATTTGTACAAAAACAAACTGTGTTTTTGGAACAACTGGACAACAGGTGAAAGTAAAGCAACAGTGCAACACATTTGTGGAACTTTTACAACAGTTGTATTTGTGCATTTTGATTTGAAGGAAGTTTCTTTCTCATATTTCCTGAGAAAAATGTGTTTGTCTCTTTTGATTCTCAAGTGTGAGTCAGAATATCTGGGGAATCTTTTGTCTTCCCATTTTGTCAGTTCAAAACTCACTGCTCACACTCTCTCCCTCTTGCCCAGACACACTACACAGTGCCAGATGCAGAAAGGGATCTGGAATCTCTCAACGCCACCATCGAGTGTGAACAGCCACAGCCTGACCTTTACAAGTACGCACTCATCATGTGGCCCCAGCAGATTTACACGACAAGACTGTGATGCTTGTGGTTTGTTGGGAAATGGATTAACTCAGTGTCAGTTAAAAATGTCATACACAACTGTCAGACCTGTAGATTTTTGGCAAAGCACTGTGTACTTATGTTTGGTTGGTTTCTGGTTGAAGTGGGGCTGGTATTTTCAGCAATGCTTGATCTGCCCAACTGCACAGAGTTTATTCTTGTTCACTTGTAGAGATATCACCTCAGTCAACAGACAGCCTTTGGCTCCCCCTTGGGGCAAGCAGTTGGAACATTGTCAATTATCCAGACATCAGGGTGCTGTTTGAGACCTGCTAAGTACACCATGACACCAAAAGCTTATTATTCAGACTCACTACAACTGACATTGTGCTGTGGGCTAACCACCGGTAATTAGATGACTCCCAAAACCCTGCACCTGATTTGTAGGTCAACGATTGCTTACAGTCAGAACTCTGCATGAATTGCATTTGACACCTCAAGTTCAAATTCACTAGTGGTGGGACATTAAATGATATGCAAAAATAAATACATGTACTTTGTTTTACAAATGATGTTTTCTGAGTGTATATGTAATTTTGTTCCAGGTTTGTTGGCCGTATGCACATCTACACAAATAATCAGGAGCCGACAGTGAGGTGAGGGCACTCGTTTCAGGCCACTTAAAGTGAGAGCAAAATCAAAACACAGTTGCTTAAGCACTCATTTGTTTCCCTTTGCATCACCAACAAATCATTATTTCATTGATCCTTCATTGCAGACAAGCATAAAATTAAAACAGGCTGGCATGGCTACAGCCACTGCTTCCAAGCCACTCCCACAGGCATTTATCATTGACTGCTTTGTAATGACCATAGAAACAAATGCCAGTGTCCTTCTCAAGAACGCTGGGACTGGTGTAAGCCCAGACTGCAGTCTATATGTGTATTGTCACTGCGTATTTTAAAGTGGATGCCAGCTTGCCTGCCAGGTTTCCATTTAGAGAATAGGAGAGTTTGTGAACTGCACAGCTTCTGCATGTATTTAACTGATTGATGTACTGATGTGATTGCGCAGGTCTTTGGGCCCAGAAAACCTGCTGCTGAAAGGCGCAACTTTAAAGAATACTCAGAAAATCTGTGGTGAGTCAAATAATCGACTTTTGACTTTTGACTTTTGACTTTATCACAGTAGCTTATATTAGTAAGAGATGGCTCAGTATCTCAATAACTGTCCTTTTTTCCCCTTCCTCTTTCTCAAGGTGTTGCAGTTTACACTGGCATGGAGACAAAGATGGCTCTCAACTACCAGGGCAAATCTCAGAAGCGCTCTGCTGTGGAGAAGTATGTTGAGAGAAAAAGAATGTTGGCAATACATGACAATACATAACCTACCTTTTGGTTTTCATTCATTTGATTTCTTATATTTTCAGGTCTATCAATGCCTTCCTTCTTGTTTACCTTACCATATTGGTGAGCAAGGCCCTAGTGTGCACTACACTTAAGTATGTGTGGCAGAGCAAGCCCGGACAGGATGAGCCTTGGTACAACGAGAAAACCAAGGGAGACAAGGAGAGCATTCTGGTGAGTGCATCTTTGAATTACTTGCCCATCCTCGTTGTCAAAACAGTGAAGTGTGAGTTAAGAGTCTGAATGGCACCGCAGCAGCCCAAACTGAATGCCAGTATAGAAAATACATTTTAAAAAATATTCCTTATTTTAATCCTCTTACTCGTATTTTCTCAGCACCCTATATCTTCTACTGAGATGTTTGCCACTGGGAGTGAAATAAGTGCAGTAATAGTGTACATGTCTAGAGCTTCACAGGGATTACCCCTGCTGTGAGAAGAATAGCTAATGGGTCTTGCTACCATCGCATCAGTATATTATCGTGTGTACGTATAATATGGTAAATACTTACCCTCTGATGGCTTGTAGTTGTAACATCTGGGGGCACAGCTCTTTTCATCGTATTAAAGCTCTTTACGGGCCTGAGCCTCTTTAGATCAACACTATTAAAACTTCTTCTCAGCAAAATGGCCACTGCAGACCCACATTGTGACATGGTCCGTTTTACTGGCTGCCCTAGCCCTCAATGAACTGTGAACACGGTGATTCAACGCTGCGATTGCTTAATGTCTTATATTTGTTGTTTGGATAATCTAGGATTACTGATTCCCAAGTGAGCCACTTAGTGTATGTTATGCACAAGGGGTGCAATTTAGATAAAGGTTTATTCTGCCAGCAAATCTTTCCTCCATGTATTAGTTTAATGTGATGCAGTATCTGATGTTATTGTGTACTAATGTGATTTACTCTAAAACACATTATGTACAGTACTCTGCACTTATTTAAATATTAGTTATGAGCAGGGATAAATCAAGGAGCTGAATTCAATTCATGCAACGTGCTTCCTTCCTTTTCCCAACAGTATGTGAAGATGTTCACTGACTTCTTGTCCTTCATGGTGCTCTTCAATTTCATCATTCCGGTGTCCATGTATGTGACAGTGGAGATGCAAAAGTTTTTGGGATCCTTTTTCATCACATGGGACAAGGACTTCTTTGACCCTGAAATCCAAGAGGGGGCACTGGTCAACACTTCAGACCTCAATGAGGAACTGGGACAGGTCAGGCAAAATTCAATGATACAAGATGTCATTGTGAAAGTACCTTCTATAAAATCAGCAATCCCATGAGTTATTAAAACTTGTTGTTCTGTTAAATAATGAATTCAGCCTATTAAAAACTTCAGAATAATAAGAGAATAGAACAAAGTGTCCTGGAACAGGAAAGTTATCAAAGGGGTTCCTCACTGACTTTAGTCTGTTTACAGTTTTAATACCACTGTATAATTTCTTCTGTGATTTTAGAAAGATGAGAAAACCCTGATTATATTATCAAAAAAATGTTAAGATGCATTTTTTCTGAACTGTATCTTATACATTATGCATGTGTAATTTATAGAACAACAATGGAGCAAATAATGACTGGCATTCTTGCTATATCACATCTGTTTGACCTTTTCCAAACACCTATTTGGCGTGTAATAATTAACTAATGTAGAGAACAGCTGTATGTCATTCCTGCTGGAAAAAAAACAATATTTTCCCAATACAGTCAGAGGCTAGCCTGGCTAACACCAGACCTCATCTCAATGTAGATCGACTTGCAGAGCGAATAAAATCAAGCGTAAGGCAGCATGGGAATACCCAGGCTAGTCAGAGGCAGCCAAAAAAAGAAATAATAGAAAATGAAATTACAGGAAAAACCAAATGAAGACCGAATCCAACAAAAATGTGAACCGAACAGTGCTACTGTAAAGTATGAGCTTCTTCTAACAGCACCAGATTGGCTGTGCTGTCCTGACTTCTCTTATTTTTTTCATCTCACTTCCAACTCAGACTCAGCTGCCATAAATCAGTCACACTTGGTTTGCAAGATGATTATTTCAATTAAAGTCGATGCTTCGTTAAACTGATTAATGCACTGTGATTCTCTCTGGGAGTAATTGCCTAATCTTATTGTTGGAACTCATTAAATGGGCAACTAAAATTTTATGGGTTTGGAAAAATGCGTCATGTATTTTTATCACATTGCCTGCAGGTGGAGTATGTTTTCACAGACAAGACGGGGACCCTCACTCAGAATAACATGGAGTTTATCGAGTGCTGCATCGACGGCTTCCAGTACAAGTACCGGGACGCAAGCTCAGAGCTGGACGGATTCTGCGTCACAGATGGACCTGTCAGCAAACTACAGGAGAAAGCTGGCAGGGTGGGTGTTGTGGTGTCCCTCCATCTGCTGTAAAAGTCACACAAGCAGCAACATATGGTCATTACATAGCTCGCTGCTCAGAAAGACCCTTCATAGGTCACCCACATACTGTTGTCATGACATGTTAACATATGCACTGAACACAGAGGGTGAGCAAAGTGGCTGCATGCTCTTGACATGAGAACACCTGATAACACTTTACAGTAGCATGGGTGTTGATAAGAAGCAGCTCTAATCATTTGGTTGTAAATACAGGTCTTTATCTAAGCTACTGTATATGGCTTTTTGCATGGCTCCATAATATATTACTTTCCCACATTAAATTGTCTAAAAGTGACTCGGCCTATTATATAATTTTGCTGAGTTGTGCCTATACGTTAATGGTCCATTTCATTTGGTTGCCAATGGCGTCAAATCCCCTTTATGCATGCGTTGGTGTTGTGGTTGTCTGCCAAAAGCAGTCCAAATTGACATCTTGAAGCCACATTTTTACGACACACTTCTACATCTTGGTTGTTTTTAACTACACGTTGTAATAGAATGAAGAATTTTATTCATTGGACGTCTGGATCTTAAGTTATCAGAGAAACAAGCTGAGCAAATGTCTGCAGCAGTCCTGTGTTTCACAAACAATTTGGAGAAACACTGGTTTTGGAAGTAAAACTGCTTATTTGGTATTTATTTATTTATTATTTAAGTATTTATTTTATTTTTGTTTTTGAGAGGATGTCCTAACTGGGAGAGGCTGACTGCGGTAACAGCACTTGTGGTGAAGACATCTACTCCCGTGATCCCATGCTAATCAAAATGTCATCAAACTTTCGAGACCCCTAGTGGCAGAAAATAACATATTGGATGACCTTATTTAAAAAGTTAAGCAAATGGCAACTACTGCATTTCACTTATCATGTTCATCTTGTGTTCTTAGGAGAAGGAAGAGCTGTTTCTGCGTGCCCTGTGTCTGTGCCACACAGTCCAGGTGAAGGAATCTACAGGCCAAGCGGACGGACTGACAGACCAGGTGGATGGCTTGGGGGTGGATGGAGAGGTGCTCCACCCACCACAGGAGCAGCGAGGCTTTATAGCCTCCTCACCCGATGAGGTTGCTCTGGTCAAGGGTGCCATGAGGTAAGAGAAAAGGTTTTAAAAATTGAGTTTAAATGATGTGACAGTAACAAGGTTGTTGAATAGGAGCATTATAGAATGTATTTTGAAATCCTACATATTTATACATTTCACTTCTGTATTCAGTCATTCAGCACATGAATTACTCATTTATGATGATTTGTCTCCATCTGCAGGTATGGCTTCACATTTCTGGGCCTTGAAAGTAAAACCATGAAAATTCTAAACAGGAACAATGATGTTGAAATGTAAGTCTCTAATTTCATACACAACATTTTAAAGTCATATTTTCCCTTTACACATGTACACCACAGCTTGACCTTTTTTTTCTTTTTGTACTTCATAAAGGTATGAACTTCTTCATGTGTTGAACTTTGACCCAGTGCGAAGGCGGATGAGTGTAATAGTCAGGTCCAAATCAGGTGAGCTTCAGTTTACTGTTATTATGTAGACTACAATGTAGTGCTTGCTTTTAACACTCACCATGAATTTGTGTGTTTGTTTTTTTGGTCTCCAGGTGACACGCTGCTCTTCTGTAAGGGAGCGGACTCTTCTATCTTTCCCCGTGTCAGGCAGGAAGAGGTTGAAAGGATACGCATGCATGTGGAGCGTAATGCCACAGTGAGTGACATACAAAAAGCAAATTTAAATTGGCTTGTTTTTTTTCTTTTTATGTTTGTTTTTTTCTCTAACGCGTGTCACTGTTCAGGAGGGCTACCGGACACTGTGTGTGGCCTACAAACGTCTCAGCACTGAGGAGTACGCCCAGGCAGATGAAGGACTGAAGGAGGCTAGACTGGCTCTGCAGGACAGAGAAGAGAAGCTCATGGCCGTTTATAACCAAGTGGAGACAGGGATGAGTCTGATCGGAGCTACTGCTGTAGAAGATCGGTGGGTGTTCACATAAGACAACTTGCAATTAGTAAACTTTCATGCTGCTCTTGTGCTTTCTCTCTCTTCTCCGTCTCATTAAAGATCAGTTAAACCCTTTTAGCTGTCAATCAACTCTCTGTGGTTTCTGTAATGAATTCATTTCTCCAGTGTAATATTTATCCTTTATTCATACAACCTCATCACTTCCAGTTTTACAGTAGAGACCTTGTACTGTATCACCATTTTGCTGCTTAATGCCCTTTATAACATGTCACCAAATTCCTGATAGTATGCAGTTCAAGATTAAAGAACTTGATAACAGGCAGCAGTTATCGTTTTCTTAAGTATTGATGTAAATCGAAAGCCACTTACTGTACTGATCACAAATGAGATCTAAGAATTTATTGCATCAGTATTTATCAACACACTTCATCTGACATACTTTTGTAATAAATTAATTTACATATATTCATTTACAAAATGTAGAAAGTTCAAGTATGTTGTGTAACCTGTGCTTCATGATTAAAACTACATGACTCACAACTTCCCTATGACACCAGTCTGAGGAAAATCCCTCATTCATATTCAGCATTTGCTCAAGAAAAACAACATCCTTGTTTTGACTTTGCGTCTTAGAATAGAATAGGAGAAATAATCTCTGCTGTGCCTCATTCCTTTCTATTGTTCTTATCCCCCAGGCTTCAAGAGGAGGCAGCAGAGACAATGGAGGCTCTGCAGGGGGCAGGCATCAAGGTTTGGGTCCTGACGGGGGACAAAATGGAGACGGCAAAGTCCACCTGCTATGCCTGTAGGTTGTTCCAGAGAAACACAGAGCTGTTGGAGCTGACAGTGCGCACCCTGGAGGATGGAGGGAGGAGGCGTGAGGAGCGGCTGCATGACCTCTTAATTGAATATCATAGGAAAGCTGTGCAGGATGCGCCACCAGTTAAGGCCGGTGTCACCAGGTTGGTACCACCAAGTTAGATAATTTGCTCAACCCAACCCATTTTAATCTTATTGACAATAGATCTTGATCAAATTTCTCTGCTCTGTGCTGTAGGAGCTGGTCTTCTGCAAACCAAGACTATGGTTTCATCATAGATGGAGCCACTCTGTCGATGGTGCTCAACTCCTCACCTGAATCCAACTCGAGTCTCTACAAGAACCTGTTCCTGCAGATTTGTCAAAACTGCACAAGTGTGCTCTGCTGCCGCATGGCTCCTCTACAAAAGGCACAGGTCAGGACAACCACTTAAAATTTAGAAAATATCCATTCTTTGAAGGATTTGAAATAGGGTTTTTTTCACAGTTGTATGTTGTCCCTCTTTCTTGCTCCATCTATAGATAGTTAAAATGGTAAAGAACTCCAAAGGCAGCCCCATCACTCTTTCAATTGGAGATGGTGCCAATGATGTCAGCATGATTTTGGAAGCTCATGTTGGCATTGGTAAGAAATCTCATGTTTACACACCTCTAATTAATTCCACATTGAGGGATTGGGAACATTTTGGTAAACTGGTGTGTGATATTTGCTTCCTGCCTGGTGTTTTCAGGTATTAAGGGTAAGGAGGGTCGGCAGGCAGTGAGGAACAGCGATTATGCCATCCCCAAATTGAAGCACCTCAAGAAACTTCTGTTGGCTCATGGGCATCTGTACTATGTTCGCATTGCACACCTGGTGCAGTATTTCTTTTACAAGGTAGGAGGAACGGATGCTTCAGCCAAATTAACTTTTTATCAGTCTTTAGGCTAAGAACTTGTTTTGGATTTCTGCCAAACCTGCATTTCCCACACACTAACTTGATTTGAGGACAATGCGGTGAAGACACATAAATTTGACAGCTGTCTTAACAAGTTACACAGATTTATAGGTTCGACTCAGGTTTATGTTCCTTTTTTAATTCTTCTTTTTATTTTATTTTAATAAGCATGTGGGAACTTAGAAATGCATTTGATGTCCTTTGATGTTTTTATCCATTAGTGTGCGAGACTCTTCTCTTTCTGTTTTCCCTGCAGAACCTTTGCTTCATCTTACCTCAGTTTTTGTACCAGTTCTTCTGCGGCTATTCCCAGCAAGTGAGTACGTCCCGAGGCCCTTTGAGGTTCAAAGATGTTCTGAACATGAAAGGAGGCAGTGTCCCTTGAATCCACATGTCCTCGTCCTCCTGAATGCCAGACTCTTTCCCTCAGATTGCCCCTCCCTCACTGCCCCTGGGATGTTTGAGCTCTGACTGATATGTTTATGCACTGACTTAGACTGCATAGCAGCGTTAAAGTAATACAGATGTGTATCATGCTCTGCCACCATGGTATATCATATGGACATTATAAAATCATGGTGGCACTTGTATAACCTTTCATAGTTGTAGTTGCACTGTAACAAACACAGTGACTTAGAATACTATAAATGTATTTGGATCAGATGACCTGATTACAGTTTGGATCACGTCAATGAATTCATTGGTTATTAATGAGTAGACTGTTTATTTTTAAAAAACCTGGATAAATTTAGAATACTTTGTGGTACTATGTTCACGTAAAAACTTCTCCTGACACAGAAACATCCATTTATTGATACAGATATCATCCTTTTTTAAGATAATAGATCATGTTTTGGCATGTCTGTTTGTAAAAGGTGAGGGGGAATATGTCATTCACCCTCCCTCCGCCATTTTAGGTCTTTCATAAGAACATGAAAGATGTATATAATGTGTCTATATGTCATACTGAATGTGAAAGTATGATGGGTGTGTATGAGATTTTTCCTCTCCATAATATTAACCCCCGGTTGCCCCATCCATCCTCCCCCTCCTTGCCAACCCCTCCCCCTTCACTCCCCCTCCTCCTCCCATCCTCCCCAGCCCCTGTATGACGCGGCCTATCTGACGATGTACAACATCTGCTTCACCTCTATGCCCATCCTGGCTTACAGCCTCTTGGAGCAGCACATCTGCCTTGAGGTTCTACTGGACAATGCTACCCTCTACAGGTAAACTTGGGGACCTTCACTTCCTCAGTAAACTCCATGATAGATGTAGATGTACTTTTTAAGTAGTTTCCACCAACTAATATTAAGAACTTCCTCTCTATGTTTTAGATCTTTTCCACAATAGCTTGTTTTGATCTGTAATAAACTGATAAATAAATGAAATAAAAAGTTTTGTTTTGTTTTTAAATTGAAAGAATAATTGAATAAATGAATGAGAGACAGAAATGCACCCCAAATACTTTCAGTTAGTAAGTTATCATAAAATGATTATAGCCTTAAACGAGGTGTAGGCTGAACTGTATCTTCATAACATTTTTGCCATAGCTATATACTGTATGCACTGTGTAAAATTTGAAACTTAGTTAACAAGTTACACAGTCTCTCTCCCATTGAGCCAGACTTAGCTTTTGCTTCTTTACACATGGAGAGAGTGGCCTTGCACTATCGTCCTGTAGCTATTTCATTTTTCATACTAACTGGGAATTTTTTTTTTTATCAACCCGTAATCTCATAAATTGATTTTTTGCAAAGAAACATACAGTACATGTATTTAAAAGTATTTGGACCCATACATTTTTTTTTCTTTTCACATTTTATTATGTTGCATTATATCTACGTAAAAACAAACATCTCTTCTCTTCTCAGTCCACACTCAAAATCCCACAATGACAAAGTGAAAGTAGAAATTCTTGAACAATGATTTAATATTAAACTGAAGTGAAACTGAACTAAAGTATTCAAACTTTATGCTATGACATATGGTTAATTTAAGTGGGCATTGCACAGACATGGATTTTGAAAAGCATACATCTGAGGTTTCCAAACTGAAAATGTGCATCATAGCAAAAAAAAAAAATCAAGCATGAGGAAGAAGAAGCAGACTGCAGAGATTGGACTGTCGAGGCACAGATGTGGGGAAGGTCACAAAAAATTGCTGCAATGAAGTTTCCCAAGAGCACAGTGACCTCAATAACTTTTAAATAGAAGAAGAACCAGGAATCTTCCTAGAGCTGGCCTTGGAAAGAGACCTGACCAAGAACCTGATGGATACTTTGGCTGAGCTCCAGAGATCCCGCATAGAGGGGGAAGAAACATCTTCTTTTCACTTTGTCATTATGAGGCACTGTGTGTGTGTGTGTGTATATATGTATATATAGTTTTTTTTTTTTTTGGAACTGTAAAGCAATAGGTTTGCTCATGTTTTTCCAATATATTCTTTAGAGAGATTGCTAAGAATGCCATGTTACGGTGGGGACCGTTTCTCTACTGGACATTACTGGGAGTCTTCCATGGCTTGCTCTTCTTCTTTGGTGTTCGGTATCTGTTCAGTAACCCAGCACTGCAGGACAATGGCCAGGTTTGTTGTCTGATTTAATTCAGCCTGAATCTGTAGCACACGCATAAATAACTTAATCAAGCATTGTCTACTGAGCACACCAGCTTATTTGTCTTATTTAAATCCAGGTTTTTGGGAACTGGTCCTACGGAACAATAGTCTTCACTGTCCTTGTCTTCACCGTCACATTAAAGGTAAAGCACTCCTTGTTGTTTATTTATCTCATCTCATAAAATGCAAATGTGAAGCGTGTTGGGTTTCAGACATGTGCATTCATTGGCTTTTCTCTGCTGTTCTAGCTTGCTCTGGACACGAGACACTGGACGTGGATCAACCACTTTGTAATCTGGGGATCCCTGGCTTTCTATGTGTTTTTCAGCTTCTTCTGGGGAGGAATAATATGGTCAGTGAACAAATCAGGATGAAAAAAAAAACTGCAATCCTTTATTGTTTTTCTAACTTCTTTGGGACCTCTGTAGCCCTCCCAGTGAAAACCAGTGTCCTTTATCCTGCAGGCCTTTCCTGAGGCAGCAGCGTTTGTACTTTGTGTTTGCCAACATGCTGAGCTCGGTGTCGGCCTGGCTGGTCATCATCTTGCTCATCCTCCTCAGTCTACTGCCAGAGATCCTGCTTGTGGTGTTCCGTAAGCCCCGCGGCCCCCACTCTCGACAGGTAGAGCTGAGACACACGCGCACACTGACAGACACATTTGTATTCTGTCTCTCTCTCTCTCTCTCTCTCTCTCTCTCTCTCTCTCTCTCTCTCTCTCTCTCTCTCTCTCTCTCTCTCTCTCTCTCCCCCTCCAGCATGTATTTGTTGTGACAATTTAACCATTTGCCTTTTCAAGGGTTCAGTTCTTGTTAATGGAGCCCATTCTTTATGCATTTCCGACTGAAGCAAAATACACAGATGTCTGTACCTACAGAGCGATGCCATTTCCACTCACACCTCTCTCTCTATTGTAAAGATGACCCAACCATTATTACAGAGAAACAAGGCCTTGGATTTTTTTTCTTTATTCTTTAAGTTCACGATTTAATATCAGACAACGTTCCCAGGCATGTTTTGTTATTACAATTAGCTCCCCATGAGGCTAATGTTTTCCAAGCAGCTGGAAATGTTTGGTGCTGTGTGTGTGTGTGTGCTGTTAGGTGCATTCCACATTTGTTTTTTAAGATAATGTCTAGACTTGTTTTATTTGGGGAAAGTAATAAACCAAACCAAACCTTTGCACATGTTGAGGGGAGTCGTACCAGAGTGTTGTCAGTTATCAAAATAGCAGAATCAATCAAAAATGTACAAAATAACTGGTTTGATATCTTTGTTGGGGCGTTAACCATATTTAAATGATAGTTGTTAGATTATTGGCCACTTTTTGTTTTAGAACATCACCTTCTCATTTCCAACTTTGTTTTCCTACCTTCTACTCTCGCTTTAGTACTTTAACACACTCACCCTATTATTTCTTCTCTCCTCCTCTCTGGACCTGTCTCCCTAAAGATGAAACATCGCCTTCCTTCCTCGGGGACATCTACTATCTTCATGTTGTCGCAGACCCCTAGCACTCACAGCTTCTCGTGGAGTGACTGAGGTCTCTTTTTCCTTATTGTCAGTTCTTATACTTAAGACTCCTCCTGCGGAGTTTCTGTGTCTGCCAGTCTTGCTTGTTTCCTACCTGTTGTGTCCTTCCTCTCCCACTGTTACTCATTCCTTCCCCTCTTAAGTATCTAGGGCTGTTCTGTAGCTTCTTACAGTCCCCACTCGGTCGGATAGATTAGCTCAGATAATTTAGAATTAGAGATTTTGACTCCAGGTATGGCGTCCTCGGAGGGCCTCATCCTTAAACTTTGACTCGAGTGCTTTTCTTTGGATGTATGTTTATTAAATTGGGAGGAATGTTGGTCATTGGGGTGCGTGCCCAACTCTACCAGCAGTGTGGAGTAGGACCAGGTGTCCGAGCTGAAAGTGTGCAGCCAGTCTTCCATCCTTGTCTGTCCAGTTGTTGCAGTCAGTGTCTCCTCCCAGCTGCCTGTGCTGCTCCAATGCCTGCTGCCTCCGCATGTCCAGTCAGGTGAATGCGGCACGTCAAAACACCCAAACTTACCTGCATGAGGCTCAAGTCAACAACCTCATCCTGGATCCTCACCACAATCCCTGCGGGCCACTGCATTTTGTCTGTGCGTTTGTGTGCGCGAGCGTGCGTGTTACATCGAACATTCTTGTGAGACATCTGAAAGGATAGTGGCCCTGTGACTATCTGGACTAACCAGAATAGAGTCAAGGCGTCTGACAATCACTATTGCAAGGAAAGGTATCTAAAAAAAAAAGGGCACCCGAACAGAATTTCATAATCCACCTTGTCCAGTTTTGTTCCAGTCTTTGTGTCTGTATGTGCTTGTTCCCTGTGTATGTCTGTGTGCAAGAGACAAAGTGTGTGTGTGTGTGTGTCTGTCAGCGTAGTGATGTCATTGGTGTCTCTTGCCTCACCCTTCTAGAAGAAGCTGGTTCAGTCGAGCGAGGGGGGCCTCCAGTCTCCTAGGTCTTCAGCCAGACCCCTGCTCATGAGAACCTTTTCAGATGAGTCCAATACTGTCTTTTAAGCAGGTACCAGCCCACCTCCAGGCCATTTAAGCCAATCAAAGACCTTGTTCCCCTCCAACCGACCACTCCAGCGGTCCCGGTCCCTAACTCTGAGTTTTTAACAAGAGAATCAAAGGCATACGGATCATATCCAGCAAGGCCCTGTGTGGTGTTGTGTGTTGTGTGAGCTGCTATTGGCTGGCTGAAGAGATGCAACCCCATGTGAAAAAAAAGTGTCAACATATGAAATATAAATTGTCAAAGGGTGCATTTTGATAATATGAATGCATCTCCAGGGCTAATGTTGCAAATGTGACATTTAAAAAAACAAACAAACAAAAAAACATGCTCCTTTCAGCCTCCCTTTGAAGCACAGCTTATTTACCTCCTTTATGTGCTTTTACAATCCCAGTTTTTGAATGTTTTTGATTTGAGTCCATTTCATATCTTATTTTTGGACGGGGAATGTCTGATTGTGTCTGTATGGCGTCGTTGTCAGTTCGTTTGGGTATTCTTATCTGACTGTGTGAAACAACAGAGCCGGTCTATGGTTATAGCTTCCCCGGTCCGACGTTTATGTACTGTGGTGTTTATGGTGGTTTCTTTATGACCGTTTTGTCATGTGTGCACATCCAAACCCGTGTTGGTTGTTGTCGTCTGCTTATTTTCTTGGCAAATAATGGATCCATTTGTGCTGACCTTCACTCATTGCATGATGTGATGCTGCCTTAACCTCAGGCCAAACGCTGCTGCATTACCTACAGGGGCGGGGGCAACAAATTAAAACAATGCAAAATATAAAATTTGGAAACTGTAGAAGAAACACATAGAAAAACTGTTCAATATTGAATACATTTTATGTAATAAATAATCGGAATAAATACAGACAAACTTATATTCTGAAAATAATGTTTTTTAACCTGGCAAGTGTTTGTTACAAAATTTTAGGTCACAATGGCATTTTTGGGCACCAATTGCCTCGTTTTCACCACCAGATCTCTGAATGAGCAAATAACCAATCACCAAAAAACAGCTCTTCCCTGTTAAACCTGCTGATAAACCTAGTGTTATGAAATTGAATTGGTGGAAATAAGTATTCTGTTGTGAAAAGAAGCAGGGTGACGTAACAATTATCTGATTGTTATAACTTGATTTGCTATTGATTTTATGGTTCGTTATATATAGACTGTATTTATTCACATGATTATTTATATTAAAAAAAAAAGATATTAATTGCTTCCAGTCTCCATCAGCCATACATACATAGAGATTTGGACTCTTACATGTCAAATGAGGTGTTTTTTAATTTTTTGTCCTGCCCCTGTAGGTCTGAATGTCGCTCACAATGTCGTCCCTTTACTGTTGACCAGGGTCACCGAAATCTGTCACTTAACCACAGAGCTTAAGATTTTGCAGCACCTTTCATGATTTAATCTGCATTTTTATTCTCCCTGTAGCTGTCAGAAGGCGGGCTCCTACAGACATCCAGGTAAACCACAAAGAGGCAAACCTAACCCTCTGCTGAGCTTCAATAGATCAATAGACATGGGTGAAACTGGCGTTTACTAATTTCTGCTTGTCACTGGTGGTGGGATGGCTATAATTTTAGTGATTTGTGGTGTTTGTGTTCAATCGCCACTTCATTGATGATTTTGGGGTGATTTCCAGATGCCTTGTCGTCGTTGTTTGCCTTTTGGCACAAGCTCACGCTGAAAACACAGAAGTAAAATCTGTCTTCTTTTCACTTTTCCAGATCGCAGCTGTCACACCACTGTCCTACAAGCACCTGAAGGAGCGTGAGTAAAAGGCAGCGAGGACTCACAACAACGGTGACATCAGCCATATTCAGGATCCCGTGCTTGTTGGGTCAGAGCTGATCTGAGAAGAAGAGGAGGAAAAAAATGAAAAGAAAAAGAGAGATGTTCTGACTGGGGGGAAGGGATGATAAGGGATTTAGCAGTCTTTTGACTTGTGTCTTTCTGCTCTTTCCGTCCTCTGCCCAATCCCAGCAGCTCCTAACCCCCCACGCATGCCTGCAGAGCAGTGCCCTGCATTATTTTTAAAAATATCTACTCAGATGACAGGCATGAGTTTTTTTTCCCTTTTACCTATTTTACTTTTACCTTTTTTTTTTTTTTTAAATACTAGCTTATAAATGAATGCATACACGGCTGCCTTGTCAGTAGCTCTATCCAACTGCTGTGTTTTAACAAGCGGTTGTAATATCCACTCCAAGAATGGTTCACCTGCATGAAAGAAGGCTCAAAAGAATGCTTTACTCCACTGATGTTCAGTCACTGTATTCTGCAAAGTTTTTATTGAGACATGATAATCTCATTCTCAGCGGTTACACAGGTTATTCTACTTTACAATTTTACAATTATTACGCTTTTCAACATTATTCTTTAAACGATTATCATGTTTTTTCAAAAGATACACTCACCCACGTGCTAGTAGATCAAAACTAGAAGTTACCCAGCGTGATTTCAGTCCAGCTCAGAGCTACAAACCAACTGTTCGAACGGTTTTCTGGTTTATTGATTATTATATGATTGTTTGTTTCTGATGGTGAATCTACAGTCTCTATTGAGCACTAAAGTATAAACAAGAGATATTGGAGATTATATTACCACTCGATCCAAAAAGTGTGCGTGTGTGGATGCAAGATTGAAAGATAGATTAGAGATATTAAGCAAATTCTGGCAATGGGACATTGCTTAGAGAATGACCTAAATATTCCAACCTCAGAGATAATTTAAGAGAGTCCAATTAAAATGAGAAGAGTAATATATGTGTTGAACTGTATATAGCTTAGAGATGTATGACAGCACCTGCTCAAAGCCAAAAAGACGAACATAATGCTATCGGATCCTGTCCACACGACTGTGACCTGAAAGTGACAACTCAGTGTGTGTGTGTGTGTGTATGTGTGTTACATAAGTAAGTGCTACTGTACTGGATGAGAGAAGCCAGAAATGCCTGTGTAATGGAAACCAGGATTACTTGAACTTTGTTGATGTAGTTCAGTTAGACATTTCCTGCACTATTAAGGAAGGTTTTTTCATTGCATAGCTGGTCACTAAGGCACATGAATATATGCCTGAGCATAAGCACGCACATATCTGATAGGTGAGAGCATTACACACACGAATAACCACACACGTCGTACACATAAATGCGCACATGCACTAAAGCCTAAATGAGGTATTTATGTTCATTATCCATTATCTAGTCTGTGTAATTTGTCTCAGACAGGCTGAAGTTGGAGTGTAAAGAGAGAAAACCTCCAAAGTCCAGACCTGCAGAGTCAGCGTAGTTTATGCTACTCTGAGGCTCCATGTTGTTTCTTCTGTTTCTGGTCAAATTTGCTGACGTTCAGGAGGAGAGTTGACAGTTTGGCCTCTTGTTCCTTCCTTTAACCTGTTGTGTGTAGTGCTTCATACATTCCATTTAAACATGCCATGATTTCAAACACTTTAAGATACTGTTTTGGATTGTTGTTGTTTTTTTTCCCCACACAAATATGTATTGTCTATTTCGCATATTTATTGTTATGTGTAATTTTACTCACAAATGTTATATTTTTATTGCATAAATCTTTTTTATTGTGGAGAGTGGTCAGCTTTGTGCCAGTCGAGTTTAGCCTGTGTTACGCCCTGATGTGAGCCCTTGCCAATTCCATTTGATAGTCTTTGTCATACAAAGACAGGCAGCCCCCCCAAACATACTCCCAACATCCCCAACGTCGACCTCTGGACCTATGCCACTCCTTCTACAGGTGATCTAACTCTGGTGAGCACCTGCCAGAAGTCATTTATGTTTTGTGTTCCAGCCAACTGTTACAGAATCTGTTCATCTGGTATAATTATAGTTCACTACTTCACTAATCCGTGCTCCAACAATAACCCCAGTACAGTAGTTTTTAGTACTGGTCTTGTATTTCGCACCACTGATTGTAGCCTGACATATCTGATATAGTTCATCTGCAGAATGGCGCAGGTAGTCATAACACCAAGAGGACATTTAAATCAAGTTAATGTTGCTTTGTTCTTAACGAGTGGAAAACTTTTGACACCTTTCAGTGACGTTTTTTACTAAGACGCTCTGTTTTTCTGATGTTAAGCCTGTGGAGGAGACTGTTCTTTATTCTGTGATGTGTCACCTCCAGACTGCACTGTGCCGGATATACTGGATGTGAGAGGACTCACTTGAGAGGGGCTGCCTGCTTTGTCTAATGAAAAAAAAAAAAAAAAAAAACCTTTAAGTGACATCAGAGATGCTATTTTCTTCTAATCTAATGTTTTGCCTGTCTAATGAAAAGTATAAAAAGAATGGATTGTATTTTTAATGCAACCTTTTTCCAGCCACTTTTTTGTAAGAAAATCAAAATGTCCAAAAAAAGCACGAGAGGCTCTGCGGTTGTGGATGCTGTCCCTGTCTGTGAGGGGTGGAGGTGGACACCTTCAGGCACCTCAGCAGCCCTGCCTCACACAGCAGGGACACCCCCCACCACCTCTGGCCCTTTTAGGGTCTCCAGCCTCAACACTCCAAACCTCCAAGCTGAATGTACCTCTTTGAAACTAGTGTAGTCAAAACCTGAAGATTTTCTGTAATAAAGCAGAATGTTTTGAAGATACACCGACGTCTTTCAGTGCTTCCTTACTCTCTACTGTTGTTGTGTCAGCAGACTCTAAGGATGTAAGGATGTGTGTGTGTTTGTGTGGGCGGCTTGAAGTGTGTTTGTGTGCATTTGACCATACTAAGCAGATGCCGTGCTCTAATGAGATGGCTGAGAGGCTAAGCTGGATCAGCTGAGTGGCTGCGTATCAGGACGGAGTACTGCTGCTCTTCCACGGCCCCATGTGTGGCTTCACATCAAGAAAACATCAAGCACAGTGAGTCACTGTATAGACGAGGTTTACAATGATGTATATGAACTATTCTGCTCCACTGTTGAGGAGCGCTGATCCATTAGAGGGTAGAGTAGTTGTGGGCTGAACAGTGGGGAATGAGAAAGGCTCTGTCTATCAGTACATACACAATGACACCCTTTCATATTTGTTCTTCTGTCTGAATGTGATTGTTGTGTATTACAGGCTGAGCTTCACATGGGCCAAACTTGTTGGCCGAGGGTGGGGTAGATTTTCATTTTCTTTTTACAAGAGCTCTATTCTCTGCTGTGTGTGTGCGTGTGTCTATTTTAAAGTAAAACTGGAGAGAGTGGGGTCATGAACATGGCAGCCAGGCAGCCAAACAATGCAGCAGAATTGTAGCACAGTCAAGTGTTATGTTGATGGCATAGAAAACAGCAAAAAAGGGAGTATGAAGTAGTGTCAAGTGAGAGGAAAAGTTGGGAGGGAGTTGGCAGGGTATCAGAAGTTGACTCGAGCTCTGCTCAGTGCAGAGCTGACGCACTAGAGCTCAGAGAGAGACAGAGAGGGGAGGGGCGAGAGAGGGAGGGAGGGAGGGAGACAGGCAGCAGTGGCCAGATGGAGCCCTGTTTGTTTTGGAGTAGCTGACTGCTGCTGCTGAGAGCGGGACAGTCTATCTGCACTACTGTGTATGAGGCATAGAGCACATCACACCCTGTCTGGGCCACAGCAGGACAACAAGCCATTGTTTTCTGCTTATGTGGACAGGTCTTCTAGTGTAAGCTGTGCTGCTCACTGTGGAGGCTCTCTATGCAGCTCAAGGTCACGAGGATCCAGCAGCAGCCTCAGGGAGCTGTCCCATCTGGATCTGTGGACCCGCAGAGGCAGGTGGACCTCGCCTTCCCCTGCTGTGACTATCCAGCCTCTTGTGTGCAGACACCATGGGAAGCTATAGGACTCTGAAGAGGATGTGAGGCCTGGACTTGGTGTCAGTACCTCCCACGACAGCGTCAGTACTCCGAGCCCTGATCCGGCGGTCGGAGTAGAGGGGAATGGGCCCAGCCTCACTGCAGGAGGAGAGAGAGCCGGAGAAAGAAACCAAGGAGATGGAGAGCTACCACTGCCTTCTGCAGGCTGGCTCTCAGCTTGAGACCACTCTGCAGCGTGAGTACACACTATGCTGACAGTGCTCGTTTAACTTCTGCTGGCCACTCTCAGGCCTTTGGATAAACTATTTTCCATTACTGCATTTCACATTGCTCTCCTCAGCACACTGCACCCATGTATTGTACTTGAGCTGAAGTTAATTCACTTTGATTTACAATGTTGATTCCTCAGTTGTGAGAACCGCTCCATGAGGCAACTGGAAAACCGCACACTGTCTTTGGTTTTTCAGTATTATTGATGTGCCAGTTCCTGCAGCTTTGCTATAACTGTGGGCCACTGCAGGGATTATGTCAGCTATTTTAAGCCCACGCAGATGGACAGATATTTATCCATAGTAATGTCATTTGTAGCCTGAATATATCTGTAGACTGAGGGTTGCACACCAGTATGAGCTAGTAATGAAAGAAAATGCATAGCAGTGGTGTCAACTAACACCCTGGGAATAACAAATAGGGTGTTTAATGAGATGTATAATTCATGATTCACTGCTCAAGGGGTGTATTTGTATTTGTATGTATTGAAATGTGAAGCTACTAAACTGTTAACACTTCCTTTCAATAGCATCTGAATTAAGAACAGAAAGGCAAAGGGTTATGGTCTTTTTCATGGCTTCAAAAACAAAATTATGCTCAACATTTGTCAGTCAGTTTTAGTTTTAAGTTTAGTCTTGTCAAATGTCCGAAGAAAATGGAGAACGAAAGAGCCATGATGAGCAGAAATAGGCCCTGATGTAACTGACAGCTTCATGGAGCGGCTTCCTCCGGAGGCTAATGTGATTACTCTGGGATCTTGGCAGCCTTGAGTTATTGTTTAATTTATGGCCCTTTGCCTCTTTATGTCTCCTGTGGGTTCATTGTACCTGTGCTGGGGTGTGTGAGCAGGAGACAGCAGAGAAGAAGGCCACATTGAGTTTCTATTTATACCAGGTGAAGTGTGAAATGTGAGCCCTGCGCTCTGGGTTTTGTCCTATAATCTTCCTACAGGAGACGCAGCGACGAATATATAAAGAACAGACTGCTGTATGAACCAGTAAACCCACATTCATCATTTACTCTAATGATATATTATCCCTCATGTGCCCTCTCTGCTATGCACCTGCGGAAAATCAATCTCAACATCGTTTTAAATCACCTCTGCTCCAACACAATGTCCATAAGTGTCTGAGCCGTCCTCAGTTCATTTACAGAATACAAGCATTTCAAAGTAAATGTTCAATTTACACTATACTGATGACACAGAACCTCATGACTGTGTTGTCACACTACACCCAGTAGGAGACTGCACTCCCACTGGAACACAGTCTAAATACAGTTTGCTTAAAATCATGATTTTTCCCAGCAGTATTGTAGTTAACACACAGTCTAATTACATTATAACAGAACGTCATGTGAATCATGATGAATCACTAAACGTGACACAGGGCAGCAACTCATACTGTAGCACAGTAGGAGCAGAATTTCCCTCCCTCCACTCCAGCTGTCGTTTCCACGTCCATCCACACTCTTCAGATGCTTCAATTGCTTTAACACATGCTGTCAATCCAGTATTGATATTTCCTGTTGGTTCAGCTACTTTTGGGACATATATGCAATCTGATCATTCAGGATCCAACAGGAGCTTGAATGTAAAGTTTTTATTTTCAAATCCCTCTAGAAAAGACGTCTCAACTCCTTTCGTTGCTCAAACATCATATAAAACCTTTCTAGTGTTTCAAAATCAACTGCTTTAAGTGGTTAAGGTTAAACCGCACATGAAAAAGTCACAAAAAGGAACTTAGCTGACAGTTAAGTTATTAGTACCAACAAGCACATTTACATTTCCTCCGAAAACAACATTTCCTCAAAGGACATTGATCTGTGTGTATTTAAAACCTACCCTATAAATCCAATCACTGTTTGACAATTGGCTGTTAACGAGGATACCGAAATCAGACCACACAGCACATGTCATGGGTGCTAAACGTCACAAGCACTGGGGCCTTGAGAGTCAGAGCCTTGTGAAGCCATTGTTCAGGGTTTTTACCACCGAGCTCTAGTTTCCACACATCCGACCAGTGAAATTCGCAATTTCCTTCTGCCCTTTCCTATCAGAACGCAGCCACCCACCAGTCTAATCCCCTTAGCACCGAAAGCTTTGTTTAGCAAAATATCTCATGACCTAAAAGCAGTGTGAAGCTAGGTCTCTGTGTACTATGAACATGTTTGTATGTGTAAGAGGGGATTTCTTGCTCTGTGAGGGGATTACATGTGTCCGCTTTTTGTGTCCCGGTCAAATCAGACATGTCGGGTATGTGCACCCTCGACTAAGACTTTACTATGTGAATCAGGTGTGGTGTTGTTGTTACCATGAATTGGTGGTATGAAAAATACAGTATATTATTTTATTCCCTTTTGAAAAGACCAATCACTGATTGTTTTAGTCAGTAATCAAGCTAAGGGCATGTTCCAACATCTACTGTCTACATCCAACATTTACTACATGTTTGATACTTTGCCAACCTCATAATATTGACTTTGAATGGTGTCTGTAAAATGTATGCACACACTCCTATGAGTCCTAATGCAACCCCCTAAATAGAAATTTGTTTTCACGTGGACATAAAAGGCTTCTCAGAGAGCCCAATAAACAGCATCGTGATTCAACGTTGTAAAGGAATAAAAGAGGAAAAAGTTAAAGCTTTAGTAGGAGCTGTGTGTAGTGAAGTCAGTGTAGATGTTTATCACTGTTTGGACAACTGAGATAAGCCTCAGCTTTGGAGATTGAAAGGATTGGTCTGAGTCTGAGTGTGTTTGACTCGCAGCGAATCTCAGTTTCCATCCACACTGGCAAACACTGCTCATTCTCTGTGCGTAAGAACACAAGAGCAAACAGAGGTTATTTGATTTTTGCCCGTGTTGCACTATCGTGTCACCTGGAAAGGTCTTAATGTAATGCATAATGCAAGCTCGAAGGGAACCGCAACATTTACTAAACAAGCATAATGACACTATGGTTTGTGATTAAGATATTTATCAACATGAACATTTATCTTCAGGCTTTAGCTGTTGAAATTATATGGTAGAATTAATTGTTATACCTCCATTTGAATTTAAACACACCATAAAGTTACATCCAATTAACTAAGCTAATGGATTTTATTTTTTAATTATTTCCTATATAATTTCACTTTAGGCCGAAGTCCTGTTGAACTTTATCTGGCAGTGTTGTCTGATGCGTTTAGTGATAAGATGAGCTCAGGCACAGTGGATGGAGGACATCTTCAAAAACATGTCTATTAAAAGGCGACGCAGCTTTCAGCACAGGCTAATCTCCCTTTGATCAACACCAGAGGACTGCAGTGTGTGCGCGCTTGACTTCAGTGCAGTCACAGCAGCTCTAATCAGATGTTGTCGGCTTCTTATCCAGTCATGCGCTGTTCGACGATGTTTTTGTGTAAATAATTCACAGCAGAATGTGCCCTCACATTGCATTTACCTCAATGGAAAATGTACATTAACATGACATCTCATTTGTTTATTCAAGACTTGTCTCCCATTTCCTGAGGGTCCCGTGGCACCGGGTTATAAACGGTTATATAACTCTTCCAGTGTGACAGTAACTTTACCCTGTGTCTACATTGTGTGTGCACAGGCCAACCTTTTGGTCCTGCTGTGGCCTGGCTTGGCTCAGCTCCTCTCTGTTACAGACACACATCAAATATTTAGCAGGTACCAGTAGAGCTCATTACTTGCTTCCTGACAACCTGTTGGACACTATTACTGCAGTGGACTCATGGAAAATAACACCTCCTTAGCTCTCTCTTTCTTATGGTTTCTATCATCTCTTTCTGACTATGTTTTTCTATCTCTGCTGTAATTCATATTTAATGTCTATCCATTATTGATGTGGCGACGATGAATTGCGTGCCTCTTAAGCTGTTGTGTAAACCACTGAAAAGGGCAGGGACATGTAGTTTAGCATGGTTTAAACAAGTTCAAGCCTTACAGTAGCAACAAATGTAAGTTTTCTTCCTATTTCTGTTGTTTATTATATTATACACTCTCTCTCTGTATTTATGTTAGCTCGGTAACATTTCCTCTGTAATGAAACTTGAACAAATACGCCTATAAAAGCCTAAAAGTGTCCCTTATACTCTAGATATGATCATCCATTTGATGCATTAAATGTGCTGTAAATGTAATGTGAGCACAGACTTTTCATGATGCATGAGCCAATGTGTCTGCAGTCAAACCCATCCAGCTGAATGTTTCCTGGTTCACCCAAGGACAGTTGTGAGTGCCTTTTTGAATTGCATTGACTGCTCCATAAGAGACTTCATGCATTTACTGGCTACTCCTCGTATTATAAATCACTAATGGCACCCACCGTGCATGAGACGTGGGCCATCTGCCAGTAAACCCAGCCCCAAACTTCTACTACAAGAATGCATTGATTTACATATGGCCTCAGCTCTCCCAGCTATCTGCTGGTCGTGATCATGAAACACAAAACAAGTGTTATCTAATAATGTAACATAACAGGAAGTTCAAAACAGGCTCAGACTGGCTATGTTTCTGTGAGATGTGAACTTTATTTTTGGATTAAAGTTGACTGATGATATTTTGGGTAAGTTTACTCTTGAAATGCTGCTGCTGCTTTCATGTCCAAAGTTAAATAGAAAAAAAGATTGACTGTTGTTGCTCTGGTAGAAATGTCCCTTTAAAAAAAGAGGGAGCTGTTTCTCCGCCAACATTATTTTGCACCTATGGATCCTTTTATTTGAATGTGTTGTGTTTTTGTTACTCTGCAGTGCATTATCACTACCTCCCTCAAACCTTAGTTTTTAAAATGTGTCTGTCTCCTTCCAGAGGTGACTGTCCCTGTGAGCATGAAGGAGGTGGGAGGCTACATAGAGAAACAGGTGGCATATCTGTCAGGTGAAACCTTTTAATTGAATGATTTGTTAAATATTAGACACATTTTTGTCTGATATGAAGTTTATTGTCTTCATCATTTACTTCAAAGCACCTGCAAAGCATGTAAGACATTCTAACATGTCTTATACAGAAAGTGATTGCTTCTATCTTTTTTCCCCCCAGGGGGCCGTGGGGAAAACTCCAGTGTCATCATCACCCTCCCTGAATGCTCTGCTTTCAGCGACATTCCAGAGGAAGCTTTGGCCAAAGTCTTTACATACCTCACGCTCATCCCTCGGTGTGTCCTACTTCATTCATCCCTGCCTGAGTTTCTCCCTCTTCCTTCTCTGCAGTGCACCAAATGTCTAGCTCTTATATTCTGAGCACAGCTGGCCTTCACTGCTCCTCACCCGGCTGTGTCAGTCAGATGTCCTCCCGATGCCCTCTATGCCCAAACCTCGCTCCCCACAAGAGAGTAGGAAATCTTGAATTACATCAAGTGCAGGCTTTTCCCCCTCATGTGTCACTGCAGAGAGGTTCAGATGATGAAGAAGTCATGTATGGAGTGGCAAAGCGATATAAATGAAATGATTTGACAGATCTATGTAAATGCTCTTTAAAGGATGTCCCTTTTTTAATTTTCCCGAATCATTATATTCTTCACCATGACACTGCAGATATATCCAACTAATCATTTTTCTTGCAGAACGAGGCAACCTGGAGTCAAATTTATCATCATTTTAGACCGAAGACTGGACACATGGGCATCTATCAAATCTGCACTGGCCAGGATAGCAGTGAGTTTCAGATTTGTTCTCACCAAGGTGAATGATAAACTGCGTCTAGGTGCATCTGTTATTAAAGCGGTGATGAGTTACAAATGTGCTCTGCTGTTCAGACATCATGCTCAGTGCCACACTGTATTTTACATCCATCACTGCTTGTGAGCTACGTGACTGAGCGTTCAGGTTGTTGTTTTATTAATGAGCTGCTGTCCATGGTGCTGACTGAGAACCTGTCCGGTTAGCTACCATAAATCAGGGCTTTCTATAGTGTTTTCATTCTGCTCTGTTCTTCCAAATGCTGCATATAGTGTTGTTTAAAGAGTTGCCTGTTTGTATTGAATGTCCCGTTGTTGCATATTGCTGCAAATGTATGAGTAAGCAAAAAGTGTGTGATGACGCGGGTGCTGAGGAGAGGATAGGATGAGGATGAGGATGAGGATGGGGATGGGGAGGAAGTCGGACGGGCAGGCGGGCGGGAGGGAAGGAAACATTGCAGACAGCGCTGCCACCCTCTGTCTGAGAGGCAGCAGCGGCAGCAGCAGCAGCAGCAGCGGCGGAGGGGCTGCGGCTGTGGCTCGGCCAGCCCCGGGGGGAGCCGCATACAACTCACCTGTACGGCCGTCAATTTTTCATCCGACTGGCGGGAACTTCACCTCTCACCACGATGACTTCCAACACCATGGCCGATTGCTTTTACCGGCGGGGAGTGCCGAAGATCCGGAGGACCCCGGTAACGACTCAGGAGCTGCTGAGTAGTTTGTGTGCAGAGTTTTAAGGGGACGTTTTTTTAATGGGGGGGCGGGTGGTTACGGTGAATGCGGCAGTGGAGAGGCTGTGACTGCTGCTGTCGGCGGGTGCAGCACTGCGGTGCACGGTGCACTTCTGCTTAGTCATGCAATTGTCTTGACTGTGCGTAAAAACCTTGAATGGCAGCGGATCAGAACGACGTGTAGCTGTTAAATGCGTGTTTATCCTGAAACCTGAAGCTTGAGCAATCGATCTCCGAGGTCGAGTCGGGGCAAATGAATGTCAGTGTTGTTGGTATCAGAAGTAGCCACTACCTTATAAACCTTTGCTGCAGTACATGACTTGTAACTAATGCAAGTGTGCCAGTATCTACTGTGCATATACATGTATTAATGTGCATATCGTGATTCATCTCAGTCCTTGTCATCTGCAATGAATCACAACTTGATATGTTGTAATCTGTCCTATGTGACTTGACTATGATGCAAAAAAACTGTGCAGAAATTCCTGCACAGTCAGACAATGACCTCATATGACTTGGGGATGAAATGCAGCATATGAGGTGTGTGAGTGGTGTAGAGACTGAAGCATGAATCCATTAGTCTGACAGTAGTGACAGAGAGCTGAAGACGCCCCTGTCAGATATGGAGGAATACTGTTTCTCTGTGCTAATATGCATAGAGGAGTTAGTGCCTGTGTAGGAAAAGGTATAAGTACTACCGTATGTTTGTTGTGAGCTGTAATCCATAGTATTTCTTTTATACTGAGTCATCCTTCACTGTTATGCAACATCAGTAATATGACAGCACTCATCTTTTCCCTCAAGGCTTCCTTCCCCGGGAACCTCCACCTGGTCTTGGTGCTCCGACCCACCAGCTTCTTCCACCGCACTGTTACCGACCTCGGCTTTCGCTTCAGCCAGGAGGACTTCATGCTAAAGATGCCAGTAAGGCAGCTGTTACCAAACACGTCCCACATCACAACATCATGCTTCTCTCTTTAATCACAGCCCTCATTTCCAAGATTTAAACTACTGAAACAAAATAAAGATCCTGAGCATGTTACAACATTATGAAAAATCATCAGTGATATTCTGATGTTTGTTGCGTCCTTTTCCAGATTCACATATTGCATGTGATTAAGTCTTTTACATGCCATATGGTTTAGTTTATCTCATCAAACATCTTTGAACATCTTGCCAAAGTTGAAAAGGAGCCAGCAGACAAACACTGCCTCTTTTACAGAAATAGAATATTTATGAGCATAAAGAAATGAAATGATAACATTTTGACAGGGTTATATGTTTATTAGTCTCTCATAGAGCAACCATCAACCAAAAAATGATAAATGCAGGATTTCAAAAAAAAAAAATTAAATGTACCACTCTTGTGAATATGCTAAAAGTACAAAGTGTCCTGTGTGAACTGTCAGTTTTTTTTTGTTTCTTTTGCACCTTTAGGTGGTGATGCTGAGCTCTGTTACAGACTTGCTGCACTACATCAGTGAAAACCAGCTGACGTCAGAGTTTGGAGGCACTCTGGACTACTGTCACAGTGACTGGATTGTGTTACGAACGGTACGCTGCAGATCAATTCTGACATTTATTAGGACAAAAGATTCAACTTCATCATCTCTTTTGATTTTCTTATGTTTGTGAGACTCAGCAGAATGTTTTATGTGTACATACAGTATATATGAATATGAAATGAACCTATTCCACCCAAGTGCCTCTGAGTTTTCTTTACTCAAGAGACTGAGCTGACAGAAATCCACTGAGCTGTGTAGATAAATGTTCCCCCACCTCCTCAACACACAAGATTCTTCACTACAATTGCATGCATTATGTAAACACCAGTATTAGATTGTTTGTGTGTTTGTGTGCATTTTATTTCCACAACAGGCTATTGAGAGTTTCGCTGTCACAGTCAAAGACATTGCACAGATGCTACAGGGATTTGGCACTGAACTGGCAGAGACAGAGCTGCCTGACAAGGGGAAAGCCATCGAGCATCTTCTTGATTGTCAGACTGACAAGTACAGGAAACTCAAGGTCAGCTGTACATTTTCAGATGAAATTGCCACAAAAAGTAGTAGTAATAATAATAATGTAACTTTATTTCAGACATAGATTAGGTCCATAAAGACAAGTCCATAGAGAAACAACTGTTTTTTCTTTACATGAAAAAAAGTAAAACAATTTAAACAAACAATTTAAAAAGCTCCTATAGAGACTGTTGTGCCAGTGTTTCAAGGGCCAGATGTATACCGATAGCAGCTTTGCCTAGGGCTGGCTAATGCCTTCATAATATCGTTCTCAGACTTATCCAAATGAGACATGAATTTGTACATCAGTAGTATTTCATGAAGCACAATTTCTAACACTGTTGCTCAACAGGATGCAATCAGGTCAGTGTCAAAGGAGGGTCGTCACCTTCTCTCCAGCCTGGAGACGTCAGAGAAGGAAGAGGACTCCCAGTGGGATGTGAAGTTGGACTGGGAGACAGTACAGAGGTAAGACATCCTCAAGCAGCCTTTTTTATTTCTTCTACATATTTAGTTTTCAGATTAGTAGCTAAAAGGTACATTGATCTGCGATTGAAGAATAAACCTTATTTACTTGGCGTTATTATTTATTTTTAGGCTTCTTGCCCAGCTCAGAGACATGGAGTCAGCCTTTGATGGTTTCTTTGAGAAGCATCATCTGAAACTCCATCAGTACATGCAGTTGCTCAGATATGAACAAAGCTTTCAGGAGGTAAGGTTTCCATGTATATATGTTTTTATGTGTCTCAATCTCCATACTCCCCAGAGGATAAACACCATGATACATAGTCTTTTGTCTTGTGCAGTCCCCAGGCTCAAGTTTTAGTCCTTTTTTATTTTGTGTGGACCTGATGGTGTGTGTTTATCTGTTTAGATGGAGCTGTGTCTGGATCATCTGATGGCTCAGGAGAGGGAGCTGTCTGTATCTGTAGACACTCTGCCTCAAACCGAACAGGCTCTCAAAAGGCTCGACAGTCTGGAGTCCAATGCACAGGTCAGCGTTTCTCTATCTCCCTGTCAACATCAGTAAACGTCTGCGCTTATTAATGATGGTGCGCTTAATAAAACAGACTCTGTCCTCCCTCTGCGTCTCTGCTGGCTCTGTCAGGAGGTGGTGTCTCGAGCTCAGATCATCATCCTTCACGGACACCAGCTGTCAGCAAGTCATCACTACGCCATCGCCCTCATTATGCAGCGCTGCAACGAGCTTCGCCACTACTGTGATACACTCAATGCTGCTCTCAAGACCAAACACTCTCGACTTCTGCACATACACCAGCTGCTGCTTTGTCTCGGTCAGGTAGTGAGACGTTGTTTATCTATTTACATCCACATCAGGACACACACGTACTGTATATGTACTGTATATACACATATATAATGATACGTCATTTGCTCTCTACCTTCAGGCCCAGGCTTGGTGTGATGATGGAGCCTTTATGCTGGCCAATCAGCTGGTGGAGAACTTCCAGTCAAAGGAGGGGGCACAGGTTGCCTTAAGGGATATTGAGAAATTCCTGGAGGCGGCGCCATCTGTGCTGAGCACAGGACCTGACATCTTAGCAATTGAATATGAGGCTGTCATCAGTCCTCAGCTGCAGGTCTGACAACACAACTATGCTGCTTTATGCTGACAGAACCACAGTTTTCATATACACAGTATGACCTTAGTGCCATCATTTCCAAGTTCATTTATCCCACAGTACTGGATTATAAGTGAAAACCCTTCTTTCCTACTCCTGTATCCTTTATCTGTTAGGCCCAGATTGGGAAAACATTTGAGAAGCATGCAGCAGTGCAGCAGATGATCCAGAACCGACAGGTTTGTCTGAGGAAGCTGGCCGATAAACACGTCCGACCGATCCAACTGGTGGCTCCCAGGGCTGAAAACCCACCACGCTCCAAGTCTCCGCTCTTCTCCCCAAAGCATGGTACAGTGCAGACACACACACAAACCACACTTGTAGGAAAAAAAACATTACAGCTAATTAAACAGCATTAGTCTTTATATTTAGCTGCCCTAGTTTGAAACATATACAGTAGGCATTTCCCAAATGAACTCCCAACAAACACTCCCGTGGTTCCCAAGCCCAGTATGGGGTCTCATTCCAGCCCCTATGGCCTGGCACCAATCCCTTTCCCTGCTGCATCTTTGCTTTAGGCGCCATGCTCAAATTAACACATCACAGGTTCCCACTGAGTCGGCCTGAGGTGTTCCTGAACGAGCTTCAGGGTTAGCAGGCCACCTTTACAGACCAGCTGGAACAACGGTAGATGGTATAATCAGTCCAGTGGGATATACCTGACTGCTCTATTAGTCAGGGTTGCTGCCATAGAACCATATGTGGTTCATATACATTAAAGAACCTTTCATCTCCCTTTATGTCTCATGGGAAGTTGCAGAGAGCTATATACGCTGGTACCCAATTAATACTGTATGTGTAATCTGGTGAGTTTTTTAGTTGACTCTATCTGCTGTGTGACTGAATGTGTCTCCAACATGTGAGTGCATGAAAGTTAAATGATAAATACGCTTTATTCTGTGCCCATTCATGTCTTTAAGGCTTTGTTCTCCATGGTAGGAAGCCATTCTAATGAGAGTCATAACAAACAGAGTTGAGAGTGATCACGGAACCCTCTGAGGTTCCCTCAATACCCGGGACACCACCTATTTAGGAGAGGAGATGAAGGAAGAAGGGGTTTAGCTTTAATTGACTTGATCCAGTACATGCACGCACATACATGCGTACATTCCACTGATGACTCTAACACGGCACATGCAAAGGCACACAACTCGACTTGGATGAGCATGTGAGGATTCAGCAGCTAGGATCAAAAAGGACAACGACAGCTAATGCCAAACACCGCTTCAGATCTGTACATCCTGTTCCCAGGCCAGACCTTTAGAGGAAGCTGACTATTATTATCGATTACCTCAAATGTCCGTCATCAGTGATTTATGTTTTTTTAATTATTATGGAATAAAGAAAGGTCACAGAGAGGGCAAACATCCCTAGAGTGTGTACAAAAACAATGTTTTTGATTTAGAATAGGTGCTTAAATTAACTAGCGCACTATGCCTCATCAGTGTATATAGAAATAGATTGTGTGCGAATGATACTCAAACTCTTTGAGTTACTGGTGCTTATGATCTGGTTTTTCACAGGTGACGGTTTGAAGTTCACATTTGACATCTCTCTTCCTGGGAAGAGAACGTCCCGCAAGAGTCCCAACCCTCGAAAAGTAAGTAAAAAAGAGATCTATGTGTTTGTTTTATGTATTCATTTCCTCCCACTATTTCAGCTTCATTGAACCCTCACAATCATACATCAAAAAATCTCTTCCAATTTGTGCCATTTGGTGCAATATTTGGCATTGTGCAATAACATTCTCCCTTTTTGCATCTGTGTTGTGTTCAGATAGAGGTGATTCATGATTACCAGGAGAGCCGGAGCTGTGTGTCCTACGGTCTGGAGGGAGAGGACAGCCCAGATCTCTTGAAGCGGTGAGGACTCGGCCTCCGTCCACCCATCTGCCTGTCCTTATACTGTTCTTGATGTTGTTTGCTTTGTGATTCTCTTTGTTCAGTGCTAATGATGCCCTCTGGCTCTCTCTTTGTCTACTTGTGTATGCCTGTATCTCAGCCATGTGATGAGGGAACTCGTAGAGACTGAAAGAATCTATGTTGAGGAGCTGCTGTCAGTGCTGCTGGTGAGAAAAACACCCCATTCATTGTACATTTATTCATTTGATTCTTATATTTCTTTATCACATAAACCTCTAATTAAATCTTGTAGGGCTACAAGGCTGAGATGGACAACCCAGCTCTGTCGGGGCTTTTGCCCCCAATCCTGCGCAGCAAGAGAGACATCCTCTTTGGAAACATGCCTGAGATCTACAATTTTCACAGCAGGCGAGTGATTAATGGCCCATGTCATACATACACTGTAGACCTATTCTAACCTACAAAGATGAGCTTGTATAATAATGCATGTAATAGATTAACCATCACGCACTTTCATACAGAAATAATTACTGTATGTTAAAAAAGTATCAATTTAGGAGCAGAATAAACATTTAAAAATGATGACGTCAAACAACAACACACAACAAATTGTGTTTGATGCTTATAACTCTCAATGTGTATAAAAAATAGACACATTGTAGTACTTCTCTGTATTCTGTCTGTAGTAAAACGCAAGTATCTACTACTTAATGCACTGAGGTTGACATGTGGCCTTTGACCTTCTGTTGGATCCAGGGTCTTTCTTCAGGAGCTTGAAAGCTGCCTGGAGGCTCCTGAAGCTGTGGGAGCTTGTTTTCTGGAGCGGGTAAGATGATAAATATTTATGTTTTGCAGCTTCTTCATATTTTAATCACTTTCATCATTTTTTTTCAACAAACATCTCTTTCTGACTCCTCCAGAAAGAGAGTTTCCAAATGTATGAATGCTACTGTCAGAACAAGCCCCGCTCTGAGGCGCTGTGGAGACAGTTCTCAGACTGTGCCTTCTTTGTGGTCAGTTTTGGTGTTTTTGTGTTTGTTGTCATGCGAAACAATATTTCAGTAATGTAAATGTTTATTTCTATGTGAACAGCTCTAATCTGATTAACACCACTGAGTCAAAACTGACTAAATTACACTGGGGATCTCTCACTGACAAAAATCACATTCATGCTGGTTTCATTTGTCGTCCTTGTGAAGGAATGTCAGAAAAAGCTGGAGCACAAACTGGGCCTGGATTCCTACCTGTTGAAACCAATTCAACGCCTCACCAAATACCAGCTGCTGCTTAAGGTAATAGGCCAGAAACAAACGTAAGCATTTTAGTGTATTTTTAATAATTACTGTGAGTTCTTACCACTAGAGAACACTGTTTTACCTACTGTATTTATGCATTGTTTTACATGTGTGTGTGTGTGTGTGTGTGTTCTCAGGAGCTGCTAAAATACAGTACAGATTGCGAGGGGACTTCTGAACTGCAGGGGGCACTAACAGCCATGCTGGACCTGCTCAAATCAGTCAATGACTCCATGCATCAGATAGCTATCACAGGATATGAGGTGAACCACATCTTTTAACTCTGATAAATGTGCTCTGATGGGCATTTTGCAGAGAATATACTTTCTTCACAACAAAGGATTTACCTTCCATTATTCACAGGGCGACATCTGCGAGCTGGGCCGCGTGTTGATGCAGGGTTCGTTCAGCGTGTGGATCAGCCATAAGAAAGGCTCCACGCGCATGAAGGAGCTGGCTCGCTTCAAGCCGATGCAGAGACACCTCTTCTTATACGAGAGAGCTCTGCTCTTCTGTAAGCGGAGGGAGGAGCATGGAGACGGCTGCGACAAGACGCCCTCGTACAGCTTCAAGCACTGTCTCAAGGTTGGTTTGTGTCTTTCTTTGTGTGTCTATTACAGGTATACACCAGTATTTGTGACCCACTAGTTTAAATATGTTATGGCCAATAAATACCAAAAAAATAAGACACATGCATCAGTTATTTGCAATAAATCATAATAAAAATCTACAGACTACTCTTGTGGTCTCTCATTGAAATAGAAACTCTTACTTGTTTTGGCTATCGCTATTACTGGAACCAATCTTTCTCTGCTACGATGTTTACCTCCTGCCATTTTATTTTGGTGTCTGAATGCCAAGTGTACACTGTGTGCACTATGTGGTGTCTATAAAATACAGTAAACAGCACTGTGGCCATATGCTCTAAATAGCAGCGCTGTGTCTTTGACAGATGGATAAGTTATACAACATTATATAAATAATGATGATTTAAAACCTCACTTTACTGCTCACTTTAGTACAGCCTATGTAAACCTGAAAAACACAGTGCTTTAGATAAACACTGATGGTGTTTTTCTAACTGACGCGCTTCCAAAGTTACAACAACTTAATATAACACATGTTTTCTGATACTGATAAAGTTCATCTCATACAATCACTTACAGTATGGATTAGTAGTGATCTACTGGAGACAAACAGTTTGGGTGTCTGTGTTGTCGTAAGTTGCTCAGCTGGCCACAGAATCCGCTGTATTCCTGCAAGACTTCTTTTGTTGTGTGTTGTTGTGCGGAGGGTGTCACACCAACAGCTGCCGCCGCCGCTGCTCTTGATTTATTATTGAGGATGTGGGGAGGAAGCAGTCGCACAGCGGAGGTGTGTCTGTGAGTGTGAATGTCTGTGTTCTGACAGGACAGATGTGTTACATGATGTAAGTCTGATGTATGAGGTGCTGTTTGCGCCGCTTGTCATAATGCTGTGTGTATGTGCGTGTCAGTGTAAACAGTGTATGTCTCTTGGCAGATGACTGCTGTGGGGATCACAGAGAACGTCAAGGGAGATGTGAAAAAGTTTGAGATCTGGTACAGTGGCAGGGAGGAAGTGTATGTGGTTCAGGTAAGGAGTCTAAAAAAAGTTCAATGACAATGTTTTCAGCGGAGTAAAGACAGCACCCGACTGATTATTCAGCACATATTCATATTTATTGATGAAATGGCAGATATGTCAGACGCAAGACATTTCAAAACACTACCATTGCTTTTGGAAATCATCATCAGCACAAACCAAAATACTCAAAGTTTTGAAAACAGGAGTTCCATTACAGCAAATACAGGCCTAACAGAGGCAACATTGCAGCTAGTAAGACAAATAAATATTGTGCGTAGTGAATGATAACTGATCATATTGTTTAGCCTTAGTTGCAGTGTTTCTGTTGTGTGTCAGGCACCAACACTGGAGGTGAAGATGGCCTGGCTCAATGAGCTGCGCAGAATCCTAACCAACCAGCAGAAGCTGCTTAGAGGTTTGTCAACATGTAAAATTAAATAATTAAAGGGATAGTTCAACATTTTGGCAAATTGGCCCATTGCCATAATCCCTATAGTCTTAGCAGTAGGTTCGTTACCTTTATTTGTCGGTGCAAGCTATTTTTAGAACGGCGGAGCAGAGCCGTGAGCTGCTCAGAGCTACGTTACGGAGGCTCATGGGATTTCTTGGTTTCCCTCATTAAACTCATCAAATACACAATCCAACAACTCCAAAACGCTCTGGTGGACAAGTTGTGACCTGCACATTCACCACGCTATGAGATAATAACACAACGTTACCAGACAGAGTTGTTTTTGAGGAAACCAAGAAATCCCATTAGCCTCTGTAGCTTAGCTTGCACCGACAAATAAAGGTAACCTACTGCTATGATTATAGGGATTATGGCAATGGGCCAATTTGCCAAAATGTTGAACTATCCCTTTAAATAAATATGGTAAAGAGTGTTCAAGAGCAAAGGTCCACTTACTAACTTCAGAGATTCCCCTCTCTCACACATCCTCTTATAGTACCTTGTTCTTCCTCTTCTCATAGATGAAGCATATCAACACGGACAAATGGTTGAACACATGCAGCTGTCTCCGCCACTCTCTGAGAGGTCAGTGCCTATTGGTCTGTTCCTAGACACAGTGTTCAGAGTAGTGTGCTTAGCGCATGACTTTAAGTGCTACAGTCGCACAAACGTACAAACACAACAGGCAAAACACACACATGCAGTCACATGCACCACTCTGCATTTGCTGAGTTTTCACGTCTGATCACAGCTTGAGTGAATGTGACCGTGGTGGTGAGGCTTTGTGAGAGTGCGTGCGTGGCGGTGTGTGAGAACGGGGGGCCGGGCCCCCCACTCTGTCCACTGCTGTCTGGTTGCCTATCCCCATTCCTCCCATCCCCCCCACCTGCAGGGGCATGCGGCCGTCCAGAGGGGTCCCCAGGGGCTGTCTGCCGGGGCTGGACTTTGTCTCGCTGTCGGCTGACGTGTTTCTGTGCCTTCGTTCCCGGAGCCCCCGTCCCCGAACCCCCCGGCAACGGCCCCGGCCGCGCCCCCGTCACCACCCCCAGCGCCACTGACCTGCCCTAACGCTCAGTGGTAAACTCAGCCTGGCTCACCTTGCCTCAGCCTGGCATGACCCACCTGACCCAACTTGGGGACCAAAATCCCAGGGCTAATATGTTTGCATACTGATCGCCACCTGCAACCCTTTTTACAGCCTCATTCTGGTTCATAACTGACCCCCCCCCCATGCCGTTGTCACATTAAGAGGCCTGTGTCTGAGCAGCTCTTTCATGGTATTTCTAACATAGTGTCAAAAAAACAACCTCTGCATCTCAAGATTTGCTATTTTGCATGTAATGCAAAGGGCAAACAGAAAGAAAAGCGTTCTGGCTTCATTCCATAAATTTTCTTAATTTCCTCATGACGGCTGCTTTTTAAGATGGGGCTCGTTTTTTGAGATCTGATCAAGCTCCAGTAGAATTTGCTTTCGAGAAACATCATGACTCAGCATGTAGTAACAACAGTGAGCAAATCTCTAAATTTGGATGTTGATAAACCCGAGACCAGATCTTCCCTTGTGTTTGACACATGTGCGAACACTGTGTCAGTCAGTGGTCTGTGAGTCCTGATCTCAGCCTTTTACAGAGAAGCTTGCACATGGCTGTTCTGTGCTCTGTTCTGCTGTCTGGCTGGTGCCTGATTGGTCATGGCTGTTTAGGGAAAACAACAGGGCAGAGTTGCTCCTCGGCACTGATCTGGGGACAGCTATTCTACTCCCTCAGACTGAGGAATTACGAGCTGACTCTAGATTGTGTAGCTGAGGATAACATCTACCCTGAGTCCGTCCACCGACTCTACTCTGCATTTGTTGACACTTGCTGTTTTGTGTTGTTCACCTAGCAAGCAGCAGAGGGCGTCAGTGAGCTCAGAAGACACTGAGTCGGGGAGGAGCAGTCCAGACCCCCAGCCTCACTCCCCTAAACACCAGCACAACCGCAGGAGTGAGTATATCTTATCCCCTCACATATATCCTGTAATCAAGTAGATACTTAGTAACTACATCACAGAAAATGTTCTGGGATCATATCTGCTGTGAACACTATGAGTGACTCTCCTATTAATCCTGAACTGATGTAGATATTTGGCTTTTCCCCCCTCAGCAGTTCAGGTCTACTTTGACCTAAAGAAGCAGGTCCATCGAGGAATTTTGGGGAACAAGGGCGAGCTTCTGAGATTAGCTTTTGATTCTACGTTCTTGTTAAATTCCCAGTAAGTGACAAAAGGGTAGACATACAGTACAGTAGTTACTAAGTATCTACATGGGGCCTTAAAAGATTCTGTAAAGCAGAAAATTATGCAACATTATGAAACACTATATCAAATTTGAATTTAAAAAATATAGTATATAAAAAGAAAGTTTCACAGATATGAAAAATAACCGCTGACAGCACTGAAACCACACGTTGTCGGGAACAGTTCTGTTGTGGTGGTGAGCTTAACTTCTGTTCAGTCTTGGCTTTTTACAAAAGCAATCCACTTCTTCTTCCTCCCATCATCTCTCAGAAATTTGAATAACAACACATCATTGTTCGTACTGTCACATCCAAGATGCACTTTGGGACAGAAGGCAGGGCTGACAAGCGCTCACTCCACGCATGTCCTACAACAGTCCTGGAACAAAAGGGTCAGACGTTGTTATACTTTACACATTCATATTATGCTTCTCGCAGTGTGTAAATACTTTTAAGAGAGGCCAGCCAAGCACACACCAACCAAACACTGTGGTGAATTTTTGCCAAATCTGTATCCACTCGCAATGAATGATACCATTTTATTTTGTCAATTATAACAACAAACAGAGACCCAATTTATCCAGTTTATTATTAGTTATAACTTTTTGTTGTGGTACTGTATTACTGAGCTACTACACAAGTGAATACCCGCTAAATGGCTAAATAAAGTATATATCTTGCTATGTATCCATTACATTTTCTAACTCACAGCTGTAAAGTGGTTCGCTTTATGGGCAGTACCTGACACCAGACCTTTAAACAAACAAAAAAAGCATCAAACCTGACACATACAACATCAAGGTTGAAGACTACTGTGCATAGTTACGGTGACAAAGTACAGCGCCGTTTTCAGGAATTGTTTTTTCAATCTTTTATGATGTTCTTGCAAACGCAAGAGCAAATGTGCTTTACAGGATCTTTAAGGCGTAGTGTTGTAAAAGATGTGTACCTCTAACAGCCAGAGGAAATGTAGAGTAAATGTGTGTCCCAGGTTGGCCCGGAGCTCACCACTCGGTAGACATCTGCGAGGGTCTGGAGGAGTGGTCTGGAGGTCGGGACGCTTTCCACCCGTCTGATACAGAGGAGGAGGTTCTGGTGCATCTGGTGAGACTGAACACAAGTTACATTAGAGACATTAAAATACATAAAACGGCAAAACAATCCATCCTTGTCTGTTTTAGAGATTTCAGTGCTTTATCTTAGTCTAAAAAATAATATTAAAATTACAATCGCCTGTCCTGCAATGAGGATGACAGGAGGACAGGATCTGTGGTCATGACATCAGAAACTAAAGTTGAACACTTACGCACCAAGATCAGTCCATTTATAGCTGTTCTGGAGAAAAACTCCAGTAAACCATTTAAAGGCCAAGCTCTGTTTAGCAGCTGTTGTGTGTCATATTCTCTTCACGTGACACTTGTAGTTTTCGTTTCATGTTTCAAATTGGAAAGGGCTGAGTCATTCTTAATTTTTTTTTATTTAGTTCAGCTTGAGATTAAAATTCTAGCAGCCTGTCCCCAAACAATTATTAACATCATGTCAATGTTGGCTTTTCCTCATTGAATACCTGTCAGGTGCTTTTAATTGTAAAGCTCTATACTACTAAATATTTATGAGTAGTTGTGTCCAAATTGTAGCGTATAGTCCCTCAGTTAAAGAAACAAATGTCTACTGGCTCTCAGAGCCCAAATAAAGACACCTGTTTTGTGTCTTTGAATGAAAATGGAGTGTTTTTTTTTTTCGAAGAACACCGTCTACTTGAACTGACATATTTCACAATACACTTAAATCCCCTTACTTTTCCGAACTGATGTTTTTCTTTTATTTTTGTTTTAATTCTTCCATTCTTGTGGCTCTTTTGTGCCTCTTTGATAGTTTGTGCTTACTGTACCTTCTGAAGCACTTTGTAACATCTGCTTTCAAAACAGTTATTAAAAGAAAACTGTATATAAATAAATCTTCACTTAATTTGTGATTGACAGTTTTCCCCCTATGTCAGTCTCCAGGCAGATACAGGGCTTTAGCCGACTGCCTTCAAAACGGACCAGACAGCATCACCATCAAGTGTGGGGACGTCATCCAACTGCAATGTGAAGACAACAAGGGACGCTGGTGAGTTTTCAGCAAATAAAGACACACACAACATGTGCTGTAAACTAGTCTGCCACATGAAGACTGATTCACCAAACTGGTCCCATATGTGCAGGTGCATGTTGAGTTACGAAGAAAGACAACATGTGGCAAATGTCACTTACTCTGTCACAAGTCTAGTCAAACCTGGTGACTACAACCAAAGTGTACTTATGTAATTACCCCCTTTGTTTCTCAAATCACTTGCATCTTTTCTCACTATTCATCCTTCAGGCTGGTGAAAAATCTGAGTCGGCGACAAGAGGGCTTCATCGCAGCTGCCAGCCTGCAGCTGATTATAGGAGACAGCAGTCGAGGACACTCCTCCAGACTAGGGGGTAAAGAAAAAGATATGAGCTTCATGATGACAATACACTCTAATGTTGAGATCTTGTATTTCTTCACTTTGATTTTCTTTTTCAAAGTCTCTATATTTTCTTGTAGACCCGGGGAACCTGAAGGCGAGAAAGCTGAGCTCCCCGTAGAGAAGAAAGCACAGAATGTGAATCTAATATTTACCTGTGGATGATGAACAGACAGAAGGAACATATTGAGCCATAGCTGTCTCGTAACTGATGCACTATCAGCCGCCCACTCCTGACTCCCTGGTGCAGTCTGCTTTCTTCAGCACAGCTCAGTCATTAAAAAGACACACAAAAAAAAGTGGGAATCTATCAACCCGAACCCACCGCAACCCAACCCCCAATCCACTGGGCTGGTGTTTTCTGATGGCGAATGTGTGAACTGGCACCAGCGCAAAAGGCACAGGAACTGTTGAGCCCTCTTGGACAATCAATAGCCAATCCCTGGCTCCTGATTGGTCTTCCTCTTTTCTTATTGGTGATGAATATCTTCTCCTTCTGGCGCTCCATCTGCAACACACTCATAGCCAGGATGTGAGGTTGCTGCTGCAGGAGTGGGTCATTTTTGCAAACTGTGGAAATTTTTCCAACCCTTCTTCATTCCAGCTAAAAAAAACTTGAGGTTACAGTGTCTCCAAATGTGTGTGTAAATGTATATGTGTGTGTGTGTTTGTTCCTGTTTGTCTTGGTGTGTGCTGGATGGATGCTTACCCAGGATTTGCCTGAAATGTTTCTTAAAGCAGTGACTTTTCTACATACACAATATAATTTTTAACATTTATTGTACCTCAGTGTTTCATCCTCGTGTCGTCGTGGTAGCTGACATTTTCCATCGAACTACTTCATTGTATTTTTCTTACATTTCATTCCTTAAGGCAAAATTCTTCTTTACGGTCTAGGAAGTTAAAATGCCAAAATGTGCCATGCCATAATGCCTTTTTTTATTCCTGCTCTTTTTGGAGTCTCCTATATGTACTGTTTGCGAAATCAAATGCGTGTCATTGCTTTAACCTGACCTCACAAATACCCAACAGGCACTTTAATAATATGGTGGAAGGACAAAAGAGACAAAAAGCCACCTATTGTCTACTGAATGTGCTCTTTTGCTTGCTGCTTTACCTCTATCACTGTGCCCTTATTTATGCTGTTATTTCCTTTTCTTTATCCTCGAACGACGTGTTAGGTAGGCAAGGGGGAGTCGTACCCACCACATGTCAGCTACGGTAATGTAAGACAGAGGCCGACATGATGAAGATTGATGGCAACGTATTCCTCGGTGGGTGCAGTAAACAAATCTGAGGCGCTAGCACACAGCACCAAACATTGTCATTCTCCTCAGGATCTTTTGGGAGGCGGCTGTCAGTCACAGCGTGGGGACGGGGTGGGGTGAGGCAGATTAGGAGAAACAGAAAGGGGGAGATTATGCTCTGTGTCCCTCCATCACGCAGGCAGATTGTTTCCTCCTCACCATTACAGCTCAGTTAATCTCGGGGTTCCGCATTAAAAGGGATCATACAGCCAACATGAAATACACCCTCTGTGTCGAACGCTTAATTAAATATTGATTGCAGACTTATATGAATTTACCACATCAAATCGAGGCCCCAGTCGGAGGGCTGCCTTTGATACACTGTGTTTGATATGGAAATGAGTCTGGAAAGCAGCAGGGGCCGCTTCGCACTACTACCTATGTTGTTAATTTATTTATTTTGCTGTCATTTTGTTCCTTCACATTGTGAGGTATCCGTGCAGCCTCGTATGAAATTTTGTCTTCATATATTTACAGGAGCTATGCTTGACTGCACAAAAACAACCCCTTATTTTTTTTGCCTTTTAGCTTACATGACAAAATTTGATGTTTTCTTTAACTGAAAATCCAAAATGCTGCAGAGTTTGCACACATTTTCCAGGTTGGAAACAAAAGAATAAAATCCCTGCTTGAATTATTATGTATCTTGATGAGCCAAGTAGCCTAAACTTGTTGCTGAATGTTTCTTTAAGATGAAAATGCATGGCAACTGAGCATTAAGCGGGTTTGTATTGTCACTCAGTCACTGTTCTAAACTGGCTTCTTTTTGTACAGCATCAGTTCTGTATTAAATAATCAAATAAAATAAACTATTTATTGCAATAACTGTTCTGTTTCAGCAAATGAAATAATTCAGTGCATGGTTAGTTGTGGACTAAAAGCTAAGGCCAGTAGCCTTTTGTCACCCACCCCACTTTAATCTATTATTTCTGTATTCTTGTTTGAATGAAAGCCAACTTATATAATAAAATATATGCAGACTTTTCTCTTTTTGTGAATTTTTAGTCACATATCACTTGAAGCCTGGATTTACAAAGATAATTTCTCTTTCTCTGCATACCAGAACTTGTAGTACATTTGTTTTCCAGCAGATGGGAGTGTGGTCTTTCTCTGTAACTGCACAAGTGTTTTTGTAGATGTGACATGAATTTGGTGTTAATATTAGTTGATGTTAGTACAAAAGGCACAGTACAGCATCAAAGTATCTTCTTCTTCATATCTTTTTTCCCCTTATAACATAGACTGTTTCTGTAGTTGATTAGTATGATGGAATTTATTAGTTAAGTCAAAGTTACTTACAAATCACATGCATTTCTTCAGCTACACTCACTGTCAGCACAAAGGCAACCAGAGGTGGAGCTGGTTGTCACCTAACTCAACTGGATGTCTTTTAAAGGTCACCTTCAACCCTTCTAAGTCAAATTCAGAACTGTAGCTCCTTTAGCAACATACAGCAAAAGCCTATTTTAAACATCCTGAAAAGCTGGAAGAACATCCAGTTAAAAATGAGATATTGGGGCATATTTTTTATTTGATTAAATATAGAACCTTTAAATTTAAACATCAAGATCATCTACATCAAATGCCAGCCTGTGTTTAGTTAATCCCATAACATGGTCTATCCAGCGGTAGTAAACAGACACCCGGGTGTACACACCATACTTCCCATCTTTTGCACATTCCTCCCCCCAGCTCACGATGCCTGTGAGGAACCACGTGTCATGAATGCTGTTTGCATGAGGACCTCCACTGTCACCCTGACAGGCATCTTTGGCCACATTTTCGTATCCCGCACAAAACATGACGGGAGTGATCCTGGCACTGCTGCTTTGCTTACACTCTGTCCGGTCTGTGAAGGGAACCTCTACTTTCTGCAGCGTGCTAGCCGTGGATCCCATGTACCGCGTTCTGCCCCAGCCAGTGACCGTAGCCGGAGAGGAGTTCTTCACCAGGGCCTCCGTGAAAGCCTTGGGCCCTATGCAGATGGGCCGCACGGTTGTGGAGAAGGTGATGGGGTCTTTGAGGTAAAGCAGGGCGATGTCGTGGTTATACAAGCTCACACTTGTGTTGTAGCGCGGATGTGGGTGGTGCTCCAATATTTCGTGATCCTGCTCTGTGCCCTCGCTGATGTAGATATTGTGTTCACCTGCAGGGAGAGATATTAGAGATGGAAGTAATGGACTCCCCCTGTAGATTTACTCTACAATAAATTAACAAGACTGCAATAATTATAGATTTTAATCATTGTTATGGATTAATCTGTCAACTTTATGAATTGATCAGCCATTTGGCCTGTAAGAAAAGACCATGTACAAAAAGGCAGCTTCTTAACATTTGCCTGTTTGACTAATAATTCATAACCAAAAAAAGAAAATCCCCACAAATAAAAAGCTAAAATCAGATAATTCTTTGAATAGTGTAAGTTATTGATCATAATAGTTGATGAATCAACTGAAAACTGGTAAAGCTCTATGTTATACAGAGCTATTGCTCCAACAGAGATGAAATTAGTCAGTGTCATTGACTCTTACCCACTCTGACAAAAAAGGTGCCTGTTGCCTCTGCCAGGCAGTGAGCAGCGGTGATGACCCAACTTGGCCTGAGAATGGATCCCCCACAGAATAAGTCACGAGTGGAGTGGTACACCAAGCCCACCTAAAGAAAAGGAGGGACAAAAAGAGCTGTGAGTATGTAAAAGTTGGACATTTAAACAGCTGCCGTTTCTTTTCCCACATTTCCCTGTAACGCAGCGTACCTGCCATGGGATCTCTCCTGGAGTGACCTCCTCACCACCTACAATGCGTTTGATTGCTCGAATCGGTTCCACTGAGGAGGTCTCGGTGTCACTGACCAGCCTCAGGAAGGGTCTCCGACGGGGTAGGTTGTCTACAGGCTCAGTTGTGAGTGGTAAAGATGTCGTGGTACTGGCTGGGGTTGAGGGAGTGGGTGTAGTGGGTGTAGTGGTGGTGAAGTTGACCTGTGGGGTGGTGCTCTCCAAGCTGAAGTTCCCCAAGTCGTACAGAGTCCTTGTGGCTATACGTACCTCTGCCAAGGCCGTTCTCCCACACGGGAATTTAACTGGTAATGTGAGGAAAGGAGGCGTCACATTGAATTAATGATCATTAGTAACACATTTAGCTCATCATTTGTGAAGCATATATCAATACCATCTGGTACGCAGCTGACCCCATCCTCCAACAGCCTGTATCCTGTCGCACAGTGGCATTTAGATCCAAAGGTTCCCATTGACACACAAAAGTGCATACAGTCACCATTATCCACATCACATCTTTTTGCTACAACTGGCGAAGAAAAGATATAGAAATTATTATTATCATTGGTCATTTTCTTATTATATATACACACAATGAGCTGTCATTACCACATAAGAACTTGTGATTTAAACTCTTTGTAGGGCACCTCTGGCTGTGTGATGGAGCTAAATGCAGCCACTATTCACAGAGACGGCGCTTTGGCTGCTGTTTATAGAATTTCCAAAAAAAGGCTAATCTAATTTTGGAGCCTAAGACCAGACTGGAGCTGGATACAAGCCATTGATTTAATTTAGAAACAAGAACAGGGGGAGGGGGAGAGAGCATTGGTCTGTTTATTGTTTGAGACTGACATCTCATCTGATCTGATCTGATATTCTCAACAAATTTGTATCATGTAGCATAAATATCCAGTTTCTTTTGATCGTATTTTTAAATCCAGCCACAGGACTTGGACTCACCGATCTCACAGTTCCTGCCAGTGAAGCCAGGCAGACATGTGCAGGTGTAGGAGCCAATAAGGTCTTTACATGAGCCCTCGTGCAGACAGGGACCAGGCTTACACTGATTGCCATCTGCACAGATCCAGAACACAGTAACTCAGCAGACGGTCATCTGCTAGCTTCATTTTTGCAGGGGATGTATATGAAGCATCTTTACATAGAAACATAAGCATATACAGATCTGTGTATCAAAATAAGAACATGTGTTCTGATTCTAAATGTTCATTGACCAAAAACAAGCACATCACACAAGTAATGACAACATATATGTCATTTTCTGTCTGTGTTACCGACATATCCTGCCCAGAACTCCATCTGAAACACAAAGTTAAGTCTCTGATGAATGCATCCTGTTAAAATAGACAAACAATAACAAAAATAATAACAAAACAAACGTACTGTCTTTTCATCATTCTCAAAAGTTTCCCTGGCCTCCTCCAAGTCACATTTTTCCTCGTAACACTCTCTCTCCAAATCGCCTTGGAGAAACTCCTCAAACAGCCCCCTGTTGGCGCGCCTGTGCCTCCGCAGAACGCTGTCAGCTGCCTGACCTGAGAGAAACACCGGACCTGAGGCTGGAGCTGGGGAAAATATAACCAGAGTCCATGTTTTAGTATAGCCTACCTGTCTTCATCTCACAGATAACAGCAGTAAATAAATGCAGTTGATAGATGTTCTTTTGAGTATCAGTGACGTTAAAAAACACACTCCTCCAGCTGTCACGTGCACTAACAATGCTTCAGATGTAAAAAAGCAAAACTGAAATAAACCTCAAGTTGGAGAGAAGTTATTTATGAGCATCATAAATAATCTTAAAATACCTCCAGAGCCCAGCCGACAGCCCAAAAGCAACAAAGACAGCAAAGACAAAGACACTAGCTCCATTCCAAACTGCTGTGACGTCTCGACAGACACACACTGGAACATCACTCCAAAGTACAAAACTCTGTTTGCACATGTACACCCACACTTTGTGTTTGTCTGGAAAGAAAAAAAAACCCCTCCACTGTGTCAGCAGTACACATATATACACTGGCATGTTTATTTGTACATTAAGAAATTACAGAATATCAGAACAAATGATTAACCAACTTCAAAGAAATCCCAGACTTTCTCCTCCTGTGTCTTACTATGAAAACTTATGTCCTCACTGTCCCCCCTGTCACGGTCTTGTTTTCACACTCTATGTCTTAACAACAGATTGAACTACAGTTACAAATGTCTACCTATGCTCTTTACGTCATGTTAAATGTAGTTATCACATCACACACACACACACACACACACACACACACACACACACACACACACACACACACACACACACACACACACACAAAAATAAACCAAATTGTATTGCTTTCTTTGTGTGTTTTATTGCATTTACTGTAACTATGCCATTGTATTTTACCATCTCAAAGCTGATAATAGGTGATGCTCGAAATGTTATTAGTATTTGGATTTGTTTGTAATGGTAGTTTAGTTTCTTTTTTTCTTCTTTATTTCTTTTCTTTTCTTTTTTACATGTCCTCCCAAATCATAATTATGAAATGTGAGGTCATCATGCTAGCTTGAATGGGGTTTAAATTTGTCTGATTAGGCTACATTTGGAAAAATCAGCTTTTTAATATTCACTGAAGTTGTGCTTTTCAGGAAAAATCCAACTTCTTTTGGTCAGAGATGGTTGATAAATGCACTTCGGGCGTTTTACCACAAGATGGCGTTCATACACCTCAGTCATTCAATACAGCACAACAAGACAGCCGTAGATACTAATGAGATTGTGTACCCCATTATTTATCATTGCAGCAGAGAAGAATCCTGTGACTGTCTCTTACATGGTGATTTACGTGGAGAGCTGAGGAAATAAGCTAAGTTTAAACAAAGACCAGGTTAATTGAATCATAGGCAACTGGACTTGTATTTGTCTGGGAAGATGTTTCGCCTCTTATCCAAGGGGCTTCATCAGGTTGTACGCAACAAGTTTCGCACTGTTCCGCACTAGTTAGACCAATGATGAAGCCTGATGAAGCCCCTTGGATAGGAGGCAAAACGTCTTCCCAGACAAATACAAGTCCAGTTGCCTACGATTCAATTTGCCCAGAAAAGAACAATGACCTGGATGAATGAGAAAATCCATAGACAAAGACCAGGTTGCACTTTATCTAGTAGAGGTGTTTATGAGCTGATATGTTATGTTGTGTGTGAGAGAAGATTCACTTCATTAGGAAGGTTCTGACAAGTTTTCTCAATTTATTATAGGCTATTTATTTTACATTTTAGTCAACACAAGCTGTATAAAACATAAGCAAACAACCAGCAATTCTGGTTAAAGGTAGGGTTTGAGATCCTGGAAAAATGGTTAGAGCAGGCCACATTTTGAAAATAGTCAATAGTCAAAAGTCCCAGCCCCTTTCCTCAGACTTCTCTCTTCAGCCACGCCTCCAGAGCTCAGCTTGTTCAGCATTGGGTTCACATCAAGGTGAAGCCGAAAAGGTATCATGCTCGCTCCGCGACCCAATGTAATCCCAATGTGAGCGACGCGGCTTTACGCGATACTGTCGCATGTCACTGCGATACTGTCAACTGTCAGCCAACTTTTTCTCACGGCTCATTCACATGAAAGAAAACACATAATAACCCACGACGCGATTAGTGACTAGAGCGGTACCTACAGAGGAGGGGCAGAGACAGCAACTTGATTGACACATCACGATCCAATTGACTTCAACGTCGCACTATAGATGATTGGATGCTGTTTTTACAGGACTGTCTGTCCCACAGGTGACTGACTTTTTTAATTTTTGTGAAAAAGCATTTAATTGATTGGCTGCAATCGGAGTGTGAAGAGGATTTAAAACTATTTTGTAAAAAATGCTCCAAATAGGATCTCCAACACTACCTTTAATATGACACTAATATTACTGGAAATTTATTTACTGTATGCATGCATCTGTGATGCCAAGATTCTTCAGTTGATGCGCTTGTGCTTAAATCTAAATCATTTTTATGATGGGTATAAGTACTGTATGTCAGAAAAGACATTTACAGTGAAACCAATCATAGGATCTGCAGAGATTTTCAACATGTGTTTACTTTAACAAACTTCTAACATTTTCTTCAATCCCATGCATACATACCCTCTCATAATTGTTCAACATGGTCAATCAATAACTAAGACGATGATGCAGTGACCGGGGTGGGTGATGTGGAGCTTGTGCTGATTCAGCTCGCCAGTTGGAGATTTAACTCTGGCGTCACTCCGTGGTCTGGCATATAAGATGCAACCCATCACTGGCTCTGAAATCCCCCCAGAGGGACTCCAAAGTCTTCTCGAGTGCTGGCAACTTATCGACTGGAGGCATTTATCTTGAATTGCTCAAAGGTTGAATAATTCATACTTGAGTAATTAACACTGTCTGCTCAATACAAAGGCCTCTCCATCATTCCCTGCCAGGATGAATATAAGAGTAAAGAAGGTATAGGAGTGTTCACGCTGAAACAAAAAAGCACCTCTGATGCCTGATGCAACAGAATTTATTGGAGCTATTCCAAGTTTAGATGAACACATAACAGCAGGTACACTCTGCACTGTTGTCATTGAGTCATATTTCTAAATGTAAGTCTTCTGCTGAGCCTGGTGAAGAGGCTGTGGGCTTGACAGCCCTAAATGGCACAGTTTTCACTTAGCCTGGTTTAATAGCAGAGTGGATACAGACCATTGATTGAGCTTAGTATTTATTATGTCCATGAGAAAATACTAACAATGGTTTTTGCTGTTTGCATCGAGGTGATGAGTTGTGAGATGAGAGGATGCTAACAAGACTCTGTTAGATGGATGATGTGGATGCATGGATGGATAGAAGGAAGTAAAATTGCCTGTGACTGACTATTGATTCATGAAGATCTCGCAGACATCTCTCTGTCTTCTCTCTTTCTTTGGCAGCACAGCACAGCTGGGGAGTCTGTGTCGGCTCCAATTAGATTAGTCACTACAGTCGGGGATCGAGTCAGGGCTTCGCAGATAATAGAAACTCTGATGCTTGCTCAGTGCTATTGATTGTTTCTGTACAGTATCTTCTGGGCTGCGGGGGAGATCAGGCAGCCCAGAACTTGGTCTTTCACCTTAGAGACGTTGTCATTTGCTGAGAGCTTATGTTTTGCCTTGGTAAAACCTTCCTCTGTCAGCGGGAATCTGAATGTTTGTAAAGCTCAAACAAGGTCTGCATGATCTGGGAAAATCTGCGCGATGACGCATTCGAAGTTAACAACTCAACTTGTGTGATATTTAAAGACACAATCAATGATCTGGATATAAATAAAGCCCTGGCCTCATTGATAATAACTTTCAGATCTAAATTTAACTTCCTAATGTTTCCAGCACTGTCAAGTGTTTGTGATTTGAAATATGAAAGGCAGGAAAAAATAGCAGATTTTCCATCCTAGACGCTGACAGTGCCAGGCAGAGCTTACTGTGTCTGGACTATCTGTAACCTCAGCAGCTAAACTTTCTCCCAGAGTGACCCAACATCCACACTCATCACACTCTCAATGTGTTCTGGCAGCAGCTCCCCGGCACTCACTATTAAGACAGATACTTTGTTGCCTGCAGTCTGACTAATCCCCGACTGGATTATGGTTTGGTTTTTAATTGACTGCAGTGTGAGAAATTTTATATTGACAGAATTTAAGTGTTGGTGGTGTTTGTACACAATTTGAATGGTGCAACAATTCCCTCAGGTGTGATGTGAGCTTCAGGCCATAACATGCAAATGATGCATGATTTCCTCATGCATGTTTACAGCTGCTAGCAGTGAGAACAAAGACATACTGTCTGTAAACGCCTTGGTGACGTACACGCACTCAGTCATCCAGGTGTGTTTATGGTGGTCTTTTTGGCCCTGAGCTAGTTAGAGTGCTTTACAAGAGCTGAAGGCTGAGCGAGCAGCATCACACACCTGATTCACATCAGTTTCATTCACATGTCTGAAGTGAACACAGTGTCACAACAGGCAGATTCAAAGACACTGGTTATTCAATGTGAAATTCCACTGAGAAACTAAAAGCTCTGTTGCCATTTAGTCACAAACAGGAGTAAATTGAGATGATGAAGGAATGGCATTGTTCTGTTCACACCAAAGTTCAGCAAAAATAATAAGTAAATGCAAAAAAGAAGCCAGTGAATTTACTGCAAACTCACATAGACTGGCGTGTTGAAATCAATAGTTTGGGAAAGATAAATATCCATCAATTCCAATCTGATGTCTGACTGTTACATAAACAGTAGTATCATGCAGCATCCAGCTGAGAGTTATCTTAGCTTAAAGCACAGTTAGATGGGCGCTAGTCCAAACTCAGTCCAAACGTAAATCAATCCACCAGCCACATAGACTGAGGATTAATAATCTTTTGATACCAATGCTGTGGTTGATCATGATATGATTTATCATTATTGAATCACTGGACAGTCTGTTATAATGCACTTAGAAATGAAGTGAATGTGATACATGTTTGATACTCAAAGACGCTTCTTGTGAGCTCATACAGTACATTAAGATCCACAGGGAGCTCCTGTGATATGAGCTGTAAAAAGAAACACCCTCAGCCTCGAAGCACCACCACAGCCACCCCCTATCCTCCTCCTCCATTGCCTCCTCTTCATGGATAAAGTCATTGACATTAATGTGATATTTGAGAGAGTCGCACTCCGTTAATTAGTACACTAATTTCTGTAATTTGAAAGCCTGGCGTCCGCACCCATTCCCCTCGCTTGCCCACATGCGTCCTCACCAAGCCAAACACTCTGACATTTTAACAATTGGCTTGGTATTTTGCTGAAGACGCAGAGGTAGTGTTTGGATTTACAGCCTCAAAACACCAGTCACAGTCCAGTAGTCTTAAATAGACTGTTGGAGACCTTTCAAATGAAATCCTGCCAGTAAATTGTAAAAGAAAAAAAAAAGAAAGAAAGAAAGGGTAAGAACACCACTGACTGTAGTTGTAGTAGAAATGGCAACATAAACAACAAAAAGGGATTTTTGGCATTTACAGTTTCATATTTTGTAGATTTATCTTAACAACTTGGCTATTATTGCTGTGTCCATAAGGTGGAGAAATAAATCCTTTACCAGAACACAGGGAAAAGTAGGTTAACTTATTAATAAAAGTCTCAATTCAAGTTCAAAACACCAGAAAGATGCACTAATACGGTGTTTCCTCTCTTGGGTATGGATTCCATATTAAACTTATGAAACTAGGTAGAGCTAAAGGGGGATGTACTTAGCTTTGCTTGACAATAGTGACCCAGAAATACGGCGCTACTGTGAGTTCGTAAGAAATGAGAGCTGAAATCCACTCCTGGTTCTGTGAGCCGTGATGCAGCCGAGCTGACAGACGCTGCCGGCTCAGGGATGTTCAGCCACCATTAATGAAAAGTGGAGCTCCCATCCCTCCTGGTCAGAAAGTGCCTGTGAAGCTCACTGTTTTTCCACTGAATGTCAGAAATGAGTTTGCAAAAGGCTACATTGGATGGAGCCAATGAGGTGGAAATGGGTCAAATGAATTTTTCATAATAATAAATCATTTCCAACTTTACACCCTGTATATTGTAAAAAAAAAAAAAAAAAAAAAAAAACTGCTTCACGTGCTAATAAGTCACTTGCCATTGGACTGATGAGGACTTCATCACCAGCGGTAAATGGCAGAGTGTCAGCTGCACCAAATACATGTAGATCGTCTGTCCCACAGCTGAAATATACTCTGTGGCATGAGAGATATAAAAATGCAATCTGGTGAGCGGCCAAGTCAATTATGTGGTGTGTTATAGGGGGACGTGACAGAAATACGACACACCTTTCGACCCTGACCTGTATAGTTTTGAAATAACTTACTGACCCTGTTCTGACCTTTGAAACTGAGGTCAGTGCACCAGAGCTCTGTGAGGCTCAGAGATAAATGAGCAGGTGCAACAGTCCAATGAGTAGTGTTTGATGAAATCCATCACTTTTATGTGCAGACCTATATGGACACACATAAACACACACACACACACACAAATGCACAAACATTTCTATGGCCTTCCAGTCCTTGGTTATCTTCTGCGTCTATTCATTGTATTCACTCATGATGACAACATGTTATGAATATTATATTTGCCTTAGATGTGGCCTCACACACACGACACTGACCTCTCCTGGATTACGTTGCATATTCTTCTCCCTACAGCAATAAATTGTTAATTACACTCTGATGACAGCGAGCGTTGCTAAATGCAAATGATTCATGGAACCATTAGCACATTTCGAGTGTGAAACAGAAGATTGTGATAAATTTAATCTGCACTAAACAAGATCCAGACACACATTTTACAAACACTCCTCTGCTTCCAGCTTGTTCCCATGGTCATAACTGTCCCTGTAACAGAACAAGCGTGATTGCCTTATCAGTTACACCCAGAGCTTCAATCAAGCTCACACCTACAATCAGAGGCCGATAACTAACCCCTGCTGCACAATATCGGGGCATTAATCACCCTCCAACACCCTCACTGAATGACTTTTGGGACTAATCCCTCCAAGCATCCACACACACTGGCTCCTGCACAAATATCACCTTGGGTGATTTTCAGTCCAGCCGAGTCACATATCAAGCAGCTCCTTCACTATTGGTCCGGCGTTGCTCTGTCATCCAATGCAAGGCATTTATAAATCAACTCAATGTGCCGAATAGGGAGAGTGGCTGTTATCCATGCAATTGGAAATTGATTTTAAACTGACTGCTTGATGAATACACACCTTCAGCAAAACAACCAATCTTGCTAAATGTATCTAAATTCTAAGATCTATGTGCAGATTTCTTTTTTTTTTTCCAAAGAAAATAATCTGGTTCAAGAAATGTGTTTTGAATGAAATTGTCCCTTTAGATACATGGAACAATTAGGTGGTGTACAAAAGGGCAAATCAGTAAGGTCTTATGTAATTTAGCAAGCTTTGTAGTTCTATAATCATTAATTCATTCATCGTTTGCTCTCACTGCTCTTCTTACTCTTCATGCAACTTGAGCAAAAGAAAAATCAACCTGTCATGAATTTAATCTAATCACAGTTCAACTGATACGTAAAAATAACTAAAACATAATTCAGATGTTCAGTTCTTCACAGGGTCTCAAATCTGCTAAAACCGCAAGATTTACAAATGTCAGAAGAAGAGGACACTCATGCAAATAAAGTCAGAACATGCAATCTCTTCACCAAATGCCATCGAGCCGCCTCCAGCGATTTGTTGTTCCCTGGAACACAAAGTCCCCATCACCTTATTAGCTTAAATAACACTCAGGAAAATAATACGTAACCACCTAATAGCACAACTACAATCCTCCCACATCTTGAACTTCCTCTTGTGAACAATCTCCTTTTTATGGCAGTCTGTGCAGCAAGAAATAAAGAAAAAAAAATCATATATCACAGTGAACAGGGGAGGGTGGAAACAATTGTGTTCTGAAAGGAATAAAAGGCCTAAGGAAAGAAAGAAGACAGTGAACAGTGAGGTAGGAGGAAATTTGCAGTTGTGAAGTTGTTCATTCATGCAGCAATAATAACTGAAGAGTATCTTCCAGAATATGTTTCCATGTGAGCCAGTTTATGCTTTAATGCATTTGTGCAGTTCAAGAAATGATCAGACTAAACTTACATGAGCAACTGGATGGGAATGGGTATCATAAAATCATTACCTAACTTGCCTCTCAAAAGAGCATTTTAATAAATATTTCATGAAACATTAATAAAACATGATACTACTGAGTACCGTACACTTGAAAATATCATAATATGCTAATGAGTTCTAATAGAGAGGTACTCATCAGTTCAAGGTTTACACCTCTCACAGCTACAGCAGCTGAGCTTGTTAGGTTTATGTACAGTATTAATGTGACATTTACCATGGGAACTGGTTAAACATGGCAAAAAAGAGCTTAAAAACACACCAGTCAATGTGATGTTAAGGTGCATTTTCCAGCAGAAATCCTATACAATCAGCAGAAGAGCAGAGGAGTCTTAGGTTTATTCACTGGCCTGTGATGTGACAACAAGTAAGAGTGGAGTGAGTGAATCAGGAGTTTGCTGCTGCACTGGCCAGGGCCAGGCTGCAGGACTTAAACAGGCTGGAGGTGAATGTGGCACTGTGGTGTGACGCCCTGTTAGAAAGGTCAAAAGGGGCCCACAGGCCATGGACACAGTGGGAACACAATCCACTGACATTTACACTCTTTAACCCTCGCTCTTTATACCTCCCTCGCAATGTACACGGACACGTCCAGGCAGAGTTTTACCTAATTTTCATTGATCTACTGATTAGTTCATAATTACTCCACTAACATCTTATTACAAGCACTTGTAATGCTTCTTAAACAACTCACAAATCACATTTTGCAGGCATGTTAATGTCATTTAAAATACATCGCAACAAAACTACACAACCATTTGTTCCATCAGTGCAAGTTTTGACTCAGTTTTTGATTCATATATCAATTTTATTATTAAGAAGATTAAGACAATGTTGTGATTGACTTAACCTAGATTAATGATTCGCCATGGTTTGATGACTTGTCAAGTTTTGATCCTTAAGGATGAAGTGAGGCATCAGTTTGCATAGAAATTAATAGAAATTGTCCTTGAAATGTATTGTTCATGGTCAGTAAGCATCGTTTGTGTTTTGCATGTGTGATGACAGTAGTTTCACGAGGCTAAATGAGTGACTGCATCCGTTATGAAGACATCCTGTCATCGACCACCAACAACCCCCCCACCCCTCTGTGTAACCTCCTTGACCTCCACAACCAGCAAGTGGTCAGCTGCTATTGATTCACAGTCTTCTCGATTCCGCTCTGGTACTAAGATAGCCGCTATCGTAAATAATAACCATGCACACTCTCAGTACCGCTGAATGCTAATGAGCTGTCAGATCTCATGATTTAAGAAAAAGGAATTTATCAATACATGCTCTGCAAAAAAAAAAAAAGAGTAAAAAACTCTAAACGCTTGGGACAGAAAGTGGCCGATGGGCTTCAATTTATGATTTAATAAAAATAACTTGTGCCTGCGTGCCTCCACTAACCGGTCAAGTTGCAGGAAATATGGTCACTCTCTCCCCTTCCTGAGGTTACAGCAATCAATAATGTCCGGTAGTGTTTTTTTTTTTTTTTTTTTTTACAGGATATTATGTTGTCGCAGTGAGGTTGACCTTTGACCATTTGGATATAAAATATCAGTCCCTCATCATTTAATCCTACTGTATTAAACATTTGTGTTCAATGTCATAATTAGCAAATACGTTTCTGAGTTATGGCCAAAAACATATTGTGACTCACAATGACCTTGAATTTTTAACTTTGCCAACAAAATTTGAATCAGTTCATCAGTGGGTCAGGGTGGATGCTTGTGCCAGAATTGTAAAAATTCCTTCCAGGCGTTAGTGAGATATTGTGTTTATGTGAATGGGATGGATTTACAGATAGAAAACATGATGCTCTCTGCACCAACTGTTGGGGGCATGAAGAGGCACATGGACTATAACTTAGCTGTCTCCATGAAGGATTTACAGAATAAAGATACATAAAAACGGGTATAAATCAAAACATGTATTTACACACACGCTGTTATAACCAAATACAATATTACAAAGCTATAATTGGTATCAAATCAGTGTGTTAAGGTTGTTCAGTTTACAATCTTTAAGTAAGATTCAACAAGCCAATTTGTAGACATTCAGTCAGTATCATTAATAATGGAGGTTATACTGTAATATGACAGCAACAGTCACCCAATAAAAAGATGAAACACACTGTCGAGGATAAAAGCATTTCAACATGTTTTAATGATCTTTCTCAGTCTAACATGATACTTGAAAGTCTTATAGATAAAATGTTTTTTCTTCATTGGAGCTCTATTTGTCTCAGTAAAATGACTGAACTCAGAGTGAAGGCTGCTTTCAAAAGACAATGATTTGACCCTTTGAGGCACTGAAACAGGCTAAACAGGCCACAGTGACCCTTAAACGTCTCAGGAAGATTTGAGCATGTCAAGAAAGTTTGAAAGGGCTCCAGTTTCCTCTAAAAATAGCATCCATATAGATCTTGTAACCCTCAACCCGCAGATCTCTTCCCTCTGCTGCCACTGAGTGCTAACAGACCTTCAAAGCCAAGAGGTGTGACATAAAGCCAGCAGAGATCGGACTGGGACTGGACTGGGACTTCTGAATAAAAGTAACATTCGTATAAAAGAGGTCAGAAAACGTTTTGGCTTTGGACTGGTTTTAACTGTCAGTCTTGGCTCACTCACCATTTGGAGCTGGATGGTTTCACGTGAGTCTAAATCAAGGATGACACACAGGTTTTGAAGGTAAGGACATCACTTCTAAGATTTAAAATCAAGCACTTTTCTCGTCCTGGTCCTGGAGTCAGACTCAGGCAAATAAAACCAACTTCTTGCATGGGAAACAAATATGTCTGTTTGTGTAATTTGGGTAAATCTATCTGGGTAAATTTTTGTTTCTATTACACAATTTGTTTTTCCAGCACTTCAGTTTCTACTGTTTCATTCACCTTAACAAATCTTAAGTGTCAGCCCTTTGAAGCAGGCGTAAGCAGATTTATAAGCCACCTGCACTGTATCATGAAAATAAGCTGATTTACATTAAAAACAAGCTAAATTTAGAGGTCGGGATCAATGTTAAATCAATTTAAACCCATCTGCTACCCCACTACTCAGTGCTAAAATTTGCATTAAGCTATAGGCAAAGACCAGATTTTTGGCAGGTGATGCATTCAGTACCCAAATTGTATGTTATTTCCACTAGCTGCAGTGCTCTTTATCATGTGCTACACATACCTCTGAACTTTCTGGGCAGTGAATGGTTGTTGTCAAATATTTCGTTTTAAGTGCAATTCAGGCAAAATACCCCTAATCATAAAATAAAAGAGACAAAAATGTACATTTTACAGTTGTGTCTTCCACCCAGGAACCATTTGTTGCAAAGTGCATGTCCTGCATTCAATATAAAGTAAAATGCAAACACCTCCAGATCATGTCAGGAGAAAATGCGCAGGGCTGAACGTGAATGGGGGGGAAACGCATGGCTCTGCAAAGGCGATTGAATGAGAGCAACAGCAAGATGGTGTGCACCATGCAGCACAGCCTCCTGCTTTAATTCTCCACATCATCGACAACACGGCTCACACACACACACACACACACTGGGTGATTTTTTTCCTTCTTTTTTTCCCTCTCTTACATGGATGGAGAGGTTCTCATCTCGCCAGTGATACCCAAGTGAAAAAACAATAATAATGTCCACGGTGTGAATCGGCACCAGGAGGGAGGGAGGGAGAGAGAGAGAGGGGAAGAGAGAGGGAGAGCGCTCTCACGTTGAGTATCCTGTTGATTCTGCCTGCCGAGCGTTTAGAGGAGCAGAGGAGCTCGTCAGCAGGAAAAAAGCCACAGACAAGAGAACCTGGTCGCAGAAGCTACACTGGATGGCATTTCTCCCGGGGTTTGCTTGTAGATAGGACGCTTCATTAATACCACTTGTAGTTTTTTTCCCCGTTTCAACGTTGATTGAAAACCTCGGGGAGGAGGAGGAGGAGGTGGAGAAAGAAAACCCTCTGCGCTCCATTTCGCAGCTTCTTTCTTTTCTTTTCTTTTTTTTTTGCTCCTCATCCTTTGTCACAGTAAAAGCAGGTCGTGATTTTTTTTGTATGCAACATAACGGGATTCGTGGTGGGAGCGTTTCCTTTCATCAATGTGCATTGATGTAGCAGAAAACGTGGAGGAGATAAGGTAGGTTTCTTACAAAAACACAGAGCAAAGACAGACTCGACTCTTTTGGTGCTTATTGAAGCCATATGGTCTCCCTCAGTCGTGCGGCGTGCGAGTGTGTTTACAGTGCATCAATAGTTGGAGGTTTTCATTGATAACCAATTGATAAACACCTTGCAGCCTGAGTAGCTTCCCACACTCCATTGTCTCGTTTCTGAGCTTCCTGTTGTATTGTGTTATGAAAGGAAAAATGTAATTTGTATCATGATGATGATGATGGTGGTGGTGATGAACACTTCCTCTCTTCACAGAAGCCTTATCTCAGCACCTGGAACCTCTGCTACGGATTTCATTGAGGACATTCAGCAATTAAAAGGATTTCGATTCTTCTCTAAACCGGGAATTACACATCCAAACTGGGATCTATGAGTGGAAAAGTGGCGAAGCCTAAAGAAGACAAGGATGCTTCCAAGGGTAAGAGGCGAGCCTTGGCTTGTGTATAACCAGACTCCTTACCTCCCTAAAAAAAAATCACAGGGTTTTAACGCGACCACGCGCCCATTCATCCCCCCTGCATGGTGCTCTTAAATCACTCTGAGGAAAAACAAACAAACAATAGAAACCACAGGATGAGTGAGACACCCCCCACCCACCCCTCCCTCTCCCCAGCACGGTGCATGTGGATGTGTGAGATCGAAGACAGCTGCTACCGTAGGAGACCGTAAGGCCTGTATGTATATATGCTGCACGATGTGTTGGTTCCACATCACACGCTTCACTTGCACTGACTCGGTGATCCGTCAGAGAGAAACGCGTAGACAGGTAGACTACAGACAAAGCCGAGGGGTCGTTGCGTTGCGGTGCAAAGCCTGTGGGCTACAACTGGCACGGTTTGCGCACACAAAGGTGGAAAGTAAACATTAAAACGCTGGAGCGACGACAGTGATTTCCTAATGTGCCACTGGCTTCCTCTTCAGTTGTCCCTTTGTGTCTCTCGCTCGCACCTCATCCGCACATTCAGCATCACATCTGTGCTATCATGAAGCAGCTGAGCCTTTTCACTCCCTATGACCCCATGGCGTAAAAAATAAATAAATAATAATTATTATAAAAACCAGGCTCTTTACGGATAGGGACGATTGAAAAATAAAAAGGAAGTAAACTGCCTATCCATTGCCATGGAGACAGAGCGGAGACAGGGTTGCCAGAGAAACCTGGCGGTACTAATCACTGTAGCCGCTCCATCTCCACACAGGGGGATGTGCACGACACTTACGCACAGGCACGCACATTACTGCACCTTTTGTCTTTGGTGCTTGTTTTTTTTCTTCTCTCTGATTCAACAATTAGAAAATAATAGATCAAGTAGTGGTTGATAATGACGAGTCTGTAATTGTGCTTCCAGACCCACAGGCAACGATTTCACCCTCAACAGCTGAATTGTGTTGCCTTTGTCGCTTTTATTGGAATCAGTATTCATGACTCTATCTTTACGGTCGACGTTCAAACACGACTGTGCTGAACGCAATACAATGACAACCTGCACTTAAACTGTGGCAGCCTGCCCGTTGCAGCCGACCTCTTTATTTACAGTAGCCTATAGCGACTCAACTGGATTCCCCCATCCGTCCCCTTGTTGTCAGGTTCCGGCATTGTTTAAGATGCTCACAGCAAATCAATAAAGCTAATTGGCTTATTTTGGCAGCACTGCTCCCGAAAGTGATGACGTAGCCTGTTGATGTTACTATAAGTGGTTCACACAGTAATGATGGCACCTGGACTGAACATAGCCAGTGTGCAGAAACTTTTCTTTAGTTCTTCTTTATATTCATTTCATTTACACCTGGGCTGTGCAAGTTCATGTCCTCCAGACTTACAGGAAGCCAATGATTAATAGAGAATGAAGCAGTGAGATCAGAATATTTTAATTTATCAAGCTGAGGAGTGTTTCACGCAGTGAGAATACATATGATGCAGAATATATTGTTGTAAAATCCCTGTACCACCGAAATACAGGAGGTATCAATTATTCATTATAACTAAACTATGTCAGGGTTTGTTTTAGTCACATGCAACTTAATTTGAGGATAAGATTACATAATAGGCCCATGTTTTATTTTTTGTTAACAATGATGCATTACTGTACAATGAAGTTGCATCTGCAAGAACCCTTGTCAGATTAATAACAACTATTGTTAACCGTGTCTTGTCTATCCTGATTTTTTTGGGAAAGACTTACTTAAAGTCTATGGGAGTTAAGAGCTCGTAACCAAAGCATCTAGTCTGTCTGAAAACAATTAATGCTCTTGTACAGGATGACTGGAAATTGATTTAAAAACATCCACACATCCACAATAACTGCTAAGTTATGAAGCTATGATAAATCACTTAAAGGGAGAGGACTTAGCTTGGCATGTTTTGCTGACAGCACACTGAGCGAGATATGCTCAAAAGAATTGATTTGTAGATTAACCTCCACACCAACTTTCCCTCTCATCTCCCTCTGGAAATCAATGGCACTGTGCGAGTGGCTGACTCATTTAAGCTGTTGGGCAGCAGCACCATCTCTAAAACTCTCAGATGAGACAAAAACATTCTTCACCTTAACCGAGAACCCTCTGAAAAAGGTCTGTCTTAGTTTTATAGATGCACAGCCGAGAGCCAAAAAGCTGGTAAAAGAAAACAACACAAAAGAACAAACTGCAGTTCACTATCCCCATCCCTGAGAGGTTCACTCGCTGCCAGCTGCCCTCAGTCAGAGACTTGACTGGCACAAGAGCCGGGAATTGCGCAGGGAATATCAGCACTGACCCTGCCAACATTGGCAACCACCTGTCCCACAAATTATTTCAGGGAAGCAGTCCATTAAAGCCGGAACCAGCTGCCATCTCCGCAGCTTTTCCTACAAGCTGCTGGCCTAGAGAAGCTCCTGACTGCCCTGCTTTTTCAGAACAAAGGTGATACCCATGTTTCCTTTTGTTCACTCTAAGCATTTTGAAAATATTTTTGGTACTCTCAGTTCAGACTGTCTTAGTTATCTCTGCTACTTTACCAGGCCATTCAGTGATATAGGAGAATACTGAATCATTGTTATGTTAGATTTTTATCCCTTATCTCTCAAGTTTTCAGCTTCACACCCTGTATTACAGTAAAGGTCCTATACTGGATGAAGTGATATTCCCATGTCTTCTTTCATTATCAAGGTCTCAGTCAACAGAGAAATACACCCAGCCTGTATTCAGAAACATAGCTTCAAAACAAGATTTCAGGACTTTTGTAAATTTGTGACCTCACGAGACAGTTACCACCCTGAGCTACGTGACCAGCATGGCTCTTTTTAAAAAAAAAAAATAAAAAAAAAAATGTATGAACTGTATTAACAACACAGCACCAGGCAACCATTCTGTCACTGAGCTAGCAGCTAGTAGATAGGAACATATGGGGGAAACGCTGCACAGGCTTTAAACAAACTGTTGCTAAAGCTCCAGAGAGACGATGTAAAACGTCACTGACATGATTCTCAGTATGTACATCTTTCTGTACCTGTCACAGCTTCAAAATGAACACGCCACAGTATGAAACCTGGGACTTGTTTGTTCAGCCACCTAAAGATGATTACTGACTCAACATAATCCATAACTACAGTATATGTTGATTGGTAGAACTATAGAAATGACCCATAGGGCTGTGATGTCATGTAGCGTTAACACAGTGTTTGTTCTGAAAGAAAGTTGATAGCAAGAAGCAGAACAGGAATTGAGTGGATGGAAAAAAAACCTCTCAAAAGTTACTTCCCTTCAAATAAAATTACTACGAATTAATATATTTTCTCTGTGTTGGATCAAAGGAGTAATCATATCAAAAACTGACGTGCCATTAAAACTGTGCTGCTCAGTGGCAGAGTCACTTTTTGTCATGTCATGACAGGATATTTTCTTGTGGTTGGCAAGTCTTAGTTTTGTGACAGTAATCTGTTTTGTGGCTGAGTCTGAAGGGCCAGAATAATTCGTCCTGTAGCAGCACGTGAAAACAGAACGTATGCAGATGCACAGAGAGAGAGAGAGAGAGAGACGTGACGGGGTGGAAGGTGGTGTGAGTGTATCAGAGCTCCAAAATCAACACCACTGAATCACGTTGTGTTAGTTTCCTCTTGTCCTTGTGAACCTAAGTTGTGCAGACAAAGTGATGTGTCAAAGCATGACATATAAACACTCTGAACTTTGCAGCTTTACAGAGCCTGGAAACTCTGGCTCTTATTATGAACTGTTTATTCCCCAATAACGGTGCTGCAATGATGCACTGTGCATCAATTATTCAGACATTTCCATCCTAACTGTTTGGCCTCATGACAGTTATACAATCCAATCTTACAGCTGCCGTCACATTTGATGTGTTCAGTATAAGAAAGCCAATGTGTATGATTTTTCCAAAACATATTTCCTTCCGATTATAAATCCTAAAATCCTCCGGGCCAAGAACTTTGACTGCACTCATGTCACTCTCCTCAGACTTCATCTCAGTCCAGTGCGTTGATAGACTTCCCTCCTGGGTCGTGAGTGTCAGCCACTGGATTCATGTCCGTCTCAAATTGCAGGTCCGAGTGAAACAGAATGCACGAGTCTTGCATATTTACAGGCAGATTAATTCAGCACCAGGCACAGCCACAGAAGTGAATCAATAAATACCCAGAGAGGAGTTTGGAGCTGCTTCATTAATCACAATGCAGGCAGCTCTGTCCTCCTCGACACTGACACCTGCTCTAATCGCATCGGCAAAACCACACATGTCTACAGCGTCATTAAGATCTTTCGATCTAATGGCTGGCTCTCTGAGAAGCCTCTTTTTGAATAGTGTGTGGTCAACGAAGGATTTAGCCATTGTTTAATTATGACATCCCAGTAGACGGAGTAAATGTCTGCAAAGTCAGACTTTATTGTCGCCTCTCACTGAAAGTTACAACATCTATGTTTTATTCCTGTTTGCTGTGTTACCCTGTTGATGTCTGCATCCTGCTGTGCATGCACTGACAGGTTACAGCAGGACAGCAGCACATGCAGTCGCACTGGTGTGTGCAACCTCAGATAGTATTTGCAGAGATTTTCATTTTTTTTTGGGAAGGGGGGGCCTCAAATTCTAATCCTAGGGTTTGGAAAAATGATTCCAAATAAATCTTGAACGCAGCAAGCTCACAGGATTTTCTGCTATTTGACAGGGTCATCTTCATAATATTTTTTTCAGAGCTTTTTCATTTCTATCCTTCATAGAAACTGTGCAATGTGAACTGACTACCACTTGTCAGAACGGCTTTATGCGCATTTTCAAGTAACCTGTACCAATCTCGTCACGGCGTGTCATGAGTTTTACTTTTAAAGACCAAAGCACAAATTAAAAATGTGGTGTCATGCTTTCTCTGTCAGTAACGCAGCAGGCACTTCTGTCCAAAAAGTAAAAGAGATGAAACTCATTCACTTCTATACTCCCTACAATGCATCCAACACAGCAGAAACAGCTTGGCACATGTAAACATTGGGTTTTGTGAGGACATGTTCAGCTGGAAGTATTAGTGGTGTCAGGATGGAGGACTTGTTCCCTGTCAGATGCTTTCCTGGTACTGACGCAGATCCGGCCACACTGCCTGGAGGAAACTGGCTCACCTCGCATCAGAGATCTGCCAGTCTCCATCGCTGACTTGCGCCCGTCTCCTCAATTCCTCTGTCAGCTTCGGTTTCTGAGTGACACTGGCTGCCCTGCGATTGGCTTCTGGTTTCCAGCCTGTGTTCTTTTGAGATTTTTTACAGTTTTGAGAAGAAAGTTGTGTTGTTTTAAGTGTGCCAACCACAATGTTGGAATAATTAAGTTTATTATTTATCAATTTGTGGTGGTGAAATATATCTGCAATGTGCCCAGGCAAAAATCTTTTCTCTTGACTTCACGTTCCATCTTTCATCATCAGTGCCAGAGGAGCTCTGGCCTCTAAAATCTCTAAATACCTGGCTGTTCTGGCGCATTAGTCAGCTTGCCACTAGTAATCCACAGAGCTGCATGTCTTCTAAGGTGAATGGCTTTGGGAGCTGTCCCCTCACTTCCCACTGCAAGATGTCCGCCTCTGTTTGTGATGCGCGAGGCCACAGAGCCAGTGAGAACTTGTCACCGGTGGAGCTTTTTCCTTTCTCTCTGCGTTATTCTCAGTCATCTCTCTTTCCTTGTCATTTCTTGATGTGGTAATACTCCTCTTGTTAGACATTAAGTTGGTCGTGTCATTTGGCTCCCTCTCCAAATGTTGTCACTCAGAGGGACTAAAGGGTTTTAATCCTCATTAACAAAATGGCCATGAATGTTAAAACATCTGGCACTCGGCTGAATCTCGCTGCTGCTCCTAAACACTGGAATACACAGACACCATAGCAGATACAGTTGTGTGTCACTGTAATCTCACAAACCACCAAATGGTTGTGTACAAGTGACATCATAACTACGAGGGACAAGAAAAAGTATTTTATTTTTTACCAAGTGAACAGTGTTTTTATTATTTTTCTATTAAGTTTGTTGGAGTTAGAGCATTAAGCACTAAACCGGACCTCATAGTCTATCTATCTATTGCAGCCAAATAATATTTCAGCTCCATCATTAAATCCCTTTCATTCTGCAACAGATTTGAATGCCGTCCTCTAATGCTGAGCACGGCTCATGATAATAATCTAATTTCTACACCCAAGTTCTTTCATCAAAATAATGGTACGGATCAGAAGTCAGAACAAATAGGTGTGGGATTATCTGATACCTGTGGATTTTGGATAACTGCAATTTTACTTTCAGAAATGCACTCCGTGCAGCAGTAGTTAATCTCATCTAAAAGATAATCCCCCATAATTGTGGTTATGTGTGTCAAACTGCCCTGATAACAATAAATGATGACTCTCCACGGGGGCCAGAGCATGGCAACATTTCAGAGTGGGATGACTGTGATTACTGCACATTAAAAACGGTCATAAGACATAAGGCGTCAGCTATATGGGGCTTAATAACCTTTTCTTAAAACCACTCATATCTAGAAGCCAGTGGAGGTTAGCAGTCTTCCTCTCGAAGCACAGTATTAATATAACAAGGAAGTGGACGACATGACAATTTTTTCTCGTTATCTCCTAAATTGGACAAAGATGACATCAGCAGAAAACTGTTCTTACGTGTTCCTCCTTTATCTGGCCTGCTTTCTACCGCTGCTCTGGAGAAGAGTGCACTTTAATGGCTTTGTGTAGTTTTTTTTTTACACTCATCATGTAGCACAGATGACAAATGGCAAATGGAATAATTTCTTACCCATATACAGTATACCTTTGCCAGTCGTGTGGCAATCCAACACCGAGCCTTAATGGGCTCACCGCAGATCAAAAGCTGTTGATGAAGATGAAGGAAAGAGCTCATCTGTTCAGCCGAGCATGTGGCAGCGCTGACTCATTTGTCTGTAAGCCTTCAGCTCACCTGAGCTCACTTTCAGAGTGTGTACAGTACGTGGCACCTGCAGTTCTGCAAGAGGTGAATGCTAGAGATGTCGTCGTCACTTATCTCTGAAAATTTGAAAACCTTCAACTGTATGCACATGAACTGAAACTGAATCCAGTCCTTCAAGGATTTTTTTCTGTTTTTTATGACTATAGTTCAAATTTTTGGTAAAACGTGTTGCAAACGCAAAGTAGTAAAACCCAGACTTGTACTTGAGGGTCGGTGCACATTTTTTCCTGAGTTTTCCATGCATAGCTACATTATTAATACCACTACAACAGACTGTGCATGATACTGTGCAGAGCTATTGTGGGGTTCGAGGGCACAAACAGGTCACTGAAGCAATTACAGGATCCCAAGGTTACCGTAGAAGCCCCGAGTCGCTGGTGTCATCCAAGACAACTTACACAGAACCTTGAGGGACTGGAGCAAAAATTACTGTGTGTTAAAGATTGAAGAGGGACTTGTTTTCTGAGTGACAGTGAAATATTTCTGTGCGAAGTCAAGGTCTCAAAATCATGTTGTGTTCAAAGGTTTTATGGCCTACTGGGTTCTATATTTTAAATCATGCCCAGGATTAATAGTTGCACTCGACATGAACTAATTAAAGTTGGTGAAAATTATAAAGGGGGATTAAGGCGAGGTAAGAAAGGGAGGCGATAAGGTCGGACCAGTGGTAATAAACAGGAGCTACAGGCTGCAACAGAGCAGATTTGAGAGACAGCGGCTAACTGGCCAGCGGCCCCTGTGGCCCCCGATGGTTAGGGCAAATGATTGCCTCTTGTTTGAGCAGAATGCAGATCAGTGATTGGCAGTTTCTTAACTTTGAGCAGGGCTGTAGTCTCAGTGGTGGTGATTCACCAGGAAGACACCACAACAGCAGACCACCATCTCTTCTGCACACATGCAGAGAATAGTTAACAGGATTACCCGCTTTTTCCTCTTCTCCAATCCCACAGCTCATTTCACGAGCAAGTTACAAATGGAGCTTCTCTTCAGCTCAAATCAGTGTTCCACCTCAGCAGGGCTCGCTGCCTACGAGAGGAACCATCAGTGTGAAAAGCAGAAGGGAGGTCCTGAGCTGACCTGATGGGACTGGTAGATTGAGGGAGATAAAGGTATTGGCAATTGCTTTATGTAGGCTGATCCAAAAATGCCCAACTGTGCTTTGCTAAAAGCCTGGAAACTGCACAGCACGTAGTGTGAGTGAAGTGTGTGGCAGCACAGACAAATAGCAGCCAGCAGTTTCAGGTAATCAGGTAAATATCCACGCCGGCAGTGAGGAATGAGCAGGTTGGGTTTTAAAGATATAGTTGTTTTGCATTTATTTTATTGACATTGTGCTGGTGCACCATGTCTCCGAAGTGCTGATGTTGGCTGAAAACTGCATCGGATTATTAGTATTTTGTTTGTGTTGCAGATTAAAAGAGAAACTGTCCAAATCCTGTCTCCATGGGTATTATGTAAAACACAGTGGAGCACTGTACAAAATATCACAGGAAACTATTAAACGAAAACTATGATGTAAACTATATTTCCTCAAAGCAAAGCTAGGCAGTTTTCAGACATACACTACTGTATATCATTTTTTAAAATTGTATATTATAGTACATTATCAATATTTCTGGCAGTTAAGCGCCAGCTGTAAATTGTAGTTGCTACTTCATATTAAAAAGCAATGTGGGAAGACTGTTAATACATTCATCTGTGATTAATCTGTGTGTGGAAGGGATTTTAAGCAGCAACACAATCCATTCCCAACCTTTACATGTGGAAATCTCTATTCAAAAAAACAAACAAAAAAACCTCACACTGAAAGTTATTTGTATTACTCACTGAAAATGTTGAGTTGTAGAAACACTGCCGACACTCTGAAAACTGTGGTGTGTTGTAGTCTGGACAGGTGAAAACTGAGATGATATCCTAGACACCCATGGTTGTCTCTGATTGGGTGTCGTCAGCCTTTACTATCAGTGGTGAAAGTAACATGAATAATAAAATAAAAGTGTTACTGACACTTGTCATTGCTGCATTTGAACACTGAAGCTCCGTAGTATTTTTGTGCAGCTCAAACTCAACCTGCTTCCTGTTCCTGTACACTAGTTCAGGCATCCTCAGTGCACTTGATTCCAAGCTGCATGTGTTTCAGGTGTGTTAGTACAGTATGGACGCAGATCATTTCTGATACTAAGCTAAAATGCAGATTGTCTCTTGTTTTAAAATGTAGCCTCTGAGATAAGGTTTAGCAATGCTTTGTTGTCGGCTGGTGAGCTGGATGAGAAGAGAAGATGCAGCTGCTGCATGGCAGGAGCAGGAAGTGTGAGGAAGAGTAAACAATTTCAGTTATTGCTCATTAATTAAGGTCTTGACTGACCCCCTCCTCAACCCTCACAGAGATACTGTGCACTCTGGAGGTTAATACTATTGACCGTATTGATCCCCGGGTCGCTCACTCAAAATAGCAGTTTCATTAGAGTGGAGATATGGACACAGTCTCTTGAGTGAAGGATGCAGGATGCAGGCAACAGCAAGTGTTTGTTCAAGCTCCCAGGCATCTTGACTGACAGGGAGGAGGATGGACACAATCACTGACATCCTGAGAGACAGCTGAGAGCCTTCTCTGACCAACACAGAGATACTGAGAAGGGGGGGCAGAGGAAATAACTCAATCTAATTTAAAATCATATATACACCATACTGTGTAGATTCACATCTTTGGGCCATGTTTAATGTCTTGAATGACCGCGGCCCTCGCTCCTCTTGAGCTGGAAAATGAAGGATGATCTATAGCAGAAAGCCATTAGTTCCATTCCTCAGAGAAAGCTCATTTATTCAGCAATGATGGGAGTAGAGAATGTGAGCATAATACATTTCGTAGCGAAATATTAAACAGGGAAAGAAAGATAAAAGAAATTCTGATAAAATGGTGGATGGTTGAAAATCACGCTATATGAAACCCTGAAGTAGTAAATGTCAAACTCTCAAATGAAATGTGGGTGTGTGCTTTTGTGTGCGCTTGTGTGTTAATTTCAGTAATATTTTAGTACTCCTTGTGTGAAAATGATGAAGCAAGTACTAAATGTGAGCGAGCCTTCTGTTTCGAGGATGTGTGAAAGAATGGGGAACAAAGACATTGTTAAGATGACTGCTAAATATAGCAGCGATCCTTCACTGGTCCCTGAAGCCAATTTTACACAGTCTGGAGCAGTGAACATCACGGCTGTGCCTGCCTCCTTCTCATCAGGGAGACATCATTTACATAATGAGACGCTGCCACGGCAACAAAGCCCCAATCAGCATGGGAGTCGTCAGTCATGGGGGGTGGATACCAAGGTGCCTTCCTAACATGCGCTTTTGATGCGCTGGGGGCCGCAGCGGTGCGAACGCCGTCACACATGCACACACACAAACATACGTTCTGAGCCAGAGAGAGAGAGAGTCCGTACGGAGAGACACACTTGATTAGAAAATAAAGGGTGGGAAGGCAACAGTAAATGAGCAGTCCTCTGGGGTGGTGTTGTGCTGGAGGTGTGTCCTGTGTGTTTGTGTGTGTGTTTAAGTTGGGGATTGTGAACATGCTGTGTTAACATCACACATTTGGTGTTAGGATATTTTGGTGCACACTGGTGAGCCGTACATTTGAAATCTGATGTGTAACGTATAGTGATAAGTCGCAAAATAGTTAGATGTTTAACAACTTCAAATATAAAGTAACTGTATGTTACTGTATGTTTTTTACAACCCTGAATGTTGCACTGACTGGTTTGGCATTTTAAATTTGTTGTACATGAGTGAGTGAGTGAGTGAGTGAGTGAGTGAGTGATCAAGTTAGAGCATTAGTCAGGCAAATGCTGTGTGACTCAGTCATGAAGTTACATTACTGCTGAGACAACTTCAGAGTTTGTCCTTTGGCCATTCTTCTTTTAAAATGAACTGGCATGGACAAGTGGAGTCGTAAACTTGTTGTCAGATTCTCAGACTTTTCAACCTTTGCACCTAGTGACAAATCGGGCGACAAACCTCAGCTACTTCCTACACTAGAGTGTTGCCAGATGTAGCATCTATTTGGGCTCAATATGAAGAAACACCATCAAAAAAATACATGATCACTATTTTCTACAATCTCTGAAAAACAGGAGGATAATTGAACCCAGAACAAGACCTGTAATATAAAGTGACTTAGATTTCCAGCTTGAATCTTATGATTTTGATGCAGGAAGGAATGAAAATACCAAATGACCTTGCCTTTGACTTGCATGTGACACTTTGGTCTGTGTGACTGATCTATGATAAAAAAAAGTGTCATCAATGCAGCATCAACCCTGTTTACCTACAGCTTGCTCTGCTCATTTTTAGATCTTCTCTCAAAAATGCAGAGAGAGGAGCTATGGCTATATAACAACTTCCAAATTTGATCATTATGCTGACTGGTTGATCCAACAACACCTGTCTTAAAGCAGGAAGCCAGAAGAATAAACATATTAGTATTAGTTGTGCTAAGTGTTAGCATTGTTATTCATTTCCACACATGATACAAATTCAAACATATAAGCGTCACAGAACCACATTGTCATGTTGGCAATGAATACTTGATGTTGTAAGGACGGCTGAAAACACACACTGGTGCTATAGCTCCACAAACCTCAGGTTAACCTCCCTTTAGCCAGACCGCAGTGTGATTCAGTTTCTCACCTGACAAACTTTTCTTTTTGTTTTGTCAGATGTCATCAGAGATTCTCTGCGGTGAATGATCACATCATTTTCAGGGTAATTAGAGGAGACAAGTCTCTGCCTACACTGCAGTACAGAGAGAGGAAGATAAAGAGATGGAGAGAGAAGCAAAGGGACAAAGGAGAGGGAGTGTGAGGGAGTGAGAGATGGCAGTCAGTGATCTAACAGTAATCTATAACAGCAGAACTGGCTACCATAAAGAAGATGAACAGTGCTGTAGGCGACATGAAAAGGTTACATTGCAGTAATGACTAAATGCTTCAGCTTTGCTTAAAGGTTACAGTGGAAAATTAGGACAGGGACAATCGCTTCACTTACTGTGGTTTCCCAGACTAATACCTTCAAATAGTATTCATAAGCTTTTCATTTCTGATTCCAGTTTGATTCTAGCGCACTCTTCAGCGAGTGGTCTATGTCATTTCAAAAGAGCAGATGAGCTTCAGCTCACCAGGTCCAATAAAGAGCTGCTTAAGGCTCCATAGTTGTGACAAGCCAATCCTCGTCTTTCTGACCTTTATGCCATGTCCCTGTGTTTGGTGTGCTGTGCAATTATGCGGTCAGTTGTTCTCCCCCTGCCTCACACAACAGACGTGTTCTTTATATATATCTCTTTTCTTCAAATCTTTGTTGCTCTATTCATAGTACAAAGACCTTTGTATCACAGCAACCTTTAGAAAATATCTGACAGTGAGGGGAAATACACTGCAATCTCCAACCAGCAGAGACTGAGATGGCTCTTGTTTTCACATGACTGTGTGTAGACCTGACTGTATATCTATGTGTGCGTGTGTGTCTGTGTTCATGTGTTTTCAGTCTGGTTTGCCAGTGTTATCTCAGGATTTTGCAGGGCTCTCTCTGTATTTGGCTGTACACTGTGGATCAGAATGGAAGGCATCTGGTGTTTGTTCATAGCCCAGATTTGATTTGTTTTATTTTTTTTCTCTTTCATGTTGGTGTATTGCAATGGTCGTCTGTGTGCTACACTTTGCATGTATGATTTTAAATGTAAGGTCTGGCTTACTTGTTGTGGGGTTATGTGAGGTAGTCATGCATAGTCAGTGTATCACCTGCAGTACATTCAGATCAGCGTTAAGAGAAGCAGCAGGCTACATGGCACACTAGCAGTGGTACACACTGTGCTATTGTGCACTGGGCCAGCAGAAGAAAACACACACCAAAAAAATGGGCTTTAACCCTCTTAGGCCTCTTTTTCATTTTTCATGTCCCTGTGTCTCTATAATAGACTTGTAATTTTTTTAAAGTTCCATAACAGCTACATATTTTCCGAATCAGCAAAACCTAAGCACATTATAAATTATGTCAGCTGCAAAGCCTCTGCTGCACTAAATATCTGACTGGTCACATCCTTCTGTCTATTTTCTATCACTTAATAAACTAAGACCAACTTTTTCTCCCTTAAATTGCTTTATGTTCGGGTAAACAACAATTGACAACCAAGCCTCTGATTCAGACCCTCTGATTGGTTGTGACAGATCCTCCAGTCTAAGGAGAAAACAGTGTGTTTCTAGAGTTAAATTCACTGTTTGTGGGATGATAAAGCACTGATGATATGTGTCTTAGCACCTTTTTCTCTGATGGCCCCATGCACAACAGCACATCACTGTGTTTCTGTGCTGGTGTTCACAGCTGCTTCTCTGAAGTGGCAGCAGACTGCTCTAAATATACCGCAGGAAACACGCTGACTAACCTCACACAACCCCATGTTAACTATTGCTGTAAAACGTATGTATGTATGTGTGTGTGTGTGTGTGTGTGTGTGTGTGTGTGTGTGTGTGTGAACAATCATTCTCTTGATCCATAAGTCAATTGACAAAAAAACAAACAAAAAAAACATTATCATAATCATTTCAATTTGGCAAAAATAAAGGTTCCCACTCCAGTTTTAATTAGATTTGGGATGATTGTCCAGGAATTTTTAGATTTATTTGTCAGTTATTTGGATGAAATAATTGGTAGTTTAATATATAATGACTGTATCTCTGCAAAAGACTGAGTTAAATACTGTAGATACTGCAGCTAGCCCTCACAATACATCCTCCTCTGCACATGCACCCAGTGTTTGTCCTCATGCTCCCTCATGCTTTCTTCTTTCTTGCCTTCTGCACCATAGTTGAACCTTCACTGACCAGTAGGGACAGAGGAGGAGGGGAGGGCTCTGTCCTCTGTGCAGGTGCAGACTGGCCCTTGTGTATGAATCTATGCACATCTGCTTTCATGCACTTAAACTGTAACACATTCACACAGGAGCATGAATAATTTAGGTACTGTGGAGATCTGTAGACACATGCACTCGTGATTATAGTATAGTTTAGTACATGCCTTCATGCTCATAACACCAGTGAAAACATGCACATCCCTGTCAGAGCTACACAGTTAATGACTGGGGCTCTGATGAACAACCTTTAAAACAATACCAATCTGAACCTCTTCATTACTACACATCCACACTGCTGCAACAGTTTCATGAGATCATTTTACATATTTGTAAGTTAGTGTGTTTGCTAAAAAAAAAAAAAAAAACTGTATTTGGATCCTGTGGGCATTTTTGGTGGGATGAGCAGAATGTGTTAACACTGTGTGGAGGCAGTCCTCACACTTGTTCTAAAATCAGTCATCACACCCATTAAAAAAAACAAAACACTTGCATGGCTTCTTAGCTCGAGACACCTCGAAAGCAAAAAGAAAAAAAGAAAAAGGAATTAGAGAATAATATTTTTGTCTGTCGGGTCATTAAACTTTATTTATTGCATATTTTCTCCATATTTTGTTTAGTCTTGAGAAGAAAATTGGCATTTCCATAACAAACATTGCCCTGAATCCTTTTTTGGTGTGGATGAAAATAACTGCAATACAACAGTAAAGCAGATGCCTGTTAGTGGACTGCCAGATATGAACACAAACATTTGAACACTGTTTTACTTTGTCAGATTTATTCATTCATTTTTTCATTCATTCATGGATTCACCCAGTAGGATGCAGTGCAGAGACCGATTCAAGAAGAGCTTAAGCATGATACTTTGAACATGCTACAGTACAAACGCAGAGTATCCATCAGCTAAATGTGTCGGGGAATAGAATATACTATGTGTACAGTATGTGTATGTGTGTGTGTGTGTGTGTGTGTGTGGGGGGGGTGAGTGGGTGGGTGCTTAACACTCTGTGCTGCAAAGCTCTAAGGGACAGATGGCTGCTCAGTCTCATTGTGAGTTGGTCTGCAAGTCTCTTGTCTTTGGCTCTGGTTCTCCATCCTGTCTTGGCCGTGGCATCGCAGCAACACTCACCCACCCATGCAACATCTACACGCACACACACATACACTCGGAAGTATCTGGGTTCCTTCTACCCTGCAGGGTAACCAAGCTGCCTACTCTGCGATAACCACTAACCCTGCTGCTGCAAGTGACCTGACCCATGCTGGAATCCAAACCAACACGCTAATCGCTGCGACAGGCTACTGGCTCAGCAGGTTTTCATTAAACTTAATGGCACCACATCACTTTACAAGCAGATGAAAGCTTATAGAATGTAGTTCGTATTTAAAGTTCACCATGGGAAAGCACTTGCTTTTAATGGATGTAAACTGTTACAAAGCCGCAACTAAACTGGGACATTATTGTGAAACTAACTCAAAACTGTCGATTTCATTGTATTAAATGTGCATTCCTTGGCTCCTATTGCATTAATTGTACAGAAATTTATGAGTGGTAAATACTCTCATCTCAAGCGCAGCTGATCTGTGGCCTCTGTAAATATTTTGGAATCTTAATTAATGTCTTTATGCAGCATCTCCTCTTTATGCCTGTCCTCTGAGTTTGCTGTTGTCAGATGAATTCACCACAGTGAACTGCGCATTAGAAGTCAGTCCCTGATTGCGTAATTATCCACTACCTTAATAATCAGGCTCTAATAACCAGCAGACCGTGAGCACAAATTGAATGAAAGGAGACGCAGTGCAAATTTGCCCTGCGTGAATCTAAACCCTCCTGGTTTACAATGTGCAGTGTAGAGACAGTGGAATGATAAAATCAGGTTAATATATCCCCTGCCAGTGGCGGGGTTGATGATTATGCTCCAGCTCTGCCTCGTCTGGCAGGCTGGCTATACGTTTGCATGTGTGTCTAGATGCGTAGACAGAATACAATGTGTTTTTATTCAATCATCTCCGTGTTTTTTTAAAAGGAAAAAAACCTGTGTAAAGGAAGCAAAGCACCTCTCTTTCTTTTCTGCTTACAGACTGAGCATGAACACAAACAAACACACACACACACACACAAAGCAGATGTAGATTGTCAATGCAGGTGTATACGTCTCCACTGAGCTTTTCAGATTAAGAATATAAAGCGAATCATTGTTCACAGCAGCGACTTGTCTGCCCAGATAAATGCCACATTATTAAAAGCTCATGAACATTGTGTTATTAGAATATAAACAGTTGCGTCACTTGTTGGCTTGTTGACACGGCATCCAGGAGAACAGCAACAATACAGTAAAAGCGTCAGTAAACCCCAGCCACAATAATTGTGCCCTCCCCTTTAAATGTGAAATCCAAATCCTGCCCAGACATAATTACTGTGCTGATGATGTTATTTTTCTCACCCGCTTTTCCAAACTATTTTGAGCCGAACTTATTAAAGCTGTGCCGCTACTAATTAAGTTGTTTGTCTTTGCAAAGCGATCTCCGCCTGCCCACTGCTGCTTACTAATGAGTAGTTGTGTCACGGCACCCTGCCTGCTGATTGAAGGGGAGATGAAAGCAGGAAAATGGAAGAAAAATGACCCGATGGTGGCGATGCTGAGGCTGTCGTACACGCCGCTAAATCACGCCAGTTTGGGCTTTTTAACAGGCGGTTATGTGGGTTGTGTGAAGGTTCCTGTGGAGGTTATAGACAGCACAAGCTTCACTCAATCTAAAAGCACTGAAGTCTTAAGAGAAACAAAGCTTTTGCTCAGGCACATTGGAGTCTCATTCATTAGAATTATGCAATGAGAGGTAGGGAACCGTACAGTAGTATAAAGTGACTCTCCAGCCAAGATCAGTCCTGTTTTTCGTGACTTAAAATGCAACCAACCAGCAAAGAAAAACAAGCGACAAATATATCAACTCCACACAAAAAAGAAAGAATAGAAAGGTCTGATGTCCACAGTAACCAAGCACTGTCATAAGAAGATTCATAGTCTGTGTAGAGAAAACATTAAAATAGTGTCCATCTGTTCATTTCTGTGGCTTCATTACATCCATTCCTCCACATGCACAACTTCCACCACCTTGAAGGGGTGGATTTACAGACGCACATAAGATGCTCAAAGGAACAGTATACCACAAATTCACAGAATTCATAGAAACATTTCCCATGTGTTATTGTATTCGGTAACACTTTATTTTAAGGGGTCCTTGTTCCTGTGTATCTACCTAATTAATTACAGTGTAATTACCTATGTAACCGTATGTAATAACATGTACTTACATTGTAAATACATAGTGTATTTTGGTGTACTTACAGGTCCTTGTTACACTTGTAATAAGAAATGCCAAAGTGGCCTCTCTCTTTGCACAAGCATTCTATTACAAGTGTAACAAGGACCTGTAAGTACACCAAAATACACTATGTATTTACAATGTAAGTACATGTTATTACATACGGTTACATAGGTAATTACACTGTAATTAATTAGGTAGATACACAGGAACAAGGACCCCTTAAAATAAAGTGTATTCTTCTGCCTTGTTTATCAGGTTGTATGACATTCTTTCAAAAAGCTGCCACCTTACAACACTCCTGAAATAACAGCCTTCTGCAGCTTTCCACTTTCTTGTTATTATGTGTTTGCTGATCATGTTGCTTGTCTGAACCGGTTGGCGGAGTCAGGGCTTTCAAGTGTATATTACTCCAGAAAAAGTTTATAATCTATCCACTCCATTTCTGTGATATATTCATGGATTCCTCTCCAATAGGACTGCATCTGTCTAAGTAACCCCCCATGGTACCAGAAGTATCGATGGAGAATTTTAAATTGTATTGACCTTCTTCTAATGTCTCAAGAGACCTGTTTGGTAAAACCAATAATTTTATCCCAATCACATTATTCAAAAGAGTTGCCTAAATCCTTCTCCCACATTGTTCTCAAGGCTGTGGTGGTCTTGTAGCTGGATTTGTTCATTAGCATCAAATTAAAGTGTCCCATCTCTGCATTACACAAAATCTCTTCAGAGGTCCGACCCTGGGGGGAAGCCTGTGCAGAGACGAAAGTGCTGACTAGGGCTACAACTAGGTGTCCTAATTGGAGACAGGATTGATTATTAGTCAGATTAAATTACTCAACCATTACAAGTTGCCAGAGGATTTAAGCCCCCCTCTTCCATGTAAATGATCCTGAGTATAAATACTTTATACTATTTCTACAGGAGATTTGCCAACTAGGACTTTTGGGTTGTACGGCTTTATTTTGAAAATGCAAACCACTTTCTTCCAGATATCCTGGAGATGAGAAATTACGGGATGGGATCGAACATTTGGTGGCATTTTGGCAGATGAATATGATTACTGGGGGAGGGAGGTGCAGACTCATTGTTCTATTGTGTACTGAGGAGGAGCTCTTTCAGGAGCAAGTGCCCAGTGGGACAAGTGCCTCAGGCTAAAAGCATAATAATAGAAGAGCAGTTTTGTGAGGCCCAAAAACGGTATTTACAGTTTACCTGGATGCATTCTTCACCTTTTGCTGTTCTACAAAAAAAAAAGAAAGAAAAAGAATGATATCCAGAAGAATACGAGCCACATTGGGAGTGCAATTCATTTTGACAATCTATTAAAAGTACTGTAACAGATACTGTACAGGGGTCAGCCAGGCAGCCATCTCACATAACACCCCTCTAAATCATTATTTTGATTTTTTAAACGCTCATGCCCTTGAAAAAACGACAGCAGTTATTAGTTGTTAGAATAGTCTCCATGGCAGCAACTCTCGTGGTGGAGAAATGAAAACATGTTCATATGACCTTTCTGAGAGACTCCTGCAGCATAATCCACTTCCACACTCTCCATCTGTATGTTCAGTATGTTGCAAAGACTTTACTTTTGCCAAAATATGGCTTACCGTAATACTGGTGGGGCTTGAGAGAGCCACCAAAGCAGTTTATTTACTCCTATTTTGGCAAAACAAGGATTGGAACATACTGGGTACACAGATGGACAATGGAAAAGTGAATTGTGGCGCAGAAGTGATTTCACAAGTTTCTCTGGGCTTTTTCTAACTTTTTCTACCCTAAAATCTGATCGAGTGACCACAGCCACAGTTCTTCATGAGGGAGAAACCACAGTGAGTAAAGTGACCTTTCAAAGTCAACTCAGTATAAGAAATGTTATGAATTCCCAGTCTCGAACTGGCAGTTAAACACTATGTTTATGCAGTCAAAGGTCTGGCAGAACTCACTATTATTTTACTACAATGGTGTAAAAAATGCCCTGTGGTTTGAATTTTCTGAAATGTATTGGGTTATGGTACTTTACACACAGTCTGTCAGTAAATTGTTGGTTTGAGTGTTCACATTAACTGTTATGGGGTGACAAGTGGAACAAAGAGCAGAAAGAAGTTTGTTATCAAATAGGTCTTATTTCTCGAAAGCCAAGTCCCAGCTTTTATTTTGAAGGTGTTTGAACCCTCAGGCTGTGTAAAAGCAACCCCTCAGAGGCAGGGGTTGTGTGAGCTAGTACAGACCTAATGGCTTTCCCATCTGCTGTGTCTGGGCAGTGTTGGGCTGCTGAGGGACCCCATGCTCCTGCATGTCATCTAATACACAACATGGAGGGAGAGCAGTCAGGTAATTTTAGTTTATTCTGAAGACGTTACTGTAAACAAACTGTGAGTGTGTGCATGTCCGATTTCATGAGTCCATAATCATACGTAGAAATGTCACTGTGTATGTCACCGTCTGCACATTTGCCTGTGAGTATATACATGTACATTTGCATGCAGATGCACGCATGTATTGTAGCGTGAACATTGTAGCGTGAATGAAGTCACAGCCCCGTGGTAACACGAAGAATGATCCACACACGCTCATTCTCAGTCTCATATTCTGGAGGCACAGCATCATCCTCAGATTACTACGAATGACATCAGTGAAAACACGACAGTAGGATAACATTTGCAGTCATCCTGAATAATCATCATTTCAACGATTTCTAGATTCTGTATTAAAATATTTTGTCATTGCACTTGGAAAGGTTTCCTGGATTGAATCCTGAGACCTGAGTTGACCTTTTAGACGGGAAGCTATAAACAGACAAAGCTATAAAAGCGTGAGTCAGAAAAAACAAAAAGGAAGCAGGTGGCATTTTTAATATAAAATGCAGAAATATTCACATGTGAGTGGCTCCCACTCAGAGAAAAACCACTGTGCTTCTGCTAATGTATACATGATCATAGTTTTCATAGCAGCGGCCCATGCATGTGGTCTTGCAAGGTTACTTCACATGACTTCTCTGGCTGGAGGGTTTCTCTCAGCCTCTTTCTCTCTCTCTCTCTCTCTCTCTCTCTCTCTCTCTCTCTCTCTCTCTCTCTCTCTCTCTCTCTCTCTCCCTCTCACTCTCATTCCTCTTGCTTCTCTCCGTGTCTCCCACTTTGAAGCGTGCTGTGCTGTAGGGTGCTGTCTGAGCCAGAAGCAGTCTGAATGCTGATGAATGTCTGCACAGATAACCTGCGACTGATCTCACTTGTGTCTCCCCTCGAGGTTAACCCTTGTGTAGCTAAGCAAGTCAAGTAAAAATTAAGAGAGGAAGAAGAACAGATCCATGGTGATTGAGGGGTTACACACATTTACACAGTTACACTACTGCAAGACTTGCAAATGATTTGGCAAATAAGTGTCTGAAGTAGAGGCTAATGCCTTATTCAAGTGTCTTCCAATGATAGTCTGTCAACAGAGAAATATTATTATATTAAGTCCACATCTACCCTCAGAAAACTCTTCCAGACTTTAGGCCTCTTATGACTTATTCCACTGTAACAGCGCATTAGTCCTCCCTTTTTTAGAAAGGGTTTAAATCTTTCTGCCCGTTCACTTTCCCTTCTGTCACTTCCACTCCATATTACTCTCTTAACATCAGACTCAGAATAACACGCTGCTGACTTCGTCCTCTTCCTCCTCTTCCTAGAGACATTTAGACTCTATCTTGTCAAAATTTATGTTGCTCTGCTAACTGAATTGTAATACCCTGGACCCGAAGTTTTGTAGTGGCCTGTTTGTGGTTTTTGTGTCAGGAGGGCTGGAGGTACAAGTACAAGGTTGAGCAGCAATAACTGCAGGGGACTTTTTCTGAGGCCATTTGGTCTGACGTCTTTTTTTCTGAGGCTGTTTGGTCTGACGTAGGGCTGGGCGATATAACGATCTCGATACGGGATCGCGATAAATCTTTGAACGATTTCGATAATAAGCTATGGCCCTATTCCTCGATATCACATGAAAGTAAATATGCGCGACAGCAGCCGGCCACACTTCCGTCTGATACTCCGCCTCCTGTCCTGAGCATGCAGAGCTTGTTTGAGCTGCTGCAGCTAAAGGGAGGAAGGATAAGATGGATAGATAGATAGATATACTTTATTGATCCCAAGCTGTGATAAAGTGAAAGTTGTAAAAGAGGGAGGAAATGAGTGGAGGTGGAGCCGATGGCAACTGAAGCGATTGTGAACGTGTGGAGCATCAGTTCGTCTGTCCCGGCTAAAGAAGCCTGTCAGTGTGGAGTCAGAGCAACCTGATGATAGCCTACCACGGTCAGAAAGTGGAGGAAACACGGAGCTGCTTGTGACGTTTATTCTGCGGTAACATGTCTGTTTGCTCATGTACAGTGTGAAGAACATGCGCTAGGCTCAGGCCCCCACATACTCCGGCGTATTTGACTCCGCGGATGTCCGCGCGCACTCGAGGCAGACGAGGACCCAAAGCGGGCGTCCGCCGGTCCCTTCTGTGCAAAGCTCAATTTTTATGACCGCGCGGACTCAATCTGTTTCAAATGTGATACTGTATGCTTGCCTATGAAACCGCAAAAGTCCGCGGACAGTGCGCGCGGAGTCAAATCCACTCACAGTATGCGCCGACAGCCTCTCTCCCTCCCTCTCTCTCTGTCAGCGCCGCGCGCACACACACACGGAGCGTCGCGTCGGAGCGGTGAAGTGAAACAACAACCTGCAGATCACCTGAGTTGACGTGAACTGCGCTCGTGGTTACCGAGTCAGATCAATAAATAGGCTTTATGCACAGCTCCACTACTTCCTGAGCTCAAACAGGCTCCTTTCCTTCCTGTCTTACATTATTGGACAAACTGATGAATCCAGGTGTGTCTGACAGTTGTTGTGACTACTGAGGTCAGAGTCAGACACACCTGGATTCATCAGAGTGGGCTCGGCATAAAGCCTGGTGTCAGAGCAGCTAAATAGCTAAATATTTGTCTACAACCTGTTCAAATAACTAGAAAGACTAAAGCCTCATGATTGACACATTTTAGAGCTGATGTATGGTAGAAAAAAGACAACAGAAAACAACAGCAACAACAATGTAAATCAAATCAAACTGTGGATTATTGAACTGTTCCACCCTTATTGAACATTAAAGTGAACTCATGTCATCCTCCCAAACTGAACACATTCTCTGGTTTCTTCAGGATTCAGTCAGGATGCTGCTTGAACTGGCAGCGGCAGCAAAAAATACATATCGAGACGATATCGAGAATCGATCAATATGGAAAAACATATCGTGATAACGTTTTTTGCCATATCGCCCAGCCCTAGTCTGACGTCTTTTTTCTGAGGCCTTTTGGTCTGATTACTTTTTTTCTGAGGCCTTTTGGTCTGATTACTTTTTTTCTGAGGCCGTTAAGTGTGACGTCTCACAAAGGTTTTCCTGATCCCATATGCCTTTTCATCTAAGGTCTGACGCTGAAGCCTGACACCTGAGGATCTCCTAAAATGTACACCGTACTGCTGTAGAAGTATCAGCTCTCATAATCATGCTTGACAGGTTACACCATGACCCTGGTTCACCTCTTGCCTCCACTCTGCATATCACATATTGTAGAAACTGTTGAAATGGTTATCCAAAACAATCAGTAAAGCAGCAGTTCATTTAATATAAACATATTCATAATTCCATATAAATAAAATAGAATTCACTAAGATTTGTCACTTGTCAACAGAAGTAAATCCATCATATCCGTAGATTATGGAAAGCTTTCATATGTGCTACATACTGCATACAGCTGGAGAAAGGCAGCATTTCTCCTTTTAAAAACAAGTATTTCACTTAGCATGGACCAGTTTTGATATTATTAGGTTATTCATGATCAATTCAATTTCAAACAACATCATTTTGTCTTTATGTACTCCTGTCCAAAAGCCCTTTTTACCTGCACTGTGCTCCTAACTCCTAGGATTAAGATAAATGAAACTCAAGGTGGTGATCCGAGATTATTGATGCTTATGACCTTATTATTGCAAATCATTAATGTCCATTGGAAGTTATTTAAATATACATTAGTCTACCTGTCACTTATTATTAAGATTTTCCCCTGTGTTCATTTAGCAGACATGTTTGGGACAAGAGCAGAAAAAGCAACAAAGCACAGGGCTAGGCACCTAAAGTGAGTGAGGTTGTGGATAGCATGGTTGAATAGACCAATAAAAAACAGTAAATTTACTGCTGTAAAAATGGAACATTAAACTGCACAATATTGCACAATGAAAATCTGAAGCATTGTTTCCCACTAATGTCAAATCTGTCTAAAAATCAACCTAAGGGCTCAGAAAAGATAAATTTGGCTTTCATTCATCTGAGACCTGTGTCTTTTACCTGTAACCCTGCCCCACCCCCCCACCACACACACACACACACACTCCTCTTTCCATCACCTCACTGCTGTGTCACCCCATCCCACTCCTCTCTATAGTCTCCTGGGATTTACTCATCTTCAAGCTTCACTGACTTGTCCTCATGTTTTGCACTCGGCTTGATCTGCACACATCCATCAGGTGACATCACTCCGTACGACTGATGCCCAAACAGGAAATGCTTTTTTTTTCTAATTGTGCGTGTGACTGCTTTGTATGCGCACACAATGCATGTTCACATGCATTCGGACGTGTGTGGAGCAACAGTGACAGCAGCAACACGAGGGTGTAGATCCCAGGGTGCACTGGGAGTGCTTGAGGAAATGTAAGCAGCTTAAGCAGTCCATGATGTTGTCATCTCTTCTCAGCTGAGCTCCCAAAATAACAGGCCCTCTGGGTACAGACTGGCAGCGCTGAGCAGGGGACAGTCAACAGACAGACCCAGAACAACCCGGCCCAGATTAGACCAGATCAGACTAGCCCAGTTACTCAGTCCACTTAAGCTCAAACTGGTCAATTTAACCTTACAATTCAGAAGTTGTTGACTGTGCCTTTATGTGGTTTGACAATTCTCATCCTCTCCAGCCAGAAACCTGCTCTCCTCAGCCCTTTTTTTTTAAATAAAGGCTTGGATGCAGCAGGCAACTTCCCGTGAAGCCTTGCTCTTCGCCATATCATAGGCTCATGTATTGGGCTGTTGACTTTAATGAGCATGCTCTCTGTCTGAGCCGAGTGTGGCTGCTGAGGTGGTCATAGTGCCGGTGGCAGGGGAGTTAGGATTAACGTGTCTCTTCGCTCGCACACAAACACACCAACAAGACCCCATTAAGTGACTACGTGTGTCGGAGAGGGAGGTCCTTCTACTGAGACAGCAGACAGAGAAAAGTGTTTAAGTCTCCTCCCTGCCCCTCTTTCCTCCCATCTAGGTCATAATGTAGGCTATAGGCAAGCCTATGTATATTCTAAGTATGGCAACACAGCATGCATGTCTGTAAATGGAGGATTGGTGTGAAGTGGCCCACTCTCTTGTAGAGTGTCACCAGAATATGAGATGTAGCACATGTAGAGGATGAGTGCTGGCGTTTGATGTCATGTGTAGTTGTGGATGCATGTGACGACGTATGGTGTGTTATTTTTTAAGCATTTTTGTCGGCTGTGATGCAGCACTGGAAGGGAGCGTGTGGATGAGCTCATTTTCACCTGTAAATGTTTCGTTGAATTATTCATCGATGAGAGCTTAAAGTGGATGAAGCTGACAACAAGCTATTTCTGAAAAGTCACATTTGAATATCACAAAGAAAAAGATGCCTCTCGCTGTGATTTATTTCCCTTTTTGTCTTTTGTTCTTTATTTAACAAATCTGAAACACAACACGTAAGCAGGGCAACAAGATCTTTCAAGGGTCTGTTTTTATCAATGCGGCCATATTTGCATTAGTGAATCTCGTTTTTGGTGTTACCTGCACACAGATGATGAAAAATACATTTATTTTACTTTTTCTTTTTTATATCTCTTCATCAGAAGAGACCCATGACAGCCATATTGAGTGTTTGATCATGGATGCAGCTGAGGACTGGAGGCACGATCATCTCCATCTTTTTATTATTTCTGTGCCTATCATGGAGATTGACATATTGAATAGCAGTGGAGCAAATAGGCAAGACAAAGCATAATTCCAGCCATACATCAAACATAAGTGGCTGTCACTGGTTGTGATTGCTGTCCTACTGACAGGCTAAAGAAAGATGTGTGTATATGTTTAAGCAAATTTTACTTTCCTTTTTAAATGGAAAATAGTCACAATAAATGCAAGGAATATTTCTTGAAGTCATTTCTAAGAGTGCTCAGCACTTACATTTAGGAAAATCAAATGTGTGTCCATATGTATAAGAGGAGAGGGTTGGCGGTGTACACCTCGCCCTGGTCTAACAATGGGATTTAACAGTTAACAAGGACACTGCAGTGTAGGGGGAATTAGTCATCCCAAACTGGGACAGGAAGGGAAAACAAGGAAATGACAAACCATGTTATAAAAATATAGATTGGACTCCTAAGAGCTGTGATTTTTTTTTACATAATACTTTATCTTTTCTTGTCTCTTTACATTAACACTTTCCCAAGGTCAGAAGTCTAACTGCAATAATCTTATCGGCTCACACAGTCTCTCCGGCCTGTCAGTGCCACAAGTTGAAGTCCATCATCAATATTAATCATTAAACCCAAGGTGGTGCTTAGTTTTCCTACTGAAGAACCAGATTTATTTAAGGCATTGATTGGTCACTAAGCTGTCATCATGCTCTCGGCCCTGGGGCTCAGTGTTCACAGTTTTGCTCCTACTGAGTGTCATTACACCTGTTTATGGTGCAGGTCAAGGGGCAGGGCAGTGAGCGGACCAGAAGGCATGCTGAGGATGAGGAGAATGATGATGGATGGAGTGATGTGGTACTGACTGCTCCAGGGTATTTGCCTTATCCTTTGGTCATGGCGCTTTCTTTTGCGAGGGTGACCTCTGAGGTGCCGGGGTGTGACAGGTGGAGGGACTAAGAGTGTGTTCTACAACTGGGTAGAAAAAGTAAGCAGGTCATTGGGGTTACAACGCCTCGCTGTGCTCTATTTAGTCTTCTCCAACAGTCAATTATTTTTGAAAAATATGACCTTTATGAATCTTTTTCTCAAATTTGTGTTGGCGCAGTACTGTACATGACAAAGATATTTTCAAATGGATATGTATTTAGGTGCAATTTGCATAAATCAAAAGAGTGCTTTTTCTATAAGCCGGTAATCTGCTTATGTGTCTTTTTCAGTCGGCCACTATCTCTCCGTCTGTGTCTTCTATAGGTCTCCTCTCATTTGTTTCTGTCTGTATGCGTCTGCTTCTTCCTTTGTAAAATGGTGCAATCCTGAAAGACACCTCCCATTATCTCTTGCTGCTTTACCCACAATCCCCTGTGGATGGTTAAACTGCAGGCCAGCAGCATCAAAGGTCAAAGAAAACCACCGCTGCTTGCTTTGTTGATTAGTTCTGCTAACCTACATTATTAAATCTTGCTGTTCAGATGACCCTGCTATGCGGTAATGTTATATTAAGAGTAATATGCACTTTACCTCCATCTTTCCTTATTTTACTCTAAAGCATCTCCGGTCAAATCCATAGTGATTGACATTGCAAACTAAACAGAATGTGAAGCACACAAAAAAGCTCACCATGTAGAATAGCTACTTGACCCTAATGGCTTTTTGACATACCCTGGTAATCAGAGTTATGCTGGAAAAGTTCAGTTAGGGGAATTGCACTGGACCAGAGGTGCTTTATGCACTGAACTACGGTCCCTCTGGGTTTTATGGCCTCAAGCCATAATGGAGTGTTTGTGGTTAGGTCATATCAAGGACAAAGGCTAATCCAGTCTGTATTAGATTTAGACCTGATAGAGTGCGGAGAAAGCAGCAGTTGTAAAGTCTGTGAACACGATGTGTACAGTTGTAAGCTTCTCCATATGACACCAGTAGTAGCATGTTCATGTTCACTGGCTGAGGTCTACTGCTCTGACATTAATAATAACTGTGATGGAAAGCCTTCATATACAGTAGGGACCAGCAGAGAACACAAAATCCCCCAAATAACATTATGGAGCCTGCGATGTGAAAGTGGGACCTGGCCTTTACTGTAAACTTAATTTAGATTTAGAATCAAATGTAATTATGAACATTGGTGGGAAGTGACCAAAATGTTACATAAAGGAGCACTCGACTTACACATGACCGTCAGTCTACCTAGGAGGAGGACTACTTACTGTAGCTATTGAAAGCAGTTATATAATGTCTGTCTGTGGATGCGGAGGTTTCTTAAAGCAGAAGTAAGCGATCCGGTCGTTTAGGCTAATACTGCGTTCCAGGCCGGCTTTTGAAACCGTAAGTTACAGCTTCAAGTCACGACTTACGACTTTGTAGCGTTCCAGGCAACCCGCAACTCGCGTTTCTCCGACCTGTTGCCTGTGAAAGTGCACTATAACGGCCACTCGTAACTTCCGACCTGTGAACTCGTACCAGATCGAACTGGTACGACTTCACAGGTCGGAAAAACACGAGTTACGGGCTGCCCTGAACGCACCATAACTTCTTGTTAGCCGACGGAGTTGCAGTCCCCGCCCTCGTCATGGATCTATTGGTCCTCGTCCCTACGTCACCACATTCACGCGCATCCCTTGGCTGCACACACAGCCCTTCATGTCGTTCTCTCTCCTCATTGGATAAAAATTGTAGGATACAAGAAATGTTTTCTCCTCGGCTCAGAGCAGAGCAGAGGGACTGAGAGACCCGTGTTTCGGTCCAAACACTCTATGTAAGTGATTGCTGTCGGAAGATATAACTATTTAAGACTTATATTAACACAAAAATATCGCTTACTTCTGCTTTAAGTTTTATAAAATAACCCTGATGATGTGATCAAACTTTAACAGAGAGGTGTTACAAACTGGAGGTGTGGTACTCAGAAAGCTGTGGGGATTTAGGAGGGAGACGATATCTAGTTGGACACAGGAAATAGTAGAATCCACAGTTTTTGGAGCTTGACCCTTAATGGGAACTAAACGTCAGGATCTCTTAGCCTCTGCTGGTTCAGCTTTATCCATTATCTATAACAAATCTGTCTCTTGTGAGTCCCTGGACAGGGAGTACCTGCTGGAAACTAGAGTTTGAGGTACCGATCTGTGATAATTTTAGTGATTATTCAATGAATAAAACAAATAAAAACATGTCAGTTTTTACTTACACAAGCAAGATTCCAGAGTAATTTATATAGAAGTAAGAAAAGATAATTGTAATAATTGTCTCCACACTATCAAAACTGAATTTGTTGTTTAAATCTTTTATCTTAAAATAGAAACCAGGTACAGCATAATATACTAGAAAACGTCCTTGCAGAAATCCAGTCCCATGGAGACCAGTGCCATCTCTGTCAACATGGGAATCAAACCCATGACCTTAAGGTCAGAAAAAGGCTAATCAGACAGAAACATGGTCATCTTTCTCTGAGAACTGACATTGAGGAGCTGTCAGCCTGTTCATGTGCATTTGTGTGTGACTGCAATCACATAAAATTACATGTGTGTGCATGAGTGCAGGCGCATTTGCGTGCACATATGTGTGTGTGTGTGTGTGTGTGCCTGTGTGTGTATGGTTGGGTTTCACAGAGAGTTCATATGAATGTATGGGAGATAGGGGTAGTAGTAGATTAACTGCAGAGTTATCAGAGGAGTTCCTGATTAATGAATGACCTCCGTGGCTCAGAGCATTAGCCCAGTGGCACTAAAAATCTACATATTTCATTTAATAAACAGACCTTGAAAGTTGTTTTGAAGCCTTTGTAGAAAAGAGTCCTGGCCTCTGCGAGTGATTGACCTAGAGGTGATATTGACTTTGGTCTGCATAATGCTCTGTGTCATGATGAGGTCAAATTCTGGCTGTAATTACTAGAAATGATGCTATCGATCATCACATGCAATGTGAGTCATGCTGCATGATTTCAAATGCTGCACTCATAATCATCACTAATGTTTGTGTGCTGTAATATTATGAAGCACTAAGGATATTGGGTTTATTCTCAGTACTGTATCTCCTCATCTCAGTGGAGCAGGACATCTGGCCCTGTAGCAATACAACCATTATAACATGACGAAATGGATGCTCTTATCAAGAATCTCTCTCTTAATACCATTTTCACTGGTCTAGTGAAACAGCCTGGCAATTGTTCCCAGTGTCCTGATGATTTTAAAAACAAGAGAGCAGTTAGTACAAACTCACCTATGAAACTGAAATAGGTTCATGTTGCTGCAGATATATTATATCGGCGCAGTGATTCTCAGCATGTATTAACAAGTGAGGAAGTATATGAACTGCAGACCTACAGTATGCATGCTTGATAACATTTTTCACAAAAGCAGCACTAAAATTCCCTAATCTGTTGCACTTACAATATACAGCACAAGTGCACTTTGCTGTGATTGTGTCAAAGTCAGCACTGCTTGCTGCAAATAGCCCTTTCTGCACATATATGGCCATCAAATATTTACCATACCATAGTGTGGTTGACAGGGATTTGTGCTGCAGGGGAGTCGTTCACAAAAGTACCTTATTGCAGGAGTTTGGCATAGAACAGGACAAAACTCGAGCTCTCAGTATTGACAAGAATGCACACACTTTCTTGGCACTGACAGGATATACACCCTCGCATGCATGCTAATTCACTGCTGTTTGTTTTGAATGATGGGCGGTTGTGTGTTGATGAGAATCAGCTCTGACACGAAGCGGGCAGGTGAAGCCCACTCACAATCTACTCCACAGCGTAGGCATGAGAGCAGATAACTATGATGTCGCAATTAATGCTTAATTGTTACAACTACTCCTCATTAAACAAATATTGACCGCACTAATAGCCCACGTCCCACGGGGAAAAACCACCTCATCTGATTTCTGTCACCACTGCAGCGTTGCTAGTACTCCTGCCTTTTTATCTGGCTTTCTCCTTCTAAGCTGTGGATGTTGTCATGGTGATTATCTGCCGTGTTGTGAAACAGTTAAGTGTTTTTGTGGCCTTGGCTTCTGCTTGTCGGAGGTGGCTGTTGAAATACGTACAAAACACAAACATCCAAAACAGATGTGGGGGCATTAATGAGGGAAGAACACAGTAACGCAGGTGGAAAAAGATGCAAGTGCTGGCGAGGTATTCGATTCAGTTTAGCTACTCCATTCATCCACCAGCAATGAGTGAATAAATAAATGAAATCAATTAAGTTACATATACAGTAAAAAACAGAGCATGAAGCTGGAGCTAAAACCTGAGACGGAGCGTTTCGGTCTGGCTCTCCAGCTGCTCCCCTGCAGGCCTCACAGTGTAGACTGTTCTGGAAGACTGTGGGGTAACAAGTGGTTTTCAGTTACAAACCATTTTCACACAGGGATCATCGACAACTGGTGCTTTCCTTCACCTCCCACTATCCTCTTTCTCTCACATGATATCAATAAATATTGCGGCTTTTGGCTCCTGTCGCTTTCCGAGTGTTAAGGATTAAATTTGCGCTGTGTTAAGTATATTTGCATTAAGGACCCATGTGAACCCCCAGCGATTTAGTTTACTCCACTGTCATTACTGTATATCAGCAACATTTCACCAGAGGGCTGGGCTGGGGTTTAAGCAAATTTCCCACATATTGGGCCAGTGCAGCCTAAAAGTGGTACGCTTGATTTACTTAATAGCTGTGGAGCTGACCCAAGTCTGCTGAAACAGAAAATTGTTGTGTTTTTCATTGAACCAATAATAATATGAACATTTATGAACATGAACTGGTCTTAGGGTCCCTATCCTAGGGTTTATATTAACGAGTTTAAGGATTGATGTACTACTGTGTGAATATAAAAACATTACAGATAACATGTGCCTCCTTCTGTTTTCTTCTATAAGTTAATGTGATTCCTAGTGAAGGTTGTCGACAGTGACGACACCTCCTTATCAGCTGTTAATGACAGGACATAAATAGCCGTTAGCAGACACTAGATTATAAATCAAACCATCTGACATGGGTATCTAGTGTTGGAGCTCTGTTATTCCCTTCAAAGTCAAGTACTGTATCTGGTACTGTAAATTTAACTTTGGATACTTAATTGATGAGTCTTGTCATGGAGACTATTAGTGTTTTAAGTAGTAAACAGTTACAAGAACCTGTAATCTGGCACTGTGTGAACTGGTATATAATGCTATTTTCAGACACTGTTTGACTCCTCTCCTGGAAATGCATGGATGCCAGTAATGTCTGAAACGGCATCAATAAAATCCACCAGCACCCTGGTTAGTCACCTGTTGGTACTACAAGTGCTCGTAAATACTGGAAAGGGTGTAGATTTCCATTTACCACTTGTTGTGTGTGTGTTATTGGGTGTCAGCGTATGGCGAGCGTGGGTGGTTTGATAACGCTGAGTAAAGCAGCTGTCTTAAGCAGTTCCTGTGTAATTGTAATCCCTCTGATCAGGCTCTCTGTAAACACCAGATAGTAAACCTAGCCTGGAGCTCGACTGCGTGTTGGACACACACGCACACATGCGCACAGTTTTTTCTCTTTTTCTCACTTCTTTTTCTTTCTCCATATAAAGTCTTTTGCATGCCACCACACCTAGTGTAGTCACACACACACACACACACACACACATACACACACACACAATCGCAGCTGATCCTCTGTGGACCTCTCATATGTGAATTGTCCTTAAAATCACAGGGTATAATGCTTGAATAAAAAATGAAGTGGCCACTTACAGCACTTCTGTTTTTGATTGGTCACCATCTGCAGGGCTTAACACGACGACCCCCTCATTCATTCCAAATTCGCACAGATGGTGCCCCCTGCCCTATTTATGCTTATGACTGAGTGCGATTCTTGTAAAACCCTCACTCGGGATCAAAGTGAGAGGGAGGGAGAACTCTGCTCCATGTATCAGTTTTAAATCCGTCAAGTGCGGTGGCTGTGTAAGAGGGATGGAATGAACTCTTTTTGCTGCATCGCTCTCGGATGTCAGTTTTTATCATGGGTGGTGCCAGAAGCTTCTGCCCAGATACCTTCCCTTCCCTTTCTCTTCTTCCTTCCTTTTCCTTTCCTCTGTCTCTCGATGTGTAGAGCTGAGTGGCGGCAGGAAATGTAAGTTTAACTTGCTCTGCCTCTGTAAGGCATTTATAAAAGATACACAGCTACACGTCTGTATGGCCTGACTGCATAATTCATGTCTTGGTGTAGAGCTAAATCCTACACTCCCCCCCCTCCTCTTCCTCTGCTGTACTCCTCAACTGTGTAATGGGTTCTGTGTAGTCATAAAACGCTGGAAGCATCAACTAATGCCCCAGCCTTCTCCCTACACACACATACACAGGTACAGAGTCAGAACCAGAACTGCACTCAGCTCAGAACTGCAGCTCATCGTTGCCATACTTTATTCATCACACCGTCCTTTGGTCCAAACATTTGTTTGCTTTTAAGGATTTAGGTTAAACATCCTACTTAAAACATATACCGTATTTTGTAAATCAGAGTGACATGGTACTTTTTTCACACAACGGTTGCTTATTTTGTCATATTCTCTGAATATTAATAGTTTTTACAGTCTTGCCAGCTTGAAAGCATCTGGTGACACAGTTTTTTTTACATAGAAGGCCACAGACTTCATCTGCCATGATTTTCTCTGTGCCCTTCAGGAGGATTTCTAATTTATTCACCTGTTGTTCTACATTCACTCCAGGGTGACACATAATCAATTAACATCTAGAGCTATTAGCTGAAGCCAGACACAGATAAAGAAGCGCCCTGAAGTTGGTGGTGTGGAGGCTTGTGTGCACATGTGTTTGGACAGCCTTTGCTGTGGTGAATTAGTGTTAAGTCCGAGAGAGTGCCACTGGGGATAAGACCAGTGCACTCGACATGGCTCACGGGGGGCTCAGGGGGGAAGGGTGTAAATGAGAGGATGGAAAATATTGTTGTGCTGTGTCAAACATCAAATAACTCCCTAATACAGTTATCTCTCTGCATCCAACTGTCAATCCAGTTTCACAAATGGTGGTAACTTTTGCTGTAATCCTTGAAAATGTCAATCCACTTACTTACATGTATGATGACTTCAAGCTACAGTACAGGTCCCAACACTGTAAAATCTGGATGGGGGTACTGTGTGTGTGCATCTACTTGCACTCACAAACACATACACATACACACACTCACACATGTTCATGCACAGTCTCCAGAAGCCCTGAGGCCCCTTGGGCAGATGGACTCCCTGGACAAGCCTGCCTACACACATTGCAGTATGTACTGTGATATTCACAAGCATATTATACACTTTGCACACACGCAGACACACATGCAAAATTGTGTAACTTCTGTTCTGAGAAACATGAAAAGCAAGATGACCAGAGATCGTGACCTCCCCGCAAACAGCCGGGCAGATACTGTGGTCACTGCTGTTGTCCTGTGATGAGGGCCATTATTACAACGCTCCAGCTCTGGTGTGATTTCTTCAAAGTGACAGATCTCACAGAACACGTTGTTTTCATGGTACGGACGGACAGTCTGTCTGCAGAGGTAGTGTGGCATTAAGACAGGATGACAAAAATCAGACAGTCACCTTTCCTATGGACTTCCTCTGTCGGACACTAAAAGATTCATGGATACAAAGCTCATAAAAAAGTCATGAGACAGAGCGAAACATTTAATTATAGACAAAAGCCTGACTGGTTAAATGACCTTTCAATACAAAACAACACACAAACACACAGGACATAAAAAGGCGTTTGTTGTGATCCGGCTACAGTAGCATGTGTTCTTGTGGCAAACCAGGAGATTAGAGTGAGATTTTTGTGTGAAGCCATTCAGCGCCGCGGTGGCTGACATGGCCTGTGCTCAGTCACTCTGTCTCTCCTGATACGTTCCCACCTGGGGCGGTACCGAGCGCTAGATCTCCCTTTGGGCGACTGTATAGCACAGATAGGACAACTATTCTGTTCTATATATATACAGTACAACTATTCTGGCATATTAATCCTGATAACTGCCATTGGCACCAACATCATTGTGCTTCTTAACCCCCTTTCTTCTAGTTGACCATTTGAGTATGTGTGTGGGGGTGTGTGTTGAGCACATGATACTGTAGGTTTAACAGCTGGGACTTGGCCGATGAGATCGGAAACACTCAAGCTGCAGAACAGCTGCAAGTGAATAGTATCCGAGTTAGAGCACAGAGCTTGGAAAATGTTTTTTTTTTTTTTTCCGAAAATGATAATGATGATGCATTTGTTGCAGTTTGTTTTGTTGTACGAGACGTGATGAGAATTAGTGATTGCATTATGACTTGCTAACTGCAGCAAACAAGACGGTCATTGTGTAAACCTGCCAAAAAAGAAAAGAAAAGTCTATATACAGTACAGTAATCTCTTTTTCAGCAAGCATCTATTTCTACATCTTTCTGGGTCAGATTAACTACATTTCTGGGATGTTTTCAAGTCGTTGCTTTCAAATCAGCCAATTTCCAGTGTTGCAGTGAATGTAATTTTGTAAAAATGTGTAAAGGATTAGCATCTTCATTTATAAAACACTTTTTCGAAAGACGAGAGTGAGTACTAGGGTTGTAATAGAATTAGTGAAAACCAATGAATTTTACAGCAGAATCAAGTTTGATTGGTGAGCTCTGCTGTCACTAAGATCCAGATGGATCACTGTCGTCACAGAGTCGAGACAGATTTTGGTGGTCTTCTGTTTTTTCTTGTCCCCCCCCCTTACGGCCTCTTGTTGTGGAGCCCGTCACAAAACGTAACAAACGCCTGGATGTTTTCCCAACTGGACACAACTAAGGCATGTGTGTGTGTGTGTGTGTGTGTGTGGATTTTGTCCCTCTCAAAATGCATCATCAGGAAACTGAGCCATCAAACACTAATCCCATATATTTGATGATTCAGATAGCGTTGGCGGTAGCTGTTCCTAAATCTCCTCTTTCTGAATGCCTGGATTTGAATCCTTTATGTAATCCTGCATCAAGGCCAAGCTAGTTGGGACTCTTGGGTCAATTGGAATTGACAGTGTGTTCATCACTTGTTAATATAGCAGAAGGGTTAGTCATAATACCAGCATAATCTTTTTTCTCCGATAGTGTATTTCTTATTCTATTCTGTTCTAGAGGAAGAGTGTAATGTTCGATCCTCTCGCTTGTCTTCTTCGAGCTCTCTGTTCCCATGGTCTCCTCCAGCTATTTTTATCTGATTTTATATGATTGTTGTTCTGGTTCAGCCACATACATGTTCACTTGTTTAGATTAAGTCATTAACGCATAATTAAAAACACTCACAAAGCATCATGTAAAAATCATGGGTGACATGCAACTCCCAGCACCCGTAACCACTGCCTCAAGACTAATTTCCTCATTAAAAAACTCTGTCTCAATAAACAGAAGATTAGTAACGTGGGCCACAATGTCTTAACACACCATATAATCCAAGAGGACATATGAAACAATGCTTATTTTAACCCAGCTTCAACAGAGTCATTATTGTGATGGGACTCAGAAATGCACTATTGAACAAAAAAACACATGTTCTGCCATCCAAACACATTAAACACCTTTAAAAATGCTGAGTGAACACTAGAAACAACTGGAAATCAATTTAGCTTGATTATTATTTTTTACTGTGGAGCATTCCACAGCTTGCCAAGCTTCATAAAGCCAGTGCCTATTAAATGCTGTAGAGCTTATCATGTGTTTTATTGGTGGTTATTAGATGCTCACCAGAGGTTTAATTGGTCATTGGAATTCATCTTCATCTGGCAGCAAAGAACATCTTTACATGAGCAAAGACATACAGGAACCATTTTCTACAAATGCGTATTAAAGGGATAGTTCAACATTTTGGCAAATTGGCCCATTGTTGGATTGTGTATTTGATGAGGGAAACCAAGAAATTCCATTAGCCTCCGTAGCGTACCTCTGAGCAGCTCGTGGCCCTGCTCTGCTGCTCTTGCACTGACAATTAAAGTTAACCAACCTACTGCTAAGACTATAGAGATTATGGCAATGGGCCAATTTGCCAAAATGTTGAACTATCCCTTTAAGACTCCAGTGAGTGCAATATGAATAAACTTACAGTTAAACACAGAAATGTTCAGCTTAAACACAATAGAACAAAAAGTTCAAACCCACTATATTTATTCATAGGAACCGCAATTATGACTAAAAAACCAAATGTTCCATTTTGAAATGAAACTAAAAACCATGATCACTTTGAAAACTGTGCATCTTAATTCTGTGGCTAGATTCAGATCAAACAGAATTAAACAGATGCACAACAACTGTAATTTAAGTAGCAACATGGGTGATTTTATTGACCACATCAATGTAATTATTGACAGATTTCAAGACTCTGTTTGCTCCAGACACTCAGTAAGAACTCTGCAGTGCCGAGACTCACACTGAAGGAGTTTTAAGGTCACCCTCCTTTTCTCTGCTCCACCTACAGTATTACTCCTGTTCTTTAAAACTGTACACATGCCTTCACTCCTCCTCTTTTCTTCTCCACCCCCTCTCCCTCTGTTACCTTCTCTCCTCTAATGAACAGGAAGGGCTGTAAATGTGCATTAATAAACTGCAAGAGTGTGTGGTTTTGATGCCCATCTGGGATCCGATCTGGTTGGCAGAGGGCAGAGGAAGACGCTGCCCTCCATATCTGCTCCGCCAAAGACTGTGTTCTTGGCAGAGAAGCTTGGATCAGGGACTTTTTTTTTGGTGAAGTAATTAATAAAGAGGCTTGTCACAACTTCCAAAGGCTTAGTGGTGATATGATCATAGGTGCTCAATACCAGTTGCATAACTACTCGAAACGTTGCACTGATTGTTATGATTTCCTGTTTGGAATGAATCAACAGTGGGTTTTTTTTTTACACCATAATTTGAGCTGAACGGTGTTTTGCCAAGTCAGACTGATATATTTTTAAAATTACTAAAGAGCATTTAGTTTTTGGTGTCTACCAGAGCTGATTTCGCAGCACTGAGCCAGAACCTGTCGACCCAACATTAACTTGTGATGATGGATGGGAGTGGAGCGGGTTGTGCACTTACTGTAGACAGCTGTGCACTGAGACATCATTGAGCACACTGAGGGTTGTGACAGAACAGAAGGTTAGGGACGGTCGCCAGTGCCCCTGCTAAATACCTTGCTGAAAGCAACTATACTGTTCTCATTATATAATGCTATTTATTCCAACAAGAACAGAGTAGACTTTTAACGTGGCTTTTAGAGGGTTAAAATGATTAATTTGACAATATTTAAATGTCAATATGATGCTACTCCACAACTTGTAAGGTGTTAGCAGTTTGGTCTCTGGTCCTATCTGTGAATATTGATTGAAGATTTATATTTGAAATGTAGCTGACACATATCCAGGGTTTCATGATATCATAGTTTGGACTCTCCTTCTCTTTCATGCTGAGATCGCTTCATGTTACGCAACACACTACAGCTTTCTGTTGGCAGAGAGGTTGTGTGTGTGTGTGTGTGTGTGTGTGTGTGTGTGTGTGTTGGACATTTATGGTCATTTACAGTAGGGGCCAGTGAAGGACACATTTGTGACTTTTGCTAACTTTAAAGTTGTTTATATATTAGTGGAGTGCAATCATTATGGGAAAATATTTTTTATTACATTTCATATTTTATTATATTTATGATTTGCTCTCTCTTTGTTGACTAAGGTCACGCTCTGTGTGGCTCCTTATTCGTATGCATTGCGATCAAGGATGTTTCCGTGCAGACACAAGCCAGTTGATTCAGTACCTACAGAATTATTTCCATTGCCGCTTCAAACTATTATGAAATCCCACAAGTTCACAATTTCTATATTCTAAGTAAAGGAAACATTTATGCTGGTTGGTTTTTGTTGTTTAAGCAGCCAATAAGAGTGTGAGTGGAGAAATAAGAAGACAAAGAGGGGAAATGAGATGAAAGGGAGAATACCCAGCTTCCCTAAGCCCTGGAGTTAATAGTCATTAGTAAATCAGTTTAGAAAATATTGAGCTGCAGCTGCTCATTTTAGCCGGCACCAGTTGTCACTTTTGCTGGTTAAAGTAACAAACATCACCGGTGGTACACTAGTGTCAGCTGTCACTACTTAGTTTTAGCAATTACTTCTTGTCTAAAATAAAATAAACGTGGCTGTTCTAGTTCTTTGTTAAAAAACATTATTTTGGTTAATGCAGTCTGCAACTTTATTGTGAAAAAAACAAACACTATATTTGATTCATCTTTATTGTGTCCCTGTACTGTACTGTATATGTTTTTATGCTCCTAAAACAAGGGAACTTTGAATATCCCACAGTGATTCATTTGCTTCATACTTTATAGCTTGGCTGAGAATTTAATTAAAGTCTATACAGCTGAATATGGCATAGACCTTTTCACTGTGAATCAACAAATGTGCTGCTTGGAGCCAAGTACACAGCCACTCATCTGTTACTGAATGAAATTTCACCTTCAAGAAAACAGAGTCATTGGATAAGCCTGTGTTTGGCTTTCTTTCTTATTGGCTTTCTTTTTTTTCACATATAATATGTGGAAGTCAAAAATAATTCCCCATTGTGTGATTTCACATTCTGTGCTGAAGCTTTAACAATAAGGAACGATACATTAGGTCATTGTTACGACTATTAGTAAGTATTTCTAGAAAAAAATATGGAAGATCTTTACAAATTCAAAGCTGCAAAAAATTTTTGTTTGAATATATATAATATATATAAACAATATGGTAGTTAATTTTCAATGTAATGTATTAGGTATATATATACAAAAATAAGTATTTACATCAGTCATATACTTATTTTCATCTCTCTCTCTGTAAGTTTGCTCCACCACAAAATAACTGATGGTCTATAGCTTTATGATAAGTTTATATTAACAGAGAGAGAGTATCAACAAAAAATCCAGAAATAATTTCATCATATACTGTAGGAGGTTATAAATGTTTACATTTGGTCAAGTGAAATAAGGCCGAAAATGAGCAGGGTATCAAATACTTATTTTCCCCACTGTGTATATAAGCATTGTGTCTACTGTACATCTCTGTACACATGTGTGGGTGGATGACTTATTTTGCACTGTGAGACACAACAGTGCACGGAGAACCAGCGCTAGATCATTTTGTGGAGGAGGTAGCCGACACTGTGCTAATCGTCTTATGCATAAAAGCAGACAGATGTTTCCTGTTGAAATCCTTGACTGGAGACGGACACACTATCATGAGGTGTCAAACCACAGGGAAGACGGACGTCCCTCCATCCACACAACCTTATTGTGTGACGCCTTACGTCTGACAGCATCTTCAGAGTCAACGTGAATAGGACACATATGACTTTGAAGCGGATTTGACATATATCATAAGCTACTTGGTGTCACTTACTGCTCAGGCTTTGTTGATCCTATTACACTTGAACCTCTTCCCACTGTGTTTCAGTCTTTGAGATCTCAAAGGCCTAATGATCGGCAGGCTGCACTATATGCTTCACAATCCTATTTGCTCTTGTCAGCTGTTAATTGCCGTGGAAGGTATCCTTCGCATTAATCCGCCTTAGCAGGAGTGTGTTTGATCCCTGTCTGTTGACATGATATCCATAAAATATGTGAATCCATGATAGGGACGGAGGTTGTATGCGTGACAACATATTTTTGGGTCATTTGTATTTATGTGTGCGTGTGCATTTACATGGTCTTTTGCTTAAGTAGCTGTGCTTTATCAGCAGGACATACAGTACACAGAACACACCATTCATGTATGCTTTAAAGAACAATGAGAAAACATTTCATTCTTCGACAATCGACAGCAGCGGTCAATGGATGCTCTGATCTGAAAAAAACTACTAAAGCAAAGTCACTCTGACTTTACAATGCCACAAATTAGTTGTGCATTTCATTGTTTTTCCAGACCGTCTGTTTTTATGTGTTGTGTTAGGATCCAAAGCAGTATCGTGAAGTTCAAAAAGTATTCAACATGTGTACTGTATGTGTGACAGAGAGGGAGAGAGCAAGTGAGTGAGTTTGGACCTAAATAGTCTCTTCATATTGATTTTTCTCATCTTGGCATATTTTCAAGTCAAGTGGTGCATTCCAGGGATTTAAACCTCCATTAGCTATAAAACTACTGGGTGTGAAAATAGTTTACAGGGTGAAAAGGTGAAGCTGCTGCTTTTTTTATTTATAAATTTGTGTTCAGTATTCAGTGTCCTGAAATGGGACTTAAAGAGCAAAGGTGGTATCACTTCCAACACAAGTACATTAAAATGCAGAGAAGTGAACAAAAGGTATTCAAAAAAAGATTGAATTATAATGAAAATATATTATACGTAGTTGTAAAATGAAACAAACTACATCAGAATTAACGTCATTAGTAAGACAGACTATTATACTGGGTTATAAACCACAACAGGGGGGTGTACAGTTTTTAAAATAGGACTTTGATTGGATGGAGAAAGAATATTAATGGGGTAATTATACTGCAGAACTTTTACTTTCTCAGTTACACTGTTCTCAATGCTGCTACTGTACCTACTGTTACTGGCAGATTTTGATATGTGAGATTATTGATTGGATAATAAAGACAGAGGCACTGCTACATGTACTGTATGAAAGTTTAAAGAGTAAAATGACTTGGATATGAATATATACGATAAGTGATAAGGTGTTCAAAGTAGATTTTGCTGCATTTTAACAGCTCACAGGTCAGATAGGTTAAAAGAAGATGCGGCTTGACCATAATTGTCATTCAATGTGGCAGTGGATATTACAGCACCATTTTGACGACTTTACTATACAGTATGTGTGGCCGTGACCCCAGCTCACAATTGCATAACTAAGAGTAGCATCAGTTCCTGAAAATGGAAACCATTTCAATTCTACGCCTCAACCCCATCCCCCTCAACACCATGTATAAACATGCACATAAGCAGATGGCACACAACATACAGTATATACATCTGACTCATGAAGTGGGAGTCACAACAGTGTGCGCACGGACCACTAACCCTGAGGCTAAGAGGAAGCTGTCAGAATGAAGGCAAAATGGGTTCTTTGCAAGGCCACTCTTTGATGTCGGATCAATACTTTTTCATATGAGTACTGCATATGTCTATCATATGGCATTCACCAATGGTTTCATCATATTCATCTCAGCAGATATTGGAAGGCAGCAGTATTACTCTTGCCTTTTTCCACCTGCTCATTCCACTGTTCTTCAAGCACACACATGCACAGACACATTTATTCACAAACCAGCCCTGGGATAATGGGTCCTGCATTGCACTACAGGTACATGTGTGGGTCGTCTCAATATGGCTCTGTGCACCATTCCCATAATTACCTGTCATCATGGAGCCTGAATGTGCCTCAAAAGGTTGCTCCATATGTCTGAATGCACCACAGCATCTGAAAATCACATCAACTCTGACTGTAGGTCTTGATTTAATTTACAATAGTTTCAATTTCTTTTGCAGTCACGTCTCATATGGTAAAGAAGAAAAGTATGCACACGCCTGTGCAATATTCCTTGTTCTTGCATGCATGGAAATGCATGCAAAAACAAGTTAAAGCAGAAGTAAGCAATCCGGTCGTTTTGGCTAACTTCTTGTCAGCTGATGGAGTTATCAGTCCCCGCCCTCGTCCCTACGTCACCACATTCACGTGCATCCCTTGGCTGCACACACAGAGAGGACCGCCCCTTTATGCCGTTCTCTCTCCTCATTGGATAAAGGTTGTAGGATACAAGGAAAGTTTTCTCCTCAGCTTACAGCAGAGGAGAGTGACTGACAGACCCGTGTTTCAGACCAAACACTCTATAAGTGATTGCCGTCGGAAGATATAACTATTTAAGACTTATATTAACACAAACATTCCGCTTACTTCTGCTTTAAATAGAATACACTAAAATTACAGGCCTTAAAGTAACACAACGTGTGTCCACTTGAGTCCATCTGATTGGATACATGATTTCCATATAGGGTGTATTGCATGAACAAGGTTATGAAATAAAATGTAAACACCACAGCTTCTTCAATTTTGCCCTGGATTGTGTGTAATGTAATACAGCAAAAACACAGCTGCTACAGGGTCTGGAGGTATTGGAAGAACCATAACATCAATAACCTGTTGTTGGTAGTGAGGATCTTTTTTTATACAGTAACCTACCTCCAGTGTTTTTGCAGAACATTATGATGTCAGAGGGAAATTGACCTTTGATTGTTTGATTATAACACATCACAATTACATCCAATTAGACATTACAGTGATCCTGATCTTTGACCACCAAACTCTAATCAGTTCATCCTTACTGTAAGCTCAAGTGAATATTTGTACCAAATTTGATGAAATTACCTCAACAGGTTATTAAGATATCACATTCATCACAATGGGATCAATATATAGAAACACAATCCCTCTGGGCCATGGCTGTTGGCAGTGTGGAGGCATAATACAATGGCTGAATGCCCTCTGAGGCAAATTCATAGCTTGTTTACCTCATATTGGCTTAAATGAATTGCCTTGGCGCAGAGAGCATGCTGGAGCCATGACATTATTGTGTTGCATTTGAGTAATTGTCAGAATAACTGGACATTATATTTCTGTACTCTTTTATGCACAATGCTGTCTTGATATTAATGGAATTAGACTCTCTCACATGTTTTTGATATATTACCAAAAATAACAATGTAGGTACATTTAAGCCGGTGTCATCATTCATACAGTGAGATCTGAAACTGAAGTTGCTGATTTATTCTTTGCAGTTTTGTATTTATTTTTGTTGCCATCGCTCTTCTGATGTGTTGATTACAAACGGCTACAATAATAGTCATGCCACACCACAGCCTCTGTATCAAAAAGGTAAAAGAACAAAGAGCAGGAGGAAGAAAGAGACAAAAAAGGAGAGCGAGACAAATGATGAGCTCAGAGGGGTGTGAGAGCACAAATAAAAATGCAAGCTCACTGCGCGTTTCAAAGAAAACCTCAAGTTCAACTCGTCTCACTTTCTCCGCTGCCTGCAAGGTGACTTACAACCAAAATAAAACTATTCTTTCTCGAGATGAAGCCACGCTGAACCGAAGGCATCCCAGAAGACAATGTGCTAGATTCTGCTCCTTGTAAAACCACATCCAGGCCAGGCTATTTTCGAAACACAAACCTCAGGCTACAGACCTGTTTCTGTGCTTAATTCTGATTCTAATTTAGTGAGTATGCCATTTGTCAAGTCATGATGAAAGCGTTCCACTTTCTTGATGGATATAAGCCATGACTTGAGTATATTGTGAAGATTGCGCCTCATAAATGGAAGCGTAGTTTATTTCTCTGGACCTGACAGTGCTTCAGTTGATTACACCCGTCCTTGAACTCTGTCTGAACATGACGCAGGTGGCATTTCTGAGCCTGGGTGTCACTGATGACGCTTTGCCATATTAAGCCTGCTCATCCATCATACAGATGTATCCACCCATGAGCACGCACACAGCACAGTAAGAGATGGGAATTGACAAGATATTATTGATAGGAAATAGGTAAAGCATTTATTGTTACCAATGCGATTAGATCAATTCTTTTTTGATTCTTGATCAATTTATTGTGTGGAAAACAAGAGGCTTGTACAGATTTAGCCCACATAGTCACAACTGCTGCAGCTTTGGCTATACAATATAAACATAAGCCTGTAGGCGGTGGATACAGCTTTATTACTCATTTTATCAGCTGCATCAGGCCCATTCAAAGAGGCTCACTCAGATTTCCCTTTAGAATATTATTCATACTATGGCATGGTTGAGTAGATGATGGCTATTATTTTCTGAGAGCATGTGCATATTGCCCAGAGTGCCCATCTAATTGACATTTTAAATTCATTATTATTCAAGAGTCGGTATCAGTCCATGTTACATTCGTCCAGAGTTGTAACTAAACCACTGTTGCCTGTTTGATTTTGATATTGGAATGTAATAAATCGTTTTTTTTTTGTTTTTTAATTTTTAATTTTTACTTTTATGTCACAAGAAATGGAAACGCAAAATGACTCACTGCCAGGTCAGAGAGACAGACAGATGAGAGATGCTTAGCCTGCTGTTATTTACTGCTATAAAAATCCAATGAATTATTATTATGTTATTATTACTGACACCAAATTGAGTTTTATTTCATCGTTGTTCCTGCAATTCACTCTGATTGGGTTGATCCTCACTTTCCATTACCAGAAGAATAGTTCCACTTCATCCATGCATCACAACTATAAATATTACCATTCAAACAAGAGGCAGGTGGGGTCTCTGTGGAGCCTCATTCAACCTCCATGGTATCAATAAAAGAGATTGATAAGCATGGGGAGCGGTTTTAGATTCCTATCCCTAAGCACAGTCATTGCACATTACTTGCGCCATACTCCATACGGTAAATACTGCCCACATAGATAGCACATTTTCCATACTGTTGACATAAAACCTAAGTATGCCCTGTCATTCATAAGAGGCCTTAAATAGATGAGCAAGTTTCCGAAGCAGGATGCATCTCAACCCCCCTCTCCTCTATTTGTACCCATTTTTCCTTTACTATAAGATTTATTCCAGAAAAAGGGGCAAGGACATCTATTGCAGCCTGCTGAAGGTCCAGTGTGGCAACATCGGTGCCTGTAGATCACTGCCTATCATGAACCTGGGTGACAGCTCACTCTGAGTGGCTGGTCTGATAGAGAGTGAGGTCCCAGGCCCTGCCGTGCCATCCATCACGCAATCCTTCAATTCCAATATGTGCTCTTCATCAAGGCTGGGGCAAGGATGAAGGAGACAGGCTGTAAAAGATGGCGCCCAACCCTCCCCTGTTCGTCCTCTTAGCCCCACCGTCATTCATTTTTATTACCTCTGATGAGCCGGCAGTTAGCGAGCTCATTAATAAACGTTGACTGGAATCAGGCATTTTTCAAAGTTTGCAAAAGTCTATTCTCACTGCCTCCCACACATGTATATATCTTCCACCTCAGCAGCTGAGTTCAGTTGGGAATACTTAAACATGAGCAGACAGGATAGTGAAGATGAGAAGGAGTGTAAGCGACTTCAGACTGCAGACTGCATTAATGTTTGTGACAGAGGCGCGTAAAGATCTTCCCTTTAACAGCTCACCTGTGGATGTGTCTCAGTCCACCTTAGCGTCTGTGTTTGGCAGATGACACAAACCTCACTGAATGGGCAATAGGGAAATAGTGTCACTGATTTTATTTCATATCAGTGTTGTTTTATATCTCTCTGTGAGAAGGTAAAAGGGCAGATTATTTTAGCTTAGCCGAGTGTCTACTGGTTCATGTACAGTAGTAGCACCTCTGTGCCTCAGGAGCAGAGAATGGGGTCATATTCCTGGAAGGAAAGTCGGTCCTCCTCTTTGCCATTTTAAGGCAGCATTAAAGTTTCAGTGTTGCTGTGATTTTCTTCGTGAGGGGGCTGTGGCGGTTAGTATCTGTGTTTCAGGGCTTTCTGTTTGTGTAGAGGTGTTGGTGTAGCAGGTTATTCAGACGCCTGAAGGAGACAGTGAGATACTGATAAGTCCCCCCGGAGAAAAGGCATGTGGTGATTAATTGCACTGGGTGTGTGGAACCCTGATTATCTGCTGCCTGTTGGTGTGTGTGTATGTTTAATGGGGTAAAAACACTAAGGAGGCTTGTGTCAGGCAAAAGCTGGACTACTGGATACTGGTAGTGGATCTGAGCTTTTTGGCATATAAATGTAAATTTTTGGATCTATCTCAAGCGCTTGTGGCCCAGTTGATGAGTCTTGCTAAGACTGTGTTTTTGGAGGTCAAATACAGTGCAGGACGCTAGCTCTCCCATTCAAGGCAGTGAACATAGTGTTTCCCTGATCATTCAATTTGCAATTCTCTATTGAAAGTTCATGTATTAAATCCAAAACTCATCCGATACTGTCAGATATTTGAACATTTTTAGGTGTTTAAAGCAGAAGTAAGCGATCCAGTGGTTTTGGCTAACTTCTTGTCAGCCGATGGAGTTATCAGTCCCCGCCCTCGTCCCTACGTCACCAAATTCACGCGCATCCCTTGGCTGCACACACAGAGAGGACCGCCCCTTTATGCCATTCTCTGTCCTCATTGGATAAAGGTTGTAGGATACAAGGAAAGTTTTCTCCTCGGCTTACAGCAGAGCAGAGTGACTGACAGACCCGTGTTTCAGACCAAACACTCTATATAAGTGATTGCTGTCGGAAGATATAACTATTTAAGACTTATGTTAACACAAATATTCCGCTTACTTCTGCTTTAAGTAAATATGCTGCCTCAAAACATCAAAACCTTTAACTATGTAAACATCTTTTTAATAATTGTAGATACATAAAAGAAAAAAGGCCACTTTAGAGAACAGAAAAAGAAAAAAAGAAAAGAAAAGAAAAAAGAAAAAAAGAAAAGAAAAAGAAAAAACCACACGCACAACTCAGAACTTTAGAGAACAGATCATTGGAATGTAATACACCCTGTGTTTGTGTGTGAAAAAGGGTTTTATGAATGATAGCAGACCTACAGCCATTTATCATATCATTTATAAACGGTTTTGGCTCTTTATTCCTAGCTGGCACCAGTAAGGGTGAGTGTGTCGGGTTTATGAATACAGAGCAGACATTTTCTGTAGTTTGCTGCTTGTAACATTGCACCCACACAGGTCTGATTATTACTCAATAGTCAATAGAGCTGTGTAGTCAAATAAATTCTGGATTCATTCATAAAACGACACTCACATACAGTGAAAAAAAGAAGCTTTGATTTATAGTCTCATTATGCGTCGACATGGACCAAAGTAATTTTTAATGTTGTTTTCAAGTACTGTGCCCTTGAATTTTAATTATTATTTTCCACCACACAGCTGTTTCTGCTAATTTGTTTCAGTATCTTATAATGCTGCCTGTCCCTTTAAAGACTTTTTCAAATAAACCCATGCGCCTCCAGTACATGTGGTATTCTTTTTTCGTTGTTGTTTATGTTTGTGTTTGAGTCACAGGGAGATAAACGTGCACCCATGTGTGAAAGTACGGCACATGGAGGAGTTGTTGTGTGGGAGTCCGTCTACGTATTTAGTAGTTTGGTTTATTCTTGCCAGGAGTAGAAACTGAGGTGGCACTGTAATCCATTCATGGTTCGGCTTTCTGAATAAAGCTGGCTGAGGTTTAGCTTCACGCAGAACAAGATTTTGATATTTTCACTGCATGAAAACAGTGGATATCAGGTCATCAAGAGCAACACTGTGTGATAGGGAAAATGGGTCAGTGTTGCATGTGTGAATTTTTCAAATAATATTCAATGGGGTTGTTAATTTTTTTCTGGTGAATTTAGGGAAACAGAAGAAGGAATATAATTCTGTTGGACATACATGTTACAAATAAAGGGGGGATTAAGCATTATGGTGGTTCGATAGTTGCTACTGATTAACAGCCCTCACTATAGTCATTTTCATCAAGTAGTAAATGTGTCAAAGAGAGGCATGGTGCTCAAATCCATTAGGGAAAGAAGATACAATTTATTTGGGCTGATTCGCTTGTAGCTAATCCATCAACACAGAGAAAATAGGTCAGTGATCGAAGCCAAGCAGGGACTGTGCCCAGAAGAGGACAGCTGCAGTAGGTCCGACATACAGACAGAGACACAGGCTTTTTTACTCAGGACAGAATTCCTATAGATACATCTGTAGATTGATGTTACACAACACAAGCTCTTATTAATGTATCTCACAGTAAGCATGACTCCATGAGGTAAATGTGGCCACCGCAGCGTGACCCGGCGGAAACCTGTGCATGCTTTTGCATCTGCTTGCCTAACTCATACAACAAATGGGGTGGATGTAGTGAAGAGGGGAGGGATGGCTTTAACCACCCACCACCTGAAGTCAGTCGCAGCGAGGCTGACTTGGTGTGTGTGTGTGTACAGTAGCTGACTGCACGTTTGCCTTGCAATCCCACAACCTCTTTACTTCTCTACCGACTGTACAATCACCTCATTTCGAGTGCAGCAGCTCCTGGTCCAGTGCCTGCTACAGTAAAAGCCTGCCATAACACTGATTCTGAACATTGAACTGCTCTTGTTTCCTTTCATCTTCCCTTTGTGTTATTTTATCACTTTTCCTTTCCAGTAACCAAGGATATATTTAACTATCCCCTGCTGTTTTTATTTTTAGTTTTGATTGTATTATTTTGAATTATTTTGTGAGCTTGGTGTTCTTGATCTGAGCCTGTCTCTCTCTTTCTGTTTTTCTCTCTCTTTCTTCTGTCCCCCTCTTCTTCTCTCTCTGTCACTATGTGCTATAGTAACGGTATTTATAGCTATTGCTGTTGCCAATGTTTAATGTCTTTTCATTTGCCTGTGTTTCTGCCTTGTGTTTTTTGCTGTTGTTGTTGTTGTTGTTTTCTTTATGTTTCTGTGTGTGGTGAGTTTTCTAACCCCAGTTCATTCTGTTATGGCACCACCGCAGTCCAGGATGACGCTGCCCCAGGTACCCAGGAGTACATTATGTTACGGCAGGACTCCATCCACTCCGCGGATATAAGGAGTAAAGGGTCCCCCTTTCGTGCTAAGTGTCACGAAATCTTCTGCTGCCCGCTGAAGCAAGCCGTCCACAAAGAGAGCACAGAGCCCGAAGGTTTGTTTGCACCCCCTCCTTGTTTTGATTTGCCGATGCTCCTCGTCTCCCCTGCCCACTCCTGTCTTGTTTTCCCCTCTCTCTCATATTCTGTGTGAACTGATAGTTCTCCGCCCCTCAAAAACTAAGTTCTCTTTCATTCCTGTCCCATTTTTAGAGAGCATCTGGTGTGCTTCTGCCCCTTTTCAAGCATGTGTGTTTTTGTGCACAGACGCATGTTTGCGTGCGTGCGGGTGTGAGTGCCTGTGTGTGTGTCTGAGCATAGTATAGGACGGAATGCTTGGGGCATGTTTGCTTGCTGAGAACCTGTAGGAGGACACCTCTTTCTGTCCAGTGTGGTGTGTTTCTACGAGTGTAGGTGTGTGTGTGTGTGTGTGTGTGTGACTGTCTGTGCACCCCTTATGTTGGACGGAGGAGCATAGCATCTGTAGCTCCTGCCGCCCACCCCTCCCTACCCCAAACCATTAACTCGGTCGTTGCCACCCCGAGGCGCATGCACAGACCAAAACAAAGTGCACGAAGAAAAAGGCGTTATAGATGGAGGCAGCTGCCGCCCTAATGAGTTCAATGACTTGGCAATTTCAGCATGTACTTCCACTTCAGTTGGCCTCATAGAACAAAAAAGGTGAAACTCTTATCTTCCTGTCCTGAAGACAATGTGCGATTGAGCAGTTTCATTTTCATGACTAAATGGTGGTCTAGTCAGCTACAAACTGCAAGTCAGCAAACCCCCGCTCTCCCTCCTGTTCCCTGTGCTTAATGCTTCTGCCTGTGGCTCTACAGTCTTGGTGGCTTCAGCCCCCCCACCTCAATGCTTCCTCCCCTCCTTCCTCCCCTCCTTCCTTCCCTCCTTACTCCCCTACCTGCTTAACTTTTCCGTCCCCTTTCTGCAACCCTGTTCACCTATTCCTTTACCTCTGTTCCCTTTTCTAGCGCTTGCAGCAGCATGACAATGTGCCTACGCAACTGTTTATACTATCAGCTTTTGTACAGTTAGGCAACGCAGTAAAGTAAAAAATTCAAAAATTTGTGCTCCAAGCATGCTACTATATCCTGCACTGTCTGGCACTCAGGCTCTTTGGATGCCTCATTTATCATCTATCCCTCAATAGAGCGCTAAGATTGTAGAAATTGCTTTCCTTTGCAGACTTCCTGATAGGTAAGATATGAATTATCTCACTACTGATGTGTTTTCTGCAATGTATTGCTCTGTATTCTGTTGTATCTAAAAGAGGGTACGGTTTGGTATGGCATTCCTGCACTTTAGACCTGTTGAAGGCTGTCTGTGTAACTGCTGAAGGACTCAAGCACATGCACTTATCCTTGTCAGAGCGAGAGAGAAAGAGAGAGAGGGTGTGATAAAGAAGTGGAATCTGTAGCAGAGGTCTGGCTAGAGAAGTACAGATGTATTATTCAGTTTGGCTGCAGCTCCAGTTGGACGTGACTGAATTTACAAAGGAAGGAGGGGAGACTACAGCTCTTGCGTAAGCCGTTTTGTGAGGACGTCATTTATGTTGATGCATGATGCAGGAAACTGTGTTAAACCATGTGTGGAGTATGCCATACATACACACACAGTAAGACAAGACCTACAACAAATGGATGTACCCAGATATTTGTACTGTAGGAAGTTGGAAGTCACACATACACACACACAACATACTAGGTGTTGGTTTAATCTTACACTTTGGCCACATTTATGTGACAACTAGTATTTATTTTGTGAAGATAAAACTGAGGATGTTGTATGTTTTGAGACATCTGAGTAGGAAAACCAGCCTTGTCACGTTACCATGGCAACAACATTCCCACTGCTTTGTGTTGCACTTTATGGTTTTCATCATCATCGCGTTCCACGGATTACAGATTCTATAACATGTAGCTGTGCACTGAATAGAGCTGGTGAGTGGACTTTGGCAGTGGCTCTTCAGTCAGGAACTCTGACTGATTCGTTATTTTCCCTACATGGTTTGATTACATTGGATTGTTATGGCTACTGGCTGTTTTATACAAACTGTAATCAGAAAAAAAAATCAAAAAATACTGTAGAACTCAGCTCATTAATTTTTGTCACAGCCAGTTGAGGAATGACAGAATAAGGCAAAAAAACAAAAGGCCTACAATTCCTCAATACAGTACTTTCAGTCTCCATATAACAATAACAATGATGTAATGATAATTTACGTGATATGGACAAATCAATACTTGTCCATTATGAGATGAGCTGCTGTCAAAAAGATACACATGTGACAAAAATATTAGAAGGTCTTTTGTTTTGAGGGAACTGAATTTCTAAGACTTTCCGAGACCTGCAGATACCTCACTGAATGATGTGATTGATGTTTGTCCAGTCAGTTGTTTGTGCTCTGAAAGGTGCAAACACTCAGTCAAGACCTAACAAGACTTTGACTGAATCGGTAATCTGCAGTATCACTTCCTCTGAGTCTGTTTCTTCTGATACATATCCCAACACTACACTGAGGTGGCTGACACAGAGACCAAGAAACTGGTTTCACACGTCACTAGAGACGTGCTTCACAGAATAGCACATCAGCAGCACATGAGCTTGAACTGTAGCACCCCAGAGGATGAGTTCAAATCATATCAGTTTATCTCTGTAGAGCTGTGGGGAGCAGAAGAACACAAACAGAGAGCACCGTCTGTGTTCTCTTCCTCCATCCTCAGGCCTGTGCGTGCTGCCTGCTGTCAATCACAGTTTGTTCCCCATCACGCTCTCTTTGGTTCGGTCTGTGTCACAACCTCTCGATTCCTCTTCCTGTCTATTCCCAGGTCACTCTTTGTTTCCTCTGCTTCTGCCTCTCGCTTTGGCTCTGTTTTGTCTCTCTGGCTAGAGAAGTACAGATGTATGCAAAAAGAAAATGTGGTGCCTGAGGGGCAGAACTGTGTAAATACCCCATCCATAATTCAAATGACTGCAAGACTTTGTGTTTATACGTTCAGGCTTGGCAATATACATACAGACAGATATCCATATAGAGATGTAAACACAGAAGTATACAGTGTAAGGAGTATGTGTACGGTTTCTTCTTGTTGAAGTCGGAATTTGAGGTGGAATACTCAGTGGTTAATTAGAAATATTTTCACTTCTTCTGCACTGATGTTGAGGCTGTCCTGGTCGTGACGGAGACAAATTTCGCCTCATTGCAGAGTTTAGATTCGAGAAGTTTTTTAAATGATGAACAACTTAATTGAACCAAATCACACAAATGTCAAAGAATATCTACTTTTGAATAAAAGAAATAACAAAAAAAAGGCCACTATGAAACCTTGTAAATCAACTAAAGCTAATTAGCCACCAATTAAAGGGGATATTTTAAACACAGAGTTGTGTGAGGTAGTTGTGTAATCACTGTTACCTACAGTCGATTGAGATGAGAAGAAGATCATGTAATTCAAAAGGGTTGTTTGATGGCGAGATTAAGCATGGAAAATATTCAAAATAAAGCAAACTTCACCTGATATTGCCCATTTTTTGAAGTATCTAAAAGCACGTTTTCTTTCTACTGACACCATCCACAGCAGCAGCTCAGCTTCTGTGCTCTTACTCATGTCTACCTCTCCAAACAGGGAGTGCACAGATCCAGATCTACTGCAGGTAATACACCGACTATGTAGAAGTTCTACACACAACCCCACTTCAAATAACCCCCACCATCACTTTAACCTATTACGGCATTAATCAACAGTGAGCTCTGAGGTGCTGGAAATCACAAGATCTAAAACAATATAATGAGATTCACAATGTGACTTCCCTCTTGCAGACAGAATGAGGTCCAGCACCTGTGCTGTGCTGCACAACGTTCAGGCCGCTATCCAATCTGTTTTAACCTTATTGACAAAATAACTCATCTACTGCCCACTCAGCCAAGAAAATATAAAGCCCAAGTGCAAAAGGAATAAGAAGCAGCCCCATTCATTTTCCACACCGATGCAAAATGCATGGCAGTGATTCACCACAAAGTTGACATGGCGCAATTACATTTAAGGGACCAACATCACTCCTTATAACAGAGAATGTCGTTGCAGTGCCTCACAGATTCCTGCACACTATACTGCAATGTTGACGAGAGAAACACATGCAGCCTCAGGATGCACTCACACTCCAATTAAGCAGCTTGTTTAATTTTATTTTTTCCTTTGCAGTCTGTCTTTCTGCATAAAAGCAACAACTCTGTTTGTCTAAGTTGATGCATAAATAGACTTTGCATGAATAAATAATGTATATGATAAAGTGATTTGGTGCCTGGAGAGAGTGGGCTGGCAGGAGAGTGTCAATGTCACATCTGCACTGTAAGTTTAGCTCCGCTTACCTGACCTCTCCGGTCATCTGTAAGAGCTTTAAAAGTGCAATTTGCATCATATTAAAGTTTAAGCACATGCTGTACCTTCACTCATAACCAGATGTACAGTGACTGAAGGATACGCTTCGAGGTCTGATCATAATAAGAGCATGGAAGATACTGTAAGCTCTGTATCAATTACTATCACATGTTTAGAGTTTCCTCAACAGCTTACATGTTCCATTGGTGTGATATCATCATCACACAATGCAGTATTTTTACCTTTCAGTGCATAAAAACTACTTTTAGATTGAACTCCTTAGATTTATGTACAAATTCTGATACAGTGTTAATTTCTGGCTCCTTTGGGGCATAAATAAACAGCAGGAGTGGGTGTATATGACAACATCAACGAGAAGCTACTCAGGAGTATGTCGGGGAAGTGAAGCAGAGTAAAGTTGCCAGGCCTATTACATTTCATCACTGTCTATTATTTAATTAGCACTTCTCTTTTATTCGCCTCCGCATCCCATCCCAGGTCCTCTCCTCATGGCAGCAGCCACACAGAACGAAATGAGGGGAGCAAACAGCTTGGACTATTTTATTCATAAATACAGCAGATTGGTTTATGAATATTATGAGTGATTCTATACATCTGCCTTAGAGGCCTGTACTCTTACTGTGGTTGACTTATATACTGTTGTATATTAGTCAACTATAAATGGCGGAATATGGAGGAATTATTTCCTCAAACTTTGCGGGTTTTATTACTGAGGACCTACAAAAATGCGGTGTCAAGTGTCAAGCTTTTTGGATGAGCTTTTCATCATTTTTGTAAACTCCACTAGTACAAGGGCAGGGTAGTAGCCAGTGACAACTTACACAACATTCACACCAGGAGGAATTTAATTGCAAGAGCACTAACATCAACCAGAGACTATTGGAGCAGAAAAGCAGCAGCAAACACCAACAGTAACAAGCAAGACCAACTGACCACACACCCTGCAGCATTGGTTGCCCAACAACACCCTTACAGATGGCCACATTTTTAACGGCACTGCACTAGTACCCAAACTTTGCTCTGTGCCTTAGGAAAAAGATTGACCCGAGCTTCTGTTGTTTTTCTCACAAATCAAAATAAAAGCACAGTGCTTTTTATAGGCACATTATAGACTGTACATGCAGCAAATCATCTTCCTCATTACAACTTCTTCCTACCTTTTCCATCATTAGCTGACGGTAGCTGAGCGCTTGTTTGAATGCGACATGGGACTAGGAGGCAGTGAAGGAAGTGGTTGATCAGTGGGAGGCTTTGTCTCAGTAGTGCATATCTGTTCAGTCAAACTGTAATATACAGTGCTGCGTATTGTAGTAATATATTTCATAATATGACTTCATATCTGTCTTTATATCAAAAAATCCCAGCATTTGCTTATTTTGATGGACTGTGGAAGAATTCATATTTAGCACATATCACAAAGTACAAAAACACTAGTGCATTACAGTAGAAATACATAATTTTTTGAAATCCAAATGCAATGTGTGCATTTATTCTCCATGTCCACATTAGCAGCTTTACTCTGGACGCAGATAGTCCCCATCATTATGACTGCCTGACTCAGCTATGACAAACCCTGACCCAGCTTGACACTAAAATCCCAGCTTATGTCACTAATGGACTTGCAGTATTATTGTTTTATTCAGTAAGGTTCCTCTTTAAATACTGGCCGGCTCTAAATCTCAGCTAAATGGGAACAATTAAAAGAATAGTCAGGTTATAGTGACTGTGACACAAGCACTGTGTAAGTTTTCCCCAGAGTAAACAAGCGTTAAGCTATTTAATTGGGGTAATGAGGCAAAATGCTGAATCAGCAGCACATTAATGGGAGGCTAGCAAAGTAGCTCCTGACAGCTGCCAGGATTGAGACTGCACACATGCAAATTTGTGTGTATTAGGGAGAAGTTTAGACAGAGATATATTATATAAATAATTACTGAGTCTAATTTTTAAGTAAGACTTGATAGAACATCGTTGTACAGTACAAACAAGATCCAAATGTTTGCATCAACTGCTTTTTCTGCTTTTTTTTCTTTGTGTCGTCATTTTCAGTCAAAGTCAGTCAAAGTTTAAGTCAAAGTGTAGACCATCCCAGAACTCATATGCAGAATTTCTACACGATTAATGCATCTTTAGATTATTTTAATACGTTTTTACTGGGTAAAGAGTTTGACAAGCTGTTCCTGCACTGGAACATATATTTTCAGCATCTCTAGTATTATGACATGAGGCCATACACCATGGGAAAAGAATTACCTCATACTATCTAGAACCCCACATGATCCCAGTCAAAGTCAATAGGCTGCACACTATGTACAGTATTTGGTCCTCTGCCAACACTGCAGCATGCCTCTGCTAGTTATTCATCAGCCTGTTCCTTCCCCGAGTCACTACGGAGACATTCACTGGTAGCAACTGTTCCCTCTTGCCCTTTCTGTGCTCCCTTTTCCTCTTCACTTAAACAAAACTTTGTACAGTACTGTATGTACTCAGTTGTAAGCAACTCAATGCTTAAATCCTCTCCCTTTTTTGCTGGAGTTGTCATCCGAGTTTTAAAGCTGTATTACATGCTTTTATCTGACAGCCTTTGATATTCAAGGTATATACCGTGGTTGTTTGACACCATATTAACTGGCTCAATTCAACTCTTTGAACCTGTAACTCGTTTGTATCCTCATTCGTTTCTCTGGCATTCAGTCACTCGCTTCTGTCAGCAAGTCCTCTTCATCATGTTAGCACTAAAAGCAAGACATCTACTCCAATTTAGGTATTGTCCTATGTGTCAGCTGTTAAATAAACTGCAATAGAAAGTGCCAAAGAAATACAAAAGCCAAACACTTGAATGAGGTTATTTAGATTAAGTGTCACCATTACATAGTTTATTCAGCAGAGAACAATATAAAGTTTATTTTGTTCCACTCGTTGCATATCATAGTCAATTCTGTAATGGTGAGTGAAATCTAAAACTTCTTTAAGGTCTTTCAGACCTTAAAACTTCCTTAGATGTCCTGTTCAGGGGACACAAGAAGAGCCTAAGCATCACATTGGCGGAGACCAAGTACAACAGGGAAGTTTGGCTCTGACACATACAGACAGTTGGAGGGTCCTCTTGGGTGCTGGCAGCTTTATGTAAAGCCCTTGCATGTTTCATCTCAGGGGGTCACCAAGTAATGTGCCAGCCTGCCGGCCTGGGCTAATGCTGGCTGGGATTCATACAGACACCCAATTTCTCCCATCATGTCGCCTGCCAGCCCTCCGAGACAGCTTGGTCCTTCTAAGGAGCCTGATGAAACACAGATTAAGGACCAGAGAAGTTCTGCTGTCCTCCACATAGCCAGGATGTAGTGTACAGAGATGCTGCCAGAAGTTGGAGACAAGTTGGTTAGCTTAAATTCAACAACCTTTACTCTAGAAGAGGATCAGTAGTCACTGTAACACCAGTCGTGTTCAATCCTGTTCTGGCCAGACAGTAAATCTATCCTTTTCCCTTGTTTCCCATTCTTGGTTGGATCTTTTTGTATTACACTAAAGACAGGCTGTTTATTTACTTCCTTCTCAAGAGAGGTTAAACGTCTGGAAAGTGTCCAGGGTGTCCCACAGTTGCCTTAGCCAATTTAATGACAACCCTCCTTTGCAACAGCAATAGCCGTTGAAAAAACAGTTGAAGCATCTAAGTTATATTATATATTTAATCACCATGATGTATCATAATGGCTGTTTGCTTTTTTTGCATGTATGCTTACATAGTTTAATGTTTCAGCTCTATCTGTTTGCTTAATCAAATGTATTATATTGTAATATGAGCAGGTGATATGAACAGTTGCGTCAGACCTCTTACCCTCATTCGCGGCGTCACAAATCAAGTATCATGACACAGACTGATACCAGAGTTATTTAATAAATAGCCAGAGAAGATAAATGAAATAGAAAAGCTGAACACTTGAGCATGATAACACTTAAACGTAGAGCAATTTTCTCAAACATTATATCATATTCTCTCTGCCATTAGTGGCCCAGTGCGATCTCTCAAGGTCATCGTAAATGTATGCTTCAGGACAATAGATGGGTGAGACATTAATAATGCATACTGTTAATGAAATGGTAATTCTTCAACTGTCAAATAGTGCTCCCTCCTGCTTCCCCGTTGGCAGTGCTCTCCCCTTCATCAGCTCCCTCCAGCAAGCGTTTCTCTTCACTAAGGTGAACATTACCCTCTGCAGGTGTTTGTCAAATGAGCCCTGATGTAAGTAACTCAATTGGCCTGTACGATGTGCCCTTTACCTTCAACAAGCTGCAGCAGAGTGTAGCGCGCCCGTGTCGCACAGCCTCGCACCTCACACATCTTTCACACCGTGCACACAAACACACACCTTCAGCCGGGTGTCTTGCATCAGTATGCGAACAGGAGGCCCGTGAGTCATTATCGGAGACTCAAATCTAATTTTACAGCACGCATAAGAGCGACCAAGCAAGACAGGCCGGCGCACTGGGCTGAATAAATAACAACATAGAGGTGTTGCATCTGTGTAGCTGTGCTGAACCTCAGCTGTCAGGTGTTGCCGTGCACATGGCAGGACGCTCGCTCACATACAAAATGCACATGGTTACACACGCCAAGAACTGCAGCAACAAAGACATTTACCAACGTACCAAATATTTTTCCCAGCTCAGCCAACCATGCATTGTCCAGTCTAGGAAGGTCTACAGAGCCATCTGCCAAATGCCATCCTGAAAGCTTCCTACTGGCTCCACTAACATGTCATTGAAGTCAATTTTTCCTCAAAACACATTGTCTAGAAAATATCCATGATTTTAAGTACTATTAAAACACAGCACATTTATCCTCTTTGTATTACTGTAGGAGAATGAACTGCTGCACTTGTCTGTCTCATCTGACGTGTGTGTGTGTGTGTGTGTGTGTGTGTGTGTGTGTGTGTGTGTGTGTGTGTGTGTGTGTGTGTGTGTGTGTGTGTGAGCGTGCATGTGTTCTCTGGGACCTACGGCCTTATGGCAGCCATTAGCGTTAGCTCGCTAATCCACTGGCTGGAGAGATAATTAGACATCGCACATCTCATCAGGCCCTGCCAGCATACATTGACAGCTGTCTCTCTTTTTCTCTCTCTCTCTCTCCCCCCCCCTCCCTCTCTCCCCCCCTCCCACACACACACCCAAAATAAAAGACAGACAAAAACCAAAGACCAAAGGTTAAAGAAATCATGGGCTTGAAGGGTTGAGATAGATCATGGTGCTAAAATGTGAACTAACAAAGGCAAAGTCGTGTTGTTTGAATGTTGTAATAAAACAAGTACATTTTTAAAGTAATGCTAAATGCTAGGTATGCCGTCTTGGCTCTGCTCCGTTGGTGAATGTGTGTAGGATGTCACAGGCTTCAGATGCATGTTGGGTATGATGTAATGGGGAGCAATCAGACAGACAGGGAGGCAGTCCTTCTGCAGCACTGATGATCACACGTAAACCATCATCACAACAGGCCAGTGTCACGCAGCCTCCCATCTCTAATCTGTGCTCCTGACTGCCAAAGCATTGGTTAATATGTCCTAATCTCCTCATGTTATCTCCTCAATTGCAAACACACACACACTGACCCTGGATGATGGTGCGTACCACAGGTCATGCCTAGAGATTCAGGAATAGCTCTTTTCCTACAATGTGAAGCAGCTGTACCACTTGCTGTGACTTGTTGAATACAAGCGCATGTTTGAGGCAGCTATACTTCAGTAAACTGACAGGGCTTCAGACACACAATACCACAGCAGCTGTGCTACAGGGGAAACTTAGCCTTAGTAATATAATATGGACTCCAGTCATTTGCACTGATCCTTCAATCGGTAGCAGAGGGCTCAGTGCAATCATTCAATCATGTTAAAGCATGACCTCTGACTTACTGCACGCCACAGAGGTCGATCTGGCTGCAGGGCCTGATAGAAGGGGCAGCCTGAATAGATTCAAGGACACTGTGCTACTATTCTCTTCTCTGTCATTCCAAGAATACACCAAACATCAGTCAGATGGCTCATCCTCAGCCACGCTCATTCCCCTCTGTATTTCAGTGTTAAATTAATCCAATCTTTTTACTCTCATTTCGTAAATTACTATGACATGTGTCTGTTTTGTGCTTCCTATCCAGGAGGAACTCTTTCCAGTATCTACATAGAAGGTGGAAAGTAACTGCAAGGATTTTAATAGATTGTTTAATTTCTCTCTTTAGAGAGTTAAAGAAAAAAACAGCAGCTAATCCAGATGATTCTTTTTGATATAAAAAATTAAAGGCAAAATAAAGTGTTTTTGACTGATAATGATTAAAAATAACCACTAAGCATAGGTCCCGATCATGTGAATTAGGGGTAATATAATCCATTTGGTATGACCTCTGCCACTGTAGACAGGCAGGAGGACCTAGAATGCAGATCTTGTGAACAGAAATAGCCCCATAAACCTGTTGCAATGTTTAATAGAGTTTCTAGGATTCAGGCAGAAATATTGATTGTTTGAAAGGCACTGAGCATAAGGACCAAGGAGGGAGAGGTGCAATAGTCTGAGAAGTGGTTACATCAAAAGCAAGACCTCTACAGATGAGAGGCCTAAGGTTGTGTCTACACACGCACACATTCATTCTCATATACAGCATACACAGACATTCATACGATACCATTTAGCCTATAGACACTAGACAGCTGGGACTTGTGAGTCAGACAAAAAATTGTGCGCCGGTACAACTACCACATCATCCGCCAGACCATTTTTTAACCAGGGCTGTACAACACAACACAACACAGACTCACACTGAGCATGCACTGCAGCGAGGAGTCTGATGTGCTGCCTTTGGATCCCTCTTCATCCTTTTTGATGGGTTCGTAAAGACAGCAGAATTGAAGTGTGCATGAATATTGCACACAGTTCATTCTTATTTAACTGTTAGCAACCCAAATCAAAAAGAAGAATAAATACAAGATGGTGTACTGGCTTTCATTTGATTTAATTAAGTTTGATTGTGACGCACTTTGTGACTAATACTGTATCTGGGGAAAGTGCTATACAAATAAACTTGCTTTTGATTTTTTCTAATTTCTTGATAGTCTAATTTATGAAGGATTGGATGACTATATATACAGTAGTCACAGTTAAACTGTACGAATGAGTACATGTGAAATCATGTTTGCTTTCGCTGGTGTATTCTTCCCGCATTCCCTAAAGAAAACTTATAGAAAGAAAACTGATGATTTCACTAATTCACTCACTCATTCACTAATAGGATGGTCTGAGTCAAGTATCCTACTATTATTAACTTTGACAATGGCAATAGCACAGAAGAATTCAACCCTACAATCTTTGAAAATGTATTGATATTTGTGAAGTCCAGAAGTTTTTATTGCCCAGGCCAGATACACAAAGCCTTAAGTTTAAGTTTTTAAGTCATTAAAGGTAGTCATTATTTATACAGCACTGTGGTTACTAGATACAAATCACCAGGCATTTGTTCATGTTATTATCTGAGGATGATGTAATGCTGGCACAAGGATTAGGTACCACTGTGTTATGACTGAGGGCTTCATTATGATTTTACAAGTCTGATGCGATCCTGTTGTATTTCATATTAGAAGTCTGCTACAAACCTCAGAGAGCCATTACAGCTTTACTGCTGTCTTTTGGCCTACTTTTTCATACCTCTGTAGGGTTCTCTATCAGCTCTGCACAGCTCCTCCCACCTGTTATGTTCCAAACACTGGTCCACTACCATCCATTGTCATTATGTTTCCATTGATTTCTTTGTGTGCTGACTACACTAACAAGCACAGGGAATGAAAGTGAAAAGTGGGATACTCTGTGTTGGGTAGGGAACATGACCTATTTACCCACCCACTCCCATCAGTTGAGTCATGTCTCCTGTCGTGTCACTTCCAGCTTAGCCGATCTGTTCCACCTAACACGTCGATCTTTTAAGTATACTGAAATAATCCATGCCAATCTGAACCATGCAATCATGCTGGCATGTGTATACCCATTCTGATCTTTTTTGTAATTATACGCGATTATTTAACCTCAAGTGTAGCAGCACCACATGTTTAAAATTCATGAACGGTCATTCATCCATTACTGTATACATAACAGTTGAAGAAGCATTCTACAACATGCATCTTTCCCATCTGTCTGATCTGCAGTCAGGCATCCCGAGACATCACTGCGCCATATTTCCCTGTCAGAGCAATGAAACCCCTAACCTCCTCCTTGAGGAAATGCATCAGCGTCAGGGGGAAATACAGAGTGTGTGGCTGGACTAAAACGAGCTTCATTAATGTTCACATCCAGTTCACTGCACAGCACATTTGATCTCATTGGATAACATTTACAGTTATTCTTGAGGCCAGACAAGGACTGTGATGGGGTTATTCCGAGGACAAAGACCTGGTTAATGGCCAAGAACAGTGCTCATTACAAATACCTCGAAAGGTGTTGGCACTTCTTCTTCCCACCAAGTGAGCAGAAGAAGAAGAAGAAGGAGAAAAAGCAAAGTGTTTTCACATCTGTCAGGACCTTGTTTTTTTGCCACGTCTAAATCAGCTGAAGTTCTAGTTTCAAGAATAACTGTAAGTTCTTTCATCATCCTTATTAGGAAGTGTCTATCACCTAAGACTGCAATGTGTCTCAAGTTAGCAGCTCTTAAAAAAAGAAGTGAGCCTGACCTTGTGCTCTTGTGCCAGTCTCAGAGCTTCCTTTGTGTCTCCATCAGTAAGAAGACAGTTTAAGCCAGCTGGTGTCTGAGATGATGCCTTTAATCTCACTCCATTCCCTTCCTTGATGTGTCAAACTGGAAAGGATATGTAGGACAACATCACTTACTGTATTCTGGGACTAAGACTGCTCATGCTAGACAGGATATAATTAGCATGGAGTTATTAATCCAAACTTTTGGAAAGTCTGAGCTTCTACATTTTGGCTGCAGCACGCCTCCTTGATTTCTCTTTGATACCAGATGTCCCTCTTCACTGTGACGAGAGCCCATTTCCTGGGTGTGTTCTGCTGCTTAATGGAGGAGGGATAACTTGAAAGAGAATAAAAGTGATTTTGTTATTTATGGCCTTTCAGCTCCTAAATGCTGTTCCTCTGCAGCTTGCTCACCATGATGGATTTTGCCAGAGGGCGTCCATTGACTCACCATCTTTGATTCACACATGTGACTGTGACTGTTCAGTCATCCATTTTGGCAAAGGAGCATCTCCCACACTTGATTTCCCTCTCCATCAACCTCCTGTTGTGATGCTGGCAATGATAGATACTGGATGTCATTCTGATAACAGGCATTTAGAGAGTTGGTGGGCTGGCTGGCTGGCTGTGTGTGTGCATGTGTGTATCTGTGGTGTATGTATGTATGTGTGCTTGTTGAGCTGTGTACTGTATATACACAAGTGGATGTGTGCATACATCAGATCTCATCTTCCACTCGCTCTGCCTCAGCTGGCTCGGGGAACAGTAATGTGGCTTCAGAGACTATGTGCTGTAGCTAACCTAGAAACAAGCATCATGTGCACCAGGCTCATTGTCAACAATATATTTATGTGCTAAATTTCATGGCGGCTGGAAGCTGGTTTGTACTTCAGCCTTCTGTAAAACTGCGCTGCTTTCCATAAAATCTTAACCAAGTCTTTTTTATTGAATCAATATTATACCACGCTTTCAGACCGGCTGCTGTTTGAAGCATTTACACTATCTTGGATTCCCAAAGCAGCAATCAGTCACGGGAGCTTTTAGCCACCTTTCTCCTGCTTTCAACAACACTGGTCATGATTCACCCACAATCCACCGAGGGACCTCAGAGCTGCAGGGTCATGCAGTTGGCAGACACATCCACACACATTGCACAAATATGCATCTGCACCACACACACAAAGTGTTGAAAAAAAAAAAAACGTATTCATATTCTTGCTCAGAGAACCTCAGGGCCAAATAGGACATGTCAGACTTTATTTTTTTTTATCAAAGAGGTCTTAAAGTTCTCTAGTCTTGAGTCTTTTAGTAAAGTGATGCAAAATATTCTTTGTTTGAAGTCTGGAGAGAAGTAGGGGTCAGGTGGTTAGAGGACAAGAGAAGCAGAAAGCCTCTGTGGCCTGTAGTTTTACTCTTATATGAGTCGGGGTAATGGGAGCACATTGCTGCTACAGCATTAGTCATTCTGAGCAGGCTGCTGTCTGAACACTGGCCATTTCACACACCGTTTGGTGCCTCTGATTGAGATTTCTCCACGTCATTACAGCCTAGTCCTGCACGCGCACACACACACACGTACGCGCATATGCATACTGTACAGACACTAAGACCGATACAGGAGTGAGAACCTACGGTATACTTCTTAGATAAATTACGCCCTTCATGTGCAGTTAAATTTAGAAATGATAGCTTGTAGTATTTTATTTATTTATTTAAAAAGGACAGTGTGCAGTGACATTAGTTATTGAAACAATAAAAAGATGGCTGCACCAGATTTAGCGGATTAAGCTTTTGTAAATAGATTCACCGGTGTGTGCCATTTAGTAACTTTTGTCAAAACGTACACAAGGAAGGGGCATCTTTGACAGCACAGGTTGAGTAATAACATGTAAAAACCTGGTGCTGTCAAGCTTAAACTGTATAATGTAATTTCAACAACCAATGAATGGCAGAAAACTGAACTTGATGATCCTCTTCTTAATGTAGAGTGGATAAAATTGTGTTGGCCACTATCTTTGGCTCTAAATAAAAAGCAAGAATTCTCATCACATCCACAAGCTTACAGTATGTTACATTGAGCAAACAATACTTGTGGTTATTATCAAAAATGCTGTGTTTGCATGATGAAATATTCATTGTATTGTGCAACAGGTTGAGGCTGACATGAAGGAGGATGAAATTAAAGCAGAAGTAAGCGGAATATTTGTGTTAATATAAGTCTTAAATAGTTATATCTTCCGACGGCAATCACTTACATAGAGTGTTTGGTCTGAAACACGGGTCTGTCAGTCACTCTGCTCTGCTGTAAGCCGAGGAGAAAACTTCTTGTATACTTCCTTGTATCCTACAAGCTTTATCCAATGAGGAGAGAGAACGGCATGAAGGTGCGGTCCTCTCTCTGTGTGCAGCCAAGGGATGCGCGTGAATGTGGTGACGTAGGGACGAGGACCAATAGATCCATGACGAGGGCGGGGACTGCTAACTCCATCAGCTGACAAGAAGATAGCCAAAACGACCGGATCGCTTACTTCTGCTTTAAATGTCACCTTGCTTCCACCTAATGACTGCTGCATTTAGTAGTGAAGGTTCAAGTTGTAAAGAAAGACTAATGTATGACAGTTGCTCAGCACTGCACCTCCTCAGCAATTGGTATCATTATCAAAGACAAAAAGTGTCTGGCAGATGCTCAACTCCAGAAATTGCTTCAGTTCTATGTTTCAGTGCCATATTTAACTTTTATTGATGCATAAAATAAAACCGTCTTTCTTTGGCATGGGAAGCAAAAAAAAGCGCTGCAGTTGCTCTCTTTGTGAGGAGAAATATGGCAAGCAGCAGACAAAGACTTTGAAGCCAGTTGTTATACAAAGTATGAGATGTTAGATGACAAATGCCAGGCATTCTGTCTGCTCCTAATTAGTTTTACCATTTTAAAGAGAGAGATAGAAGTATTGGTGGTTTCATAAGGAGCAGACTGGCACACAGCTCAAATATCAATCTTATTTAATTCTAGATTGATGCTCAAAAACTGTGGTTTATGTGATTTAACCCCACAACTAAAAACAGGCAAAAAACAAACAAAAAAAAACCCTGTCAGTAAATGACAAATACTTAAATACAAATCTTCCAGGTACTTTAAACACCAAATGATGAGGCAGTGCAGATGATATCTTAATATCTATATTTAAATAGATCCAGGATATAAAAAGCTGTGACATAACTGGTCCCCAGTGCTGGCTCGCTCTGATGGTGGAGCTGAAGGCACTTTCTCTACGCTCAGCCTGCATGCTTGTTTGTCCCCAAGGTGGGGATCATCCTGGTTTACCCACTGGGAGAAATAATGGGACTCATGTCCTCCAGTTTCAGTCTACTGACTCCTTGCTTCCATGCATCAACCACTGCCCTGTGCTTCCAGCAGGGGGATAGGTGACACAGTCATTGCCACGGGTCTTGCCAGTCAGCCATGACTGTATGTAGCCCCCTCCTCTGCTGGAGCCCTGATGGTTTCTTGTTCTGTAATATACCCAACCCCCATTCTCAGTATGCGTTCTCCCTCTTTCCGTCTCCATCTTTCACACACACCCTCTATTACGTATGTGCAGTCTCCATGGTAACGCATGGTATCACTATGGCACTGGTGGCCTAGCATGCTGCAAGCTGGTGTTGTAGTGGATTTACTACAGTATATGAGCTCACACACAAAGAGCAGACAGCCAGCAGAGTGCTGCCAGTGCCAAGGGGCTGAATGGTTTGAGCAGGAACCCTTTGAGCTTATCAGAGATCATTCCTTTTCCTCTGATAATGTCTCACTTGATCCCCTCACTCTGCACCAAGAGGTTAAAATAAAAATCCTGCTACTGCAGTCTCCGAAGGTACATGAAGATATTACTCGATATGATCAGTGGTGCAATCCTCGTATGCAACTTTGCCCTCTATTAAACCACCATGAGCAAGGTTAACCTCCCCATTTATTCAGTGTGTGCCCTTGAAAGCCACTTTTCTTTCCTAATTTAAAAAAAAAATCATTAAACTCTGGGTGTTATCAAGACAGCCCCAGGTTATTAATAAGAAAAGATAGCTTTAATTGTTTGGTTATATTTAATAATGCAAAGGTCGACACACTCTTCAACCTTGGCAGCACAAATACCTCCCTCCAGAGTTCTGCTCTCTAGTGGCCAGAGCCAGAAATGACAGCAAGTTAAGATCTATGGGGTCTGTGTGACATCTTTTGTATGTATATGTTGTACATGTATACAGTATATTTATGTATTTGTCCGGTTGATTTTGAACAGTAAAGTATGCACGTGTCTAATGTAGGCTACATCAACATTTGTTAATGAAAATCTTTTATTATGGCTAAACAGAGTTTCTAAAGCTGTACTGTAGTTTTGAACATTACACCTTAATGTACACGTTAAGCAGACTATAATTGCAATATAATGGATGCTGACGGTACTGTATGCTCTTAGCTATTTAAAATTATTTTCTCACTCTCTGACTGTGTGTGTGCATGTAGTAGTGAGTGTACTGTATGTGTGTGACTACAGTACAGTGAAGGTGCCCCCGGGAGGCCACAGTAGACTGGCATTCTGGGGCACTACAGTAATTAATGTACCCATGGCACATTGCCACACAAGCAACCAAAGTACACACACACACACACTTGCAGCATAAGAGTGAGAAAATAACTGAAAATAGCCTAAAGCCTACAGTGTGTCATTGTGCATATCTTGCTTGACTTTGTGATCTACATGTCAACTACAGGATTTGGTTGCAGAGGTCACTTGTCTCTTGTGCTTGTTGGAACAGGCCAGAAACTTTTTTTTTTTGACTGAAGCAGAGCTCTTCAGAGGCCAGCTGTCACTTGCACATTAGCATAATTCTGTCAAATTTAGCCAACATGCACTTTCATCTCACAAAAAGACAAAAGACAAATAGAGCTATATTTTCTCTAGAGACTTCTGAGTATAAGAATTTAAAAAAAAAAAACACCTTTGTTTGAGGTGTAGACTACTATTTTTGTTTGTCCTACTTGTCTTTGCCATTTGCTAATCTCACCAGTTCCACTCCTGCCATCCAGTGATAAACCCAGCCATCCTCCTGATGGCCACACTGTCTACTTGAGTGATGACCTCAGTTTATCAGTATAGTGGGACGGTTGAGGTAAAACCTGGGATCTGCTTCTGTTCACACACATCTGTCTGTCTGTGTTTGCTCTAGCGCTATCTGGTTGTATCAGGCATGGATGCTGTGTGCTGCAGAGTGAATCAGATTGTACAGAGGTTCATTACGCACAATTTCCAGAGTGCACAAGCGCTAACATATCAGAGGGCAGGAACACAGTACGTCTGCTGTAGCAACAGAGATGTAAAGGTCACATTTTACAAGGTGCTGCATTAAAAAGGGCTGTAACTGAGTTCAGAGGGCATATGGACATATGATATACAGTAATGCTGGGCACCTTTGCTATATGGTTGTGGTAAGTTTCTACTCACATTTGTAACATCAGATACCTCTGTTTCTGAGTCTCACAACTTGGTCAGATGTGATTGCAAAGTTAATGTGAGGGAATTATATTTGACTTAAAGGTATTTTTCAAATCTCTCAAATGCAAAACGTCTTTTTAACATTTCAACTTGATGACATGAAGTCATACAATTACAACATTGTCTTGCTCTTGGTTTTAAGAACAGCTCTGTGACTTTCTAAGTCTATAGGTTAAAATTATCCCTGTGGTGCCAGCGATTCCCAAGATATTGATGTTTCTGGGAAGCCTAGTTTGTCCTTGAATGAACCTCTATCCACTATAGTTTCTTATGCTGTTTGGGGTTAAAGGTTAGATTCCATCTGAGGAGAACATCAATAACAGTGAAATGGAGAAACAAATGCTTTTATCTCCATGGTATATCTAACTCGAATTAAACCACATCCCTTGTAATCAATATATTGACATCGACCCAAAAACAATTATATTTCTATCTTGCTATGTAGACGAACAATATGTAACCACAAAAGTGATTTAACCTTTTATAAGGACAGGAAATTACTTTCTGAATGGCTGACAGGTCAGCATTTTACACAGTTTCTGTAAGAACCACCCTTATCATCAGTAAGACCAACTGGTCAGAGAAAGCGGATGTAGACAAACCCTAGAAATAATGGTGTTTTTAATGGGATATGATGACATTTTCTGATCACAACTATTAACATTGAATCAAATTAATCTTAGAGTTGGATTCAATCTGACCAGACCAACTCAAAAAATTGTATTCAGTCAGTGACGCCCTGTTCTTCTCATGTTGCCTTTATCTAACTGATAACTGAGTTTTTGTTTAGGGTGAATAGGCTGCTCTTGATAGCCTGTCCACTTGCTCCATCTAGTGGCCATAACCGCGCATTATCAGCGGAAATCAGGGTCCACTGACCATCAGAGGTACTTTCGGTAGCGGCCCTGCAGAAGACACGCAGAAGACACCAATATTCTCCATCTACCACCATGGTTTATCTAATTGGACTAATATGAAATAGAGTCGTACAAGCAAACCAAGATACCAGACTCCATGCAGTGTGGTGGCAGTAATTGAAGTCTTAATGCTGATAAATAATGTCATGTCATATTTGGTTAATCACAGCATTGGGTGGGCGATTTGTAGAAAAAAAAAGTGCGTCTAAAGTTTCACAGAACAGAGAAATGTAATGTCTTTGTAAAAACACTTTGCCTAATGCATACTATTGTCTCAGTTGACTGTACATCGATATTTTCCCGTCCAAAGTGACCGGGCCTGTATAACCGGTTTAGTCAACGCATTATCGGATCATTTTACATCAGTTTTTGTAACATGAGAGCAAAGTCTTCTCCGCTCTAGAAGGAAGTAGCCCACAATCTCAGCGTCTCATTTTCGATCACTTTTTCCTTCATTCCGGCCCCCGTCGGCAGCAGAGATACAGGCGAGCACACCCAACCCCGTGTTTGCCGGATCAACAAGACCTCAAAATGAATGTTTAATGAGCATTTTAGAAGTCATAATGGCATGTCGCTAATGTCCTGTAATGATCTTCCTGCTGGTGGCCACGCCTCGATGCTTTCTCTTCTACTGTACGCCTCTTGACAGTTGTCTGACAATGGTTTGAACTTTGCTGAATGTAGAAATAGCCTACTCGTCTTCGCTTCCACCACCCGAGGACTGTCTGCAAGTATTCGAGGCGCTGCTATAAGCATCGCTCCTATAGACAATCATGACTTTTCCCCTGAGGAAATCTGTATCAGGTAGGCTGCTGGCTTCCTCACATTAAATTTGTTTTGTGTTTGTTTTTTTTGTTTTTTTGCACCTTTTCCTTGAAATTATTTTAATTTTTTACTGTGTAAAAGCTTCAGTTATCGCCACCAGAGGGTTTATGGTTTAAGTAGTGATGGTGTTTGGCAGGGTTTCATCTTTATTGACGAGTGTTGACATTGCTGGGCGCCTTGGAGCTGTCCGTGGTGCTGAAGCAGAGCACACGGTTTGAGCGTCTTCTAACTTCTTTGTTTTAGCCCAAGGGGTTTTGCCTAAAGCCTTTCCAGTGACTAAGCCTTTCCAGTGACTTCATGCCTCAGAATTTTAATATTTGGGCTGAAATTTTCTTCATAATTTTAGAGAACTGTTGACTGTGCATTTTTGTATTGCGAGATTCCGGCCTTATTATTTAATCAGTCTTGGGTTATGTTACTGGGGTCTATTATTACTGTAATCAGGGGGGAATGAACACAGCGCCTGTGAGTTTTGTCTGAGGACTGTAGATGGCACCATTGGTTAGATTGTTAACTGTGGTCAATGCACGGACCAAGGCGAAGCACGGGAGCGATGAGGCTTTAAAGGCAGAGGCAGTCAGACGTAGAAATGACAGTGTCAGTGTGTCAAAACATGAACTGAAGTTACTTCAACAGGCTACCACACTTTTTCAGTTGGGATTGCAAATTTCTAACTGACCAGTGGATATTTTAAGGTGGGACGGCGTGGGCATTCAAGCATTTTCTCGAAAAACAAGTTATAATTGGGGCTCTCACAACATCGCTGCATAATGCACTTCATTCATTTTTGGCTGCTGGTGTCTGATGGTGCTACCTGCTGTTTTATAAGCAACCAAGTTGCATTGGTAGTTCTTAACTTTTTTTCCCCTGTGACTTGCTGTTTAGTCTTGTCTAATGAAATATGTATGGCAGCCTACTCTGTCCCTCTTTGCCACTTCCCCGCCTCCTCACCGTGCACCTATACGCCCCGCCGTCTTAATATGTAGCCTACTCTAGGCTATTATATGAATTATCCCATACCACGGCCAATGTGGATAAATTCGTTGTCGAATTGTGCACATGGTCTGGGATTGTGTCGTTATATTAAGACTCCCTGTTCTGTGCCTCCTCCCCGCCGCTCCTTCTCCAGGTTGTATAGTAGGTGGGATGCTCAGAGCAGCAGCTCAGCTGTGTGTGAGCTGCGCTGGGCTCGGACACTGCATCCACAATGAGGCGCCTCCTGCTCTTTTACCTTGCGCTGCCTCGATTCAACCAAAGACAGAAAAACAAGTGGAATCTCCTCGGTGATTCGCTCCCATCCTCCACGCTTCCTTTCTGAAACGCGCTGATAAGTCTGTTTCTGACGGCAGCAGCTGCTCTGAGGGATCAGGGGGGGACTATACAAACAGGTGTTTCCATCCTATGGCTGCGCACAGATCTTCATTCACGACTGTCTTGCTTTTTCCTGAATACCATGTGCACGGTCATGTAGTTTAGTGAGATGATGCAAAACCGCTTACAGGGACTGGGTTTGTGCGTATTTGTTGTGATGCTGAGAAAATGATACATTTGGAGGAACATGCAGCGTGCTGTGGTGAAAGTCTTTGTACAGCTTCACGGTGGAACGTGTGGTTTTTATTTTTTAAATTTCACTTTTTTCTCGGAGATGCAACGGATAATTCCTGAATAACGCCCAAATTCACGAAAAATGATTCATTTGGACATTATCTAACAGGCTTCGCGGCACTGCTGGGACTATTTTTCTGTGTGTTTTTCATAGTCTACAGTATATTGCATATTCTCTTATTTAACCTGTCGGCTGTAGTTGCCACAGATTATTTCCACTGCGACTGGACGTTTCCCTTCAGGGTCCAGTTTCCTGGATTCAAAGGAGGTGATTTATTTTCACGCTTCTCCGGAAGTTTTTCCCAGAGCGCTGCCAAACTGGCCATGGCTGCAGCGATTGCCAGCTCCCTCATAAGACAAAAAAGGCAGGCGAGGGAGCGGGAGAAGTCTAATGCCTGCCGCTGCGTTAGCAGCCCCAGTAAAGCTAAAGGAACCTGTGAAAAACCCAGTCGGCTGAACGTTTTCTCCCGGGTTAAACTCTTTGGTTCGAAGAAGAGGAGAAGGAGACGACCAGGTCTGTTGTGCCATTTCATCTCCATGTATTGTAGGGCGCCATCATATTTGAAAAACTGCATCTAAACAAGGCAGATATTACTCACTGTTCCATTTCTGCATAACATTCAAAACATTGATGACCCTGCTGAAGTTGGTGGGAGAATGAGGGGGCTCCCTCATGAAGTTTGTCCACAGAGAAGTCACCTTTGGCATCTCAGGCTGCTCTCAGGCAAATATCAAACTGATGCTTCATCCTTGATGATTTACTCGTTTAGTCCACACTAGCCTACATACACAAAAGTGCTTATTATGTAGATTTTGCAAATCACTCAAGACTTAACTGCAATTTCTCACTCTTGAAATCAAACTAGAGAAACAGGTCATCACTGGTCATTTCTGTATCATCAGTGCCCACAGTGGATTAATACCTCAGATTTATGTAAGGTACCACTGAGTATACCTAACGTTTTTTAATTAATCTCAAACAAGAAATAAGTTGAAAAATGGATTTAAATAAGATGGTTGCAACTTCTACTCATAATTTCAAGCTGACTTGACTTTTAGATCAAAATTTATATTTCCCTGTATTGCCAAGTTCTTTGTTGCTGAAATTATGATAATTTATCCAAATGAAAACTACGGGTAGAAATACAACTAAGGTGGTCACTTGAGGTAGCCTATTATGAGTGGAAAAGTTACTGTCCCCAGACATGTGAGCTGAGGTCCAGGGTGGCTCTCATTAAAGCACTCTTATTATCACAGTGACATAAGTGTGTCTCTGTAGCCTGAGGCATCCACTCCCTTATAAATCAGGTGCAGAAGTGACTGCACATCTCAGTTTATCACATCTTACTCAGGCCCAAAGCTCACCTTTTGTTAGTTGCATCATCAGTTTGCATCAGATTCTCAGTTTGTGTTGACATGATAACTGCAGGCTTACAAGATTCTGCTTACTCTTTTTTTCCAGGCTTTATTCAGTACCATCCACCTATTTTCTGTGCAACTTGTTTCTCTATAAACTCTATATGCTGTCATATATGTTTCACAGTAATTAGGTGTAGGCTGCCTATTTATGCAGCAATCAACTGTATTTTATTTTGAAAATTGAGGAGTTTAACATAACTTATTTAGTTTCTTAAACCTAACCAACTCTAGAAACCACTCACTCAGTATCAAAGCAACTGGGTGAAGAATAAACACAGGAAAAGTAAAGCAAGTGGTCCTGTGCATCTGTTAAAGTCAATCAAGACATTTTCAAGTTTGGACATTAAGCTGAACAAAAAATCTGGTACAACTTGACACCTACAGTTTTTTTGCACCCCTCTCACTTCCAATTTCCATTTCTATCCTGTGGAGGAAGCAGTAAGTGCCAAGTAGAAGGCGTTGTCTGTGTGTGACTTACAGATGGTGCCTCACTAAACACAAAGAACTGGCATCTCTCAGAAATACACTGTGAACTGTCAGCAGCACAATGCATGGACATCAGAGTATTGCCTGCTACTGTAGCATGCTGCTGTGTTCACACCACGTGCTGACATATGTGCATTTCTAAATGTATGTCTGTGTGTGACAGTAATCTAACTACTGAGCCGATGCATATCTTCAGAACAGTTCTGTATTTTCTAGGTGCCACAACTTGATAACAAATGAACACAAACAAAATAATTGCAATATACCAAGTGTATGGACCGAGTTAACCTTCTATATGACAAAAGTAACCTTAGTAAGGCTAGAAATGGCAGTAGGGAAAGGTAAGTGAGATGAAACGATAGATGAAAGGTGTGGTAAGCCACGGTAAAGGACACTCCACCAGGGACAGTAACCAGGGAATGGAGAGCACTTAGCTCTTATCAGACACTACACAGATGTAACACAGACAGGCTACCCTCCCACTTCAAAAGTAAATGCTCTGCCACTTTAAACTATTGTCTTTTAGACTTAGTGATGCTTGATTTTATTATGCAACACTTAGTACTGTAGCTTTCACTCATTTGACTGGAAAAACTATTGCTCTTATCGTCACTCCATATTCCTGTCCTTGTTTCAACTTTTATATACACAACAGATCCTGGATATATGCAGCTCCATTTGCACTTAAACTTCAGTGTCCTTTACTGATATTCTAGGATGTACTGACTATTTCACATTTACTGAAGTTCAGATTTCTAATTTGATTTAGTTTCAATATATGAAATACAATGTGGTTGTCCGGAAACCAAGGTAGTTTTATAAAAGCCAAATTTTTTGCTGTCATTTACTGGACAGTTTCATGGAGAGAAAAAGAAAGATGACATGCAGCAGCCATCTTCGACAACTGAGCCACCACACTCCCCAAAAGCCATTTTCAAATTTGATACCATTTGATCTGATTTTGTTGTTGTCAAGCCACAAGCAGACTTTTTAGTCACCTCTGTTCTAGACTCTGAGAAAACACAGAAACGGTTTGTGAGTTTTCATGGATTGTGGACTCAAACTGCGTGTGCCATTTGCCTCTAGTATTAACATGAACCTCAGTGTCTGATCCTGCAGTTCCATAATTGCCATTAAAATTGTTTCAATTCACCAGATGTTTGGTTTAATTTGTTCATATACTCTGGACAATGTCTGCATATAGAACATCGACAACCCCCCAGCCTTTGTCTGTACTTTTGTTTCAAAAGCAGCAACTACCATAACAGGTCAGGATACTGTATGTGAAAGTGTCTTCAATTGCAGCTCATCTAATGACCAGATTCTTTGTACCAAAAGGAATTCCATTAAAATGTTTTGTATTCTTTTCCACAAGAAGCTCAGATATTAATTGTTTAATTTTGTTCTTCTGGCATGTTGTTACTTAGCTGTTGTAATTGCTAGTTGTAGTTTCCATCCCAACTCGGCTCTACGGTCCTCCTGCCCTCCGAATATGTATCACACTATTGGATTTTATCGCTCCAAGAACTTCCAAAATGGCGACAAGCAGTCAACAGAAAGCACAGCTTCAAAATGTCCTTTTAGATTGTTACGAGTGACATCGCATTCCTCTTTCTACAGTATGTGGTTTCATTGTTGTCTCTTCCTGTCCCTGTTTCCCCTCTGCTTTCACAGAGCCCCAGCTGAAGGGGATTGTGACGAAGCTGTACAGTCGACAAGGTTTCCACCTGCAGCTGCAGGCAGATGGAACCATTGACGGAACGAAGGAGGAAGACAATGGTTACAGTAGGTTTCAAGCCAATATTTGCTAAGCTCATTTTTAATCACATTTATTACCATGCTTTCCTTTAATCAAGGGGAAGCTTTCACCTCGCTACCGTCAATTCCATACACTCCAGACACTATGCTCAACACTGTGTTTTCCTTGTGTCTGATTATATATGCTGCATTCTGCCTCAGTGCTGAGAGCTAGTTGTGTCTAATACTATGTATTGATGCATCCCTATCATTGCCATTACACCCACCAGCTCTTTGTTTTCCAATAGACAGATTAAGAGGAGATCAATGGAAGAGTAACAGCACAGCCACTTGTCTGGTGACAATACAGCAGAAATGGACCACCTTATAATTAGGCAATGCAGTTAACACTGCGTGCATTTAAAGATTACAATGAAAGTACAGTGGTTAGTGACCTATGTGAAATCAGCTTTGCCCTCAAATAAATATCTGGCACACAAAAACAGCTTTGATGTAATTCTTACTGTGTTAATCCCAACACTAATCGGATGTAAACAGTTTTGAAGCCTCTGAATTAGTACCTCTGTATTCAATTAGTCCCGTAGTGGAGATGGTGTGAGTATCTTACATAGAAATAGCAGCTCTTTGCAAATAGGGTGTTGTCTAGGCAGAACAACACCTTATAATTTGGGTAGAGTTTGTTTCCTAAATAAAGTGATAGCAAAGTGAAAGTTAAATACTACACAGAGCAGACCATGTGCAGGAGTACAAATGACGATGGACACCACATACACACACAGAATACGTATCACAAACCAAACACCCCACCCATCATGTCTGCGTGGACTCACTTTTCTGTTGACTTGCATAACAACTGGCCCGCATTGGCACCAAAATAGTTTTTGAAGAGAAAATTAGAGAGTACTGCTGAATAGGAAGAGGAGAAAGAGTGAAGCTCTTTGCACTGCTCCAAAAATAGCGTTGTTAGGCGATGGGTGCACTTGTCTCCATGGTGACGGAGAGCACGGTCCTCTTGGAGCTACTGGTGTCTTGTGATGGTGGGAGAGGACCTACTCAAATGCGCACGCATGCACGCACACACACGCACACACACATAAACAAGGATTTGATCTTTGCCACTGTAGCATACTGAGAAGACGCCTTGGCCACTGTGCTGTGGTCATAAAAGAAGTTTGATATTTCTTTGACATTTTCATTAGAAAGGCAAACAGCCTCAGAAATAACAAACCCAAGTCTCATAAATCTTTGTCAATTCCCTCTCATTTTATACAGAGTCAGCCATTTTCATGCATTGCATCACAACTAAGCAAACCCACTGGGTATCTAGGGACAAAGAAGAGAGAATGAGAGGGTACTGTTCAGAACAAAGCAGTCCCATTTTCAGTCTTGTCCTGGCTTTATAAATAGACTCAAAAGTTTGCATTCATTTATTAAAAAGACAATTTTTCTTATTTATTTTTAGCAATACCTGAGATGTTGAATTCAAGAATTTGGTCTTCCGTCAGGTAATTCACATCATGGTTCAAACAAATGACATTTAGTGTTTTTATTGGTACAAGAGTCTTGCATAATTTACCTACCTCTGCCATGTATTTTTTCTTTATATAACCCAGTTTTCCTCCAAAAAAAAAAAAAAGGAGCCACTGCAGTGGAACAGTAATCAGACCACAGTAGTGGTGTGTAATGTTGTCACAACAGATTACTTTTTAGCTCTGATACTTTGTTGTACTGTCAAATTCAGGCTTCTCTAATTGCAGGCATGCTGTTCCCAGAATGAGTAACAAGATAAATGTTTAAAATGTGACTAGCCATTAGTGGAAAACTTTTAGATTCATTGTCACACCAAATCTCTCAAGGTTCCTAGACTAGTTAGTGGGTGGAACTGAGACATGGAGGCAGCCTGCAAGCAATTGTGAAAACTGTCCCTCAGGCCTCTTCACCCTTCTTATTCCATGTGCCTCTCTGCACCAGGAAAGGTCTGTGAGTGGGTGGCAGCCCTGCCGTCCTCTTCAGTGTGCTCAGGTGTTTCTAGGAGCCAGGAAGTAATTGAGTTTCCCCTCTTGAAAATCTCCATCAGCACACCGGCTGGTAATCCTCCTGAAATGAAGTGGACTGCAGATGTGTACGTGTGCGTCGTGGTGGGAGTATGAAGGGAGAAAACTCAGTGAGCAACGCAGAGTGAGAAGTGTGGCAATTATAAAGACAACGGCTCACATAGCAAGACGTTTCTATACGACATATGGCAGAATTATCCAAAATGCTGTACACAGATCTGTATGTGTTTATTTTATATTTGACAGAAATCTGCAAATCTTGTTGCTTTGCCAAAGTAGTGAGACGGCTTATGAAAACACCATCTCTGCACAATGAGAGCTTCCAACCATTTGTTTAGAAATGTTTGAAGTAAATTGTAGTTGAATTTACCATATATCCACCATGACACACTAAGTATTGTTTATATTAGGGTTGAAAGAACATTTCAGGTTTTTATAAAACCGTATTAAAATCTATATTGTCTTAGTTTCTGTCTTTGGTTGACAGTCATTACAAACTTGGCAAGCACTGAGGTGATCATTGGTTTCTCAACTTAATGAATGTACAACATTAGTGTACAGTACATCTAAAAATAATGTAGATATTGAGGTTGTAAATAGTAGGTCTAATCTGCTTGAGATATACATTTTACTGGCAGCATCTTCTGTACACAGCTGCCAAAGCAGGAGACACCAGAGATACAGTCACGGAAAAGATACAGCAATCTGTCATTTTGAAAGCTTCAAGATAGAGTGTATGTGTATGTGTGACGTGTGTGTCTTTCCCTGGGGAGCCATCTTTTGATTGCTCTATTATATGAATTTCAGTAACTATGTGTTGGAAAAGTGGTGCATTTTTCTAGTGGTGAGCTTAAGTTAGTTGAGAAAGTAACTCAATCACACTCTATTGAGTTTAAGATGCATGTAATGTGGGGAAAGAGACAGGCTAGAATCAATAGATGAAATAATAAATAATATTAATGACAGAAAAAAATACTTAACATTGAGAACAACTGTATTGATAAATCCTATTACTGTACACACAAGCCTACACACCTATAGTATATACTTAACACCTTCTAACCAGTAAAGTTCCCATTCAGTGTGTATTAGAGGGCTGGCAAAGAGACTCATGGAATATTTATCTGTCCATTTTGACATTTTTGTTAGTATTATTGTTGATATACACTGTTCATTGGGACTATGAGAACATACAAGAGTGTACTGTATATCGAGAGAGACTTTTCACAAAAAAACAGGTAAAAGAAAAAAAATGACAGGGATAGATAGGAAGATAGAGAGGGCGAGGAAGATAGAGAGGGCGAGGCAGAGAGAGTGGACAGAGTGAGTGGTTCTTAAAACCTTTTTTCACTGAACCAAGAATATGCTGCCAATGCCTGTTTATGCCACCAAGTAAATGCATTATGCATTACTCTGGCTGTTGTTTACAATGAAGGGCCAGAGAGAAGCTGGTCTACAGTGTTAAAGCAGTAAGGGCAGATGAAATAGTCGATCAAAAAGCCTCTATAGTGCACTTTTGTTCAAAGGAGTCTGCAGAAAGCAGCTGACAAGAGGACTTATAGTAAGGGCACACTCCGACTCACAGCATTTCTGATGTGAGGATTTAGTTAAATCTCTCCTCTCATGTGTCTAATTTTGAAAAGCTCTATCCGAACATCATCATGTACAGTATTAATAACTAACAGGGAAGCTTGAGAGGAATGTAATAATTCTGCAGTGGACATTATTTACTGCATGTGGTACTGTACTATCAAAAGGATAAAACAAAAAATTCACACCAACGGTGATGGCATCATTGTTTGGGAGTATGTCCAACAATAGTCAGAGCAATGGGCGAGAAGTTTTCTTTTTTTGGGAACAGAGGCACGACTACAGACTTTCAGGTGGACGATCATGTGCTTTTCCTCTATTCAGCCTGTGGGCTCCCTGCCAGCATCTTATGAAACAAACACACACACACACACACATACAGTAGAGGCCGATGTTAATTAGGTAGACGTGTAAGCTACCTTATTGACACCAGTGGAAACGTGTCTGTGACCACAGCAGGGTGAGGGTGTGAGGGAGCCAGCAGCAGCCCAGCTGGTCACAGACACATTTGCACTGGTGTACGTGTGTGTGCGTGTGAATTTGAGCATTAGCATGAAGTCCATGTATGGAAGTAAGTTATTTCCCTTCCTGCACTCACATGTAATGCCGCATCACAAAAGGCCCATAATGACTGCTGGTAGACGTCAGGAGTTCAGTGATTTCTATGTATTGTGTTTGCACAATATTTAAGCCTAACTTTACAAAGCTTATGATTTTGGTTCATATGTGTGAAAACATACTGTACAGTAACATCATGAGAAACTTCATCATTTCAACTGCCTATCTGTTTTGTTTCTGATTTTGCTCATTTGCTTTTGCAAAAACACCCCTGGGACACAGTAGCTGAGCTCACGCCTTACCTTTATTTGTGGTATTGTTTTGACAACTCACTCTTCCACCCTGACACATACTGAATGCTAATAACAGTTAGTTCAACTCCTAATGGTAAATAGCACTAAAAACTACGCTGAACACTTTTTAGAGACTGTAAATTTCAAATATGCATTACCTATATATTTGTGTTTTTGATCAATTGACTGGTTCTTTAAGAAAATATAAAAAGTGCATTAAATGGACATGGATATGTGCAGTAAAATGTACTTACACTTTGTGCCTTTTGTCTCTTTCAGCCATGTTCAACCTTATACCAGTGGGGCTGCGAGTGGTGGCCATCCAGGGGGTGCAGACCAAACTCTATCTGGCTATGAACAGTGAGGGCTACCTGTACACATCAGTAAGTGCTGTATGTTTGTGTGCATGTCTGTAGGGCTGGCTGCTGGTTTATGTTCTCGTGGCTGTTCTAGTTCTAGTCCAGCTGTATACAGAGCACATGCTGGGTCTCTGACAGACATCTGAGATACTACAGTATGTTGAGAAAAGGTAGACAGCATAATTGAAAACAATAGCAGGTATGTTACTTTAAGGCTTCATACATTAGTTTCTTCTAAATTTGATAATATTTGTGTAAATGTGTAACTAATTCACACTGTGCCCACTCAGACGCGAAATCATCCTGAGCCTGATGAAAGAGCAGAATTACTTTCTGATATACTGTAGTTCAGTGTCAATAAAAAGTTCAAGGATTGTGTAAGCAGGCAGAGCGGTGACATATCCGATCGCGACAGCTGGCTCTTCATCTTTGATTAAATGTGCAAGGTTATGAATAATTCAGTTGCCGGCCGACCAATGTTCCTGTTCGTCTTCCTCCCAAATGCCACCATCGCATTGTTTGGCAGGCATCTATGAGAGGACTGACAGGGCGGTTGGATGTGCACCCAGAGGGCGAACAGACACACACGTTCACTGTTGACAGACAATCCTCGTAGTCAAATTAGTAAAGATTGCTCTGTATGGTAAAGGTCTCAGTAGGCAGACACAATAGTGATTGATAGAAACAAGCAAGGAAAACCTAATGATCTACTCGCTTATTATTCTGCAACTGCTGCTGACAAATTATTAATTATATGCTTAGGCAGTAATGTGATGAACACAGAAGGAAAACTGGCCCTCTGGCCCCTGTCTTGTACACACACAGGCAAATTCTTTAATAAACAAGGTTAAAGTGCTGACTCTCACCAAGCATTGATTCAGTCACAAACACTACAAGTCAAGGAACTGCAAAAGGTTAGACAGTTAGATTTGGTGAAAGAGGGCTCTGCTCTTCGAGGGAGCTGTCATTCCAAGCCAAGACACATCAAGGATTCTTCTGAAAAGACGGCGATGGCACATAGCGAATAGGAGATTGAGGTGCAGGGGACAATTATATCAGCAAGCAGCATCATGTAGTTATCTGTAGAATAACGGTGACAACTGTCAAAACGTTAAAGTCAGCTGGTACACCTGTGCAAACAAGATTGCATCGTACCATAGAGCTGTTAGCCAATCAGGAGAGGTATGCACCACTGACACCAGTGAAGCATAAATAAAATGCCTGATAGCTGATCAAGTAAATTTCACTGCACTGTAATTAACACAAGGCTGTGTTCCAGACCGTGTTGTTCTCTCTGCCTTCCTTTTGGAGGAATGAATAGGTAATTATTTCTGCATGGAATCAGTAGCATTACATTAATAACTGTTCTGTCAACATGTACCTGTGTTCTGATAATTGGTACATTTCAGATGTGCCACATTATTTTTCACATACGCATGATTTTAAGATTGGAGACTTTTAATTTGTAGACAAACAATTATGCAATTACAACAGTACAACACAGTCGGGCTTTATCTGACAGATTGAACACAGACATAATTGCAGCTGAAGAAACACTTTTGTGTTGTTTTACCTGTCACTCAGCATTTAATGGCACCCTGTTGTCATGTTGTTACTAAATCCCCATTTCAAAATAAAAGTCAAATTTCTAGTTAACAGTTAAGTTTAGACACGGATCTCATTAAGTGCAATACTTGTAATACCAAAAGACTGACAACATAATCACGGCGGCCTAGTGTGAATGTTGCATTGTCTGTCTATAATTACATCTCATAATGAGTGCTAGCATTTGTTTGACAACATATCCATGTGGGTTGCCCTAGCTAAGAATGCCTGCGGGAAACATACAGGAATAATTGAAATAAAACATACTCCTTAAACCCCTTCCCACACACATTCACGCACTGTATTTAACATGGCACTCCAGCAGTCCACAGCTCCCAGTGAGTGATTTTAATGATATGAGCTAGGCTGTCAGTAATTAAGCACATGCAGCAAGATGTAGGATTAATTTAATAAAGACGGATCCCGCTGACAAAAGCTCCACGAGCAAGAGAGAAGCAGTGATAGAAGTACGGTACACTATTTCTCAACTGTCTTTTGTTGCTACGGTTTTAGGAAAAGAAGAGTACAATGATTTTAGATGGGAATTATATTCATGTTAAATTTCATCCTTGCTTCTGCCTGTTACACTTCACTGAAACAGCTCCTCACAGTCTTCTGTGACATCTTAATGCAGAGTGCCGCAGAACAGTAATGTAGTGTGGCACTGTTGCATCCTGAGTGCACCTCTTTACACTGCTGATTATGGTACTCCACTCTGAGGGACTTGGGAGTAGTTTGGTATCTCTGGGTAAACCCTACCCTATACACCTTCTTGTCCTACAGATTCTCAGTTGCTACTTTTAACTGTGTGTGTGCAATTTGTCTTATGGTGTATCGGTTCTATATTGGTTACTACTTTATTTGCCTTTTACATAATCCCCCTTGCACTGAGCTAGATATTGTTATTGCAGTACAGATGATATCCAGTTATGTTTTACATCTGATTTTAACCAAAATAGGCCTATTGTATCTCAAGATGAGACAGTAACTATTTGGTGATTGAGAGTGTCACCACAAACTTTTGACTAGGTCATCTAAAAAGGGACTAACCTGACACCTACAGTATCTTGATTTAAGATCCATGTTCCCATTGTCTTAGCTTGCTCCAAGCTTAAGGCTAAATGAGTCACTGCATTTGAGATTGTTTTTTTTTCTAAAATGTTAAACTCACACATATGGGACTTGAAAAATTTGTTTAACTGCAATAATTGCATTACATGTAAATAGCAGCTCAGTGTGCCAGTATAGACTGCCTTTATTTTGTTTTTACATATCATATTGTGTATTTATTTTTGCATTGATCTTTGATTTGGAAGCACTTTTGAACATCCATCATAAAAATGCTATGAATATACGTAATACAGTCTAATGTTATTGCTATTGCTACAGACCAAGTTGAGATAAATTAGTGTATATGCTTATAATAAAGATTCACTGATATCTTGGCCTAACATTAGAACCGGGATTCAAAAAGCACTAGACGCAGTCAACAGAATGAGAATAACAATTAATAGCAAATTAGCTTTTTACTCCATTCATTTTCTGATGTACTGTTTTAATGTGTTCTTATTTTAGTCAAATGGTGATCTTACAAAGCTACAGTCCAGAGATAATGCTGTTGGCTGCATGCACGACTACAAAACAGTACAGTATATCTTCTAGGTGTGTTACACTGGAAGAATGCAGTTGGGGGATGGGTTTCACAGCTCCCCATTTCAGCTAAATTAGAGAGAGAATTGAATTAAATTGAATGTGTATCTTGCTGCCTCAGTGCCTTGTCTTGCTGGGATTGCTGCTATGGTAAAGTGCTGCCTAAAAGCACGCACATTAAAACAAGCCAATAGCTGGAAGTGTATGGAGGGAGATTCCCAATCAACAGTAGAGAGACAACAGATGACGTATCTTGGGTGGGGGATGGTGGGGTGGGTGGGAGGATGTCGGGTTGCTGGGGAGTACTGCTGCTGGGATCTAGATGTCGACCATTATTCTACACGTGTCTGCATAAGAATATGCATGAGTGGAAATGTGAGTGAACGTGTGTCATATAATACATAGGACTCAGATGATTTACATGCATAGTCAATTTAGTTCTATTATACTAACGACAATGCATGCTAGATTGTGAATGTACATGTATGTTTAGATTAAGGATAATGTTATGCATCTCCTTTGCTGGCATTAATCTGAGAGGCTTTTACAACATAGACTCAGTTCCCTCACATGATGCATATAAGCTCTCTGCTCAGATACAACCATGAGTTCCATATTTAAGAGCAGGGAACGTACACCAAGAACAAGATAGAGGGAGAGTGAGAGAAATGAGGAGTGAGAAAAAGAGTGTACATGTGTGGGTGAGGCAGAATGCACCAGTGAAAATAATTCATCCATCAGTATCAATGTGTGGGAGAGGAAGAGCCAATTAATATGTATTTTTACTTTACTATCCTCTGTTTACTTGTTTGCCCTTCTACTTTTCCAGAAGTTGTGACGCAAGTTCAGCAGCAGAACTATAGAAGGGTTATTTTATGTGCTACATGTTGTCAGCATTATCTGAAATATTCTGCAAGAGAATACAGATAATAACCCAACACCCTTCTATACATATTAACAGAAGTGCAGTTATACTGAATCTGAAACAAATATAGATTAATTTGCACTTTCTTGATATGTTTTCAGGTCTGTGGCTATATTTTTAGACCCTGAGCTAAGTGGTGTCCACATATCTCATGAGGTGCCTTTGAAGTGGTGTTATTAATTTCCTGGCGGGTCATATTTGAATTAGTGTGAGTCACTGAGGCTCCAGTTGAGTCTCGTCTCGACTGCTTTGCGCAAGTCTGTGTAAAATGGAGAGTTCAGGGCTGCTGGGGAGGAAATATTTATCAGGCTGGTGTCGAGGTTTACAAGGCGGCCATGGTCATGCATCCTGTGAAAGAGTTCCTACATAAAACATTGAACCCATCACATCCTCACTTGTTTATAAAAGCACTCTGGATATGCAGTATGCCCATCTAAAGGACTATGGTGGAAAAAGGTAATGTGGAGAGTGCAGAGATGAAAAAGAATGATGATGATTCAGTGAAGATAAGACAAGGGTTCTAGGCAAAGCCAACACTCACATTATATCCATCAAGTCAGTGTATATTCCTCATATTTTTGTCTAGGCTTTTGGTATGAAATCTATTTTCCAAATAATGTGTCAACAGAGTCACTGTAATCTTGTATTAGGGAAGAAGAAGCCACGCACAACAATGAAATATTATTCACTGTTTGCATGTAGGATCAGTAGAAAATACAGGTTGAAAGGTATAAAAGAAGTCTGTATATTCTTGTGCCTTTACATCATGTATTTTAGTGTACTCCTGTTTGATATGTAGTTGGCTCGCAGCCATACCTTTTCAACCATTTAGCAAGCACAATGCCTCTGGTAAATAACCACTGCTGCAAGGTCTCACTCCATTGAGCTGTGTCATTAACTGATTTGCGTGTGTGTGCGCTCCTGGCCTGAGCGTGTACCCTGTGTGGGTTTGTCTATTTGTATTTAGTATTTGTGAGGGTCTTTTCCACAAGCTTAAAGCTCTCCAATTTATTCCCAAACAAATGAACTCCATGAGTACTTTATCTTTAGCTAAAGAAAAAGGTGCTTTTTAATCCACTTCCACTCTTCTGAAAAGACTGGGAAATTGAAAAGCCGGATTTAGCAAGATTTGTCTTCACTGACCGGCCATAGCATTAGCTTTTGTGAGTCTCACAATCATTGATGTGGCTTCAAAGAAACTAGAACAGCACTCAGTCCCTGATTCCATTGGCATAATTGGTGTCATTTAAGTTTTGATATGGCAGCTGAATACACATGATGCAGTACGCAGCATTGATTTGGCTTGTCTTGTGAAAAGTCCGGCCAATATCTTTACTGAGAGATCAGATCCATTATGCTAGTATTTCTCCTCCTGCTGATTGGATCAGGAAAACATTATTCAGCTGTAATTACTCCCCAGAAGCCAACAGAATGCTGTTTGAGTGCATCATAACTGAGAGGGTTTTCTTGACATAGCCGCCTTGCTAATGGAATATTCATTTTATAGTTACCTTTATCACCGTTGATGTTATAAGGGTAATGTGGCTGGTGTGGCTAAGGCTGATGTGTAATTGCGTGCTAAAATACACAAAGTCTGGCGGATATGGAGTGCATGTCCATGCATGTGTGTCTGTGAGTTTAAATCCCTTTTCAAATGACAGGGAAACATTATTCAGCACATTATATTCAACACTTGCATCATTCTTTAACTGTCTCTCCCTATAGGCAGTTGCATCGTAAAGTTGCTCAGGCAATACTGCCATAACTTCAGTAGGGATTCCCCCTAGCTGTAAAACATAAGACTTGTCTCTGCCTGTGTTTGATCTTTGCAAAAGAGATGACAATTCACTTCATTTAGAAAGACAAGAGTCGATATGTGCTGGACAGACAGACATATTTGGAGGTGACACGGACTGTGAACATTTTTACACAGTAAATCTACAAAAAAAAGAAAGAATGCTTTTGTGCTTTTAACTTAAGTAAATCAAACTTAATTTAAATATAGACATACTCTGACTATTTGCTATGTAGTGGAATCTAAAATAGGTTTCTGACATCCCAAGCCCCAGATAAGGATGAGAAAAACACATACACGGATATTATATAGAATATTGGCACTGTATTAGGTAGCCAACTGAAGTGAAGCTGGTAAAGAACGTGAAGAGAAGCTACAGTAAAGTTTTCAATCCTTCATCCTCTTGTTCACTTTCTTGTAAAGATAGGGGAGGTCTACAAAGTTAAATGAAAACACTGCTCAACCCACACACTGATGCTTGAGAAAAGAGGAATGAATACAGATGGACTGTGAATTTTGCCCACTTCTTTCCAATAAAAATTTGGCAAAATGTATCACACAGCTCCCATCAGCACAACTACAAATTTTCTCATAGCTACAGAAATAGGAAGAGCTGGCAAACTCAGACTCGTACGTTCCATAAAAACCTTTATAGCTCTCATTTTCCTTTTGCCCAGTTGGTTCTACAGTATATGAGAGGGATACACCTCCTAAAATAATGTATGCTGAAACAGTGCTGGAATAATTTCTCTTTTATTTCCTAAACCGCTTGTCTGGACATCGATGAGTGAGGTTTCCAGCTGTGTATCATTTGGACAAGGATGTGTCATAAATGCATATTTCAAGGAAAAGTCCATGTAGTGTAATGGGATCATTAAAAGTCCATTTAGCCGAACCACCTTAGACACATGGGGGGAGGGAGATGACAAGGCTGATATTGTTTCGATGCAGATAGTGTCCTGCTTTTTACTTCTAAAGTGATTTCCTCCTGCTCCATCTGGCACCGGAGCCATGATTAAAGTGATGTGGGAATTTTTATTTTATTTTACTGGGAGACTGGTTTCAGTGAACAATAGATATGCTGTTGACTGACAAAGTTGCTACTGGACCCCATTCAAAAGCATCTGAATGTTTCTGTCTATCACAGCCCTGTTAGAAAAGAATTGGGGGATCCCCTGCCACTGTGGCCCCTCCTCGTGTCAGTCTGAGTGAGCCTGCTCTCCACAGATCAACTCCAATACAGCAGTGCCCGCCAGCAGCCTCTCAACCATCTTGGCTCCAAATGTGCCTGTATCTGTCTGTATGTGTCTGTTTATCAATACACTCTTATTCTTCTCCAGGGCGAGTGTAACCAGCCAAATCCACATAAGCTCATTATTAGAGGTAGAACAGAACTCCTGGCTCGAGAGCTGGCTCCACAACTGAGCAGCAGTTGTGTAGCTTCCAATTGCTGCTCGTGCATAACTGACATGGACGCTGTCCAGCCTGTCCAAGACTGCTGCTGCTGCTAATCAGGCAGAATAACAGTCATACAGCAAGAAGGACATGAAGAAGTTAAACAGTCAAGAAATTAACAGTGTGTAAGAAGGATTGACAAAGCAAATGAATCTGACTGAAGGAGGGAGAAAACGACACAGGTTTAAACAAAAGCTTTGACCTGACACAGTTGAATGTGCAGCAAAGAACAGCACATCAGAAACATGAGTATATTTGTAGTCTTTGTATAACTTGTTTGCACAAATAAAATGAAGTACAAAGACTAGATAAGCAGTCTAATACTAGTAGCTAACCACTTAAGAACTCACAGACCATGGTTCATCTGACTGACTTTGAGGGATACAAAAATCGTAGACAACACACTAGAAGGATAATGCCAAGATGCCTACGGGAAGGGCCAAAACAGGAATTATTTCTTAAGCTTGGTTCTTTTAATAAATGCAGCAAAGCATTGCTTATCTTTTACAACTGCAAAATTGTTGCAATACTTTGGGAGAGTAGCACCAGAGCTGGCGATACAAACAAATCGAATGTGTGGATCAAAAATATTTTGTAAACAGCTTGAGAATAATTTGAAAGCAGACAGTTTGGAGTGGAGGATGCAGCACAAACTGCTGTCCATCATGGAAAATGTCCTGAATCCACTCCAACATCTAGTAGTAAAACAGCAGAAAGCTTTAATGGACTGGAGGATTTACTTAAAGGTAAATCTTTGAGCTTAAAGGTTCTGTAAACAATTACTACTGACAGTATCTTGGACCAAACTGGCCACACCTCAGGCCTCCCTTCAGCCACAGCACCATCCCCTCACATTCCCAGTAAGTCACATAGCCCTTTGAAAGTAGTAAACACACAACAAGAAGCACAAAGATTAAAATCATCAAGTCAAAGATTTGATGCTTGCCTTGTTCATTAGATTTTGTACTGAAGGGACAGCAATTTTAAAAGATACTCACTCAGTTTGTCTTGCTCAGACTGTTTATATACTGTTGATCTTGATCAACCAGATCTTTTTTTGTTTTTTTTTAATTATGTAAAATTTTTGAACATGTCCTTTAAGACACCAAGGGGCAAATTGGAGACACAGACAAGGCACACAAGCAATCTTGGACTGAAGCAGAGATTAAAGGCAAAGCTAAGCTCAGACATGGCCTCTAACAGATATCAATGTCTGTAGCATCAACACAGATACTCAACTCCCGAAAACCAAGCACAAAGACTAAAGATGTGCAGTCTTAGTCAAAATGGATCTAATGTCTCTCTTTGTTTTTTACATGTAGCCTATTGGGGGGAAAAAACTTTCACATGCAGCTCTGGAGCTAAAACTTCACATATTTGGATAAAATTAGGAAATGATTGGGGAGAAAATTTCTTACTGATCTGTAACAGCTCCCAGCTGGTTCTCCAGCCGTCCTTGTGGGCTTAGCATTTATTTGAGTGGAGTGGTTGGTACCCCTGTGTTGTTGCAGCTTGACTGAGAACTAAGGCTGAGCCAACAGTATGTATCCCATTGATGTGATATGTCACAAGCTTCCTGTGACTTTCACTCCATTTCTGTCAGAGATTTTTGTCTGGTGAGGTCTGTGAAGGCAACATCAGTGAGAGAGGCTGACGAATGAAAGTCGCCTGTTACTCTATGTACGTCTGGGTTTTGTGTCTTAAATGGGCTATCCAACTCGCCGTAATAAAAGCCACTACATGAGAGAGCAATATGCTTTATTGGTTTTTTATCAAGTTCAACAAATGAACATTTTAACTCATTACCCTTCACTGCTTTGCACGTTTTAGCTGCTTTGTAGACAAAAGCTTCAAAGCACATTATCACCAGACATGAACCTCATTCAGTCTTTTGAAGTCCTGTTAGCGTTGCACATGAGTGATGCTGTTGAACCAAAAAAAAAAAACAGAGAGGCTGTTATAGATGACTCCCTGTCTGTTAGTGGCATGTTGTTTGTCATGATCTCACTGTGAGTCTTTGGCCCTGAGGACACGTCATCACACTCACCACTCACACCCACAAAAGCAATGTGTTTGATAGACCTGCTTCAGTCCGAAAGAGGCACTCATCCTTCTCTTTCCAAGACAGCTCACTGTAAAATTCATTGAGTTGATTTGACATTGAGTTGGTTATTCCAACTGTGTGTTATGGTGATGTTTGTGTACAGTATATTGCATGTATTTTTTATTTATTTGCACACGAAGGAGAAAATGTTACCAGCGTGTCAAAAACAACTAACTGCTCACTAGCTTCACATGTCTTTTGCTGCCTTTCCCTTGTGTATTGTCCCTAAATTTCTCTCAAGGGGAACTCTCTTCTAACGAATCAGACCGTTTTGTAGACTCACTGCCCAAACAGCTCTACAAATTAGACACACAATCATGAAAACCTTGCCTCGGGGGAAATAAAACGTCAGCCACATCGTGTTTGTTGCATTAATGGCCAAATTCTATATAGGCACCGGATTCTAAACCAACAGAAAGGACGAGAACTCTTGCACAGTATGGAGTCTAGAAAATGAACAGCAAAATTATGTCTCCAAGGAGTCATCCCACAGCGAGTTCATTAGTTAAGGAGATAAAGAAGCAATCTGACAGCATACAAAGATAGGTCGACACATACCTTGCATGCACTACCCATGTGCACATGGGTTGCAAGATAATATTGAATCCCCTTTGTAAAAGCATTGAAATTATTTGTTATAGCTTAAAAAAGGTAAATACTATAATACCTCCCAACAAGAATCACAAATCCAGTTGACCATACTTGATGAACTGAGATAATGAACTGCCCATACATAATTAACAGCTAGGAGCAAAATGAGAATATACTCATCTTGCTTTATGTTTTTATTAATGCTCCTCTGCATCTGTCATATTACTGTTATCTATGCTCTATACTACATTATTCACGACAGTAAATGGAATGAATAGGTTTAGAAGATTCTCAAGAGATAAAAAATCTTAAAGTAAGCGCTTGAACCTTGAGCTTGCTCCTACGCTCTTTTCCTGCACGAGTGTGCGTTGGACGTGCAGCGCAATGTACTGTTATTAAGTTGTGCACTCAAGTAATTAACTATTGCATTTCAACTGCTTCTCTTCATAACAGGATGTCAAAGACTCTTGAGATCTTGTGAATTACTGTCCAACAACTACTATACACTGTATCTGCTTCTCTCCCCCTCCCAGGAACACTTTACACCAGAGTGCAAATTCAAGGAGTCAGTGTTCGAGAACTATTACGTGACATACTCCTCCATGATATACCGGCAGCAGCAGTCGGGCAGGGGCTGGTACCTCGGTCTGAACAAGGAAGGAGAAATCATGAAGGGGAATCATGTCAAGAAGAACAAGCCAGCAGCCCACTTCCTTCCCAAGCCTCTTAAGGGTAAGCATGGTCAGATCGACTTTGACGTTTTGCTGTTCAACATTACATATCAAGTTATGCTCGACGAGTAGTTTGAACAATGTGTTGTCCAACCATGTGGGAAATCAAGTGTCTATAATGGCTAGAGGGAGTGAAAAGCCGGCTATCTTCGAGAGGACAGACACCATATCAGTATGGTCTCTTCTGGAAGGCAGTCAGACTGTTCCACGTCTGCACAGCTAACCAATCACAGTGTGAAGCAAGTAGAACTGCTTGATTGCTGTTTATGGGACTTCATGGTGGGAGGGGTGTTTCTGAAACTGTTTAGACCATCCAAGAAGCAGATCTGATGGAAAATGCTGGCAACTTGAGAAGAGTGGTGCTCAGCATCAGAGATAAAGTTGCTGTAACTACAAAATCTATTGAGAATTTTTCTTGACTATTCAGCAAAGTCACTTTTCTAGCTGGCAAAGGAGTTGTTTTCCACCACAAAAAGCCCCCCTCCCTTACGCTTCCAGTTCATGTGGACATCCTTTTACTAAAGACTAAATGGGTTGTTTTCCATATGACACTGCAGAATGAGGTCAAGCTTTTGTCTGTGAGCACATGCAGCAGGAACAATATGGTTAAAAGCTTTGAATAGTAGCACCTAGGACTTTATTTTCTTTACAGTTAAGTCGCAGAGAACCTTTCCCATTCAAAAAAAAGTGCATGTGGTAGTATAGCTATAGAGAACAGAAGAAACAGGGTGGGGAGATGGAGAAATGGTTCCGTTCGCTCTGTTGAAAAGGCCACAGTCCTTTCATCTTCAACAAGACACAGATTTACCTGTCAACAGAAAGGAGACACAGAGAAAGAGTCTGTTTCCACTTCAGTGGGATAAAAGAAGAGATTTTTTCATCCTTTTTTTCCTGTGTAATAAATGAAAGCCTTGCAGTGCAAAATACTCTGCCAATGATGAAAAGAAGTCTTTTTTTTTTTTTTTTTTTTTACAATTGTTGATTGTCAAGTACATCTTGGATTTGTCACATGGGGCTCTAGTTTCACTACATTCTTTTGTGTGCTCACATTAACATGCCTACTAGCATTGCAGGGTTATTACTGGTATCTACCTAGGTCAATAATTAGATCATGCACCTAGTCTAACCATTTGGTTCAATATTATGAGATAAAGTATACGGATTCAGGATTAGGTGAACTGGGTAAAGTTTAAGCTAGTTTTGTACAATATTTTTTCTATTCTTATATATAAAAATTAAATCAAAACAAAACACTAAATAGATGACTGCTTAGCCAGACACATCCCTCTCACACAGTGAAACATCTTCTATTTAAGTGAGAGGTTTCCTTCGGGATATTCCGTATTGATTTCACTGCTGGATGTAGCACGTTGGAGTCAAATTCTTAATTTGATGTTGCCCCTTCTTACGTCTTAACAACTTATTACCAACCAGCATCTCATTTAGAATCCATGTCTGCCCTCGGAGATCACTATAATAGCTTCTTACTTCCATTTAACAGGCCATGTGGGGAGGGGGGGGGGTCTCAAACACACTTACGAGCAATAGCCAGAGAATGATTGCCTTGCTTAATGCTGAAAGAGAAATACTGAGGAATAGGGAATAAAAGGATAGAAATTGGATGGATGAGACAGAAATTCAAACAGATTCCAGAAACCACTGCCATTCAGTTGCCTTTTATGTAGTTTAACTAAGAGCTGAAATATAGTATTTTTGCCATGTGGTGGCCAAGCAGCCCTGTATGGCAGAGTTTCCATGGAAACATGATGTCATTATGTCAAGGACAGGGTTGTTAGCACCCACAGCAAGTTTCCTGTTGGTTGACTAAAGACTGGCTGGAATAGAACTTGACTTCTAGTTTGGCACCTTTGGGTCTGATGGATGAATGCTTTTGCAGATCAAATAAATCAATAAACAGGTTTTGTCAGGGTTGGTCTGAAGAGCATCTGTGCCAATTTTGATTACAATTGGGCAAATCTTGTCAAAGATACTAACAAAAACTCTTTCCCATGAAGTCCATTAATGCAGGGAATCCAGTGTGGCAAAAACTGATAATGTACCATGTGATTCTGAGATCGATTTCATTCGAGGAATCAAGTGATACCTAATTTTTGAAAATCTGTCTTATGGTTCAGAAGTATAAAAGGAGTATCTCCCCGAATCATTTGGCCCAATTTACTAAACTTATTTTAATGATAGGATTGTGGGGGCTACCATAGATTCCCAAGGCATAATATGAAGAACAATATTATGAATTAGAAGGAATAGAAACACAATGCGAGAGCTTCACTGCGTGTGACCCCTAAAAAAAATGAACTGAATTATACATTCAACTTCTGCTGTGAGCCACCCCATCTTTTTGTAGAAACTTAAAATTATCCATTACTGCACAGTGTTTACTAAACCCTTTACATAATGTAAATTCCAAATGTAGCTGGTGGTTTGGAAACAGCTCTGTGAGGAAAAGAGAGAGCGGAAGAGAAATAAAGCAGAATTTGTTCCAGCAGCTCATAAAGATTCACAGGCAGCGGTGTTATAGGGCACCAATTAAGAAGCTGTCTCTGCATTGGCAGTGGCATCTCCTCCAGCCATTACTCACTACTCTTCTGGTTCCAGTCTGTGAGCCTCAGCCCACAGCCTCTCATTCTGTCTTCCTCTGGATGAAACAAGTTCAACTCACGTCATTCAAACCCAAACAGGAAAATCCTCTTAGAATTCTTGCAGTACGCCCTGATGACAAACACAAAGAGCTTTCTTTATCGGGATAGCATGTACTGTACAGTAGTCTGTCAAGTGGCGTCTGTCAAAGAAGACAGTGAGGTTTGGGTGGAGGAATGTGAAAAATGACTAGGTGGATGATTTATGTTTAAAAATAAATAGCAGCATCAGTGGTGTGGCGGAGAGGATGCAGTAATTCTGAGGTCAGTTGCCCACCATTATAATCATACAATACTGTTATTAACCAATCATCAGCAGTTTCCCTGCCATTGATTGACGTGTATACACAAGGATGGTCTCTAGATTGCTGCTGTAACAAAAAAATGCTGGGCTAAGTGAAGTGTCTGAAGGACTGCGTTTGCTGTTTCAGCCACAGATTCCCTTAGGAATGAACATCAAATAGCATTCGAGGCAGAAGGATGTTGACACATCCTGAAACCAAAGACTGTGAACCTCAGATTACTGATATTTCTTCTGAAAAGCCACTGCTGAGGTGCATATTGGACCAATGCTGCATACACAGCAAAGCTAAAGCACTAGCAACTCCTGAATTTATAATGTCATGCTGTGAATGAAGTCAAATCAGCACCAACCTGGTTTGCTCGAATCTCTTGATTCAGCAGTTTGCAGGGAACTATAAGTAAAACCTTATATCATACTATTGGAAGACCTGTGCTGATAATCAAATGGACTGCCATTAAACTGATTTTTTGTTGTCATCTACAGTCAAAAGTTCTTGTTTTCTTTTGTGGTTTGTCGAATGTTCAAAAAAAGTCAGTTTGTCTGATTCTGATTTGTCTTGTGTTTCCACAGTGGCAATGTACAGAGAGCCATCCCTCCATGACTTGACAGAGTTCTCCCGCTCCGGCAGCGGCACGCCCACCAAGAGTCGGAGTGCCTCAGCTGTGCTCAACGGGGGTAAAGCCGTGAGCCAGAATGAGTCGACGTAGCCCGGTAGCTGAATCCAGGCCTGTGGCCGAACCACGAAACCTTACCTCCAGCAGAGCGTGAATCCAAGCAGACTTCTCACACCGATCAGCGGTTCAGGACTAGCTACGACAACTAACCACACACAAACACCAAGATATCATCAATAAAAAAAGAAAACACAGTTAGGTTCCATCCTAGTTAATCATCGTTTCTGTCTCAAAGAGCATCAAAAGTAAGAGATTTAACAGCACATAAACCATTCTGGACTTAAAAAACAAATTAAAAATTTTCTTTTGGGCTTGACATTTATTTATTTATTACCTTGATCACTCTCTTCCAGTGATGATTGCGTACCACTTAGCTCATCGTTGTCTTATTTTATTTTTCTTAATTTCCTGCAGACAGTAACTTTTATTAGGTCATGTAGACACCAAGCACTCGTGCATCTGAAAGACAGGGACAGGAAGTTAGACATGTAGGCGTTCAGGGCAGCCAGTGAAGGTGCTGGTCTACAAGGCTACAGTGGTACAGTGCAAGCCCTGATCTCTGTCTCATCCATGCTTCTGTGAATACAAAGCCTATAAACTCCCTGGTGTGGCACAGCCTAGAGCTGCTGGGACTGTGGCCAGCCAGACGGTAGCTCTCCTGCGTCCTAGTGCACACGCTCAGAGACTGAGCTCTCTAGCATGGGAAAATGAAGCCTATGTTCAGCTGACCTGAAATATAAGGGACAGTGTGGCTCTCTTGCAGTTTTTTTTTCTTTTTTCAGAGATGCCACAGCTGCACCTTGTTTTGTTTTTTTTGTTTTTTTTTGCTAATTTTCTGAATTAGCAGAGCTTTTTATTTAATAACTGGTTTTGTTTGTCCCCTCTTGTTCTCTTCCCTTGTCATTGTTCAGTATTTGTATTTTTGTTGCCGTTTCATCATTGAAAGGGGTTCCAGCACACCAAAGACAGAATGAAAGAGTTTCCCTTTAAGCCGCTGAAAACCAAGCCAGTATAGAGGCAAAGCTGGAAAAAAAAAATTCATTGTACATTTTTTGATGAAAGAAAGCAAAGATTTTGCAGTAAAAAAAAGGAACAGTGGACAAAGGAAGTGAACACTTTGGAGTTGGCAGCGTGCTTGATGTTGTGCTTTTTGCTGATATGCTCGATGATCGAAGTATGAAACGATTACTCTATGTCCCCATTCCCTTCTGTTACCGCTGTGTTCACAATGTCTCCGTCTCTTGTCCTCGTGATCTGTTACTTCCCTCTGTGCTTGTGTCATACTTCGACACCCCCTCGCCATCCTTTTTTGTCAGCTTCTATTGACTGATAAAGTTCACCATAGGAATATGGTGCAAGCCCCTTCCCAGGATGCTTGTTATGTGTTTGAGTAACTTATTGTGGTGACAATATTTTCTATATTTAAAAAAAGAATACTGTGGACTTTTAGGTGGCTTAACATTTTATAGGACACGTCATATTTGTAAAAGTGAAAAAAAAACACACAAAAAATATATATACAAAAACGAACATCTTCCCTTTCTTGCACAGGGCATGTACAAACACAATTATGTACAAAAAGGACCCTTTTTGTGGGCTACAGTATGTACTCTTCCCTTCAGCTACATAACTTCTTTCTGGTACATGCTTCTGGGAGGCTTTCTTTTCTTGGTTTCCTCCGGAGGTGGTTTGTATTAGGTGAACCTATCTGTTGCATGGGAGAAAGCAGGGAAATTCTGGTCTAGAGCTGCATGATGTAGGCTATGTGTATTAACCCATGTTGGATCATGTGTTCCAAACTACCAGGCTAAATCTGATAAAACAACATATACAGGCAGACATTGTGGCTGTCTGATAACTTCCAGTTGTTTATTATTTGTTGTATACACAAAAATGCACTGAATAAAATGTTTATATTAAGATATACTTTTAAAATGTGTCAGACTTTATTCTTTGTCCTATTAGTGGTCTTATTTATTCAACCGAGTCAGCCATCGCAATTAGAGAGAAAACTGGGTTCAGGGAATAAGTTTTTACTTGGCAGGATCTGTAATAATTGGTGGTGTAGAAGGTGGGAATTATCTGTGCTGCATCCTGGTTTGAAAAAGCTTGTTCCCACGGGGAATCCCTGAACATACACTGATGCCCGGCAACTTTCCCATCTGTGGATGCCAATGTACTGTATCACATAGAGGTGGGCTATAACCATAATTGCCAGTGGAGGCTGGTGGACAGGTCTGTAAGGCCCATTCTGTCTAATAAATCAATGCCTCCGAAGACTAGATACATGGAAATTGCTCTGCTGCAGTGACTCTTCCCTGTCTCCGTTTCATTGTTGCCTTGGCTCAACAACACCACATAGTAAGTAAAATCACTTCCTTCCCAAAAGGCTGGCCCTGAGATTGGCTTTAGTAAAAATGTTGAACATTTTCTCATAAGGGAAGAACTCACGAGTGGGCCAAGATCACATACCAAGACCCAACAGCCTCAGGAATCCATCTTAGTGAGGGAAACTTCAAGATCAAATATGTCTTTACTTAATTAAGCAAGTACCAAAAAAAGAAGGAAAAAAAAAACAACAATTCTATTTGATGGGTAAAATTAGAACTTCAGCGCTATAGGGTCTTTGTAGGTGACACAAGGTAGTAATTACCTGGCGAGTCAGTGCTAAGAGAAGCTGGGAAAGAATTATCTGAATGATGGCATAACACTGCTTTAACCTACCAGGCTCTGTTAATAAGGTCAGCCCTCTCCCTCACTGTCTCTGTCATCACGGAAAGAAGCACTTTCTTTAATGAGGGGTTTTGTTCATGATCACTCTGCTCTGATCGTTGCACAGTGCATGTCAGCAACGATAAGGGTAAAGGGTATCAAAATGTGAGAGAGAGAATACGCAACATAAGAAAAGAGTCAGACTGACTGCTATTACTATTGCATGGTGCAATGGAAAATTCAAGAATATGAATAACAAAGCAATAAAAGCCTAATTTAAGAAAATGCTAAAACGTATGTCAATGGATTAAAGTGGTAAAAACCTACTTTCAACAATGGCTGTAATTGTAATAAGATCACATTCATCATCAAAAACCTTGCATAATGCCAATTTAGATATTTGCTAGCAGTGTAGGCCTACATTTACCATTTTATCTTTCTTAGTTGACAACAGTTATGAACATAAGTTACGAGTCTGTGTGTATTTTGTGATCCAAGAAATCCAGTAAACACCATACTGTACAGCTGCACACATAAAATGCAGTTGGAAAGTTTAGATTTGCCACAAATGTGCAAACAGAGAATTAGCATCTAGACCTGTGAACACGGATAAGAACCATGACAAAGAACACAGAACCATAGGGTGTTGTTGTTCTGAATCTGACTTTGACAATATATATACATATAGAATGAACTTCAAGTATCCTTAAACAGGCATAGAAATATATGAGTCAGTGAGTCATGTCATTATACAAAAGTGTAAGAGCAAAAGAGGCTTTTGCTGGTTGCTACAGCCTATTGTACAACTCTCTCTTATAGAGTAGGCATCAATTTGGTCCTTGGAGATTGCCTCATTACACCCATTGCCGGCAAAGACAGGAGAACTAATAGGCCCCTGTAATATAGGCCCTGATATGAGCCACTTCATCGTTCATGTAGTTTGACATCCCCCTACTCCCTTCATTTCCTTTTGCCCATCTCTAGACTCCATTCATTAGCATGGGACAGTCCAATTTATTAACTGAGGCTGCCTGCCTTGTTCAGAGATGGTGATGTGAGGAGCAGCCACTGTGCTCTCTTTATCTCTCTCTCTCTGACCAGTTATTCTGCCCTTCACTTGATCAGACTAATGAGTCGTCATGAAGCCCCCCCCCAAAAAAAGATCAGATGCAAATCTTGATGGTGTCTCATGCACACAGACACATTGCCACTCACATGAACACACGTGTGAGGCAGATCTATTGCCACTCCAGTGTGCAAGGATTTGAGATCTTGAGCTAAAGCAGTCTGATATAATCTGTCACTAATCATACAGAGCTGATGGAGCTGTGATATGTGAGCACTGTGTACCTGTGAATGTTATAACTCATTACCCTTTATCACTGCCAGCACAGGCTGACTGGCTCCATTCCTCTCCCCCACCCAGCCTCCCTTCCTGTCTCTCTGTCTTTGTCATCTCCTTCACAAATGCACGGGTGCTTTGTTTTAATTTTCAGTGCATGTGTCATGGGCAGAGATGACATGAATGCTTCTATAAACTGCTATGCCTTGAACGTCAAGGCTCATAAAATAATCTCTTTAATTATTTATTGTATCAATATTTAACAAATTATTCATCAGGATTTACATATCAGCAATTAAATATAAAGTTACAGCAAAGACACCATTAATAAATCATTAAAAATTGCCAAATCCACCAAGCACAATTTATAACCCCTTCACATGGCATATAAAAAGGTTTCTATTAATCATTAGACTCAACAAGTCAAAGCTGAAATTAAATCTCTGTATGGTTCATATTCTTTCCATGCTATTGGGATTTGGAGTTTTCCACCACTTTCAATGCGGATGTTAGAATTGTGTTTTATTGCACTCTATGATCCTTTTTTCTCCTTTTCTTTTTCTTAGCTGTGTTGTCACAAGAGTTGCATTATACAGAAAACAATCTCCCACCTGCCAGTCAAGGAGTCACTGCATGAAATTATACTCATTATGAAACAAGCCAGACTCATTTGCTCCTTGCATTTTGCACACAATTTAACGTACAGGAAACTGAATTAAGTGCAGCTACCAAGAAATATTGACGTTTGTACAACCTAAGACAACTAAATTTAATTGACAGGCTGACGCAGAAACCTCCTACGAGGGGCAGCTGCAGCTTTCATTTACTTCCCTTCCACTGGTCCCCCTCCTTTATCCGTTGGTTGTAGACAATTTACCAGTCGTCTGGCTCTATACATTGATATGCTATTCAAAAAAATTCAAATGAGGAAAAGACAATGACATGTTTGGTCTGTTGGAACATGGAGCTTTACTGTAAATACCTACAGGTTCCAATTAAAATGAAAATTGGACTTTACTAAGACAAACAGCTGGGAGAAATTGCTATATGGCTCTTAAACCCTGGAGACATGTACCAATAAAAAATCAGCCGGAGTAACAAAGAAAATGTGAGAGGAGAAAGAAATAGGATAGGAAGGCTTAACATCGACCCAGACAGTAAGTGTTAGTAAACAGAGTTGAATATAAGACCTCCTAGGGGAGAAACAGGGAGAAATGAGTGACACCTAATAGTTTAGTCATTGTGTAATATCAGTGCACAGCAAAAAAAATAAAGAACAGGTGTAGGCTGACTAACATTCTGCATTCCTTTAGCTCATTCAAGAAAAAGCAACTGTCAGGCTGAAAAACTGATGAAACTGAATGAAATGCCCTGCAGCTAACCCTGTTTCGCCGGGCATCTCAGTACCTAACACCCGGGTCTCTAGGAGCCAAGAATCCAAATAGAGTTTACTCCCATTTGTTCCTCTAACAACCTCTCTTCCATCATCCTTCCTGTGAGCCCCCGGTTGGCACAGAAAATGCAGTAGCTTCATTCTCAACTGATTACCCTGAGCAGAGTGTCTAACACCTCTGCTTATCGAAGCTACCAGCACATCAGAGCACCAGGGACAGGCGGAAAAGATGGGAAAGACACGTTGCCCATAGAACGCATGTTGATAACATCTACCACAAATAGCATCGGACGTTACTGCTTCACCCATTAGAGGTGCCGTACAGCTGGGGTGTCACCTCCTGCTCATTCTTCAAGATATAGTTGGATTTAATGTGGATTGTTTGTCAGAGAGGGTCAGGATTAGAGATCAACCCACTTGTGATTATTGAAAGAGAAACTTAAAAAAAAAAAAAAGAAAACAGAACACACTGGATTTGAAATTAAACAAGAGCAAAAGGTTACAGAAATTACCCTAATCCTTGATCTGAGCGTAGTTACGTTTTCATCAGATAAACAGCACATAAATTGTGGCCCTTTACATAATTCATTTATTTAAGGAAGTAACGCAGAAAACCATTCACAGTCAAGAAGTAGGTGTGTAACCTGTGTAACCTGTAATCTTCCTTGAGCCATGTTTTGACCCCAGTCTTCTTTAGCAAGGACACAACATACTTGGATGTACTGGGGTCAGGTATTTTACTTAGGCGGTGAAAATCATTCCTCACTTGAGCAGTATTTAACACTTTGGATGTGTTGTTTATATTTAGGATAACTGGAATGCCACATTGGGAGATTGTGAGTCTTTCACAGTTCACTTATCTAATATAGATGTAAATGCTCTCTTCCTCACTTCCTTACTGTCAGCACTGCAACTGGCCCAGGGGTTGAGTTATTTTTGGTGCCAAAAGCACTGAACAAAAAAAATTATGACCTGATGAACAGTCAGGTGATGACATAACAGATGTCGAGACATTTCACTGTAAATCACAAAAGTCAATCTTGCGGTGGTGCTGCAGGAGGATCATCAAAGTCATCAGGCTTTGAGGAATCCTAGTGTCTGTACAAAATACAAATCCATCTTCTTAATTCCTGATGTCAAGATATTTCATAAAACATATCAAAAGTGGTGTCACTGGTGTTGCGAGATGAAAATCACCAACGTTAATGGAATTCAGTCTCTGGGAACCATGATTTTTAAGAGAAAAAATTTATATAAACTCTAGGTATGCAAGACAAAAAGAACTCAGTCATTGTTTAAATTCAATCAAATATGGTATGAAAATGTGTATCTTCTTGTGCCTATGCAGACTCTCCCATCCAAAGTTGAAAGACATGCACACTAGTTTTATTGGTAACTCTTAATTCACCACAGGTATAAATGTGAGCATGTGAATTTGCCAATCTCTATTTGTTGGCCCAGTGATAGACTGGTGACCTGTCCAGGGTGTACCCTGGCCCTACGTCCCTCTGTCCACAACACTGCCTCAGATCAGCGGTATCCCCAATGGACGGACAGATGGATAACATGAAAACATTGGAAAAACTACCCATTGTCTTAATACTTCCTATAAACAGTATATGTGTCTGTGTCTTCAGGGAACTGTCAAAGATTTGTAAAGATGGAGCCATCCTATTTCAAGTTTTCAAAAGAGGAAATCTCAGCTGCTTTTTTTTGTTTTTGCTTCAACATCCACAGATCTTTCGCTAGACAGGGAAAAATGGCATCAGTATTACATAGTATTTTCACTGTATTAGATAACAGATTTAGACCACACGGTATAATGAATTACGCAAAAAAATCCATTATTAAAAGCCCTTTGTCTCGTCTGAGTAACTTTTGCAAAAATCCTGTAATTACATTTTAATTCGCACACCTGTTAGATCTGCTGTACATCTGGACCTTCAGGATGTTTTATCCTGGATCATATACGCACAAGACTAGTCATGATGTCAAAGATTATATAAACAGAGTTATTAGACTGAAGGGGGAAAAAGTCATTGGTGGATGTAGAGTTAGAACCAACCAATCAGTGATCTCTGTCTCAGGCAGGAAAGTCAGATTAACACTATTACTGTATAATCCAGACAAGGAGATCAACCCATTACTTTAATGAACAGTCCCCAGTTAATAACATGGAGTAGAAGAGCAGCTTTGGACATGAATTATGAATAATGTAAAGAGGAAACAATGGATATTTTATCTTCTGTTTGTGGTTGCTGCATTGCAGTTTTTACTATATCCTAGTGTGCCAGGGTTAGAAAGAAAAATAAAAGCGGATTACTGTAGTCTGTATGTATTGTTTTATGTAAACTCTAGACATGCTTGTCTTATCGCTTGGATAGGTGTTGAGGTGGTGATGGAGGATATTACTACGGTTATTTTAACATCTAGTCTTACATGTCTTACCTGACTACTCAATCTCCATTTTGTCAGCTAAAGGTGCACTGTTGTATATAAGATGCATTTAGTAGCAAACTCTGTCTATAGGGATTAAAATGTGATTCTTGCATTACGTGAAAAGCAATCAAGCATACACATCTATATGTTCTTGACCTGAGTAAAACTGCAGTATAATGAAATGTTTAGCTCTCTGAAAATATTCAAATGTGATATAAAAATAGAATAGATGCATGAAGAATGGAGGGGAATTGAAGTCAGATCTGCTGTACCACAGGAAAACAACAGTTGTGTGGGTGTTTTGCTTTTAGTAAAATAACAACGATCTTTCCATATTATACATGATCAGTAAGTGATCAGTAAATGCCTCAAGTTATTTTTGCACAAAAATAACAAAATTGAAATAATATGGAGGCTAATACAGCCAATAATATTCAACTATTGCTGTATTATACTGTGGTCTATTGGGGTTAAAGTCTAGAGAGAGTGTGTATCTCTGGTTCATTAATGATGCAGTTCTCCCTGAAGGATTATTAAATGTCAGTGAAATGTTGTCTGGCAAGAATTTCTTCCTCTTTGAATCCGAGGGACTGACACTAAAGCCTGATGTTAACTGCAGGGATGTTGGATTAACTTTCGTGCCAAAGACTTAATATTGTAGCTCTGTGAAACTATCTTGATGTGATTTCTCTGCAACAAAAATGAATCGAAGGCAACTGGACTTGTATTTGTCAAGGAAGACGTTTCGCCTCTTATCCAAGTGGTTTCATCAGTTCGCAGCGCATCGGTCTGACTAGTCTTCACCAGTCTTGGTCAGACTAGTGAGGACTAGTCAGACCGATGTGAAGCGAAACGTTGTGCCTTCGATTCAATTTGTTGCCTAGAGATAACGATGACCTGGATGAATGAGAATATCCATAGACATCTTCATGTGATATGACATTATCTGCAATAGGCTGGTCTTTCAAGGGAATGAGAAATATCAGAGACTGTGTATCCAGCACTGAAGCAGAATTGGCCTATTGTTATGTGTGGTGCTTCTGTTTAGTATAGGTGTATAAATACAACTTTCTCTGTTCTGTTCCTTATGCACTTTGCCTTTTGTGAGTGATACGAGATATGGCAATGAAGAAGTGCAATAAGGTTAATAATGACTGAATTGTGGCGTAAGTCTTTTTGAGACTTTGTGTCCTACTGTATATATTCAACGCTAACTGCCAATTTACTTGGAGAAAACAAATAAGTGTTAGTACACAGAGCCTGGGGCTGGCTGTGAGTCATAAGAGAATAGGATCATACACATTTCATCTACTTTAATATACTTATATTTACTTTATATGCTTTAATAATACATTTATGGCACCTTTTGAGTCATGTTTTTGAGATGTTTGTACGGACCTAATGTGTAATCAGACACTGAGCTGATCTTCTGTCTGACCCACCAACCATATTTCTTTTACTTTATTCTAAGTTGTTCAATTTTATATTCTCTACAGCTTGCAGCACCTACCTGCCACACTGCGATATAAATAAATGTCATCATCTCTCACAGACAGGGACATCACCAACTAATTTTGCCACTTGAAACCCTATTTGAAATTCTACTCATTCAGGAGATGTCCAAACAACCAGCATGAATGTTATGCAACTGCAGTACATTTCAACAGTGTTTCTGTTTTTTGATTTTGCAACATCTTTACCTGCTCCAACTGGATTTGCTTCAGTACTTTCAACCTCAATTTATTCAAATCTCATTCCTGCAAAGCAAAGTCATTCCCTCAGGACAAGAGGAAACACACTTGCTGTACTACTCATTTCCCTTTGTCTGACTAACATACCCATGATATCATCTCAGTCACGATGAATCACCTCTTCAATTTAACATAATCAGCCACTCAAATTCTGAACAACACAATTCATATTTTCCACCACAGAGTGAAGAATACAATACATATTTCTTGGTATTACTGATTTTTGTCATCACATTCTCTACATTTTCCATCAGAACACATTCTCCTTACATTCTTCCTTTCTACACTCTTCTTGTTAATAACCCCCCCATCTTTCTCTTTTTGCCGCATGTTTTTCCCCTCCCTCCCGTCCGTCTCGCTCCTCCATTCTCTCCGCTGCTTGTTTCCATGAGCAGGAGGGAATCCCAACTCTTGCCTCACTGCAGCGGATGAGGTCAGGCATTACGTAACAGGGAGCGAACGAGCCAGACAACCAGCACTCACCTCTGTTAGCATGCAGTCAAGCAATCAGGCAGGCGGTGAGAGGCAGGCAGGGGCCACATCCAATATTTATGAAGCCTCTGCAGCATAAATGCATTCTTTCCCTTCCCTGCAACAGTACAGTAGACTGTTAGGGAGAAATTCTGAGGTGATGCAGGAAGAAGAAGTCCTGGATGTCTTATACTGAAGAAGTTTACGTATTAGGCTTGATCGAGGAGAACAGAAGAGTCATCAACACAACATAAGTGTGTGATGCCACCTTAATTCTGAGGGCCAGACCACAAAGTTCAGATTCCTATACTAGAAAGGTACACAGAGCCCACAAGGGGAGATGTGTTAACATCCTATTGGCTATTGTCCTAAGATAAAGATTCACACCTCCTACAGTAGATGATGGGGGTGCAACAATGGTTTCTCTCTCTCCAGTGATGGTGACTGTTATCATCTAACTGTGTCTGGAAACTGCCAGAGAGTGAGAGTTAAGACGCAAAAGGAGGAAACATGCCCTTGGCATGTTCCTGGGTGAGAATTCGGAGCAGATAACTGTCTCTAGCAGTATATTTCAGAAAGGGGCATCAAATGAGCTCTCAACTATAAACACAGAGGGATTGACCTTTAACCACATAAACTACAGTAGCCTATATAGGGAAGTGAAATTCTTTAACATGGACAGCATGGCCATGTGGGGAAAACATTTTGTCTCCAGTCCTCCATCATGCATCATCCACTCCTGCACCAATCTCCCCTCATCCCAACCACCAATTAACAGTCTATTTACAGGATACAAGAAGAGAGCTTGTGGGAATATGAGAACTCAGATAACTGCCTGTCTGGCCAGAAAATGTGTCTAGATCCAAGCAGACAGATGCAAGAGTGGATTTCTACAGAATATCTAATAAAATCATGAGATCACATAATGAAATGTGAGGAAAATGAGGCAGGGAAAACGAGGAAAGAGGATGGCCCAGGAGATCCCCAAGACAATTCAATCAGACAAGGCGTCGGGGTAACTACAGCAATTGCGCATTTCATATGCAAAGATCTCCGCCCCTACAGTGTCGTGGAGAATATTGGCTTACTTTTTGACAGATTTTTTTATTGAATTTATTTTCTAAAGACCAGCTAAATGTAGCAGTTTAGTTTATTGTAAGATGTTGGCGGATGAGAATGTTTTTTTGGAGGGCAGGGGCACAGATGTCAAAATAAATCTCAAAAACTGATGTGATGTGTGTATTGTTTTTTGTAAATATGAGTTATGTTGTATTGTCAGTCTTTGGACAAGGAAAGAAAATCATAATAATTGAAATCGCAATACTTGGTTAAATCAAATCACAATACTTGTTTAATCAGAATCGCAATTTAAATCGAATCGGGACAAAAGCATATCGTCCCATCCCTAAAAACAACCCACGTGATTTACATGCTGTGATGTCCCTGTGGTCTCTCATACATCGGACAAACTAAAAGACCCCTCAAACAACGAATGTCAGAACACAAAACTGCAATCCGCACAGGTATTATGGACTATGCAATTGCAAAACATTACACTGAAGCCAATCACGGTCCACCTTTTCTGAAGTTCTGTGGGATTGAAAAGGTCATGATGCCCAATAGAAGAGACTGGCTCAGAGAGAAATGTTCTGGATATACACATTCAATACTATGAACCAAATGGACTTAACAATGATTTTAGCTTAAAAAGGTTCTTGGGTTAAGTTTGTCTTTTCTTTCCAAAAATGTAAAATGTTTGCTACTGTATTATCTAATTTTGCTGTGCAGCCACACCTGTCCTGTGTATAATTGATTGTATCAAATACTCTGAAGAAGGCCATGTGCCGAAATGCGTCAGTGTTTATTTTTTGATGTGAGCCATTAAAAGAAAAGAAGTCAAATGTGAGTACTTTGTCCGCTTCCTTAACTTGGCAATTTGAGATGTTACCATTTTTCATTTACTGGATTATTGGGTTTACTGTAGCACTCTGAGTATCATCACTGTTGATGCGCAACCCCCCGCCCCCTAATAATGAAATGCGTGTCATAATGTTTTGATATTACATTAAACATGGATCAGTGGTAAACAGCAGGACTAAAACAGAATGAGTAAAAGATGTAGTCTATGAGATCTGTCCTTGTCAAAACAACAAGAGAGGCTTTAATGTCCTGCTGAATTGACTGCCACAAGCCAAGGTCCAGGAATTAATCAATATCGCTGCCCTTATCATATTGGTGGGATGTGTGATTTACTGATCTGATATTTGAGGAAAGCAATTTGCTCTGCTTAGAAAACATGACAGTTTGTGAAGGCTATTTCCGCCTCTGCATATGCATACCAGCAACACCCCCACACAAGTAAATGGCCTTGACATTAAGCATGTGATGGGAGAATGAAGCGAGTGAACAGAAGATAAAGAAAAGGACTTGCGTGAGTCAGAGGAAAGCGATGAAGGGAGGGGACACAAATTAGAAAATGAATACAACGGAAAAATGGGGCAACATAACAAGCTCCCTGTAGGGGAGTCCACAACCCCATCACAGTTTGACTACTTTGCAATAATTGAACGATGTATGAGGGGAGCATGTTGCAGGTTATTATGGGTCTTCTAAACCTGTATTTGTGCCATCGCATTCGCTCACTGAACTTATTTTCATGAACTGTACGTGCGCTTATTCATGTAATTACCCATACCGTGCATATCCAAATCATGTGCAACCTGAACCATGCATAAACTCATTCATTTATTGGTCAGAAATCTCAATTAATGATCAGTGCTGTTCAAAAACACTGCATCTGCTCAACATTTTCAAGCTATTTTGTGTTCAAAACATTTATCAAGCTCATGCCTGAGACAATCCTAAGTCTGGTCAGAAAAACCAACAATAAAATTATTTTAATTGTAATATCTGGAATTGACTAGAAACAATTACAAAACATAGTGAACCGTTTCATTTCTTAACCGTCAATAGTATATAGTCCTCGTTTGAAAAGACCCAGTCGGGGAAATCAGTCCAACAATCCTAACAGCAGATCTTTCTCTTCCTCTCTTATCTTTATCTCTCTCTCTCTCCTCCTCTAATCACACACCTCGCCACCGTCTTCCCTACTCTTCCACACCATTAGACTCCCTCTCTCCGTTTCTCTCACGACTCTCTGTTGTGCTATCTCCTGGTCTTATCGCTTGTGCAATTGACTCTCTCTCTCCCTCCAGCTGAAGCGTTCTTTACACACACATCATATCTTTAGTCTTCATCTTGGAGTGATTGTTGTCTCTGCGCTTCACACCAGTTCCATGCTGTTGTGGAAATTGCTTTCATCCCGTCCACCTTCCCCTTCCTCTGTCTGATAAGTCGGTGTTGATTCCACTTGTCAATAGTGGGACTTGTGGTTAGGACAAATAATGCACATGCTTAGATTTCTGTGGCTTAAATGCCCATTAACAGCTCAGCTTCTAAACTCAAATGAACCAGGACGTCAATATCTTGGCCAACTGTCCATCAGCTTTCTAAGTGGAGCTGGAGCCAGCAGCCTGTGGAGACCTATAAATCTGCTGGGAATAAGTTAACAGTATTCAATGAAACCCACAGAATCTCTACACTCTCAGTTGCCAGTTACTATCCCCATTAAAAGGACTGTTGTTAATAATTACTATCAAATATAATTTAATGTCAGGGAAAGAACCAATTCCACTTTGTACTGCAATTTACATGCTTCACAGTACATAAAAATCAATCATAGCACCTAGATAGCAGATTTCTTTAAAGAGTCTGTCTATCTTTACAGAAAATGTTTTATAAAAAATACAGTTTTCTGTAAAGAAAATTCATTGTTTATTTATAATATAAAAATGAGATGTGATTTGTGAATTATTTGCTCTTGCACCAATATAATGCCATCAAGTGTTTACATTGGGAAGCAGAGAGTTTAGCTTGTTTCACCAAGAGGCAGCGCTGTCTGCCAGCCTCACTGGGTGAGCTGGCAAGAAGAAGGCATTTCTGCCACCCACTGCTAATCAGCGACACATATGTACGTTTGTGCACAAAGATTTGCAAATACAGGCCCACACAGACATAAAAGACTGCCCAACATCGTCAGTGTCATTTAGCCTGACAATTTAGGGATATGTGTCTATATAGGACAAATGCAGGGAATACACACATGCACACACCCACCAGAGAATGTAACAACATAGTAAAACATAGTACAGATATATACTGTTAAATAATCAATGTCTTTTCAAATAAGCAGATCCCACTTACTCTTGAGTGATGACATAACATTTGTCTTTCTGAATCTGCTCTGCCAATTTAATAAAGATGCTGTTGTCAACATTGAGTCACATATGGCAGACAAACTCGGGGCGTGCTGTGAGTTTAAAATTTTAAGCATACTGCAAATCTGGCTACACCCCAGACAGTGAAGTAACAGCAGATGTTTTGCTATTGGCAGCTGTTGGGGGGAAAAATGCTATTTAGTCCAACGTCTGACTGAAGTGTGATCAAATATTTCTGTCCTGTGTGAACGGTAGTCAGGGTTTCCGTTTGGGCCTGGGTTGGTGCCATGCCAAGTCATGCTGTGATGACACTGGTTTCCACTGTCTTGGACGTCTAAGGACGTATTCTCCACTCTAGGCTCTTACTGCATTTCTTACATTTGGTGCAACCATTTTGTAGTCAGTGGTTATTTTCACTGAAGGTCTGGCAGGTAAGCAGGTTCAGTCCACATTAATAATCGAGATTAAGTGCTTGCAAAATACAATTTTGAAATCGGTTTTTCTTTTGTTTTTTTCAAGCTAAATTCACAAAAATATCAACAAGAAGAAATGTGCTTGAGAAGATGACAGATGTTTGTTAAGAATGAATGCATACTAAACCTGTCTTGTATTGCCTGGGATAGGGAAGACTGCGCAAAGAAAGTGGTTGTGTACGCATTATGATGCATTTGTCTTGATTTCATTATAACTCAATGCATGCTAAGGGGGGCTTCTCTGAATAACAAGGCTCAGCAATGACTGAAAATTAATGAAGATTAGCCTGTCAAAGTGCTTACTAGAATTACTTTGCTCTTGTTGTTTAATACATCTTATTAAATGCACCTTCATCATGTTAATGTCAGACATGCCAGCTTAATAGCCAACAGCATTTGTACTGTGTATTTCCCGGTCGTAATGTCTAAGCACTCCCATCTGCAATAAACTAAATAGTGCTGTTGTTTGTAACACAACCAGATGCTCATTAATTACAGCTTATGAAAACAGCGTCAGCTGTCACTCATTGAGTGCCACGCTCCTTTCCAAAGTTTTAGTCAAGTGTACCGGCAAATTAGACCATATTTGACTTTTTATTTTAGAGCCATAGTGTATTCTATATTATTGCCACCAACACATACTGTAGCTCATTTGAAAGGTTTAACTTTATCCTTCAAATGGCCACAAACCGTTTGTTTCTACGTGCCTCCGTTCCTGAGAAAAGTCAAGCTAAACATGGCTGGGTTTCACCAAAATCCCTCCTTTTTTTCTAGAAAAGGAGATAGAGCGTCTTTTATGAAAGGTGCGCTGTTTGTGTCTGTCGCTCTTCTCACACTCGCATTTCTGGATCAAAGGGCTCGTATAAGATAAATATACACAACAATTGTTGTTCTATTCACAAAACCACCATCGGGGGCGGGGGGGGCGCCACTAAACAACAATAACACAGACGCACCGTGCCGTGTCACAGCCTCTCGCCGCGGAACGTGAGGCTCTGCCGGCCACAGCGGCTCGCGAACACCGGTCCCGCCGGTGGTCGTGGTCCGTCTGTGGTACGGGTCGGTGGTGCCGGTCTGCTTTGGTCCAGAGACCATCAGATTTTACCGCGGGAGGACTTTGGGGAGGACACGGTGTTGCTCCAGATGAAGACCGGGCGGGACAGTCGGCTGAGAGCTTCCTGGTTCAGCTCCCAGCTGCTGCAGCCTCGCGGGTGAGAGCGGAGCAGCTGCTGCATCCACATGTAGAACTCCGTTTGCAGAAGCTGAGTTATGATAAAAACTTCCAGATCATGAGCTGTCATGTGACTTTGATCGTCATCTATTTCAGTTCTCCTCGTCGTAGAGTCCCCAAATTTACATATAATGTGTATTAAAGTGTCTATTTTCATAATTTAAAAAAAAAGCAAAAAACGAAAAATTTCGTTTTTGGCACTCAACGCATGGGAACGAAAAACGAGAAATTACGTGGTTGGCACTCAATGAGTTAATCACCATCAGGATACAGGTGCTGGACACCACATCTCAGAAACTGTTGACCACACGATACATCCAGCTGCATTAGAGGCTACAGAGCCCACCTCACTGTCTCTTATAGTTAATACACCATTATATTCAACAGAATTTCACAACAAGGGTTTTAATGCATCTGGCATTATAGGATGAAGTTTGTAAAACATGTTAAAAAGACTGGGCATTGTAACAATGTTTATCAAGGTGTCATGCTGTTTTTTTTGGAGGGGGGATTCACACAGCATTCATATGGAAAGCCCATATGTTCATAGAATAAAATAAATGAAATTTAGATAGATTCAGAATAGAGGCAGAGATGCTCTGTGCCTTTTTGCTATTTCCAGTTTGGTTGCTTGGTGTGGACCGATGTCCACTGTAAAGAGTGTGAAATCTCTGTTGGTGATAAGGATTGAGGATGTGGTGGGTTGGGGGTCCCTGGAGCTCTGACTGCTGATAATTAATCTCTCAACAGGAGATGGAGAGAAGAGAGCCCCTGACTGAATGGAGGGGACCTTTCACAGTCGTGCTTACTTCAGGCGGAGGGAGAAAAGACGACTGTTAGGTTCAAAGTTAACAAGGCTCTGCGTATGGCTAGAATTGATGCGTCTGCGAGCGAGCCTGCGAGCAGGCAGGACACTGTGTTGAGTGGGTGTGTAATGTGGATGCGCCTGGTTAAAGCAGTGCCACACTGTATTGACAGTGAATGTGTTTCATGTGAGCCCATTTTACCGGCTACAGTAAAGGATTACATTTGTCTTTGTAACAATTGAAATGCAGATCAAGAGGAGGGAGAGGAGTTCATATAAATCTTCAAAATAAAAGACCCTTGGCATTATTTGCAAAAAGAGCACAAGAAGAAGGAAAAAGGAGGGGGGTGGGGGGGTCAGTCATTCTGGGCAGCCCACAAAAAGGAGCCGGTTTCCATGGTTTCAGAGTAGTTGTGGCTGGTGTTGCTGGGCCAATGGGAGGCAGGCAGCTGGTTGCCTAACAGCAGCAGATGGAGCAACGCAGGTTTCCAAGAACACACAGGCACTGTCCCTCGCCTACATGTGTCATATCATTCCTGTCATCATTATCCTGTCCACACGCACAAGCATACACACACACCAGTCTAAGTCTACTCTGTAGGGACTTATGGGGTCCGGACCATAGCAGGTTCTTAGCCTTTTATGTGGCTGCATTGTCTCCACCAAAATGGCAGAGACTTAGGATCCTGATACTTGATTTGAAATATTTACAAGAAATACAGTGTCCTGATCCAAAAAGAGTTGTTCTGGTTCCAGTATTAGTGCTGGAAATGCCTACAATGCTGATTCAGGAATCGGCAAGTATGCAAATCTATTATTTATTATTTATTATTAATATTACTATAACTGTGACCACTACCAACTGTTTCCACTGTTTTAAAAAAGCTATCATATCACAAACAAACAAGACGGAGTCTTACATGTTAGGTAAAAAAGTATACACTTTTTGCTGAGAAACCCATTTAGTGCAGTTATGAATGATTTGCTGTACTTTGTTCAGATTAATTCTGTTTGGCTGACAAAGGGCCGTGTCTATATCTGCAGGCTCATAAATCATCATGATCTTAAAAAAAGGTAAAGTATTTTGAAACTATGTTTAAATATGCAAAAAAACAAACACATGAACATAAATATAACACACATGCAGTACCAAGACATGTATTTGCTGTGCTTTTAGGTTAACGTGTTATCATGCACAATTAGGACAAGACTCGGCGTATGTTCATGTGCGCTTGTGCATGGTGTTATTTTAAAGTTGAGAAAGAGAGATAAGCAGAGGAGGCAGCTGAAAACAATAACCACGGGATCACTGAACCCACGACTCTGAACTTTAATAACTTCACAGACCTGTGCTCTCACCCTGGGTAAGATAAATCTAAACATAGCCAGACTGCATGAGACATGAAACACAGAAAAACTTCTACCACCCTCTATCTACTGTAACTCTTTGCCAAATACCAAAGTCATTAATACTGACTCTCATCGTATGTACAGTATGTGTGTAAACTCACCAGGAACTACATGTGAGCAGGAAAAGGACTAAATGAAAGCATACTATATCAAGCTTATTTTTCTCCTTAAATCTATTTCTACTCTACAATACAGTCTGCCAGTAAACCTGGAACTCTGTTAGCGCTTTTAGCACTTCCGGTTCTCTCGTCAATACGTTTTTTTTGAATGGGATTTGGTAAAAAACCTCAAATTAGGTCTGTGGTCAACAAAAGCTTAAGCGGGTTTCAGGTTTTGTTCTACGACATAAAGCATGTCAGTAAGTAAACTACTTGTGAATTTTGAAGCTTTTATATGTCGTAAAAAAGGCAGTTGCTAACAAGTTGCTCAATTATGACTACAAACCCTGTCGGGGACATTAAGCGTCATCACCCCCGAACAGGTGAGAGCGCTGGCAGTCAGAAGCAGTGGTGGTGACGTCAAAAGTCATGCGACCGTGTAGTAGTCCGTTAAAGCCATTACTTCTGGCGATCGCATTTAAGCTTCAAATATGGTATAAAAGGTGTTCACGTGAAGATTATCTTGCTGAACAAAACTTAACATAAGAGAAAATTTAAGACAATGGATAAATTTGTAAAATCATCATGTCAACATTAGTCACAGGCAGCCCTCCGGCACAAACCACGAGTCACCGGTCGGTCAGAGGGTTCTAAAGCTGACAGGACTTAGGATACGAAACATCCGTTCTGCAAGAACACAAACAGAAAGTAAAAAGAAAGAAAATATGAACAGCAAATCAACCCTAGTAAGGCAAAGTGATCTGGTGTTTACATTTTATTCTCACTTTATACATAGCTGTTATCACAGTAGCTGGTGGTGCTCCCATGATCTTGTGATCTGAGGTGGATGGTTTGTTCCGATACTAAACCACAACGGAGACAGAACGGTGTGTGGAAATGAGAGAACACACAGATGGATCATTTCACGTGTTGGTTTGTTGTGGTGTTGTGTCGTAAAGTGTTGATATGCATCTACACTGTGCCTGTCTGCTCCATAGCCTGTGGTTGTATATGTATATAATGTATATGTATACAGGTAATGTGATTATGTTTTTATCCTGATTACGTAACGCCGTTACATGTAATCCCTTACTCCCCAAGCCTGATTATATATATTTGTCAAAGTTGGATGGAGAAGAGCTTATCTTTAACCAAAATACTGGCTGGAAAGAGTGATATGAGAGAGAGAGAGAGAGAGAGTGTGTCGAAAGAAAGAGAGATGGAAAACACAGAATGAAATGCAGACTACGACTGTGGAAATAGAGTCTTCATCATGATAAACAAACAGCTTTCTTTGTGTTTGGAAAGAACTGAGTTGGCTGACCTCCCACAGATTAGTGAACAGTTAAAAGATTGTTTGGCCAGAGGGAACCTTGTTAATATAAGCTAATTAATATTCATTATATTATGACTTGATTACTCATTGAACAGCGCACTACCCCCAATGCTGGCTCTCTTGTTGCGCTGATTGAACAAATCTCTGATGTGAATGTTGTGTGTGTGTGTGTGTGTGTGTGTGTGTGTGCAAATGTTTTCCTCACACAGCAAATACAGGTCCTTCAGTCGTGTTCATAGCTCAGCTTAAGAACATTTAATCGCTGCATCCATGTCACTGTACCACTCAATCACACACCTCATCCATCCTGCCCCACATGCTAAGCAGGGGGAATTGGAGCGACGGTGGAATTATGCCCATTAGAATTATTCATTTCCCCTGGCAGGCCAAATGAGAATATATCAGTGTTATTAATAATGTGGAAGCCAGGTCCAAAAACAGCGCTCCGATGACAGAGATGGAAGAGGGCAGTCAAATTAAGCTGAAAAAATTAACCACAGGCGTCAGGCTGCTGCTTGGCTATGCTGAACTACACTTTAACAATGAGCGAGAGCAGAGCTTTGGAGGCGGTGTAGCTATAAAATGAACCGGTGATGCAAAACTTGTACTGAATATGTCTTGTGCTGCACGACACCGTTTTATGTACTCAATGTATTGATTCACTCCCAAGAATATAGCATGCAATTCATCATTTCTGTAGAGTGCAATGCGTTTACCACACAGCTATACATCATGGTCTGTAATTGTCCACAGCAGGAATTGCTTTAACGCCGTGTAGAATACCAGCCGACAGGATATATTCGTAAGTATTGAGTGTTTTTCTGTTTGTGTCACAGAAGAAATTCCCTTGAAATCTTACTATAGATGTGCAATTAGAGCTCAGCTCAGCTCAGCTCCTAGAGAGCTACCTTTGTTATGTTATCTATACTAAAACAAGTCTGAAAGGAAAATAGAGTTGTTTTACATTACATTTCTATGCTCTCTCCTCAACTAAATATACAGTCATCCTGTGGTATTCAGTCATCTAAAATTGGTCTTAACTGTTCTTTTCAGCATCCAATTAGGCAACTTTTATCATAAAAAAAGAAAAGAAAGTATTTAACTGCGGGGTCCAACTTCTCACACACCCAAAGACTGTGACAAACAAGATCATGCATAATAATGAGGCAATGACCTACATAGGCAGTTGAAACCAACCTGATGTTATAAGCTACAATGTGACGGACCACATCCATCACATATTCAAACACGAACACACACACACAAACTCACATATGCACACACACAAAGGCTTACTAGTCAACAGATGTTCCTTCCTGCAGTAGCTAAATACACAACAACTCAGGACTGGCCAACACATGATGTCATCATTAATCATTGTTAGCATCAGCACTAAAATTTGTTACCAAACAAAACAATCTGCCATTTGATAAAGGTTATAGCCACACTGACTTTTTTGCTTTTACTATTTTAGCTCAATTTAAAAGCCAAAATAAAAAGGATACAAGTGTGACAATATTGTGTGTTTGGCAGCGCCTTTTGAGAGTTTATTTCCTAGAAGAGTTCCTGTTTTTCCTGTGGGTGTCAGAAGACTGACAGAACACAAAATAATCCATTCACTGATATGAAAACACTCAACACAGTGACCATAAAACACCAGTAAAATGGTGACTGTGTCAAAATCAAGACTAAATGTGTATTTAAATTGATTATTATGTTTCACCAGCTGTATTACTCTATTGCTTTGGCACAATCCTTGAGTGAACATCATTCATCTTCAGATTCTGTGAAATTGTCACATTTGTTTCTTTTTCTCTCACAGCAGCGAATGCATTTATTTTTACTGTTGTATTTGTTATTTGTACATGCTGCTTTAGCCACGGTTGTGTCATTGCTATCAATTTTTAAAAATATCAACAATAAATGCACATATAAATAATGGAATGTAAGCAACACAACAATAGGATTAACAGGATGGGGGCAAAGAGGTCAAATACTGCCCCCTATGGAAGTGGAGCACATAGCACAACATTATACCTTTTATTCCAATCTTCCGATCATGCAATTTTGATGAAAATTGCTAGATAATCTTTACTGCCCTATCAATCAAGTCCCTTGGCTACTTTTTGTCTGCCTTTTTGTTGTTCATTACTCATCTTCTGTCTAAATGACCTGACCCTTGTCTTTCTTTACATTTATGTGGTTCAATGCAAAATGGTGATGGAAACATGAGCAGGAAAAACAATCAAGGGGGGGAAAAAAGGTTGAAACTTGAATTACACCATGAAAGCACTCATGAGGTTTCTCTCTCCTATTTGGTCAAGATTTAGGGCCAGTGACCTCTATCAGGAATGAAGTGAAACAAATGCCAATTCAGTCAAATTATCAGCTGCATGGCATGTTAATTATTATTTTTAAACACAAATAACCTATATTATTACCCAATGTGAAACATATAAAAATAAGTTTAATCAAAGGATGATAAAAGACCAGGAGAACAAACTACTCTGTACAGTGTGTGTTTGAAAGTGGGGCCCTTAAGAATCAGTGAGTGACACTAAAAAATGTAGCAAAAAGCAAAAAGCTTCTAAAACTTGAAGCCGTGATGTTAATTACAGACAAAGCTTCTCACCCTGTCACTGCTATGTTACTGTGTAATTTTATTCTTGACAAACTTCATGAAGATGACTGAAAGCAATGGATTATTATCCATGCATACATCATACGTTTTCATATGTAGCCTACACAGTGGCAATCAAGCAGGCATCTCTCATGGTCATATTCCATGACAAAAGCTCACCAAAGCTTACTGGTTAAACAATGCAATATGCATTTAACTTTAAATAATCAGGCATAGTTCATCTATTATATAAAGCCTGGCTTTAATCTCAAGCTCTCATTGTGTGTGTCACATTCAGTTATGGAGGATCTCACAAAGAGTCACAAGCAATGGGTTTGCAAAACACAATGCAAATAAAAACACAGCCAAGATCCATCTGCGTTAAACCATGGGCTCAGTTAATAAGAACTAGATTCATCACTGATCAACAGGACAACTCAGCAGCCACATCACAGCGAAATGCACAAGAACAAGTGAAGAGGTCACACAATGAGCCAAGTTGGCATGGCAGCCAACAAAACACAAACAGCAGCACGTAGCTAGTAAACATAAGAAAATAAACCTGAGTTGCACTTACAGTTTGTAGATCCACGAGGATGTGACATCTTCTGACCTTTACTGGTTTGGGAACACACTCGGCCGCAGTCAACATGGTTTAGTCCAACAGTTGGTTCACCTTCCCCTGGCTGGGACCAAGCGTCTTCAGCCTGGCTCTTGAGAAAAGTTAAGGAGGCTAATAAATGTTGCAAAGTTGGACTAGTGACTTTAAAATCCATTTCATTCAATTAACATCAAGCGTAGCACGTTAGCTAACTCCTATAGTCCATAATGTGAGAGGCTTTCGCCCCAGAAAGAATAGTTAAGACAAGCTGCGCTGTTTTTGAGATGTAGGCTATTACCCTCATAAACCCGAAGAGTTCTCAATCCAGCCAGCCAGGGTGAAAAAACTTTTTTTGTAGTCGACACCGCAAAGTGAAACACGTTTAACGTTTAAGTGCGTCTTGATTGTCTGACACGTCCACCTGTAGCAGCCAACTAGAGGGATTTTTTGCTTGTCAGCAGGCTATAGGCCTACTTCCTGTGGGCTCGTCAGTGTTTTCCGGTGTTGTTCCAAATATATTTTTTTTTTTGGTTTTTGTTGTGCGCAAGAATGCAAGATATAGCCTACAATAACATGCGAATTTTGGCAAAATATTAGGTTATTTTAAGTGTTGATTGTTCAACTGTCTGTGTTTTTAATCCTAAATTTTGAGAGTATGGAGGCAAAATGTGTATCAATTTATTTATTTATTTATTTATTTGTTGTTGTTGTTGTTGTTGTTGTTGTTGTTGTTGTTGTTGTTGTTGTTGTTGTTGTTGTTGTTGTTGTTGTTGAGAAAAAAGCTTCAAATGAACAACAAAATTCATGTCCCCTCCAGTTTCATTATCTTGTTTTATATGCTGGAGCTGGGCTATACTTTTATTCACACAGCTTTAGAAGATACTAGCCATTACTATGACGTCTAACGGTGTCATCAATGTGATAATGGGACACATGAGTGAGCCAGCCCCCACCTGCATAATGTGCACCATTTTTCCATTCTTACATCATGAAAAATAGTGATTAGTATGAAATTGTTTCACCATAAAAATCACAGGCATATATAATTTCTGCTGATTTTGCTATTCTTTTATAGCCCATTTTAAATCTATACTGGTTCACATTGTAATTATCGTTAATCCTGTAATATCATTACATGGGTATGATTAAATATGAACCTTATTCATGCAAAACAACATCCAAAAAATGATGTCTCAGTGACCACCAATAATTAATATGATTAACCATGCAGTCTCGTTAATGCTCTCACATGGGACGTGCAGTATGGGGCTTTTACAGGATGTGATAATTTGACTTGACGCCAATCAGGCGTAACATTATGATTACTGACAGGTGAAGTGAATAACACTTTTATCATTGCACCTGTAAGTGGGTGGGATATGTTAGGCAGCAAGTGAACATTTTGTCCTCAAAGTTGATGTGTTAAGCAGGAAAAATGGGCAAGTGTAAGCATTTAAGCCAATTTGACAAGAGCCAGTTGTGATGGCGAGACAACTGGGTCAGAGCATCTCAAAACTTGCAGCTCTTGGGTGTTCCCGTTCTGCAGTGGTCAGTATCAATCAAAAGTGATCACAGGAAGGAACAGAGGTGAACCAACATGGGTGGAATCACGTGGGGAGCGACAGCTGCATTGTGCAACATTGTGCATGTATTGGCCTTAGTAGGATAATAAGAGACTGTGACTCCTCTTACGTGACATGGCACTGTGATATTCCAACTAAAGCTCTCCAAGCTCTTCAGTGTACACAGTCTAACTAAAACTGTTTTTAGCAACAACATGGCAGGTTGAAGTCAGGTGGCTTTGTAGAAGGAAATATGAAGTCTTTGCGAACAGCATTTGGTGGGGTAAACGTCTGAGCTATGAATTTCAAAAGGCTGCAGAAAACAAAAACCTTGAGCTGGTGACAAAGACAAATTAGAGACAGCTATGGGGCAATGATGTCAAGGGTGTCAAGGCTTGCACATATCACAGAGCATGATACCAAGATGCAATGCCTCTTTAATGGATTCTATTGCAGATTTGGAACTGATTTAAGCCACCACCCACCCCTCTCTCGTTAATGGTAACCTACTTTTTACTATCTCAGAATATGGAGCCAGAACCCAGCTTTGCCAAATAAACACCACGGCTACATTGCCAGTGTGTTACAGCCAATACAACCCACCAAGATTCTTGCTTTCTCTAAGTATAGGTACTTATTTGAGTGCCTGAAAAATTACATCACCTAGTTTGATAACAAGATACAGACATATTGGTTTAATACAGTAAACATCTCTCCAATGTTGTGCTTCACCAATTTTCCTTTGTGCAACCATTGCTCTGAAAGATAAAACCCTTAATTTTTCCACAAGATCTCTGATACGACTTTAATTCTAAGTTTTAGTCTTGTTGTGTCTCTGATGTACTGAGTCACTGCGGATAACAAGTTGTCAAACCCAATAATCATGTTTCACAAACTAATTAAAAGTGTGTTCACTGCTTCCACATTTGTTTGACACCGGCATGGCCACCAGAATAAGTACCACTCCTGTAATAAGTCTGCAATAATGAGGAAAGGAAAAGAAAAAAACTATGATCTCTCTAACACATCAGGCAGGAGGAGCTTCAAGTGAAACCAACCTAATCTAGAGACAGCACTTACCTTAAAGCTGTCAAATACATCCCAGAAATGTAACAGCTGATCAACAGACTGTTTCAAGTACGGTCTCTTTTTTATCAGCATTGAATGAAATCCTGTGTTGGCCTGATGTTGCATAATGGTGTTCTCTGCTGTGATCAAGTTGTGATGTATGGTTGTGTCTCAGTACTATGTGACAGGCAAATCTCATTCATCTTGGGTGACATGGCAATAAACTATTAGAGTGGAGCACGTGTCAGTCAGTGAGTCAGTGAGTGACTTAGCCATCCCAGTGAGCGAGTGAGCAAACAGAAATGACAGATTGTTCTGCCATTCAAGCTCTAAATGGCTGACAGCAATGTTAAGTGAACAATACTTAGCTTTTGTCATCTCAGGGCATTTGTGTACTTACAGTACATGTGTAGGTTTCAAACACTTGTGTGTATTTGTATGTGAGTGTGTGTGTGCATATTTGTGTATCAGGCTGTCAAGGCTATCCTCCACTCCTAATGGTTTAATGGGCACCCTGTGGTGCCTCTCAAGCCCCCTGGAGTGGGGCACACTCAGAGTGAGGGGGAGCACAAAGGCGCAGCCATGTCTCTAGAGAGGAGAGTCTTTGTGACGAGGGGCCACTGCTGTGATGACTGTTGCTGGCCTCATGGTGATTACCCTCCCCGGGGGGTCTGTATTGTGGACCCTGAGACCCAGAACTTCACCTTTACATACCCTCCTGCTGCGCCTCAACAGGGGGTCGATACACACCCCTGTCGATCACCCCACTTCGGTTGAACAGCCAGCTCGCCAAGCAATCCGTCCAGATGCTCCGTCACGTTCTCCCGATCAAGGCTAGGTAATGTGATACAGTACCTGTAGTACACGTGTGCAAATATAAAGCATAGAGAAATATCATAGAAACGTAGTACAGACCAATTGGGCACGTAGACGACAGTCATCTGACGGTGAAATCTAAATGCTTACACACACATATACAACTCTCATACCACTGGTTTAACCACTTTGTTTTTTAAAGCTCCAAAACGAGCATCTTGGGGATGCCACATTAAAAGATAGATACACACACACACCCAGAGACACACACACACCAATATAGTAAATGCACAGAGTGAAAACATCTGCAAGCCTGTCAAATCTTCTCTCATTTCATGACCTACTTAAAGACTAATGCATATTTTATATGTCAAGCAGTTTTAACCACATCATGCTCACACACAGAGAGTGGAGTACAATATGCAGATCTAATCCCACACATTCTGCCCACTGGCTTCTATATTCTACACTAAACAGCATGCAAGAGACTATAATTGTGTATGGACTGTATTCCTTAATAATGCAACCCAAGACTTAATATGCCTTTGAGAAGGCTGTAGCCTGGAGCAGAGGAGCGGGCATCCCAGAACCTGGCTTCAAGTCCGGGGCAACGGAGGCGAGTAGCTCAGCTCCACTGATTCCACTGATCAGGGTCACACTGCGGGGGCCAATCCCTGGTGAATAGTTCGACGCCTACCTTTGGATTTCGCTGTCATGGAGACCACAGTTGACTCCTCACATTTCTTTTTTCAGTCTTGATGTAGTGTATCTTGAGAATAATGTGTATGTCAGATGATGTCTATGTTTGTGTTCTGCAATGATGCATTTTACACTGTAAATGCAGCATATGACTTTTTTTTCCCTTTGGAGATACACTGAACTCAAATTACATAAAACACGGTGTCATCCATCCAGATTTATATTTCATAGTATACTAGATATATTAATGTTAATGGCTACAGTAAACACAGCCACACTTGACTGTAATCCAAAAACCATTTAATGTAAAGGAAGACAGACAGGTGTATCTAGGTCTCCAAGGATCATGCTTGTCTACATAGGATGATTAAGTAAGGCTACAACTTTATGTAACCAATACATGTGACAACTTCCTTGCATCCTGTCGCCTGGAAGGAAACAGAAGCCCAATGACGTGGACACAGTCATACTGTAGAGACAGAGTGTGCAGGACAGAGTGCAGCTCTCCAAGTGAAACTACAAATGTTCTGTCGTATTGCCCAAAGATAAACAAGAATGTTCTTGTAATTAGCATAAATCACAGTGAAGCCTCTCTGTGAGAAGAACAGATGAATCCAATAATCAACAATTCAACCATGGAGGAACTGACAGCATGGAGAGATTGGCTGCAAAGTATCACATGACTGTCTGTTGACCATTGGTGAGTTTCCACAGTACTGTGAATGTGTGTAAACAGTGCTTACATCCTGTGACCTGACACGAGCCGACAACTGATGTCAGGCTTTAGTGGAGGAAAATGACTGAAATCCCATAATGTTTGTCTGGAATTGTACTCCATCCAAACATTAGACGATTCAAACCAATTTAGACCATTCATCGTTATGCACACACACACACACACTATCCTCTCAGTGTACAGGAGTGATTCACTTAGAAATGTGCAGAGGATCTATTTGCCTCTGTCTATCTGTTTCTCGACACACCAATGCTCATTGTCCCCCGGAGCTCAAACTAGAATTAGATACCCTGCAATTGTAAGGACATGTTTAATTTTGCTATTGGTGATTGAGGATGCATCTGTGGTGTCTGGCTGTCCACCACAATCAATAAGCTCTCTGAGCAGCGTCTGGGAACAATGTTAGTGTAAAGGTCTGCTTAATGTGGAAATCAATGACCAGAGTGTCTCAGGGAGAAAAAAAATGCTGACATGAAAATAGGCAATTCCTTTTTTACCTTCTTTTTTCTTTCATTCGTCAGGCAGAATGCTCATCCTACTCATCCATATCCATCCTGGACTCATTAACTGTGTTGAAATCAGCTGCAAAATGTAATATTTGATGTGCTCATGCACATGCTTGTTCTTCACATAACCAGTGTACAGTGAAGAGCATTTTATCCTGGCTGATGCTTGAAGCCTGGGTCCAGTCATTTCGAAGGCAGAATTAACGACTTGCAGGAACCAATTTGCGCACAGCTTTAGCTTTACGCAACACTGCAGCCTTTAAGGCAAGATGCTGCGAAAGTTGTGAGCAGGATGAATTGTTTACAGTACATGCTGAAGCTTTAGTCTGGTAGTGGTGTGTAAGATTATTCTTTATTTGGGTATCTAACTATTGATGCATCTGCAGCCTCTGGTTTGCAGTGGCCGCAGAAGAAGCAAGCCAGCCCAGAGCCCAAATGTTCCCTCCACCCGCCCTCAAATTTGTGTCACAGATGATGGTTGGCGCATAGATCTGCAAACAAACAGTCTGGTGCATTTGCAGGCCCAAATATGAACAAATCCTAGAAATACTGAAGCTCCTCCCTTACCAGATGCAAAGGGGAAGATCCACAGAGCGTGATGTATCACGACCACCCCTGCTGGTCACAGGAGGTCACACTTTGAAGAAATTTGTAAAAGTACATCTTGGTGATTGGTCACTTTAAATGAAATGTGATTAGCCCTGAGTGGACTGGTTTCATATTACTGTCCTCCCTCTCCAAACAGCATCTCAGTGGCTGTTTATGGCCATTCAATGTTGGCAGAGACAACAAGAGGGGGAAGCAGTGAATTGGTACAGAGGCAATGTAGTGTTTTTCCAACAACCCTCTTCTTTTCAATTAACTTCTTTCACGCTCAGTTGTGATTTAACTCTACAATATGCATTCAGGCAAACATTCAAAGGCACCTCCCCAAATGATGTCTAAATAAGGGCTTGTCCAATGGAAATATTTAGACAGGGGATTCAGGCTTACTAGTTGTGTTCCTGCACAGCTTCCATTTAAATGCCCTGCTTCATTTGCAGGTTGTTGTCTCCAGCATAAACAGCTTTAGATTCTATAATGTCTTCCAAGCATGCAGAGAGATGAAATTTGCAGTGAAGTGGGCACTTCAGCTGGAATCACATACGGATATCTATTTCACAAATCTGGGGTTATTGGAAAGATAAATCCAGATAACTTTGTTTTACTGTCTCACACACAAGCATACACAGACCCATGTGATTTTGCGTTCCGGCTTTTGTGCTCAGTCAACACACACAGACAAAGGCAGGTCATATTCCTGCAAAAACAAATAGACCTTATTTATTGCTTAAAAGGGCAGAAGACAAGACAAGTGTGTGTATACGAGCGTATGAATTTTGTGTTGCATATGCAGTGTGTAAGAATGAGAGAGCACTAATTTCATGTCATGCAAGCACCTCTCACATTGTGTGCCAGCATATTGGCAAACAAAACACACTTCTGGTGCATTATGTAATTCTGGAGGAGTTCCCACTGTAAAGCCAAGCAGCAATTCAGAGGCTGCAAGGTGCTGCTGCCTGCAGGAAAACTGCTATGAACTATTTATGACACTTCCATTACAGCCACAGTGTTTCTTCATGCTTTTCCGACTTTTTAACAGCTGTGCAAACTTGACATCATGGGAGAGGTCCGAATTGATTAAAATCATTTTTCTTTTGGCATAAGTGTGTGTGTGTGTGTGTGTGTGTGTGTGTGTGTGTGTGTGTGTGTGTGTGTGTGTGTGTGTGTGTGTGTGTGTGTGTGTGTGTGTGTGTGTGTGCGTGTGTGTGTGTGTGTGTGTACCTGGGCTTCAGTGTGTACATTAAAAGCCCTTTGAATTTAAGATCACCGAGGTGAGTGTACAGGGCTGCACAGTGCACACTGAGAAAAGAAGAAACACAAAACAAACGGAAAGATTAGATTAATACACAACCGCTGTAAATGTTGTAATAATATACAATATGCAAATCAGTAACCTGGGTATTAAAAATTTAAACTGGCACACACCTTCAAATTCAGCCCAGCCCTTTGTCCTGAGACAATGATTCAAAGAACCTATAATTAGAGGTTTGGAGCATTTGACTCTGTGATAACTACACATGAGGAGAGAGGAAATGGAATTGTTACGGCTAATCCATTGTTAATGGCCTATCACAGCTTTAATTGCAGCCTTGTACTGTGAATCTGGATAGAGAGAGAGAAGAAGCAATAGGGGCTGTCAGGAGGACAGAAACAAGACAGAAAGAGAAGGGAGTCAGTCAGAAATTTATGAAAAGAACTACATGAGGCTGGGAGAAATTTGAAAAAAAGAAGAGAAAAGAAAAACAATTACACACTTATTTGATGGTGACTGATCATCTAAGATGCTGGGTCATTACTGTCACACCAGCTCTTCTAGTTGCATTATTTTTCAAATTCACCATACTGAAATATAAGAGTACTATTTCTTTCTTCTCTTGGCAGACAGCACTGTTTCCTGAGGCATCTTCTGCAGACTGTGCCAGTACCCATCTCAGTTGGATCCTATGTCTACTGATATCTAGCTTCTAAATAGTAGAGTGTTTTGCTACATCTGTTGTAGGTTTTGTAATCCCCAGTATTGGAGTGCACCAATTTTGTTCCATATAAGTGCACTTACTTTGTCCAGCATGCAAGAAACAAGGAAAGAGTGCAAACAAAAACAAAAGCGGGCAGCGTGTAGGTTTGTTATTCTGCAAGGAGTTACTCAATATTTCATTAGGTTGTTGTGCAAGTGGGATGAATCGAAACATTCCCAACAACAATGCTAAATTTGAACCGTTAGACCAAACAGCTCAGCACAGGCTGCTATAAAACACTTCACAAAAAGTCATTTTTCAAAGGGGAGATTCATCTACCACTCATCTTATTCAGTTTAAGTCAGGATAAGAACTGTATTATCATGATTGAGGGTTATTCAAGTTCTGAAGACTACATGTTACAAACTCTGTTACCGGCCTGGAAAAACCTCTCGGTTGATATTTTTGAGAATTTACCAGCTCACTTGGTGTTTTAAAGGACTCTAACAAAACTGCTGAGTGCCTAGTTACCCTGTCCCTGTGTGGTTTTGCAGAGTACACGTAATAAGGTGTATCCAGGTGCAGAGAGGACCCATGGCAGTCAGGCTTCCCCTAGGTGAATTTCTATTAACGATCACACATAATAGCTTTCTGCTGCCTAATGGCACTGGAGAGATGACTTGCAGATTCCCACCCTTCTAATTGGTAACAAAATTGAGCCTTCCTCTCCTTAGCTACAGAATAGTATGCTTGCCTTTGTGACCAATTGTAGAAGTTTTTCTTTTTTCTTTCCCTCTAAAATCTCTCCGTATACACAGGTTTCTCTTTATATACTGCAGTGCTCTATTTGCCAAGTTTTTGTGTTCAAAAATATATCCATCGCACAGGTTCTGGATAAATACTTGTGACACTTGCCATATGGCTGCATACCCATTGCACCATATGTTGTGTGCAGTGGTAAAGAGGAGGGGATGAGGAACAAGGATAAAAAGGGTCAGATGTGGAAGGTGTGGTGGCACAGTGCTGTGCATTAAGTGTCAAAAAACTGTGTGAAACTGCAGCAGACCTGCCTGGGTTATGTAATGGACGAGCCTGTTCTGTGAAGCCTCTGCTGCTATCATTAATTCATGTCACCCAGGACAACATGCACAGGAGCTGAGGAGCCACCGTGAGAGACACTGAGAAGGAGGTTGATCCTGTGGGAGGGTAAGGCGGCGCAGAGGATGGAGGGGTTGAGGCGAGGAGTGGGGGGAGTGAGGCTTGGGCGTGGTCAGACAGAAAATGTTCCGACACTCTAAAGAAACCAGACAGGCACAAAGACACAATTTACACAAAAGCTGAAAATTACGGTACCTGAATGTGACCACGGTGTTGGAGATGATTTTAGTGTTCTTGCAAAGATTACTGCGAGGCTGTCTCTTCCCTTTGTGGATTAGTCACTTGGTGGAAACCAGCTCATGCAACAGAACAATATGACATCGTGTGGATGACCTGGAGCCTTTTGTTCTTTTCCACTGCAGTGTGCTAAATCTCTAATAATATGTCTGATGTCCTGTGACAATTGTGGAAATACTGTCTCCCTGTTACTGCATGTTCTGTTGTGAGCCTTATCAGTGATGTCAGGAGGGGGAAACTTTCACAATGTCTTTTCCTTCTAGATGCTGTTTGCACACCGAAGGTGGCTTTATGGGACAGTAAACACAAATACTGTACGTAATACATTAATGTGTTGATACTGAATATTTACAATTCTAGTTAAGTGTTTTAAGTCCTGCTTTTGTTATATCTTTACCTGCTTTACTCTTCTGTTGAGGAGGAAGTCAGTAGAACTGTGATCATGTTGACAGAGCCTACAGCACAAACATTCTGTGTCACTGCCACTGAAAGCACAAACATGTGTATGCGCATGCTCAAACGCGCACACAGTATGGCCTTAAAATTGTTTTTATTAGATTTTATTTTTGATGTCTGTATGTGCAAGTATTTACATGGTCAGTGGTGATCATTTTGATTTAATCTTAAATTTGTAGACTTTAAATAGTGAGCCGCCCTCCATTCAAGAAACCTACTGTTACAGCTTTATGGACGGAAATTAATGGTGCTGTCGCTGACTTGGAGCCCTTTTAAGTTCCACAGGGGACGTACCAGGGGTCCGTGTCAGTGTTGTCCGCTCCTCAGTGACACATCACAGGCCAGTCCCTCTGTTCTCTCCCTCCATCTGGCCCACTAAGCTGTTGTAGCACCAATAAGCCTTTGGTCACAGAGTTTTACAGTTAGCAGAGGAGGCATTAAATGCTTGACTTCCTTCAACACAGATTGGTATTCACTTTCTTTCTGTCTCATTGCTTCCTTCATGTGATTTACAAGCTCAGTCATGTCACCCATGGCCTTCACCCTAACCTAACCTCTGACAGCACTTAACCCCAACCTCATCACTCCCAGGAGGACACAACATGATGATCAGACACAGTCAGGCCCATAAAAAGGACTCCTGGAGGAGCCAGTGTGCCCTGTGTAAAAGTCTAAAGGCATAAAGTTTATCTTCTTTTGGCTCCAGAGCAGAGAGAGAACTTTAAGTTTAAGTGGCCTGTATTCACATTTGTTCACACAGTATAAATATTTGGCATTTTCACAAATAGCAAAGAGATATTCTCTCCCACAACAGCATCACAAGCTCATTTTTACTTCAGCCAGATGGCAGGTGGCTAAGCTAGATGGGAAAGTTATTGTCATCAATCAATAGAGAGAAAACAAAAAAATGCACCACTGCTCCTCAAAGAAATGAGAAAAGCCAGGCCAGGAAATCAATGGAGCCTCCCTTTGTTTTGTTTTTTTGGAGGTTTTTAAATTCACATATCTGAGCTCGATAAGTAATGTATTCATCAATTCATCAAGGCACTTATTCAGCTTAGATGTCGGGGTCACATCTCAACTGCCACTGCTTTATTAAAGGGCAACTGTGTGAATTTTAATCGACCCTTGAGGTCTTTGGCGAGTTTTCACACAAATGAGGACCGTTCTAATCTTTGTATTGTAATTTGAATTATCTACCCGTTGTTTTATTAACTGCACATTAATTATTAACTGCAGTCGGATCACAGAGGGAGATCTTCATTAGATTAGCCATTATTTAAAAAGTCATTACAAATGCTGCAGAGGTGCTATCTTGCATTGGCAGAGACAATTTTAGTATTAGTGTCACCATCAAAAGAGATATTATCTATTCAACCTTCAAAGAATGTAAAGAAATCTGAATTTGAAGTTGGTGTCTCTGATCTATTGTTCATCCAGTATCATCAGAGGCTGATACAGTGCTAGGATGGAGTGCTAGATAATTATCATCAGTACAGTATGTCTGTTCCTCCCTGTCTTCTCTCCCATATTCAGATTCTGGTTATGTAATCACAGCATACCGGGTCTGTGGAGGCTGACAACGTTGGATGTCAGGTTGCGGATATAGATCTCTTTTATAAACCTGAAAGCGTCTGTGAGCCTGACAGAAAAGGCTACACCCTCTACATAAGACTGGTCATTTTGATCAATCAGGGAGGGTGCAAGTGTGTAAAGTGTGGGTGTGTATCATCGTGCTATATCGTGATCAATCGCTCATCTACGACAGGTTGATGACAAGAAAACTAATTTGAGTTGAACATCATGGATGTTCAAAAGAGCAGAAAAGTGAGGAATTGGGGGCCAAGACCAGGGCATTGGGTCATGCCAGCTTCTGCTGACAGTGAACAAGAAGAGCAGGAGTGAAACAGATCCATCTTCCTTTGTTGAACAGTGTGAATGATTTTGTCAGAAATGATAGAAGTTCAGAGCTGTGTGAGGAGTGTGTGGGAAAATGTCTTTTTAAATGGAGTTCAGTACAATCCTCTGACTGGCAGGGTGGGTGGATGGATGGATGGATGGATGGATGGATGGATGGATGGATGGATGGATGGATGGATGGATGGATGGATGGATGGATGGATGGATGGATGGAGGGGGGTAATGTGTTTGATGTTACAGTACTTTTCATCTTCCGTGAGGGCAAAATGAATAGTGACACAGGAGAAATGAAGAAAGTCTACATTCAGGTTATGCTTAAACCCTTGTCATTTGCAGTTAACCTTATACATGATAGACTGAATCCATGGTGTGCTTATGACCAACATCCGGAGTCCCCTAATCTCTCCTAAGGGTAATTTTAAAGAGTCTTATTGCAAGGTCCCTTAAAGATTTAGTCAAAAGTCAAAGTTTTTGAGTACTTGCCATAACCTTGTAAGAACAAGACCCCACAGATTGCCTATACAGGAGAGACAGGCAAATTCCTCTGGTTTCCCTTTCTTCACAGAAGGCTGATGCATATTTTGCATGACCCCAGAAGAAGCAGAAATCCACTTAGAGGTTATCTAAAATGAACTGTGTCTGTTTAGGAGCAGTGTACAACCTACCTGTCTCGATCACCTTGTCTTACCCAACGATATTCTCTGGGCTTAACCCTGGTCAATCAACTTCTGACGCCACAGACTCTAGTGTTAATGCCCCCTGTGGTCTGGCTTATCTCACTTTACACAGGTCTTTGCAATGGGAAAATGCCCTAGGGTCATGTTTCTTTTAACAGCTCCACACCTCCTCCACTAGTTCAGTGTGCCAATCCTCTCCCTCTTCTTCCTCCTCCACCTCCTCAGACAAATCACATCATCTCATTTTTGCACCAACTTCCTGATTCAGCTTGGCCTCTATTTCCTTTAGGGTGCATTAGTCGTCCACACACAGTCAACCACAGCCTGTGTTAGTGCTCACAAAGTGGCTCCAGAGGTTAGCCCTCACAAGTGGAAATGTTCCCTGTAGAGTTACAGCCTATCAGGCTGATCCATTTCACACTGAAGGGTCAATAACCAGCCCAATGTGATAAAACGCAACAGCAAGTAAAGGTTCTTTAGTATATGGCTTTAGGGCTGCATGTGGAAGGTTCAAGGCTCGGCTACTACTTTGTTCAGTTCAAGTGGGGCGATAAGAAAAGACAGGACCACTGAATAATATAGGCCAGCAACTCCTCGTGTTGTTTTCTGTGCAGCAAGGGATCTCAAATACATCTCCACCTCTTTTAAGATGTTTTGTATTTGTACATTTTCCACGGCAGCTTCAGCTTGTCTATTCCCAGAAAGATATTATCACTGGGAGATGATAAGGGGACCAGGGTGCACGCTGTAACAGTCCCATGAGACTCATGTCAAAACATGTTCTCTGTTTTCTGTCATTGTTATGTGAGCATTAAAAATTATCTGGCTGCCACAAAAGAACCTGTGTCATTTGTCGCCCGATGATAACAAAAACACAGAGGATATAAATACATCAAGGAGGTAGTTGGAATTAATTATAACCTCTGTGACAAGTTGCTGATTTTTTGTTCCCTCTCTGGTGTTTGCATTTTATGTGCAATGCTGCCATCTGCTGATCAAAACATGGAACTAATTTATGAGGAAAACGTGTGTGACATCCTTGTGAATTTAAAGAAAAAGTACAAATCTATGTGTCTCACTGTTATGGTACAGAACTGAAGATAGACCATAGACTTACCCATACAGTAGGTGTTAAATGTATGAAATGAAATGAAATGAAATGTGATATATCTCACCTGGTACAGTTTGTATTTACATAGCAAGACTTGGGATCAACACGGAGCTGACATTTGAAAGACACGTCTCTACTCACACCACACAGCTGTCACATCTCCGTAGGATCAAAACAAAAAGGAAGACAGGTTTGTCTTTCAACTGTTCTACTGAGGTTGGGTAAAAGCTTTCATGTTGCAGCTAAGTTTCTATTTGAGGAATGTTAAGTGCCAAGTGAAGTTTGAAATGTTTAATTACAGTGCTTCACAGACTGGCTTTGAACAGTGAAAGCTAAAAATATAGTGTGTAAATATGGTGTCACCTCATGTCACCTTGGCTCCTCTCCTCCCCTCTCCTCTCCTCTCCTCTCCTCTCCTCTCCTCTCCTCTCCTCTCCTCTCCTCTCCTCTCCTCTCCTCTCCTCTCCTCTCCTCTCTAACCTCCTGAGTGTGCTGCACTAACCTCATTTTTCCATGCTCCCCAGTGAGAACTAAACTCTGTACTGGATAGCTTTGCTCTGGGATAAGCACAGAGAACGTATAAGGCTCTTTGATGTAGCAAATACAATCCAGCAAAGGGCAGTTGAGACACACCCTACTGGCTATACTGAGGGCCAGGCTATTTCCTTGCATCACTCAGACCTCGAGGCTCCACACACTCATAAACAAGCCGTCTAATCCAGCCAGTCCCAAAATGACCGTCTTTTAGGGCAAAAACAAAGAGAGGTCAGCAGATCCAGACCCAACATTGTTCTTAGACATTTAACAGTTTGCAACCCGGCTAGACTAAGAGTTTGTCATGTCTTAGACAGCATCCTCTTTTCTGGCTGGGCTGGGTTTTCAGTGGGCTACTGAGGAAAAGGGGGCGGGAGAGATCAGCTTAACTGTCCTGCCTCTTATCCTTTCTTACTAACCTACATTAAATTAAATGAGCACAGGGCCAACTCTTGATATGTGTGAAAACCCTGGGAGATTACACAGCGGTAATTAATAGAAGTAGCTGAGATTACAAAATGCTCCTGTCTGTGTCTGTGTCTACGTGTGTGTGTGTGTGTGTGTGTGTGTGTGTGTGTGTGTGTGTGTGTGTGTGTGTGTGTGTGTGTGTGTGTGTGTGTGTGTGTGTGCGTGTGTGTGTGTGTGTGTGTGTATGTGTGACCCCCAGTCTCACAGGAGGTCTTCGGCCGGACATACCCCCACTGACTGTGCCCCCCACTGAGAGATGTCTGGCCAAAGACACAATCTGAGTGGTTTCCTGGTATTCTGTATCTGTCCTCCTTCAGCCACATTAACACAATGTCACGTTTGTAGACACTCTTGAAACAAAGGGATTACACCTGACACGTGCCTCTTGGTGCCGCAGCTACATGTTTTGGCTTTTAAAACGTTTTCTTCTGCCACTGTTACACAAAGAAAAAGTAGTAGAGCTTTTATAAAGTTGGTGTTGCATTGCTTTCATCCTGTAAGGGATCTTTCATCAGAACAGAACTAAGGTTTATAATTAAAACATAAGAAAACCAGTGACAGCTTTAGATCAAATGTATTGATCCTGACAGGAAATCAATTCACACTGACTGTTTCAGCACCGATACTCATCATAAATCATTAACAGATGAGTAAATGCCACATTTATTATACAATAGTTGAAACACACAGGCTGACTTGCATGCACTTGAAAAAGCATTTGCAATAACACAGGAAGCCACATAATGAAGATTATTTAATTCTGTCTGAATCCAGATGTAATGGATGTGCTCACAGATCGCGGGGAAGGAAGGCATGCAGTGAACAAAAAGACAATAACACTTTCATGTCACCCCTTTCGTGCTGTGATCCGACATTTCATCAGCCGTGGCCTCAAAACACTGTTTTAACCTCAGATCCTCTCTGCACCTCTCACCTACTCAGTGCACGCATAGGAGCTGCAGCTGTATCATCTGGGCTCCCTCTAGTGGAGAAACTATAGTAGCAAAGTGGCAAATGTGATTATGACTGATGCTACATTTACTGTGCAGGACACTAAGTAATGGACTGAATAAAGTAATAAACATAACATAAAGTCAGAGCAGATGATCTATTTTTCTGTCTATTCATCTTTCCTTTCACAACAATTCTATTTATAGCAATATCTTCCTTCATATTTAAGGGTGTGGTACACAAGACCCCTTTGTGAGAGGGCACAGAGTGTCTACATCCGTCTACAGTGCCTTTTGTTCTATATTTTTTGACCAACCTAGACTCGTTAGATAATTTCAACCTTCTACCAGACGACATATATAGGCAAATTGTGAAATAATATTCAAAAATGTGTAATTTGAACAGGTCAGGTGTGGCCTTCCCCAACTTCTAATGATTTAAACAGTTGTTCCCCTCACCGTGGTGCTGTTTGATAGATAACTGGCGCCACTTTGCTTTTTTTAGGAGATAAATCAGATGCTTAACATCTTAGGAGGCCAAGCCTGGCCCAGTCCGCTCATCAGACTCCATCCTTAATTACATAATGGGATGAATTAATTGACTCTATTAATCCAGGTGACCATCTGTTTGCCAGTCCCAGTCCAGACAGTGTCCTGTGATAGTGTAAGCCAGTCCTCCCCCAACCTTTCGTGCCAAGCATCACGGCCAATCTAATACACTGTGGTAGACCTGTCTTGTTAGAAAGTCCTTTAAGTCATGGAGTGGGCCATTTGACACGCTGTCATTTTTTCCTCCTTTGGCTGATTTGAAGGAAACCAAAGGGGTAAAAATGTGTTTTGCAAGAGCTTATTTTGACATGGGTGTCAGAAAAAGAGTGGCTGAGTGTACATACGAACTCCCCCATACGAATTTCTTATCGCAGCTCAGCTGTCACACCGTAAAAGGCGAAGAACAAAGCAGCAACTTTGTGTCATGTCATTTCTGAGTAGACAAAGCAGTGACTTTTTTGTGGAGACTCTTTATTTCTCTCTCTCTTCCACCTCCCTCTCTTCTCCCTCTCTCACTCCGGGGGCCTCAAGCTGCTCTAAACATTAATACGTAGTGTTCAAATAGGTGCAGCTTAGAGCTCTGCACACACACTCAGCAAAGTGGGAACAAAGGCCTACCTCTACCTTCTCTCTAGCTTTTCAACTTGAAATCAGCTACCTTATCACTTACCGACAAAAGCACAGCGGATTTAAATAAAATAACAGTTTTTTTTCTTTCTTTCTTTCTTTCCCTAGTGAATCTGAATGTCCAAATAATTGCAGTTACATTTTCCTGGAGGAACCCAGCATCAAATGTCCATTGGTGTCGGATAGAAAACGATGCAGCACCCTAATAGCTGTTATTTGAGTAGGCAACTTGCCAAGAACGCTCTCATGCTAGTCCCTAATGATACCAGTTCACAGAGGAAGGATTAGTGGGGTTTTGGTGTAAATATAACACACTTCCTGTTTACTCTGGGCAGAGGCTTCTTGAGCCTTTCTCTGGCTTTATAATGTCTCAGGGTGGATGCAACATACTTGACAAAATAATGCTGTTTTTTTCATTCCAAACCAAGTGGCACAAAGCATGAACCTCCCATTAATCAAATCACATCAATCAAAAATAAATCATAGACTGAAACAGTAAAGTCTACATCAGAGCAAGTAAACTGAAAAAAAAAAAACTAAACAAAAAACACACACTATCTCCTTAAGTAAATACTCAGTACCAACAAACACAGTTGCACATCTTGTCCAGCAGAGGGCGGCACACAGCCTCTTTCAGAGCCTTCCCGAGAGAACTCCACAGTTTAAGACAACTGAAAAGCTGCTTATACTGTAATATTGGGCTATTTACCTAAGAACCTGTAAGGTCTATTTTCCACTGTATTCCACATTTCACTCCATTTTTCGCTGTCCTTGTCCCCCTTATTTTGTGCTTACAGGGATAACAAGGACAAGGTTACAGAAACCAGTTAAGAAAGCTGGTGATTTTGTGGTTTATGTTGTCACTTGTGTTGCTCTGTAAGCTGCAGGCAGCACTACTCTTGAAAGTTATGGCACAAAACACAAACCAGTATGCACGCCTATGCTGCGCTGAGCTTTTTTTGCACTAAATAAATCCTTTTCTTTTAAGGCCATAATGAGCAGGAGGCGTATAAAAGTCTAAAGAGGAGGGAGAATAGAGACGCAAGGAGATGAGACGGCAGAAGCAAGGGGAGAGAAGAGAGACTTGATGGTTTGTGCCAGATCTGTGGTACAGGCAGGGGGAAAGAGGGACCGAGTGCTCCTCTAGTCTTAGCCCCATTTGAAACAGATGCTGTTTATAACCCAAAACCTTAATGGGGAGCTCTCTGGTCTGGTGCTGGCCTATGATCACGTTCCAGCCTAGCTCCAGTGCCCATCTTTTTTTCTTGTATGGGGAAAAGTGCCACAGGAAAAAAAAAAAAAGATCTGCTCTCCCCCTCCTGCACCAGGGGCAGCTCCTCTGTGAAGCCCTGGATTTATCCAATCAAACCCAGCTCTCTGTGCTCACTTCAAATAGCCACCCCCTGACTTCAGCCCTGCACTAAAAGGAGCCCTCATCTTTCCTCTGACCACACAGCAATATGACCAAAGACATGCTTATTATTTTATAGACTGTGATCTCTGAGCACATGTAAAAGCATAACCTAAAAGTGTGGATTTTCAGGTTACACGTGATCCCCTAATAAAAGTGTGCCCGGCTGGCTGGCACTGCATTTCAAATGAGGACATCAGAAACCAGGTTATATGAGACTGAGACAGCTGTTGGTATTGCCACCACGTGCATGCGCCCCTGATGTTTTTGCATAAAGCTATTTTTTTAGTTTTCATTTAAGCGCCCCACTAAAAACCAATTCAGGCTTTATTTTGATTTCATGAACCTTTTAATGTACTTCTTCCTGGTGAGTGCACGAGATCAAAGGAAGAGGCAACCACATCTCATCATGCAAGAAATAACATAATATCTATTCCATTACTGGAAAACATTGCCAAGATTATGACAGATGATTACTCATGTATATGCTATTTCAAGCAGAGAATTAACTGGTATTTAGTTTTTGCCCACTGGCCACAGTGACAAAGTGGAATCTCAATTTCGGAACGTACATGTCAAGAAAAAGCAGAACGAAGGAAAATAGTGGAATGAAGGTATGAACACATCATCATTTGTCTTTTCTGAAGCTCGTCTGAGGTTGACCAGATGCAGACAGTCCTCTCAACCTGCTATTTTCTGCCTTGAATTTTAGTCAGTTTCAATTGTGTCTGCGCACTAAATTTTTTAAATCTGAGACGTGCTTTTGATGAAAGGATAAAATTGTGATTCAGCGAAGAATTTGTATCTCCAAATGTTTAGATTCTGAATTAAGAGATGTTCCTATGAGTTTACAAAAGCGCAGCCCTTTAAAATTAAATCTAATTTGCTGCAAACAGTGCAGTTCTCCTTGACATGTGAAAAAGTGGCCAATCTGGAGATACATGATTTTCACAGGACGTCAGCAAGAAGAAAATTTGACATGACTCTGACCACAGGAATTAAAACTGCACCAGCGCACTGTTTAATTTACTGTACAACCGCTGAGCTTGATTTATAATTTTATTACTCCAGTCAAGGGCTTGTCAATCAATCAGTATGAAAGCTAAGACAAAATATCTCATGTAACGTGCACATCCCGGTATTGATGAAGTCTTGCCATTTATATCTCACTGTGGAGAGATGATAGTGCAATGGAAATGATGCCTCAGCCTGGATTAGAGGGTGAGACTATGCAGCCCAGATGTGTGTGTGAAGTCTTGCAGACTGGTTTACAGCAGCCGGAGCAACATTCTGTTAATATTTGTGATTTACAGGGTTGATATCTGACATGGACTGAGCTGGATTTCAGCCTGACACACAGGGTAAGTGCTCTTCACACAGCCCAAGGGCACACACACTCTGACACTCTGAGCAAACACTGCAAGAACATGGAGTATTGGGGAGGGGGAGGAGGAGGAGTGGGTGGGGGTGATACTTATTCCTTGGCTTGAACATGAAAACATTTCCCATTCAAATAAATAAAGAGTAAACTTTGCCACCACTGTTATTTTTGCAGGCTGTGAAACCTTTGCTCAGAGTAGTGGAAGCGCCTGAATTCTTCTGGGGCTCTGTTAAAGGGAGATGGGGGGGGGTTGTAAAATGAAAGATATAAACAGCATCTTACTGTTTTGCCTATTCTTTGCAACAGTAAAAAAAAAAAAAAAAAAAAAGATGTAGACAAAGAAGTAAATTGTAGAGGCATTGATGTAAACTTCACTCTTTAAAGTCTGTGGAAGAATTCCTGTGTCACCGTTGTGTGCTGTGTGAGGTATAGGAGGTATTTTCAGGTCATTTTTTCTTGTTTGTTTGCTTGAGCAGAGCTGCACTGTCGCACAAACTGTGTGATTATCCTGCTATGATTAAACGTCAGTGTTGATAAATCTCATTCTCCAAATGCTCACTGATCCAACCTGTTTATTTTCACTTTTTTGTGTTCCACAGACTTTAAAAAAAATCTACATTAAAAAAAACTGTGCTGTTCAAATATTTTGACGCCCTTCTCCCCATAATTTACAATATAATTGACTGTTTTTGCCCATGAATTAGCCTGGGATCACAGGCCCCCGAGGTTCAGACATCTCTTTTCTCAGCACAGATCAAATGGAGCCAGCTAACCAACACATTGAATTCCCTCGCAAGGAAAATTGGGCTGCATAAATATGGATTTTAATCACTGCCCAGTATTTATCTTTCTTCTCCACTCATCTTTTGATGTTGCCATATTTTCAGGCTAAAATATGAGTAACATCTTAATCAGGGTATGACAGGAAAAGCACTGTATTTCTACTAGTTCCTTTCATTGTTGTTTTGCTGGAATAGACATCCCCCATCGTTAATTAGTTATGTAAACATATCTCGGTTTTGGCTTAATACTGGGGGACTAACTGCTGGAAGGAAAGGAAAACCAAGACTCTACAGCCAAGTGTTTGTGATTGACTTTTCTCATCGACCCAGACCAGAGACAAAGACTCAAAAGGGGGTCCAAGTGGGAGAGGCCTAAAAAATGTGCCCAGCGAGCTCCTTCAGTATTTTCCAGCCGCCTTTTGTGGCCACAGCCACATTTCTTGAATTGTCAGTGACTCTCCGGCACCATCTATACACATCAGTCACAGGGGCTGTCTTATTTATTTTATCTGTTGTTCCCCCTCTCTCTCTTTGTTTTTGTTTCTTTTCTTACTGTCAGGTATTTAAGCAGCCTGCCGGTTTTATAGAGCCTGCTGAATGGTCTTGATGGACCGGAGACTCAATGGACAGCATGTGACCCATCTGACCAAAGCTCCTTTATGTACCGCCTCTCCTTTGTTGTTTTGTTTTTGTTTGTCTGTGAGAAAAGAGAGAAAGGACCACTTCATTGGGTAGGAGGTTACCAACTTGCTCTATTAAGGCACTGGGGATTTCATTAGCCACAGTCAAACAAGGCAATAAATAATAACTTGTGACCTTTGAAGTCTTAAGTCTCATAGACTGAGAGGTGGGGAGAGCAGGCTTCATCGCGCCAAGTCTAAATAAAAGGTGTTGGAGATGCTTCTCACTGAAACTCTTTGCTGAGCAAAGGAAACCTTATTATTCTTTTTTTTATCATAATTCAAGTTGACCGTTTGTTTTTCTTCCAATGAGTGTGGGCAGTCTAAGAAAAGCCATCTCAGGACTGGCTGTGTGGACTGCTGTGGCTGTGTGGCAGGGTGGGGCAGTGGAGTAAAACAAGGTTCATTATGAAGTGTGCAAGAAACGGTGCCTTCACACTCCAGTACACACGTTTGCTCAGTGGTGATTAACTGGCCCCCAAAGAGGAAATGCTGTATTACTTTAGCTACTGTTTCCAAGAGCGTTACGCTGAGTAAGGTTGTAGACTATAAGAAGTTCGACCTGACACTGAGCCTGGTGGGTTTTATTCAAAAGCTCCAAAACTGCAGTGTTGTCCCACTTATGCATCGACGTCCTCCTAAAAGAAGATCAGTGATTTCTTTTCAGAATCTGCTGAGACAAAGTGTGGGGGCTGTTTAATTAAAGATTAAGAGAGCATGACCCCCCATCGGACCTAAATTTCATAGGGTCCTAAATTTGCGTGACCTGGCCAGGATGGGGCTTTTGCTGAGTTGCCCCATACAATGGCCTCTGGGAATTCACCGCTTCTGTGCCCCAACTGAGTCCCCCACACCCACACCCGCCCCCAAAGTCCTTATGTCCCCTGCAACTCTGCACTACTTCCTGTAATCATCCCCACATGTGGTGGTGGCATTTAGCCTCCTCTACCATGGCACACGTCATTAGGCCGAGCTTTAAGCAGGTCTACCTTGCTCCAGGCCAAAAGGGGAAACTTTCTTTGTGGAGGTGGGGGGTGGAGGAGGTGGTCGGAGGTGGGGGTTAATGAACCACCGACTGAATCATACCACCTAGAGAGGTTTTGACATGCTGAGGTAGCCGTAGCTGCCTACACGTCGGCCAGCAGTGGCTCTTGTCCAGCTCCGGGGCTGGATTCACGTGAAGGGAGTGTCTGTAGGAGTGTTGGGTGCCAAAGGTCAAGCCAGTGAAAGCTGTAAATCCCAGAGGGGGACCGGCCTAAAGGTCAGTCAGTCATGGTGATTAGAGGAGCCATCTACAAGATGCGAGAGAATCGGGGGTGGCACAGGAGGATCCAGTATGAATCCCGGCATTCGGGGACAGACACTATTGTTTTCCAGAAAGCCACTTTGACAACATGCGTGGTTTATATTTCAGGATAATAGGGAGAGCTTCCTCAATAGAGAAAGGAGCACTTAAGCAAACATATGAATAACATGCAACAATGTCTCCCCTGTTGACTGAAAGTCTGGAGCGTTTTGATTGATGTCTGTGCATGTTTGCTTTGGTCACATCAGTGGTTTCATACATTGTAAGGACGTGTACTTTGGCTGCATGATTAGGTCTTTTTTTTTAAATAAATGTTTCTTCAAATGAGAATAACCCACATGATCGTCATATTAGATACAAAAAAGTGCCCACTGATTGGAGTAATGCTATTGCTTAGTGCAGGTGAGCCTTTTACTGTTGAAATACAGATGTTAGACATCACAGTCAAATTGAAAGAAATCTTACATAAAAAAAATTGTGGTTACTCTATCAAGAATAGGTTTGATGAGCTAACAAAGAAAAACTTGGATCAGGATTTTTTTTATGTTTGAAAATATTTTAGAGTGTGAGCCTGTAATTATTATTTGCAAATGCAAACCACACGCAAGCCTTCATACTGCGGTGTGTATTTGTGACAGGAACATCCACAGCTGGTCAGTCATTCTCTCTCAGCAACTACTCATAATCTCATCTTCCTCATTTATTCTGAACTGTATTTCTAGGATTTCTATGTGCTCCAGAGACTCACTGCGATGGGGCTGAACACGATATCAAATAGGTCTCTGCTATTGTTGTCTTATTCCACGTTGGTCAATGCTCACTGGAGATACTTTCATATTTTCGGGCAAAATTCTGGTTATTTTATGCGAAAGCCTTGTTTCCCTAGTTTTTTGAAGCACAAGAAAGACAGTTAGACATGTGCACTGCATATTCTACTCTAACCTCATCAATAACCCAGATTCATGTTCATGTAACTGCATGGCTTTTCATGTATATGCTTTTTTTTTTTTTTTGCTGTGATACCGAAGATGTAATTTTAACCATGATTTTCCTGCAGGTTTTCCTTTGCGCCTCAAAAGACCTCTGTCATGGCCAATGTCAGCCAACAGCACTGAGAGTGCCCATCCCTATTCAAGCACGTCTCAACCCTCAACCTACCAATTTCACAGGAACTTGACAATAAGACATGGGTAAAAAAAAATCTGCTTTATTCTCTATGAAGCGTCTAATTTTATGAGACTTGTTTAATAATCTGGTTTTAAACTGATGACGTGTTTTGAAAGTTCACTGTAGACAATATTAAAACCTCACTTCTGTTTGATTCAGAGACACCAACTGTAAAAACTGAATAATCACAGTGGACATTCATCTTCTCTGTATCTGTGCTGACAGAACTCTCACTGACCTCACAAGTAACACATAACACAGTGTAGTACATTTATTATTATCTGTAAGTAAGATGTAGGTTAATAAATGAATAGATATTTGTTCTTGCATATAACCCATTCCGTATTATTCAAGAAATATGTCTTTATTTTGGTCAGGGATAATGCTTAAGGGCGACTTCTGTATTTTGTTATCAAATGTGCAAGTCCAGCTTGTGACCAAGGGAAGAGTTGCAACACTAATACTTTTCTACATATTGGGTGTTAATAAGGTCAGAGGAAAAGAAACCACTATTTGGCAGAGGAAATTGGAGTTATTGTTATTATTTTTACACATGCAACAGTAGAATCTGTGGGACTACAAATAATAAGGAGGTAAAGCCAATTTCAACAAAAAATCATATCATATTAGATATCTGTACATATCTAATTCTACTAGAGGAAGTATTTCAGTTGTATCTTTTTTGGTCCTCAGTGCGTCAAAATTTGAGGTCAAACTGGCTGACACTGTGCCGATATCACAACTTGTGACGAGTCTTATTTATCACTTCTAGGCCCAGTGAACCCTTTGACAAACAGTAAAAAGGTGTCTGCTTCAGTGTGTGTATGGTATAGTACAGTTAAACCCAATTACTTCGGATACAAACCCTCCACTTAATGGAACACAAACCCTTGGAGGTGTTCAGATGTGAGTTAAGTCTTGCGTTTATCCCGACAATAGCTGTAAACTCTTCAACCCCTATCTAGGAAGCCTGTGCTCCACTTCACACTCACACCGTGACCTCATTCACCTCCAGACAAGTTAACTATGTCCCCCCTCCTCCTCTCTACCTCCTCCTCCTCCTCACTAACCCTTGGTCCAAACTGAGGGAGGATGAGTGGTGCACCACTTAAAACGAGCCGGCCGCAATAGAGGCGTAGCCATCACCTCCCCACATTCACAAATAACCCCTTAAACGAGGAGAAGTCAAAGACAGAAATTCTAATCACTTGCCTTCCCCTCCTTTTTTGTTGAGGGAGATAAATAAAGAATAGAATAGAATTTGAACCGAGGCCAAAGGCAGGATAGGCTCTCTGAGTATTGTTGGATGATCTCCATTTCGTGGAGGCAGGGGCTGAAAAGAGTGCTGTCTTGTTAGTTAGTGTGTAATGAACAACTTTCACAAGCCAGTTGGTCAATGGGAATCACAGCATTCCATTCTTGGGCTTTTAGAAATTCACACTGAAGATGGCTGGCACACATCTGACTTGCCTTTAAACAAATAATGAATGAATTAATACTAATATCGCGACGATAAACAATTCATTTTTATCTAGTGTTTTTGTCTCATATTGGTCACCAGAGATCCGAGCTTCATCTTTCATGTAGCTGGTTAAAAGAAACGAGAGTGGAGGCGTACAGAGGCTAAAAAGAACTGCCTCTGTTTGGTAATCGTTCTCTCTCTATCTTTTCATATGACCAGACCTTTCATTCCATCCTTTTCACCACAAAAGAAAAGAAAAAAGTTTGTCAGTCCCCTGTTTCTTTTGTTGTGTGCTTTCTTCTCCATGCTCTTTCTACTTTTATCCTAATCCCAGCCATGCATGAGCGATCAGTTGTGTCCTGTTGTTTCACTGTTCTGCTAGTTTTCAATCAGTAGGGTTCCTCTTTTGTTCCTTTTCTTTGCCAAACACAGAAAAGGTAAGGAGAGGAACGAGTAATGAAATCTCCTCTGTAGACTTAGGCCTTTGTATCCCTCATCAGGATTTTTAGATATAGCTCTGACTGTAATTAAGGGGGATTGTTGCTGTGATGCTGCTCTCTGCTGCCTTTCCTGTTGGTCTTTGGAGAGTTAGAGGAAGGCTGCATCAAAGCTTATATCTGGAGTCCAGCAATCACAAAAACTGTACTGTTTTGATGTATGAAACCAATAAAAAAAGATCAGCGGACATCAGAACTTGTCGAAACCCAGTACCTGACAGGCCAAGACATGACTGTTTTTGTCTTTAAGACACAAACAGCTTGCAGACAGCTCAGGATCTAAAAGTCTACCTGAAACCAAAAAACAGAATTATGAACAGACTCCTGCAGGAAGCCATTCTGGCTTGTCCTTAAGACACCTCGGGAGAAGCTTTGATCCTCCTTTGAAAATTTAGATGGGGAAAAAAATAATAACTTGTGTTTTCTTTTACACAGTTTTTTTTACCCATTTTCAAGTTTATTGGGCAGTACTGAGTCTGACTGCCAATATCACTGTTATTTTTGGTATTCACAGAGCTGCGCAGATCTGCTGATACGTGGTCTGGTGTGGAGACTACTGTTCTGTGCTATTGCTGTGGTGATCGTTATTAGCGTGATCATGGCACTATGCTCTCCATATGGGCTCAGTGGGGACAGAGGCTGAGGCCCGTTCAAAGGGACAGTCATTGTTACAGACTGATCTCTAATCTCTGTGGTTGTCTGCCCTAATTAAAAGTCTTGTGGGTGTGTAGGGTGCCTGGGCCTCTGCTCTGCAGGAAATTATGATCGCAAACGTCTTCCTGTTGAGTCCTGCACTTGGCACTACAAAGTGATGAAGGCCGCCATTACCTGAATGGGCTGGAATCAGAGCAGACAGCCGCATCATCCCAGCTCTTAGTCTATCAGGGCCGTGCACAAGTGGCCATTGTTGACGCCAAAAACGGGATTAAGGAGGGTCTTCAAGGGAATTGATTTTCATGTGAGAACAATAGTGGGGCGCAGAACACTGGGGCCTGGGTCTGAATCACACGGCCAAAGAGCTTTATGAAAAGGGGTGCGCCGCGAGCACTGAGATTAAAGCAATCAGGTTTTTTACCCCCACTCTTTTTGGATAACCCTCCTCCTCCTTCTCCTCCTCCCCCTTCCTCCCTCCCTCTGTCCTCGTCCGCCCGGCACAGTAATTTTAACCCAAATAATGACCACAGAGGAAAGCCTGCTCAGAAAGTGTGGAGGGAAAAAAAGACACAAGTTGTTTACTTTTCCCCACATTTCCTTTTTCACTTTGGCCTGACAAAGGTTCAAGGGCCATCGACAGGGTGGAGGTATGTGGATCGTGATGCAAAACGTCTGAGCAGATTCTGCACTCTCTCTCCAATGTTCCTAAGAGCCAGGCCAAAGGCTCATGTGTGTGTGTGCGTAGAGAAAGGCTGTAGGGGTGTGGGTAACTGGGCTGGGAGGCGACATGGTTGTTTGGCGGGGACCAGTGTTGGGGTGAACATGACGTGTCACTGAGAGGGGATCAGGGGTTACGGATGAAAGGGACGGCCGCCTTGTCCTCTGTCTTTGGCCGACTGCGTGCAGCTGTGGGCACCATTGTGGACATGCTCATTTGCATACATTTGGCAGGAGCTCTGGGAGGCAGCCCAGGCCAAGAGGAGCGGCACTGTTTAAAATGGGGGCGAAAGGGCGGGCAAGTAAACACCCAGTGTATGCAGATACATACCCATACATTATCTGCACTACAGTACACACAACCGCAATGGCCAAAGGAGAGAAAAGGCTTGTTATTCCAGTGTCAACATGTAAATATAAACAGTAGTGCGGGAGGGTGCGCATCGTATTTCAGCGGGTGATAAGGCCGTGTCACCCTGATGTCATAATGACAGAGTGAGCGACTGAAGGAGTGTGCTGTGTGGGGCTCTTGGCTGGCGGCGTAGGGGTGTGTCCTACCCTGACTAGAGACAGGTTTATTGGGCCTGATGAGTGCTAAGCTCCTGTGCCTAGCCACAATGGAGCCTGTGATCTCCCTTTGTGGCTCATTGGGAAGCACTGGTGCGCTCTGCAGCCCCCGCTCTGTCATTAGACAGATTGTGAACAGGCTGCACAAGGCCCAGCCAGGGATGACGGAGCCACCAGCCACTTCATTAGGGGCATTATGAAGAGGACTGAAGCTTTCTTCTCTCCGCCTGTGTCCAGAATTCACAGGTCTGTTTAATCACATAATTCTCCTCAAGTGCCCCAAGGAGGCTGCAGCACAGCAAGGGCCCTTTAGACCCATGACAACTTGGAGAGATTAATTATATTCATCTTTTGGAATATCTGCAGAATAAGAGGGAATTTGATATTGGCTTGCTTTTATTTTTTTTCCTCTCGTCTATTTCCAACCAGCTCTTTGATGTCCTCCTGTTATTGTTGGGGGACGTCTGTGCGATTCTCTGCTGCCGAGCTTTGATATGCTCTAGCAGGGGTTAAGGGTTAGCGTCCAGAGGTCTGGGGCCAGGACGTTCTAACTTCTGTCTTGGAGAGGGCTGACCTCTGGACCCGAGGGTTGGTCAGAGAGACTCCAAATTCTGCCTCCCTTTGATGCGCGCTCTTTCACAGCAGTTAATTAGCCAGGGTGGCTAAACGTTTAGCCTGGGCGTGAAAGAGTCTGGGATAGCATGTGTGTCCAAGACATTGCCCGCTTTTTTGTGTGTGTCACAAGGTCTTTTGAAACAATGTGGTACTTGGACAACTTGTTTGCATAGGATAGTGGGTGAATGCTGCAGCCTATTCACACGAGCTCATTCACCAGCAAGAGTTTTGAGAAGGCCTTCCTGGTAATGAAGGGAAGTCCTTGACATTTAATTCATTTCCTCTAATCAACTACACCATTTCCCTCTTTTTCTGTCTCTTTGTTTTCTACATGTTACAGGAATCCATCCTACAGTGATGTGGAGTAGAAAAAAACTCTTATCTGGCAAGTGGTAGTTGCTGCATATGAATCCTTTCAAGCCAGTGCAACATTTCTTCCATGAATCTTCATACCTTCCTAGGGGGGGCATAAATATAAATTTCAGAGTATATGGCTTTCATCAAGTATCCAGTGAGCAGACAGGATTTCAAGCAGGATCCGATTTTTCCCCTTCCCTCTATTCTAACAACTCCTGTAAGCAAGTCATGAGCCAGACTGGTAGCCTCAGCTGTAACATACTGGATTCATCACCGCTTAAATATCAATTCTTCACTGCTGCACGTCAGGGATAATAATTTCCCTGTGTGTCGGTAGGAAAGGGCAAATAAAGCCTGTTTGTTCGATTCTGGAGGGGCAGTAAAACTCCCCTTTGCCTCCTGGCCCAGAGTGCACAGGCCTACAATAACAAGGTAATATATTACATCAAGACTAAACAGCAATAGATCTGAATTAGGATACAGCAGTAGTTGTGATGAACACATCTGTGCTCTTTGCTCATTGCAGAGCCTGTAAATACAATAAGTCATTAAGCACCAGTCACGTATTTAAGTTTTCTTTTCCTGCCAAATCCTCTTTAGCCTAAGGCAACCTTCAATCATTTGCCGACAGAGCAACATCAAATAAAATTTCATTTCATGTTGTTTGGGCTTTGGGTAGTGGAAGGAGGGAGCCAGGTTGGGTCTGGTTGATACTGTAGAGATATTGATCTGCTATTGAGCACACTGTGTCCAGACAGTTTCCATCCCCAGGGACCCAAACACTAAATCATTCTCTCATTTTAAGCTAACTTGTAAGTCTGCAGAGCTGCCAAAGCTCTCATGGAAGACAAACTTTAAAGCAAACTGCTGTCATTCGTCTTGTCTGGCTCCTTCCTTTCTCATGTCCTCTGTTTTTAGCTTTGCATCCACTGCACCCTATATTGATTCAAACGAAGCTGCTGCCACTACAAACTATGATCTTAAAGACATATTCCCAAACAAGACCCTTTTTGTCTTAACAAGCATGAAGGGATTTTAGGAGATTTACACTCTGCCTGTGATTTAAACATCAAGGCTTAACCTATTTCTTTATGAAGAAGCAGTTGCAGGGGATAGGGCTGTTCTCAGCGTATAACTTGATGATTCACTCATTTGTGGATAAGTGGAGGGAAATAGATTTAACTCTTTTATCACTGGCAGATAGATGTAATGTGTATGATCAGCTACAATGTTTCTTATTTATGATGGTGCTGTGGTGTATGTAGCGCTGCGAAAAGGAGAAGTACGATTTCCAAACACAATTTCCATCCACTATTTGAAGGGGGGAATTTTCTGGGCTTGAAAACATACAATGACTAATACAATAGAGCTTTGTTATCAATCATGAATCACAAGAACTGAAGAAGGGTGAAGCATCTTCAAGCATCCAAAACCAAGTCCAGTTGCCTCACTTGAAGTCTTCATAGATATTTGACTTTGCCTGTAGTTCAAGCTGTGATTGTTAAATTATTTTTGAGCAATCTGGGGATTATTGACAGTGACATCCCATCGGTTTTTTTTGCCATGTACACTGCTATTTTCCAAGGGTTCCTCACAGCTGTTGCTCTGTTGTCATGTATGAAGTCATCAAACTATCAGGCGCTCTCTATGAGGATCATAATAAACCATTGAATCAAGCAACTCTCATACCCCAAACTATTTCTCAAGTCAGTACATCTGTCTGATCCAATGATTGCTGGAGCGTATAGTCCCTCCATATGCGCTGTTTTGTGTGTGTCTGTGTGCCTTTGTATGCAGTTTCCTTGGTAGTCAGGACAGGTTTTGCAGTGCTTGCCGCTGTTCTCCTGCTCGGCCACCTGCAGCTGGGGATCGATCGGCGCTCTGACACCCACAACCTCACCCCCCACCAACTGGCCCCCACCTTCAGAATCCTGTCCCGTCGCTGTCTGTATCAGCCACACCAACAGGGGGCTGCCTGTTTCTTCATTTCACTGGTGTGGGTCAAGTGCTCATCCATATAATTACACAGCTGTGCAAAGGACACTAATACAAACACAAGTTCCAAAATAAAAATAATAATAAGAAAAAAAAAACCTCACAAACCATAAAGTATTGTCTTTCCAAATCTACTGTATGTACAGATGCAATATGTTATTTACAACAATATATTGAATATAGCTGACAAGCAGACAATGTTGACATGATACTATGTCACATTATTACTTGCTTTCATGTATCATATTATGATTAAATGTCAAATAAAACACTTTCTTATACTATTCTGTATCAAAATCATATATTCTTCTATCTTTTATATGGATTTATCTGTAACACTTTTTTCTTTACGCTCAAATAAACAGAGTATATACAGTAGGCTATACACTGTTGCCCATAAAATTGGAATCATTTTGTTTTCAGACACATTCCTCTATTTATTCACAGTGATATGTTTGGAAGAGACTGATCTATAATATTTTGAGAAGATATACACTTTTTATCAAGAATAAATCACATTGTCACAATCATTTCATGAGTTGAAGTTAAAAAAAAAATCATTCATCTTTATTGGTTACTGTGTACATTTAATAATGAATTAATATACAGTTTATATAGGTACAGTATACATAGTGTAGTAATCAGATAGAGGTGTTATTAATATATTGTATCTGTCAATAACTCCTCCTGTGGGATGTGGAAGCTGAAAAAAACTGATACTTGTGTCAAACATGGTTATATAATGATATAAAATGTGCTCAAAGGAGATGTTGTTATTGTTAATAAATGCTGTACACGGATAAACATGTGTCTTAAAATGTGCCTACAGCTAAATTACAGCTTGTTTAAGGTCAGATACTAAATGCTAAATAAAATAGGTCAAATGTGTTTTCTATTTATGTGCCTGGAATGAAATTAAGTTAAATGAAAAAGAAAAGTGGACAAACATGTATATTAATGCATGCAAATACTCACAGTCACACACACATAGACACACATTACTCATAGCCTATCACCAGAATGCAGGTAGAACTCAGCCCATCCCTGCTCGTTGCAAACACTGAAACTAAGGAGATTTGGAGGGCTGCTGACTCAAATCCCTCTTATTTTAGAACACCTACACCTCATCAGCCTCGTCGTGGCACATGGGTTTTGACAAGAACAAACTGGTCCTGCTGGAGAAGCGGAGGTTGTGCCAGACCCTTACAAGATACTCCCTGCTGCAGATCCAGAGGAGAGAAGTTTTCTATTATCAAGGACTCTCCCTTAATGATGAAAGTAAACAACCAGAACAAGAGTGTTTAATATTTCATAGCCCACCCACAGGTGTAGTGGTGCGCGGGGAATAACACATACATCCACACATACCAATGCGGATCTGATTAAGATGAGGGTACTGTCCCAGCTGCAATTGGCCACATTTCGTGTGTGCGTGTGCGTGTGTGTTTGTGTGTGTGGACGAGTGTGTGTAGGGTCTTGAACATATTTGCTGCCTCAGTCTTTTTTCTCTCGCTGCTCTCCCTCTCTCCTCTGCCCTCTCTCTCTGTGGTGATATATGGAACATATGGGAAATTATTGTGGGGTTATAAAGGGCTGTTGACTTCAGCAGACATGCAATAAATTAAGCTGTTTGTGCAGGGGAGGAAAAACACAAGCTCTTTAGGAACACTTACTGCAGATTTCCTGTACAGACTTAAGTCTCCTTCTCTTTTTCTTTTTTTCTCTCTTATTCTTCTCTTCCTTTCTCACTCCTTCTCTTCACCTTCAGCCCATTCCCTCTGTCTCTTCCTGACTTCCTCTCACCATTGTAACGTGGGCCACAGCACAATCTCATTCTGTTCTCCTAGTTGGTGGTAACACAGTGGGATATATCCACACAAATTACACACATAAAACTCGCAAAGCCTGGAAAATATTTTAATAGTTTCCGCACCCCCTTAGCGGCAACAAGCTGCATGTGCAGAGCTTGGTGAACACCACCAACATTATTGGTGCAATTAAATGTGAAACACAAGAGAGGAACATAAGGGAGTGGGAGCCCAAAATGGCTGTAAACAAGGAAAATGACACTTGACAAGTTGTAATTTATGGACGTCGTTTCAAAGGCAAGAGACTCACCGTTCCTTCTCTGGCAGAGGAGGAAGAATGAGGCACAAGGATCCAGGCATTAGAGGAACTATTCACAGAATGTTAGTGCATCAAAGCCACACAGAGACAAAAAAGGGGAAGAGAAAGCTGTGACTTCAAAGTTGAAGCATGATGAGAAATGCTCAGTGAGAGAGAGAGTGAGAGAGAGAGACCAAGAGAGAGACAGGAAGTGTGTGTATGTGTGTGTGTGTGTGTCAGAGAGAGAGAGAGAGAGAGAGAGAGAGAGAGAAAGAGAGAGCTTTGCAGGATGACAGTACCCAAAGCAAGCATGGGATTGGGGGGTGAGGTGGGAGGAGGCCCCTGGATACAGGCGTATTCTCCTCATCTCAAAGAATGCTAAATCACACACACACAAGCACACACACACACACACACACACACACACACACGCACACACACACACACACACACACACACACACACACACACACACACACACACACACACAGACACACACAGGGGCTGTCTGGGGAAGAGACGCCATTAGAGAGAATAGAATAGGACTTTGAGCTCTCATACTCCAATCCCATCTAGAAACAAATCAGAGTCACCATTTACGTGTTTACTCTCTCTCCAAAATGAGGACAAAACTGAACCAAAACAGTCAGAGAAAATAAGCACACCGAAGAAAACTGAATACGCTGTCATGCTTGATGAAAGCTTCCAATTTATCCCTCAACAACAGCAGTCAAGGCCAGATGTTTACGGTGAAAGTTACACTTTGTGTTATGACTGCAAATACGCTTGCCTCACTAACTCAGCGTACGGTATACCGGTGTGATTTAGCAATACGCTGCCAACACAATGATTGAAATGGTCTATTTAATTTGTTTGTTGTGTAAACAGTGTCAGAAGAAGACTCCTAGATAAGTCATGTGCTGCTCAGAAGTGTTGCATCTGACGCAGTTTGCATCACTTTTACACTTCGGTTTCTTCAGATCTTCTTTAAGTAATTCTGTCACCTAATCATGACTAAGGCCTGTTTTTCACAGAGCGCCCAGTCCCACTATTTAACAGCTCTCCAGGTTCTGCTTTTCAAGAATTACGTTTAAAAACCAAATTGACAAAACGATCTAATGCATGTGGAGCACAGCATAAGCTCATTCTTCAAAGTTATTGGACCTGCCAAAGGCATTGAACAGTGAAAAATGTTTAATTTGAGCAAACTGCAATCACTTTACTTGAAAGCACTGCTTCCCTCAAATGTGATCCATTTGTTAGCACTGAATCCCACAGTGGACCTAAGGAAGTAATGGAGATTAACCAAAATTTGAAACTCTTTGCGGCAGATATGGAAGCCCCTTTGCCACATAAATACACAAGTGAAATTTGCGGTGTAGAGATCCTGCAATTCACAAAATGACAAGATGCCTGTCTGATGCACCAAACACCTCCAATTGCAGCTCATTAACTCAGGGGAAAGCGTTTCACAAGCACGGAGAGTAATTATTAAAATACTTCCATTAACTGGAAGAATAAATATCTCGGGTTGCAGCCCAAAGTGTCTTCATTTGGGCTAAAATGTGAGATATGCCGTTGCTATGGTAATATGGCAATGGCTGTGGCCCTCCTCCCAGCTGTTGGTGGGTTTTGTGTGCGAGAGAGAGAGACAGAAAAAGAAAGAGAGAGGCTGTGTGACCGTGTGTTTGTGTGCGTGCACACATGCATTGATGCTGCCTCCGTGCTGTGTTCCCCCTTTCAGTCCTCAGAATAGTGTCTCTACTAATCCGTGAAAGTTGCGGTGCTCTGAACCAGTGGCCAAGCCTTTTCCCACTGAACCAAGGCCCAGGGTCTGCGCTCTGCTTTACACTTGATTGGTCCCTCCCGTGGCAGGACTCCCCTCCCTGCTGGGCGTGGGCCCGTCCCCCTCGCTGGGCTGCTTAGCACTGCCTAATCGCCTTCTCTCCACCATAATTACCAGCGCTGAGCCCAGAACTCACCAACACACCATTAGAGTCTGGCCAGTCCAAGCTCAGCAGCCCTCACACATCCAGCCCTGAGCACAGGCCCAGAGACAGGCCCAAAACCAAGCCCAGCTCCACCAAGACAGCACCTGTTCATACTCAGGATGCCCTGCAGCACTGTGGACTTGGCTGGTACTGCTTCTGGGTAGGAAAAAGAGAGAGGGGGTTGGCAGCTGTGCTGTTGTCCTCCTCCCCCTGCAGTGGAGGTGATGTGTTTATTTGGGCTGGGATGCTGCAGTGAGAAGCTGTGAGAGGTAACTATCTCCATGTTGTGCTGTACAGAGCACCAGAGAATCCACCCTGCAGAGACAGAGCCCTTTGATATGTGACCACTTCAAACCCTCACATACAATGGAAGCAGTCAGTTGTGGAAATAGCCCCAAGATGATGTTGTGTGGGCAAGGTGAGACACATTTGCTCTGCTAAAACCCAACCCTGTACTTTATTTTTCCACCTATATTCTTACAGCAAAGTAAATACAAAATATATCAGACATTCCGAATGCCGACAATCCCGCAAAATGTGTAATATCAGAAACAGGAATACTCCCACTTTCATTTCTCTGGTGCCTACAAGGTTCTTGAATTTCAAACTATTGCAGCATTGGTGAAAGCATATGGGACTGGCCAGGTGAAATGCAGTGACCTGGCAAACAGCCCAAAGACAGATGAGAACTGGGTACACGTCAGAAGGCACTGTGTGTGCTGGCACAAACAGTACCCAGAATGTGGATCAGACAGACACACAGCACTCGTTAGCTTATTACTCTCTTATTAGGAACATTTTTGCCTTGCATGGATTGGCAGAGTCCCGCTAGCCACCCTCCTCACATGGCCCAGGCTCTGTCAGAGCTGATCAAAAGACATTTCTTCACATCTCCAGACGCCATAGAAAAAAGGAGAAGAAAAGAGGGAGAGAAGAAAAGAGCCAGAAGGGGGCATACTGCTCTCTCTTTACTCTGGTCTTTTAGTGAATGAGGACTTTTCACAATGCCCTCTCCTCTTTCTTTATTTTTTCATTCTTCCGTCGGCAAAAAAAAAGAAGAAAAAGAAAAAAAAAACAGCATTTCCCATTGCGTTTCGCCAAATTGTTTTTGCCATATCAAAAACAATTATCCTCAGGTGAAGAATGTGCCTGCAGAATTACAACCATCCCAGGGGGAGAAAGAGGTCTTCACAAATCTGACTGGCTTCCAGGCAGCCAAGACCCCCTCGAAGTGGTAATGAAAAGTGTAACTTTAGCCTCCCAGCTGTACGTCTCAATCCATAATCCTTCACCAAAAACCTCACCATAGAGCCGCCTACCACTCCCATGGTGCTCCCAGCCTGTGCCGGGCTGGGCCTGCTCTGATTTATGTGGCAGTCCTGTGTCATACTCTCAACCTGAAAAGGATTTGCTCTCTTATATTTACCAGGGTGGTCAGGGCAGCTCTCTGGGAACACAGAAAGCCCAGTCTGCGGGCCTCACTCCCAGGCAGTCTTTTTACCCCTCTGTACCCAGTGCATGGACGTTTTGGACCTTACCAGAGTCAGACGAGGCTCCAGTGTTTCCATAGTGGTGTGTTTCAGCAGTGGAGAGGTGAGTGTCTGTGTGGGCTTGTGTGTGTGTGTGTGTGTGTGTCTGTGTACGTGCACGGCTGTCTGCAACAACATACAGCACCGATGAATGAGTACCTGGTACGTGTAAGTGCGTCATAATGGCGAGGGATGGCAGCTCGGCCTGTGAAGTAACAACGGGCCCACAGACCTCTGGAAGGCAGAGACAGATAACACATCAGCACTTTTTCATTATGATATAATAGTGTTTATTTTCTTGATCTTTGTGCTTTTATGAGGGAGTTTTATAAAGATGCAGTGATTTTGACAAAAAAAAAAGATATTGTGTAGGAAATTGTCTTTCTCCAGGATATACAGTGTGGTCATTTCTATCTCAGGCAGAGAAAAGTGTTGGAGGAAAGTGTTTTACAGTACTCTCCTGGTAGCCCAAGCCAACTGCTTCTGTGAAACACTAGATTAAAAATGTATTGATTTCCAGTGAATTATTCTGCCAAAGTTGAAAAGGAAGACACTAATTGGTAGAACTATGACTAATTGATGACGTGTGTGTAAATTACAGATTTTCAAAGAGTTGAAAGACATAAGAGAGCACAGTCTTCAGCAGGTCTGTCCATCACGGGTTGTCTCTTTGGTGCAACTGACTTGGGTAAAAAGTACAGACTGTGCTACTCACCCATACAGCATGACTAGAGCTCCAATAAGAGGTGAGCGCTGAATGCACGTTGGTAGACGAACCGTTGTGGATGGTGGTGGTCCACTCTGCCACTGTGCATCCACTCCATACAAGTAAACAAGGTGCGGCGCTCTCTGGACAGCTGGGTTTATACATCCTGTGGTTGCTTGACTACGTATGTGGTGGTGGGAGCAGTGGGTGGTTGATGCAGACTCGAAGGAAGGGATCAGCTCATCCTATTTTATGAGTGTGTGTGTGTGTGTGTGTGTGTGTGTGTGTGTGTGTGTGTGCGTGCATCTGTGTGTGCGTGCACACCCACACTGTGTGCATACGAAAAGGTCTTGTATGCATGTGTATTTGTCTGACAGCCATGTGGCTAATACTAAACACTGTCTGGTACATTCAGAGCAGGAAATGAAAGCAATACAGCTTGGTGCATGCACAGCGCATGCCTGATATAATCCACATTTTCCACTGGTGCATCGCGGTTAAAGGTGCAAATTAAGAGATCTCACTCCTGCAAAATCTGAAAGAAATAACCATCTCCTGACCGGAATTTCAAAGAAATGTGGCGTGACCTGAGAAAGACATTTGGACCAATGCAAATGCAGACAAAATGGCCGCTGTTGCTAAGCTAACAGGGGGAGGAAGAAGATGGAGCTGACAGTCTTTGAATGCTGCATGAAAGCAACACATTCACAGCTGACTTTATAGATCATAGACGAACATTAAATCGCATAACGCTCGCAGAATTCCTCATTTTGCGCAGTTCGTTTGAACAGCTTCAGAAATACAGTTTCAGGTGCGTGTTGCATTGTACGAGCGATTCACACTCTCGAAGGTTTCCTGACATTACAGCCTCAAGTTGACTATTAAAATGTGCAATTTAGTTTCCTTGGCATGACATTGTTTACAGTTCGCACAATTTAGAGATAAAATGTGTAAATAACAATGCTGCACACCTCAGCAGACTGCAGTGTTAGAATGAGTGACTACGTAAATATTTTCATCCAGAATTGTGAGTTATGAGATGAGTAAAATGTGACAGCTTCATATGAAAGTCTGTTTGACTCGTAGCAGTTGAAAGTCTTCATAGTATGACACAAGGAAAGCCTTCAAACCCCCCCCCCCCCCACCCACCCACCTTTTTTTTCCTCGTGTGTTAGGTTAACTTTGGAAAATCATGTGAGAGATAGTTTTCTTTGTAATTGAGACTTAAAGATAAGATAAGACTGGTAACTTTCTCTGCCAGCATACCTTCCCCTGTTGTCAGGTTTTAAAGTTTAGATTATGGTGGCGAACGTGCTTTGGAGGGGTGCTCTATAATGTTTAAAGTTTGACAGGTCAAAGAAGGTTAAGAAAGAAAAGAAAGAAAGAAAAATGCAGAGACTACTTTATATCAGTATTTAAACAGATTTGACATAAAATAAAATTTTACAGAGACATGACAGCTGTAAGCTCAAATAAAATGACTCCTATCGACTTCATTTCCATCAACAGGCAAATGTTTATAGTTTCCTCTTTAAGCACTGTTGACCCAGTGATGTAAATACAACACAAAAGACTTGTAGACAATTGACGATTTGTGTTGTGGGGATGTGTAAGTGTCCTGATAAGTAGGAGGGACACTGCTGACAGTTCAATGTCCTCTCTACTGATGAACATATGAAAAACAGATGGTGGCCTTTCATTCTGCAAGCTGAAAGAAGTTTCACATTTCAATCTGAGAGAAACATCTGATTTGACTCACAGTTTTTGATCAAAAACCCTGGTTCTTATTTATCATTGCATATTATTAGATTATGATGAGAGCCTTCCATTCTAGACAATGTTCCTTGAAGAAATAAAAGACTTGAAATAAAAGAATCTTCTGGCAATTAGATACCACCTTGAAATAGGGGGCTAATGAATTTCATTGTCTTTTGATGTGGCGCGTGAAGTTTCACAAATGTAAAAACAATTGAAAAGAATTACAAAGAAACTTATAAACAGATGGCTTCTTCAACAAACAGCTAAAGTAACACAAAGTATGCATAATTACTTTGCAATTGTTCTTGCAGATACTGTATTTGTCTGACATAAGCTGGAAAACTTCTCAGATAACTTTCTTTTCTCCATCTGCTGAAATCAGGGAAAAAACTATTTCAGCCGTTTATAAGTGTCTCTTCATTTAAAAAAGTATTTGTGTGTGTGTAAGTGATCAAAATCAAGTTCATGTAAACTTACTCTGACACTGACATAATAAAGTTTTAATTTTAATTAGAAATAATTTTCATAATTACATTCTTTTTTTAAAAGAGTTACTTACCTTATTAATATGTTAATTAATAATTTTATTATGTTTAAAAATAGGATACAAATTGAATATATATGATACTGAAATAGATTTTCATCATTGCTTTCATCCTAAAGTTGATTTGTATTTTCAATTTACATCTGTATAAATAAAACAATTTTTTTTATGATATTGTTGATTCAAATTAATTTTGAAGTTTGTTTTTTTACATAAAATAAAATAAAATAAACAAAAACTCCATACACCACAGCAACAGCTTTAAATTAAACTACAAATGTCAAATTAATTATGTATGTGTCTTCCTTTAATTTTCCATATATACATTAATATAAATTCATTGGTTAAGGTTTAGTGCTTATCACAAAAATTAAACTGAAATTATTACTATTTATTTTGATATGCTGCACTCGTATTTGGATGTTTTCGTCATTATAGAAACACCGTACATTTAAAAGTTTCAAAATAAATATTCTTACACTTTTGGTGCTGCTAATGTAAAGCAAAAACACATCGTTGTTATCACATTTATCAATTACTATTTTAAGAGCTTGTTTATCCAAACAATCAGGGTTTTTTTTCCAACGACTATTTTTCAAAGATGAACTATTTTGTTTCGTTTTGTTTTACGATAGATATTAAGTGTGTGTTAACAATCAGAATCCACAGAAAAGAGGATGCAGATGATAATGATGATGATCATAATCATCATCATCACCATCATTATCATCATCATCATCATGACTAAGAGCATTGTGGACACGGTGTCAGTATCTGTAAGAGAAAGCATTAAACGAAGTCGGAGGCCTGAATATATCACCGAGGCCCCCATTTTCATTTTGTCCACTTAAATTGATTCACCTGAAGGTCCTGGTCACATATTTCTTTAAATGTAGCCTCAATGAGCCCAGCTACAATTCTCCTGTACAAAAGAAACGTGTCAGAGCTGCACCACTGATGAGAAATAAATAGGGAATAGGGTTTTGTGCATGTTCTTCAAAGGCGCTTCAATTTCACACCGTCAAATTAAAGCAGCTTTATATTTTAGGCCCATGATTGATTTTCCTGCTTTTGGACTTTATCGACACATTTATGATATAGGTTATCTGAAATAAGATATTTTGTGAGTAAAATTCATCAAACGGTATATATATTTAAAGAGTAAATTAAAAAATGACTTAATAAGAGAATAATTGTCATAAATATAAATATTTTGTAGTTTACTAACCGACATCTTTACTTGAATAAGGCTGATACTCTTCCGCTTCTGCTCTCCTGCGACTTGTAACATTTCCATTCAGATTGGGAGTCATGCAGTCATATCTGTGCCAGCTATTTGTTATTTATCAGCGCTCTATTTTGACTGCTGATGTATATTTTGGATATAGCATTACCTGTCCTTCCATCATGACACATCACATCACAACACTCTCCTGAGCTGAGCGCTGCCATGCTTCACTTTCTGACATATCTGCTGTATGTCACTCAATATCTGCAGAGATGACACACATGATATGTGACCTGAGCATGTTTTACTGCTGGAGCTGTTGCTTATTTGAAGGACTGTGACACGCAAGTTTGAAAGAGCAAATGCAACTGGTGAGTGAGGAGATTCAGTAACCTTTAGCTGGCACGTGTTTTTAAAACACACCTTACTCCCTAGCAGCTATGCCAGACAATCTCTACCATCTCTACTGAGATAGAATGATAGAAATAAACCTAGATGTGGGGGGAAAAAACGCTGGAGATTCTTACCGCACAGTGATATTGATTGTGGTATTTTATTCAGAATTTCAGACACATACAGTAGATCTGTCCAGTACACTTGAGAGAGACCTGCAATCCTCCTCTCAGTAAAATATGGGTCAGCATTATATAACCAGGAAGTTGACTGCCAACTTCCTGCAGCTTGTTTATGGTGACATCTCATTGCTTGGTCGGCAGGGTCCTGCCAGCGTGTGTCTCTATTAGTTCCTATGCACTGCTGGTGTGGGCACCCCCAGCAGCACCAGTGACAGCCCTTATCCTGCCTCTGTGCCCCACCTCGTACTAAGCCCTGGATTTGAAGGACAGGCAGCTCAGGACAGAACAAGCGCACCAAAGCAGAGCATAAGCAAAGCTGCAGAGCAAAAGGCCACACTTCAGTGTATCTTTCTTGGACAACAAGTACTCCACACTACTGCTTAAAAAAGACATGTCACAGTTAATGCTCCATCTGCCATATAGTCAAGGCTTAGCCAAAAAAAAAAAGTTAAAGGGCATTAGTAGTGAGCAGGAAGTTACTTGCCGAATGTGTGAAGGTGTTCTTTGGAAATACACCAACACAGTGATGAAGCCATCAGCCCAATCCCTCACATCTTATTTTAAAGGCCCCATACTTAGGCAGATACGGTCTCCCTTCAACAATACTATCACAAGTTCACACCATTTTGTTAAATTATGAAAGAACAATATAATAAAAATTTCACACATAGCGAAGCAGACTCTTGTTATTACCTTTAAATCTGTGCACTCTTTATTCCAAAAGCAAGAGTTTCCTCCCGGGGAGCACCAGGAGGTGCTGTAAAGCAGTTAGCCTTTGATAGCACAACACCAGCAAAAACAAACATGGCTGATAAGGGGGGCAGGGCTGACAGTAACGTATACTGGTTCAGAGAGTTAGTGCAACATTAATGTTGGAGGAGCTTTTTGGAGCCCGAAGCATCAATATTAAAAAAGTCCCCCCCCACACACACACACCACCCCTGCGTGCCCTCCTACCTGGGGCTCCGTGAGAAGACGCACCCTGCTATGACTTAAGCTAAAAAATTCTAAGTCATGTTGAAAACTGTAGCACGGTTGCTAGCATGGTAGCTAAGAAGCATTCAACAGTGCTTTAGCACCCCACAATGCACGATCAATGGAGAGCTGTGTCTTTTTTCTGCTAAAGCAGCCCTGTGATGCACCTGTTTTGCTGAATTCACTGTATGTCACAACTTTTGATAATCCCTTCTTTAGCTGAAATGTTTTTTTATGCATTTTGGACATTTCAGCAAAGTGTCTTAAGAAGTGGGTTGCAGGCAGTTTCAGTATCGTTACTATGCAGTAGATCAGTGGGAGTAAGAATGGGCTTTGTTGGCGGAGAGTGGCTGGATTAACGACAGTAAAACAATGCTGAAGATTTGATTCACTGTGTCCCAGATTAGGCCCCTGCAGAAAGTGATAAACTAAAAGACGAAGTGAGGCGACCTGGTCCTCCCTCATCCTCATGTGAAGTGCTAAACTTCAGCCTGACTTTGTGTCGCTGAGGCCTGTGAGTCACAACTGTGAAGATATAAACCCAATCTGTCACCAAATGGAGCAGGGAAAAAAAGTCTTGCCAAGTGCACAAGTCTAACATCACCACTTCTGAGAGACACACACCACACACCACACACACAAACACGCATACACCTCCCTAGCTCCGTGTCATTACACTAGCAAATCGCCAATTAATAAAAAGTGAATTAATGGAGTTGTCATTAACACAATCGCTAGCAAAGGTCAGGGTAGACATTAAGGAGTAAGTGACAGAAGTATCAACACTGTTACATTATACTTAATATGACACAATTATGTGAAATAATTAGTTGCGTAACAGCCAGGTTATTTCAGACGGTAATGAGGAAAAATTGGAAAATATTTTTTCCACGTGATAACATACAGTAATGAATAATTTCTCAGCACCAAACATCATGGCATCCCTCTTGGGTCCTAGTTGTTGCCTCAGCGCGTGACCCATTTTGCCTTTTAAAGAAACCAGAATGCTGCTAATTTTGACAGCTCAATTCACGGGTACCCAGCCCTTAACACGTCTGCCACCTTCTGCAGGATTATTGAAAAATGGTGACAGACAAAGAACGCTGGCATGTTGGTGCCCTGATGGTGCCCAGGTGGTGCTCACGGGCCTGAAAATGCATGTTGCCACATGCCCATAATGGCTGCAGGGATGTTGTGCTGCAGGGGCCTGTGCAGGGCCCATTGTCCTGTCCAGCAAAAGTTCATTTTTAAACAGTCTTTCATACGGCCAGTGGTGGAGGCAGCATGTACACCCTTTACTGAGGTAAAAGTAGCAACAGCACACTGCTTAAACAGTCTTAAAGGTCTAAGTACTGCAGTTGCAGCATTACTTAAGTAGAAGTACAGAAGAGTTAGTGTAGCCTACTTATGTATGAAATGTACTTATAGTACCAAAAGTAGTACTCACCAGGCAGCAGAATCTATATCAGGCTATATCGCTGTCGCATTATGTCTTTTATTATAAAAACTCTGCATTTTTCAGGTTGTTGCTGGTTAAGGTGGAGCCAATTTTAACTACTTTATCTATCATTGGGTAGCTTAATCCTTGAGGATGTGTTGTTCTTTTCAAAGTATAATATTGATAATGTTATTCCGAATAGCACCTCACAGCTACAGCTGTCAGATAAAGCTTGTGATGTAAACAGGACAATATTTTTTTTAAGTAGCACAAAATAGAGATATTAAAAAAGGATTTTTGCACTTAACATACAGACTGTGTGCACGCGCGTGCGTATATGTATGTTTGTGTATGTGTGAGATGTCAAATTCATCGTAGTGTAAATAAGAAACCAGGTGATTTTAGTACAGTATCACTAATATCACATTTCATTACATTACAATTCATTATCTGATATGTGTCATAGTTTTGAAGAAATGTGATGTCATGAGAAGTTTTAATAAACACAACACACTGGAAATGAATCGGATGAAATGATTTTCTAAACTATGTACCTCCTGGACATTATCCTGTTATACCTGTTTGCTGAAGGGGCACCATAATGTGTTGCTATGGAGGTGTCCTATTTTGTGGACAAAGCGATTCAGGCAAGCTTGTTTTGTCCCCACAGTGATATTAAAGAGAGCAGAGTCCTTGTCTCTGTCCTGAAAATATTCCTGCTCTGGGATGATGAGCCCTAAAACCTGCTCAGTTGGCGTGACTTCGTCTTTATGAAGGTCAAAGGATTCTGATGAATTACGTTACGTCAGTTTGTTTAAATCAGCAGCTCTGTGGTATATTGAAGGGACTAACCTAAGTACATTCGGGATATATCATTCAGGCATGTGAATTCAAACTGCTGACTGAAGCCGTTCTTGCAACCTGGGGCCACATTAAGTGCCAAATCAACATGGCTGCTGGGCTTGAAAGAATAATAATAATCTAAAAGGGAAAAAATTACATATTGCCAAAATGAAAATGGCAAAGAATGCAAGGTGTGGCTGTGGCAGTGGCCTTCTCTAATAAACACATCTGCTGATTACACAGTTTGAGGAGGCTTGGTAGAGAGACGTGTAAAGAGATTGAGCCCACACGACGACTGCTGAAAGAACACAGCACTCAGTCCCTCACAGCCAGTCACTCAGAGCATGAAGCCATAAAGACGTGAAGCGGAAAGTTGCTTTCACTCTATTTTACACAACAAGAGAACCCGGGCTGCCCAGGGTGGCAGAATATAATTATCTCCCCGAAATCCAGTCAAGGGCTTTCTCATTTTGTTCAGGCCTACTCTGCAGACACACAAAATATCCAACATGGGCCAGATTGAATTTTTCACTGTTATGGTAAGGGAAAACAAAACAAAACGCTATTCCGATGGTGCAGTTTTACGCATGCTCTCTGCATGCGTGTGCTGCATTCACCTCCCCAAGACAGTGGCAAATTGGTGTCTGTCTCTGCTGACAGTGACATGCCTGCAGACAAGTCTGCCTACATGCATGAACTTGTGTCAGCGCTCCGTGTGGCAGGTGGAGACAAAGACCTGCTTCAGGTGGCCCATGTGCCGTGGCGTGGCACCCCGGGGAGAAGCACCATGGTGCTGTACTGCAGATGTCTTTTTAGATATGGCAGCAGGACCAGCCCTGAGAGCCACAACATGACACCCGGAGTCCAGGGCCAGATCACTGCAGCAGAGACAACGCCCACGCCCTTCTGCCACGCTCCTTTTAGATTCATGTTGAATCAGTGCGGCAACTGTCACCTATGTGATTGTGCTCATCAACCCTATCATCCTGTTATACATCCTCTAAGTTGAGTAAACAGGAAATAATTCGGTTCAGAAAGTGATGAAAATGTAAATGCAGAAAAGATGACAAATATAAATTGCTGCTTATTTGTACAGAAGAAGCTGTTCAGGATGGACTGATAATTAAGGTAATTTGGGTTGGGTTAAAAATATTTTTCTTTTATGAGATCAAACTATTTGCATGGCTTCATCAGGTTTATTACCCGCTGCAACTGCATCTGAGCAAAGGTTTCACAAGAGATTTGTTTGGATATGTTTCTCTGGTTAGTTACACACAAGCTGTACGACTGACATACAGATTCTGAGAAGAAACAGACCGACCAGAGAGAGTCGACTATCTGTTCTTTTATCTTTTTTCTTTTATCACATGTCTATAAATATTGGCTGGAACAACCTTTCCTCAGTGGGCTTCAGGTACTTTTGTTCACTGAGAGTGCTCATTACGATTGAGCTGAGTGTTATTTTGAGAGATGGTAATCTGAAACGCTTTTTAATTTGTAGCTGGGCAAATGTAATGCACTTTTTTTATCTGGAGATAACCAGATAAACACAGAATTATTGCCTCATAATTGAAGCTTATCGCTAAATTATGCATAACTTAAGCACAGTCCATACTGAGGCAACATGTTTACATTGGGTTTATGTTTCATGCAGACATCAGAGGGCATCTGGTTCTACCTCAGCCCATATGTGTCCCTCTGATCATGTTTAGCCAATGCGTCCTCTTGTGTTTTCCCTAAGCCTCCTCTCTCCTCCCGACCTTTCACCCGGGCTCCCTCTCTCTCCCTTTGTTGTGCAGGTCAGAGTCCGTGTCCCCGCGCCCACACAGCCGCATGGTCGCGTTTTGGTATGCAGATACACAGACACAGGTAAGTCTGGTCCAGGTGCACCCCACGGTGATCCTGACCCGCTCCGGTTCACCCCTCAGAGCTCGGGTCAGGCCGAGAGCCCAGCAGGCTCCCAGCGCGGGTCACGGAGGGCCTCCACATCCCAGAGATGAGACTCCAGACTGGCATGAAGAGGAGTGTTTGATGTGGCCCTGAGCTGGGCTATGTTACCATGTTACTATGGCTTTAATTAGCTCCAGCAGCTGCTACTTCCTGGTTGACAGGCCCTGGCAAACTCCACTGTCTCTGTAATCTCTTACAGGTGACTGTCAGTTGCATGTCAGCTCGCCGTATAACGACAGGCTGTGTGTTCTTCTTTAAGTCAGGTGTTACAGCTTTAGAAAGCAACATTGCTGTTTACCAAGCTAATTAACTGTGAAGTGACTGTGGAAAAGATGTGAATGGGGATGGGGATGGGGATGGGGAGGGGACTCACTGTGCTATAATGACCACAGCATGTTTCCAAATATGTTATGCAAATATGTCTCTGAGCACCATTCCCCTGCCCATTATTTTTTACAAGTTTGGTGTCTGTTTTGTGAGGATGCAATCACGATAAAGAGACAGCAAAGTTCTCCTGGTGACAGTAAATGTGCCACTCTGCATTCTTTATCTGGATTTCCAGCTTGCACAAAGACATATTAACCACTGGAAATTGCCCTCTGAGGACTGACAGCCAGAAATTGATCTCAGATTAGATGAGCTCACCTCGTTCCCTGCTCTACTTTGTCACTCCCAAGTTGGTGGATCTTTCCTTAAAACTCCACCAGAGATGAAAAAAGGGAGACTTCACAACTGGCTATGGCATACTAATACCCTGGACTCATTAAATTAATGGGGGCCAGATTCCCTTACTGAATGTGCACTGATGCCCTTTGAGTTTGCCGGGGCTAGAGGGTGTGCAGCACTTTGAAAGCCCTGACTGGCATATTGAACGCATTTTAATAGAACCCTTTTGAGACTCCTGGTAGGATGCACAGTAACTCTTTGCCTTTAAGTTCCCGCACCTCTCTGTGTGATCTCGTCAGATAGCCACTCTATCCTCGGATTCAGGCCTGGAGAGGGGGAGGGGACCATGCACGTTAAATGAGGCCAGAGGTGTCCATATCTCAGCAGAGGCCATTCTTTCCTGGAGATGCGGTACTTTGAGACACGGTGCTGAGCAAGCTTTGATGTAGAAAGGTGCTCTGTGTAAGACTCTGAAACAGGAGGCTTACAGGCCGATATTCAGTGGGATTCCCTTCAGGGAAGAGAGTCTGGCCTTTCCTTTGGACAGTCATCGATACAGTGTTGATTTAATTACTCTGTTCTACTATACAGCGAGCCACCGAGGCAGCACAATAAAATAGATTCAGTCCCACATATGCCCATTGTGAATGTCATTGCCCATTTAATGTGAAGACACCACTGTGAATCACTCTATAATATAGGCAAGCCGCAGGACTGTGCAGAATCCAATGAAGAGATTTTCATTGCCAAAGGAAGCAATGGCAGAATTTCAAGGTGTAAAGGGCAAAGAAAAAGATATTGTTTTTAATGGCAATATATTACCAGGAAGATGTCTTAAAAATAATGGGAGGGATAGAATATTAATATGTGAATTTTGCATATTTGCCCAACAGCAAAAAAAGATGAACTGATAAGGAAAGAAAGCTGGGGAACTCTCATTTGCATGACAAAAAAGTCCCTTTAGAGCACTAATACATCATCCTTATGGTTATCAGGAACACAAGCACCAGATGTTATGATAGGCGGAATTTATCTTTAGCGACACTGAGATATTAAGGCAAAAAATCATTTTAGCCTTTAAGTGATTTTTTTTTTTTTTTTTTTTATCGACTTAAAGGTAGGTTACAGCAAAACCAAAACATGCATATTTTTCTCCCATGTGCTGAAAGGACATTATGATATAATGATAATCTTCCTTTCAGTTCTGCCCTGTCATCTTGACTATGAGCTCTTGAACGCCATGAAACAGGGAAAAAAAAAAAAAAAAAAAAAACACACATCGCTGACAATGATGAGATTATACACAGTCAGGAGTGGGTTAGCAGGACTCATCCCGGCGGGCTGAAATATCCTTTAAACACAGCTGAATAAGACAAGTGGCTGGCATCTACAGTCGGATGGTGACAGGAAGATGCAGCAGTCTGAGTCGCACAATCAGGCTCCGGCTGCTGAATATAGTGAATAAACAGAAATCCAGTGGAGCTAAAAATGGCTGACTCAGGTGCACAGCAGAGGAAGCATCCCATCCCTCAACTACAACTCCCACTCTCTCACTCTCTCTCTCTCTCTATTGCAGCCTTTCCATGTGACAAAACCGCACATATACCTCTTGCAGAAAGCCATGTTTGGGCAATCATTTGATTTTCATAGCTAGCTTTGACAGTAATGACTTCATAAAGCCTTTGATTTTAGCTCGATCACCATGGCTGCAACGTTGCTGGATACCGCTCCTCATTAGCGATTCCATAAGCAGAGAGCAATGCACTGCTGTAGCGGCTGATACTTACATGCCTCCCACTCTAAAGTGTGGCGGTAATTTATTCTCTCCCCGGTGCTCATCATCCTGATGCAACTCACACGGTGACAAGAATCCATCTCTGTGGTACCTGGCAACAAAGTGGGAGGAGGGGTAAAGGGAGGGGGATCACATATTTTGTGATCACATCACATCGGAAGGAGGAGAGGACAGTTACTAGGCAAGGTTTAGAGCATCCCTAATGCCATATCACTACCACTGGAGCACGTTGGGGGAAAAAAACGATGTGATTTTATCAGACATATGCACAAATAATCTGAGCATTCAATAGCTCCCTTTTGAGTTTAAATAATTCCAGGAGAGAAGGTATAAACAATTCACTGGCTGAGATTTGATCCCGTATGAGCCATCTCCTCCGTCCAAAGGTTTTTTCTCAGAGTATGGCTTAAGCAGTTCAAAGTTAAGTACTATATAGAGAGTATGATTCATTTGGCAGCTCATATTGTCCAGCTTCAAAAACCTAAAGCTAGCCAGAGACACATTGTGGGCTGTTTTCAGCTTCAGAGAAGAGAATTTGGCTTGAGCTTAGGCCGCCCATCCCCACCCAGAGATGGGCTCTTTTTCATCTTATCGTAGTCTTAGCGCATTGGTGTGGTGACTATGTGCTTCACAGGTGGGAGTCTGCCTCTGTCAAATAAGCCAGTTCACTAAGGATGGGATTTGCCGCTGTTATTTTTCTATTAGGGAAGAATTATGCTAAGCCTTTAGAGGCCATCTTTGTGTTGCTATGGCAGCCCATATTTCCTACCGGGTTGCGACCTTGAATGACTACAGTGCAAAGCCAAGTAGCCCCAAAACCCTTTGAGGATTAGAACCAGGGTCTCATAGTTATGCAAAACACCTCTGATATGATTGAACCTTGAATGGTTGAATGACAAAGTTTATTGAGATTGCCTCTCTTTTCATCTGATTATTGTCATTTGATTATTCCCAATCACTTGGCATGGCTTCAAACGCCGCTTTTCAAATGGCCATTGTTTAGCACAACACTAAGAGCTTTGTCCACAACTCTCATATCTTTGACTAATACATCAGTGGAAAACAAGAATGCATGATTCACAGTGGTAGACATTTAATAAGACGTTCATTTATCCCAAACAGAATTACAGTGTAATGCATCAATAGGGTTGGTCAGGGCTACAACTATTGTATCTTTTTGTTTATCTATTGATTTTTTTTTCACAATAATTGATTGTTTACTCTATATTATGAAAAAAAAGACACCCCTAATAGTCAGTATAACAAAGCATTTCCTAAAAATAGCATGTTTAATCTCACATAGACATAAAAGCATTTGATTGTAAATTATATAAAATTATAAGAAGAGTAGCGGAAACTCACATAAAAACATCTGGCATTAACGATGTTTTGTATTTTTGCTCATTTATACCACAAATTCTCTTTGTGGAAGCTGTCTACTTGATCAATCAAGGTATCTTTTCTGCACTAACTAAGGCAAATCAATATATTGATTGCAAACATGACTCAAGTCCTTTGTGGTTACTAGATGTTGTGGAGTTCCAGTTGTGACATGCATTGTAATGCTTGATAGGAATTTCCTTCCTATATCTGCCACAGGTTACAAACTAATGTTTCTGAACTGATGTAACAATCACTAACAACATTTTTTTTTTTTTTTGCTTACGAAAGCAATTCCACAAATCAAAGGTCACATTTCCTGTGCAACCACATCAAGAGAAATAGTTTTTTTCCACTCCCAATGTTAGATTTTGTCATAATGTTCCCACCTGTTTTCAGACCAGCCATCAAAGCCTCAACTCCATTCGGAGACATGTATAGACAGCAACTCAAAGCTGACACAGGGATGAGGCTTTGAAAGTATGAGATTGACACTATTGTGGTCACAAAGCACAACAGGAGACTCACTTTGAAGAGGAAAGTGCTTTGAGTATCAGATTTCACTTTAGAAACAGTGGCCGAAGACAAGCTCAAGTATTAGACGTATTGGATTGGTGTACATTAAACAACAAAATCAGACATGTGCACAGTTTGCCACTTCCGTGAGTGTGTCCAAACAGAATTGTGGGAAGGTCAAAGCTCTGCTGTTGAAGTTTTTGAAACCCCAGAAAAAAAACAAAACAAAACATGACACTATTTTTTTTTCTGGGTATCTAAAATTTGCTGCTCAGTCTCAGACTTCAGTATCTTGGGACGGTGTAGACTTGTGATGCAAATAAAACGTTGACAATATATCCAAGCAAACAGTAGTTTTTTTTTTTTTTTGTAACTTCACAAAATCAAGTGCCACTATCAGAGCCATGTCTTGCTGGCAGTTTGGGAATTGATCAGTCTCAATCCCGAGCTGCATCCTTGTCAACTGGCAGGTCTGCTGAAGATGACACATTTCCTGACAGTGCCTTGTCAATGACTGGTTGCTTGAGTGAAATCCCCAGCCATGTTTGCTCACTGCCAAACTGATATCTATCATCTTATTTTTTGACAAATTCGTCACACTCCATCTCTCAATCTAATTGGTCTTTGAGGTTTCCTGTAAGACAAAGACTGCTAATCTTGGTGTGTGTGTTTGAACACAAGTCTTTGCCATTGAATACTTCTCAAGTCTTTTGAGCCTGTGTTCAGCCAAGTTTGAAAAACATGACAGTCACATTTTAGGTGCTCTGATGTCACACTCTCTTTCTGGCTTAAAAGTTCACTCAATGTGAGGTTTGGTCTACTTTGATGTGGGGTCTCTAGTGATGCGATTTTAGCATGCTATCTGCCTCTGCTGTTCTCTGTCACCTACTCCTGCAAAGACTGACATGGGAGCTGCCAGAGCTGAGACTCAGCCTTTCATTCCTGGTGACTACAAATTAAAGATACAGGGAAGTTAAATTCAGGCAGCAACCATGATGAGCAGAACGTACAAACTTCTACCCCTATTTACTCCTGTAACTCCACTTAAGAAACTCTTATCTGCATTTAAGTTGCAATCACTCCTATAGTTTTTCTTGTTTATAAAAAGACAAAGGTGTTTTTTTTTATATCTGGTAAATAGCAGCCTCTTCATCTTCTCCTTCTTTGTGCAAAACAAAGATATCAATCCCAGGTTTAATAATGCACCTTCTCATTCATTTACATAAACAAGCTCACTTGCTCTTTTGTTAAAAGAGTGAAAACCCCTGGAAAACATGTAGAGATGTAGAGAAGTTTATTTATGACTTATTCATTTCAGTTAAAAAAAAAACACAAACACAACAACAACTGCAACTCACAATTCATTTCCTGCTCATTATGCAACATTTTCCCATCTGAAGAGAAGATTGTGAAGTTGCATGGAGCTGGTGGTGGTGGTGGTGGTGGTGGCGGTGGGGGTGCTCGGTGATAAAGATCTAGTAATCTTGTTTTATGCTTATGACGGCGAGAGGAGATCCTCCGCCCCCCTGCGACGCGCCGCTCACCTGAAGAAGCGAACCGGAGCTCCACATGACTCCTCAGCTGCTCACGTCTGCGTGTCCTGAGAATTGGGATTTAGGGAGGATTAAAGCAGAATATTTCAATTTAGCGGCGGAATTTACCTGTGCTGTGCCAAAGTAATTACCTACCCCTTCTGGAAAAAAGGAAAAGAAAAAAAAGAAAAAGGAAAACGCAATAATGGAAACAGTGAAACGCACCTACAGAGAGGGAAGATATAAAGAGCTCTAAGTCGAATAAACAGGATATCTAGGGGCATAATGAAAGTAATTAAAAAATCATCGCAGCTGCCAGGACTAATAATTTACAGCCTAAATAGTCAAGAGCTGAAAAGACATAAAATAAAAACAACGCTCTATTCAGCGTTAGTCCTTGTTCCATTAAGGGTCTCTTTAACCCTTTAGTTCCTGGGTTTCATTAGCAGCATTTTGTGTGTTGCAGAGGCCTCCGTTTTAACTATAGTCTGTCGAAATGAATTTGAAGGTGATGAAACCAAAAGGTTTTTTTTTTCTTCTTTCAGAAACAATTTGTTTGGCATCAGCACACACACACATGCAGTTTAATAGAGACGTGAATGCGTTCAAGGAAATGTGTTTTATTGCACGTGTCCTATTTAATGGCAATAACAAATTTCACTCCACTGCAGTTGCATCACTATTCGGTATTTATTTTGCAATGAATAGATGATCAGAGAAATCCTCTATAATCTGTTAAAATAGGCCCACGCACAACGTGGAGGCCACATAGGGGGGGAAATGAATGCACTACATTTCAATATGTATTTTTATTGCATAGGCTATTAGTAAAATCCAATGACAGATATTGTGGAAACATGCAGGATAACTGCGAGCTGAACTGACTCATTGTGGTTTCAAGCTGCGTTGGAAAGCATTGACATAAAGGGGTCACAAATATAATCTAAAAAAATAAAGCAGCTGCTAATACTCGAGGACCCTCCTCTGCAACATTAATGCTGTAAAAGTTAGTCACATTAGGATCAGTGGTGCCTTTAAGGACCTCGTGTAAAATAGATTAAATCACTTTTTCTCTTGTGCGCGAATAAGCTTGGTACATATAGCAATAAACAATGACCTGTGTGACTTTGCTGGGTGGGATGCGTTCAGGTGTCCGTATCAGAAATTTGGTTAGTTTAATTGTTTTAATAATAAAACCTGAAATGATTATGGTCACTAGTTAAACCCTAGTCACTGCGTAGTCTTCTCAGTTTAACTTGCCTATAATAAATAAATAAATAAATAAATAAATAAATAAATAAATAAAGCACTGATTCGTTTCCTGGTGTGAATCCCTCACACGAGCCGATAAATGTCCTGAGATAAACTTTGTTCATTTTATGTTCAGTTGACTTTTTTATGCTTTTCTAAGAGAAATGTGTAAAATTTGATTTGGTTTCAGAAGCACCTTCATAAAACGGATGTATAAAGACAGAAATTAGTCAAAGATGCTGATATTATAAGGAATCATGCTGATGCTGTATATCTGTAATGTCACATTATCTGCACTGGTTTAGGTGCAGATCGCACCACAAGATCATTCACTTTGAGAAGGAGAGAAAAAAAAACCCTGCACCTCAGTCCGGTCTGAAACGCAGGGAAGAGAAAGGCCCTCTGAGGGTATATCCCATGTAAACAGGGCCCTGTGCATTGTGTAAATTAGGTGGATTAGCCCCTGCTTTTGTTGGACGGGTGTGTGTGTACACACGGACACTGATTCAGCTCTCCTAAAGCCATTTTGGCTCTCACAACTTTAAGGAAGTCTGACATTCCCAAAACCTCCAGCCGGAGATGATCTAAAAGGAGGAGGGGTGTGTGTGTGTTCCCTTTGAAGCATTCAGCGTTGTGTTAGTTCAGGTTTTGTTGCGCGAGATGCAAAAAAACACTGAATTGAGTCGGAGCCTCCATTTGAGTTGACAAAAAGAAGAGGAACACATCCGGTCGATGCCTTAAACGCATCACACCAAGCTCGGGAATTTGTAGGAATTAAACCAGTGAAGCACAGACGAGGATGAAAACCTTTTATTATCGAATCAAACACACACAGGACACAGCACTGATTTGAGAGATACGGAAACACACACACACACACACACACACACACACACACACACACACACACGCAGCCCACCCGCCGCGTGTGCGTGTGAGTGCACGTGTGCTGAATTTTGCAAGGTGTAAATATAAACATTTGCACATATTTCTTAATACTCCAGCATTTGCACCAATTAAGCCAAATCATTTTAACGGGTGCTTTATTAGCCGCGGCTAATTAAAACGTCCCCAGAACGTATTCCATCTTAATATCAGTCAACTTAATACCACGTCCTCCACATGATTTAACTGCTGTCCTTCAATCCCTGTCAGCTGCTTTTATTTTGAAGTTATCTCAGATCCAGTGCCTTTGTTTTTTATGCACAAAACTTTGAGGGTGGGAGGAGACAGCTCTGTCTTACTATTTTTAATTTTTAATTTATCTTTTTATTTTATTTTATTTATTTATTTTAGTAACCTGCTCATCTCTCCCTTGGAAAAAAAAAACTTTCAATGCTGACTTCCTGCAGCCTTGTTGAGAGTATCTAGAAGCATTAGATCACCGAGAAGAAAGAGGAAACCGTATTTCATCGGACACCAATTAATGTCTAAACACCATGATCCTTTAATCGTTCCAGTGGCTAAAATAAAGCTGATTGGAAAATAGTTTTCATGTGGATTTTTTAATGAGCAGCTGAGAAACCAGAGTACATCAGAAGGCCGGTGGGCCCACCTATTTTCATCATTATTCACCCACCTGTGGCATTCATGGCTTCTGGAGTTTGCTGCCCGCTTATCTTTAGAAAGTTGAGCTTCTTCCATATGAAACAAATTATTTGCTGCTTCAAATTTCTCAGTTGTTTTGATTTGTTTGTTGAGATTTTCTTTTTTAATTTGCTGTGTATTATCAAAAAGGGATGAGTATTTTTCCCCATCAAAACAAATTACAGGTTTAAGTAAAAACAAACTTTATTTTGACATGAAAATATCTTGCTGTGCAGCTGTTTTTGGTTTTTACCAACTGTTGCACACAGGGAATAAATAATAATTCAAATGAATGATTTCGTCTCAATCCAAATTGTAAAGATACATATCTGGATTCAGGAACAACCTGAGTGTAAAACATTAGTATTAAAGTCAGAATTATGATGCCTGCGTCGCTCAGATGTTGTCGACTAAAGAGACTGTAAGTCGCAGAGGAGCTCGCGCCGACTGACTTTGATTTTGCTTAATGTGAAATGATTTTTTGCGTCTTTTGTGTTTGTTTGTGAAGAAGCGGATTAGACTTGGAAAGAAGAGTTTTCAACATGTGGTGATAACCTCTTCAAAGGAGAGCACGCTCCAGCGGGCCATCACAGCCTCTCTTCTATTTTATTAAATGGTTCTCTCTTTTTAATTTCTTATTTTTCACAAAACAGATATAAAAAATAAATATCAAGCTCATTGAATTGAACTGAGTGAAGGGCTAATTGTCTCCAACAGGCTGATACACACATCATTTAAGCGTTATTCGTTTCTCAAGAAGGAATAATTCTTCACACCAAAGTTGGAGGAACAGGAATATATATTTGTAAAAACAAAAATACATATTTTCAGGAAACCGTGTGCAATTTTCGTGTTTTTTTCCCTGAGAATTGTGCACATGCTTATTAAAAGTAAATATTCGGTCTGTCTTATCATGTTTAATTATACAACATTTCCTCTGTGTTTTATTGTGAAAGGGACAATGTCTCCCTCACTGGTCCTCCTGGAGATACAGAGTCTCCTGTCCAACAATCTGGGGAAATCATAGTAATTCTGCAGCTACTTCAAAGTACAATGCCTCATGAGCCACTGATGCACAGAGGAAAAAAAAAAATAAATAAATAGATTTTTTTTTTTTTTTAAAGAGCTAAATTTGCATTCTACTTTTCATTCCAAAAACTAACATTTGAATGTGGAAAATATTTTTGTTTTCATCTCACCAGGGTCCAGTTAAGCTTCTCGTGTCCATGTGTCCATCACTGTGTGACAGGGGAAAGATGTCCAACCTGCAGAATTAGACGTGATAGACTCATCTCTGCCTCCCATCTGAAAGTGACAACAGGAGGAACCATGAGAAGTGAGTTGTTTACACATTTTTACACTTTTAACTACATAGACGAAGTGGCAGCTGCATGTAAATGTAAGAAAAACTTCACATCCAATAAGAAAAATTGAGTCATTTTGTCAAAAGTTTGACACCAGCAGATGAAATAAGTTGGAGAAACAACTCCATATATGTGAGCAGAAGGATGCTCATTCCATGCTTTGCATCTTAATGGACTCTTTATTATAAGACCTGTCCATTTAACCCATTTAAAAGTTATTTTTTTAACTAATGTCTAATTTTACAGTATACAGTATGTCTGTGGAGTTAATTATGCCTAACTGTGTGTGTCCTGGAATGTGTGCGCTCGTCATAGTTGTCTTTTTGTCTGTGCCTCTATGTGCCCATGTGCCAATGCAAGTGTGTGCCCATGTGTGGGTGTATGAGTGCTCCACTGTTACTCCGTGCCCGTGTGTGTGTGTCTGTGCCCATGTGTGTTGTATGCAGCCTATTAGTGGAGTTTAACCCCTGTGTTCAGGGAGTCACATCCCCTCAATACACCAGGCTCCATTCTTACTGCAGCACGTTAACATTTTACTCTCTCTCTCTCTCTCTCTCCTCACCACCCACCAAACCCCCCCCCCTTCACATTTGTCCTAAGAGGGCAATTAAGGAAACAAACGTTTTCCCCAAGATAAGCTGGCTGCCAGCTTTGCATACTAATGCAATGCCAAGTGGTTACAAATAGTGAGTGCTCTAATTACCGGCATTGTTTTCAATCAGAAATTGCTCAATTTCCCAGGATGAGGCCTCCATGGCTGGAGAAAAAAAACAAAACACACACACACATAACCTGACAGAGGCAGGAGACAATCATCTCTATGTGGTGCGTTGGCTGATTTTGCCTGCCTATGTGTATGTGTGTGTGTGTGTGTGTGTTCGTGTGCCCACATGTGTGCACGCATGTTGGTGCAAATAAGCTCATCTGCCTGTGTGTGTGTGTGCAGACCCCAGCACAGCCCTCTCTGTCACCGCTGCCCTTGACAAGTCAAGAAATGGATCCTGTCAGCCTCTGCAGCATTTAGCGCCACAATTATCCCCTTTCACAGCCTGGCTGCATTAATGTAAACCACACCAGGCAGTAGTTGTCACTGAGTGATGAGCACGATGTGGTGCACCATTTCTGGGTGAGCAATTTGACGCAATTGTGTTGTTGTGATCATCAGTGCAAATCAGGGCCTGCTCATTTATTAAGCAATTTCAGTTGGAGAAAATTAGAAGGAAGGCGCTTTTAATTTGGCAGGAGATAGTAATATCTCTAAAAGCAACAATAATGCATAATGTGGCTGACATCAAACACACACAAAAAAATGGGGATATTTGAGCGAGTTTTAGCCGGCAGGATGCATCAAGCCATCAGGGAGGGAGGGGGTGGGGTGGGGTGGGGGGTATCTATTCTGAGAGGTATGGACATCCTCATGTGGCCACTAGGAGCAGGGGGCAGCACAGACCAAAGCGACAAGGACTCGCTCTCCGGGTGTGAGAGTGAGTCACGCCATAGGACGCGCACACAGGACCCATCCGTTGGCCTTAGCTGACCTTTAGCTCTGACGATGGCTAATGGAGGGCTGGCCCTTGATCAATGCACTGAGAGACAGGGCTCCCCATCCCTGCCCTTTCACTGGGCCAGGATTGGGAGGGATGCTGCCAGAAGCCATGCCGTGGAGCCATCGACCCTGCCACTTTCCCATCCTGTGGGTGACAGCTGCAGTGCCAATGAGCCTGGGGACACCACGCTGCCCCTGCCATGTAGGAAGGACGGCCAGCAACTCTATCTCTGTGGTGGTGGGAGGGGAAAGTCAGTGATGATCTGCTTGTGAATGTCAGAGCCATGTAAACAACACCGGCAAATACTTTTGGAGCGGAGTAGCAACTGATATGACGGCCTGTGGAACACCGGAGTCACATAGGTGAACTGCTTTGTGTTTTCAGCTCAAAAACTTTTTTCAATGCGAGTTTCCTCATCGCAATTACACCGAGTTGTAAATATGTTGTGCTTGTTAGAGTTGGTGTTGAACCTACACGTCATGTAAACATGAGAAGTTGGCATCTATCAAACGCATGCTTTGACAGCTTTGTTTTTAGAAACACATCCCATTTAATTGTTTCAATTTAAGTTGAATGGAGTTGGACTAAATGCTGAGAACTCTTGCAACCTTTTTTCTGTAAAAAAAAAAAAAAGTTGAAGTCACATCAATAAAGCCCAACTCCTGCCGAACCTCTTGTCATGTGTTAGAAGCTGTGTTTGCATTTTGAGTGTTCTTGGCATTCGTTGTGCACTTAAAATGTTACCGTAGGGAATATATTTCCTCATGCAGCACCATGTAGCTAAGATGTGCCTGATGTTGTGTGCTTGGTGGTATGCTTTGTAACCCAGATGGTGCACCACTGTATATCTTTTTATCAGAAGAGCCTTTTTTGTCAATAGGCAGTGCTTGCATGAAGAAAAAAAAACAACACAAAACAATATTTAGTGTGCATTTTAATTGCACAGGCTTCAATTCAAACATGTAAAGATATTCAAAACAATAGCAGATAAAATATTCATTCCATATGGGACGAGAAAAGGAAACATCCAAGAGGTTTAGCACAGATTGTTCTTTTTATTATCATTAACAGTAATGTGATTCTGAAGCCCCCTGTCACCCCCTCACAGCAGCACCTCATCTCAGAAGTCATTCATTAGAACAAACAGAAGGCAGGCAGGAAGACGGCGAGGAAGAGGCGTGGGGAGAGAGCATAGTGTAAAATAAATTAGTTTGTTCTTACTAGATGAACCACTTTGGGGCGGTAAAAAAAGAAAGCATGCTTCGGAAAATTCAAAGGGTATCAATGGTGCAGTATTTGGAGATGAAGATGTCATGCGGAGCCCCTGATCCAGTTGCTGCTCTTGTGCTATGTGTGTAATCATAGTTACACTTACTGTCCACTTTGGATTGTGAGGCCCACAGGGAGCCTTGAAAGATGGGTCTGAGCAGTGTATGTTTGGATTGAGATTGGGCTCCAGTGTTTCTGTTCAAGAGCACGGGCTGTGGTGAAACTAATCAAAAAGCTTCTTATGTCTTCTGCCTCTGATATAAATGGATTGTTCAGTCTTTCCCTCACGATTTGGCCCAGTGTTTACTGAATAAGATTTTTTACACTGGAGTGACAGTAAAGGCCACCTCTCTCAATTAAGCCCCCTTTGGTTCCTCTTCCATAAGAGCAGTCAGACTTCATATCTACACCCCCCCCTGGTGCTCCTTATCTTACCATGCCTGTAAAGGTCCAAATGGCCCACCTCTATACATGTTAATGTGTGAATGTATACATATGGAAGGATAAAATAAAATAAAATAAAATAATAGGAATGTGATACAGAGTGGTCAGAGGCCCGGCTGGGGGTGGGGGTGGGTTGCGGTGGTGGAGGGGGTGAAGGGAGCCGTGTGGATCCTCGGAGTGGTGTGACAGACTCCCCAGCCTCCTGGTAGGATTTGTTGGAATGTGAGAGAGGAGGATTTTAGCACCAGGCGAGCCACGCCAGAGTGCTGCAGACTTCATGCCATCTGTCTCAGCCTCCATCCTCTCCTTGCCAAACTCATCAGACCTTTATTTCCTCTCCCTCTATCTCCTTCTCATCCCTGTTCACAAGAGTAACGGACATACTGAGATCTGCTAATGTACTGGAGGGGAGAAAAAATGGCTGGGCTCAATAAACAGATTCAAAAACCTCGATTGATTAATATGTATTCTTGGAGCTAATTGTCCGACAGCTCTCATGGACATAAAATGTGTGTTCCATAGCCCTGCCATTTGTTACTTGCCCAACAGGGAAAGGGAGAGAGCGATTCATACCGTGGCAGATCTGATGATCAGTTAATAATGAAACATGTTACAAGTGAAGCCAAAAAGTTCACTCAATTTAACGGTTAATTATAAACAAGCTATTACCTTAATTAACTTTCAGCATACTTGTATTAAGGTATGGATAATGTCAGATTAAAATATATCCTATGGATGAATAATAACCATTGGTGTTGATGTGGCTACTTTGAATTGAGAACATTTTATAGAGGCACTATAGATAGGAACCATACATTAACAAATGACTACTTTGTATGTAGAGAGCTGTGCATTTCTGAGCCACTGTTAAATCGAAAACAGCTTTTCACATGAAATGGGTGTGTGATGGTGTTGTGTTTGGATGGGTCTGATCTCTTACCCTCTCTCCCCGTGTGGGCGACTGGGGAGGAGGCAGAAGTCTATTCACAGGGAGGAGCTGCACACACTCCACGTCCTTAACCTGTTCGCAGAAGGGCAACGGAGTGCAGAGGGAATGGAAAAGGGAATGTGCCATTGGTTAAAAATGGAACACCAGGTTACAGGAAGTGGGCAGGAGGAGGCCTTTGAAGCTGACCCCTTGCTCCCTGCGTTGGGGTGGACCCGGCAATCGATCCAGGCCAGGGATGCAGGGAGGGGAGCCAGGTGACCACGCAGATCTAATATGGGCGAGGGGGACAATGGAGTCAGCTGGGTGCTCGGCCTCAGTGCTCCCTGGTCGTATCAGTGTTCAGACGGCCAGAGTCCACTGGCTGCATCCTAACAGGCTGGAGAATATAGACAACAGTCTGGTGCACAACAAGCTCAACAGGCACAGTCTTCCTATATGAAAACTTTAGCAGGAACTTACCACTGTGTTGTTAAATCTTGCAATAAAACATTGTGTAACTACAGAAAAAAATTATGTGAGTCTGCACACACAACTGTGAAAAAATAAAAGATTTACTTGAGTTTATCCCCTCTTTTTATAATAAGACAATCACAGACTGCAGCTGACTGACTTGTGAACCTGCAGCGAAAGTAGTGGGCTAAAATGAGAGGACAACAAAAGCAAAGACTGACTAATGCAACATGAGAGAAAGAGGAGGAAAGCATCATGAAGGCACACAAACAAACAAAAAAAGAAAATACAGAAGCAGAAAATCAAATCAGCAGCTGTTTTGTATGAGTGTGCACATATGAATGTGTGGAGCTGCTAAGTGATCCTGTAAATTACCGCCGTTGCTTTGAAATTGTCAGAAAGAACATTTCAGCAAACACTGAGCAAGCCACTGTGTGCTTTGGGATATCTTTATCTGTGACAGTAATTCAAAATATCCGAAGATAAAGCTGAAATAATACGAAAAAAATCAGTGAGAAATCAGTATCAGGTTTTACATGTCTGTGAATCGGGCCTCCCATTCATAGGAAATGTGTTTATCTAGAACAACACTGGAAATCTGCAGGCTGCTGCAGCATTTGTATTTTGGCCAGCTTTGGAGGAGGTGAGTGCTATCAGTGTCTACACGCTCATCCCTCTGTATCTCTGAGCACACAACATGCAAGCAAACACTCGTGTGCACGCACACTTATAGGCACAAACAGAAAACTCAAATCCTGACCCCCAACCCCCCCAACCCCCCAACCTCATCCTCTTTCTGCTTCCCTCCCTGGGCATGGAAATGAAAGCTGGGCACTCTGAGAGGATGGTTGGAAGAAATGAAGACATGTCTGATTTCCACAGCAACCAATGGGGATGCAGCGCTCCGCAATCTCTGCCCTCTGATAGGTCCTTGTCAACTCTCTTCATCTCGGGGCCCATATCATTCCCGCTAATCCCGCTTTCCAAACACAGCACAGGCCAATCCTGAGACGAGGCTGAGGGGCTGGGGAGGGATGAAGGAGCCGAGGCATAGAAGGAGCGAGGGATATAGTTCAGGAGGAGAGAAAGGAGCACCAGAAGCTGATGTTGGTGCAAGAAGGAGCCAGTGTGTTATTATTAATAAAGCATTAAAAAAAAGTGAGCACATCAAAGCATACAGGGGCTATGCTATCATACATGAAAGTAACGCACTATGGCTTAATGTTTCCTAAGGCATGTTATGGTGACGCCGCTTTGATTTGAAATGCATTGTGTGGAAAATGGATTTACAGGAGTGAGGAGAGAAAGCCTGGTGTGGGTGCCGACCATAATTTAAAACCTGACCTCATAGGCTCTTCAAAGTCTCGGTGAGTGTGGATATTTAGGACTTACTTACAGTATGTGTGAGGAACCCAAACCACAGCTACATAAACAACAAATAAACACATACGTACGTGCGAGGGATGCAGAGGACGCCTGCGAAAACAGAGCACGAGCAATATCACAATCAGAAAAGGAGCCAATATCTATCATTTCACATTGTGATCGTTATAAATGATTGGAACTAATTTTGCCATTTTTCTTTATTCTTGCCTATTTGAGCAAAGGGTGTCTCACCTGATTATACCGCGCCCCTTTGCCGACTGAGGCCCGCAGGAAGTGAGACACCTTTCTCATCCTGCCCCCGTGGCCAGGTAATTATCCTAATCTACCTTCCTCCTGTGCTCCAGCTCCTGCGCCACCCGGGCTCAGACCACCTCTGTGGCTTCATTATCAGTGCTGGGACTCGCTAATGGCTTGACGGCCTCGCCACGCAGGCTGCTGGGGGAAAGAAGGAAAAAGAAGCAGAAGCAGGAGGAGAAGAGGGGAGAGAAAAAAAAAAGATGAGACACTAAAGAGCAAGAGGCTGCCCTGAAGGTTAACATCTCAATCATGATGGACAATGCTCCGTAGTTGAATGGCTTTGGCCCCTTAAAAAGTCATCGTTAAGTGATGGCGGATGAGGCTACAGGGCGTGAACAGTGTCAAAGGGGAAGTCAGGAGATCGGACGAGGTGACGTCTACTGGGCGGGATGACCACTAAGTGTGTGTGTTTGAGGTGACGGGTCGCCGTGTCCACGTGTGCATCACACACACCCACCTTGCGTTTTTGTAACAGCTATAACCTCACAACATACAGAAGGACTGGGGGTGGGAATTCAGTTTCACTTTTTTTTTTTTTTTGACAAATGACACCCTGACAGTTGGATAAAAAATGTTGGGGTCCCTGAACAGATTTCTCAGTTACAAAAATAAAATGTGTTGAATTAGACAAAGACAGACATTTTGTATTCTACTTTTGAACCCCAATGAGAGCACTGACAAATGCCACCCCACCCCCACTCCGTCTGTGCCATGATTGTTTTTTTTTCCTCTCCAGAAATGTCATATAGTTAAGAGGTGATAATTCTATATGGCACAAACAGACACTGACTTCTTCCAAGTGTACATAGCATATAGGCTGACACAGATTGAGATGGTGTAACGTGTCTTTGCGTCGCTCTAAATAGCCAGATCAGCTTTACGCATTCTTCACCCAGAGATTTCGGTGGAAAGCCCCTTTGAAATAAAAGAGGCACTCGAACACGGTGCCCTAAAGGTGAACAAAATATTTTGAGGTTAAAAATACAGCAGACCTCAGTGATGTGTGAAAATCTATACTACTCCTGTTACAGTGTGGGAAGAGCAACCGCGTGTTCCAGAAAAGTCCAGAAATGCAAAAAAAACTGCACTGATAAACAGCATATTAAATCCCCTGGAGAGTTGCTGTTAACATATTCAGTTTGGTATGAGCAACAGCCAACAGATCATATGTTAAATGCATATTTAAAAAATGCTGATTGATGCCAGTTTCAGTAAATCCACTGATGCCTTTTTTTTCGTGCTCCCAGAGCATAGAGGAGAAACTCTTTCCAGATTCATGTCATGTCATTTCCTCAACTTCAGTTTAACAGCCTATGTTTGAGTGCTCCATAGGCCTGTAGTTTAAGGACAAACCATTTGAAAGGCTGAACATCAGAAACAAAACTGCCGCTTCTGTGGTCGACACATATTATGATAAATTGTACAAAAAAAGCGTAGGCGGGTTTGCACCAGTCAAATTAGCAAAATCCTTTTAAAAACACCTCCACACAGAAACATCCTCTTTCACACACGAATATTAAACTGCTCTTTTGCAGTCTGGTAATAGTGTGACTTAGACCAAGTCATCAGCAAATGAGCGGAAACATTAAGGTAGCTCACTGTGAGGACTGCAGGAAGCCAACTACACCAACAACATGGTCGGCCTAAGCAGAATTTAAATGAATACATTTGCTGCTGGAATAATTAAATTCACGCTGTATCCACCCAGTGGAAGGTGATCTTGATTGGAGATATAGACAAAATGCAACAACTTATAATGGAGTGAGCGGATTACCTCTAGATATATCCAGTCACACGGAAGGTCTTGTGTTATTGGGGGAAGTTTTGAGACGTCGAAGTTCATATTTCTGCCTCCATTCATGTAAAGGACGATTTCTCTGGTAGAACGCAGCCATCTGTGATTCAGAGTAAAATGAAGATTATTTACGTTATTTTAATTACTGTGGGCACAAAACATCAAATTACATTCTCCTCCATTGTATTCTGGTGAGGGGAGGGGTCTCAGAGATTTTGGGGTGGGACCTGATTCCTTATCCTGGAATAAGAACTTAGTTGCAACATGTCACTGGTAGAAATCTGAAGGGAGTTCGGTTTAAATGAATGTGGTGCATTGCTGCTCTCTGCCTTCAGTGCTGGTGCCTTATGTTTTGATCTATCTAATCTAAAATATCAATATGTTCAGAGAGAGAGAAAGAGAGAGAGAGAGATCTTAATTTGCATGTGCAAACACCATGATCTTGTACAGTATTCTATGTATAATTGTTGACCTACATTATTCATAAGGATGTCATTGTGAAGCACTACTCCACAGCTACCAGCACTACTAACCCCCCCCCCTCATTTCAAATCATGTTTTCGTACTAAGCTCCACCACACAACCACCACAATTCAACTTACAGTGTCATAAATCGGGTCTGAGCTGAGGCAACACTTGCAGAGAAGCTCAGTATACATAAGTTCTGGCTAAATCACATTTTAAAACTCAATTTGGCAGACTGGCAAATTTATTTGATTGAACAAATGTTTAAACGATACTTTCAGAAGCCAACTCCTTTTGCTGTAAGCAAGGCTAAATAGTGAAATGGTTCCAGTATGAAGTACCTCTGAGGACACCTATATTTGGTAAGCATATAAGGGGATGAATTAAGGTGACAGTAAATGCGCATGCTTAGGGCTCAGGAGGATATTAATACATTCTCCACCCCAACATTGTTGTCAGAGTCAGATGGCACAGGCAGTTATCAGAAGGGTACAACTCTGTGTGGGGTTTGGTGCAGACAAGCATGAAAACATGCTTTATTTTTTGTCAGGGGTAATGTGATAGTTGATGCTATAAAGGTCTTTTTGCGCAGGATTCTGAATCAGAAACAAGTTATAAATAAATATGCTAAAAAGGGTTCCGGTGGGTTTTTGGGAAAAAGAGAGAGAGGGGAAGAGAGAGGGAAAATTATCTGCTTCAAACGTTTGTTTTTCTTCCCAGAAGAAACCCTTTTAGTTAGAGAAGAGTTCTTGAAGGTGAGAGGAAAGAGCAAACCCTTTTCTGGCCTTTCCAGGCCACAAGACTGCTTGAAAGGTAAAGGTCTGCTTACCTGAGCACACCAGTGTCTCTGTAGTAGATCACAACCTTTTCTTTATCAGCCTGTGTCATGCTGCTAACATGCTCCCTTCTGCAGTAGGTCTAGTGTTGAGCAATGTGACTATACCATTAAATATTGTGAGGCAATGAACATAAGTCCTCTCAGTGCATAAAGTTGTACACAGGGGAGGATGCAAGCGACTGAAGGCAGAGGTGGGGCAGTGTTTTTTCTTTTCACAGTTCTTGCATGTAACAACTCAAACCTTAGTCGCTTCCATAAAAGGATCTTGAAGGAACGTAAAAAACTTGGCTTTTCTGCAGCTTTGCTTTGACAAACCAAAATAGGATGCAGCTAGGAAGAGTGTTCCTCACAAACAAGCATCAGTGTAACAGATGAAATGCGGGTTGTGCTCTCCTCTCTCAAGAGTGCTAAAAAACATACACAAATAGCAAACATGCTGAATACAGCTAACAAAACAATTGTCATGTAAAATGTTTTGCATCATTGTGATTAATTAGCAGTGTAGGTGTTCAGATGCACCTTTTCAAAAAAGTAATACATCTGCTTAATTGCATCTGACATTTTGTGAAGAAGCCTCCGTGTGGAGAAAATAAAAACAAACTAGCACTGCGTGAGGAAACCGAGTGGAAAATAATGTTCTCGAGATTAACTGTTTCGAGTTCAAGTTCAGTCTACACCTTGGAAACGGTTGTGTTACAACATAATCTTCACTCAAGGTCCACGTGCTTTTAAATGCATCGCAGCTTTCAATCAAAAACAATAACCACCCCATAAAATATTCAGTATTTCTCACCATTTGTCCTCTGTAGCATGAGAAACTGCTTCCTTAAGCCGACACACCTGTTGATGGAAACCTGATTTACCTTTACATCTGTTTTTTGCTCTGTCTGTCTGTCTGCCTGCCTGAAATCTATCACTACACTTCAATGAATCAATATTAGCCGTCCATTAATCTGGATTATAATCATAGTTACATGCTGTATGACTGATCATCAACTATTTCAGGGAGTATTTTCTACACATTCTACTGTACTTCTTAAATAATAAAATATTTAAATGCTGAACTTAGACATGTGATAAAGCGTCTTTACTTCTTCCCCAGTCATGAACATGGGATCTAATTATGCTGCAAGACATAAGACGGTGCTGCTCTCATTGGTAGATGTTGCTAAGTGGGTCTGTCATGTTTTCTCTGATTATGAAAATGACAATCGTCACTAACATCAAGGACGGATATTATGGCGCAGATGAGAGAATCTGCTGAGCTGTGAGAGATGTGCATGAAATCTAGGTTATCAGCAGAGCTACAGAAACAGGTCGGACAACCCACGCTGAACCAGAAAGGAACTGTAAGTAAGGAGGATAAGTATTAAGTATTTGTGAGTATAAAACATACTCTGATCCCCACGTTCACTAGTGTGCAAGGTGTGCTTTTAGCTTTACAGGGGGGTCTGTTAGTCAAACAATGGGAGAGCATTAAAACATGCCAATAGAGCAGTATTAGTCAACAGCCTGAGTCAATACACCCCACTGGGCTGCATGTCTTCCTACAAACACAAGCAATTGCTTTGGAAGGCCTCGGCACAAGATAGAAACATCAATTACAGTAAATTACACCAAAACAGTATGTAACACTTCAATTTGTTTAATCTCCTGAGCTGTCTGAGCTGTTTTGGATGAAAGCAAAGCAGAGCACTGGAGTAAGATAAAATTCAATAGCCCTAAGATACGTTGCCCTATCTATCCTTGGTCGTGTTTATGCATAGAATGAGCCACTTATTTATGTTTTGATTCCTGGGACCTACTTCGAAAGCATATTAAACACTGAGAATTGAGCTCTAAATACTTTTCTTCTGTGTGCAACCTAGATTTTTTAATGGAGATCTTAAATGGGAGCACTCCGTAGTAGCCCCATGACTTTCAAAATACACATCGACTCCAATGTGTGCCCCATTTTCTCTGGGCATTGGGACTTTTATGGAATACAAATAGTACTTTCAGTTTAGTTCTAGTTCATGCCGCTTGAAAACACTTCCAAGGGAAGGGTTAACTTATTAAGGCTTTTATTTTAACGTCCCGGGACACAGGTTGATATATTTCGCAGTAAGACAACTTTGAAACAATAGAGACAAAGGATAACATGCCATTTTGTTTTACACACTCATTCTCCGGTACAGAAGAGCCACAAATGATAGCCTGCTAAAGGTAGAAACCATGTCCCTCAACAAAAAAACAAAACAAACAAAAAAGACCGTCCAATTTCAACTAAACTTTGTGGTGCTTCACTGACTTCCTTTGCTATGGTTGATTATCCAGGAGCTGTATTGGTTGCTGGGGACAGATGAAGATTTGGCTGTTTCAGGGAACATTTTGGGAGGGGGGCAGGGGGGCTGGAGTAAATGAAAGACAAATGCGAGTAGTGCCCACTCAGCTATTTTCCCAGTCAAGATCAAAGGCACGCCGGACTGGCCGCTCCACGGGAAACTTGAGATGGGTCCTGCCTTTGTTTGCCGTTGCTAGGAGACCTGCAGAAGCCTGAAAGTGTTTGCGGTGGGGTACAACATCAAAACCATTTCCAATATAAATTTTTAAGACAGCCATGTATTTGTGTCCTGGGCTTTCAATTTAGGCTGCCGACTACAATGAAAACACAACAAACAATGATTCATCCCTTCTCTGTCATGGAATAATTTTCTTGGTGTTTGTTTAAAAAAGGAAAGTAGGCACAGACAATTGTACATGTGCACGCTTTGAAAGGGCATTTGTCAGTAGTGTGTGCACTATGCATAGTATATGCATTGATAGTATGCGAGCATTGCCGTGTTGCTGCACAAGCTAAATTAACCAAACAGCCATAAAAGAAAGATTAAGACACTTTTCTGCCCAGTGCGGGAACACACAGCATGTGAAAATGCACGCAGTGCGTAAACACCAACTTAAATATAGTTTGATATATTCATAAGCTCAGGTTTGGCTTCCCAACGAAGCCAATTACAATGCTGTTATCTATTAATGGGCCCCATGATAGTAAGGGTGGCTAGACATGTGTCACAGAGAGCTCATTACATATCATTAGTTCAACACTCCAATAATGTCTACACCTGCTGAGCAGAAGATAATGACTTGGCCCCTGATATTTGCAGGACTATTGTCTACCGAGCAAAGCACCGCCAGGAGGATGGGTCCACAGGCTGGAGAGCAGCGTGAAAACTGATAAAGCTATATACAATAACTTAAGGTACACAAGCTTGTTATTTGTTTCATGCTACAGTGAATGCAGCACAACAAAGAGCAAAGCAGCTTTTGTCTGGTTTTTAACAGAATATGGGAACAGCTCTCATTAAATAAACAACCATTATGAGCCTCTTGTGAATCCAAACTCCTACTATGGGCAGATAACACCAGGAGAAATGCAGCAGAAATATTACAAGTATGATTTGCAATTATCTGTGTACCATTACCGATGGTGGCTTGCATCCTAATAGATTTATGCTATTCTTGTTTACTTGATCACCAGAGTGGCCCCGGCTCACCCACTGTTACATAACTACATATGAATATCTTCACATTCATTTATTCATTTTAACTTATTCTAAGAGGAAAAGCAACATTTTAATAGTATACCAGGGCAAAAAAAAGGGGTGTTCAACAAGAACATGTCACATAGCCACGCAAGGTATGATCTGCTGTAGGTAGTTTTATTGATCCATACATAATGTGGTGTACGGAATTTGTCTTGTGGCTGATGGGACACAGAAAAAAAAAACCTGCAATCGCCACAAAAATGACCTTCATGTCTGGAACGATGAAGATTAGAATCGTGCTGTGTCTGCCTTGTGTTTTCACTACTTGAGCCAACTGGCACAGCGCTGGCGTCCTCTCCCCGGGTCCCAGTCTGCCATGATGACAATGGCAACCAGCGACCGCTTGACATGTAAAAATGACAAAAAAAAAAAATACTAGCAAGCCGAAGATAATACAACACATCTGATTGATTACACAGTTAAGAGAGCGTGTTCCTGGACATGGCTATAGCTAGCTGTGTTGAATTTCCTACTCAGCCATGTTGAGGATACAGTGTGCTTTCAGTGACTTTTAAAGAAGCAGTTTCTATCTGAAAAGAAGAAATGAGAATCATCCTGTAGGAGTTTAAGTTCGTATCCTCTAAAGGGCTGAATTTCTTCTAACCACAAGGAACTGAACAAAATTGCCTACATTCAAGTGGGCCATGAGCTTATCTGCTGTGTCCTGCTTTAACATGCTCCACTCAGTAATAGTGCGCATGCTAGTGAAGCCTCGGCAGAGAAGATGCAGGGTACAGCAGGCAGACAGTGACGAGACCAAACAACAACATCCAAACATTTGTTTCACCACGGAAAAAAAAAAAAAAAAAATCAAGAAAAATCCTGCTGTTATTGTTTTGAGCTGAGCGGGACAGAGTTGTCTTCTCCTGTCACTGCAAGATCCTCCCCTACGTGACATCACTGTGAACACACTGCTGCCAAATCCTGCATCAGCAGCCTAAATACACTTTAATTGGTGTGTGAGGAGCTTCTGCATTAACTGAACATCATGTGGATTTTTTGACTGCTGAGCACAAGTCTTTTCTTTTCTCTCTCTTTTTTTTTTTTTTGACTGAGGCTGACTTTGTCCTTTTTGGCTGCCACCTGCCTCTCACTAGCACAAATACTTCACTATAGTTATCAACACAGACTCATAGTGGCTCATAATTTGTTTGCCAAATCTTGAGCTAGATTCATGACTTCATCGCCAACAGGCTGCTATTCTGGAAAGTTGAGAGAATGTTTGATTTAAAATATCCAAGACACTCTTTCCCAGGACCTTACTATTTTAAAACCTAATAAAAATTTGAAACCTATTGTTCTTTTGGGTGTCATTCACCACAAAGTGCAATATCACAGTTAATAAATCATCAATGAGAGAATTTATAAATAATAAAGACTTGTGTAGCCATCACGGGTTTGTATATATAATGAAATACAGCAGAAAAGCTTAACATGAAAAAGTACAAATGGTAAAAAAAAGAAAGTGGCTCTAAAGTCACAGGGTCTGACAAAAACATCTAATTAAAGTGAAATCCTAATTCAAGATTCATTTATATTCGATTGATAATTGATGCAAACATTTCAATTCCAATTTAAATTTACACAATTAAACTTTCAAATTATAGATTATCTGTGTTGTGTGATCAAGAAATGAATATATTAAACTTGCAACAAGAGCTTTTGTTTACTTGCACGACAATCTGTCTGTGCACTAAAATCTACAGCTAGTTTACAACGAAGAATCCGCCCTGTGTTTGTTTTGTGCTGCCTCAAAGCCCCGACAAGTCAGAATGATAAGTTAGCACAGTAGCCAAACAGTTCACCTCTGTTTTGTGGATGACTGCTGCCTGAACCCTGTACCCCCACTGAGACAATAAAACGGCTGGATGACTATAGGACTAGCAGAAAGGCTGAGAGTTTATAACTCAACAGAGGCGAAGCTATACAGCCTGTGTGAAGATAAAGATTTAGTAACGGTAAGAGATTGGAATTCTCTCAGTTTGAGGTCAGACGGCCAAAGTTACCTTTTTCAATTCCCTCGGGGCGAAGGAGGAGACCCTGGACACAAGCTGGCACACATAGTTACATCCCCTCAGCTTTAGACAAAGGAGTTGTCGCTTTGAATCACAGACCTCATCATTCCAGCCAATAATTGCTTACTGGGTTTGTAAATGACATGTACTATATTTAGTCAGGAGAACATTATCTCCTGCATTTACTTTGATGCAATCTTTAACTACCTAATAGAGGAGGTAATATGGACATGTATGGAGAGAGAGGTTCACATTATTTATCATAATAGTCTGGCTGGGCTTCCACAGACAGTAGTTTAATTTGCTGCACACAGACCTCATTTCAAACCATATCATTTGATTGACAATCAGAGTGCAAAGCATGCACGTGTAAACAGGTCCTTAATTTTATTTTCTTAAGAACTGTTTATAATTTGAAAGTGAAATGAAAAATGTAGGGAAAAAAATGTTCTCTACACCTTTAACCACATCTAATCTATAAATGTCTGGAAAAAAAAACACAATTCAGATCTACATTTGTAAGAGGTGACTGATTATTACAACATATGAAGAGAGGGAGATTCGCTCGTTTTGATTTTTTCACAAGAGAAATGTAAATAAAAGAGAAACATCCCCATGTAGACGTGTAACAGCAGCTTTAATTGCTGTATTCAACGTATTCTACAATAAAAAAATAAATAAAAAAAACATTACCAAACAATAAATCCACATATTATAGAATATTTTATTATCTTGCCTTCCATCCCAGTGTATGTTTTACATTAAGAAAATATACTGGCATATTTTGAGATGTATTTTTTTCGATGTATTTGTTTACTTCAAGTACTATTCAAATGTATTTTTTAAATTAACATTATGCACACTGTACATATATTTAAAACTGAAACTTTAAAAAATTACAGAGCTTTATCCTCAGAGTGACTGGTACATTATGATAAAGGAGTAGTTTAAAAGTCTTGATCTTTTCACACTCTAAGAAAGAACTGTTATTGGAGAGGATTTGCAGTGAGATTCCCTTTTCACTCTAACGGCATTAAAAAGCGTAAAGACTGGGAGACAGAGGAGTGAGGCTGACGTCACAGACCAAGAGTCACCCGCCGTGTGTTCGGCACCTCCAAGTAAAGACTTATCTGCAAAGAAGTTTGGACGGACAATGTGGGTGGACAGGGCGTGAAACTACTATCATCATCAGTTCTGAATGAAAAAAAGAAAACATATCTTCCACAAAAAAGAAGGCTCATTCCAATTCAGCTGCGTTGTTAGGACAACGAGAACCATCCCTCAGATGATTAGTTCCACTTCAAAAGAATTTACTTTCCGCAGTGGAAACGTCCCCCTTTTGTGTCCTTACACAGGGTTTTCTCAGCCCAAAAGAAGAATCGTATGTTTAGTCAGCCTGTTTATTATTCCTTCTGTTCACACTACAATTGTATTAAATAAATAGAGTACTACTAACAAAGGCCTATTAGCCATAAACATGTCCCGGTACACACAAAAAAGACTAAATCACAGTCTCTGCACAAGAATTAAGATACTCTAAATGCTAGTAAAGGCACAAACTGCAGTGCTGGGGACATGCATGGTGCCAGCTCAGAATGTCTTGTCACTGAGTCGCTGACATCATGAAACATGCATGTTATGTTGCACATATTTTGTCTAACTGGGGATTTGTTATGTGGCTCCATCTCAATTTTGAGAGACGCCGCCCCTTGCAAAAATAGCACTCGTCACCGGTGACGCTGTGAAGCAGCAGTGTGCGGTAGATTTTCCGGTGCCACATATTTTCAGGATGAATGGATTTTGCTTGTTCAGTTCTGATAAGCAGCATGGGCAGTGGCACAGAGTCGTAATCTGTGAATAAAGATATCTAACAAACACACTATGCACACTTTATATTCTCATGTTGAATTACACACATGCACACATTTCACTTCTTAATATTTGAAAAACATTAAAAATGCTGAACAAGCACACACTCGTCCGCAAGAAAAAACAAAATATTACAGGTAAATAATTCCTAATGTCTGGTGCAAATTACATTCGACTTACTGGGGTTTTAACGGGTGGTTAAAGCAGTAGATCAAAGAGAGTTACAGCAGTTAGCTTGATTGTTAACTGACATCCTTGAGATTTTAAAAACACAATTTGAATGCGAAAACGCTCGGTTGAAGTTCTGCTGCTTGTTTCAGATAAACAGACATCTCATCTGAGTTGAAATCCCAAAAGGGACCCCCCCCACCCCCCTTTTTTATTTTTTGTTTTAATTCATTTCTGAAGTTGAAACCCTAAATCAGTCTGGAATAAGAACATGTCTACAGGCCTTCAGGCAGCATTCAAATAGTCTACCAACAATAAGTAAAGCTTTACTTTTGCAACAAACAACCTGTGTGTAGGAGGAAACTCACTCAGGTTATTTTATTTATTTCATCAGTGCAGAAACTAATATGTCAATTAAACCTGTGCTGTTTTACTTTTTCACTGTCTGACAATCTTATTTTAATAAAATTTCTACAACCACAAATTCCTTGTTGATTTGCCAAAAAAAAAGGCATCAAACCACTTCCATCATTTCAGTGGCCCATTGCGGCACTGTGTTTGATGACTCTATATCCCAGTATGAATATTGACTGGAACCATGCCGGGGATGGCTCAAGAGTATCCATCCTCCCCTTCATGATCAGTGATGAGCCTCCTTGTGACCTACAGTATATTAATATGCTCAGCAGAAAGAAGACTCTTGGCACAGGACATGCCAGCAGCAACCCTTTAATGTTAGCAACTGTCAAAGCTTTGATTTCTGATTGATGAGTAAGGTCGGTGCAATAACAGAACGACACTACTGGTCATCTTGCCCTCGCTTTCCACAACAGGAAACATATCCTTTGACACTGCAGCGCAGATCTGAGTGCAACAGCTACCACATCATCCATTTGAAACTGTGAGCTTCATCTCATGGCTACAAATGAACAACATAGATCTAACATACATAGACTGAGCAGATAGATGCCAAGTAGGATTTCTATTTCGATCCACCAGCCAGAATGATGGAAGCTGAGGACTCCCAATAAATTGAACCTGCGGCCACCAATATGACCATTAAGTTGCATTGGCAACACTTTAAGTCCCCTGTTTAACATTCAAAAGCAGTATTCTAACCCTTAATACATTAAAGCACTCTATGATGCATTCCTAATCAAATATTAGTTTTAGGTAATGTATTTATCAATGCAATAATTCTCTCTGTGGGTGATGTATGAGCAGATAACGTCTTAATAAGTTACAGGCTAATAATGTAAGCTAGATAACATTTAAAATTTCCTCATATTTGCATACAGACACAGTATAGTGAATTTTAACAGTTTATTAAATTTATATTGTTAGGAGGATTTAAAGTGACGGGTTACTGCAGTATCATTAGTTTCATGTCATAAACTGGTGACTGAGTGGTATGTACTGTAATGGATTCACTATTTTTTTTGACCATCTGGCCTCTACAGCACCATGTGACACCACAACCACACTCACAGTTAAGAAATCTACTCAGTGGTGACTTTATTGGGTACAACAACAATATAATGTTCCATTCTTTTTGAGACGTTCATAAAGATGTTGATTAAATTATATGTTTTGCCATTAAGGTAATAGTTAGTGATGGTGTTGTGATGGACTGCAAATTGCCTCTGATATTCTGTCATTTGTGTAATTAGGATGGACAAAGAAATTTGAATCACCTCTCAATGTCATTTAATCCAATACATGACATCAGCGATTATATACATCCTGTAACCTCTTTGCAAAACATTTTAAAGAATTGCAAAAATAAAAGAAAGAAATGGACGAATGGTTAATATGTATTATTATTTTCTCCTTTCTCCAATAAATGAGGACGAGCTAACTTGGAAAAAAGGTTTTAACTGAACTGCAGCTAATTGCTCCTTTCATCTATCCAATTAAAAGCAGAATTTTAATCCAAGTAGTATTTCTTGTTTTGATAGCTCATCACGTGCCACAGCCTTTTAATCAGCACAAAAATGTAAGTATTGCATATTAATTCAGCACTGAGGGATGCAGCGTTATTTACACTGCTGATTTTCATCACTCTCTCCCTGCGCGGGACTCCTCCAGGGCCAGTCCCACAATGACTGGGCCTAATTGACACGCGCACTAAAGGATGTGTTGGCGAGAGCTAGGTTGCTACCAGCTAACATTTTCAATCCATACCTACTCAGGTGTGTATGTGTGAGAGGGTGCGAGAAGGTTGTTAAAATGGTGCGGAGGATCAATAGGATGTTGTTGTTAGTGAGAGACCTTTCATGGGAAACATCAGTAAGGTGGCATCACAAGTTGTCATGTGTGATATTTGTGAAATGTATCTTGAATGTCTCTACCTTCAGCAGCCTGTATAAACAGTCAGCAGCGACAGCTCAGCTCCCCTGCATTTTCTGTGATGAAACAGCTCGGTTGCATGAGGTAATCTCACCCTTACCCAAATGAGATGGTAATGCCTTCACTCAGGGAATTCAGCAACACACAGCAGCACCTAGAAGGAGGCTGTGCACCTCAAATGGGACTAATAATAGAGCCTCCATTCTCTTAACTCGGAATCTATATTATACGCTTCAAAAATGAGATCAACTATATGGGTCAGTGGGATTTCTGTGAGAAAAAAAAAATAGAAAGGAGCAACCAAAGGAGAATATACTCTGCTGACAACAGATCTAAGGAAGGCAGTAGCTAATAAGAAAATTATTTGGGCAGAGTAACAGCTCAGAACTTTAATTAACAGAGCTGGTTTTAACTGATTGAAAGGGAATACATGTCCACACTTGTCTGCATGCTAGCCTAATTATTTTCAACGCCTTGATTGTCTAAATAGGCTTTATAAATAAAAGCACGAGTGACTTGAAATGTTCAAAGGAAAATTATTTTAGAAATGGAAATGATCAAAGAGCAGTCTTTCATAACTTCTGTGATCTGTGAGCTAGAATACATGGGGACTTCAGTCCTCCACGCTGCTGCTGCTGTGGCCTAGGTTTCATTTTTAACTTTAGAGAGAGAGAGACACACACACACACTCACGCACGCATGCAAACACAATCACAACTACTCCACCCCCAACATATGGCTTTCTCAGGAGACAATAAAAGACATTTATTAGTCTCCATCTTTGTTCAGGCTGCCCACATGTCAGACTGAACCAATGGAAAGAGCAGCATGCATGATATGAGATATATCATATGATATGATTATGATATATGGGAGATGTGATATGTGATATGATAAAAGACAACAGTAAAGCCTGTTTTAATATGGAGGCGGATAAAAAATTGTGTTTAGATAATTTAGTCAGTGACTCCATGTTGCCCCTGGCATCTTGTTCACATGTGTGTATTACCAACAGCCCATGCTGGTTTCTCATGAGTTCACTGTGCTCTTTGTGTAACTGGCTGGGGTCTTCACTTCATGTGTTGATAAAAGCAACTAAATGTAAAAGAGGAACAAAAATGGTAGAAGAAAAAGCATAATTCTCTACTTACAGTGCAGCTGCATTGTGATAGGCTGGTCTTCTCTCTCTCTCTCTCTCTCTCTCTGGCATTATTCATAGCCTCTCAGACATGGAATATTCTGAATTAAGTTACTGTAAAGAGCACAGTTAATTATGTGTTTCATTAAAGTAATCATAATAGCACTTGTCAAATACAACACATGAATAGTTTGTAATGATTCATTTATGGTTGGGGCTCATTATGTTGATGCACCTAAAAGTTTCAAATATTGTACAGTTTTAAACAAGAGCGTCACTGTTTCTGCAGGCAACTAACAACACGACTGTTTTCAGAAATCAGATTTTGTTTTGGGTGTTGACCTGATATCTGTCAAAGCAGCGTGGGGATTTTGTATTTGTTATACTGACGGCTTTGCATTTCCAAGGGAATATGTTCTGTTTTGTTCAAGATTAATATTTCTGAGACACACCCCAGTTACACACATGCATTGCTTAATTCGGTCAATTACATAACTGAAGGAATTCTATGACTTTCGCAGCAACAACCATACACACAATGCAGCAGATACTGGCAGAGTGGAACTGAGGACAAGTGCTAACTAACTCCGCTGTATTCCACTTTTAAAAATGGACTTGAAACTATATGAAACACTCTGCTGTTGCATAGGAGGTGGATTTTTGATGCCCTGCTTCTTCTTCCAAATACCAGAACACAGGATTATTCCCTGGGGACTGAAATAGATGCAGTCACTTCTGTCTCGTTCTGTTTGAAAGTCATCGGTGGAAAGATGCAAACTTCACTGGGTTTAAATCTGCAGTGATGCTGCCATGATACCGGGCCTGGGACAAAATCGCCGTAGCAAGTGCTCATGCATACACACGTGCACGCGCGCACACACACACACACACACACGTTGCACATCCCATTACCATATCATAGTGTACTTCCAACACAAGGTTAGGCCGCCTTATTGATCATCAAAAAGATGAAGGGACAGTCCATCACTTCCCCTTCGCCACTCTTAAATCCGTTACCTGGGCTCCTCAAAGCAGCACTAGTGGCTAATTACTCTCTCTCATGCCCCTTGTGCTCCCTGTAGTCTGTGGCTAATGATAAACTATTTCCATCGATAGGTCCTTAACTTCAGAGAGACCTAAATGATACTTTGTGTTTGTTTGGATCTTTTTATTGACGACTGTAAATAAATGAAGAGCGGGTTACCTAGCATTTCTTCCTGTTGCCTTGGTGCTTCTATCTGTCTCGTGCACTTTAGGGTCAGCACCACACCAAATCACATTTGTCCCCTCCATTAATGTCACAGCCTTAAAGCAACATATCATCACAGTGCGGAGCTTGGTCTAACTGTAATTGAAAAGGCCCAAGGGGAATTCCTGGGTTGTGCGAGGGGCCCCCTAACCCTTGCCACCCTACATCCATCATTGTAGAGTTAGGCCCTGGGGTGTTCTTGTAACGCTGAAGGTTAACAGCGAGATCGCCATGAGTCCCCACTTACAGCTTTCGAAAATGTGGCCTCATGGGCCCCCCGGTACCGCTACGAGCACTAGACATTGGCTGAAAACTACATACCGGCATCATGTCAAGTACATATTAATTTGATGGTCACATACCAAGGAGTGCATGCTTGAGCGAGTCAACACATCCATGTTCAGTGAATGGATGGACTTCAATAGGGATGTGATCAGAAACAGAATCCTTCCTTCAGATGTTGAGTTCACAGGCTTGATTACACAGCCGCCTTGCAATGCATACTGCAACAGATAAAATTAAACACTCGTGATTACACACTGCTTTGAAACATCCTGGACCGTGATCAATCTGATCCCTTTTTTAAGTTAAACCTCAAACAACAGAGATTTGAGAACATACAAAAAGTATTCAAATGCTGTATCTCACAACAGAACTGAATTGTTCCTAATGAAAAGTGATGGTTTTGAGAGACAGCAAAGACAACAGACAATTAGGGTCTCTTTGCACTGTTTTTGTAAAATCTAAGCATTGCGCTCTTTAGGCGTTGTGATCAAAGCCTTTGTAAAATTTTCTAGCAAACGCTTCAAATGCATTCTGTAAAATCTGAATCATTAAGCAAAGGCTCTGAAACGTAACTGATCATTTCTCAAAAATCGTATACTGTAGAAGTGCTAAGAAGTACAGTTGAAGATAAAGGCATCAATTCCTGCTCCAACGTGCAGATTTAAGCATATTCATCTGACTCTTCACTTACATGAAAGCTACCAGCTGCCCTTGCCAGCAAGTGGAGGACATTAAGGCTCAGCCTGGTTGATCTCTGATGACAAGGGGTCTGGAGGAGGGATTAGAAGCAAGGGAACCAAAGTTATGGTCATTCCCTTAAAAGGATGGCATTGCATCTCATAGGCCTGGAGCTTGCAGGAGCTGAAAGATCTTCAAAGGTTGGCTCACCCCATACAACCTAGTCTTACTCCCCCCAAAAAAACCTTGGAAGTATGATTTTTTAAAAAGATGTGGAATTTAAAAATATATATATTTACTTTCCTTTTCTATTGCAACAGACCACAACAAATACTGCAGGCCATATCTGAAAAAAACTTTTGCTTTTGGTTTGTTGTTTATTCTGTGCATGATATTATCATTGTCAGTCATATGGTAACCTCCAGAGTTTACCAGCTCATAGGAGACCATTAAAGTCTCCGTGATTTCTCAGAAACTGGCTCATCAGAAACTGTCAAAAATATCTGTTATGTAAGGCATGGATAATAAATGAAAAAAAGGGGGGAAAAAAGACATCTTTTTAAGAACCATCCACAGGGGCAAATTGCAATTCATCAAAAGACAAATATGCATCAGATATGAGGATAGGCGGGGCCTTTCTCTCTATCCTGCTGCATATCGGCTGTTGAGCGTTACTCATTTTTTGGCGAAATCTGCCAACAATAGTCGGAGAGCTGAGTGTTCCAGGGGCTTGGGCTTAAGTTGACAGTGGAGCGACCGTTGGGAAGAGTGAATAGGAGCCTAGTTTAATAAGCCCTGGTACACGCTGGACTACACAGGGGGCTGGCACCACTGAAATCAGAAAACTGCAGTGCAGACGATAAGGAAAACTCTAAAGGATCAGTCTGGTCAAATCACAAGAGCCCAGCACTGGGGACTCTACATTCTTATTTAGCACTTTATGGTTTGTAAATAGATGTGCATATAATCAGAATTATTGCATTGTCTTACATAAGAGCCTGCTTCTGCCTGGTGTGTTTTAAAGGCTTATTAATTGTCAAGCTGTCAAATTAACACAGGCTTAGACATGAAACAGATTACATTACTAATGTTCGCCGAGAAGAACAAGTGACACGAGGTACATGCTCATTTCACTGCACTGTTTCATCTTATTGATAGTTGTATTATATATTGTTCAGTCTTTTACGTTAAAATCAATCTCTCTTCATTGTTTCAATTGCCCTCATTATGTATTGTTAGCATCATTGATGCCTGGGTGCCAACCCCCGCAGTAGCAACCATTCTCCAGATGGAGAGCAAATATAACATAAAAATAAATAGATAAATAAATAAATGAAGGCAGCAGTGTGGCTGCAGCCAGTTTACCATTTGGGGTTGGGTTGCAATTTTCCATGGAGAGAGGGGCAGTGTAAGGAAAAAGCAGCTATATGAGTCAAGTTTCATGCATGTCTGGGGGAGAATCTGGCAGAGGACACCTACTTACCATGGAGCTACACTGGCAGAGATTAGGGGGCCATCATGAAGGAGCCATAGAGGGTGAAGATAGCCAGGAGCTGCAGGGATAGAGATAGATGAGACAGAGGAACAAGAGGACCTGGTTTGAAAAAAAGAGGGTGGGGTGGGGCAGAGTGGGGTGGATAAAAAGAAAGCAAGTTGGGGAGCAACAGCACCACTGGCTTGACCTGGGGAGGATGGGGAAAAGCCAGAGATCCAATTAAAACCACACTTTGTCAGTCAGAGTCAACGCTGACACAGCCTCTCCACTGAGCTGGTGCTGCTAAACCATACTTGGAAAAATATGGGAGCTGCGCAGTGTAAGTTACGCAAGATGTCATACATGGTTATGATGATGCATAAAACCAAAGACCTGGTGTGACAAAGCAGCCCACCCTCTGGTACGCAGCTGGAGCTCAACCCAAGTATGGCATAACATCGACCCAGGAGGGGGGCGGGAGCAAGATGGCAATTCAATGGATCTCAAGGTGAAATGGATTTATTTACATTAAATTTATGTACACTGTGTATACCCTGTCCAAAATGGTGTCTGCGCTTGTTGCTAGGCAGAGAGTCCAAGAGTAAAGATGGCGGCGGACAAGTGGCAAACTGGGAAGCGGAGGTCTAATCAGTTGTGATTACTGGGGGGAAGGGTGTGGCAGGGTTCAATGATTATGGAATATTACCACGGCTTGGTCAGAATACACGCTGGCAGGGCTACGTACGGTAGTCGGAGAAATTTACAGCTGAGGCTGTTACCTTCTGGCTTTATACATGTCCACAAACTACAATTGAAAAAACAGTTTTCCATATACAAACACAGATGCTTCTTTGAGCAAAGAATTATGTTTGATCACCTCCACTGCGTTTTAGACATCACCTCCACTATTTTTAGAAAGTAACAGCGAAAAAGGGCAGAATGTGGCAGTGCATATAATAGTTGGGGTTTAGATGAAATTGAGATGAGCTCTGAGGAAGAAATACAGAATATCTTGATACTACAGTAACACCAAAAGCATTTCACGTGAGCTATTGATAAGGTTACGACCACCAGCGAAAATTATCTCATGAATTTCAGTCATCACATCATTAAAGTACGCTGATCAAAGCCAACCCAGTTCACCTCAATTTACTTGAAGAAAGAAGCACTTCACAATTGACATCAACCACTTGAAATGGACTCTCTTAGACCATATCATAGCTACTACTTACCACAAATGTTCAATTTTCATGAAAATTATTGTTTTTAAATCCTGAGTAAGGAGACAGCAGGCCTTTTCTTCTTGGTGCACATTCACAACTCAATATAAAAAAAAGTATCTCTCTCACACAGTTCCAACTGACTGTTGTCAGAATTGAAATCCAGCAGTGAAACTTTAAGATGATCGTCAGAAAGAGGGCTTATGGAGAGATAAAAATGAAGATTTACTGCGGTCAAACTCGAGAGGGATTTGCAAAATGCATCATCCAAAATATCTGACTCTCCCTAAAGATGTATCCCCATGAGCAATGTGTGTAACATACACTTCTAACCAGCACACAGAGCGTATAAACAAGTTTATCACAGCGTTCCACCATCTCGAGAACAATTGCACTTAAAGTGTAGTTGCTTATTTTGAATGCTTTACATATAAATATGACAGAGAATTAAAACCGTTTTTAGGTATTTTTGTATTTTTCCACATGCAAAAATGTTGAAGATAGATGTTGCAACAAAACAAAAGATAAGTGACTTATTATCAGAACCAAAACCAAAACCCTCTGAACTTTTACACAACTTTAAGTGAATTAATATGACTGAGACTGAAAGGAAGATATCTTCTCATACAGACTTGGAGCATTCACCTCATGTATTTTCGTGGCCATCCAGACAAATGCCCCTCCATGAAGCCTCCTGGAATAAAGAACGTCCTTATTACGGGTAGTCAGCTGTCAGATCACTGTAAGCACATATTTCAAAGAAATGTAAAATTAGTGCCCTTTGACCTGATTTCCCTTTGATATGGGTGAAGTAAATTGGCATATATAATGCCAGACATTATTCTTATGTTTAATGGTATAAAATGCTGACATCCATACATACAAGTACAAAGTATAAAGCTTTGCTAGAGGCAGCGGATCAGTCTTCATAATTGTGACCCATTTGACCTCGACAATAATCAAGCTAATGCAGTATAGTTTCCTGAGCAGGATGAGGACAGACACTTACTGTGTAACATCACCTTGAACTACACAACATTAAATGCATCATTAACTGTGCTTCACCCTGTTCAAGACGGGACTATTGTTAGAGAGGGGGGTCATACTCATTTCTGATGTAGGAGTGTAAACTAAGAATGAGCTGTATGACAATATTAAGTCACTACACATGAGTTCAGCCTCTGCAGAGCGATCAAGAGTGAAACTGAATTCAAACTCTGTCGAGAAGGAGGCAGGCTTTCGAAAACAAACTTACTCTGTGCGTTTCTCTAAAATAATGAGGTGCTTGTTGAAATTTACATTCCACAATACAAAAACCAAGCAAACATGAACAAATATGTCAACAAAGCTGTGACTTGGGTAAATGAAGCCTCAAAAAAAAGAGTGTGCATCCAAAAAAAAGTAGGACTCACATCACTTTTTAAAACTCACATCACTTTTTTTTAAAAGCTTCTTCTTTTTAAAACAACTTATTTCAACATTTATCACTGGCCAGATGAAACAGAATGACACAGATCTGTCAACCCATCTATGTGTCAGTTAACAGTGAGATCCATCAAATCTATTGATTTAGACTCAAAGTGAAGAGCTCAGAATTTTTCCTTTATAGGTAAATAAAAATAAAATAAATAATAAAATAGTGACTGGATTAATGAATGACTGCTAAGATATTAGTAGCCTATTGGGACAAAACAATATTTTGAGGATAATTTGGTCAGATTTGTGTTTGCAGCTAGCTTATATTCAAGGTAAGACTCTTCAAAGGTGTGTGTGTGAGTGAGAGGGAGAGAGGGAGGGGGGAGAGAGAGAGACAGACACATAGACAGAAAGACAGAGATAGAAAAACGAGTGAAAATATACCAATCAATAAGGTACAAGATCAGAGAGGAAGCAAAATGAAACACGGGGACGTGCATCATTCAGAATGCGCGTCGTTTTGCGGCACATACACCTGTATGTGCTCGTCTTATACACCTGTATCCCCCCAAAAAAACAAAACAAAAAAAAACATGCGCATTCATGGCGCACTTATATGAAAACTCAAACCCGAAAGGATCATCATATTTAAGCACACGACGGAGATCTAACACAAATTAATTTAAAGAACACATGCGATAAAGCCCTGCCCAGCTCCAGAGGCGACACCTTTAAACACAGGATATAGAACCGTGTGTGAGAATAACTTGCGTTTACAGACGGTTCATTAGTTTGCGGAAAATTTGCAAATATAGCGTTGGGCTTATAGAAATTATAAAATTAGGGGAAAGAAAAAAAAAGTTTACGCCCTCGATATAAATGCATTGATTGGGCTTAACCACACACGCCTGATCAAAGAGAATATAGACACTTTAATAAAATATAGAATACATAATTAATTATACAGTAGACCTATGTACAGTACAACTGTATGCTAATTAAACGTTTGTAACAGAATCACGAACACTGGGGCTCACACTGGTCTTACTTTGCACAGAAATGTGAAATATACATATAATACAAACAAGAATACGAATGTGTAGCCTAATGAAAACGGGAAAGTGGGGCTTAATCAAGGGGAGAAAAAAACCTACTGAGCCTCGCAGTATTTTAATGACATACAAATCACGCTCCAGGCCCATCACAGGCTTATTAGGTCTCAGGATTTAATGTGAGGAAAGATCTTTCAGATATTTATTTCATCTTTAGACATACATAAAGACATGAATAGTGTTTCTATACTTCCCGACATAGCCTACATTACACCTAGTTTACATTCAACAAAGAGCCCTACACTTAGGGTTACATTCAGCAAGACTTTTCCTTTTACTTTCCAGTAATAGCCTATAAAGTTGAGAGGACTCGAGAGGCAGATTTCCATAAAAATCATTTGTCATTTTTTTTGTCTCACTTAATAAAGATATCTTTAATACTTATGTAACACAGTGAACAATTATGCATACACACTTTGTAAAAGTTCCTATAACCCACTGTGGGGAGATGTAGCTACAGGCTACATAAGCCTAACCCAACCAAACAAACAGGCCTCACAACAACAAATAAAGCTCGCCACATTTCGCAATGCAAGATTTCAAATAGGATGACTCAGGACGTGTCACAAAATATCTGTTAACAACATTCACAAAAAATACAGAGAGTAATAGAGATACAGTTGGAACTTTTAGGTCATAAACATGGAAAAAATAGGCCCAAAATTAAATTGTAAGTTGCTCACGTGTCCCAGCAGGAACTCAGAGAGACGGGATGTTATTACATTGCTTTGGTGGGAAAGTGTCCACGCCGCTGTGGCATGTGTACCATCCATTCACAATACTTTTCTGAAAGGGAGAAGTGGAGGGGAAAGTCCTTGAGCTCTGGGCAAACGTGTGACCTGTCTGGCCGCAGGGGTACTGGGAGGACTGGGATCTGTAGCTGCCTCTCTGTAGCAACAAAGGGTCCAAGAGGGGCTGTGACCTGTGTGAGGAGTAGTCCAAACTGCTGTCAAACGTGTGATGGAAACGTGACCTCGAGGTCGACTGGTCTCGACTCTCTTGGGACAGGGGGACATCTTGCGTGGAGGTGGGGGGATGAGAGGGGCTGATCTGGGCTCCGTCCGGGACTCGGGTTGACCTGGCGTCAGCTACGTGACCCCCGTCGCCAGGTCGCGCGTCGCCGCTTTTGGCGACGTGGGCCTTGTTGCAGTGGAGCTTCATATGCTTCCGCAAGGAGCTTGGGTGGGTGTAACACTTGTCGCAGCCCCTGACCTTGCACATGTAGGGTTTATCACTGGAGTGCACGTGAGAGTGCTTCTTTCTGTCGCTGCTGTTCGCAAACCTCCGGTTGCAGCCCTCGAACTCGCATTTAAAAGGTTTTTCACCTAAACGTGCAAAAAGAGAAATGACGGCGAGTTACGGATATGCTCACAGGCCCGTGTTTGCTCTCCCTGGCCATATACTTTCCTGAAGCTGTCTGAGTCATCTAAATGCACTCCTATAGTGGTGTAAGACTATAAGAAACGTGATCCTTAAACTCCAAAACCTGCACATCCAGGCTCCACAGTAAACTCACTATATGATCTTCAGCTTCCAATCAGTGACTCTACAAACCCGAAGCCGCTCCCCAGGCCACATGCTGCAGCTTTGACTGGAAATGTTTTTAAAATACCATATTCTCACAATAAGCTGTTTCTAATGTGCAAAAAAAAAAGTACGAGTCGTTCAGAAGCAGAGTTGGAATTAGTTGCTGAAACTTTACTGCAGCCCTGTTTGCAACAAGTGAGGCAGTTATCTGCGCAGTAAATCAGCAGGACTGTGGCTACACATGCATGAGAGGATGAACTCGCAGACAGCAAATGCAAAGATTTGTTTAAATGGACTTATCATGCATAGAGTGAATTATGGCTATCAAGATGCTAATTGATCTTCTGGCACAAAAGTGCCTGCAGCTGCGCGCCTCTGTCCCTCCTGCGCGCGCTCATACACACACACACGCTCTCTCTCGCTCTCTCTCTCTCTCTCTCTCACACACACACACACACACACACACACACACACACACACACACACACACACACACACACTCACTGATGTAGCGGGCTACCAGCAAGAGCCGGACTCTTTAACAGTTTCTGTTAAATCATCATTTATAGGCCTGCGTGCTAATGGTTGCCAATCTTTGGGAAGTTGAATAAAAATGTTAATAAGCTTATATTTTTCTGACATAAATGATGCCTAATTAACACCACACGCATGTGCAGTTGTGAAATAACAAATGTCCCCTTTCTGTTTCTATTCTCTTTGCTTTCATTAGGAAAACAATTTGCACCACAAATTAAAGGGGGGACGCCTGATAAATACAATTTTATTCTGCAGCCCTTTTTTTCTGAGGGCCACTCACTTCATTTGATAATTATATTTTTAATTTAATGCCTACATTTCAATATAATTACACCTTGTGAGATCACGTTTCTACTACATCCCCTGACGTGTGTGAAAATAAAAGATTTCACTTGAAATCCTTATTATTCTGTGTTACGGGGGCGTTTGGAGGGAAAATGCAAACCAAGTCACCATTATATGACGTAGTTTGACATATGGCATCATCTCAGTGCTTCATGACAAAACAGGGCCATCAAAGGCAAGGACAAGGCCATAAATAAAATTATCTTTATGAAATGTGACTCATTTTGTCAATGCAGGTAATTATTTCTTTTGCGGGCTGAGGTCAACCGTTTTACTCGCCTTTTTTATTCCCTACTACATCATAGTGTGATGTGCTCTGTTAGTGTTCCTCAGCGCAGGAGATGAGTCCCTGGGAGGCAGAGACAGCGTAACGACTACGTCACAACTCTCCGGTGTCCCAGCATTTATTTAATAATTTCACTGAATGAAGTGGGAGAGGCACCCAAACCACCAGGCCTGCAGACTCTAGTCATGTGTAACTGCCACACTACTATTACTACACATGTGTTTCCTGCGTTTTCCTTGCAAAACCAGGCAGTGACAGAGACGGCGAGAAGCAGCACTATAGAAGCTTTGCATAACAACATTTATCATTATAACAATGTAGGCCTATAGAATAAACAGTAGCATGCAATAAAAATAATTATAAAATAAACAATAACAGACTAATAACAATAATAACGAAACTACAACATTTAATTGAAAATATGTTCATGCATACAAACATTGCAAAACTGATACATATTGACTATTAAGTGATTATTGTGAAATTGAAAATACCAAATTAATTTAAAAAAAAATGACCTGTTAGTTTAAACCATTATGATCATTAATGACAACATTGTTATTAATCTTATTGTAGTTGCTATTATTTAACTGTATTATGACGATGAACTAACCTGTGTGAGTCCTCTTGTGGATCTTTAGATTTTCTGAACGTGCAAAAACTTTCTCACAGCCGTGAAAGGGGCATGGAAAGGGCTTTTCCCCTGTGTGCACTCTGACGTGGTTCACCAGCTTGTATTTGGCTTTGAAAGGCTTCCTGTCCCTCGGACAATTCTCCCAGTGACACACATATTCAGAGTGCTCGGGTCCTCCGACATGCTCCACTGTCACATGGGTGACAAGTTCATACATGGTCCCGAAGGCTCTGGAGCAAGGCAGCTTCCCAGCCCCCTCTTGGCCGTCAGTCCACTTGCACACCAGCTCATGCTTCACTGTTTGTTTAGAGCACCTGAGGAAAGCGTCGCCTCCTCCTCCACGCTGAATTGCCATGTTGAGGGGTTTGTACAGACCCAGGAATTGTGTGACAAGTTGTTGCTGGCTGTTTCCCTTGGGGCTGATGGCTTGGCCATAAGGGTGAGTCCGGGTGAGGAGGTCGCCAGGTAGACCCAGCATCATCTGGCTGCCGAGGTCTCGGGATGCGTCGGTGGAGGCGTGGGCCTGCTCCTGATAACTTGAGAAAAAAGCATGGCTTCTGTTGTCTCTGCAGCCAGTAAAGTCACGATACCTTCCAATCCCGCCATGTTGGTTTGCTCTTGATGCCAGTTGATCAGTGACGGGTGGCATGCCGGCTCCAGAAAGATTGGCTCCAATGATAATGCCCCTAGGGCTGTGCTCTAACCGGTGGCTGGGGTATCCAGAGTCTGAAAAATTGGGAACCGAATGGTCAACATATGCACTGGACCTCGTCTCGGGGTAGTCTCGCAAATTGTGCGAGGGGCAGAGTTTTAAGGAACTGCCAGTGGGGTGTCCCATGTGCTCTCCTGCCAAAGGTGGCAGCACCACGCTGAGTTCAGTATTGCTCTCCCCGGGGTTGACGCAAGAGAGAGGGCAGCCACTAAACCTCGAAAGGCTTGTCATGTTGTGTTGTGAGTTTGGCTATGGGTTTGCAAAATCAACCAAATTCAGCACTCAGGATACACCTAGAAATTCTGTTTCCATGTTCCGTGTTGTATATCATCTGCATGTGAAATTCTTGGCCGTGAACTTCGCAGAAGTAGGAACCAGACTCAATTTCGTTAAAGTTGGTGTGAGTCCCATGCCGTTCACTTTGCCCTCTTGATTTGTGGCAATAACCGTGGTAGTAAAAATGCTTCGAAACAGGCCATGGTGCAATATAAAAGCACAGCAGGCAAACCTGCTTTTAAAAAGGGAGCTGTGGGATTGGTTGGAATGCGCTGTGATTGACAGGCGCTGGGCTTGTTTTAAAAGGGACACGCAGGCGTTCGCTGCACGACTCCGTTTTCAAATGTCGCACAGAAAATGCTTTGAAATGTGCCGCGATATTCCCAAATATTGCAGCCTCTTTAACTTCAGGCGCTTTCTTATAAGTCTCCTTATCTCTATCTCTAAATTCGAAAAACGTACAGGTTAATATGAAACACTTCATAATCTCGTTAAAGTCAAGTGATTAAATGCAGACACGAGCAAAAACAGGAGACAATCACAGCCTATCTAGCCTCTTTTATTTCACTGGAAATCTCTGCCAAAGCAAATGTCCCACTCCTGCCCTGCAAGAATAACAGACTGGCCATTGCGTGTCCAGGCCAATTATTGTCAAGACTTTTCATTTTGAGTGGAGTGCCACATCTGAAAGTCACAGGATATTAGTGCTAACTATTTAATCAACCATTTGAAATAACTGAAAATACAGTTGTCTGTCATTATTCTGCACGGTCATAATTTGTAAGTTTTTGTTGTTGTTGTTGTTTTGTGTTTTTTTTTTATGTAGGGTAATACAGATTCTTGAGCTCGCTCAAAGGTTATTGCATGGCAGCTTATTTAGTGGTATGCATTTTCATGAAGGTTGAAAAACAATCACTTGTTGGCTTCATGTCTTGTAAGAAAAAAATAAACTTTTGTACAGCAACAAGTAGCTCTACACTCAAGACGCACCGGGCCACCAATATTTGATAATCATCTTCTTTTTTTTTGAAAAAGTTATTTCAGATAGAAAGCCCCTGTAGTGTCACTGGGGGATAGTACTGCAGAACAACATGTACTATTTTACCTTTGTATCCAGTTTCCATACATAAACCCATTTTCCTTTTAAGCTTAAATAAATTAATAATCATCAAAAGCAGGATAGCACACGGTAAAATTAGTTACGTAAAATGGAAGTATTGAAACGTGACAAACAGCAGTGAGAGAGGCTCCAGTGTTGAGAGGAAACTCAGATAAACTTTCTTACTTTGAGGTGCTGTGAGGACAGCAGCTTCAAGCCCTCTCCGCTCCTGTAGTGCAGCACATATTTCTGCACGTCTCCTCGTTTTGACATGGCTCTGATGCTGATCAGCGCACTTTCTTCCACCCAAGACCACTTTAGCCAAATTCCTTTATCTGTTGCTTTTATTTAAATCTACAAAAGGTGGCACGGGCCCCAGAGCTGTGGCTTATAGGTTTAAGGTGGAAAACCCCTTTATTTCCAAAGACTGTAGCTGGCGGAATTTTTCAACTTTTTCCTGAAAAAAAAAAAAAAAAAAAAAAGGAAGGGAGGAGAAAAAAAATCCTTTTCCACATTGTTATGCTGACGTCACCTGCAGTGGATCCTAGGCAGAGACAAAGCGTGGGGCCCACTTGACATTAAGTGCCGCAAAATAGTAGACAGGCCCAGAACCGGCCTAATTCTGTCATGATTGTAATGGACGCTCATGTTTGTCAACCTTTAACCCGATGCATTTCCGAAAATGATTGAGGGTGGAAGGCCAATAAACCTAAAGTTGCCAATCTGTCATTCAGAGAGCATAAAGGACTGACAGACCTATGCCCCAAATAATCCAAGGGTTCTCATTTAGCAGCGAAGCAGCAAAACAGGAGAAGAGGGCTGTCTAGAATAACTGCACCTTCATGGTTTCATATGATGGACTAAGCCGATTCTATGAGGCTGGTTACCCATATTTTCCATAACAGAGCGACAGCTAGTGAGGTCTGCACTACAGGCCTATTTGATAACTACACTTTAGGCTGTAATATTTTACAATGTGCTATTAAAGGACTTAGATTATTTAATTGCTCATAACAACTTAATTTGCTAATATATTCTAATGAGTCTTAATGTGGTCATAACTTAATTGGACTTTAGCCTAATAAGCAGTATTCAATAAATTACAATTCAATCTATCCCTCTGCAATAAGGCAGGTAATAGCATAATGAGTGTGAGTAAATGCAGAAGATTTATGTTTAAAATTTGCCAAATAAGTTTAGCAAAATTGAAAAATTATAGGATTAGTGTTGGAGTGCTAACGTTAGCTTCAGCAGAAAATAGTAAAACCATAAAAGTAATGGCAAAGACCCGTAAATGGGTACCGCGAGAATTCAAGTAATATTTGTTAAATTTAATAAAATGTGCCAAAATCATGACAATGAAGCTCTTTAGCTTTAGACACTACTGGGGTGTTTATACAATTTCAGCTTCAATATCTGCATTGTGACGAATTATAGCATCCTGACATCTGCAATCCCTTCCAGCCCTGCAGCTTTATGAATTCGGTCACTTATGTTGGTTGTTTGACAGGCCAGACTAAATCCTAGTGACTGTTGCATACAAAATGTCACTCCCAACAATCAAAACATTCATGTCAGGGAATATGCTTTACATCCATAAGGTCCAAGTCACTGCCAGTACAGTGAATATGAACCAAATGACTGAGAGAAGGTGCTATGCAGGGAGGAAATGAAACAGGACTGTAAACGCCAGTGAGAAGAGCAGAGTTATGGTGCAACACCACACAACAGACTGGACTGAAAAAGCTGCAGATTTTATTTCTTTAACAACAGACAGCAATGAGAAGAATTCTTTGTAAATAACCAGATTTGCACAAAAGCGCTAAATGTAGGCACAGGCTACACACACACACACACACACATACACACACAAATGTACATGTAAATATGCATGTTTATTCATAATAAACCAGTACTGGTCTGTATAAGAATCAGCAAAGGTTACACTCGGTGATTAATGTCAATCCAACACAAGACACAGCAGAAAATTATAAAAAGCGAAGGCTAGGCAGCACAAAATAATTTCACCAGGTGTGAGTGTGTGTGTGTTCTCATATATGTGGCACAAACAGGAATGCCTGAGTGCATTTTTAATTTTTTTTTTCCATGTGTGTGTATGTTTGAACAACTGTGTCCCTTGGTGTGGAGTGTGCTGCTGAGATATTATAATTGATGAGGGATGGCAGTGCACAGTCTTGCCATGACTTTATGAAATTTAGATGAATTAACAGGTTTGGGATGAGTCCATTTGCAGACAGATGCTCCAGTAAATCACAGCAAGAAGTCAATTAGCCCTCTCCATCAGCCATATGAAGGCAAACCTCAAGTACTGTAAAAGTCACTCAAGACCAAACTGGCCATATCATTTACGAACTGCCGATAACAAAGGATGGTGTTGTACTCTATGTAAGTTGAATAACGTGAAGCGGTTATGGGAATTAAAATGTTACAGACAAAAAAAAAAAACCCCAAAACATATCTAGCAAAAATATGATCGATAGCGATACAATACTGCAGTCAAGCCTTGCATTGTGAAATTCCAAATTACAGACAGTTGAATTGTGATTTGACATGTGAAGCTAGTATGGTAACAAGATCCTAGTCAGCTGCTCCACTGAAAAATATCATATTGGCAAACGCATAATGTAAATATTAGTCTTGTAAAAACATTTTGAAAATTCGTAGAAGCAAAAGTTTCATGCATAACCGGGATGGTTGCTACTAAAAAACGAGAACCAAAAATTGTATTTCGTTTTATTATTTCATTTGTGTGTCTGAGATTTCCTGGGTCATGGTACGAGTGCAGACCATGAACCTTGACATTGTGGTGGGCTCCACACAGTGTAAGAGAGAACACATCTAATGAAGGACAGAAAACAAGAAATGCATTTTCTCATTACTTCAAGGCACAGACAGAGACTGAGAGAGCTGGGACATGCCATTTTAAACCACAGCAAAAACCAGCTACTTCATTATGCCAATGTCCATTTGAGCAAAAACAGTGAATAACAGTAGGCTATCATTCATTCAACTCTGCCGTTGGAATAAAGTGACGATTTTCTATCTGTTTAAAATGTAAATACAGAAAACACTTGTACAGTGGTGGCTGATAAATGGAAGCAATGGGTTAACGGTTTTGCTGTTGGTTTAGGGAGATGAAGCTTTCACTTCTGTCTGGTCACTATTGAGTTAACTTCCAGTCCACACACTTGTCTATAGCACCAGCGGCCTGAGCCAGCCAAACATAGTGTAGGCTAAAAGCCAGACAACATGGACTTAAAAAAAAAAAAAACCCAACTTTGCTTTTAGAAAAAAATCCAGACGACTGGGCTGCCACAGGCCAATTTATTAATATCAGAAAATAATTTTCATGCATCTAAGGTCATTTACCAAAGGATGTACTGAAATAACCTTCATAGCTGCTGACTAACGCATCTAGGTAGAATAAATGCATAAAAAGTGAGTTGTTTACCATTTAGGCTGATGCTTTTGTTCTGCTCTTTTCCAACAGCATGGGCTTACTGTCACAGAGCTATGCACACGACAATATTGTGATATTTTAAGGTAATGCGCATGCTCAGTGCGCGGAAGGTTATGTTATAAGTAATGGGCTACCCCAGCGCCCAATGAGGTAATCCCATCAGAGAAACCTAAATAACCAAATACATACCGCAGTCCTGCAGAAAAACCTGCTAAAATTATGCACGTTGCATTTTACCTGCGCCTATAAGTTATCACTGAATATTTGAGCTGTACTAGACAATTAAACCAAAGAAAACATTGCCCAAAACTAGTCCTTGATGAAAATCAAAATGAACATCTCCATTTTCTTTCAATCATACAAAATAGTGTGAGTGAAAAACTAGAAAAAGTATGTGTAATTTTTGTAAGAATTAAACAAAATTAGTATTTAAAAGAATAGAGGTGAAAGTGTCAGTGAGCGGAGGGCCGCATGCTCGAGAAGCGGTGAAAAATACTTTGCTATGAAAAAAAAATGTCTGGTGAGGGTGAGACAAACGTTTTGCAAAGGTGCAGCTCTGAGAGAGATCTGTGAAGCTGCCTCTACACAACTTTGAAAGTTTCCTCGTTTTCTGTTGTCCATTCTAAATACGCCAAGACAGTCTGCTCTGCGTGTAAACGTGGATTCATTTTATTTTAAGTAAATTAGAATAAAAATGAGCGTGCAGGCATATATCACCTTATAGCGTCTTATTGCAATCCTAGACTTTAGATTGGTTTTGATACTGTAGGAAATATATACAATTAGAAAATAAGTGTATGAAACCCTCAGTGGCCAAATTCCACGTTTGTAAAATAAATGCAATAATAACTAGCAGTACACCAGAGAAGGTCTGCAGTCGTTTTAAATGTAACTTTCAAGCAACAGCTGCTTAACATTAGGCCTGGTTGATGACAGCTCCCCTTTTTCCCAGCAAGAGCTCAGTGCCTACGCTGCTGCTCTGTCGCTCACTAACATTTGTGACTCATCTAAACCATGTTACTTAATTATTTCATAGTGATAATATGCCTGCAAAATACACGGCACATAACCTTAAGTGGCGGTGCGGAGCCTCCACGTTTCAACAAGCCAATAAAATATGGAGGGAATATAGGAAACTTAACAAGCTGCTTGTCACTTGTGAAAGTTCACAAAGGTCTCCATAAATCTCACCCTGCAAAACTGCAAAGGCAAACTCCGTTCAGTGTGTGTGTGTGTGTGTGTGTGTGTGTGTGTGTGTGTATACATGCATGCATGTACATTTACGTGCGCGTGTGCGTTTGTGGTAGGCATACGGGGTGTGTGCTTGTGTTGTGCGCGCGCGAGCAGTTTGAGAAGACGAGTGTGTGAGAGTGAAGGGAGGAGTAAACTGTGAGAGGGTATGCCTTAGTGGAGAGAGAGAGAGAGAGAGAGAGAGAGAGAGAGAGAGAGAAGGGGGGCAGCTCACGGAGGAAAAAGAGATGAGTTGAATCTCATTCGTCGTTCTGCTTTAAGATAAACTGTCGACATTATGAACAAAAATCGCAAGTGTTGCACTAATGTGAGCGACGTCCATTAAAACAACAGAGGTGGGCTACTACACGCAGCACCGCGCAACAATTAAATGACCATATGAGTAGTAACAGGCCTATAAGTGCTGAGCTGTACGTTAACTAAATCCCATGCAGCCTCCACGGGCTAAACAACATAAAGTGTAGATTTACACACTTCCACAGCAGCATGCACTTCACACAGGCCTAAGTCATGCCCCGCTCTCCCCGGCACAGAAAGACGACGGATAAAGTCAGAAAACTCACCTTTTCAATCTATAACTCTTTCTCGAGGAAATGTTCGGGGAGTGAATGCGGTACGATGAGGGCGAAAGCAGAATGAAGGACTGATTTGAAGATTTTTTTTTTTTTTTTTTTTTTTCTGGGTCCAGATCCCCTAAAATAAAGAATGTGAGCTCCTTCCTGGGACAGACTGAGGGGGAAAGGATGTGAAAGGCTTGGAGTTAAAAAGCGCCGCTTGAAGCACTCAGCGCGTCTCTGAACTTGATCAGATTTTATGTGTCCTGCAGCGAGTCAGCGGCAGCCCTGTGAAACTTGCTCAATGGCACGAATTTTTGGCTGAGCGAAAAAATCTCAGGATATTACAATTACTGCCATCTTTCTTTCTGTCTTTTATTCCTCCGTCTTACACCCTATAGAGCTTTTGCAGGAAAAAAAAATACCCCCCCCCCCCTCCTTCCCCTTTCAAGCGGCTTCAAGAAAGCCACATTTTGGAACTGGGCCAAGTACATTCAAGTTTTCAGTTAATAAGAGCCAAAATGTTCATATAAGAGACAAATAAGTCAATATATGAGTGCGAGTATAGATAGATAGATAGATAGATAGATAGATAGATAGATAGATAGATAGATAGATAGATAGATAGATAGATAGATAGATAGATAGCAAAAGTTAAGTTGCCATTAAAATAAAAGTTTTCTTTATACGCACTATGACAAAACACGTTATGTTGCAGATTTACTTCTGTAAAAAAAAAAACTAAACTAAACTAAAAGTGTAAACTGGTTATTAAAACCATGCCCTGTGTGTTTATTCTAGTCATTTTTCATTGCTTGCTTGGAGTGTTTGGGAGTTTCTCTGGGTGCAGGGATCAGGCAGGGCTGCACGAGAGGTGCACAACTCATAACACGTACTATGGGATCTGCGCTACACTGCTCCGTTATACCTGCAAAATAATGCCTGTAGGAGCCAATCAAATGAAACCAATTGAGACGACCTGCCATCTTCAATACCAAACGGTGCCAATCACCAGAAATCTAGCCAATTAACACCCTCCTTCACAGTCACGTGCCAGAAGGGTAGCTGCGCGCCGATTGGCTGCCGTGGCACTGCCTCCCGAGTTCATTTATGTTCTGGGAGTGAGTGATTGACTTTATCAGTCCAAGGACATCATCCGCCTGGAAAGGGGGGGAAGTTTGATCCTCTTTCTCACGGATCGCAGTCAACGGGAGTTTTTTCTCCCAACTCTTTACGCATAGGATTTTTCCCTGTTTGGCTTGGTTTGTTTTTTATTTTAGGGTTTTTCGCTAAACGTGGTAAATCTCGGCGCGGTGTCTGCAGCGTGCGCGCTCCGCTAAACTGGATTTTAATTTTCTTTTCTGTTTTCTTCCCGTCTCCTAAGTTTGCTTCAAGCTCATGACTATGCTTCTTGATAGCGGTCCGCAGTTTGCATCGTTAGGAGTGGGGGGCTTCGGGACACCACGGCATCACGATATCGGGAACAGAGACCCGAGTCTGGGACTGAATCCTTTCACCGATTCCTCCCACTCCGCAGCTTTCAAAATCAGCCCCGTGGCTCACGATATCGCCTCCAGCCAGACATCAGCTTTCACCCCGCAAGCCACTGGATATGCAGCTGCCCTGGGACACTCTCACGGCGGGCAGGTGGGCTCGTACGGTGGGGGAGCGTTCAATTCAACGCGGGACTTTCTCTTCCGGAACCGGAGCGTTGAGTCCACAGCGCCGAGCGCCCAGCATGGGATCTTTGCAGCTTCAGCGGGGAGCCTGCACGGACCGCCCGGGATCAGCGATAACCCCGGACATCTGTTGTTTCCAGGACTTCACGACCAGGCGGTGAGCCACTCTTCACCGGGTGGACATGTAGTGAACAGCCAAATGCATCTTGGCTTACGCGGGGACATTTTTGGAAGACCTGATCCTTATCGCCCGGTCGCAAGCCCTCGGACGGACCCCTACGGGGCTCAGCTCCACAACTACAACCATCCTATCAATATGAACATGGGGATGAATGTGCCGACACACCACGGTCCAGGGGCCTTCTTTAGATACATGAGACAACCCATTAAACAAGAATTATCCTGCAAATGGATAGACGAGAACCAGATGAACAGACCCAAAAAGACTTGCGACAGGACTTTCAGCACCATGCACGAGATGGTCACTCATGTGTCCATGGAGCACGTCGGCGGCCCCGAGCAGAGCAACCACATCTGCTACTGGGAGGACTGTCCGAGAGAAGGGAAATCTTTTAAGGCCAAGTACAAACTCGTCAACCACATCCGTGTGCACACGGGCGAGAAACCGTTCCCGTGCCCGTTCCCTGGATGTGGGAAAATATTCGCCAGATCGGAAAATTTGAAAATCCATAAAAGAACACATACAGGTAGGCACAAACAATAGCACGGCATGGCTGAGCGTGAATTCAGAAAAGTGGGGCTGTTGTGAGCAGGCATGATCTGTCCAAGACGCTGTTCTAAAGTGCTGAGGGAACGGGAGTGAGTGTTTTTGTTGTTTACAAAAACAATTTGGGAACTTTATCGAGCTGCAGCTCGGAGTTAGGTCCATAAATTGTTGCAGGACTAGTTTTTTTTCCCGCATCACGTTGAAAAACAGCGACAGACGGGGGCTAAATGGCCTAATGCAGGGAGAATAACGTGCTTCTGTTGAGTAACTTCAGTGTGTTGTTGAGCCTCATTAATTCCTCCAGCCTCTGTGCTCAGAAGTTGTGTGTGATGTACAAAGACAGTTACTTCACTCACTTGTCAAGAGTTTAATTCGCAGCATTAGAGTACTGAGGCACACTTGAGGCTTCTTGTGATTTCTCAACGTCCTGTTTCTAATTATTGCATTTCTGGGTTAGTTTACAATTCTCACCCTCGCTCCTGCTACATGCTCAGAGCAGAAATGCCCTGTTGATTCACTGTTTACTACATAGTCTGGGTAGAGCAGACGCAGGCCAGTAGTAGCATGAAGGAGCAGGCCTCTTGAATAAATAAAGCCTGACAGAGCAGCGTGTAGTAGTGGAACTGTATCTATGTCGCACCCCCTGAAAATGTAGGTTACAGTGTTATATAACAAGCTGCAGACAATTTACATCTCCACGATGCGGGTTTTTACATGTGGTGTTACAATGGGAGTTTGTTTGTGCCGGCTATTCACGGTGTGTGTGTGTGTGTGTGTGTGTGTGTGTTTAATCCTGCAGGTGAGAAGCCGTTTAAGTGTGAATTTGATGGCTGTGACAGACGCTTCGCCAACAGCAGCGACAGGAAAAAGCACATGCATGTGCACACATCAGACAAGCCATACATCTGCAAAGTGTGCGACAAGTCCTACACACACCCCAGCTCTCTCAGGAAACACATGAAGGTAATTAACGTCTTCATTTCTCCTTTAACACATTAACACACATACATACACACACACACACACACACACACACACACACACACACACACACACACACATGCTCCCCCACTACCCACCCCCTTCCTACTCTTCCATAGACAGGGACTATAACAACTTCAAGTATTTCTTTACAGCACTTATTCAACACTGCCATAATACAAAATTAAAAAATAAATAGATAAATAAAAAAGCATGTAAGATGTAATTTAGTCCGAGTGACACTTCACCTCTTGGTGTAATTAAACAATTGAAACAGAGCCTAGTGAGTGAGTTGTGAATATTTTCGCTTGTGTGTCATTCTTTTGCGAGCAGATTTATTTGTTTATTTAAGTTGCAATTATCACTCTCTCTTGATATATTTATTTATATATATATGTGCACTTAATTACAGCAAAACTACACTCGAAGTCATGTTATTTCCTTAGTGTGGAAGTGTCCGTGTCTGTTTCAAGTTTGCTGTGTGTTTACTCGTCCAGTTCTCCTATAAAATCCTTAGTTTTATAGATAGTTAATCCTCATTTAGCTCCGACACCCTGCTCCTTCTGCAGGCTACTTTGAAACGCACTGACTGAATGGATATTATAGGCTACATCAGTCAGTCTCTCTACTAACTCAATGCTGTTTTCCTTGCAGGTACATGAGTCTCAAGGATCTGAATCGTCTCCAGCAGCGAGCTCTGGATACGAGTCGTCCACGCCGCCAGTGTTGGTGTCAGCCAGCACCGAAGACCCGACAAAAACACCGCCGTCAGCCGTTCAAAACACGTCTGGTCACAGCGAAGGACTGGCACCCAACTTTAATGAATGGTACGTTTGAAGTCGTGAGGAACAAACCCTCCCTTCAATGTGGACCACGGGGATAAATGAGGATAAAAAAAAACAAAACAAAAAAAAAACAACAACTTAAAAAACTATTCTTGTTCACTTCACACACATACACTCTGTCAGACACACACACACACACACACACAAATGGGATTGGGACAACAGCAACAACAGCAGCAGCAGCAGAAGCAGCAGCAACAACAATAACAACTACAACAACGACAGGAGATGAGAGCAAAAGCCAGCACCACGCAGGCCACGTCCGTTCTCAGGATCACGAAATTTGACTTTTATTCCGCAGTTTTGAGGGAATCAAACAAATGACAAATGAATAAAGAAAAAAAAAAGAAAAAAAACGTAATACTTTCTCAGTATAAATAAATGGTTTTTTTATCTTTTAGTTTACAGATTTCAGAAAAAAATGTTTTATTTTTCATTTTATGTATTTTCTCAAATTTTTATTTAAAAAAAAAGAATAAAAAAGGAAGATTATTTCATGCTGTTTTATATGAGGGTGACAACGCTACTGTTGCCTCTTCAATTGATTGTTGGAACTTCAAACAGTCTTAAGAAACGTGCCAAAGTCTTTGTCATGAACTTGAACACAGAAAAAAAAAATCATAAATAAATATTATACTCGTGAATGTATTTCCTTGTTTGATGGGGTCGAATCTGTTGTCAACGTCCGTTTTCAGGTGGAGAAATGTGGTATTAGGTTACGATTGTTACCGTTGAATATAACGTTGCCTTTTGTTAATACCGTTGTAAATACATATCCATGATGCCATATTTATCAATTTGTAATTTAATTATGGGTATAAGTTCTGAAACTTAAATGATATTTATGGAAATGTTTTCTAACAAGAACTGTACAGTTTTGGTCATAACCAGCTTAACATTGAACAAATGATAAACTCTAAAGCTCCAACATCGCGATTGTATCCTTCTGTTTTTTCTTTTTAACCAATAGGCCTACATGTGTCTTATTTGGATCGAAGAAATCATCTATATGAATATTATGGATTTGTCTATATATAATGCAGATATTTCCGTCACTTTTATTTTGTTTATGAGACCATTGACATGTAAATCATTGACTTTGTAGGACTGAGTTCAGTTGAGCTGAGAAGCTATAAAACGGTTCTGTTGATATCTTTATTTTTGGTTAAATTTAAAACTTTTTGTGTATTTTACTTTGATAGAATCAGAAATAGATGTCAATTCGTAGCATAAACTCAGTATTGGAAAGAAAAAAATAAGAAGAAGAAACCATCAGCCTATTGCACTCTTATACAGGTCTTAGACGAGTGGGCGAAGTTCATGATTTCCAAATCAAGGTGACAGTATTTTGAGTATTTCAAATTCGGGGGTGAAGCGCCCATCAGATATATGCGCCAGTATGGCTAATCTTTATAGTTCCAGCAATGTCTTTGTGCAAGTATGTTTAAATGTGTGCATCGGCAAACAATGGAACTGTCACAACACAGTATCTTCAAAAATAAAAAAAGTTTTTTGTCTGTCAGCTTGCATTGTTTTAAATGTAATTCTTCTGTGAAACTAAGCGTGTTATTTGTTGTGGTGTTGCATATAGAAGCAGTTTGATTACACATTTGCTTGTTTTGTGTGAATAACTTGTCAAGATGACATTTTTTGTGTTTAACAAAAATTTAGTGGAGGGGACTCTAGATCTTATGTGGGTTGGGGGAGAATACGTCCAGTGGTTTAAAAAAAAAAAAAAAAAAAAAAAAAGAGTTACAGCATTGCATTGTAACCTGTTCTCAAGAATTAAATATTATGCATACACAAAGTATATTGTACTCATATGAGAACAATTTCAGACCACCAGCACTACTTTTAAAATAAAATGTAAAAAACGGTACCTCGTGACAGTGATATATGAAATAAGTTTATTTAAATAATTTAAGGAATATATGTTTTATATGCTATTTTCTATACCTTAATTTAAAAGAAGTACTTTTTCTTATTCCCACCTTTCTGCCCCATGTCCAGAGGTCAGAGAAAAATATCTGATGTATAAACACAGCTAGAATGTGATGTTGTAACACTTTCTGGGAGAAATGGGTCACACTCCAAGTTATTCCTGAAGAGCAAAAATGTTTTACTGATGAACTGTGTCACTGTGCCACATTGAGGCAAACCATGTTACAACAAGCAGGCCAATGCGTTATAGCCTATTTAGCTGCCAGAGGCAAAGGTTCCTTGTACTTTTTAGGCTACTGTATGTTGGTTGATTTGTTTTACCAACTATTTATGAAGAAATGTGAACGGAAAACTTTGACTGAAATTAAAAAAAAACATGATGAAAAGCGACTCCCAGACTGCGACGTTGATTGTTATTACTATTATTATTATGTTGTTCTGCTCCATGCATCTTATGCACATGTAGCCGACACTGTTTGTCATGCTGTTTGTATCAGTGTTGTAGGAGTCACTTGAACTTGACACTGATTAAGGCGCCATCTTAGTATCTTGGCTGTGTGTGTGTGTATATGTGTGTGTGCGTGTGAATGGGAATACTGGGGGAGGGAGGAAGAGGGTAGATAGGGGAGGAGTGGGGGGTAGATGGAGAGGTGGGTAATCAGTACATGACAAAAAGTTGCATAAGGCAAAGTTTTTTTTTAACACGTTTAAAGGAGAGGTCCTTACGGATAATAATGCTAACGTGCAGACTAGAAGACGGGCAACTGAGGACACTGTGTGACCGTGAAAGTAGAGAGAGAGAGAGAGAGAGAGAGAGAGAGAGAGAGAGAGAGAGAGAGAGAGAAGAAGGGAGGGGGGGGTACGTCGCCAAAAGTGGCGCTGCCTCAGCGTCTCCCACCATCCGATTAACAAGGAACCGCTTCATAAAAACAACCAAAGGAGTTACCACACATCAATGGACGCCATAATAAGCATTTAAACGGCGAAAGAAATCAGCCTGAATCACAACATGCCGCTCAATGCACAGGCCTGAAATCTCCAACATCATACAGTGTCATTTAGCCAGTGTTTACAGAAAACCACCAATGGTTAAACGCAGGGGAAACACCAAAATATATTATAAGCATAGTGTGTTATTTTTGAAAGGCTGCTGTAAAAAAAAAAAAAAAAAAAGAAGACTTTACTGTTTTACTCACCACTGAGTCCAAAGCAGAGCAGAGGAGCATTTATATACTCTCACCCGCCAACAAGGTGCTCCAAACCCCCCACAACCCCCTCAATCATCCCCCAGCTATATAACACAGATTTAGGAATATTGATTCAAATTCTGTTTTCTGACTTTTTGCGCAAGCGCGCACCCCCTCGCATTCCGTTTGATTTCACCCCCCCTCACCACCACAACCCCCCCCCCTTCCCCTTGCCACCCCCCCCCTCACCCCCTCACCCCCCTCCTCTCGGCTCTCTAGTCTAGTCGCACTTTTTAAGTTCCTCCTCTCAGACACCGTGACGTCAAATAACAGAGACCCGGCTCCCTCTCTCTCTCTCTCTTGCTCTCTCCCTCCGAAACAACGGCGGGCTCACATGGTGGCTGCATTTCTTTTTTAACGCAAGCATCTGGGATGTGCTAAACTGAAAAAGGTGGTTGCGCTCTGACCTGCAGCGACTGATCATCTTGAAGAAAGCGGCACAGCGTGATAGTGAAATAAATCAAACTTTAACGCATTCAGATCTGTTCCCCTCCCTCCCTGCCATTACATTAGGTTGATATGGATTTAGGTTATTACTGTCATCTTAAACCGGGTGGGACAACTGTAATTCTGCAAATAGGATTTCTGACTTTTAGGTATGTTTATACCCTCCACCGGGAATAGCCCGTGTTATTGCCTCTCTGCATGTGCTTTATATGCCGACGCAAGAGAAACCAGAGCGGGCGATTTGATCCAGAAGAGGAGAGAAAAGGGGGGAAAAATCATGAAAGGCTTCTTTCTGGTGGATTCTCAATGGATTAGAAAGCAGTGACGGTCACGTGGATGCAGTTGTGTAAAGACTAGCGGCTGTATCACAACAATGCCCCTCTGCAGCAGCAGCAGACTACAACTGGCTCTGAATTACGTTAGCGCTCATTCATCTCCAGTATTTTATGGACTGCTATAGTGAGCTGCAGCGCGTGGACGCAGAGGATGGCAGCTGACTGTTGGCAGCGCGCGGTAGCCTATAATCTCTCTCTGCCTATAGGGTCTGCTAGTATCCGGGGGAGGCGGAGGGGTCTGTATACTCTGCAGGAGGAGGAGGGGTGGAGGGGGGGGGGGGGCAGAGTTGTAGCTCGTGCCTGAAGTTTGATATCGGATTGATAAGAGAGCCAAGCTCTCTACCTTCCTCTCCGTCTCCTCACCGGCAGGGTATTTGCTGGCTAAGCAGGAGTGCGCGCTCTAAGAGGATAAACCGACACGAGCAGGTCCCCAGCGCCTTTCTGTCACGCAACGGAGGCTGCGATCTTAAAGAAAACAGTGGCTAATTTGCCATTCATTCATAATTTGTTAATTATTGTATGCAAAGTGTGGTAATTCAAAAGGACTCTAGAAATCTGCTGTACACATGCAATACTCGTATTTTACCTGGCAGTGTTAAAGCTGTACAAGCAGCGCAGGGTGCAGAGTCATGCTCAAGGGCACTCTGGAAGGGAACTTGACCCTTGATCTAAATCAGAGACATTTTTGCATGAACAGCCCCTGGTACACCAGAGAAGCATGTGTCTGCAACACACCAGGGCTCAGATCTCCTCTCTTTTCTACTTCTGACAGACAAGATGCCGCCAAAAACTGAATCATCATGAATTAATCCGGTCATCTCACAATGTGTGTGCAGGCTTTATCTCGTCACATATAGCAACAGAAAGTTAACAAAGTGGATTACTGTTGGAATATATAGGGCAGTCGTTTCTGTAATCAAGGCATTAAGAACATTTTGTCACTGAACGCACCATGACAATTAGATTGAAGTGAGATGGATTTGTAACATCATGAGGGAAAACATGGCTTGATAAACAACTAATTGCATAAAAGCTAACATACATCTGATAATTGCTCAGCACAGGCTTCCATTTGCTCGGAAGTTGATGTGCTCTCCAATTATCGATGCTTATTTCACCTCCAGCAGGGTGTTGAATATGCATTCGCAAAGTACCGTAATCCGCGGTTGCGTCTTTATATCTTTAACGTGTTTCATGGCTCTTGTGATGCAAACTGATTAACACAATGGCTTTGTCTTTGAGTTCAATTATTCCTCAATTGACTCCTAACAGACATTTACATACCAAATCATACTGTATACTGTAGCCTGCAGGCATTTCTGCTGATGAGGAAATGAGTGAAAGTAGGTTCGACCTGCCAACTCCGAGACGTGGAGTGATAAGGAGTTATTCTGTGGCTTCAGTTCAGGCACTTTGGCAGAGACAACCCCCCCAAGAAAAGGCCCAGATCAGTCAGACTGACTTCCTATGAAGAGGATAGGAAGCGGCCAAGTGCGCATGATAAATAAGAAATACCAAGGGGGCCACAACGTTAGATTTATAGTTAATCGTGTCATCCTTCCGCCATCATTTACAGCACCCCAACGCACACGAAACGCCCACCCCTCAAATAATATTTCTATTATGCTACGGGCATAAAGACAAACTATTGGTGGGATGTCCAACAGGAGACGGCACTAATTCCCCAACATCTGGCCGGGTGTCAGAAACTTGATGAATTCCTTATCAGAGCAGGCGCAGGAATCAACACTAATAGGTCCCCGGAGTGGAGGGGGGGTTGGGTGGGTGTGGGGGCTCCGGTGAAGGCTCGTTCAACAAAGCAGATGTTCGGCAATTGTGCTTTGCGTTTGTCTTTTGACAGATATATTTTCAACACTTTTTGAGAGGTGGTAAATGAGCAATTGACATCCTTTTAATGGCCCGTTGCTCTGCCCTGAGCGCTGCGGTGGTGATGCTTCACCCCCCTCTACAACAAGCAACCCCCCCTCCCTCCGCCCTACCCCACCAGGAGCGAAGAGCAGTTTTATGAATCAATGCTCTGCAGGTTAGAGGGTGTAATGTGGATGTTTGAATTGTTTAACAATCTGCAATCACTCCTTTAATTAAAAAACCGCAGCACAAGTGTGTTCGGCTTTTATATCACATGCAAAGTCAACAGAAAAGCTGCCTTTGTGTCAGATGGCGTGAAAGGTGGAGGTCAGCGTTTTGAACAAACTTTTTCACCTGAGAGCCTCCACCTCACAGGGACTGCGGCTTCTCTGCCCCCCCGAGGGGACGGATGGCAGCGCTCACATATTCATCACCCTTTCAAAATAAAGAGGACAATGCTCCTTAATGTCCCTTTTCTCTCGAGACAATGAATTGGAGAGTGCTTTTCCATTATTTAAAGACTTCATTCATGGTATCTTTTTTTTTCTCTCTTTTTTGCGCTTGCGCACCGCTTCTGAGTGAGTTCTGCAACGTTGCAAGTTACTGCAACATCAGAGAGTGCGGATTTTAATATGAACATCCACGATGCAAAGGTGATAGATAGATAGATAGATAGATAGATAGATAGATAGATAGATAGATAGATAGATAGATAGATAGATAGATAGATAGATAGATAGATAGATAGATAGATAGATAGATAGATAGATAGATAGATATGAATGGTTCTGTAATTACTGCTACTCCAACAAAAAATAAGAATATGTCAGTACTACACAACAACGAGAAACAAAAGCAATGATTTGTGTCCCAGAAACGCCACTCACCGCGCAAAAAAGGCGAGCAGCGGTTGCATAATGTTTGTGCAATCTTTAATCCGTTATGGATATGCATGAGGCAGGGGTAGCACCATGAATAACAGTCCGCTTGATCCTGCCACAGCCTCAGCACGTGCGTGCGCGATTCCTGGCATCACACAAACAGAGAAAGAAACAATGAGAGATCATTACTCTTAAAGGTTTTTTTTTTTTTTTCTATTAGACTCCCCCATCCAAGCAGGTGGTGGGGGTCTGACTGGCTTTTTTCTGTACTTCTAAGAGTAGACTCCATCCACGTTTGTAATAATCTTTGTGATGTAAATGTATGGAGCACATCAGTGTCACCCCTGGTGATAATAGTGTCTTTCAGCCTAGAAGGTCATTTCAGATATAGACACTTTTAAGACCGGCTCCCTGTCTTGTTTTACCCACCTTTTTGATTTACATCACCTCCACTGCCTCTTCAAATATAATCAGCAGACAGATCTAACATTTCCGCCTTCTCCAAGAACACTGGAGTCATTATCTCCTAAAAGATTAACAGTTCTGCAAGAAGAACAGACCTGTTATGATTCTGAGTAACATGGTGCTATATTTGTGCCTTCTGTGAAACTAAATACTCCTCACCATGCAGGCATGATAAAACTTTCCCAAGTTCTGCCTTGTGCAAAGTATCACAGCAGACAATCTCTTAACAGAGCAGTTGCTCATCACATTGTTAAATAAATAAAACAAGTCAAGTAAAAATGTTTCCTACGCATCTAAAATAACTGAAAAACAAATAAATAAAATGTCACAGGGATCAGAGCTGGTGTCTCACTTTACTTCTGATTCTGTCATATACCGGTAATTAAGTTAGATCTAATAATAATAATACTGAGACAGGAATGTTTCCTTAATTTCTTTTTCCTAGGAGAAATGTTCTTTATAATTTGAAGACACTTTTTTAAAGAATACATTTTGTTTTAAAGAAGTTAAAAGTTTTATTTCCTTTGTGCATTTGCAGCATCTTTTGAAGTGAGGGGATGAACAAGACTTGGAGCCACTTCAGAAATATTTGTGTGTGAGTTCTCATTTGCACTATGTCACCAGAGGCACAGCTGTAAGGATGACAAAGAGAGGAGGCATGAAGCATAATAGCAAACACAATCCATCACAATAACCATACAAGCCTGGATTTTCCATATGTAATGTGTTGTGCTCAGAGGTGATCTAACTGTAATAAGATGTGTTTGGGTAACTGGGCGTTGCAGGGAAAGGACCAGGTTTGTGGACGGAGTTTTCTGCTGCTAAAGGGGAGTGATATTCAACAGCTGTGTTATACGGGTTTCTCAACAGCCATAATAAAAACTGACATAGCACCAGTTATTTTCTTCACACTTTTCCACTAATGTAGACTCGACTCTCCCACTGCGCCTTTTGGTCCAAACCATACACCACCAGCTCATATTTTCACAGCGTTAGACATACTATTATTCTGTGGTTTTTGGTCTTTGGGTATTTTCACAGTTCTCTCTTCGACTACACCAACACAGTCAAAGACATTTTCTCCCCTAGAAGTATCAACAATCAATCCTATCATGACGAGAAACAATACAGCGTGATTGCACACCTTCAACCTCTGCCACACTCACTGGACAGTAAAGATTTTTTTTCTCTTTCACCATCCTGGGACAATAGCAGGCGAGCAGGGTTTGGAGGGAAAGGAGGAGGTGTAGGAGGAGAAAAAGGGAACCAGGTAGGAGGGCCTGGTGAAGGAGGAGGGGGATGGGAAAGCCAGGTGCTGGTGGAAATTGGCAGGCGATTGCCAAAGCGACCTCATGCCAGGATAATGCATGGGGCCATAGGTGTCCCCCAAGCCAATCCCAACCCTCATGCTGATAGCTTTTCAATGCCTGTGGGACAATCTCTCCAATAATAGCTTTTCCTGTTTCAATTCTGGCCTGAAGGCCAGTAACAAAAGAGAAGGGACTTTGTTTCTCACAACCATTGCTAAACTGCGTGTTGTATTGTGTTTGGAGCCGTTTTTAGTCACCATATACTTCTAAATTAGACCACAATTTGTCTGAATATGTTATGTTACAGCACCAAACAGTGGGTTTACATTTTCATTTTAAATAACACAAGAAAATGCAGCAGGACGACTGAGAGTGGTGCTTTCAGAGTTTGCACTAAACATGCAGCTCGTGACTGGCAGATGTCTCCTTAATATATTGCACATTTTCCTCCAGGAGCCCCTTTGGAGGTTGTAACTAATCTTCCTGATTGTTAAAAAAGTAACACAGCCAAATATTTTCGTTTGCATCCCTGAGACACCCTATCCGCCCTCTGCTATGATGACCGATGACATATTTCTCTCCTGATGGAGGGAGTGAAGCTCAGCAGGCCGGTGAAACCTAAAACCTCTCCCCACAGTCCTCACAAAAAAGTCCCAAGTCAATGGAAAGTTTGACTTGTTGCTCTAATAACAGTAATAGTCATCTAAGAAACTTTTTGCTTCTTTTTTTCCACCTAAATAAGCTGGTCCGCCTTCATTTGTCCTCAGCGCCTCTCTGCCTGACTTCTACAATTAATCTATTTTTCAATTAAAATACTATTTTACATAATTAAACTTTATACTTTAGTCACTCAGTATTAAGAATGCTATTATTAAGTTGACAGAATTTTATTATTATCAAGATTATTATTATTATTGTTTGACTCTTGTGGGTTTTGTGGTTTGATGTGGCACATTGAAAAGGTGGAAAATAACCCACAGGGCCTTTTTCTTTTTTCTTTTTTTAAACAAACAACACCAGAAAAAAAACACAAAAAAACAGGAATAACCTTCCTCATAGCGCTTTACACAACTCTAAACAAGACAAGAAGAAAATGTGCGTTCTTCTAATTACTAACGACCCATTTGTCTCGCCCTTGGAAGGTTTTGGCCGCAGTTAAGTCAAGTAAACCCGAGTTCAATAAAAACAGAGCAGTTTTTATGGAGGGAAAAGTCTTAAAGCAGCGGTGCAACGTTCATAGTGATGGAATAATCAACGTGTTGCGTCGGAAAAAAACGAAATTACTCGAAATAATAATAATAATATTAATAATAAAACAAATGATTCAAAATTCGGTTTAAATAACTTATAATCTCTCAGTAATATTGCGTGCTGTTTTTCTATTGAAATTAATCGTTTAACGCGATGTTTTTATTCCCTTCTGCAAAAGGAAGCAAACAAAGATAAGTTCATTTCTCACCTAAATAAAACAAAAGGGTGGGGGGCAGTAACTCAAGCTGTGTGTAGGTCAGATACAGTTTAATACTCAGAAACGTTACCACGCAGGCAGTTTGTTTTCATTCTTGCGGAGCATAAATAATGTAGAAGCTCTCCTGTCTGTCAGTTACATTTAATATGCCGTCGTTCATGCATTAGAAATGAAGGCGGTGGAAGCTGTTGTAAAAGGTGATATTATAAGACGTGGCATTGGGAAGTGGCTCAACCTTCAACGACCAAGTTCACACCTTGAGACGAGATAAAGAGGAAGAAGAAGAGAAAACAAAGATTATCAATAAATAAGTGAACAAACTTACTTGGAGTTTTTTTTAGAGATCTGATTTTAGAACAGAAAAGAGCTTTGATTGCAAAAAAAAAAAAATCTTCAGGTTTATGAAGTGAAGCAAAAATAAAAATGTGTAGAGCTCAGTTTCATTTCCAGCGTTTTACATTGAACTTTATAAGGTGAAAAAAAAAACCCAGTCCTCTCCTCACTGAGTTTTCTTTTGATATTCTATTGAACGGTGTGCCAGTCCAGTACCCAGTTTAATTTACCTTGTCTTGGCAATGATTTTTCTGTATTACCTAAATAAGGTGAAATCTGGGGCATGCAGACTCTCTACTGCTTGTGGGAATCAGTGGAGTGTGAAATTGCAACACCAGACAGCCAGGATAATAGCTCAGAAGGGGGCTAATGTCCCTGCTACATTCACAGAACATTTTTATAATGACTGAATTAAAAGGAAAAAACTATAGATTTATGTTATAGTCTGCTTTTTGTCACTCTCTTCCTGTCTTAATCTAAGCCTCAGCTTTTCCTGTACATGCATTTATCCTTTAAATTAAGCGGAGGAAATTAATTTAAATCCAAAAGGCTTGTTTGTAAAATGAACATAACCTGTGCAGTGCAGTCTGGTCTCATTTGGGCCCTTCAGGACCCTCCTCCACCAGCCTGCTTTGTCAGAGGAGGGCCAGTCAGAAAAATTATTATTATTGAGTGCTCTCTCTGCTCGATCACCACCCCCCAAGGCACTCAGTCCCACATACATGACCGCAGAGAGGGCACACGCACGTGCACTTTCACACTCAAACCTCTTCCTTCCCTCTCTGTCCTTATAAAACATGCACACACACACACACAGACAAATTACATGGGGATTATTGAGACATGGTTCTGTTCAGGGAGAGATGTCACCAGCAGGACCTGATTTGTCAGGCTTTACTATACCCAAATTCAGCTGGTAACACGTCTGCTTTTAGATCACTCTAAAAAGCCCCCCCGCCCCCCACCTCCTCCACCCACCCACCCAAAATCCCTGCTACTCACCATTTACCACTCCCACTGGTGCTAAACCTAATCTTTCCTCTGACTGGGGTCACCATACTGGTGGTCTTTAGATTTTCAGCCACTGGACCGACTCAGACCACAGTCTGTCCCACATCGATGCAAACAGCTGACACAAGGAGAACACACGTTTTTATATCAATATTCACAGTGCAGGTTGTCGACGTGTGCAGGAAATGCAGTGATCAGGTAGATTCATGTAAGGATTTACCACGTAGGTCACTGCAAACTAAAAGTAAATGAACAATAAATGATAAAGTAGGTTCACATTTCACTTCATCTAAAGTAAGCAGCAGTGTAAAAACTCTGGAAAATTAAGAAAAAAGTTAATCAAAGTTAGTCAACTGTTGAATAAACACGTCACCTACTTCTAAAACACACTCGCAGTAAAATCAAAGTAATGCTTCTGTTAGGATGTTGTTCTGGTGATGTAAAAATGTCCAAGATAATCCCGGCTCAGAACTTCATGAAATCTGTCTAAATAAGCATGTTTACATGTACTCTCAAGCCCACAAACTAAACCCAACCCTCTTCATTAGGAAGATATAGTGTTTTTAGATTGTTTTGATGTGGCTGGGGAGCAGACGGACCATTGGCTAAGCATTGGAAAGAGCAGACAGACAGACAGTCCAAGCGGTTTAGCCTTGTTTAAAATTATTAATCCACTTCTAATTCCAGCTGGCCCCCTGACAGCATAGAACCCTATCAAAAAAATCAGCGCCTCCATTGTGAGGCCTGGCAGAAGGGGACTGGGCGTATTTTTTCTGCTCCAATCAGTTTCTAGAGGTTGGGCGATTAAAAAAAGAATCCCAAACCCCCCCTCCTTCCTAGCACAGCGGGGGAATAACGGAATCATTAATTCCCCATTAATTTCAGAAAAAAACCCAAAATGTCGACTCGATGTAGTGCCGTAGACCAAATGAAAAGACAGGAGAGACAGGCAGGAGCGACAAGTGCCCGAAAAGTGTTGAAGGGCGACATTCCAAAACTCTGCATCTCTGTGTGACGGGGGGAAAGACTGTAATGTGATTTTTAAGATTGATTATAAGTAGAGGACACAGAATGAGCTGTTTAAAAGTCTCATTCATGGACCGGCAGGGACACCATCTTATACTTCACCAGTTTCTTGAAGCTGATGTGTTCTTACTTTTCTTTTTATTTCTCACTTTTGTAACAAAGCTGTTCAAATGGATTTTTTTTTTTGAAGAATGCTTTTAAAGGTACTTGATATTGAAGCACTTTTGGAGTTGTTGTATCTGTTTTGGGGCTGATCCACCAGATGTCATTATGTGCAGTCTCACAACACAGTAGTTTAAAAAAAAAAAAAAAGATCAACATCAAACCAAATACAAATACACAATTGACACACAAGTTCATATTCACTTACAACCACAAACGACCAATATTTCAAAGAGTACTGTAGACAAAATAATGTGTGAGTGCTTCATGAAAAGGGTTTTTAACTTCAGGGTAACTACATAACAACTGGAAACTACGTAACAACTGGAAACACAACAGTGCAGCAATGAAGAATTTACTGTTGAAGTTCCTCTGATGTGTTTGTTGAAACTAACCTGCTGGATGAATTGTCACATGATTTTGAGGGACAATGACGGATTCTACAGTCTCTGTGTCTAAAACACCAATCGCTCGGGCACAAATGATTCAAAAAAAGTTCTCTCATAAACAGCCAGACTTGTTATCCCGTTGTCCTGTATGATGCTGATGTGATGAGTAGTATGAAAACAAACCCGTTATGACCCAGCCTGAAGGAGCCATTGTGATGAAGCTACTTGGAAAAGCTTAGGGCCCTTTTCTTATGATGGGTTATATATTCTTGTGTGTAGGCCCTGCACTATAGTGGTTCATAAATATAAGGATGTTCCAGGCTGGTAACCTCACATACAGCAGGGCGGGGTGAGGAGGAGGGGGAGGAGGGGGTGGCGGGGCCCCCAATGTCAAATCTCTGAGGAGACAAAGAGGTGGTTCTGCTCCATCTCTCCCAATGTAAACACCATACCGCAAGCACACCGTTGTACGATCACCCAGAGAGTGGATGGGTTTTGATTAAGAAGCATGGTGGGGCCCCCAAGTATGGGCCCCTATCATCACCCCTTTCATGGATACACACACACACACACACACACACACACACACACACACAGACACACACACACCCAAATACATACACATACAGACACACAGACAGACACCCATGGGGCCATTATAGTTGCCTCTGCTCAGAGTGACAGCCTTTCATATCTGTCTGTCTCCAAGCCAAGCGGTTATCATCTATGCACCCAGCCATTAGGAAATGTCACAAACACACAATCTGTGACACATACACACACACACACACACACACACACGTAAGCGCACACATTATTTTTTCAGGAAATGAGGTCCAATTAGATGTAATCAATGGCGGATAAGTAAAAAGCATTTCAAAAAATTCAATGCTTTTAATTTTTTTAAATTGATTTTTCCACTAATTTCTCTCTCTCTTCCTCTGTCTCTGGCTCGCTCGCCCTCTTTCTCTCCCCATCTCTCAGGGTGACTTTTGAACGCTCCGAGATTGACAGAACAAAAGAGATTGTTGTGGAGATACTAATTATTTAATGAATTCTTTATTTATTTTAAAAGTTCCCTGGGTGGCGATGTGCCCGGACTGTTACAGTAGATGGAAAATTACAGGCTGGAAGACAGTGAGTGACATATGAACAGAGGCAGAGGGGCAGGGGGGTGGGCCGTGCCATCCAAACATGCCCATGCCCTTAAAGCCATGGCAACCCCACCCCCCCACAGATCCCATGCAACACCCACCCACCCCACCCCATCCCACCACCGACTACCACCACCCCTCTCCACCTCCATTCGCCACATTCCATTTCAACAAAACTGCCATATTAATCAAATGTCAGTCAGTTGCCGCCCCCCCCCCCTCTCCCTTTTTTTTCTTAATGTTGCGCTCAAACTTCCAATTTTGCAGAAACAATCCTTAAAATGACAACAAATAAGGGCCAATTTACCTCAGCGAGGGGCCACACGTCCACTACAATAAATGCAAACCGCAAAAAAGATCTTTTCTACACATAACACGCTTTTGTTAAAATGATGTGTCCTCTCCTCTCCCCCCCAAAACCAATAAGTAGGGCATGGGGAGAGTAGGCCACTAAAGACCGGGTCATTATTGATTTGACAAGTGAGTGAATAATTCATCTCTTGTGGCAGGCATCAGCTGGAGCGAACGTTTACAACTACTACGGTTACTATGACGGACACATCCCAAATCTGACCTTCCCTCCGTCTCCTCCACCAGGCTGTTAAGTCGTCTGGCACTAGATACTGTAGATACTGTACAGCCCCTACGCTGCCTCTGTTGGCCTTCCTCGCTTTATGGGAACTTTTCTTCCAAATGTTCCCTTCAATCCCAGATTTTGTACTATTTCCTCAGTCAAGTGCTGCTTAATTTACGATCATTTCCAGCTTCCCTGTAGCTCTTGGCCAGCAGGACACAAGGACAGCTTTATGCATGGGTGTAATTCACACACTCATTGGCACCGGCCCCAGCAACTGCCTGCAGTACAGAAATACTGATTTACGCACCACCTCAGCTATAGAAGATATCAGAAAACAGATAGTTTTGATTGGCTGAGTCACGTTCAAAGCTGTTGCCTGATAAACACAGATGTGACTGCTGAGCTGTTAATATAAATCAGACATCCCCGATTGTGCCAGTACTATACTACGCTTGGCAGATGAATGACTGCTAGTTAGTTCATGGCTATGACATGCACAGTAGTGCAAATCTGCTATAAGTCAATCTTGTTACTGCTAACAAAAACACAAGGGAGCTGAAAAACAGCCCTTGTGGTGGTAACCTCAGTGAAAGGTCGCAGGCTGATTCCAGGATTTAACTCACTAATGCCCAGTGACTGTCTGAGACAAACAAATCACCGGCAAAAACCGCCCTCCCTCTCAAGTCCTTTAAACAGGTATCACTTAAACACACGGGGATATTCTGTCGTCAAGTTACACTCTCACAGGCAACTCCAGTCAAATCTGAATTACATCAAATCTTTGACACACACGCACCTTGTAAGAAAATGACTGGGAGCTGAGCAACCCCTGAATCTATCCCATCTGTACACAATAAAAAAAAGAACTCCTGCAATTTATTCTACAATAAAGAAACAGTCAAGCTCTTGAATAGAGCCTTCGGGATGTGTTGAGCGCAGAAAGGCAGAGTTAGTTTCAATCTGTACTTGGACTACCTGCTGAGTTACCAGATTCCCAGCGAGTGTGAAGTCAAGCAGACTGCTTCTCTGACTCACGCTGCCTGCCACCACCTCCACGCTGCATCATGATTTATTCTGTGACAGCAAGACGTTGGGACTGGAAGATTAAGACGCGTTCTGCAAGATGCCTGACACTGATCACCTGGTGAAGAAAAACATGTAGACAAGTGTTTAAGAACACACACATACACACACAAACACGGCCTCTGCTCCTGTAATAATTCAGATTTAGTTACATCTATTCGTGTACAGAATGTATACACACATACACACAGGCACACACAGCCTCCCTGTCAGTAGGTCGAGGCACCGTAAAGCGTGTCAGAGCGGGCTGAAAGATGAAGAGTTATGTGCTTGAGCTGTCTGTGACCTTTGCGGCTTGTCCATATGATATCACTCAGAGAGGAGGAAACCGTGGGACTCCTCAGTCTCAGTCCGACCACTCTGAACATGCACGCCAGTCTCAGATTATGTGCATTTTGGGAGCACATGCTTCAGTCTAAGGAGTCTAGCTCTTTAGTCTTCTCTTTTCTTTTTTCTCTATGAGGCAGGATACAAGACAGCAGCTGTGTGGTTTAAAAAAAAAAAAAAAATCACCTTTTTTTCTTGCCTTTTCTTTTTTCTTGCTCTTGTTCTTTGCTTCCTTTTCTTCTTTCTATCTGCATCTACCCCACTCACTCACTCACACACACACACACACAGGGGCCACAGGGAACTCCAAGTTTCCATTCATGCTTCTCATTATCGGGGCATGTCGGTATTTTATGAGGCCGTGTAAACCACTGAATAACTGCACTTTAAAATGCATCCTGACACTATTACGTGACCATGTTGATGGAGAGGCCTTTCATTGCTGGAGCGAGGACCTAAAATGGTGGACGACAAAAGAGCATGACTTGTTAATTATTTTTAACTGCCGGATAAAAATGATTACGAAGTAAGGCAGGATACACAAATGACCAAGGCCACATCATAAAGTGACCTCCTGTCTTTGGAGAAAAACTCACGATAGTTTTAGAGGGGAAACGTGAATGTACACCAAGCTGAAAAACACTCTATCACGTCTACTCATAAACTGCACTTTATTTCATCTAATTAAAGCAATTAAATAACATTACGCACTGACATTTACTAATGAGACATGACTTCCTGTTTGATTAGAAAGACCTAAAACAAATTTGTTTCCATGAACGCACACCTGGTTTTCCCAAGCTTGTGTCTGACATCAAAAGATTATATTATATATATATTTCAAAAATATCAGATGAATAAAAATTCCATAATTGTATTCTGAGTGGCAACAAAAATGAATTGAGTTGATGCACTTCTTTCAATTTATTCTGACATGCTATATTAATCCCAACTGTCTTTTCACTTAAATAAACAAGCATTTAATTAAGCGAGTCTCTCATTCAGACAAACACAAAGTGTTTCTGAGAAATATCAGTGGATCTCTGTGTGTGTGTGTGTGTGTGTGTGTGTGTGTGTGTGTGTGTGTGTGTGTGTGTGTGTGTGTGTGTGTGTGTGTGTGTGTGTGTAACTGTGTCCCAGCCTCTGCAAAAGCCGTTTTCATGCTACCGATTTTTTTTCTTTGCATAAGTTGATCAAAAGATTTTTCTTTTTTTTTTTAAATGGTTGTCATCACAAGTCAAAAAACTTGACTATGACCATTTTCACTTCATTAAAAATGCAGATATTCATTCATCAACAGCTACAATTTGTCATAACTGCTGCTCACTGACAGACTGTTAAATGGTACACTTAACAGTCTCGCAAATTATCAATTTTGCCGGCAGATCCCTCACTGCTGAGGGATATTATGTCAAATGCACTGCATATTAATCAAACACCTAATAGGGAATTTATTTTAGCATACTCTAAATTTGCTTTACACTTTTTGTTCTTCTCTTATTTTATTTTGACAATATATGAGCTTGACATTCTTATGTTCACTACACAAATAAAGATAACAACTAGGTCCACCTCCCTCAACTTCTAGTGCATTTATAATGCTCACATGCTTTATTTGACCAGTGCTATCATCAAAGTCAATTCCTGTCTTTCCTATCTCTTCTGTATACCCCAGGGTGTCCACATGTGTGTATATGCATGCAAGCATACTCTAGAGTGTGTATGGTGATATGTGTGCACACACACACACGCGCATGCACTGAAAGCTGGAATGCAAATGCATGTATGTGTTTGTGCACAAGTGTGTGCACATATGTTGTGCGAGCGTCTCTCTGCGAGCCACGGTGGCTGCGTAGCCGAAGCAGGAGCAAACTGTTGGTCGGCAGAGTGGTGACAATAAAAGGTGGCAGACCAGTCAAAACAAGCCCTGTTCTTCCAGGCTGGGCCAAAGTGCTGCTGAAGAGGTTCTTTTGAGGCACCCTTAATGTGGTAAAGTGATCTCCTCCACAATTGGGACACTCCAAGAGGCCATCCCTGACAAGCAAAGCAGGCTCCCTCCCCTCTCCCTCAGCCTTGTCAGTTTCCATCTAACCACCTTGGCCCAGATCTTGTGTGTAGATATGCCCCAACACGGGGGAAGGCATGTATGAAGAGGGCAAAAAATAACAGTAATTTCAACAAACACAATATATTAGACCAGAGCTCATCTTTATCTGTGTCTAACATCTCCCCCAGCTGTTTATGTGCCCATTTGCACACAGCACTTTCATGGTAGCTGTATTTCTTCAGAATAGCGAGTACTTTTATGGTAGTTTGTTCACTGACTGGTACTCTGAATGCAGCTGAACCAACATATTTCTCTCACCTCTATAGCTACAATTGCCCTCAATATCTTAATAGCCATTTCACTTGTGTTATTTATTATCTGTGGTGTGGATGTGATGGTGACTTTGTGACTGAGCCAGTTTACCACGGTAACCCCTGTGGGCACACATTAAAAGCTTCTGACTTTGTGGAGAAGCTGTCTGAATGAAACAGAGGCCTAGGTTGAGAAAAAGCCAGGCAGTGCCCAGAACTCGACAGCAGAGCCCAGTTGGCCTCCTGACAATTTGGCCGACAATACCAGCAGACTTAGCACTCACTTTTTACAAGGGCTGCCTCAAATTGCTTCTCTCTTTCTCTCTCCGCGGCGCTCACAAAAGAGAGAGTGGCAAATTGAAACCGAACTTTATTGGAGGCTGTAGCCAGACATAGTCCGTAATAAGTATGGTTTCCCTGATCCAAATAAATAATCAGCATCAAAGGAAACTGTCTGAAACACAGATCTGACCATTCGGGCGAACTCTCCGTAAAGCCTCCAAAGTGGAATGGAACTTTGGGCTCGACTTAAATGAAAAGGGGATTTCTTTTCTTCTTCTCACCCTATTCTAACTCTTCCTCCTTTCTCTCTTTACTTCTTCTTCTTGTCTGTTGAAACATGTGGTCAGCTGTTATGCTTCCATGTGGTCAGATGATCAAAGCCGGGGAGCAGCAGTAATTGTCCCCCGCTGAAGCCCTGCCCCGGCTGGGATCAGGATCCCAGCAGGTGGGGGGGACAGCCATGAGAACGGAGGGAGAGGGTGGAGGAACGCAAGAGGCCCTGCCTGGCAGAAATAAAGACTTCCTAAGGGCTGCTCTCTGACAACAGAGCCCCAAAGGGAGAGTGAAAAATGAAGCCTCCACACATTCGGAGGGGTTTTCACTTAGGGAAAGGGGCCGCCATTGGGGTGAACATTAGGGAGAGAGGGCAAGATGGAAAGCATAAGAGAATAGGATTATAATATTTGCTCTGAGTGAAGAGGGACAATTGTGCGCCCATTTCACAGTGTCCTTAGAACTGAGCCTGTGTCGAATCCAAGAAAGGTTTTTTTTCTTTTTTGATGGTTCATGAAATATGGATGCTGTTTATTTCACCTGCTAACCCTGACTTCTCTGGTCAAACATTTTCTACCGGCAAACACTATTGTTGGCAAACAAGCAGAAAAACTACAGAAATAAACTTGGCAGCCATTCTTGTACAACACACAAAAACATGAGCCACTGACACGGACGTAAACACACGAAAGTCCGCTCTTTCCTCTCACAAGCATGCCAACAAACACATTATTACCATACACAAACACAAATACACACACAAACACCGAGGTGGGGAAAGGCCGTGCATACCACTGCCGGTCAGTGTTTACCTGAAGACCAGAGGGAGCTGTGAAAGCTCACAAGTCGGGCTACTTTGCATGTACGTGGGAGCCCGCAAAACACTTCTCACTGCTGTCCGTCATTTTGATTGCCCAGCACGACTCCTCCGCCCCAAACCTCCCAAAGCCCCCACCTCACTGCACCCCCCCCTTGGCCAGATGGCTTTTTTTTTTTTTTTTTAACTGTCTGTGGGCTCTTGCACCTCTGCTCTACCACACTAAATCCCTGAGATGGCTGGGTGGAGTGGAGGGTTTGGGAGCTCTGCGTGGACAAATGGTTCGGAGGTAGCAGAGCAAATAAAACGGATTAAGAGGAGTCTTTTCACAGATACTTCAAAACTATTTTGGCGCTGAGCCATGGATCCCCCTCCTCACCCCCCCACCCCACCCCACTCCCCCATGATAGGATGAAAAATCAGACGGCCACAAAGAAATTTTCAGAGCATACAGACCTTGTCTTTGACCGATCTGTGATGGATGGAGGGTGCATGTGCTGCTGTGTTTTAGTAAGATCAAAAACCTTATTGAACCTAATTCAGCCTTCAATCCATTCATGACTGTATATGACAGCTTGTTGCATACTCTGTGCACTGATGCTCCAGCCCTTCAAAAGAAACAGCTTCTAGATATTGTGGTGTTAACTCCAACACAGACTCGGGGTAAACAATCTTGCACAGCGGTTACTGCTGCATGGATGTGCTCCAGATTTTAATCCAATAACATAACCATGTCATAAGGCAACAACAGAAGATCCTCGGCCTCATAACTCAGTCCAACAGTCCTTTTCCATTTCACATTATGGGAATAATTATGATGTGCACATTTCTTTACAAACCATGTGCTTTATGTTCTGTAAGTAGAAATAAAAAGCCTGTGATGACATAACTTAAAGCACATTTCGACATCACAAAGTGACTCATGCACGTCCATATGTAAGGACTGTCATTATCGTAACAGCTCCTTGACATTGATTGAAAGCTTTAAATTTTCTCACTGGAGCTGAAACAGTTTTTCTTCCTTATTTTATATATATATATATATATATATATATATATATATATATATATATATATATATATATATATATATATAAATAGAGTTACTTTAAAGCACACTTTACACCATTTGAACCATAAAGTGCAATACAGCCACATGAGGACACAGTGCATCAATAGAGGGTGATATGAAGGAAATCCAAATGTCACCTCTTGGCTCTATCCAGCCAAAGGTTAGATTCTTGACTCCCTGCTGTCTCCTGTCATTAGGTTGCTTAGCAACAGGCTACAAGCTATAATTAGCTTAGCAAAATTAAGATTTCCATTTTGTTAACACAAAAACACTTATCTGAAAAGTGTCACATGTTCACTAAGAGATTCTAAAGGCATGCGTTGAAATATGAGTGATTTTTTTTTTCTTTTTTCTTTTTTTTGAGGACTTGGCATGCTACAACTGTCACCATTGAGTGAGATGTACAAGTGCAGCTGTTATAGCATACTTAATGAAAAATCATAAGATGGGGCACGATATCACCCTGCGAGCATCTGTCAAGTGTTATTCTCATATGTTCGTAGCATACTAATTTTGAAACAGTCTAACAGGGCATCCAATCCCTTCATCCTCGTCATTACGCCTGTATACCTGCAGCAAGAAAGAAAAAAAAAAACTCAAATAAACTGCATTTCTTGTATGCATCTTTCCATGCCTTTATAAAAGGCAAAGACCAGTTGGATCCTTTTATTCAATGTGCCTTAGAGTGCCTATGATTTCAATCAATTCTAGCTCTGTCAGCCCTGCAAGGAAACAAAGCAGAAATGGTAAAAGCATCAATGCCGAGCCACTGAACTGCACTTAACCTTGCTTCCTGACTATGACTATAGCCAGTGCATCCGGCCTTCATCTAGCATCTATCCTTCCATCATTTCTTCCATCAATGTAGCAATGCATCCCTCAACCACCGCCCATCATAGAGCTAGATGTCTAGTTATGACTTTAAGTGGTGGGCAGCGGCACCAGCTCCTGTTGATGTGTTACCAGGCAGCGACGACAGGGTCACCAGGATCACTCAATTAGCAGGGGTGACAAAAGACCCAGCAGGATCCAGCTCAGCCTTCCCCCCAACGCTGACAGAACATCAGCCATCAAGAGCAGGGCCCCGCCACCAACCTGCGCCTGTGTTGTCGTTAGTCATCAGAGAAGATGAAACTAAAACCTGTGCTTTTCCGATGAAACTATTGGACAATGAGGTTTCATGGCAATATAACATTTAATGTACACTTTCATGCCAAACAATCTAAAGATGTATCTGTCAAGAAAGGTTTTGTAAGCTCCCTAAATGACATTTGGAGGGGGAAAAAACACATAATTCAAATTCTGTCGATCATTTTTTTTCTTAGGTTTTGCATCTTTTTCAGCAAGATGACACCATTAATAGTAACTGTGTCATTGGTTTGTCTGTTAAATGTGATTTTGAAGGTTTTGCAGCATTGCCACATTTATTTGAATCTGTGCTCTAACTTTTGCGAGGTTTAGGCAACAAGACTGCAATTTCAAATCACAAGAAACAATAACATTAACAAGTTATAAGTCAAAGTTGGCATATGTATAAAACATACTCTACTTGTCTCAATCAAATGTTGTTGCAAAGAGAAATAATTTACATTGACACTGAGCATTTTGTAGAAACATTCAGTATTGATGTTTGCAACATGTTTCCTCATTACATATATAAAAAATATCTAAGCAGCATTACATTTCTTTCTATACCGGTATGTATTTGCTGTAATACATTTCTAGGATGCAGGCTTGAAGTTCTAGATGGATTTTTAGTAGTATCATTTCTATTATTTTACTAAATAGGTCAGTTGATATAATGTCAATAAAATGTGGGGAAAAACCGCACTGAAGCCAAGGGTTACAACTTTCAGATGCTTATTTTGTCTCACCAACAATACAAAATGGCAAATTTGTTCGGTTTACAATAATAAAAAACAGAGAAAAGTGGTGAATTCTCCCACTTGAGAAGCTGCACCCAGAAAATGTGGGGGATTTTTTCTGTAACAGATCTCAAACAATAATCTAATTCAGATGAGCTATTATTTTTAAAATTCAGGGGGAAAAAAAGGACATATCATCGCAGGCTGTTGAAATCACGACCAGGGCATCGTATCAGAAGCGGATGATGGTGATTGGCAGAGATTTAATAAAAAGGCAATAGTGGTCCAACATACAGGTCTGTAATCCTCAAGTGTATACACATGGCATTCAATATCCTGTGAGGATTCTCCCCAATACATGGCTATGCTCACACTGTTGTGCAGGTATCTGGATGCATATACATCCTGTACGTATGTGTCTTTGTGTCTGCCTCTTCGTTAGTCTACTTTTTTCTCATCCTCTGTCTGTCAGTCTGTCAAGGCCATCTGTGTGTATTTCCCCTCCGTGGCAACCTGCCTGCCTGCATTTCTCTCCCCCTCTTACTGTCCTATTTGCAGCAAAATGACTCCTGTCTAGATCAGTGTTCGGTATTTTCCTCGCAGCAAAGATATACACATAACCCTGTATGTGTTTTCCCCGTTGAATGGATGCTTTTGAGGTGAGGATGCTGGAAGTTGTAAGCGATATTGCCGCAGATAGGTGTCAGTGTGAACGGCAGCATTGTTAATTAGAACATTCCCCTTGATGGGACTCTACCTCAGCACCAATATGTAGGGCAGTAGTAACATAAAATAGATGCCTTTGATTATAGAAGAACACACACACACACACACACACACACACACACACACACACACACACACACACACACACACACACACACACACACTATGCTGAAACAGTAATGAAAATAAAAAGATATTGAGACTTAAAAAAGAAAAACAACTCTCTAGAGTCTTCCAAAGGCTTTGTCTGTGAAAGTGAGTGGATTTTCATTACTGTTTCAGTGTGTGTGTGTGTGTGTGTGTGTGTGTGTGTGTGTGTGTGTGTGTGGTTCTAGACAATCCACTGGAGGGGTTTGGGAGAATGATAAGATACTTTAAGCACAGCGTCCTTGAAGTTCCTGTGGCTTCCTTCAGTTATCAGTGAATCCCACTGTCACTCACTTCCATCCATCCATTCAGGCAAAATTGTTTTTTTTTTCCTCCACAGAACATTCAAACTACAATGACAACAACCGCCACCACAACAACAACTGTGTTATCACACAGAAGGGCAAAGATTAACAAGTGGCAGCTGCCTGTTGCCAGGGAAAACAGATTGTTGAAGTCCATCATTTCACCTCTTTCCTGTCAGTTTTTTCTTCTTCTCCCTTTTCAAGATGGGAGAAGTAGGAGTTCAAACAATAAACATATGAGTTGGCTGACTGACTGATTGACTTGATAATGAGACAGGGCTGTGAGTGAAAGGCAGAGGAGAGAAACTGAGCTGCAGAAAGCTGCTAGAGAGGAAAACACACTGTAAGTTCGCATAAACCACATTTTATCCTGAAGTTCGATGCGCCATGTTAATTTTTAAAATACCAATGCTGCAGTGCAACAGCTGTAACCAGAGTTGAGTTTACACAAGAGGACTTCTTCAGCTGCTGACAAATACAGTCATCAAAATAAACATGCCTAAGGGACCAGTGAACTTTATGTCTCATTTCATTGCATTTGCATGGTGCAATTCAAATTCCAAGTTTGTTTTTCCTCCCTGGTCTCCTCCTCCAAGCCCCAATCACACACCAGGCAGGTATTGCGAGTTTACACGTCACTAATAGTTCCCTTTTGGTGCTCATTAATTGCCCAATGATTACCTTTACACTCCAAAGATTCACACGTCACCTTGTGTCACCACAAACTTGCCATTTAAAAGGCTGGGCTGGAGGGACGGGCCAGAAAAGACCAGTGGGAGGTTAATCAAACAAAAAGAAAAGGAAAGGATCAACTACGTAGTATGTCCAAAACAATATCTAAACAAGCACTGTAAACCTCGCTAATGTTGTATTGGTACACAAATACTAACAAATAAAAACAGGAAGTTAGAGGCACGGTAAGGTTGTTATGACCTTCGTATGTATTTCATCAGTCTCATTTAAAGGTATTTTAAGAAAATAAGCATATTTCCCAAAATGTTGACTCACTTAGTTCATGTCTCTGTATATTTCTGTATGGCAAAAAGTCATTTATCATTCAAAATGCTTTGAAAATTTTACATGTTGTTCCTTAGCTACACCACAACTTAACTCTTCAGTCCACCAAGAAGAAGATATAACCTCCTTAGCAGAGATAATTCAAGGAAAAGTGGGGTAAATGTTAAAAATTCATGAAACTCAAGCAGAATGTTTATATTAAAAGAACAACCCAAAGTAGCAGGAGGAAAGACGAGACAAAAGCACGGGAGGGGGGTGGGGAGGTGTATGACACCTTAGTCTGTTGACTTTACACGTGTGTAGTATTTAATTAGCTGCAATTCAATTGAAGGATACGGTTTCCTGTTAAGAGAGGTGCAAAGGGCCAAAATAAAGAGCTTAAAAGACTATTAAAACAGTAAAGATGTGGCCCACAGTCTACAGGAAGACAACAGCCTGACCTCAAGGACAAGCTGAGCATCAGTCCAGTCTCCAGACCTGACCTGACCTCTGGGAGCGACTTCATGTCTCAGCTGCTTTAGCTCTGTCAGATCTATGAGAGCGTTTTCTCTTTATTAAAGCAGAGAGAAAAAAAGGATGAGAGACAGAGACGGAGAAGGGGGAAATTGAAAGGATAAAAGACAAAGGACATGCAGAATCAGAGGCAAAGATAATTTTAGTTGTAAAAAAAAACTGTCTTATCTTATCTCACTTTTATCATATCTTACCCAGGGGTGTCATTAAGCTAAGTTTTTTTGGAAAATGTCGTTTTCAAGGCAGATCAAAAACTGTGGCTAGCGCGTGTTTCTAACTAGAACCCCTGCACACACATAGACCACAGAGTTATTAGGTTATTATGATAGTCATCTCTTTCTTTCATCAAAGCCTCCATTTCAAAACCACCGATGAGCCAAAGGTGTCAGCTTGTAAAGACTCTCTCCAGAGCTCATCCAAATCATGCTTCAATCACCATCCAAGCCCACTATCCTGCAGATGAATGAAATTCAGTATATACATGATTCAGAACAATCGCTCCGAGGGGTACAACAGTTGGTTGATGCAGAAGGCATGGGCTTTTTTATAGGAATAAATAAAGCTGAGTGGTCAAAAAAAACACTGATTGGAACATGGCTGAAAACCATGGCAACAGACTCCTTAGTAAACAGTTTATGGAAGCCCAGTAGGAAACCCGGCGGTTTGGATAAAGACAGCCTCGTGCTAATCAGTGCATACCAACACCTCCAGCGCCCAAACCTCCATGAATCTCAGGAACAGATGTGTCAACTGTGCCGGCCGTACATGCTGTGCCGCTGCAGTGTCTAAGCCAATCAGAGCAGTATTACTCAAAGAGAATGTCTGCATTAATTAGTGTGTGTGTGTGTGTGTGTGTGTGTGTGTGTGTGTGTATGTGTACGTGTGTACGTGTACGTGTGCTTAGTGGTGTTTGGTATGCATTCAGAAATCCTGTCAGAAACCAAAAGTTATTTCCCTGCCCTCTCGCCTCAAAACAAGTCCCTTCTTGTCTTTGTGCAGGTGCCACGCGGAGACAAAGGTGTCAAACTAAATTTCAAAGACATCCACTCTGTGCTCTGGCCTGTACTACTGACTTCAAACAATGACAAAAAACACTAAATATTGGAGTCCAGTAGAAACCCCCGCACCAAGCAGCTTTTTCTTGTATCTAACTCGGAGTGCAAACAGATAAGAAAATGTGAAAGATACTCAAAACCACAAGTTCAAAGCAAAATGTAAGAAGAAAAAACGTATTTTGACCCATCTTCCTATAGTGAGGAGCCATGTCGTTAAATATAATGCTGCCACTCGCTGTGCTGTGATCAATAAGCCAGCAGCAGAAAGAACGAAGCAATCTTAGAGGGTGCACTACAAACACAACTCATCTAATCATCTTCAAAGTTTCTCAGGCCAACACAAACCCAGAGACCAGCTCCAAATCAAAGACTATTACTCCGTGACAACCAGGCAGAGACAACGCATGTGAGTCCATGTCCTCGCACACAAATGCAGATGTGCACAAAGAAAGACTTATCCCTCCCCTGGGCAACTTTTCGCCACGCTCTCTCTCCTGCACAGGCTGCTCCTCTCCCAATGTAACCATAATGTATAATTCACCCCTATCGTTTATCAACTTAATCATCTGCTGTGGCAAACGGAGAGGGTTGGCGGTGAAGTGAGGTCAAGGGGAATCATCTTTCAGGGACTGCCGACTGCTGCCAAGCCGCGGCGCTGGATGGTGAGGTGGCCGTGGCGACGAAGAACGGGGGAAAGGGAGGGGGCGCTGTGTATGTGTGGGGGGGGGGGTTAGCTGCCAGTGCAGATGCCCGCAGACAGACCGTCTTGCCTGAGAGACACGAGAGCTGCTGGAGCCTCAGACAGCTCTCTCCATCACCCCCTCCAACTCTCCCTCCCCTCCTGTTGCCATCTGTGATTCATACACACACACACAGACACACACAGATACACACACACACACACACACACACATATATAAAGAAACACAGCACCCACTAACTAAGAGGCCCAGGGACACTTAGCCACGTTAGCAGCCTTACTAAGACTGCTGTGCCGGGTAACTGCTGACACGCTTTAAAAAGACTAAGAGAGAGTGAGAGTTAGTAAAGAGGGAGGGAGGGAAGGAGGGAATCAGAGCTGCTGAGCCAGATGGTTGGTCTAAGCTAAGCTAAGCGCTGAAGAAGATTGAGATACCAGCCAGGTGAATTTTTCTCTTTTTTGACAGGTGGGCAGAGGGGAGCCGTCTGGGGTTTGACAGTGCTGCCATGTTTTCAATAAGCAGTCCTGCATATGAGTGTGTGTGTGTGTGTGGCAAGAGCTGCCATGCTCATGGTTGCGGACGGTTTGTGCGTGTGAATATGTATGTTTGTCTGTTATTCTGTTCCTGCGGGTCCACATGGACAGTGTGTGTGTGTCACATTTCGTTTACTTTTCTAAAATGCATGCGAGTGTCTCATGTGTGATAAGCTGCGGTGCTTTAGCCCTGTACTTGCATCAATTACAGTGGATAGTGTTGACAAGTGTAATGACAGAGTCTGAGCCTCTAAAAGGCCGGGCTCTGTCACGGAGAGGAGTACAAGCTACCGTTTCCACCACATCTCCTTCCTCCTCTCCTTCCTCCTCTCTCTGCACTATTCTTACTTTTTCCCTGTTGTTTTTTTTTCTGCTCTCACCCTTGTCTGCCTCGCCTCTCTTCTCTGTCGTCAGGTTAAAAAGGCCATGGAAGGTGAGAGCAGAAGAGAAGTGGTAACACCTGACTGCACTAAAAACTCAGTTACAGTTTCATCTGGCTCTGGTCAAGATTTCTGTTGAGCTGCTCAAACGTACCGACACATTTCAAGCTGGGAAAATGGAATTTATTTGGTACAAGTACAAATGTTCCTATACGTTGATTTACAGATCTATTCAGTGCTTCATGACAACTCATGCAACCATGAACAACGATAAGATGTGAACTACTCCAATTATGGGTTAGCTCTTAAACTCATTTCTCAGTCAGGGACATTTAAACCAGACTGACCAGATTCAATTTTTGGACAGATTTCAAGCAGCTTGAAAATCCTGCATCAGTGAATCTCATCTTTATGATTGTGCCACCATTGAAAATGTGTGCTTGAGCGGCTTTGCTTTAACATAGATGAGCTCCCAACCTCTGTAGTACATCATGTAGTAATTGTCTACCCGTATTATAAGGAATTTTCAATAAAATCTCACATTTTGATTGTTTGGAAACGTATTTAAGAACAATCTTAACTGTCTAATGGTGGGCAGCTTCTGCATCGATCTGGGATGCCAAGTCAAATCTGCCGTTAATAATTAATGATTTAGTCTGGGGGAGGCAAATGCATTTCGCGATCACTTCAGTGAATGGAAACAGTGCAGATTTGTTCATGGAGGATAAAAGTGCTCCTGCACAGATGAGCTGTGCAGACACACAAACCTGCGCGCAGACACACATACACTACACACAGTTGCATTGGCTCTAATCTGTAATGCATCCAATATGTGGAGCTATTGGCCAGCGCTCTGGGAGGCAAAGCTACATGGCACAAACTGAAACCTGCACGCTAGTCTCCATACATCTGTCCAATCAGCATCTTGTCTGGCTCCTGTGCCAGTGAGCCAATCAAATGCCCCAGATGAAGCCCACTCCCCACCCCCCCTCTCCTGGAAGCACACAAATATCTACAGTATTCTCTCTCTCTCTCTCTCTCTAACACACACACACACACACAGACACACACCAATCCAGCTGTGACTCTTGGATATAATCCAAGTTGCCTGTCTGGTGTGTAGTGTAAGATGGTGTATGCGTGTCAGTGTGTGAAAGAGATGATCTTCTATCATAAAAAAGAAGAGTGGCGTCATATCAGCGATACCTGCCGCCCTCACACAAAACAGAGGAGGTGAACTCTGAAGGAAAGCAACAGACATACAGGTGAGAATTAGGGAACAAGAGACAGATAGTGAGTGGAGACGGGGAAAACGTGACTGAGAGCTACAGAAAAGCAGGCAGTCATTGAATCATTCTCTCACACAGCGCTTTGGCCCAGATCAGCCAGAGAGATAAAGGAAGAGGATTACACTCTGGCTGAAAGACTTGGAAGTCTCCTCTGACTCTCTGCCACTTCTACAAAGTCACCTCTGACAATGGAACTATCTGTTAGCAGAGCATTAGATCAAAAACACACAAGTACATTTGGAAAAGTATGCGCTGCAGACGACATGGAGGTCATTTCGAATGTCCCGAATCAAAGATACTTCAAAGAATGGGCAGATTAGCGGTGCTTGATGGGTTGACTAAGCATGAATCCACAGGGGAATGGGGAAAAGTGGAATCATTGCTCCGTGATGTTGCGCTCTGTTTACAGTGTTCTGACGTGAATGGGACTCACCAGTGGTCTGGACGGCTGGTTTGATGCCATCCAGGGCTGCAGGTGTGAGTGAGCTCTAGCTACACCATGTAGGCCAGTGGGAAGACAATCAGCGTCTGTCAGCGTTTAGCACAAAAGAAAAATCTAGTTAGTTTCATCTAAAAAGAAAGTTCTGTTTTTCATTTCTTTTCTTTCTCTTTTTGCTGTTTTGGCCATCATATTTATTAATTATGATAACATTGTACTTTAACAAACTGTGTGTCTATTAAAGACAAGAAAGTGGTTTGGAGATAAAAAAAAAAGTAAAAATTAGCCAACAAAACAACTAAATTAATATTAAAGCTTTGTGAAACCTGAGCTTTCTTTTAAACCCAAGTGTCCACTTTAACACGAGTAAGGCACAAAGGTCAAAGGTCAAAGGTCACATTGTTCATAAATACTTTTCATGCACTGAAGTTTTGTTTGTACATGGTGACTGTTTGAGGTCTTCCGACAGTAATGTTAGTCATATTTGTTGCATACCGTTTGCATAATCACAGCTTATTGCTTATTCCGGGACGAATCACACAGATTTGAGGTATTCCAACATTGGATCTTTTGATTTTCTTGCTCTAGGCTACGCTTAACCATGCAGCTTTAGATGCAGGAAGTGTCAAACCAGTGCCAGCCTATTTGGACTTATTGTATGGAGGTGATCCTGGGGGAATGTACCAAATGTGGCTCAGGTAGAGGGCGTTTGGGGTGTATTTGGAGAAAAGGCTGCTATTTAGGGCAGTTATTGCTCTTAACCTATTTTTACATGTTAAGTGTAATATGAAGACCATTACCTTATCATATTTATTTACTGAGAGGCTCATACATTTTAAACAAGTTAAATATGTGCTGAATTGCATCCTCAAGTGGAAGGATGGTCCGAGCTTAAAGGGTCAGTATGTTTTATTTATAAGCATATTGCTTATTAGTACTAAATACAAAAAATAGCTAAGGCTGATGGGAATGTTGATAGTTTCGCAGGTATTTGTCACAGCCTGTATGTACAGTACTTGTCTGCAAACTGTTTGCTGTTAAAGTACATAGAAGCAGCTGTTCAGTGTGTTTTTATAATATCCTGAATAAATGAGCTGTGAGTAAATGTTTTGCATCTTTTCCAAGTCACTTCCTGAGGTGGCAGCGAGAGTCAGTGTGCTTTTACTTCCTGCAGCAGCTGGATGATATTGATGCTACTTTCTGATGACCTTAAATAGCTTATTGATTTCTGTAAAAGCAGGAATGGACAGACAGCCCCCCCCCCCCCCCCCCCCCCCCCCCCCCCCTTACCACCTCCTTTTGTGTTTTTCCTCTTCATTCCAATTATCAGGGTCAGGTTTATTGTGGTATAAAATGCAACTGTTTACACACTCTGAAAATGTAACATACATATAAGACCCTTGCTATGGTATGCACGTGTTGAGTGGGCAGTTGTGTAGATACTTATCCAAAAAGGTCAAAGACATAATGGGTTATAATTTCCTCATGGACAACCCTTCCACCCAACAACACTGCTACTTCTAACAAAGACCTTGGCCCCAGCCCTCAGCTGTCGCTTCCCCTCCTTGGCTTCCACTGGCAGACCTCAGACGACTGGTCTATTGTCGTACAGCCTATCGACTTGTAAGATGAATTCAAATTTCACATGTCAATTAAATGAGTGTTGCCCTGGTGATTAGCAGATCCCACTAATTGTCGCTCCCTCCTCCTCTTTCCTCCACTTTTTTTTTGCCCCCTTTCCCTCCTCCTCTTGCTCTCCTGCCATTTTCCACATGGAGGAGCAGGGAATGGGGCTTTGTGCCGTCGGGCCCCATGCCCCATGTCAAAGATGGCTCCTCAGACCTCTTCCCCCAGCCGTGCTCCTCCTCTGAGAGCTCCAGATCCCCTTTACTCAAGCGTGGGGTGTAAGGAAAAGATGGACCTTTATGTGTAAGTCTGTGTGTGTTCCACAGGGCATATATAGATCACACAAGCCTCAAGCCATATATAGGGCTGAGTGGATATGCATTTATATCCCGTCTGGGGCCACAGCAACAGGATGCAGGAAACATCCGGCGTTACAATCCTATCTGCACCTATAGGAGACCTGAGCACAGAGACATGCTCACCCTGACGCACTCCAACACGTGCACCCTGGCAGATAATTACCCCAACAGCCTCTGGAGAGCAGAACGCCCATGTGGGCCCCATAACCGCTTTAGACAAGGGCCATGGCACACCCAAGACCCTCCTTCTTTGTCTATCTCCCAAGCCATGTGTTTGTTTTGCTTGACTAAATGAACTTGATCTGTGGCTCTCCACAGCATTTTGTTTACTGTGCATCCCAGTGGTTTTGAAATTAATAAATTAAGTCACGGTACAGTACAGACGATGTTGTATGCTGAAAAAACATCCACCTCAAAACTGTGTTTGTGATCTGGCAACCTGCCTGTGTTATCAGCACCTGGGAAATTATATACCTTTACTTTCAGTTTATTTTAAAAGAGCAGAATTGTTAAATATAAGTTGAGCACAAGTCTGCATTTGTGCAGCATCCTCCTACATTTTTCAAAAAAGTACACAATATTTTACAATATTTCCGTACTTCACTCTTGTAAATGTCTCAACTGTTGATCAAATAAACTCTTAAGATCACGTTAACGTAGATTGATTGCTTCCAGCGTGACTTGCTCATATTGCTGGAGTGTAAAATGGAGTGTAAGTATTCTGTGAGTCACTCCTTTCATTACCAACACAAGTAGTTACTGCAGGTGTTGGATGAATGCATTGAAGTAAAAACTAGGATATTTCCCATATGCACATCAACACACCCACGCACATATGCCCTGCTCTGATCACTATGACAAGTGTGTCATGTTGGCGCTATCTGAGAACTCTATAATATTGGGACTTTGAAACCCTTGAAAGCGAGTGAGACAGAAAACTCTCCTCCAGTCTTAAGCAGAGCTCTAATCATCCCTCATCACAATTAAACGCAGTGGACAGCAGCTCCAAACACTGGGGGACATCTTAAAACTGTATGAATGGTCCCTACCCCTTGCCCCAACCACCCCCCCAGCCCATCACCTAATGTTCAACACTAACCAAGCATCACACAGACCTACATTCATAGGCTGAGCTACAATGGAAAACACTGCAGCAGGGCAGTGCAGCCCAGACGGTTTCGTTTGCACTTTATCAGACCATACAAAACAGCAACGCCTCATTGAGCCACAATTTGCTGCTAGTTTCCTACAAGAAGCAAAACAAAGAATGGGGCGGCCTGGTCTCCCTTTTTGTGCCAAAGCAGCGGACCAGAGAGAACACACACACACGGCAAGAAGTACAGACAGAGAGAGAAGTGAGTGCAGCAGAAAAACACACTCCAGCAAAAACATCTGTCATATCCTTCAAAGGGCATGATGCTGAGCTGTGACGCCTTTACCAGCCACTGAAAGTAAAAACAGTGACATTGCAGCTGTCAATAAATAGACTTCACATGTAAAATGCAATAATATTCACTTTAGAGAAGTAGCTGCTCTGACTTAGATTTCGTACATCGGCCTCAGCAGCTACAGGAGAGAACTGTGTCCTGTCCTCATGATGGGGTCACAGACATGGCAAAGTTTAAAAAACGCTTGCGATTAAAACACTTTTGTTGGGACAATCGCTCTCCCCTGCCCTCCGCCTCTGTCCCGCTCTCTCTCTCTCGTCATCTCCCTCGCTCTTCCTCTATAGTTTTACTACCACGATAATTCCTGAGTGAGTAAGCAAGTGTGTTTTGTGTGCGTGAGCCAGTCAAGGCTGCGGTCCTGTTTGTGCATTTGTGTAGTCATGCGAAAGCGCATGCGACCGAGTGTGTTTCTCGCGGATGAGTGCTGCGGCAGCGAGCGTGCTGAGGGAGACAGAAGTCTGCTAAGTGAGATGGGCTTACTTACAGTCAGGCTATCAAATAGACAACAAGCCAAGAGTTAGGGGAGGTTTTGGCTGCATCTGCCCCAGCACGCACAACACAGCCAAATAAAAAGAAACCTCACAACCACAGCAATTATCCCTGGAATAGGGGCAAAAAAAAAATGATGCAAAAATGACACAATAATGTGTGAGGGATAAAGGATCCTCACAAAACCATCTAAATAAACAAAGGCAAAGAGCTGCGTTACAATGCATACATAAGACCAGATTCATTAGCATACAAACTGAGATCAAAAGGCATTCTTAAGCTCAGTACATCATAGCCTTCTCCTCAAAGAATCCCTTATCACAGTACAGTCAAGTGCGCCCTCCCTCCAATCCCTTCCCTTCAACCACCACCAACATTACAGCGCAATTTGAAACCTAGAAGAACAGCCTCTTTGGAGAAGTAAATTACGTCGCCATGACAACACCGAGGAAGTTCAACTCCTGGCAAGAAGGTGCAGATGATGCACTGATTGCGCGTTGTGTTCCTCCCGTTTCCACCTTACCCCCCTCCCCTCCCTAACTGCGCTTAATACCCTCTTTTTTTTCCTAGCTGGCAGCTGTTGGTCCCGGTACAGGATGGGTGTGTGTTGTTTTGTCTGCCTGTGTGTGAGATAAATAAATGATGAGAAGTGTTGGACCTTTGGGAGAGGGCTAGGCTGCAAATCTGGCCCCACTTGCTGGTCCTCTGTCCTGCCAACAAGGTGAAAAAGGGCCCGAGATGACCGCTAATTGGAAGTGATGAGGTGATCTGATGACACTGCGGGGATACTTTGGTTTGTCACAACGTGTAAAGGCCTTAACATTTCAAGGGTGGCTGCCCTCAAGTAGGAGTTAATCAATGCACAGCTTAACGCAGACTATTGAGGACAGAGCACAGTTGCAGGTCCTGGGGTAACTGAGGTTAAAATCAGCAAGACGTTTAAGGAAGCCTCTTCTTTCCCCGCACAGACTTTGAAGCTATTACAACAAGGAAAGCCCTCAGCCATACATAACACAAGGAACTGAGGCAATACATCCAACACTGTCATCTAAAGCAGTGGTAGACGGGCTCATGGTTTTAGGTATTTTACCTCAGCCATAACTTGAGAGCAGACGGCATCACATTCTGCAGACAGCCATGATAAAGAGCCTGTAAAAAGAGAAGATAAAAATGCATAAGCTGGGAAGATCAATCATGGTCAGAAAAAAAAGGGATTCCATATGCAATCGATTTCCATAGTGTCTTCACTCCCTACAGCACATAGGATACTTTTTTTCTCCAGCTACATCCTTCACATTTCACATCTCACGCTTGGATATGGGGCACAGAAAAATGGAATAGGGAAAAAAAGATGTGTGAATTCTGAGCACAAGCCAGTAACTCATATGTTGATATCTAACTCCTTTCTAAAGCAAAGATCATAAGACTAAGCACACATCTTATATGTAAATCACTGCCTCTTCTGTTTTTTTTCCTTTTCTTTTGCTTACGCTCTCTCAATCACACACATGCACATTAACAGCCACCCTTTATGGTGTGCCACACAGACTTGTAAAGTTGTGATTTACACTTGTGTACTAAAAACAGCTTGAGACAAACAAACTTATTGAGGCATCCTAAACGTAATAGTGAGACAAAAAAAACAGGTTGTTAAAAGTGTGTGCAGTTTTTCGTTTAATGAACTTAAACTACAAGGAAATGTGCACATTTTCTGAGAGATAGAAAAAGGTTTATATACTTTTTTTTCTAGCATTTTCTATCATGCATGATGCCTGTGTGTCCTGCATGATCCCAGACCACCTTTGGTGCTTCTCTAAGAGAAATGAAGACCTTTAGAAATCAATTTACATTGTAAACACACCATGCATGCCATGTTGGGGGTCTGCAGCCATGGTGGCTGTTTGCAGGACTATGGATGGAGATCTAGAAGGATCTCCCTGGAGCACCACACACACACACACACAGACCCAACCCCGCACCCACCTACTACGTGTGCCCTCCCCTGGGGAGAGCGCCCAGCTCCCGACCTCCTCCAACAGGGGGGTCAAAGGGAATTTAACATGAGGGTCCCACATTCCTCTAAGGTGATAATTGCTGTAGCTGCTGGCAGGGGGCCATCAGGCGCAGGGTAAACAAGCAGTGACTCTCTATGCACCGCCCATTCCCACCCCGCTAAACAGTATGCATGGCTGTGACCTGGGTAAATTACGCCATCAAGCCTGGCGTGACAGCGTGTCACCCATCGCGGTGCAGTGGAGTGTTTGGTGTCTGTGCACCCAGGTGGTTCGGTTGACTGTAACTAAACCATCAGTCAGAGCAGCCACTTCACACATACTCGCAACTACAAGCTACAGGCTAAAGGCTAACTCTGTTAAAGACAGTTAGCGAAGAGCAGGGCAGAGGATCCACACAAAATGACAACCCTGCTACAAAAGAATTTAAAAAAAATAAAAAATAAAAAACATCTGTGCGGCCTAATCACACCTCTCCATCTTTGGAAACCTGGGAGCGATAAGGAGAGTGTGATGGATGGAAGCAGGGAAACACTGATATGTAGTTTGCTGGCTGGGTCTGTTCCCCACTCATATTCTCTCTGGCATGGGGTCTCGCTGTGGTCACAGTATACCACAGACTGATACGTTACTGTCATATCAGGGGAGGCTGACTTTTTTATGGAGCTGTGCAGTAAAACAGAAGCCGCTACGGCAAATTTAACACTTCAATCCAGACTAAAATCACGCAGCTTGAGGACATAAATCAAAGGAATCTTCCTCTTTCTGTTGACAAATCTCATAAATATTAACAAGAAAATCAACCGTACTAACAAATATTGTCCATGTAGCCAAATCCAGAGGCAGAATATCTTATTTCTTTGTGGCATAGACCTACACTGTAATACTGAAACAATTAAAGACACATCAGTGAGCCGCACTGCTGGACTGGGTGACCTGTTTCTTCATTACGCCGAATATGTGCACTGTAGTTTACGTTGAGTCTCGCCTACACCATTCTTCCACTGTCAGTTCTCATTAGTGCACAAAATGTTTTTAGTGCTACAAATGTACAATTTCATCATGTCTGAGTAATGTTTCCAGAAAAGTGCAGTGAATGTCTATTTCAGGAAACTACTGAATCTTTGAAAATGTGTATTCATCATTACAGAAAATCATCACTTATTTAAAAAATATTTAAGATTTAACATATAATAAATGCACTGGTGTCCTGTGTGTTGTTGTTGGTGGTTAGTGGAGATAAGGGGAGGGCCTGGCAGTGCCATTATTTCCTGGTCTCTGCCCACATGTGGTCACCCCCCCACTCCCCCCATACACACACACACACACACACACACACCCTCCCCCAAGCGACACACTAAGACTTGGGAAGGTTATAAAAGCTGAGGGGGTGATTAAGAAGCAGGAATAATGGCCTCCACAAAACTAGGAATGCGTTTAACAGCTACAACGGCTCCGGAATCGTTCTAAATCGGACTGCCGCCATTAATATCAGGAATTATTCAGCTGCTCTTCCGCAGGGAACATTACGGCGGTTTTCAAAGGAACTGGTTCTGGGAAAAAACATGAGAAGCACAGGCAGGATGTACTGTAGGTTTATGATTTATGTCTGAGGGTGACCCCGGAGGATTTAGCTTGGGTATATCTGGAGCTGCGCTGACCTACCCACCAGTTCTGCATTGTTGGAGTTTGGTGGATCCTTATAAATCCAGGATTAGAAAAGTCAGATATACAAACACCTCCACCTCTCCGTCTCACACACAAGCAAACCAAGAAGAGGGAGAGGCAGAAAGAGTCACCCTTGGCGGCGGCTGCTGCCTGCTAAGCATGCCCAAACCCCAAACCCTATCACTTTCCTCATTACTGAAGCTTCATGGCTTTTTAGGGCTCTGTGCTTTATCTGGGATTTCACATTTCCCAGCCTGCCACTTGACATGGCTCACCCAGCTGCCAGCAATCAAGTAGCAGAGGGCAGCGGTGGGGCTGGCTGAGTCTTCAGGCTGCACCTTGATTTGAGAATTGCACATCACAGCCGCTGGCCCCGCTAAGCTTCGGTAATTACAGGCCACACATCCAATCGTGCCTCCAACCCTATTTCTACCCCACATCTTACACTGACCTGGCATAATGGGTGGAGGGGAAGGGGGTGCATACAGAGAGACAGAGATGGTCACGGGTCAAGGGTGGATTCAAGGGATGTGGATCTCTGCCTCAAAAGGCATGAAGTGTGTGACAGAGCTGGAGAAAGGAGCGAGAATGTGCTCCTCTAAGCATCCATACTGTCAATCTGGAGAGTGTTGCACGCATGGAACATCCTTGTATGTGTGTGTGTGTGTGTGTGTGTGTGTTTTTTTAATGCATGTCCGTGTGCATGTACAAGTGTGCGCCTCGCTTACATCTACAGTACACACATTGTATGTGTATGTGCCTAATTGAGAGGTAAGCAAAAAAGTTGCCTTTAAAGTTGCCAATAAATATCCTGCCAGTAATGTTAAACACCTGCCCGTAAAGCCCAGAGGAATGCTAAATGAAACCAAGTTGCAGAGCCTGTCTCCTGTCTGGGGTCTCAAGTCAAGACAGCAGGATTTGTAATGGCTGTAACCAGGATTATTGAGTTCAAGCAGAACAGCCAGGAAGCGAGAAAAAAACTTGACATGGTCAGCAACACTGCTTTTCCTCCCTTTAACGGCCACTACAGCGACTTATGTGTGCATCCTTTTTCAGATTATTACTCAACGTTACATTACACAGCAGAATCAATACTACAACTCTGAGTATTAAAAACACATGATGGTAGATTTTTTTTTTTTTTTTTGGGGCCATGGCCGTTACAGCTGAGTGATCAAAGCTCCTCATTGACTGTTGTGTAATACTAGTGGACACATGGGTGTTTAAACAAAAAAGTGTTCCCAGTGTCCTTTTGTGCGAGTCTGAGCCAGATAGAGTAAGACAGGACATTACTACAACTGAAAACATGCCCCCTGATCTTCTCACCCCAGTGTCACACACCAATAACCGTCTCATACACACACTCCCCTCCAGCACACATGCCTGAACACGCACAAAGATAACCTCGCGCACATGCACTAAAGCATATACATTCACAAGATACAGTGTCAAGGGCAGGAAGAGGCTCTCACTGCGCTTATAGGAGCCTCCAGGGGTGAAAGGGAGCATCTGACCCCAGAAGCCAGAGGCGCTGTCGTTTGGCCTCATCTCTGGTTTCGATTCCCTAAACTCCTGACGCCTTCCTCCCACTGCACCTGTCGAGCGCCAGTAGACCCCCTGCCCGGACCCTTTCACCACAAAGAATATATGACCCCGCTCCCTGGTTCAGTCTGGCTAATTACTCCTGGCCTCAAACTGGCCTCAAATGCAACGACAGGACGAGACGTTCAGCTGCTGTTGCCACCCAGAGGCCCCACTTCGCCAGTCCTCCTTCTCTCCGGTGCCCCTCCATTCCTCAACAAGGGCCAGATAAGGCTGACCGAGCACAAGCATTTACTTCCAGAGTCACAGGCTGCCCCATTCAACCTAGAGATTAAGCACCTCTGTCTACACGCAACCATGAATAATGAAGCTATCACTCCAGACAGGCAGGCAACAGCAGTGTGAGTTATATACACCAGTAAGCTGCTGCACACACGTGCCAAACGTATACAGTAGCGGCACCCAGTATAGCTCATACATTATTTTGCAGTGCCAAAGACTCGTTCACAGTCAATTAAAGATCTTCAGCGGTCCTTACTTTCACTATAGGGTATTTAACTTAGCTTTATTTATAGTTTGAAATAGGACAATTCATTAAGGTGAAAAGCTGTGAGGCCCAGGTGCAACAGGAAGTGTTATGTGGCCCCACTACACACTCATTTTGCACAAGTGCCTTTGTGCTGTAAACTCAGCCTGCACAAAGATAGTTAGTTGCCACAGTCCATGAGCCAGCACTGATGTGCAGTCAGTGAACTGTGGCACATTATAGTGTAAAGACATCAACACACCACAGTATATCTATGGAAACATGATTGTATCAACACCTATTAATGTGTTGCTGTTTCAGTACAGTTCAAAGTTAAGCTGGATGAAAAGGTTACATGCAGGAACATCTGCCAGTCTGCTTTTGAGTGGAAACAGCAATGATATGAATTTGCCAGGAAGTGATTACTGGGTATAGATGAAGCTGCATCTGCATAATACCATAAATAATTATTATTTGTAAGGCAAACTATGACCTTGTTGCATCATATCAGGCTATAAGAGCTGGCAGTCAGGACAGCAGGTGGTGTTCATCATCTTCAATAATAATAATAACAATAATAACAACACTAATAATAATAATAATCCATCTGTCCATCTCTCTTTTTGTGATGACACATCTAAGCAGAAATTAATTCATACAAAGATAGTGGAACACTCTTTGGGTTGTGGTGAAGAAGTGCAAGTAATATTGTGTAATTATCCATAAAACATTTATTGCTTTCAGATTATCTTTAGTGAGGATATTCTGAAGAACATACAAAAGTGTAAATGTATTATTTCACACCTACATTGAAATGAATACAAATGCATCAATTGAGTATTATCATAGCCCATTTTAATTGTATTTGTTTTAGTCTTTCTTAGTTTTCGTTCACAATTCACAACTTGCCTTTTGCTATTATAGCACCTATATTTCTCATCTTTAATTGAGGAACAAGACCCTCCCTTGTAGGCTGTACCTGACGTGAGGGTGGATAATAGCAGACACCACGTGACTGCAGCACTTTCCGTCTGGGCGCACGGCAGGGCTCGTCAGAGCCTCCCTGGTGAGGACGACACGCTCATGCACTGGACGGATAAAAATAGACGCCATTCATGCATTGAGGGGAGGCTTACAGAGTTACAACCTACATCCAACTTAGTGAACTTCATCGCCACCGGCTGTGTGTTTTTGTTGTTGCTATTGTTGATAGCAACAACAACAATGTTCATCACAATTCAGACTCGAATCTGTGCAGATGAGTGTCAGATTGCGCAGGAGCGCACTGACCAGCCCCGCGCGGATCATACTCCTCCCTCCAGCAATTGCCAATCACGGCAAAAAAAAAAAATCCAGAGGTGTTTTCTGTTCCATCGCACCGCTCTCCTCAACCCCCGTGGTCTCAAAAGAGCGACGTCGACTCAATTCGCTGAATCACACAATAGCCTAAAGTCTTATCGCCTCTGCTAAGCGCTGCGTCACCGGCTTGAGAGAGAGGGGCAAAGTATGGCACCATATCTGAACTTGCATGAATGAAAGTGACGGCATTAAAGCACTCAGTCAGCAGGCGACTCACTCAGCCTCCAGTGCGTCTGTCTGTCTCGCCTGTGTGGCGCTCTCCTGCATCCTTCAATGAGCATCACTTTGTGGGAGCCGGTGCGAGGCATCCTCCTCTACACAAACACCGGTCCTGGACATCCTAGACAGCCCGTCCTGCGACATATTTTTAGTTTGGACCCGTTGATGTCACTTCCTGCCTGGGCAACAGCCTGCTCAGATGAGCCCAGGGATGTGGAGGGGTGTTCGGGGAGCCGTTAAGAGGGAATTTTCGAGGTCACGCGGCAGGCAAGTTCACAAGGTCACGCGGGAGCGTAATTTCCAGAGGCAGACGAGAGGCACGTTAGTCTTAAAAAAAATGACAAGCATCATCCCCACCGGACTCATTCCAACTGTGCCCTATACTTTTATATAACCAGCCACATCCACATCGTCCGACCCCCCTGTGATGCGCCGGCGAGTTTCATTTCCTGGTACGCTGTGCGCATTTACGGCCACGATTATGCAACGAGGAAGGCTGCATCATCACTTTGGCGGTTATGACAAATAACAACTAAGCATCACAATCGTGAGAATGTGACACAGCACACAGCACACAGGCAGAGACACTTGGAGTTTATCACAAAGTCATGGGACACCTGTTGATGTGAAATGAAAAATAATACAGATCCAAATCCAAATTGATGGAGGGAGGAGTATGATTCAGGTTTGCAGTTTTAAAACGAGCTCACGGCCAATATGGACCTAATTACTTGGTGTTGTGTTTAAGTTTCAAGCCCCTCGTTGTTTTAAAAAGTCTGTCCTTTGACATACATTCATGATAACTCAAAGGAGTCATAATGAGGGCATACATGGGGGCCTGGAGGAGACTGATTGCTCATGTCTGATGAGGAGTTGTGGTCGGCACACTGAGGTGATCTGCGAGATGGGTGATGGAGTCGACTCCTGCCAAGAGCGCTATCCACTTTCCTCACCCAGGTCTCTCCTCTTTACCTTTGAACCCAGGCCCAGCAGCCCATCTCTGATCTACAGAGGGTCTCTTCTTACCCCCGTCCCCTTGCAGGCCCCCCTCATGATAGATGACCATCAGCATGCCAATACTGCACAATATTTCAATTTCCTGCCCAGGAAGAGGAATTTAAGGGGTTGAGTGAAGTTCAGAGGCACAGTGTGGTGCCTCCAGCTCACAACCAGCCCCCAGCCTTGCGCCGAAGCCCCGAGATCCAAACATTCGGCTGAGAACATTCCAGAAACCAGGCCCTCTCTGTGTCAACAAAACAACCCCATACCGCCATCGTCCTGCCTGACGGACAGCAACGCAGAGGACACTGACAGGAGACCCAGCAGCCTCCGTCAGTGCAACATTACAAAGATAAAAGCCCATTTATTCACAAGTAAATATAGTTTCCAGGGTTAGGTCTGTTTTGCTACTGAACACTGATATGACAGATTTTAAAGGCTGCTCTACAGATATTGTATTTATTTATTTTTTGAATGGTGAAATTCAAGCCACAAAATATTTTGGCTAATACTGAACTACACTTTTATTCAGGCCTCAAAATTCCCACCCCTCATCATTTAACCTTGAATGAAAAATTTTGCTTCATATAATAAAATAGTGTCATATGAGTTATTGAAACATCAGACAAGTTTCTGTATTTGTCGAATAGGAGAGTTAATTACAGTTTTAAAAAGAAATCTTAATTCCAGGTCAAGGTTTCTAAGATTTTTTTTCCATTTCACTTTTATTTCCGAACCTAGATTTGTCTTGTCTATGTTGTGGCAAAGGCCAGCTCTTACACAAAATCCTTACAAATACTTGGAGAAGAACTAAATGTTCAGTTTTTTTCTGGTTGTTCTGTTTTTTCATATACTGTAATAATATAAAAGAAAAATGTACATTTGCCGAATTACAAACCGCAGGATAATGAAGATGTGCTTGACTTTGTGATGTGGATTAGTTATATTTATATGCCATGGTGAATTTAAACAAACAGGATTATGTACATTGTATCAATGTGAGTAGGGCAGGCAGATTTCCAATATGTGCACAAGTATACATGCGTGTGTGGTGTAGTATTTTTTGATAGGATAACGCTCTCATGTGGCTCTGTTGTGAAGGCCTGCCATTGGTCGATCAGTCAGAGGGCTGTGGCAGGCAGGAGCAGAGGCTGCGAGGCAGGCACTGCGACCTAGTGGTGAAAGAGGGGTGTGTGGTGCAGAGGGGAGTGCACTATATGGATCATACGGATACTCTCACAAATACACACTTTCCGTTTCACTCATAGACATGCACACCAATGTGTGTACGCACTCACAATCAAACCCACATGTTTTGTTAATTCGCTGTATAGTTGTTTATCTCCTTGAAACACATGCTCTTAACCTCTAACCCATGCATTTGATCTAATGTCCTCAATACCCCACATAGTGTTCCAGGTTTAAAAATAACATAATTCCCGACACACCACCCACATCCATGAGTTAAAGCCCTCTAACCAGGTTTGTATTTGTAATGTCAGTCCACCCTCATTGCCCCTCCATCTTACACCCCCCAACTTCCATCCTCCCACAGCCAAGCCCTGCTCTTGAACCAAACGGCAGCGATGACAACTTCAAAGTCAGGAGCTCTATGACTACCCAACCTTCAAAAAGGAGCATCCCTTTGCCTCTGCTATGGAATATTAAGAGCAGCATAACTAGACCAGCTGACCGACTGGGGGCTTCCACCTTTTTCCAATCAACCCAATGACACTTGGCCATACTGATTTTTTGGAGGCCTTCAGCTTAGGATCACAATTTAACCCCCCTCCCCAACCCCCTAAAAAAATGAGAGATTACCCCACCCCTCCAGATGTGTTTTAGCAGTGATTGAAGGGGGCAGAAGGAGGAGCTTTGATAAAGAGGGGGCCGGGTATTGCTGGGTGGGTGGAGCTGGTTACCAATTTTGGGAGAAAGAGCAGTACAGTACAGTAAGTGAAGGACCAAAAGCAGGGTTTAGCAGGGGCCCAGCTCTACCAGAGCCACGGCCCATTTTGCCTTGAAGGGGATTAATAATGAATCACGGCACTCCCACCCCCACCCCCCTTCTAAAAAGATATTCATGCATGCTAATGCATCCATTATTTATAGTGTGCATAGAGGCTGGCTAGTTGTGGCCACATGCAAGTGGGAGGGATGTAAGGATGCAGTGAGGAGGTGGGGGTCTCTTCCCCCCGAGTGAAGCGTCGAAGCTCTGGAAACAACATCCGCCCATTGTGGCTGGGCTGGAGCTGGGTGGGGATGTGATGGGGACTGGATATGGACAAGTAGGGGGAGGAGGGGGGGGGTTGAGGGGGCCTCGCTGCCAGACAGGCAGCTCGTGCATAGGGAGAGAGCCGCCAAGTGTTGTGGGGGGAGGGGTGGATTAAACAAATAAATACATGATAAGAAATAATCATGCCAGGGAGGGAGGGCGTGATGGAGACAAAGAGGCTAAGAGGGACGAGTTGAGGGGGGGTGAGTTAAGTCGGACAGGATTTACTGTCTGGATGGTCCCGTACTTGACCAAAAAATAACATAGAAGGCCTGACAACTTTTGTGAGTGTTTTTTTGACTTGACTATCATAGAGGGTCGAAAGAAAGCTTTTCTACTTTGTCAGCATCCCCACATCTGAAATAAACTAGACACATCTGATTGAGCTCATCTTGTAATTTCAATAGCCGGTCTAGCATATACTATTAGGTAGCAGAGGGTGATAATTTAATAAAGCATTGCAGAAATTGATGTGGGGAAAGTGAAAGACGCAATGTAGATTTGTGAAATAGAGAAAAAGTGTGAGGCTGAGAGATGGAGGAAGAGTGAGAAGAGGCTGCGCTCCTTTCATGTGCGCAGCATGCCAGGTATGTGGTGATGCAGCGCAGAAAAGAGCGGGGCGAGCTCAGTGATAAGATAAGGCGTTAGAACGAGCCAGATGAGCTTTCAACCATACTGATCCCCATATTAGCATAGATACAGAGTCATCAGCATGGCAGGGAGCTGGTGTTATGGAGGTGACACGAGGGCCATGACACCCCAACTCATCTCCATAGATATCACTGGGGCCCCAAAGATAAATCAGGCTTATCTATGACAGGTCTGTACTGCATAACATTCTGCCAACAAGCAACCACCTACAGTTTCAGTAATCCATGTAAGTGATTTATTCCTAATACAGCTTTAGTTGTCCAAAACTGAATAAGTTCAAGATTACTTAAAGTTGCTGCACAGTGCGCATGACAGCTGCTTCCACAAACTGTATAACATTGATAATCCTGTAGGGGGCTAGTCAGAGTTCAGTGTTGTGACCTTGCTTCTTGCGTGCATGAATACACATCTGCTGAAGATGAGGTGATACTCTATCTGGGGTAAGAGGTTATCAGTGTGGCTTTGCAAAACCTGTTTCAATGGGATTGCCCTCTGATTTTAAAGTGTTGACCTGGTGTTATACCCGTGACATGCTAGTGAAGCAAATCCCCCAGTATGATGGCGTCATGAATACTTGTACCATAAACGGATCGAAAATTGTTACATGAAGTGTAAGATTCAGGAACAATGCAGGTACCAGCAAAACATCCATTAACGGCAAACATGCAACATGTTTCTCGACAAGTAGCACCGGAGGCAAGACCTCCCAGAAGGGACAATCTGCATTGTGCAAACATTGCAACCTTTGTTCCCCCAACAAACACAAGGTGAGGCACTTAAGTGTTTTTTTAATACCAAAACCTCAACCGCACACAGGAAAATCCATAAACTTTGGAATGATGTCAAAACAACATTGTGAGGTTTGACGGATTTAATTTTCCACTGCTCAAAGTAAAAATGGCTCCTGCAACATTTCCTGCACCCCCGGTGATTTTTATGACAAATACAACAGCAGCTTAATTATACATGCGACCACCACCATAAAAGCAGAACCATTAACTACCATCTTGTTAACACAGAGGACCTGCCTTGAAAGTGCTGGAGTCGCATTTTAAAATGCTTTCACTCAGCGCCCGTCTGCTGTGGCAGATTGGCACCGTTTAGACAAAATATAAAAATTAATGTGGCCATGGACGCACGCCTCTCACTGTCTTGAATGAACAGGATGGTCACCAGTGAAGATCATTTTGATGGTCTATTCATTATGTACTGGCTGAAGGAAATGCAAGCTGGTCAAATGTCATGTGTCCAAAGAGGAAAAAACTGGTACACATATTTTCACTGACTTTGGATTCATCCTACAGCTGCATGGATGCAGGAAGAAAGGTCAATTCTGGTGTCTCTGACCTGCCACAGTGTGTCCAAGGAGAAATCTGTAGAGTCTCAAAATAAGAGTGAACTATCAACCTCTTCCTGAAGAGGCTTTGGTTAAGTTTCAAAGGCTTCCTGGTTTTACGTTACTGGCCAAACACACCCCAGCTGTACACAAAGTGGCCACTCTCAACGAGACCCTATGGAGGCAGAGGGGAGATCAGACACCCCTTGACGTAACCAAACATCCCAGTTAAAAGCAAAGTGAGCAGAGGGGATGCCCTTGATGTTATTACTTGCTTCAACAGGTCGGTGCCCATTCAGGGCAAGTGTGATATTACAGAAAGTAATATCATACTTGCGAGCAGTGGTTCAAGCCCAAAGGCCTCTACAAAGAGAATTCAAAGTTTGTCACTATGGTGAAGTAGAGCAGCAGTCTAAATATTTCATACTCTGTCCTTTAATCTACCTTATCCTGAAGAGTTCCATATGGCCTTCACAGCATATGTCAATCTCTTGGGTGATATAATGTAAAAACCCACAAAACACCCCCGAAAGGCAATCCCATCAAGCAGCATTCACTCAGAGATGTATGGTCCAATGTTAAGCAAATGGGCAGAGAAGCGGTGACCCACTGAATCCATTATTTCTCCTCCTATATCCATTGTCTTACAGCCTGCCTTATGTGCCCAAAGTGCCTTTAAAGAGATGTTAAGAGAAAGGAGCTCTCTGCCTTGGAATGAGCTAACTCAATTATCATAGCAACTGGCAGTGCTCTTTAACATGTCAATGGTACTCGGCCTGTATGCATAATTTTGCTGTGTTATTGTGGTGGCCTCTGTGCTTCTCACTGACAAAAACCCAAACCACAGGCACGGGGGCCTATTGTCATGGGCGCATCCATCTGCATCAAGGCCATTAGAGGATATTTGCACTTCCTCTGTGGCTCCTGGCTCTTTTTGACATGCGGCAGAAGGAGCAGGCATCACCCACCAATGTAGGGCCAATTGAGGTGCAGATTGACCAGAGGGACAGTGAAGAAGGACAGCCAGCAGGGCAGCGCTCCTGTCAAACCTAGTGATGGACACCCACGTGGGGGCTGGTAGCTGGCCTGCGGTTTCTGAGGTCCTATAGCAATTGATGGGACATGACTAGGCAGGCGCCCTGGTTTTATTCTTTTGTCCCCAGGGATGTTGAGGGTGTATCAGAATGTCAGCAGCTCTTGGCTGCAGCACACTTCTGGTGTCAACTGCCAACGATATACAACTGCCCCTTTCCTGCCTTCACACACACACACACACACACACACACCAGCAGGAAAAGACATGTTCAAGTTTACTGTGCCTTAGAGAAGAAAGAAAGAAACAGGTAGTTTTCTCTTTTTTGTTCAACCTCAGTACATGAATAAAACATGAATGTATAGAATCTATATGCTGCTTACATGAAGACTGCAAACAGTCTGAAGACAAATACATAAATGGTTCCCTTTGAAGCGGTGAGAACATGCTGATAGTCCTGATGTAGTTAACACCACAGCACTCATAGGGGCCATGAAAGTCACCTCATAGGTGTGTGTATGTGCATGTATGAGTGTGCACAGCTGGAGGGTGGGGCGGGGGGATAATAGTAAAATCATAGATCTCCATACGCACATGGAATAACAGCTCTCAGAGACATATCAAATAGAACCAATTCAGCTCCAACACATAAACACGTTAGCTGTCAATCCATATCTCCCCACATGTAACTTATACGCTTGTCGCTGCATACACAGCCTCCGTGAGCTGTGCTGGAATGCTGACAGCACAGAGATATGGATCTTGATTTGATTAAGAGTCAGAGTTGAGGGTCCAAGCACTGGAGCCAATACTTGCTCGGGCGGGTGGGCAACGGGACTGTTGAAAAGGAGGTGAGGTGGAGGTGGAGGGGAAGGGGCAGAGTGTGATGGCAAGGGGGGTTACCTGTGGCCCTGGCTCCAACTGGGAGTAATTTGGAACAGACTGCTCCCAATGTGTTCATTAGGTTGTGATTGGGCTGAGCGCAGGTGGGGAGGGCCTGACGCTGAATAGTCCTGATTGTGCCCAGCATAAAACGCCATCTGTTTCAATGAGGGAATGAGGGAGAGAGAGAGAGAGGGGGAAGCAGGAGGAAGGAGAAGGGAGCTACCGGTGAAAAGTCATGTTTTATGACTTCTGGACAATTTTGTGTACTAACAAGGGGACTAAAATTAAGAGGGAGAAAAAGCAATGCACAACGACATTTGAAACTTGTTCCGTCTAAAATCCACAAATAGAATAAGGGACATCAATATTAACTCCATTTTATGTAACAAAATAAGATCACAAAGTCCATAAAATAAATTAATGACTTTGGGAAAATTATTGCAATGACAACAAGCATTGTTTCAAAACAAATAGGCAAAAAGTGGCCCATTCTAGACAAGAGGTAAAATGGCGTCCATCTGAATGGCAGGTTTAGCTGCAGCTTGCCACTGTGAGCAGACAGCTGAAGAGACAAGGGGATTGGAGATGGGGCAGCAGAGTTTATTTATGGGCCGTCCGCTTTAAAGCTGGGATGTTTTTGGTTAATCCTCTGCTCATACCAGAAGCAGACATCCAAATGTTAATCTAGGTGTTTACACGCACATTTACACTGTCTGCATTACCGTAGACACAACATTACACAAAATCACATTCACAGGTCTCATGCCGGTAAAAACACTGAGGACAAAAATTTCTTTTTACTCAGTCAGCTTCTCTCTCTGTCTTTTTTTCCTTTCTTTCTGCAAGGCCCTGGGAAGAAAAAGAAGAGAGCAGAAGAGAAGAAGGCCACTGTTTGCTGCTCGACTTTTGAAGCGTCTTTATCGGGCTTGGCAGCGTGGTCCTGCGTGTCCAAGCCTCGTCGTGCTTTTCATCCTTTGTGCTGTCCAAGGTGTGTCCAATGCACTGGGGCTTTGTGTGGGGAGGGAGACGACACATCACATTCTGTCTTCTGTCCCGAACTGGGGGATGGGGGGGATTGAGGGAGGGGGCTGTACAACAGAGGGGGGACAAAAAGCAAACTTATAGAAGGCCGCGAGTCTTCAAAGCCGCGATGCACAAAGGCTTATAAAGCGTTACTTCATGCAGAGTTGTGCCAGATGTAATTCCGGGGTTCCTGGAGATAGAGAATCACATGCAATGCCTGGCTCCGCCCCTGACACCATGAAAGGGCTGTGGCTAAGAAGATTCAACTGCAGAGGTGGGGGTGGGCAGAAAAGTTTGCTTGACTTTGATGAACAATAAACAAGTGAGTAAATAAGTTATCTTAAAGGTCCTGGTGCAAATCCACCCCTTGCCGTCTCAGAAAGGGTAATTTCATGTGCTTGATAGACGCAGGCGGACTGCCTGTCCCCATTAGAAATCAGGAAGGGTGGAAACAGCACAGAGCGACAAGTGACTCCCCTCCCCTTTATCACTCTGCTACCAGCTTCATGGTATAGGCTCTTTCATGTCTGATCAGTGCTTTCTACAGAAAATTATGTTGATTCATTGTTAATAAGCCCAGAGGTTGGCTGTGTGAGCACACCGCATGGCGAATATAGGTAGGCTGTAGTTTTCCTGATCAACCTGACTTGTCCTCATCTGTTTCCTGTGGCCTCCTGCTGAGATGGGACGGGTGTCGAGTGTGCATTGTTAAATATGTTCCAGGGCACAAACGCTGCCACTGTCAGGTACGCAGTACACAGCACAGCAGCCTGCTCCCTGTTCAGTGTGTGCACGCGTGTGCAGGTGGGTATGTGTATGTGTGTGTTTGGCTCACTGACAGTGAGTGATTGTGGGTGTGGAGGGAAGGGTGGTGCCATCACTTTAGGCCTGCAGATGGGGTTCCCACAGGAGGGGCACGCCCCGGTGTTTTCCAAGACAGAGACGAAGGCAAATATGGCAGCAGATCCATGTTTGCATCTTCCAGGTTCAGCAAAAACACTTCTATAGCCGGAGAACAGTAACGTCTTCTAGTCTCTTCATGTGCCATGTCCAAAGGCCTCCTGCTAGGGATGTGAAAACTACAGCGTCTGTATCCACAAGGTCAAGGCTTAGATGTCTTGCACAAAAGATTTTCTTTAGCAAGCTTTATTTCAAATATAACAGAGAAAACTAAACCGGGTAGAGCTTCATCAAGGTGACATAGTGCGAGCGCAATAATAGCATGTAAATGTACCTCAGTGACTCTCATCTTTGCAGGGTGGATTTACTCAGGGACCCGTGTTTATTTTACAGACTTCTATCTTGCCACGATGGCTCAGAATTTAAGTTTACTTTATGTCCTCAAAGCAGTAAAAGGACCACGTTTTTTTTTTATATATATATACTCGCGGAATTACAGTGGCTGGTTTAGAGCAGAATGAAATCTTGCCCGTGATTAGAGTGGAAATGAAGGATCTTGTGTATATCCAAGTGCTATTAAATAGCACCTGGCAGAGCAGGGCGCTAAAGCCTCACCCAGTGCTCCTTTGCATATCAATAAGTATGTACTTGCGTGAAATGGAATAATTCAACCATGGTATATTGGACTACAAAAATTATTTCTGATGTAGGAGCCACAATTAACATGCAAATGCAGCGCAGATGAAATGATTTAAAATAATATTCAATAAAGAAATTAATTAGGGAGAATCCAAACATGTTGCCTCTCCTTATATTGTAATGGCTGCCATTAGCGCAGATGTCTGTGGATTAAGGTAAGCGTTGTGCAGCGAAACATATGGAAACAGTGTGTTCCACAGCGATAACACCGCTACAAAGTGGACGTGCATAGGTGTTAAAGTGTGCAGCACTCTCAGTGACTCATCGCTGTAACCTGTGTCCAAATGAAACTTTTGGATTAGCTACAAACTGCCGTGTATTTCTCCACATGCACACATCATTCTCAGGTCACAGAACAAAGCACAAGGGCCAGCAAGCAGGTGTCAGGGGTCATGGTATCCCAAGGGTACCTTGAGTCTCATCCCAAAACCTCTAACATTTTTCAAAGCCCTCCTGCAGCCCAGGACCTCATCAGCGAGTGCCCCCGATGGCCCCATGCACATATGCACTACCCCACACTCTTCTCTGCTGGGCGAAGGGGGAGCATGAGTGCATCACCTGGAGCCCTGAGTACGTGACGAACAGGCTTGGTCTGTCCAAAAGCAGCCTGAGACCCGGTAGGGGGGGGCAATAATGATGCTGAGGGGGCAGAAACACATACAGGGGGCTGATTTCATTTACTTCATATTTCACAACGGCTTTTCGCACATTCCTGTTGAACTCAAAGTCGAGCCAGAGAGGGCTTCACCCCACGAGAGATAATTACTAATAACCCGCACGGCCCTGTTAGCTCGGGTTCATATACACATTCATTCAAATTTAAAACCATCACCTTAGGTTTACTCAAGCAGAGCTATGATAAATCATTTCAGTGTGCATGAAGTTAGATTTTCCCTTTTATCTGGAACTTTTGAACATGCGCTGTGACATAAATATAAGCCAAACTTTAACCACCACCAACATACGAAAGTGTCTATCGGGCCCTGATAAAGCAATGCGGTTAAAACCACTGATGGAGCAAATCTAAATCCCCATCCGCTTATCCAGCCTATCAGCAATCAATAAAGTATCTCCTCTTCACGTGTGGAGGCGGTTACAGCACTGACGAGCCCTTCCTTACATCAGGAGAGTGACTGTATGCCCTGCTATCTTACACGCAAGAGGCTGAGAAAAAATTAGGTGTTCAATCTATCTGCAGATTATACTTTATCCGAGATGAAGGGCTGGAATAGAGCGAGTGTAGTTCAGTCAACCTAACTGAACGGGCGAGAATTAAGATGTTGTAGCGTGGGATGAGGCAGTTATGCATACATAACATGTTGAGGCTGGGACCCCCTACTGGGGAGAGGCACGACAAAGCCTCTCTAACAGCAATACCTCTGGGACAGCTAATGATTAATTAGCTTGTGTCATTAAGTGAGGCAAATGTCACCCGAGCTTCCTGGGGAAGCTGTCACACCATGTGTAGGCTACTCACAAGTTTCCCCCTCAGGTGCTGGGGAAGTCTGGGGGGGGGTGGAGGGTGTAGTGTACTGTTATTAGTCAAATCCTGACATCTAGTGGCCAAATATAAAACTAGACCAATCTACTGCTGCCACAATGAGCAGGAAACATTTATCCAGACAAGTTTCTTAAACAAAATAACTAAGTAATTAAGGGAGAAGTTACACATAACAACTTGTGCCAAACATTGCTATAAGGTAACAGGCCTACAACAGAGCGGTTATCCAGGTTCAGCCTTGGGATTACACCTTGCCCTCTGATCGCTGATCACTAAATTAGGTGGGGTGACCTCTGACCTTTAAATGTCATCCACCTCATTGACCATGGCACTGATGTCAAAAATTAGCTGATAATTCCTCAAACCCAAGTTTCTGAGACACAAATTGACAAATGGGGATGCTAGGAAATATTGCCTTTTTTTTTTTTTTTTTTTTTTACTAAAAAGTCCTGACATCTCACAAACATTTAAAATATAGCTTGCTTGATTTTATAGTGCAGAGTAATTAAAAAAAGTTAATAAAACGCAGAGTAATTTTTAACATGAAAGCACACGATTTAAAATTTCTTACCAAAGATGCGAGATGCAGGCTGAGGTTGACGCCAGGTTGGAGCTAATCCAGACACCAGAATGGCAGTTAGAAAGTTACTAGCTTTAATTTCGCCATTTTCTTCCTTCTGCTTTGGACTATGCACATGCTTATTTCTCTCTCTCGCTCTCTTTCTCCATGTCAGGATCAGTCAGTCTGACTCTTATGAAGATCAGCACTGAGTCCTGGCCTGCTACAAGACCAGACCAACAAGAAGTGAGAAGGCCTCTCTCTTCATCAGGGAGTGGCAGACAACATGGACAGGCTTAACACACACACACACACACACACACACGCATATGCACCTCATGTCTGTGTTTATTCACGTCCACAACTGCACGTGCACACACACACACACACAATCTGCTTCACCCTCACATAGACATACGCATACAAAAGCACACCTGTCAGGGCCTTTCCACTGCGTGAGCAAAAGCAAAGAAGTCTGGCCCCCCCTCCGTCTCTCTGTATGTGGTATCCCATGTCTGTTATATTAAAGCAAATCCATTCAGTTCCCACTTTCTCATCTGAGATAATGGCATGCGCAATTTTCACATTTAGGCAAGCAAGGACACATGCAGTCTCTCTCTCTCCCTCTCTCTGCTTAATGAATGGAATCGGATCCGGGCCCCTGTGGCTTTGGTCTAATCTGCCTTTGAAGATTTCTACAATTTCCAGATAAAGAAATAAACCCAAACCTCCTTGCACGGTGGTATTCTTTTGCAAAATACACCACTAAATAAGACATCTACTCATATCTCATTATACATTTACTCATATCTACAAGTGCATGTGATTTCTATGTTATTTACCACAGCCATAAGGGCCCCGAGGCCTTGCCAGGAGCCTCCCAATTGTGCCAGTCTACTGGTGTGTGACGTTCATTTGAGGGGGAATCTGTCAAATAGAATGATTGAATTAAAGTGCACTTTAGTCCAGAGTGCTCTCTCTTTGCCACTTTGCACCATAACATGTCTTGTCCTAAAATAATTAGAGTGAGGCCTTGGGTGGTGGAGTGGCCACATCCTCAATGGTCAAAAGAAGGAATGGTCTGGCTTTGAATGGAAGCCTCCCATCTTAAAAAACACTTTATTTCTTTACACTTGAGGTTTGTTGTCTTTTGTGACTATTATCCCCATTCACTATTTGCTTTCATGCAGCTGTGCCCCTCTTAAAAAAAGTCTTTGTGCCAGCACCATGAATACAGGGAATGTGTCCATGGCAGGTAGCCCTTATTGCAAGTTAATCTCCTGAAAGAGCCTCATACAAGTACTTTTAAATTCTCCCTGAGCCACAGAGGGCTCATCATCAATCGAGCACTTCTCCCCTTTGTGGGGCTGATGAGTGTGGTGCGCGGCCGGTGACAATGGCTGCCAAGTGTGGCAAAGTAATCACCTTCTGGGGGAAAACACTAGTAATTACTTCTAAACTGTTTGGGCTTCGGAGACAACTGCTATTGTGCAATAAAATGAAAGGTTCGCTTTGGAGAGCAATGCTGTTTCTCTCAATCTGTTTGTCATCTGTTTGTTTACAGAGGTTTCTCTGTGCAGTTGCCCACTACAACCACGCTTTATCATATATGTGTGTATGTACACACTCGTCCTCTAGTTTGTGTCTGTCCTCATGCCTTGGCACTCATTCTCCTGTATTCCTGACAAGAAAAAGGACATTCGCCTCGCACACAAAAGCAGACTTTGCATTGTATAAGCCACAATGTTAAGAGCCACTTAATTTTTATCAAACAATTAAATGTCTAATGTCCCCTCCATTCCAAAAGAGTATGTTAATTAAGCACATTCATTTTTTCAACCAGACTTATATTTTGTCCTCTATTGGGGTCTTAATAAGAGCTTTAGAGGAGTGACTATTTCCTGAGCTGCACTGATGCGATAGTACACTTTCTGCTGATCCAGGGTAGCTTTTCATTTTAACTCATCATGGGTGGGACCACTACTGGAGAATACAGCATGATAGAAAAATAAAACAAGCAAAAAATGTTATATTGTGTATATTATATTAAGAGTATGAGATGCTTTTTCCAAATGGTTTTCAGTAACACTGTTAATCTAATACCAGCTCTTGTCACCTTAATGCTAACTTTAAACTGTCACCATACGAACATTCTAACAATAGTGTGATGTTCTTCTGTTCGGCCATTTTCTATTGTTATTCTGTTCGGCCATTTTCTGCCTTTTTTCTGCATTTAACTAGTCCTTCATACTTTGTGCTATTTCAACAATTCAAATATCAAAACGTGCGGCCTTTTCGGGGCAGGTGTGCTATGACTTTTCTCTTTCATACTATTTATACTTATAAAATATTTAACTTTTTCTGCAATTTTTCTCCCAAATGAATGGAAACAGTCTTCAAACTCTTTAAATCTTCTGCTTCTTTGAACCTCTAAAACTTCAGCATACTTTTACCCACAGACTCCATTTGACTTTTAAACTGTAGACAAACTTTTAATCTATTCCCGTATGACTTATCTTATTGATATCTTCAACAGTTTCTGATATTTGGCAGTTTTAAAATCATTAAAATTTTCGACAAAATCCAACTTTATAATGGTTGTGTATTGCGTCTAATGAGCAGAGCTTAGAGTGAGTGACATCATCGTTAGAGTGAGAGAGAGTGAAAAAACATTCTGGATTTTTTCTGGATAAACTGTCAGCACGGCCACAAATTAAACTCTAGACACATGATTTCCTCACCGTTTGTAGCCACACTTGTCGTGTCTCATATGATGTGCTCAAAACAGCAGACAGACTTACAGAATTTTATTACGGAGCCTCTTTGTGCAGCTAGACCCGCTCCAGTGGCTCATTGACTTCAATATAAAAGTAGGAGCTGATTTTTTGAGAAAAACAGAAATGACCCCCTTTTCTAACTTGCGACGGCAAGACAAGTTTTTGCCCTACAAACATTTAATGCACATTGTCTCGCTCAGGAAGGTCTCCTTGCCCAAAATCAAATTCAGTGACGTTGCTAATTTTCTACAGTAATATATTTATCTTTGTAGGTCTGGGCTGAGAGTTTAGGAACGCAGTTTAGATAAACTCCTGAAAACTACCTCAGCATTTATGGATTAAGGTGCGTATAATACAGAGACAGGTTTTGGTTTGCTGAAACTGCCGTGAACAAATCAACAAACAATCATACAGACTACGCGTACAACACAAAATATTAGGGACTTCGATATCATTTCTACATACCGTAATTATCCATGCCTACGTATACATACAGACACTTACGCGTAGGCACAGTGATGATATTGAACCTTTGCTCATGCCGCAATTTTTCTTTTCAAGTTTCTTGGGGTGAGCACTGATCTTTTGTGACATTATCAGTTAAAAGTAACCTGTCAGGGTTGATTTTAAAACAACTCGTTGACCTTTTCTGTGTACCTCATTAAAGCGTGCTGCACTGACATAATTATTTCATTCCATGCTAATCAAACATCTGTTTATTGGATCTGTGCGGAATAGTGTTGACATTACTCTGACTAAGAAAATAAGATAGCCTATAATTTTAACCTTAAAATGTGGTAAAATGTTTCTAATATCACAAAACTTTAATTCTCTGTGTAATCTCTCAAAGATCAAACATCAAGCACCTGTTCACTCCAAACATTACATCACATTCACATGTATTATGTATGCGTATGTGAGAGATAGGTATCTGTTCTCAACGATGCATGTAAATAATTTAAAAAATGAAAAGCAGACTTCTAAAACATTTTTCAGAGTGTGAAAGCCCCCTGCACCTGACCAGCACATGGAGCGCCGTTTCTTTGAACATTATAGAGATTCACATCTAATGCAAGGATTATCAATAAATACAGGCAAGAAATTGCATTTCAAAAAACTTCTTGTCTCAGGAAAATAGCTTTCATTTCTCTGTTGCCTCGCACAGCGTCACACTCACTTACCTCGGCTTCATCAACTGCTGATTGAAGGCTTGATATGGACTCATGGGGCCTTACTGGAAAAGCATGCAGGGCTTTTCATTCTATCAGGAAAAAATAGTAAATTCAGTAAATTCAGCAATGGAAATATTGATACATCTTTTCCACTTACTTTCCACATAATTTAATCTACTAAAGGCAGGGAAAATTCATTTTAAGTACAAGGTTTGGTAAAATGATTGGGAGCCAGAAAAACATATGTAAAGAGTTAAGATACATAAAAGATTAGAAATGCATTTTTGCTGTCCTGAATAACATATCGCTGGTTAGAGAAACATTCATTTTCAATACCAAGAGCAAAATAAACTGTAAGGAGCTCTGCAACATTGGACACTAATCATGTGTGCTTATACAGTCAGGGAGAGTTCGAGGCTTTTTGCACCTGCAACAATACCAGGTGTTTTCAGAATATATGAGTTTTCCTGACTGTTTGTGCCAGCAGCTGCATTCATTACTACATATAGCATAAGTAACAAAGACAGTTTGTGGTTGTGGTAATGAATGAATCCCCTTCACTCTGTCTCTTTACTGAGGCCCAATTTGTCTCTAATTTGCTTGAGAGTAGGCTAATTTTGGCCAGCAGAGGGCAGAAACCATCAAAACAAGCTGAGATGAGATAACACATCTCCCAAACAGCAGATAATGATTGAGTGTCAGTGGACCAAGAAATCATAGCCTCAGACTCAGCAAATGTTTTCACATCAACAAAAAAAATCGTGTAGCCTAATTATTTTAGCGGTTAATCAGTCAGCGCGTTGTTTCAAGGTTTGTTTTTATTTTACAAATCATTAAAAAAATACAAAATACAAATTCAATTCACAATATACAGTAGACATGATCTTGTAAAAAGGGTAACCCCAGAAGCTTCTGTAGTTTATGAACGGGGCCCTGAGACATCAAACAACAATGTAGTATATTATGACAATAACAATTCCTATTTCTAACGTACAATCTAACCTAATCCTAACCATCTAAGGCAATTCCATCAGTACAAAGAGTTTATGGTTCAACACAATAGTGACACAATATCAACACATCAGGCACAGGTACATGAAACAAAAAACAGCAAGCTGAGCTTGATTTAGACATAATTTAGCAGCAGTTTTTGTTTTAATCTTTTTTTAAAAATAGACAGAGATGCAGACTCTTTAATCGTGCTCTCAACCTCATTCCAAGTCTGTGGTCCTTTAACGGTCACACTAAGACTTGTGCATTTTAGTTTCAGTCTCTTTCCCTTTAGAAGTTGTTTTGGGTTAAAAAAAAAAATTGGGATGAGATGGCAGAGTCTGTCATTGAGTCTAAATGCTACTTCATACATCACACAGGCATTATGGAAAGTGTTACATTCAGTGAGCTGAGTTGCGTAGCTCTTCTGCTCCATAAGAGACCACAATCACCAACTGCAAACTTAGAAACATGCCTACAATGACCTTTCAGTATTTTCGCATGCAGCATGACTGAAATTAGCATTCACGTTAATTTGAAGTCCTGTTTGTAGTCACTTGGCAGATGTAACATAAACATTTATTCAACTGTATGCTTACCCTGCACTGTTGTCTATTGATACTGACAAACAGGAAGTTGGCTATAGTTTTGATGTTGCTGCTGCTGCTGCTGCTGCTGTTCTAGCTGCAACGAGGAGCTATTTTCACATGTCAAGCTTGAGTCTGATAGTGGGGCAGTGCACCTAGCTGGCAGGCTAAACACAGTGGAGCAGGTAATTTCGGGCAGTGAGTTAGGACCGTGTGGCTACTGGCTAGTTGGGCCATAAATACAAATAGCTAACAAGTAACTGTCTATCATTTGGATCAATGTTTCTGGTCATTCAGCGAAGGTAAGTTCAGCATTGTCCTACTTACTTTGCAGCTCTGTTTGGGTCTTCACCTCCTCCAACTCAGACAATGTCTTCCTTGCTTGCAGCTGGTAACTTAGCTAGGTACAACCTACCCTACTTGTAGCTTTATGTAGCATTCGGGGTCAGACAGGTGACAAAAAAGTGTAAGAAAAAGTGTTTTCATTTAAAAACCACGTTTCGTGCGAGCATTGAAGCTTTGAGCGAATTAACTTCCCTGTCGACCTACTTCACCCTTTGGTTTGTAAACACACATCAGAGAGGGTCTGTCATTAGACCGTCTAATTTAGACGTTGACGTCGCCATTTTTCTTTTTTGGAGCCAAAATGTTTGGACGAAAGGGTGGAGCTAAGCAGAGGTGAGGGGCGGGCGGGGCTAACCTGATATACCTGGCTGCACCTTTTTTACAGTCTATGGCTGCACCTGAATGAGTGCGGAGCAGAGGGAGATTTCTGTTACACACCTGACAGCCCAATGAATAACTGATTTATTTTGTTGGTTTGAGGATTTCGGTCTGGCTGTCCTGTTTTCCAGTTTGATAGTTTAGTTTTTGTTTGTTTGTTGTTGTTGTTTTTTTCCTATTTAGTGGTAACCTAATGCGTTCTGGGTTCAATCTCTGGACAATGTTCTCCCTGTGCAATAGGTTAATCCGTGACCCTAAAGTGTCACATGTGTGAGTTTCTTAACTTGTTTGTCTCTGTCAGTCCCATAGACTAGTGACCAGTTGGTGTATGTCCTCACCTGTATGCTAGTAGGCTAATGGGTGGATGGACTCTCTGGTGTGTGGCTGGGCCAGACTTCCTTTCTTCTGTTCCCTTTGGCCAGCCTCCACACATGTTGTTTGCCAATTAAATTGAATGTAAGGTATGGCATCGCATCCTTGTATGTTGCTGCACACTTGTAAGCTACTGTCTTCAGGGCAGCTGCAATGGGCTATATGCATTACAGCCAACCTACAGCTGGTTGCACCATGCCCACTTAAATTGTAAGGACAGCTTTGAAGTTTATTCATTCAGACTTCTAAACCAGGCACTGAAAGCTATGAAGTAGCCTACTATTATTTTTATGTTGACGATTTCTCATACATACTGTAATTTAGAGTTGTGCTTCATGTTGCACAAGAGATTCAGTTGCCTGTGTTATATGATGCAAACTTGTGACTGTGAAGTACATCTTTGCTTTGATCCACAACTGTATTTTATTTCAGTTTTTATTACATCTGATTGCAAATTGCTACTTCTGTTTAAGCTTTAACCAGCAACTTAAATAATAGAAATGTTTATTAAATGTTGCTGGACTTACACATGAAATATCAAAAGAGTTTCCCTTATTTGTCTTGTATATTTTTCAGTTTTAATGATAAATGCTGCTTTTAAAATCATTATGAGACATATGCAATGTTAAATTTGGATGTAGGACACACTTGTATGTAGCCTACTTGTGCCATTCAATCATGGTAGACTTGAGCTGAGCTAACAACTGCTTCAAACCATAAGAAATTAAAAGTGCTAGAGTTGATCCATCACTTAATTCCAGTTTAATTAGCCTAATAAATCACCGCAGGTAATAAGTCAAAGGCAAAAAAACAAACAAAAAAAAGATATTGAACATATTTTTAAAATATAAAAGTGATATCTAGTGGACATGTTAATCTAGCCATTAAGAAGGCAGACACTGTGATAAAGATGCCAGTTTATGGGCAATAAACAGTAGAGAGACGCATATTAATACATCAATTTTTTAATCCAGAAAAGGAAAACTATGTCAGTGCTGCAAGGGTTTTGTTTAGATTAATACGAGACTTAATTAGATACTGTATGTGAAATACTGTTTGCTGTAAAATACTGTTTCTCTGTAATATTCTTATAGGCTACATGTATGATTCTTACGTTATTTGGCAACCTAACATATAAAGTCCTTTCTGACGGAAAAATAAACTGACCTGAAAACAGACAGGAACAGTGAAGAAAAGAAGAGGAAGATAATTTGAGCCTGCAGAGCTGCAGCCCTTCCTGTACTTCATGTGTTGTTATTTGTTGGCCCCTAGGTGTCAGTGAGTGACAGCAAATGAGTGACGGTGCTAGAGACAGAGAGACAAGCACCTGAGGCCGCTGTGAACATTCATACCAGTGTTATAATCGCATGAGGTAGCAGGCCTTTGAACCACTAACCCCATTCAAGAGAGGAACAGGGAAACATCTCCCCAGCCCTTTTGTGGTCACCAGCATTTCATTTGCAATCCAAATCTAAAACACAGGGTGGTGGAGAGTCACATCAAAGGGGTTTCTGATAGCTCAGATAGAGCAAAGACTTGAAATAAAATGGCTAATTATGAGTGTTAATTAGTAGGCCATGTAAGCTGAGGACTAATTGGATTGTGCAATGTAGTTCTCCTTTTGTTTTCTGTGCATCTTAATGAAGCCTTTTTCTCTAGAAAGGCTGAAATGTTGAGACATACTTTAGAGTTTCCAGGATAAAAAATATAATGTAAATGTGCAGTATACAAACATTAATAGAGGAACCTTTAAGGCTGTGTTTATTTGATCAAAACAGCTAGGGCTATCCACATATTCATAAACAATAGATGTGAAAGCTCTTTTGTGTTAGTAGAGCCGTTAGAAGTTCCATGTAAATACATTTCAGCGGCATGGGCACAATGGGCTTCTATTTATCTATTCAGTCTCTGTCTTCAGTTTCATCCCATCAGAGGCTGAATGATTAAGCCTGAAAGAGTTGTAATAATGGAATACATGCAGTTAATTATTTTATTATTTAATGATTGTTATCAATATATATCTACAAGTGAACATAAGCAACATTAGCTCTATGTTAAATAAATGTCAGAGGTGCAGTCATTTGTAATAATAAATATAGTAACGAGTTTTTCTTTTTTTTAGAAGAAGGTAATTCTGCCCTTTGTCTTTCTTTCTGTATGAAGAGTGGAAGAACAGCTGGCACGCCTGCTCTGAAGTGGAGACAAACAAAAGACGAAATCAGCATGAAAACAAGGATCTGCTGACAAATGATAAGATAAATATGACTGGAAGTACCGGACCAGCAGCTTAGGCCATACAGATCTTTAGGTGAACTTGTTGTATGAATCATTGCTTCCAAAGTCAAGAGCAAATTCTGAAACATTGCACATGAAGGCAACATGGACAAGAGCTAATCCTGTGGTGTGATTAAACCCTCTAATTTTTAATTGAGCTTGATACAAGTGTAGCTACTGCTGAAAAACTGTGACATTTCCCAAAACATGTTGAGTTGCTAACCACATTTCACCATATAGCTATCAAATTAAAACCTTGACATTATATTTCTAAACCTATGGTGCTTGCAGCTCTGCAATGGGGGCTGATTTAGACCTATTTTGCTTTCTGCCCACAGTCGCCCTATTATGTGAAGATCACAGAAGCAGCCACTTGTTGTTACTAGGAGATCTGTGAGGCTAACAGTATCCTATAGGCTGTGACTCAATGGAAAATTAGGCTTTTTACAGAAGGGATAAAAGAGACAATTCTGATTTCTAAATGTCTAAATCCATATAAAAAGAAATAGTAGCTAATAAAAAGAAGTAATAATTCATTTGGCGAATATAAATTATGTTTTTTCCTTTTATTAAAAAATACATTTTCATTATGATTCCTCCATGTAGGAAAAGTGTGGATGTTGAAACGCACTTGCACATTCACAACAAAAGGGGAAAACGGAGTGAGGGAGGTGTAGGTGGTGGTGGTGGTGGTGGGGGCTGGTGACAAGCTCCAGCTCAGGGAGATTTCAGTGCAGGTGTCCTTGCCTCTTTTTTTTCTATATTAAGACAGCTCGGAGACAGGACCCGACCGTAAGTAGCCTAAAGTCTGTTAGTGGAGGAATCACAGCTGATAAAAAAAATAATAAATGTTTGATCATCTGCCATGAAATCCGAAAAAGAGCAGCGAAGGAGAGATATGCTCGTCTGGATGAGAGACCCCCGCTGGGTGAAGACACGCAGCGTATGTGTTAGCTGAGCCGTGAAAGCCCCCATCGCTGCCATTGACTGGAGCCGAGGCTGAAATGGGAGCAAAGCGATGCAAAAAAAGAAAACGGAGCGCGGGGGAGTAAGTGAGCATCCTCCAGCAAACCATCACATCACCGATCACGCCGAGGTATTAGACATCGTTTTCAGATTAGTAATCCGAGATATTTGCCGCTGTCTGGACATTCACAGTTGATGTCGACGCGCGTACGGTGGCATCTATAGGCGACTGTCGCCAGACAAATCCCCCCTCTCTGTTTTTTCCATTGAGCAGATGCGGGCTGCAAGAATAATATCTAAGGCCTGTTCGGTGGGTGAGACGATCAGGGATTAATCACCCATCACGATGAGCAGTGAATCGGTGTTGATAGTCTCCAGCATTACAATCTATACTCCTGGGTGAGTCTGCTCTACTGTTTCTTCTTCCTTCGTGTTATGGATGACATGCCATGTTTAGGCGAGGGATGCTTTGAGAGGCATTGTGAATTGTTGCACCTGAGATCCACTTGATCAAGAAACACCAGCTACAACAAGCTCTACTGAAAATCAAAGAGGTGGTTTTCTCTCCGGTCGCCCCACTGGTCATGATGGGACTAACCTGACTCTGGTGGTGGACGTGAGGTGCGCATGCCCTCCCTGCCCCCTGCTGTTGGACCAACAATGCAAAGCTCTCATGCAACCGGTATGGACACAAATTTTACAGATGTTCCCTGGGAGCAAGGTTTCACCGACTCTGGTCAGGACCCGGTCTGGTCGTCCACGACTAACTGCGTGGTGAAAGTGGTGCTCATATCTCTCATTGTGTGTGTGTCCTTGTTTGGGAATGTGGTGGTTCTCCTGGTGTTCCAGAGGAAGCCTCAGCTGCTTCACGTGGCCAACCGCTTTGTCCTCAACCTGCTCCTGGCAGACCTTCTCCAGACCATCTTAGTCATGCCCTTTGCCATCGCGGCAACGGTACCAGGCGTGTGGCCCCTGGATGCCCGACTGTGTCAGGCCCTGGTGGTGCTCATGCACCTTTTTGCATTTGCCGGGGTCAACACCATTATAGTTGTTTCTGTGGATCGCTACCTTGCCATCATCCACCCTCTGTCGTATCCCACCCGAATGACCCCTCACCTGGGCACCAACCTGATCATCTGCACGTGGGTGCTCAGCTTCCTGCAGAGCACGCCTCCCCTGTACGGCTGGGGGGCCATTGACTTCGACCGCCATCACAACGTGTGCTCAGTGGTGTGGTCCTCTAGCTTGTCCTACTCTGCTGTGGTGTCCACCTTTTCCTTCTGGCTGCCTGTGCTCATCATGCTCGGATGTTACTGGATGGTGTTCAGGGCGGCCCGGAGGCAGAACGCTCTGGTGCATCCCATACAAACGCAAGCCTACTCCCAGCCCTGCCCACAGGACTTCCAGGGACCCGGCAGCCCACAGCGGCAGCCCCAGGCCCAGCAGGCGAGTTCACCAGATGGGCCGTGCTCTGCCAGAGGATACCCTGTTCGAGTGAGGCACAGACGCTTCCACTACCACTGCAAGGCAGCTCGTGTAGTTTTTGTGATCATGGCCTCATATATCCTCAGCATGGGGCCTTACAGCATACTGAACACAATATCTATGAGCACTAGAGCAGCAGTCCCCCCCTGGTTGTCTTCCCTTGCCCTTGTGCTCTTTTTTTTACAGTGCTGCCTACACCCGTACATTTATGGCTACATGCACCGCAGTGTGAGGAAGGAATTCCTTGCTTTGCTGTGTGGGCTGTTCTGCAAACAGGGTCGTCGTCCAGGCCAGAGCTCTGCTGTGGAGAGCTGCTTCACAACTACAGAGGGACGCTCAGGCGCCCACCCTCACCTGCCCAGCCTGGCTGCTCGAGTTCTCCCTCTGCGGACTTGGGAAGAATGCACAACATCCTCCACTCCCACTTTTGAGAGGAAGTCAAGGGACAGCCGTAAGGAGACCACGTCCACCAGCATCAGCTCAGAGAGGGAGCTCACGGTCCACAGCAAACAGAGCTCATGAACTGCCTTGAGGATTCATCACATAGACCACGCTGGGTCTTACTCACAGAGATTGTCATACAGTGTGTTCACACATATGCTAATATGCCTTTTTTACAACAGGGTCATTCATTCTGAAGTTGCAATGTAGTGGCACTTAATCACCACCATAACAATCTTTTCAATATTTCCATCAGCCTGATTAACTCAAGGTCAGATAATATCTCCTTGAACCATTTATTGTTGTATTATAAATTCATAATAGAATCTGCTTTGTGAAAGAATTTATAGATAATGATTTTCATTAGGTCAGATCTTGTGAAACAGGGGGTTTTATATGTAAACCACATGCCCCACATAGATTAAAGTTTGTGTAATGATTCTCATGTTTTGTCTCTACAAACCTACTATTTTAAATGTATGCAATTACTGTACAAGCTACTGTTACATAAAACAGGCAGAAGGACCAAACTTATAGTGAAACTAGAAACAACATTTTAATTTGGATTTCTTTGTCTTTGTCTGCAAGTCTATATAAGTGACACTGTTTTTTGTTGTTGTTGTTTTTTTTCTATCTAGACTTGCGATGTAGAGACAGAAATAGGTGGAATCAAGGTGGTAGGTGTTCTGAACACTTTGCTTTAATTCTGGACCATAGATGTCTTTGATAAGGTATTTAATTGCAGTATCTGCGCAATGACTCTATCTCCTTTAAACTTTTAGTGTGTTTGTGTGTGTGTAACTTGTATTCTGTGTGATCCTGCCAGAGGGCAGAGGATGTAGGCTACTGTCCTTGTGTTAGTGCAAGCAAGCTTGGCCTGCATCTAATGAACTCAGGGTATGCTTGTGGAAAAACGTGTAGCGCCGCCAGTCTCTGTTGTTGAATCTTGTCGAGCAAGTGAACATAAGTGTGTTTATGTCCACGTCGCAGTAACTATTCTTGAATCTCAAAGCGCCTTTTGAGTAAATGGGTAGATTAGTGATTCATTGTGCCTGTAAATTACAAAACAAACAAGGGGTTGGTGACTCCCTTTCCCTGAGAGGGAGGGCCACGCAGTCAAGTTTAGTCTTGTTTCCTTTCACTTTAGTTCAATTGAGGTGACATTTAGCATCTTAAATCAGTGCCACTGTATATTCGGACTCAGTATTTGCTGCCTTTGTAATGTCAGCCTTTCCTTGAGGAAGCACAGTATTTTTGTTGAAAAAAGTACAATGTGTTGAGAGCAGGCTCAAAAGATAACTCCTTGCACAAGCTCTTTAACATAGACTGCATTATATAACGTATTGAAAACAGATTTCTTATATATCGACTGTACACTTGTAGATTTGTAAAGGTAGCAGTATATTGAATGGCCTGCTTAAAGCCATGCAGAGGATAAGTAGTTATCTAAGTGTTATATGACCACCATGACTCATCTCATGGAAAGATAATTCATGGAGTTCATTGGGTAGATGGTGGGTTGCCAAAGGATGTCATAGATGCATCACAACATCATGCGCATTATTTGAAAAGCGTGTTCAGTCATTTAGTTTTCATATTCCCACAGTACGGTGGCCCCGAGGGCTCAACACAATGCAGTTTAAGAAAACACATGCAAAGACCCGTGCTGGAAATCTTAAATTTGCTAGCACATGACCTGTAAATTCACACAATGCGACAGAAGTGTTTCCAAGTGACACAAAAAAGTTATGAACCTGGCTGGGACTTGTTGTTAAATCCCTGAATGTGACTTTTGAAATGAAAAGCGTTGCATAACAATTGCAGAGGGGGATGAGGGAGACAGGAGAGTCAGGGAGGGAGAGAGGATGTTATGGAATAAAGGGCCTTGGGTTGGATGTAAACCTGGGCCACTGCAGCAAGAATCGCAGTACAGTATTTGCATGTCACCATACTTAGCAGAATAATCCAGGGTGTTACTGTTTTATTATTACAAAGAATAAGATTATGATGTATTATTACAATATTATTATGAATTATTATTAGACTGTGATTAGGAAACGATTCACAGTTCCTCAGAATTGCCTGGAGTTAGTTTGGATTTGAGCTCTGGTATATTCAACAGGTGATTGGAAATCCACAGTGGAGCAGTATTATGACTGACAATCAAACTTGCATAATAAGTTTGCCACAATGTTTCTCTGTAGAGACAAAGCAACACAGTACAGTATGTCATACAATCTATCATCAAGTGAGAGAAAATAATGTTTTCAAGTGCTTTAAAATGACATAATTTTGTGATTTCGATTGTGCTTTTGTATTATTTCTGTTAGAATTATTCAACTAAAGATGTCTGTTGTTTAAATAAAAGTGAATTATATGTAATATGTGTGTTATGTTACATTTCAGTTTGATTTTTTATAGCAAACAAACACTCAGTTGATCTTAGGTGTGATGGAGGTGTTTGATGGTCATAATCAATCAATGTCAGACTTTAGATGTGACAAGAAAATGTCATCTAACTCTAATGATATTTGGATTATTTTCATTTTTGAATTGTCTTAAAAAACATCACCAACTTGCCTGAGATGAAACGGAATAATTTGAGGTGTTTTCTTTGGGGCAAAGTTCAACATTTTCAAAAGTCAATTAAAAGGTTTTAAGAAATTCATCAACATTTTGACGGAAATATTTAAAACGTTCCAGTTCTTGCTCCTGAGTTTACATAACTGGGGCTAATCTGCGTACAAACTCAAAAGCCATTATATATACAATCTGTGGAAAGTGGGACTGAAGAGGGAGAATAAGATGTGGCCATGAAAGCTGCATGTTGTCTGCATTAACTCATGAACTGTTGGAGAGTTCTTGCAATGGTACTCATAATTACAGGGCCATTTTTCTAAGTATGCTCAGAGTTCTGGTTTCAGCCAACTACACTTAAGTAAAGGTAGCAACTGGAAACTAAAGCTTCAGGTCCAACATGAGTTGTGAGGACCATGGCTGAGTGTATAAAATGTTGATGTGTGCTTTCCTAAGGGCTCAAAGAAAAGAACATGGCCTTCATCTTGGATTAACTGCATTTATTTTGTAAAAACGTTATCACCTTGGGTGATGACTCCACACTGCTCGAAGCAAAAGACAGCAGTGTTTTATGTTGTTACAGTTCAGCAAACTGTTTATTAAAATCTAAAATGGTGCATCTCAATGGTGCATATGTATTGTATGTGTAAATGCAAGGTCTGCGTTATGATGGGTATGTGAGGATCTGTCCTGTGGCCAAACATATTAGACATGTCACTGAGAGATTGCCCTTAATGTGCAACACACTGTAGCTGCAGCATATTCGTCTATGATACAGATGTGCTTCTTAACCAAGAGAGAGCTTTGTTATTCAAACGTAAGTGTAGCCGTCAAATGCAAGAAAATGGACATGTATCATAGCAATGTCAGTGTTTTATATTTTTTCTGAACTACAATACAAGCTGATATTTGTAAGGATTTACAGCCCACCTTTACTTCAAAAAAGAAAGAAGAACGAAAAATTTCATAAAGGTGACAATCTTAAAGTAGCATTCTCTCACTCGCTCGCTCTGTACAGTATATGTACACAATGGTTTTCATCATTACAATACAAGTAATAGATGAAAAACAACATTTAGACATAATATAAAAGAAAACAAATACAGAACATTTTACCTTTAGAGACTTAAAATAATAATATTTCAGCTTTTCTTGTTAAACCCACCAAAGGAAACTGCTCATTAGATCACTGGAACACTTCCCGCCCCCCCCCCAATGATTTTTCAAGGCGCCACTCATATTACTGGTCAACAGTGAACACAAATTATATATATTTTAAAAAAGAAAACAATAGCAACATATGTTTAAAGCACAAAAGAGGACGGGCTTTGCTCTTCAGGTCTTTCTATTGTAGATGATGTTTTCAATTCAGGTCCACTTAGACCACTTTATCACACCGCCAGCACTGAGGAGGCCAGTGCTGCGACAGCAAGGAGTCAGTCTTTCCACCAGTCCTCTAGTCCACCTTGACCACACTGTAGATCTTATTTACAAACCAGAAGCAGGCGAAGAAGCCAATTGTACCTGAGAAGAAAAGAAAGAGGAAGGTTAGAGGAACGATTTAATAAGTGCTATAAGATTAAATATAACACAGAAATCAAGAAAGGATACGCAGAACTAGGCTAGCTGTTTTGGGGAATCTGCTTAGAACACATATGAATAAGGTGCAAAATTAATCATTGGCCACAGGGTCCAGAATTGAATCACTTCAGAGACACGAGCAAAAAATAACCCAAGTGTCCAACGGTACAGCCACATTTCATCCACCAGAAGCTTGAAAAAGAACCTTTGACTGCAATCTCCACAGTGTTGTAAAAGAAACAGCACCAGTGTTTAATTTTGTCATAGAGAAGAGCATATTTCTCTGAGCTCCACCGATGTTGAGAAACAGGATTGGTCAAAATCCTGGATCATATCATCTGGGTATAAAAGTTCTATCTGACTGCTCAATGGGGGCCATGCAGCCCAATCCTGAATTAAGTTATGATCAAAGTTGCAATGAGGTGAAAAAAAAAAAAAGGCAGACAACAAAATAAAAACTTTTAAAAATGGGAAATGAGAGATTAGGATTATTTAGATTAAAACTGGAAGCAGGGAGGCAAACTGATAATCTTTTCCTTGAATCCTTGGATTATTTCTTGGTGATAATCTTTTGACATCTTGTCCCCCTGGTACTTACAACTCTGTCTTAAGATAGTGTCAAACAGTACAGCAGTGACAAGCAAGGCTACAGGCTAGCTTTTTTTTTTATTATTAATCTGGCCTCATGACAGCATAGCACCAGAAAGTATGTCATCATTGTGACATCGTGGTGAGCCTCGTTTCTGGGAGACATAGAGACTCAGCGTGTATTTGCTGGTTATCAGGCCCTGTGTATTATCCTCTTTTCACACACATCACTACTCTCATCTGAGTGGGTGTGCAGGAGAGCTGGACAGGGTCAGAGAGTGCTGTTACCATGTCAACAAGTGTCAGTCTTTGTGTTATTTCACATGGAGACGAAACCGGCAACAGTGTTCTGTTCATCCTGGCCGTGTGATGCTGTGTGAGCTACACAGACCGGTGCCACACAGCTGGATTTAAAGTGCAAGCACAGAAAAGTCGTCTAAATAACAGTGGTCAGTATTCCTGAGGGCATATAGATTTATCATCCATCACAAAAAATGAATGTGGAGCCTGTATCTTTTGATCTGTAGAACAAGGAAGGAAATAAATAAATAAATAAATAAAGCTAGTCTCAGGCTTGTCATATCAAACCATAGACAGTAGAACTGACCCAAATAAGTCTCCAAAACTAGATCTGACCTAGAGGGACTTTAAACATTCTAGTTTCATTTCACAAAGTCTCCCTAATTTCATTTATCTTCAAACAGACTTATAAATTATGCTCAAATGGGACCCATGCACATAAATGCTCTTTAGTTTCATTTGACACGGTGCTTTTGTACTGCTAGTGCAGACGTAAGAAGGCCGCGGCTTGGTTTTTCATTAAAAGACAAGCAAACAGTTGTTGCACAATAGTGAAGTTACTTCCTCCTGGTGCACTATAGTATGTCAGAGAAACAGGATGGAGATCCTGAAGCTTCACTCTGCTGTAGAATTGACATTTGCTGTTACTAGATAATCACTGGACAAACAATACCATTCACACCTGTAAATGTACACACCCCATTCTGACAGGGCAATTCAGAGCGAGTTAGCTGAGCTTCTTCACTGCATTTTAAGGATAATTTTTTAATGTGTATAGATAGATGATCATTTGTGATTTGAAAGCTCCCAAATAAGTAATAATAATAATAATATGATATTCAGGTAAGTTTTGCAATGTGTCCAGACAAGCAGGAAATCACAATATTATATATATATTATAATAGCTGGCAAGACAGGGATATTAAAACAATGTCCCCTATTTGCAATTCAAGGCAGGGCAGTTGGGACTTTACCCCGCCCTCCCCATTCTGTACAAAGTACAAACACAGAATGTAGTGGTGAGGGAGTGGGAAGACACTATTGTTCATCCTCTACCTCAGTGGCAGAGTTACACACTCTGTTATAGGTCGCACCTTGGACGCTGGAATTCGGGCATGCAAACTACATCACACAGTGTCACCAGTTTTGTTTGCATTGGCTTCGATAACAACACAATGTCAGTGTAGTGGCCTCTCTGTATAAATAGGGCTAAAGCCTCACCTGTGAAGAGGAAGAAGATGAGGACCATAATCATAGTATATCCGAAGTAGAGGAAGGTGCTGGCCGCTCCAATTATTTGCAGTTTTGAGAAGAAGTAATGCACAGCATAGATGAACAGATAGACTGCTGTGAAGCCGCTGGTCAGGAAGGAACGCCACCACCAGTGGTAGTCCTGGACACAAGACAAGAGATGACATGGTAGAATCCAGCACATGAAGACCGATCAAATTCTGGACCAGGAGAGAAAATTAGGCATAAAGAAGCCTCACTGATGCCGATACTTTAGTCTAATCTTTCATTCTATCCAAAAATACTATAGATTTACACATTTTTGATGGGGATGTATGTAAGATATTGAGGGCCAAGATCAAGAAGATGCTTTTGAAATGATCTTTTCTATTTCAGGTGATATGATGGATGACCATCTCACATTACTCTTAGCACAGTGTATACTATTAATTTTATTCATTGTTTTTAATTTAACTTTTAAACTTTATAAATATTAAGTTTATAATGAAAGAGACCACATCTTTTGAAAATCCAGGTACCTCAGCACATAGGTGGAAGTAGCAGAGCAGGACTGTGGCCTCAGAGCAGGTGATGAGCAGAATGATGAAAACCAGGAACAGGAAGCCAAACATGTAGTACATCTGATGAGACCTAAAACAAAAACATATACATATGTATAAACCTAAAGAAAATAACATGAGGTAAAGTGCAAAGTCCTGTGTAAAGCTAATCTGTCATTCATGATAAGCAGGAATAGCAGCATTCCTGTCCCCCTACCAAATGCTGTTGAGGATGAAAAAGAGCTGGATGAAGATGCAGCCAAAGGGCAAGATTCCACCCATCACAATACCAGGGATTGGCTTCGTAAAGAAAGACTGCTCAGGAATCTGACGGGGGATCTGGTTTGTTCGCACTGGTTGCTCAATTGCCTGCACAGGTGAGATTATGGTACATTATTACATTCCAGAGAGACAGACATGACATGGCATCTGAAATCAGTTATTTCAAACTAGACAAATAAATGAACTTAAAGGGTTTAGCTCACAGGTTTCTTAAATCCAAAGTAGGCCCCAACAAAGGTAAGGGGCACTGAGATTCCAAACCACAGCGCCAAAATGGCCACCAGAGTGCCAAAGGGGATTGCAGCTGAGGAGCCCTCCACCCAGAGGATCAGGTTCATCAGGAAAAAGTCAGCAAACACAATGCTAGGAAAGGGAGATGGACAAAGGACAATGACACACAGAAACAGAATACATGAGAGGATACTAGCATTGTGCACGGGGCATGAGACAGAAATGAAGTGCAGAGAAGTACAAAACGGACACTAATGTAGCACTGATCCTACCCTGGGCACAAGAGTGCTGTCAGCAAGACATTTGTCTTCCACTTTTCACCTCCAAAAGCTGAAAATAAAAAGAGAGATTATGAAAATATTTTTTTTTAAATAAAATCTGTGCCAACTGTTAAAGGGATAGTTCACCCAAAATTGAAATTTCACTCATTATCTACTCACCCTCATGTCGACTAAGGGCTGGGAGAAGTTTCAGAGTTATCCGTGGCTTCTCTGAGTTACAGGGGGTCTCGGCGTAGCAGTGCATGTCCATATAACGGTTGCAAATGGATACCAACTGTCTTCGTAACAAAAAGACACACCAAAAAACATTCAAATACCTCCATGCTGCTCGTATGTAATGTCCGTCTTGTATTGAAGCCCTGAAATGCGAAATTGTCCCGAAAAATTTTTTTCAAGCTTGTTTGTAGCGGAAGCTCCTCTTCCCGGTTCGTCCAATTTGGACGAACTGGGAAGAGGAGCTTCGAGAAGCTTCTGCTACAAAACAAGCTTGAAATATAGACTTAGTTAATTTTTTTCGGGACAATTTCGCATTTCAGGGCTTCAATACAAGACGGACATTACATACGAGCAGCATGGAGGCATTTGGATGTTTTTTGGTGTGCCTTTTTGTTACGAAGACAGTTGCTATCCATTTGCAACCGTTATATGGACATGCACTGCTACGCCGAGACCTCCTGTAACTCAGAGAAGCCACAGAAAACTTCTCCCAGCCCTTAGTCGACATGAGGGTGAGTAGATAATGAGTGTAATTTCAATTTTGGGTGAACTATCCCTTTAAAGGTGTACAGAAATGGCCGTTTGTCCTGTTTGTCGCGCCGAGTTGTCACGAGCTGCAACACGAGTTTACCCGAGTGAGGAAAACGAATTTGATTGGTCGTTATCGAGCGGGCGGGATATTCAAAGCTTGGGGCGAGCCCGAGCTCCGTGTGTGTGTGCGTGTCTCAGACGTTTGAATGACGGATGACGGATCCAATATCAGTGGTTTATGAATCGTGTACAGGCTGACGAATAATCCGTGCGCCTGCATTATCCAATGCGAAAAAAAAAAAACACACTTTCAGCCCGGATTTACTCAAAAATAGAATTTTGCACAAAGTTTGGCCTACATCGTCTGAAAGATGAGTTATCACATTAATTTTATGATCCAGAGTGGGCTCAAATTCAGTTTTCTTTTCTGTACACCTTTAAGCCTGACATTAACTTTGCAGTCAGGTTTTCCCTGGACTCTTACTTTTATAGAGGCGTGCAGACACGTAGCCGGCAGGTGTTCCCAACAGAACCCAGAGGACCACAGCACACGTCATGAGAGCCCCTCTGTTGGCTGGTGACAGGAAACCAAGGCAGGCCAGGACTGCAGTGGACAAACAATCATCAGTTGACTTATTCAGACATACCAGCACTACTGCAGAGTAAGTACTGAAACATCAATGCAAAGACAGCTTTTAATCCCACAGCTCTTAGTCTGACAGTAGTGTACAGGAAAAGACATGAGGAGGTTTGTTTTGGGTATTGGAGCTGAGATTTAACTTGCATTATCTTATTATTTTCACACATCCATTTGCAAATATTTAATATACAAAACTGCCCAATATATTCAATATCAGTATTTTGGATTTCAATAATAAAGTCATAATTTCTGAGACAATTCACAACAAGTTGCACACACAACTGCAGTACAAGTACATCGCCACCACCTGCATCCTCAGGAGAGCAAATCACATCATAAAAGACTCCACACACCCTGGTCACGGACTGTTGGAGCTGCTGCCCTCACACACACGCTCCAGGACTCCCAGAGCATGAACAACCAGATTGAGAGAAACGAGTCATCGCTGCTTTAAATTCTCAGTCTCTCTAACTGCTGCCTATCAATTGCACTTTAGACTGACTGATTTTAGTCTATTCTATGTATTATTTATGATGAATGGTTGTATGTATGCATGTATTGAAGTTGCACTCCTAATTTTGTTGTGTGTTCATACAATGACAATAAAGGAAGTACAGGAAAGAAAATGTGACCTGTATTCCATATCACAGCCTTATGTAAAACAGTTCTTACAGAGTGTGATGAAGGTCATGATGAAGATCTGGGTGCCCTGTCCGAGGAACACAGACAACAACATGCCTTTCCTCGGGGGACGGAAGACATCCCCATGCACCTGCTTCCACCCAGACTCCTCCTGAGCATCCTCCTAAGAAGGAAGACAGAAGCACAATTAAGGAACTACTTAACATTTGTAAATGCTAAAAGATTAACCAACCACCAATCAGTGAACAACCTCATAATCTCACACCTGCTAGCAAAGCAAAATAAGGTGAAGACTGGGAAAACTCATTGACCAAAGGCTGTAAAATTTTGGTGTAAAAGGTACAAAGGTCCTTCCTTGAATTCTGTAATGTTTTTAAAAATATATATATATCCGCACCACATTTTGCATTTTATGCTATGTGCCACACCCAAACACCAGATTCAGGAACCACAAACATTCTTGTTCAAAATGGTTTTCGATAAGCTTACATAGGGCAGAGGGAATTTTTCCTTGGTCGTTGGAATCTTTATCAAGTCTGCCTGTGAAATGTAACACAATATGTATATATATATATATATATTTGCAATTCTGGGACCAGTGGACAGAGTGTTAGGTGGGCTGTCTACCTGCAGAGCAACAGCCATATAAATGGGATAAAAAAACATAACCAGTAAACGATGTCTAATGAAGTCCCCAGCATCTAATATTTCTGATTTTCAGTTAAGTTTTAAAAAATGTTATCATCCACTGTGTGGGGAAAGAAAAAAACAGAGAATAAACAACCTTTTAAATCCCAAAGTCATAAACTGAGTAATGCATGGTCATCTGGCCAAAGACAATCTGTAACCTTAGGGGTATAATCCATTTTGTTTTATTTCTTACAAATGCATCTTCAAGGATGTTAATCAGATTCGGCAGTGCAAGAAAATGCTTTTACCTGATCAACCTGGTTGTATCTGGCGATGTCCTTGTGCAGGGTTCTCAGCATGATCATGGCAACCATGCCCGATAGGAAGAGGACGATGACCAGGGAGTTCATAATACTGGAAATAAAAACACAGACGATCAAGACATAAAACAGGATTGGCTAACAAGCATCAAGAACCACAGATGTGGCTTTAGGGAGAGAGTATTTCAATGGTGCACAATGTGAAAAATGTCCACAGACCTGAACCACTGGATGTTGGTGTGGGGCATGGACACCAGGATGTAGTCCCACCTGCTGGCCCACTTGATTAAATTGTTTTCCTGTTAAAAGGAAGCAAATATGTTGGTAAAGCAGTGCCCATATAAAGTATTTCTCACAGAAAAGGTCACGCATTAATAACATAGAATTTGTTAAGTAATACAGTTGGTCATAAAGCCTACCCCAAATGAGACAGAGTAGGTGTACACAATTGAGACATCGTTATCAAACGTCGCAGGGACCTCCATTGGGGCGGTCCCCTCACAGTTTGGATTTTTTTCATCTGGATGCTTGATACTGATGTGCACAAAACACACAAAATACTTCAGGTCAGATCATTCAGTCATTCAGCTGCAGCATGTTGAGGTAGATTAAACATGGATTGTGAGATCACATCAACAGTATCTGCTATGAACCAACATTTACCTCTTTGGCTCCAGAGTGGCAGCGACCAGCCGGGCTCCTCTCCATCCTTCTGTTTCTCCACTGTGGTAAGTGATCTTGATGTCCACATGGTTGAAGACGTAAAACGTGTTCTTCTTGTTAAATTCAGACTGAAAAAAACAAAAAACAAACTCATTAACAGATGCTGATAAACTTCCTACTTTGCTAGTGACCTCATCTTTACTTAACTCATTGAGTGCCGCGCTCCTTTCCAAAGTTTTAGTCAAGTGTACCGGCAAATTAGACCATATTTGACTTTTTATTTTAGAGCCATAGTGTATTCTATATTATTGCCACCAACACATACTGTAGCTCATTTGAAAGGTTTAACTTTATCCTTCAAATGGCCACAAACCGTTTGTTTCTACGTGCCTCCGTTCCTGAGAAAAGTCAAGCTAAACATGGCTGGGTTTCACCAAAATCCCTCCTTTTTTTCTAGAAAAGGAGATAGAGCGTCTTTTATGAAAGGTGCGCTGTTTGTGTCTGTCGCTCTTCAGACACTCGCATTTCTGGATCAAAGGGCTCGTATCAGATAAATATACACAACAATTGTTGTTCTATTCACAAAACCACCATCGGGGGCGGGGGGGGCGCCACTAAACAGCAATAACACAGACGCACCGTGCCGTGTCACAGCCTCTCGCCGCGGAACGTGAGGCTCTGCCGGCCACAGCGGCTCGCGAACACCGGTCCCGCCGGTGGTCGCGGTCCGTCTGTGGTACGGGTCGGTGGTGCCGGTCTGCTTTGGTCCAGAGACCATCAGATTTTACCGCGGGAGGACTTTGGGGAGATCTATTTCAGTTCTCCTCGTCGTAGAGTCCCCAAATTTACATATAATGTGTATTAAAGTGTCTATTTTCATAATTTAAAAAAAAAGCAAAAAACGAAAAATTTCGTTTTTGGCACTCAACGCATGGGAACGAAAAACGAGAAATTACGTGGTTGGCACTCAATGAGTTAAGGGATCAACCGTTACAGAGAACAAGAACCGCTTTGTCAAGACAGAAGACTTAAAAGACTAAAAGACAGAAATAACTCACGTTGATGACACAAGCATCTTTGGGTCTGCCATCTGGGGTAACAAGGCAGCCAATGGGGAAGCCTGGGTTGCAGTACTTCTGACCATCTTCCACATCGTAGCACCATGTCACTGGCATGTTGTCAACGATCCTGAAGACAAAATAAAAGAAGGAAACCTAAATACACTCACTCACTGCGGTCTCATCTCGCAGGCCAGAGGGGTTCGGGTTTTGTCCCTGCTTAGGAGACTCATGACTGAATTTTAATTATTACTCCCCATTATTTATCTATCTCAATCAGATGAATTTCAATTCACAAGAAAGGAATGTCAGTACAATGCAATGTTGAATTTACAAACCAGTGGTGCTGGTAGTTCAACTGCATCCCCATTTTGAGAAAATCCAGTTTGGTGGCATCGTCCTTGCTGCTTTTCTTGTATTGCTTCGTGCACACTGCTTTGCATTTCTCGTCTTGTTTAAAGTTAAACTGTAAAAGGTAGACAAGAATCATGTTACATAAATAGAGTACATTTACCAAACATGGTTAATATACTACAGTGTGCCATATATGTTTCAATATGCAAATAACACACCTTGTATGGGGAAGATGCAATTCGTTCACCAAACAGCACCTGTCCAAGGTTCTCAGAAGGCCTCTTTTCTGCGACATCTTGGCAAAAGTCAAACCTTTAACACATTTGCAGATGGACACAAAATGAGGGGATAATAAAAAACCTAGTAAATATATGCATACATTACAAATTTTGCATAAAACAAGAACTAAATAATACTTACACGTCATATTCATAAGGAAGGACTGACTCCACTGAGTCTAAGCGATTGACGAACAGCTGGATCTCTGACTGTTAAGCAGCAAAAACAGTTTGTTTATCAGTCTACATTTGTTTCACAAACTTTTATCGATGGGTAAAACCTGCCAGAAAACCTTGGCAACGGGTGCCCGGGGAGTCATCAGGCCAAAAGCTGACATTTCAATCTGTAGTCATGTGCTAAAGCTTTGATGCTATGCTGGTGGAGAAACCACCACATCAGAAAGCATAAATGCATGTTTATACAGCGTAAATAAAAAAATAGCCGTAGCAATGTCAGCCAGCGCGAAAACAAAACAATTATGATAGAGGCACATCGGAGTATTACTCCAGTGTTCCGGTTCCAGGTAGTAGCCGGGGCCTACGGTGAGCACAGGCTTGCTAGCAAGATTTAAATAGCTGACAAACTCATAAACGTGCTTATTACAATTTCAGCACAATGTCCACTATGTTGGGCAAGATTTATGAGTTTTATTATTTCTCCATACCTGACAATCATCTCCTGCTGTGCTGTCTTCACAAAAACTCACTGGGGCTAAACCCGGAAGATAAAACGCCGAGCACGAAAAGAAATACGAGACCAACGTATAAACCAGCACAAAACCGAGGTGTATCCGCCTCTTCATTTTCTCGCGGACACAGTTCTTCCAATATTGTGTATAGTTGCGTAAAAGGAGATTATTATTCTATATAGCGGGAGAAAATGTATACTAGCTTTCCACGGTTGGCTAGGTCCGTCTACTTGGGACGCGGTGGCTAAGATGACCTGCCAGCGTCACAGACGTCCAACTCAACCACAAGATTCTAACCGGAAGTTAAAACTTTTACTTACAGAATAAAATACCATACTAATTAATCTGTTTACTGTGCACAATGTATGCGTGTATAGCTGTGTATTTTCACACACACACATGTCATTTTAAGGCATTATGTATACAAATATAGTATGAATACGATTATATATGATTACATTAAAAACTCAGACACATCTACCGCGACAATAGTTTTACTTTGAAAGGTATACAATCGGATGCCGTGTTTGACACAGGTTTGACTCTGACATACTTGACACCATGGAAGTAACACTGACGTTGCCTATCTATTCTTCCATAGGCACTTTCATTTTCTTCTTAAAACAAATACTTTACGTGACATTGCACAAACTAAGAAATAAATATTGGTGCATAGTGGTAGTACAAAATTTAAACAGCTATAGGAAAAAATAAATAAAAAGAGCGGGGGCGGGTAATTAATTACCTTGAGATTATACTGGCTAATTTTAGAGATCTTTGTAAGGGGTGGATAAAGCAGGTTGGAAAACAGGAAACGCAACATTCATTTGCATGCACAAGTAGTGGGCACACCTTGGCAATGAATTGAAGAGAAATATACGGTTATTGATTTGTAAAGTTCATGAGATAAAAGGTTCTCCTTTATGAAGATTTTTTTTTTGTTTTCTTTTTGCTTTGTATCTACTTCTTTTCACCTCAGAAATAAGCAAACTTTGTCAGTTGCCCAGGGATGCCCCAACTTTTGTATGGAGTGGACAGATATCCCAATGAGTGAACAAGTAGAGCCAGTGGTGCCTGTGACCTATTCTTGAAAGGTTAGCCTACTTGAATTTTGACTTCCGACAATAATGCAAATTTGCTTAATCGCTACCCAGTGGAGGGCAGCATTGCATCAACTGTGAAAGCAGAGGACCTATGCTCAGTAATACTGTACATCCAATTACGGAATTTATAGTTTCCGGATAAGCTGTCTATTGGTATAAATCATATAACAAGGTATTTAAACATCAACAATAAGGTTGATGCAAATATATTTTAAAGATGTACGTGTAACCAAGACATTATAGGCCTACTTGTCAAGGCTCTGTGGTGGACAAACTGTGGAGAAATTGTGTCTCCATACCCAATTTGGCATGTCTGTACTGCATTTTGTGTTACTTATGTGTCACAGGTCTGTGATACATTGGCCAGGTCAATTTTTGCAAGCAGGAGTTAATGCTTCAGTATACTGCACATTTAACTTTATTACAGTTAAGTGTCTGGATTGTATTTGGACTCCAGTGACCTACAAACAAAATGTTAATCATTGAGGAAAACAGTTGAAGATGACACTTTTAGCCTTAAACTTTGTTAATAAGTAACTAGGCTACTCAACAAGTTGTTAATCTTAGCTCCAACTAAATAAAGTGCTGCGTATGTTCATGTTCCAGCAGGTTATCCTCAGGTCTTTACTATTTACTTATAGTAAATGTTAAATTAAAATTGTAAAACTTATTGTAAATCTACCATCCCATTCTCACAGTGGCTTGATACTGCACTCTTCAATCAAAATGATGATTATGAAGACTCTGTAATAAGAAAGTATGGGTTGCTGGTACCAGGCTAAACTGGTCAAGCTGAAAGCCACCCAGCAAACCAATCTCACTGAAATGAAGGAAAATGAATATGTAATCACATTTTTACTTTTGCAACATTCCACTTAGTTAGGTTTAATAAGGTTTAATAAAAGTCGATAGCCACTGAAGTAGAGGACTCGTCTCATGTCTAACAATTTCGCCTTTTAAAAATGAAATACAGAAGTAGCTACAGCCTATTTAGGCTTTATGCACAGCTCCTCTACTTCCTGAACTTTAGCCAGCTCCTCCTCCATTTTCTGTTTTGCATTATTGGACAAACTGATTAATCCAGGTGTGTCTGACGACCTCACAACAATGGTCAGACACACCTGGATTAATCAGTTTGTCCAATAATGTAAAACAGGACATAGCTGGCTAAAGTTCAGGAAGTAGTGGAGCTGTGCATAAAGCCAATTAAAGTTGTGGAAACAAACACACATTCAATTTATAGCAGAGTATTTCGTGCTTTATAAAATGTCAGAATGGTCTTCTATATAATTTGGGTAAACGTTTTAAATTTGCTCCCACTATGGCAGAGGTGTCAAACATGTGGCCCGGGGGCCAAAACCGGCCCGCCAGAGGGTCTAATCCAGCCCGCGGGATGAATTTACCAGAAGTAAAAAACCCATAGAAGACAGAAGAGGCATTATGTTGTTGAAATTGCATGTATTTTTCTCAAGAAATTTCAGGTTGGTCATAATATGTTTTGTAATAGGATATCCTTAATGTAAACATCTTAATAATGTGCTTCTTTGCACTAAAACAAAGAGAAAAGTTTAGAGTTCTTATTATCTATAGGATATTATGCTATTATTTTACCAGTCTGGCCCACTTGAGATAAAATTGCACTTAAAGCAGAAGTAAGCGATCCGGTCGTTTTGGCTAATGCTGCGTTCGAGGCAGGCTTTTGAAACCGTAAATTACAGCTTCAAGTCACAACTTACGACTTTGTAGCGTTCCAGGCAACCCACTCGTGTTTTTCCGACCTGTTTTACCGGTGAAAGTCACTATAACGGCCACTCGTAACTTCTGACCCGTGAAGTCGCACCAGATCGAACTGGTACAACTTCACAGGTCGGAAAAACACGAGTTACGAGTTGCCTTGAACGCACCATAACAGTCCTCGTCCCGACGTCACCACATTCATGGCGTCCCTTGGCTGCACACACAGCCCTGCATGCCGTTCTCTCTCCTCATTGGATAAAAACTGTAGGATACGATAAATGTTTTCTCTTCGGCTCAGAGCAGAGCAGAGGGACTGACAGACCCGTGTTTCAGTCCAAACACTTTATGTAAGTGAAAAGTTTAGAGTTCTTATTATGTATAGGATATTATGCTATTATTTTACCAGTCTGGCCCACTTGAGATCAAATTGCACTTAATTTGGCCCCTGAACTAAAAAGAGTTGACACCTCTGCACTATGGTCATGAATCCTGATTGGCGCGTTTCGACCTATGGGTGGCAGTGTTTCTCCGCGAGGCGCCTCTGTTCAACCGGAAACGTAGCGGAAGAAGAAGGAGGCAAGGGGCGGGAGAGCTGCAGCCGTTGTTCACCGTATTTACTCAGAGCTGCGGCGTAGTAGAGATAGGTAGCCGCCAGCAGCTTGCGTTGTGTTCAGCACAAACTGCACTTTACTGTTGTTGTGTGTGTGCTTTTTAAAAGTAGCGTTAGCATCTTAAGTTAAGCTCAATTTGCTTCGTTGTCGGATCACTTGCTAGCTAGCGTTAGCCAAGTAACAAACCACAGCCACTGGCACGTTTATCGCCATTTTGCGCATTCAACAGCCCTAAGACTTTGGCCAGCAGTAAGGTAATAATAACCACATTAATGTCTGGATACCGAGGGACAAGTACAGCGTTGCATGCATTTCCAGCGCGCGAATTTCTAGATACTTTAACCGAACTTCCTTTTGTTTTGATGGATGTGTGTTTTTCGCAGCATGGCAGAGGCAGACCGACCGGGGAAGCTCTTCATCGGTGGGCTGAACACGGAGACCACCGAGAAGGCCTTGGAGCAATACTTCAGCAAATATGGCAGGATTGTAGAAGGTGAGAATCGAGCTGTTGTTGGTCATGATATTCTGTCATCGCAGTCAACTCTGGATAAACGGTATAATGTTACAAAATTACACGTCGAAGATACAAGAGTCGAATAAGTATAACCGAAGTTGATCAGTGTTTTTCTCATTTGTGTGCCCCTAATTTTGCTGCATTTGTTTAGGCACTCAAAGGCTACATGAGAGATGAGTTTTCCTAGAGCCCACTTTTGAAGTCAATCTTTAAAAATCTGTGAAATTGTTAGCTGATTGCATAATTTCACCTGAATCCTATTTTAGCTACCAATATTGAAAATGATTGATTACTATAAGTTGAAATTTAAGCAAAGCAAACCTATCTGGGCAGGCAACGCCTCTTTGAAGTTACAGTAGTGAAAGCATGCTTGTGTACATCTCACTTTGTTGTTAATTAGCTCATTGGCGTACCATTGTCATATACTGATATAATCAGAGTAAACCAAGTGCTGATGCTCAGCTCTCTGCTACTTTCTTCATTTCAGTTCTTTTGATGAAGGATCGTGAAACTAACAAATCAAGAGGATTTGCCTTTGTGACTTTTGAAAGTCCAGCAGATGCTAAGGATGCGGCCCGTGAGATGAATGGAAAGGTTGGTAGTGTCTTTAAATCAGTCACAGTCTTTAAAAGCTGTAGTTGAAATTATAATATACATTTTGTTTTGTCTACTGCAGTCTCTTGACGGTAAGCCTATCAAAGTGGAACAAGCTACAAAGCCTCAGTTTGAGAGTGGTGGCAGGCGAGGACCTCCACCTATGCACTCTCGCAGTCGTGGTCCACCTAGAGGCCCCCGTGGTTCCAGGGGAGGTCCTGGTGGTATGAGGGGCCCACCATCCAGAGGTAAAATTTTCACTTATAAACACAAAATTGTTAATATGTATAATAACTTCAACAGCGTAATTAATGCATGATTTGTAGTTTTTCTTTTGAGCTTGGTTGTGTAAACATTTGCATTTCTTGTCTTTGGAAAGATTACTATGAAAATTCAGGGAGTTCAGAGCCGTTTTTCAAAGGGATGTCATCCAGAGGCCCTCCTCCAATGAAGAGAGGCCCCCCAGTACGTAATGGAGGCCCCCCACCCAAGAGGTCTGCCCCGTCTGGTCCTATGAGCAGGCGTACGTGTGAGGACATTATTTCTTTTTCTACCCGACTTAATTTAAATGTACAAAGAAGTTTTGATTTTCTCAAAACTTCACCCATTGTCTTGCACCTAGATGGGCTGCTTGTGTCACAGAGTTTTGTATGGTAAATAATAAGCCGTTTTGTGTATTCTAGCCCCCATGTCAAGGGACAGGGATCCCTATGGTCCCCCTCCTCCACGCAGAGACTCCATGATGTCCAGGAGAGACGATTACCCATCACCAAGAGATGACCATTACAGCTCAAAGGACAGGTAGGATTTCTAGGACTTGGTCACATTATACAGTCCTATTAAACTATTTGAAAAAGCTATTGCATTTGTGGAGATTTTTTTTCATAATTCTCTACTGCATCTCATATCTAAATAAGCTGTAGTCACAGCTCTGCGGCTAATTTGTGGTATATGTTTCACAGCTACTCGAGTCGGGATTATAACTCCAGAGATTCAAGGGACTATGGCCCCCCTCCAAGAGATTACTCGTACAGAGAGTACTCCAATTCCAGTTCCAGGGATGACTATGGCTCAATGTCAAGAGGATATAGGTATGTGTCTTAGTTGATCTGAAAGGTTAAATGATGTCAAGACAAGGTGGCATATACTAACACATCATGCTATTATGTAGTGATCGTGATGGTTATGGGGGAGGCCGGGAACCCAGAAGCTACATGGACCGTCCAAGCGGTGGCTCCTACCGAGATTCATATGATGGTTATGGTAAGACATGATTCCACTAGTGTAATGACAACAAAAGATAAGCACCGTGGCACAAAGAAGAGCTGCACAAATAACCAACCAAATCATAGCATTGCTTTCCGCAATCTCCTGTCACAGCAAGCAGCAGTTTCCCTCCCCAGTGGAAACAACAGTTGCAGGCAGCGTTCTCGTTAAGATTTTTTTCCTTTCCCTTTGCCGCATTCCTGACTACTAGTGCCATTTGTTCATGCTACAAGAAATGTATAACCATTGGCATCTCAACTTCAAAGCAAAATTATTTTCAACAGCCGTGACCTCATATCACAGTCCCTGTTACCGCTGCATTCATCACGAGATTCAGTATTTGTGGCAACATCGTGCAGAAATAATGCAGAATCTTAAAGTGCCCCAGAGAGTTTGCAACAATAAGGAACCCAAAAAAGTCCTTGGAAGCATCTGTTGACCACTCAGTATGTGTTGCCTAGCAAAGCACTCCCTCAAGGAGTAACCTTCACAAAACCATCAAGACAACCTGAAAACCTCGTCCTTAACCCGCAATTCTAACTCTTGGATCTCTAAAAGGAAAATGGCTTCTCAGATCAATGGCATGCTGAAATGGGTGACACTGCCCACTTATTCCCTGTGCTTGGAAATATTACTGCCCGTACCAACTAAATATCCATGTTAAATTTAAGAATAATAACACGATGGGACATTTATACATGTCGTCCATTAGTAAATCTGTTTGTCACAGAATTACGGTAATTCTATTGGCAAAAAAATGAGCACTTCACGGTGCAAGAAAATGTCTAAAAATTATACCTTGCCAATTACCTGACCCATTGACCCTGCAGGTAACTCTCGCAGCGCCCCACCCTCACGGGGCCCCCCACCATCCTATGGTGGAAGCAGTGGAAGCAGTCGTTACGATGACTATGGCAGCAGTTCCCGGGATGGCTATGGCAGTCGTGACAGTTACCCCAGCAGTCGGAGTGACCCGTATCCACCTAGCCGTGGTGAGCGAATGAGCAGGCAGGAGAGGGGCCCAGCTCCCCCTGTCGAGAGAGGCTACCCTCCTCGCGATTCATACAGCAGCTCAAGTCGCGGAGGGCCACGAGGTGGCCGCGGAGGCAATCGAGTCGATAGAGGAATGGCTCGCAGCAGATACTGAACTGGACTTGGAAATCACAGTAAATCAAACGTTAGTCTCCGTGCACACAACACGTGTTTTGGAAGAAATCTGACAAGACAAATTAGCCATGTCTAAATCTGTGGAATATGAAGCTTTGAATTGTATCTTGACTATCCCAGTTTTTTTTATGTGTAAAAGTTTTTTGTTTTGTTTTTTTTAGTATTTCTCTTGCTCATGTAACAGTACAGTTACCACGTGAGTGTTAGTTTTTGTACATTCAGTGCTGTTGGATTCTGCAATGCCCTATAAGTCTGGCTTTCCTACTCTAATAAAGCTTTTAGTTGTTCTTGACCACTGCTCATCGATTTTCAAAACAAGATCAGCGACAGTAACATGAATGTTAAGTAACAACATGATCTCCTTTACAAAGTTGTCTGTACAGCTCTGCTGTATGAATAGCAGAGTGACTTGAGTTCATTCTTGTTTTGAGAATGAAGAATGTACTTCCAACTGGACGCTACTGTTTTCAAGGGTCAGGCAAATGTTACTGTCAAAATGTTCCAATGTAGTTTCCTTGGAAATGGATCCATCACCCTAGAGCCATTTGATGGCATTCAACGACAAAACCAAAGGCAACAACAACCAAATGCAACTCGACCGCTAGTCAACAGCTGGTAAGCAAAGCAAACCTCTTTGTTTCTCATCTGTAAATGAGTTTCTCATTGTCCTGTATTGCAATCTCCACTCAAAAGGGTGATATTCAAGACAACTTTTGCCTCAGAGGACAAAAGAAAAAAGAGGAGGTCGACTGAGTGAGCCTTTTTCATTGTAGTCGGTTTTCATCAGCTAAAATTGTCAAAAGTGCAGCAACATCCCAAGACATTTCGTCTCTTTTCAAGAATGAAATCGTTAACAGCCATTTTGCCAACTGAGCCCACAAAACTTTTTTTTTGCCTAACCAATCATCCAACCCCAGTACCCTGATTGGCAACAGCGCATTTTTGAACCATAGCTGAAATATGTCTAGTTATTTGTAACACGTTTTTATCGGTTAACAAAATTAAAAGCCGTTTTTTAAATTAAGAGTCGTTTTCTCAGTATCGAAACCTTTTCAACAAGCATGCCAATTCAAACAATGGAGACCTCTGGAAGAACACCACCGTCCTCGCTGCCAAACTGGAACCAATCAATGAAGCGAATTCACTGTTGGACCAAGGACTACAATATCATTTTCAGATATTTTATAAATACATGATTAAGACGAGGGCAATTTGTTAATATTATGTTCTAATTGCAGGATGAACATCCCTCCAAAGCAACTGGCCTTGTACATGCCTGAATTGTGTCGTGAAGTTGTTGGACCAGTGAAGCCACAGTGCACCACTGCAGGTATTTAACCAGAGTAACTATCTCTTGACTCTACTTTTTTGAACTATCAAATTGTAAAGGTATCATGAGGGAATGTTATATAATGTTATCTACAAAATATTAAAAGTAACTGTGTTGTGGTACAATTGATTTTTATCACTGCAAAATCAAAGTGTTGATGTGTAAACAGCTGTTTTTTTGTGTCAACTCAATTTCAGATGCTGGCACAGACTTCTGTTGGGATTGCTGGCTGCGTCTCTGCCAAGTGGAACGGCGTTGTGAAAGTGGGAAGAACAAAGGCGGCGAACTCACTTGAATTCAGTATCTGTTGTCTTCAATAAAGACTTTGAAAAAAAACGCTGTTCACTTTTAGTTTTGTCTTGACATGAAAGAAGAATGCGATGAGCACCAAAGGTATTTTCAGTGCTGCTGTTATCTTTGTAGATGGAGCTGAGGTATCTGTGGCACCTTGTTGTTTTGCAGCATAAATTTAGTTGTTATGGAGATTTTGTAGCAGCAGTAAACACATTTTCCACAACTTTTGCCCTACTTCAGTATTAAATCAATTGAAGCAATCAGAGTATTTCCTTTCACAAATAGTCAACACATGATTCATGGGTGAACATTGCAATACTCACATGGCATGTCTGTCAAACTTAATCGCAAAAGATTTGCAGATGACATGGATTAAATGTCAACAGACTACCTATCTGGCTCACTAATCACATTATCCTTCTGCAGAGTGATTGTTGGTGTTTCCTAATTCCTGCTCCCTTTTAACTTGTAATATAATATTAGACAAGGTGGTTCCTCTGTCAGCATGTGCCACTGCAGGGGAGAAAAAAAAAAAACCACACACACTCCTGTATATTGTTGAGGTGCTTGTTTGCCAGTAGGGGTGATCATCAGTTTGGCGTGTGGAAACAGCGTCGTCCTGCCCCCACCGCCTCTTTTTTTTTTTTTTTTTTTACTTGTAGCAGAAGTGCGGATGTGAGTTGCATATTGATACGGAACAGGCCGCCAGTTTCTTTTTTTTCTTTTTTATGGCTATGCGTGCTTAGGCAATGGTCGTTTTGTGGAGCTATGAATCCCGAGGAGCAGACAGTAACGTGGTTAATATCACTAGGAGTGCTCTGCTCGCCTAAAAAGAACATAGCGGACCCGGAGGAGTTTTTGAAAACATCGCTGAAGGATGGGGTCGTCCTGTGCAAGCTCGCCGAGCGGCTCATACCTGGCTCCACTTCCAAGGTGAGTTGCTGATCAAAGTTAACTTAAGTCAACAAAAGCCCAAATGATCGACGGGCTCTTATTGAACGGAAGGGAGGGGTTTGCTGTAAAGTGATACCGACAAGAACTTCTCTTCCCTGCAGCAGGCCTTTCGGTTTTTTTTTTTCTTTCTAGCTCACACAGCACCCGAGGCGTTTAACTTTTGATGTTTTTATTTTTGCTCCGAGCTCCTGTGCCGAAATACAGTTGCATTTAGCGAGTTTTCAGACCGTTTAAGATGCGGTTTCCTGTGAAGCGAAGAAAATGTTCCGCATTCTTGACAGGAGTCAGTCGGTGTGAACACCCCCCTCAAAAAAAGAAAAAAAAAAAGAAACAGGACAAATTCGGCATCAGGAGGGTATGAAACCACAGGCCACACCGGAGAGATAAAATGGAGAAGTTCACCGTGCTCAGTTTGACAACAACTTTGTTCAACATAGTTAATGTTATTATCACTGTGAATCACATGTATTTCGTTGTCGAGATGACAAAAGTTGATAGTGATAAATAACAGTTGCAAAGACAGTTCGTCACTTCCTCCTGAAAGACTCTGCTCTACCCCAGTGCGACCTCCTCTTTCATCAAGCCGCGTCAATGCGATTGGAAACGGCGACGATAAAACCGGAAGTAGTAACTTTTTTCATTTACTTTTTTATTTTTTCCATGTATTAGACATTTTCAGTTTATACACTATTAACACAATGATAGTTTATAAGTTGCACATTTCACTTCCATGCATGGAAAGGAGCAGGATGGAGAAGACTGATTTTCCCTGCCCCTTAATCATGGATGGTCTGCCATTACTAAAAATAATGCCCAATGCCTTCCCATTAAATCATAACATGAGCAACTACCTTCCTATTTTATATGATATCTTATTTTTCTTATACCTTCACTTTTCTGCCCTATAATTTTCTTCTTCTGTCCAACACGTTACAGTTAAAAGAAAGGTTTTTGGTTAAAATTAAAAGAAAAAGAAATTTAACAGCAAAAAGCCAAGCTTCTTCTTCCGCGTGCGTTTTTTTCCCCCCCACGTCCATTGAAACTCGGCAGTTAAGGCTTTTATTTTGAAAATCCAAACAAAAGTGAGCGGATGTTTTGCTCACAGTGGTAAACCTGACGTTTCTGTGGTGTTAATGGTTATGTGTGCATGAAGGAGACGCAGGAGGAATCCACAGTTATTTTGTTAACTGTAGGTAACCGCATTCAGGTCACTAAAACAGTGTTTTTTGGCGCTTTTATGTGTAACTGAAATGACAGCAGCGTCGGCGTATATAGCCTTTAGCTAACAGCTAGGGTCAGATAAGATATCTATCTCCTGTACTAGACCGAGGTATTGTTTATATATTTATTTCGTCTATGTTTGTGTGTGCTCAGTATTGCCAGGATCCCAGAAGTGAAGCCGACTGCATTTCCAACATCAGGGAGTTCTTAAAAGGATGCTCGTCCTTGAAAGTGGAGGTAAGTTGACAGTGTTGTCTGTCAAGTTTCATACACATAACGTTAACCTACGATGTTTTAACGTTTTAACTGAGCTCCCTCTCTCTCTACCTTTATTATCTCCTTCCTGAGCCCTCTTAGCCCACTGCAGGTTACAGAGCAGACTTAAACACACTCTTGCTTGTGTGTTGTTGTGATCTGCTTACCCTCCTCCTGACATATGTTTTCTTCACACGTCCATGTGGAGTGAGCCACATTAACAGGCTGCTGCTGTCCACCAGTCACTCTCTCACACAACTTTTGGCCTGTACAGCTACATGACAAGTGTCTCTGCTCTGGAGAGGACAGAGGTTTCAACAGTGTTTACTTCCCTGTTAATTCCCTTTCTCTTTCATACTGCAGTGACTTTTTTTTTTTTTTGCTCCCGAGGCAACACTGCAGGCCTGCACACCCAAAAAGATGTCCTAATACTGGAAATGGTCAAATCGTTTGCAGATGTTGGGAGTTTTCTCTGTCTTTGTACCAGCCTGTTTGTGACTACTGCCACACCGGACAGTAATTTCTCCCCCAACTTTATAAATAGTCTTTTTCTGGGCTTGAATCACATCAGTTGGTTTCTTTAAACAACTAATTGAGTCAGCGAGCCTGGCTCACTGCAAAGTCAAGTGGTTCAGTAGGTCTGCCCAGCTGGCTTGTTATGTCTGGGAGGTCCCCTTTGCTTTTATCCATCAGCCCTGCTTTAGCCCATAATTAGACCTTTTGTGGCTAGCCAGTAGCTCATGGGCAGAGGGTTTTTTGCAGAGCCGCTGTCAAATGTATCAGCCAGGGCATGTCTGTGGTGCTACGGCAAGCCCTGCCCATCCTTCTGGTCAGTGATGTGATCATGGTTGGAGAAACCTTGTCTTTCTGTTTTTGCTCGAGCAAAATAGTGCCCGCTTGTCCTGTGACTGCATAAAGAGAGCAGTCATACTGCTTTCACTTCTGCCCTGAGGTACAGAAAGAGGAAGCATCAATTACTGCTCAATGCCTCTGATTTTTTTTGCTGGGTTATGAAATGCATGGGATAATTTTATTTGCTCTGATAGTACTACAGGCATTCAGAGCAACATGTGTTCATAACGTGACTCATTGAAACTACTTGACCCTAACCATGGTCAAGGTCTCAGCACAGGCAACAGTTATTAATGATCCAAGTCAATACGGTGATGTAAGACCCATTTGGTGTTTCGTTTTGTTTTATCAGTGCAAATGGATTTTTCCATGTCTTTTAGTACCGGCACTGCAAAATCATTATACATAAAGCAAACATTGTATTAACGCTTGGCAACCAGAGTACATTTTGATAATCAAGTCACCCCTATGATCGATCCTGTACCAAAAAGATGTAATGGTCACACTTGCTTTAACTGTGAATGAGGTCACCCAAAACTCATGACCACGGCTGTACTACTCAAACTCTATATTTAAGATGTTTTATTTAAAATGTGAAACTTTATCTGCTGGAGGAAAGAAGATAGCTGTCTGAGACAGAGCAAGCAAGCGGTGCGACTATGAGAGTGTGCGAGCATCTACGAATTGCAAATGTGTCTGGCACTGTCTGTTTTATTTCAGACCACTAAGTCATAAAATATGGGTCATGCTCAACATGTCAGTTTTTATCTCTATCTTGTTATAGGCCTTTTTAAATCCCTGTGTGTGTTTTTTATTGTGCATGCGTCTTTCTATTGTTTGTGCAGCAGCCTGGAATGAGTCTCTCTCCTTTTCTCTGCCTCTCTCTCCCTGTCCGTGTGCACTCAACAAGCATTACTCCTCACATCACTGCAATCATTAGTTGTTCAAAAGTTGTAATTTTGACTCTCTCTTCCTCCACATCTGAAATATTCCACGGATGGTTTGATATTTTTCTATCTGTTTGGCTGAAAGCATCTTCTCTGTTCCTTTTCCATCCAGGGGTTTGAACCAGAGTGGTTATACACTGGTGAGAATTTTGGCAAAGTGCTGACCACTTTGCTGGCAGTCAACTTTGCCACACAAGGTAAGCATTTTGCAGTCTCTCTCTGTACTTTTAATCCTCTATACTGAGGACAGCTTAACATTACTTCTCCTCTCTGAAAGCAGACAACCAAACAGTAGTGAGCAACCGTTTTTATATACCAGTATCAGAAGAAAAAATTAGGCAGCTTATGTGGAAAAAAGCAAAAGCAAATCCTCATATTAAAGATAAACACTTTGTAAATATTCCTCCCTCCCCTGCCATTTGACATAAACCTCAGATCAAATAAAGAAGCTTAGACAATGAATAGTACATGCAGCTAATGTGTAGCTGTGGTTGGATGATCTCCCCTGCCTCATGTATTTATTATGGTGATGGTCTTTTTCAGTTTTTGTTCATGCATCCTTTCCAAATCATGATTGAGTGTGTGTTGCCCATGGGCAGCTGGCATGGCAGTGTGTGCTTGTGTCATGCTGGGTGCCATATTTTCTCATGTTCACCCATAGCTTGAGCCACCCTGAATAATTCTCCGTCTTTGCTGATCATTTTTCTACATTCACATAAAGCTCCAGTATGAGGCAAAATGTCCAGTGTTAATGTATGTGTGCGCGTTATATGCATTTCACACACACATACACACACACCCCTTCTCAAGTGCAGTTCTTCAACGAGGACGCAGCGTATTGTGGTTTACAGTGCAGCAGCCCCACAGCAGTTTAGAGTTAATTACCTTGCTTGAATCGTATTGTTTGGGTAGAGGAGGGGGGGGGGGGTGTAACGCCACTTTCCCTCCAGTCTCCAAGTCAAAGCTGCCTGAGAACCAGCAGCCTAAGAATAATTTAGTCAGCATTTTTTTAGACCATTGTGCCACTGCTGCACTCTTCATAAGAGATGCATAATGTTCCAGGTTATTTGAGAACATGTGTTTGTGACATTTCTGTATGTAAAGCGAGTAATGGGATATGTGCCTCAGATTCTGGCTGAATGATATTGGAGTTGGAGAATAACATGAGGGCTGCAACTGCTGATTATTCTCATGGTTAATTATTCTGCAGATTATGTTTCTGATTAATTGAGTCATCCATAAATATGAGAACTTTTTTTTTTTTTGTAGCTGGAGGTGACGTCTTCATGGCCTTATTTTGTCTGACTTAACTGCTTGAACCCAGATATGCAGTTCACAGTTATGTAAAACAAAGATGCAAAATCTCCACGATTTAGAATTGTTCAGCAGCAGATGTTTGTCTTATTTTGTTGCAGTGTGTAAATTAATTATCTTTGTTTTGATATGTTAATCAGCTAATTGTTTACATACTGCATGGCATTACCCACTGCACCTTCCTTTTGTGATATGTAGCGCTGTCACTTTGTTAATGCATGATCAATCTCTCCTGAGTGCACATAAATGGATGGGAGGATGCATGCCCCACTGTGAGATGTGGGCCAGAAGCCTCCGCTATAGCGCTGGGCTCTGCTTGATATGCAAATCTTTTACAGGCTGGCAATGCCTAGCAGCTGTTCTCCCCTCTTCAGAAGTGAACTTGATTTGAAGTGGATTAGTCACAAGTTAGTTGATATGATTAAACATAAGAGGCCTCTGTGTTTTTACTCAGGATCCTCTTCCAAGCCTCTCACGACGAGCCTCTGTGCTCGGCATTTATGTTTATGTAGGGTAAATGCTTTGAACGTTGCCCTCGTACAGAAATAACAGTGGAAACCACGGAGCTTAGCCGACAGAAGGGCTTGTCGGGATTCTCTGTGTGCGTGTCGAGTGTGGCATGTGGGATCCATGAGTGCATGTGGACTACCCTGCTGCCTTCAGTGTGATTTTTATCATATCAGTTATCCCGCAGAGTTATGCACCCTGACGTCCCAGCATATGGAAAACAGCGGGGAAGCTCCAGAGTTTTTCCATCTAAACGTACATTACACAGATATCAGATGTTGTGCTGATATAAAAAAATAAAAAAAAGAAGAAGAAGACGCAAAAAGTGTTGCCATCGCTCAATTTACTGCCTGTAAGTGAAAGTGCACTTAAGCGTTTGTCGATTTTAGAGCCACAGAGTTGAACTCCTTATTGGATCGGAATTAGAGGGTACTAAGGGCTAATGGTGCACGCTCATTATTTTTTTATTCTTCTGTAATTTGCAACAGGATTAGACAGTAGACCTGGCCTGCCTCCCAGTTCACCGAGCGTGTTTCTGCTTGTTAGCCCGTAAGAGGCTGCAGGGCGGCCATGTGTCACTTTTAAAGTGAAGGGCTGGCAACAAAATTGAGACCTCCATCAGTGCATCTGGAAGATTGCGCTCACACCGCAGGACAGCTGACAGCCACTGACCCTAAATCACATGCACTGACTGCTGCAGTGGCTTCGGCGATGACACTGCGGAGGGTTTGGGTGTCTGTTACACGAGTTCGCCCACTAGATTGCACTTCAGATAAAAGAGAAGAGGAAATGAGGCTATACACGTGTCAGTTTGTTTGGATGAAATATATATGCAGGACTAACTTGACTGTATGAGCCTGTCAGTGAGACAGATGATGTATCAAAGTGCATGTTGCCTTCCTTTTTACAGCTGCTCCATGTTTTTTTGGAGCACTGTGCCAGTTCTGGTTAACTCCGATGATTCTATCCGCCGTTGTAAATGTGCAGCCCGTGTGTGTGCATGTTCACTGTCCCGCGGCTGTCCCGAGCAATGGACCATACTCACATGAATTATCATCAACTGGTCATCCCCCAAAGTATGTGCACCTGCGTCAGCTGTGATGATGATGGTGATGATCATGATGAGTGTATGTGTGTGGGTGTGGGTGTGATTTCAAACACCATTGCAACCAAAATAACAGACTCTACATATTTCCCGTGTGTGTCTATAGACTGTGCTGCTGAGAGGTCATGTCCGCCGTCTGGTCCTCCGCCTCCTAGTCAGTCGACGTCTTCACACACACTCTCCTCTGCCAAATCCAAAGGCTCTCTGCGTAGACAATCCAAATCAGTGGTATGGTCTCGTCTTTATACATCCACATTTTCTGTCTTCCTGTTTTTTGTTCACTTCACATGCTTGAAACTGGTTTTATCCGAATTTCCTTTTTCCCCATTTTGCATATATTTTACATTGAATATATCAGATCGTATCGATTGTTTTACTCTACATGACTATTTCCTTTGCACAATATATAACTAAATGAATGTATTGAGTCATAGCCAAAGAAGAATTTGAAGATATTGCACTGTGTGTATATATATATATAGAGGATACACCTTGTGACATTTGTGTCCGTGTGCCAGGAAATGTCTGAGAACGGCAGCGGCGGGAACCTAATGGTGAAGGCCCGCTTCAACTTCAAGCAGAACAATGAGGATGAGCTGTCGTTCAATAAAGGTGAAATGATCCTTGTGACGCGGCAGGAGGAGGGAGGATGGTGGGAGGGCACACTCAACGGCAAGACGGGCTGGTTCCCCAGTAACTACGTCCGGGAGATCAAACCCTGCGGTGAGTTGGGTCACACAATCGGGATCGTAAATTCCTTATGGTGCTATGGTATGTATGTGTGTGTGTGTGTGTGTGTGTGTGTGTATATATATATATATATGACAGCTCAACTTGTATGGTGGTGCTTGAGGGTTATGGTGCAGTTTTTTGCTGCTGTTTTTTAAGAAAAGCTGAGTTGATTTATGACAGCATAATATCTAGGCCATAATTTGTGTTCCAGCATTTATTATAGGCAACACAATACAGAATATGGTGGCAAGTCTTTGGAATGCACTGGTTTTCCGCATTAATTGGGCATAAAATGTAATCTGATCTTCATCTGACTCACAAATGTAGACAAACACAGTGTCCCTAAGCTAATATCATACAAGCAATTATAATCTTCCGTGTCTTTATTAAACACAGCCATTAAACATTAACACTTCTGGTGGAAAAAAATATGTGAACCCCTTAAATAACTTGTCAAAACTCCTTTGGCACTGATAACCTCAAACAAGCTCTTCCCGTAGCTGCTGATCAGACTTTTGGACATTTACTCCATACACATCATCTCTACTGGGTTTGGGCTCTGGCTGGGCCACTCAACCAAAAGATGGAGTTTCTTTATTTGCAGTCAGTCTGTATAACAGTATTTGAATGTTACGGTTGAAAGAATTGAGACTTCATTCTTCCCTCAGTGATGTGGAAATGTTCATACTCAGAAGCACCAAATAATGATGCTGCCTCTACAGCACTTCACATTACATATACTTGATGTTTTCATTTTGGCTATGAAGTTCCCCTTTTTTTACACCAAACATTTTCCCAGTAGTACTGTGGAGAGTCAAACTGGCCAACTTCAGTGGTTTGCCCCAGATTTTTTTTTTATGTGTCTGTAGTTGGACAGCAGGCTACATGTCCCCACGCACCATGATTTCCATATGATAGACTCATGAACACAGACGTTAACCACAGCAATGATTCATTTAAGCCCTTAGCCGTTACTCAGAGGTTCTTTGTTATGTTATTGATCACTCTCTGCCTTGTGGCCTTGGAGTCATCCCAGGAGGAGTAGCCACATAACTAAATCTTCTCCATATAGCCACTTTGTCTGCCTGTGGACTGATCAATATCTAAACTTTTTGACCTTGTAACCCTTTCAGCTTCATGCAAATCAGCAGTTCTTGATCCATAAGCTGCTATCTAAATTTGTGAGACACAGTTCAGATCAGCATATGCTTCTTTTGAATAGCTTTGATGTTTGAAAGTTGGTTTCATTTACTGGGCTCTAGTTAGTTTTTGTTGTTATGATTAGTTGAACAGTTCTCGTGCTTTTTCCAGTGAACAACGTGAACGTTTTAGAGATGTTTTCAATACAGACAGAACAATAGAATGATTTGGGTGTTATTTGTTAAAATAGATTTTATAGATATTCACTGTAAATGTTTTCTTTTTCTATTTATTCTTATCACGAGTGAGTCCTGAAGAACTCACTAATCCTTGCACATTGTCACTTATATTCTCCACAGAGAAGCCAGTGTCTCCTAAAGGAACTCAGTTGACCAAAAACTACTTCAGTGTGGTGAGTGAAAATCCTGTGGGATATTATATAATTTGTGCTATTCCCTATAGCAGGTATCTTACATAAGCAATCATGTTTTTTTCATAGAGATCTGACGAAAGCTAAAAATCACAAGGAGTCTTGCTTTAATCTTTCAACACATACAGTTTTTATGCTGGTCAAAACACTGGTTTGCTTGCTTTTGAAAAATATTTAGATCTTAGTCTTGGTCGAATGCTGTAGCAGGAAGGAAATCATAGGTTTGACCTCATGTCTTTCTACTCATAAATAACTAACTTCTGCATTTAAAATCACACTCTATTGCCCCTGCATCTCTTTTTTTATTTTTATGGTTGATTTAAACAGTGAGAAAACAAAGTCCTGGCGAGATAACATAGACCAATGACATAAAAATATCCGTATCTTCTTTGCCTGAAACAATGTTTGTCTGGCAGCAGTTAACATGCTGTATTCTGCTGATTTTGCTGCTTATTACAGGTGGTGCAGGACATCGTGGAACATGAAAGGGAGTTTGTCAAAGAATTGCAAACAGTCCTGACCTGTTACCTGCGACCTTTGCAAGCCAGTGACAAGTAAGAGCGACGAAAATTAATGGGAAAAGGTCACTTAAATGACAGAGTGGATTACCAGGAAAATGTTCTTGATCAGTTGAATCATCTGAAATTTCGGAATTTTACATTTCCTTTTTTTCACTATGAAATAAGATTTTTTTTGTAACTTTGTGTAATTCAAATGTCAGAATTCCTAATGGTAATTCACCATAATTGGAGTCAATGATAACAAAATAACTCAATATCTGTGTATGTTCAAGATTGAGCAGTGCAGACAGCGCCACCCTGTGTGGGAACCTGGAGGAGATTCTCACCTTTCAGCAGGGTCTCTGTGTGGCTTTGGAGGACTGTACCAAGTAAGTCATGCTGGACAGACACGGGTCTTCATGTTTGATCAGTTATATTCAGCTTCGATTATCAACAGTCTCGTGAGGAGCAATGATTGGACCATAGTGTGCACCCTTGCTGCTTGTTCCTTTTTTTTTTTTTTTTACACATTTGCTACTCTGCACATACTATACATTACTGCCAAGAGTTCTCCAAAACATACCATACTTGGATCTGTTTTTGCAATCACTTCCTTCCTCTCCGACATCTCTTCCCTCTTGGTACAAAGACCAGCTTGCAAAAACTGAAATATTGCCTCAAGTATGCAATCTGTCTCAGTGAGGAAGAAACTGAAGTATTTTTTTTTTTTATCAAAGTTAATAACTTTTCACACATTGATTTGAAAAATCTGCACTTCTGTGGGGAAACTCTGATACGAATGTCTGTCTGAGTGGAGAGGAAAATATGTTCATACATCTAAGAAGGTATGGTATGCTTTGGAAAATGGCCTCTAGGAAAGTGTGCAGTCTAAAAATAGCCCTTAGAATAATATGTACTTTAACTACATTACTTGAAGCCTGGAAATGTCCTCAATTTCTCTCATACAGCAAAATACATTTTAAGGTGGTGTTGTATTCTTGGTGCTCTGTTAACCTGATGAGAGAGCAGACGTGCGTCAAAGACCTGGTTTCTATGACTGTTCAAAAATGCAAGCACGGTCTTGTACTCTGCTTGTCAGTAAAATGTCTTTGGCAGACTAAATCTTCCAGACACCCTGAATAATGGCAGCTTTTCAGTTATTGGGAAATGACTCCATATATGATCATAACTTTTCTCCTGGTCTTTTTCCATATCCGTCCCTTTTTTTTATTATTATTTTGTTATTCCCTCACTCCTTCCACTTCTCTGACCTTGTTTCTGTGTCTCCGACTTTGCAGAGTCCCAGAGGGCCAGCAGCGAGTGGCAGGCTGCTATTTAAACCTGATGTGTCAGATCAAGACTCTCTACCTGGCTTACTGTTCCAGCCACCCTTCAGCTGTGTGTATCCTCACTGATCACAGGTCAGTCTCTGCGCACAAAACAGCACAGACAGTCCTAATACCATATCAGAGGGTGGGTTGTGTCACGTGATTCATCTTAACATTCAGGGTTGACAGACGTGCATATATAAAAATGGCTTTTGATTGAATTAAAAGTCATAGTGCATGTTACAGCTTTGTAGTAGTTGCTCTTTTTTTCCCCCCAAAACTGAGACGGCACCATTAAACAATATGTTAAGCCAGCTGTTCCCAACAGGGTTTACCTGTCTTTCCACACCCGATTGTGAGGATCCTTGACACGCATCATCACTGTGTGATTTCAGGGATTACTATGTGTTGTTTTCTGTTGATGAGCTGCACTTTAAACCTCTGGCCACAAGATGTCAGGCGCTTCATCTGTAAACGTACATGAGGTTAAACTCAGTCCCAGTACGTGCACCGGGTCCCCATGTGCTGAGGGTTTTCTTCAGCCCATTTACTATTGAAACGCGCCATTCTCATCGAGTGGGATGCGCCACCATGAGTGTGTAGATCCCAGTCATTGTGAGACAGCAAAATGGTCAAGGTGCAGTTTAAACAGTGGAGTATTGAATAATGTACAAGGGGCATGTTAGTTTCTACATTATGAGCTGCAGATTAAGTTGAATTACACACAGGAAGAAGCATGACTGTTGACAGGATGTATGAGTTGTGGTTACTGTGAAAAGCAAGCAAGGCGCTTTTTCACAGTAAACACATTTACATTTCAGTTGAACAAGTCTTTCTTTTTTTCACTCTCACATTTACCCACTGATACCAGGCAGTGCTGCTAGAGGATACACTTTTACTGAAGTTCTGGATCCCTAACGTTGACAGTGTTGATGGCAAAATTTCAGAAACCAGACTGATGACCTAATTTGTGCTTCTTTTAAAACGCTGTTAACACCTGGGACAAGTTGTTGGTGGCTTTTCACACATGCCATCTACCATAATACTCTCACAGTTTTTCTGAAATGAGTACCAATATTATATTTATCATCAAAAATATGATACCCATGCTATACTATAAAAATTTACCACGCATATAACAATTTGTTTCCAGAGTGGGAAGCAGTTATATATTTTAGGTTGCAGGATGTAGTCACCACCTTTTTTTTAACTGTTAAAAAAAAAAAGTAATACATATTTGTGTTATTTTTAACTGTGTGTATGACATGTAGAGGATATAACTGTTATGTATCATGATATGGTCTCCTGCTGTGTTTTAAACATAATGTGATTAAAATGAGCATTTTTAAATAGTATTTTCAGGTTCAGGACACATTCACTTAATCTGCACATGATCCAAAAGTTGACTGTAAAGCCATTGTTTTGGTTCTAGCCATACTATACTGTATGTGTAACAGCAGAAAATGATTAACTTTATATTGAAATGACACTGAGCTGCAATGCACTGACATTGTTATACTTTTATGGTAGAATTAATGTTTTTATTAAAAATCTGCACCTTTGAAGTCTCCTTGAACTTTGACCTATACAGTCAGGATGCCCTGTACTGTGTGAAATAAAAAATCTAAAAATGAATCATAACCCTAAACTGTGCATTAAAACTGCTGTGTGTCTGTGTGTGTGTGTGTATTCAACAGTGATGAACTCGACAAGTTCATGGAGAGCCAGGGAGCGAGTGCCCCAGGGATCCTGACCCTGACCTCCAGTCTCAGTAAGCCCTTCATGAGGCTTGACAAGTACCCGACCCTGCTGCAGGAGCTGGAGAGACACGTGGAGGTACAAGAGGATACGTCTGCATACAGTGGCATGCAAAAGTGTGGGCACCCCTGACCAAACTTTCTGTGAATGTGAAGAGTTAAGCAAGTGGAAGATGAAATGATCTTTTGCATGCCACTGTACATACTGAAATAATATTTGATAAATAGATTATCTAAATAATAATAATAATAAAAAATGATATGAAAATGTATTCATATCTGTACTTTACAGTGTTCTTGATTAGTCAAATTTTGTTAACTTGATCTACTTCCAATTATTAAATTGACCAATAAAATCTGACAATGTGTATATTATGAAAAGTTAAAAACTCTAAAGAATGAGTAAAGAACAAGAACTTTCTCTTCCTATCTCTGACTTCCTTCCTATCTCACTATAAATCTAGTTATCACACCTTCTTTCCTTTTAGATTTAGGGCACAGTGGCTTGACTTTTAAGATGCTCTATCTGATTCAATGTGTTGTTTCTTCCCACCACAGGAAGCCCACCCAGACTATACTGACATTATAAAGGCGACAGCAGCATTTCGGAGCCTTGTGGTAAGTCTGGAAATCCAGGGCTCTTCAGTCTTCAACACGCTTTTAAACATTTGATCTTTGTTCACCTCCACCGGGGATAAGGCCTCCTCTTTTGTTGTCAGTGAAGTCCAAGCCTCAGTTACACAGACTTGAAGCCTCTTGTATCAATTCTCAATTACTGGATTGTGCATCTGCTGGATTCATTTATTTATTCTGCAGAATTAAAAACACTGATTTGTGTTTTCTGTTTTATCATAACCCCTAATTATAATTGTAGATTTCAAAATAATCCAAAGTACAGGTTATTTCTGACAAAATGCGATTACAGATGTTATGATGTCACCTTCATTGTTTCAGGGGCTACAAACTAATGTTGGTGTAATGTAACACAACGCCTCACAGTTGAGCTCAGCTCTGGCGAGAGTTAAATGAGAGTGCTTGAGATTTGTGGCTGTCGCATGTTGGTGATAATGTTGTTCCTACTGTGGGTGTGAACTGAAATGCCATTTTTGAAGGGCTGGACTAGAAACGAGCAACCGCAGTGAACTTGGGTGAACATTATTCTGAGACACAATTTCCCCAGTACAGCTTCGACTTCTGTGTAAGAATAAATGAGGTGACTCACACACGTTTCTTGAACAGGGCAGGAAAGTGTGGAGAAAAAAAACTTAGACAACACTGACAATTGTAATTTGCAAGTCTCTCTCTTTTTTTCTTTGTATGTGCTTGTTTGTGTGGGTAAGGTGGGTAGACAGAGAAATGCAAGTTACCTCAGTGTTCTCAGTTTTGTCTCTTTGCAGTGGAAAGCGGCAGATGTTGCATTGTCATTTTTCCTGCTTGACGAGGGAGAACCCCTGCATTACACCTAAATATACTTATTTATTTTACAGTTTATGCCTTTATATCTCTGACAAAGAAGTAAAAACAAACAGATAAACTGAAAAAAAATGACATGGCTCAAGAGGTCAAGCGGGTCATCCACTGATCAGAAGGTCGGCGGTTTGCCTGCCTCTTCCTGTTCCTATGTCTGAGTGTCCTTGGGCAAGATACTGAACTCCAAATTACCCATGATTGTGTGAATGTGTGTGTGAGGTAGAAAAGTGCTGTATGTCTGGAAAAAAACATTGCATGAATGTGTGTCTGTGAAAGGGTGAACGAAACTTGTAGTGACCCTGAGTGGTAGATAAACGCTATGTAAGTGCAGCCAAATTATTAGATATCAGAACTAAACCAATATTTTTTTCTAAAGCCATTTCCATAGTGGGAAATAAGTCTCCCACTGCTCATTACTCAGTATTTCTATAAGGCAAGAAAGTGTGTTGTTGTGAAAAAAGATGTTGAAAATGGTTCAGTCAAAGCTGGATTGCTCACTTCTACCAGTGAGCAATCCAGAAATCTGCAAATGGACAGGAATCAAAAGCTTTTTTGTGTGTATTCTTTAACTGTTGCAGTGATTTGTGAAACATTTTGTCACTTCCATAAAATGCATCTGTGTCCGTGTGTGTGCTTGTGTGTTCAGACGCAGTGCCAGGAGCTGCGAAAGCGTAAGAACCTGGAGCTCCAGATCTTGTCGGAACCAGTGCGTGGCTGGGAGGGAGACAGCATGAAGAGCCTGGGTCACGTAGCCTACATGTCCCAGGTTCACATGAAAAATGGGTCCAGTGAGGTGAGAGCCATGTTAGGTCTGTTTGTCCATTTTCTCCCCCCCCATCTGATTGGTAGGATTTGGCTGTCCAAGTGAAAGGTGTAGATTAGAGTCCCATGGGTACCATTCAATCAAAGAGGATAGATAGATAGGGATCTGAGAGAAAAGAAACTGTCACAGGACATATTGGATTACACAAAAACACTAAAATTTGCCCCAGTGTGCATGGAGGAGATAGTAATGATTTCTGTCTGCTTCTTTTCCCCTCTTTAAACCCTTTGGTGTCGTTAAGCAGGAGTCTGAAATTCAATCATATGGTCATAGCCGTTTCTCATTAGGGAATATTGGGTACATTTCTTGCTGCATAACAGATTAGACATGCATTTAAGTCGAACACTAATCCCATACTCTGGAGAAACTGCACTGATCCCCATTCATTTTAGAAAAATGCAATAAAAGTAGTTTTTTTATGAGTTCAAACTGAGGTAAGTGAGATGATCTCTGCACAGATAGGATGTTTCATATTGGGTCAGTGCGTTTCCTACTCCGTGCTAGATTGAGAATGCAGGTGGTGTTTGATGCAGGTACACAAACAGAGGAAGTGTGAACACCACTTTGAGGTCAAGTGCTCTAGATTCACTTAACCCAGCAGAGTGTCGTTATTTCAAACACATGTGAAGTGTTCATCATTGTCTCTAGGTATTGTAGGATTCCCTGTGTCCATAAACCCTGTGGGCTAAAATCGAACCCCTCCCCCCTCCGCTCCCCTCCCCTTGATGCTAATTTGATGTCTCCCACAAGTTTCAAAACAGAAACCTATGTGGGTCAGATGCAGACTGAAAAGCCAAGTCCTGTTTTTTGTGTGGTTTCTGTGTGTAGGGGTCGACTCTGACTTGGTGGTTGGAAGAAAGTTAAGAACTCACATTTGGATTCACCCTCTTTTGATCACGGCCAACCACTTTCCAACCCCCAGACCGCTCTCCATAGTTATTTCGGAACTCAAACAGTCTTATCAACTCATCTTGGTTTCCATTCATATAACAGCGTTACCAAAATGCCATCTAGTCGCTAACTTGAGCTCACATATGCTAATGATGGTTGCACAGAACAGGTCCCATCTGGTTTATAGTGAGCAACATGACGAACAGGTTCAGCTGCAGACAACTACTAGTGACAACACCTACAAAGGAGAACAGAGGTTACCCTGTTGCACCTGCACACCTGTATATAAATGAATGGTTACATACCAAAACTCTCTTTGTTCTCTCTTTCCTGCAGGAAAAAGAAGAGCGCTATTTAATGCTTTTCCCTAATATGTTGGTGATGCTTTCTGCCAGTCCCAGGATGAGTGGCTTTATTTATCAGGTGAGCTGCCGTATCTCGACATTTAAGTGAAGATAAAAAAAATATTTCATTGATTTCAGGTAATGACAACATATCATAGCAACATATCCTCCACCTATGACACACAGTGACTTATCGTCTCTCCTGCCATTTGATCTATTCAGGGAAGACTGCCGCTGACGGGCACCACAGTAACAAGACATGCGGAGGATGGAGACAGTCCCCACTACGCCTTTGACATCACAGGTTTGCATCAGAAGTTCGTCATCATCTTCAGTTTAGCGGAGGATAGGGCAGTGATACAGTTTAATGGCTGGACTCGTGGACCGAGAGATGGCGGATCTCTAGCAGTTCTGGGACCGTGTCTTCAATGTGTAGAGATTCTTACATTCTCAATCTCAACAAACTGATTCACAACATGAACATTTTTTTTATATATATATATATATTTTTGGGGGGCTTTTTCACCTTTAATTGATAGGATAGTTGAGAGAGAGAGACAGGAAATGGGAGGCAGAGAGCGGGGAATGACACGCAGGATAGGGCCGCTCGGCGTGGGATTCTAACCGGGGGTGCCTGCAGTGAGGACTATAGCCTCAACACATGGGACGGGTGCTCTATCAACCGACAACATAAACATTTAAATTTGGCTGATGAGGAGGCAGCACTCACTCTGGAATATTCATGCTCTTGCCTGCACATAGTCAATAAACTCATTTTTCAAACATAGCAGTCCGATACACCAATGAAACAATAAGATGTAGCATTTAATTCAGATAATGGATTAAATCTGAAGATCAAAATGATTCACAGTAATGAAACAAAACCTGTACTAAAATTAGAATAGATTTGGGAAATTAAACTAGACTTAGACATAATCATTGGGTCTTAAAATGTCTCACTTTCACTTTTCTAATTACGATGATATGTGTTGTCAGCCATGTCAAACTTTCAGTGTAGGAAGTGAGTTTGTGTATGTGTTTGTTTGTTTATTTGTGTGTGTGTGTGTGTGTGTGTGTGTGTGTGTGTGTGTGTGTGTGTGTGTGTGTGTGTGTGTGTTGCAGGAAGCATGATTGACCGCATCACAGTGTTCTGCAGTAGTTCTCAGGAGTTGCAGGAGTGGCTTGAGCACCTTCAGCCCTTTACCAAAGGAGGCAGCCCTGTAGCCACCATTTCAAAGGTAAGGACACACACACAATGCACACAGTACATATTGTCTGTCACAAACACACACACACACACACAATGCAGTCAAAACAGTACTAAAAGTGTCGTTTGCACAATGCTGAAGTGTGAAAAACCCTTTGAACAAATTCTCACCCTAAGATGACAAACACTAGTCTTTCACAGTGTGTGATCCACTAGCCTTACTTTTGTCTTTTTGACTGTCCCATGTAGACTGTAGAGGGAAAGCCGCTGAGTATGGTCGGCACTCCTGCTCACCTGTCCACCCCGGGCCGTGGCCCCCTAGAACCACCAAAGATCAGCAAGCCCTGGTCTCTCAGCTGCCTGCGCCCCGCACCTCCCCTCAAGCCGTCTGCGGCGCTGGGCTACAAAGAGGTAGGAGGATGTTGTGTTGCATAAACAAGCCCACACATGCTTGATATGCATCTCCGGTAAGCAGTCATGCAGAAGAAAATGAGTCTCAGGAACCACAATGAGTCCCCAACCTCTACAAGCCCCCTCCCCCTTCCCCCTTCTCCCCTCCACTGTCTCTCTGTCTATCACTTTATCTTTATCCAGAATCCCTGTGTTTCCCACCAAACAAACAACCAACACAAGTTAAATTGACACATACACACCCCTTAAAGCCACTCAGATTGAAGTAGTCCAATTAAATGACTTTACGTTCAGTGGTCCAACATGTCCAAAGGAACATTATTATTCAAAATCGAATGTTTTGAGTACTTCTTCTCAAGTTAACCAAACCTTTTATCATTACTCTCATGTGACATGTTTACAATAACTTCAGCCATGTGGCCAGAGCCTTTCAACAGGAATGACAAAAGGAAAACCCTCAATACTTTGAAGAAGGCGTGGGCCAGAGGCTGTGAAAAACAACAGCGAACGCTTGATATAAATACTCAGAACTCAACAGGTAGAACTGTTGTGAAACCGCTGTTGCAGGTGTGTTGTAAACATAGTGGGCCACGCTGTTTTTCTTAGTAGTAGTAGTTACTTAGTAGTTTATTCCAGTAACAGCAGCGCAACGGCCGAGTCTGACGGGCACAGTAGGAGAATGACTGACAAACTGGTCATAAGCTACTTGTGTTGGGAGATGGAGGTAACTTCACACTGTGGTCCACGTGGGAGGCAGAAACTTTCACACAGTCAGCACTCTAAAACTTTTGGTTGTTTTGGACTCCTACAGTCTAGTGATGTGATGAATGTACAGTAAATCTGCGTTCTCTGTACGTTTCTCCACTAAATACACTCATATGAATATTTTTACACTAAACTAGGAGCTCATTCTCATCCACTGAATGTATAAACTTCTCCTGTCAGTGCCCTCATATATCTTTATTTATTAATTAATTTTCTACATGAAATAATCACTCTATGCTGCACAGATAAAGACAAGGTAAATGACAATGGGCGGGTTAAAAAAATGTTCACCATTAACTCTCTATCACATCCTTCTCTCATCATATTTTTCATGCACATTTCCCCTTTTTCTCTCTTTCTCCATCTTGCCTTCTGTAGAGGATGTCTTATATCATGAAGGTAAGGTGTATGTGTATGTGTGTGTGTGTGGGAAAGGATGTGGGTGGGATGGGATGGGGTTGCCTGTGTGTGTGTGTGTGTGTGCGCGCGTGTGTGTTTGCCCCCAGTGTTGAGCAGGCATGCCATCGCTCTATTTGCTTCTCTCCTCCCTCGTTGTCATCCGTTGGTTTCCTGTTTCCTGTGGTTCTGCGTGTCTACATCTTTTTTTCTCTCTCTCTTTCTTTCTCTCTCTCTGATTCCCTGTAGTGTCACTCACACCTAAAAGCATTTCTGATGCAGAAACAAAAGTAGTCACTTCTTCTAGGGCTGCTATTTTTGGAAATGAAGGCACTGAGTGCAAAAAGTGCAGACGAGCATAGATAGAGCCGCCATACAGCTGAGAATATATTTGCACATGTTGCAAATTTGAGTAAAATGACCTGTCGGTGTCTCTTTTTAAATTGATTGATTGTTTCATGCAAACTTGACAGGAACTCTTGCATGCATAATGATGTACAGTTCAATCACAATGTACATCCATCATTCTCCAGGTGGATTTAAACTAGGGCTGAACAATGAAGATAAATACCACATGCAATTTCTAAATCACAGAGGGTGCAGTGTTTTTTATGATTAAGGTATAGCGTGACATAACATACCACAAGTGAAGTGCGGCGCTACGGAGAAGCTCTGGTTTAGAAAAAACAGATTCTCCGAACGTAGAGGAACAAGTTTTCTACCATGTTGTTTGGTATAAATATCACAGCATTGACAATTATTAAATTATTTTTCATTGATGATAAAACGCAATAACGACTACTCAAACTGAAATTGTGACTCATATCACGGTCGCGATATCTGCCCAAATAAACACGGTATGATTTTTATTCCATATTATTCAGCGCCGCCACTCGGAAAGACTTTCTGTGTCTGTAAGTGTCTCGATAATCCACTCCTGATGTACTCCAAGCATTCAGACGGTGTGAAACGCAGCCGATTAAACTGAATTGCCATCAGTTACACTGCTTTTATCCACTATATTCCCCTCAATGACGGACACTTTGAGCCGCCAGTACTCTAACTTGGTGAGGAAAGAATCTCTGCGCTGTACTTGAGTTTCTTACGTGACGTGAATCCCTGAGGTTCTTCAAAGGTTGTAAGAGAAATGATTCAGTCAGTTCTTCCCTCCAAGTCTCATGAGTGAGTGTGTGGTCGACTGTCAGGATTCCCCATGAATGGGTTCACTACCTGTTCTCCCATTGCGTGTTTGTCTGGGTTTCTCCGTTCCAGCCAGGGGCACGGCACACATGACGTTATGTTAAGTGTCAATGACAGTATACGTATGTCACAAGGCGGGATTACGCTGTCACGTTGGTACATGCACATCAGTTTTTTTCGTTTCTAGTAAGTTAAATTATTCATGACACCTCAGCTTTTAATGTGATGAGGAGAGGAAACAGTCATTGCACCTTTTTTCAGGCCTTAACCAATCCAGCAGAACAGAGAAATTCCTTCACCGCACCGGTGTGGTTTGATATTGTAAGATTAATGCAACACATCTTAAATTACTTTCTTTGCTACAGTATGTAACATCTATGTCTCATAGGTAAAGCTTGAATATGTGTAGTACAGTATTTATTTCTCTCACCATGACTGAAGTAGTCAGTGAAGACTTTTTCACAATATATGTAAATCATTTTTAATAAATCTTTGGTTTTCTTTGAGCTTTCATGTACACCATTACCGTGTTAGGCAGGATTCATATCAGCACATATGGATCACATGGGTGGTTTGGTCGCAGTCATCACCACATGCTTGCTGCCTTGTTTGCTGATGGTATTTTTTGTTCTTCGATGTTGTTTGTGTAAAAGGGATGTGCGTCCCTGTGAGCTTGCATTGTGTTTGGTTTGGAGTCTTGGCTTTACAGGTGTGTGTAGCAGTGTGTGCGTGTGCGCGCTAAGTTGAGGAGGGATTAGGCTAAATTTGAAATGTTGCACTCCTCCAGGACTCGAGCAAGAGCCCGCGTCCCATGAAGAAGTTCCTGCCAGGCAACAGGAAGAAGGAGCGGAAGCCCTCGGACGACGAGGTTCAAATGAGGAAAAGTACGAGTTTCACCTCCTTTGTCTAATACAGGCTTCCACTGCTTTATAAATCCATTTCTCACTTTCTTGTAATTTAAATAATTGATGGTAATATTTTTTTTCTTTTATGGTTGTTTTGATATTGAAGAAATTAAGTAAATCTGAAAGATTCGAGCAACACTAAAAGTCTGTTTTACTCTTAATGATTGTAATGGACACCACATTTCCAGTTGTAATCAATGTTTTCCTCAGATACGTTTGTATTCGTTTTGTTCAAGAATATATCGATTTTTCAATGTTCATTAATGGGCTCCGGACTAATTTTAAAATTGTTCTGTAGTTGCAAGTAACGTCCTTTTGACCATCATTTAAATTTTAAAATTCGCTTTACAATTAAATTAAATCAAAATTTGGGCTTACCGCGGCTTCCGCATTTTTCCTTTCCGGGTCAGAGAACAAACGCCTCAGAGTCCCTCATGTATATCAATGAGAGTCCCTCTACTGTTGTGTTCTCTGACCCGGAGCCCATTAATGAACATTGAAAAAACGATCATAGGTGACCTGATATCTCAGGTAAATATTGATTACAATTGGAAATGCCCTTTAAAGAAAAAAAAGGAAATCAATGCTGAATGAAAGTCATGAGTGTCTTTTATATGATAATCTCATCAGGTACCGTTGCTCTGGAAGAGGATGCTCAGATACTGAGGGTGATTGAGGCGTACTGCACTGGAGCCAGTCTACACCAGAGCACCACAGGTGTGTGTTTGTGAAAGAAACATGGACAAATTAGTTAGTTAGTTTAATGCCTTCTTTGATTGCACATCCTCCACAGCTCATACAGCCATGAATCAGGCTTTCTCATTAATCTGTGTGTGTGTGTGTGTGTGTGTGTGTGTGTGTGTGCTCAGCGGTGCGGAAAGAGTGCGTCCCTCAGGTGCTTCTGCCAGAGGAGGAGAAGATCATTGTGGAGGAGATGAAGAGCAACGGGCAGACAGTCATTGAGGAAAAGTAAGTAAGCATATTATTACTATGAAAAATAGGTTTTAATTTACCCGCTGACAGTGACAAAAAGCATTTGTCATTATTTCTATTTGGATCGTGGTCTTCTCTGTAATGAGATTCAGAAATATGATATTGATCCCATTCAGGCGGTTGAGTAATGAATCCTCACACAGCATGACCTTGGCTCGGAAGCCGGTGTAACTTTAATATACAAATACCTTACCAAATAATACATACAAATATATATTTTTGTAATGACTGTTTTTCTCTTTTTTTTTCTTTCATTCTTTCTTTCTCTCAGGAGTCTGGTTGATGCTGTGTATGCTTTAAAGGACGAGGTTCATGAACTGAAAAAGGTACAAGTCACTAACACAGTGTTCTTTGTGCCGGCGGCAACACACTAATGTGTCCTAGACTCACTGTGGTTCTTGGGGTTCGTACGTTCACATATGTGGTTGACTGTGGTTTTAGGTAGGGGGCAGATATTAATACCGATAAGTATCAGTCTGATGAAAATCATACCTGTATGCAACCACATAAAATGCATGTAGTGATCAAGGATTGTCTCTGTAATGATTCCATTCAAACGTAATCATCAAAAATAACAGTGAAAGTAAATCCACTTTAGATTTTCAAGGGAAATCACAAAATTGAAATGTATGATATATTATTTAAAAACTAAAATAAAAGTACTAAATAAAAGCTGAGAAAGATTAAAGTCATACACAGCAAATAAAACGTGTATTACTGCATTGTTTACTGGACTACTGAGTATTAACATTAGATCATCGCTGTTGTAACCCAGTATATAAATATATATATATATAATACGTTAATTAATCTACAGTATTTGTAACTCCTCCTCCGGAGACATGCTCTATATTTTTACAACTATGTTTTACTTTATTGTCACATTATCTATTTTTACATGTGGAAAAATCATTGTAGTGCCTTATGAAACATTAATTAATATGCTGCCTATAAAAGGTAAATCTGGCTTTTATCTTTGAGTTTCTTGTAAGATGCAGTGGTCACACAGTCTGTTGAATACTGTCACTGTCTGAATGTGTAACAGGAGAATAAGTGGATGAAGACATTTCTGGAGGAGGAGCAGAAGTCTCGCAAAGAGCTGGAGAGAGTGGTCCGGAAACTGGCCAAGCAGAAGAATGATTGTGTTTGGGATGACGGCGGCCACTGAACACATCCCTATGATCAGCCTCATCCTGGTGTGTGCGTGCGTGCGTGTGTATGTGTGTGCATGCATGGGTACATTTTATGTAAGCATGCTTGCAGGAGCACAGAGAGGGTCGGTGTGTGTGTGTGTGTGTGTGTGTGTGTGTGTGTGTGTGTGTGTGTGTGTGTGTGTCGGTTTTTTTTGTGTATCTGTCTAAGTTGCGTCTCCATATTTCAATCTCACATTGCAGAGTTGGACTCTGACGATGATACTTAGAGTTTCTTCACTCCAAGTGCTGGAGCTTGATTTAACATTGTGATGAAATCTTATCTGTCTTCCTGATCCAGCCTCACTAGATGAGACAACGAATATGCTTCCTCCTGAAGCAGCTCAGCTAAACCGGGACTGATTTTTAAATAATGGGATGTTTCAAACATACCGCCTCTGGGCTACTGGCACTGTGAACACTCCCCAGCAAATACAACTATTTTGGACAAGGACTGAACAAGTTCTCTGCTTCTTTTGCTTCACTTGGAAAAAAGAAAAGGAGCTCAAAGCCATCGTGTCCAATAGATGTTCTTTTGCATGCACTTCTGTTACCAAGGGGACCGATGTCCTTGTCCTCACATCATGGCGTTTTTTGTCATTTTCATATTTTTATTTGTCATAAGGGCACCCCCAGTGGTGGAAAATTGATTCATTGCGCTTTTGTGAGGACGTGCAATCGGCAGTTTTGTAACATTCTGGATGTTGACATACACAAGTTTCCAGCTGTTTAATGGCGTTCAAGCAAATCCAACAGGTTCGCTCATTGTCTTACAATCAGTTGTTTCCAAAATGCAGCCCTGTTTATTTAAACTGCATGAATGTACAGTGTTTCTACAGTACCAATTCTGCATCAGAAGTGTGATAATCAAGATATTCAGATATATAATCCAAAGCTATCAGGGATGTAGCTGCATAATAAAATAGAAAAGGCATAACTATGTATCATTTATTATATAAGAGTATGCAAATAATGACAGATGTCATCCCTGCTCTTACTAAAATATATTATCATTTTACCATATTAATAATATAGCCTGGCTTTATTTTGGATTTTTAAGAAATATTCCTATTTATTGTTCATCCAAGCATTTAAATGTGGGTGTTAGCCTTATAGATCTAGTTCTGCTGCCTTTATGTCCGTCTGGAATTATATTAAACGACACTGATGTGTAAAGGCAGAAACAATATCCTTATTGTGGCCAAGGGAAAAAGAGACTTTTATCATTACAAAAGAGGAAAAACAACTTTAATAATGAGTGTGACTTGATGATTTAGAGGTTTCTGTTTTGCAACCTCTTTGGCCTCCTACTGGGTTCCTGCAGAGCTTATGGAGACAGACTGAGGAAATAAATGGAGAGAGATTTATTTGTTGGTGTAGAGTAGAGCTCAACTGTTTAAGTGCCTCCCAAAGGGGTCGATAAACTTGAGAGTTTAAGACCAGACTGGGACTTAACACATGATTTGTACTGAAAGTGTCAGAGATGGATTGTGGTGATATTTTAGTGAGAATGGCTTGGCTCAGTGGGCGTACATCGGATCTGATAACAAACAGGGCTCTGTGTGCTGTTAAACTTGCGGCCTCTTTGCAATACAGCGGTACATTTCCTCATGAGGCTGAGTGTGTGCACTGTCAACACTGTTATCTACTCCTGCTGCGCTGCAGAGCAGCAGTGGATGTTATTGAAATGCAATAAGTGACTGCTTTACTGACTGACCTCTGGGTGAGTCCCAGCGTGTTAGGCCAGATTTGGAGATATTGCAATAATGAATGAATTAACCCAATTGATTAACCAAAAAAGCGCCAGGCCATGTGGTTTAGCCACCACACAGTTAGGCTGTTCATTTTGTTCCCTTTGCCTTTATTTAATTAAGTCTCTGCTTGGTATTGATGATTGTTTGAAGACCACAGACCGGGTCCCATGTTTCAATACAAATGATACAAATTTTAATAATATTGTGATACTGTTCAATCCCTGTGGGGAAGTGCTGTGTTTGAGTGCACCTCTTTACAGGGAGGTGAGAGCACTGTGTCGGGTACAAGGCAGCACCGGTACATCTGCAGCAGAGCCACTGTCCGGCTCGGGGGCGCTGAGCTGAGGTAAATTCTTGGACAGTTGCTGGGACCTGGTTCCTACTTGGACTCAAAGTGAGCAAACAGAGGCTGTGCTGCCTGCACAGATGTACAATCACGTTGCTGTCCAGATTAACGATGTTGCTGTTTCTGTATTTTAAACTGTTTTCATTAAGTATAACATACTGTAGTTTTCAATTCCCATTTGCCTCAGTGAGCACTTACTGGTGGGAGGGGGCTGAACTCCGGTTTCATCTTGTTTATTTGACATGACATCTCCAGACCACTGTGTGTATTGTTTTTGAAAGGTTGTTCTATGCAATTATTGTTGTTGCAAGTATTGTAATGCTTTTTTTTTCTAGACACTCTGTACTTTATGTTTGGTATGGTCATTCTTTTATTAAAAATTTAATATAACAGCTTGAGTTAAGCTTCTGACATTATTTTAACAGCATGGGGAATGGAAAACTCTGAGAGATTTCAGCCTCCGTGTTGTTTTTCAACCACACAAAGCACAAACTGTGGGCTCCCTTTTTATTCATAGTAGAAAATCCACCAAGTATGGCTTTTCCATGTAGCGTTTAGCACATGTGCGCCTCAGGAATTTGTAGGTTGTTCAGGTTCAACAGTAAGAAACCCTATGTGGAAGGAGTGACTAGAATAGATGACATCCTGTGAGAGTGCGTCGCCTCTGCTTCTGTACACACCTCCAAAGATATTCAAATTTTCCATGCTCTTCTGCTCGTGAAACACTACTGGGTTTTGTGATGTGTGTGTGTGTGTGTGTGTGTGTGTGTGTGTGTGTGTGTGTGTGTGTGTGTGTGTGTGTGTGTGTGTGTGTGTGTGTGTGTGTGTGTGTGTGGTGTGTGTGTGTGTGTGTGTGTGTGTGTGTGTGTGTGTGGTAGTAATCTGCAAACCTCCACTGTACATTTTACTTGTGATGAGTTGGTGGAGGATGATTTTTTTTATATATATACATATATATTACTCACCCAGTGAGTTAAAGCCTTCATGTTAGTCACCAAGCAGGCTAAACATTATTTCTTTACTCATACCTGTGGTGTGAGGTGCAGCCAGTGATTCAATAAAAAAAACCAGGTCAGCGTCTGTCACTTGTACATATACATTTTAACCCTTTCATTTACCAGGAATCAAAAAATGATCACTAAGAATTATGTGTCAAATAGAGACTGTGCTTTCTGCACACATGTACAACCACGTTGCTGTCCAGATTAACGTTGTTGCTAAACGTCACAATGTTTTTTGTCATTTAATAATTATTAAAATGTCTTCCAGTTTCCATGTCATTTAGGTCAGTGTTGGTCTAAATCCAATTATATACAGAGTAAAAAAAAAATCAAGATATTGCTTCTTGAGTTGTGTAAAATATCACAGTAATGCACTCATACATGTCAGTTAAGACAGTTTTAAGTTCATTGTGATGGATTACACAACTCAAACCAGTTTCAGCAGTCAAACTGGTTAAGTAATTATGACTCACACATGGAAATGAATGTAAACCATTGGCTAAATGGAGTGAAAGAAAAAACTTGTGGAAAGTGGAAAGTCTTCATTCAGCTCGATTTAAAAACCCACTGTAACTTGTTACTAGGGAAATATTGCAAAAACATTCATATGTTTACACTGGAAGTATCCCCTCACTTTGAAAGTTAATCTTTGTCACACCACTGAAAACAACATGCAGTTTGACATGTGTGCACTTGTAAAGGATCAACATTACTGAGAGTAGTTCCCCTCTCAAGTGGTAACCTATATCTCTAGTAGTCCTGTTTATTGTGGCTTAGCGTCATGAGAAAATGCTCGCGTTTGCTGTGTGGTTACTTGCGTCCTAGAAATACAATTTATGACCAAAGTGGAACAGGCTCAGCTGGCGGGGTTTTGCATTGACAGTAAATATGATACAAACCAAAAGAGAAGCACTTTGGTTATGCTAAATAAGTATTGTTAAAAACTTTGCTGTTTTAATAACGATCTGGATGTTTTTAACTTGTCAAAATAAAAAAAAGAAAAACCCTGTTGGTCATTTCTTGATCCCAGAAAATGGCAGCAAACCTTTCTCTTACACAATTTATAATGTTCTACGTTTTCATGCAGAATTAGCTGTGCAACCCAACACTGCCAACATTACTCCAGATGCTTCAGTCTAATCTATATAATGAGCAGATGCAATACAAACTGATGCAAACACAAGTAAGATTTTAGTTTTAAATATAAAAGAAAAATAATTTCACATTCATACAATCTCATCTACAACAATAAATACAGAACAACCATCTGTAACAACAGCACAGAAACACACAATTATAGAAAAGTTAATAAATTATAGTTATAGAATGTGGTTTCCTTGAAAAGAAGTCATCAATCCAGGGTATTAAACAGTGTTCTCAGTAGATTCATATCCATATCCATTTGTCCACTGAGTTCCCTCTCTTCAGCTTAGTTCCATGCACTTGCTTATAAAGAGTTCCTACAGTTTGTACATCCCAAAGGTTGTGGCTTTGTCATCGTAGTCCACCAGCGAAAGGTTTGGCACCCAGACGCTAAGCTGGTATCCTTTCTCCAGCTTGACCACCTTCCCCTGTGTGGCTGTGCACATTTTGGGGATCTTCTCAAAGGAGCTGTGCAGGCTGCAAGAAGCTTCCATCACCACTGTTGCATCTTCTTTTTCGCTTTTCCTCAGCATGATTCTGTTAGCCAGCGGGTCCTTTGGGTGGCTCTTGGAGAAGGTCACCGTGGAGTAGACGTAGTATTCACCTGGCTGCAGGATGGTCAGCCAGCTCTCTTCATAGTAGTTAATGTTCCTACGAATGGAGGGGTCCATATCCCACGTGAGGAACCCCGCTGGAGAGACAAAAAGAGAGGTTTATGTCATTGAATTATTACCAAAAAAATCTTTACTCTGAATTCCCAAATAGATGTTTGACCATTTGTGATTGCATCGGGAAAAAAAGTGTAATTTCCAGTTTCTCACCTGAATTTTTTTCTCCTGTTTTCCTGTTGACCACCATGGCTGCCAAGGATCTGAAGCCACTTCTCTGTTCTTTTGATGATGATGAAAAAGCAACTGTAGAAAAAGAACAAACATCTGGTCAGAGATTTTTATTTTTTTTGCAATCAACTTTATGTATAAAATTAGTTTCAGGAAGGAATAAATAAAAAGAAATGTACCTTGTCCTTCAGCCATGGGAGGTCTCTCCTGTAGGAATGAAGAAAGATGATCAGTAAAATGTCCTGAAATCTGGATTTCCCTGTGACATTTAACATTTATATTTCGTATTCAAATAGAAAAAGCTTTCTCTTTCTTCTTTCACAAAATGCTTGCTTTGTAAGAAGAAACTGTGCTTACGCCTCACCTGCATGCATGTTCAAGAGCATTTCCTGTGTCTATGTGAATTTCACAGATCTATTTCAGTAGCCTATGTGGCTGAGACCATGTGCAGAGCTGTAGACAGTTGCTTCATGTGTTAATTTGAAAATGCAACTGAAAAAAAAGTCTGTATTATAGTTTCAGTTGTTGAGAATCTTTTTTCAAGTTTAATAGTGGGTGGATATGCTTTAAAACGTGTTTTTTCTTTAAGCCATCACCTTTATTAATTAAATTAAATTAAGTAATTCATTTTAACTTGTTATGACCTGGAATATAACCAATACTTAATATAATTCTTAATACAATTTCAACTAGAATATATGAACTGTTCTTTTCTAAATTCTTCAGACATGAGAAAATATTTACCATTTTGTCTTTGTAGTACAGAAAGATGAATCCTCCAGCAGACAGCAGTAAATGCAGCACTACCACACCAACCAAGAATCGGATGAGAGGCTTGCTGTGGCCTGGGGATGGAAGTTGAGTTGGGATGAGGACAGAGTGGGACCTGTTGAGGCGCGGAGGCACCGGCGGAGGCGCCAGGCTGGTCTGGTAAGTGTTGATCATTGTAGAGAGTCACGGTGAAATCTAGAGCTGCCTGCTGTCCGTGACATCCCATGCACATCTGAACTGCTGCTCTCTCGAGCAACTGAGTTTTTACTCTTGCTACTTCCTGGAAGCTCTGAGGTCCTCAAAGTGAAAATCTACAAGAGATGTGACCTTTGGCGAGTACATGTATGCATTCATGTGAAATACCTTCTTACATGGTTTTTTCCCCTTTTTTCTTTCTGTTACCTAAACTTCTCAAAATATCATATGACTTGGCATTACACAGTATTTCTGTGTGACAGTGCCGCACACTTCTATTTTTAGCAAATAGGAAAAATTCACATTAAGTTCATTGTAATGTATGACATAAAATAATATTCAATGTTGGAAACTTTGCAAAAAGCATACCAGTAGGCCTGTTTACAAAGTGTTCACAAACATCAGCAAATAGATGATTGACAGTAGATGCAGGAAAGAACACATTTACTACACACTTCTTTTAATAGCGCATGAGTGTGATAGCTCAGTGACACAACACAAAACAGACTGTATTAACCAGACAGTCCAAAAAGTAGCAATTGGTGTCTTTTCTCAAAGTGTTGGTCTGATTATTTGGTCATTTACTTCACAAGTGAATTCAGGAGGGACACCTCTAAAAGAAAGGCCACATGTGAGATGAAAGCATTCTGATTTCAAGTAATTATTTATTCACACACCACACAGTTGTCAGCCTGTAATAACCATCGAATATGAACTCCACTTAGTTGTGGCAACACAGTCACATTGTCATGGCTGCAGCAGTCTCATCTGGCTGATGCGAAACATTTTCTGTGGCATGTGTACCACCATTAGTCATGGAATGTTGTAAAAGCGTGAAGTAATGATGGTTTGGTTTCTGTGAAGTTGCAAGATTAGTAGATTAAATTATTTCTTAACAGCTGTGAGTCAGTGCAGCTTCAGGGCCTTGTGCGCTGGATTTACACGAGTGACAGGATCAGGAGAGACCGACATCAAAAAATCCACATTTGAGATGAAAAGTCACAGCCATACTGTTATTTTGTTATGTAAACATATTAATTATAATATAGACAGTCCTTTTTAAAATTACATGCCACTATTTGTTACTGATTGTTTGTAATATATTTAACCTTTTTTGAATGTTGAAGTAGCATTTTGTTGAAAGAGTACAAGTTAATCCGGCACAGGTGGTGCCACAATGTGTTGTGCTCTCATCCGCCTTAATATGGATAATATACTGCTCTTTATACCATACCATACCATACCATCCACAAAAGCTTATTTGAGTAGATTTTTACCATTGAAAAATGCACATTGTAAAATGACTGACATGCATACAGCCAAAACAACCTCTTGTACTTCCACAAATGCATAGTTGTGGTAAGCAACCACTTAGAGAAGACTGAAAACATTCATATCATGCAACTTTTGCAACACCCCAAAGCTTCCTCTGGTGGTACAACTGATAAGTTATATGTAGACTATTTACATGTAAACAATTACTGTAATAAATGTTGATAAACACTATTATTTGGCTACTTTGTCATCTCTACTCTGTGCCAGACAATATAAAATTAGTTGAGTTAAATTCAAGTAACCAATAGTTACTGTGTAATGCCATAGTGATACCGTATATGTTAAATGATGTATTTTCTCTCCATTAAATGGCATATTACACAGTACTATATTGTTGTATATGTGGTTGCTGTTTGTTGTGGTAAAGGAAAACAATTGAGAGACAAGGGTAATGCATCAAAATCAAAGACGCATGTAAGACTAATTTAAAAGTTGGAGTTTATTTTTATATATTTGTATGTAAACCATGACAGACATTCATTGATTTGTAGATTTTTTTTTTTATATAAGTCTGCATTTCAATGCTCTCAGGGAACAGAGAGAGAACAGTACATAATGTATTTCCATAGCATTCATTCAGAGCATATACTATACATTGGCATTATGCATATGTGGAAGGTCAACATATGACCAACTTAAATATGCATCTGAGCAGTGGCTGGACTGCATGGCACTGAGTACATTCACATGTTACAGATTTGACAGTGACATTCATCTTCATGTGTAAAATCAGAGGCAGGAGGTGTTGAGAGCTAGAGGGCGGGTGTGTCTTTTAGTTGCACTTTGGATTGTGGACATTCATTCAGAAAACACAGTCACAGTCTGTCAGATGAAAAAGATTTTTCATGGAGTGTAGTGGACAACGAGTATGTGGCGCTCAGTGTGCCGGCTACAGAGGGCGGTGTTCCTGGAGCCGCTGTGGGTCTGAGGTTGTGCAGAGCTCAGAGAAGTTTGTCTATGAATGGGGAAGAAGCCTGAAAGCTGTGTCTTGGGAGCTGGGTGCACATCTCCATCTCCGCTGCACTTCATCAGAGCCACAAAACATCTGTAAAACTGTGTAAAAGCACAAAACAGGATGTTAAAAAAACCACCTCATTTGGTTAAAGCTGGCATTCATATGTTGAAGGGGAATATTCTTTATATTAAGGGTACATTGAATCATAATTTTAACACTTTTTAAATCCATAATAATGTGAAGTAGGACCTTGTTGCTAATCATGAAAATGTAAATGCAATGGAAAATAATAGTCATATGCAATAAAAAGTTATTAGTCACATCATGTATTTATGCTTGTAGGAACAATTGTTGTTGCCCATATTAGGCTTCAAGGGAAGGAGAGTGCATGTGATTATCATAGACATGACCGTGCCATCCAGTGTGCTGCATGAAGCACCTAAGAAGTGAAGAGACACTGGGAGTAAAGTGACTGAGACTGAGCTGAGCTCTCCTCTGTGGATGTCATTTTATTTTCAGCTCTTTTATACAATTAGAGACAGAGCTGCAGCATACTGTATGTGCTGCAGCCAACAGATCTTACATACTTGCATACATACATACATCAATCTCGTGACAGATGCAGTGAAAGCCTGGACTATGGGTCATCACACTCATCACCACCCAGTGCAGCTTTCTCACCTGGTTGTTGAAGAACATGTAGATGACAGGGTTGACAACGGTGCTGAACTTGGCCAGGACTGAGGGCACCACACTGGCCATAGGTGTGACCAGCCCCAGCCTGCCGAAGGTAGCCATGAGGGCGGTGATGCCGTAGGGCATCCAGCAGAGCATGTAGCAGGACACCATGGACAACACCATCACCAAAATGTGCTGCTCCCTGCGCTGAGCTGCCAGCAGGTTGATCTTACCCACCTGCAGACATGAGAGGTGAAGAGAGGAGGAGACAGATGTTAAACCTGTCTTGACCAAAAATTGAAATCTAAATACTATTTTCTATACATGTCTGTGTAGTTGGTGTGTTTTTTATTTTTTTGTTTGGTTAAATTCATTGTCTTAGTCATTCTATGTCATTTCATGATTGATTACACTAAAACTACACAATGTGTTGCATTTGCAAATGTCCTTCTTTGGTGCCATCCAGTGGTGTTATCAAAAAAAGACAATGGCACAGTGGTGAATACTGATATACCAACCTATGGGCAATGAAAGGCATGAAAGCAACACGCTGGAAGCAGCTTCCTACAATACGATTTTAATATTTCTGCAAACAAAGATCCACCAGAACAATGTGAAAAAAAAGGGCAACACAAATTCGTTTTCTGATGAAGGCTGTAAGGTGTGAGAAAATCTCTGAGAAAGTCACTAAACAAACTTTGAGTTAAGAGGTTTTTTGTTGAAAACGTGGTAGATTTAAAGGGCCATGTCAGATTTCTTTTTTTTTTGTTTTGTTTCTGCTTTTCCATAATGTTTGCAGAGTGTATGGACAATTACAAGCAAATAGGTCAAAGTCATGGCCAAGGTCAGTTTATTTTTCTTCTTAGGTAAAATTGGTTTGCAGTGAGTCAGCCTCCTTTAACACAAACACAAAGAGCACAGGACAAGGACATGTCTGTCACATTGCTCAAGGCGAAAAGGAAAACCCCTGGTAGAAACAAGGTATGGAGGAGGAGTAGGAACAAGATGAAAGAAATATCAAGTAATCAGTAAAAAACATTGGTAGGTAAAAAACCGGTGACATACATAAAACCACATTGGAAGATCAGGTATGTGTGGCATCAGTAGGAAACAAGATAAAAGAAACCGCACAAAAGTTTTTTTCCACTTGTTAATAACACTAATGGCTGCAACACTGTTTTTGTGTTGTGTTTGCGGTTGGGTTTACAGGCTGGCACTGTGAGCCTCCGTCCTGATGGGAGCAGCTAAAATTCAGCATTAAGAGGGTGGGAGTCATAATTTAAAATAGGGCCAACCAGCCATCCTGTGTAACTGTTTAATGTACAGGGATAATGGGTAAGGCTGAGACTCTCCAATCAGCCTGCTTGACCATTTTATTGTTTTGTTTAAACTGTTTTTATTTTTAGGGGACAAGTTCCCAAACCATGAAACAAGAGAGAACTATATGACTCAATAAAACAAGGTCAACATGATTCTGTTAACGTGGAAAAAGGACAGTTTTCTAAAACGGAACAGGCACTGGTGTCCCCTTTTTTAAAAGTATATTTTTTGGGCTTTTTTGTCTTTAATGGATAGTATAGTTGAGACAGACAGAGATGGGGAGACAGAGAGAGGGGCAGCAAAGGGTCAGGATTCGATACGGGCCCTAGATAGGACTATAGCCTCTATATATATGGGGCACCTGCTCTACCAACTGACCTAAGAGCCCTTTTTACACATATCTTCACCATTTGCCTCAAAGTCCAGTTTGCTGTCAGTGACAGTTCCAAGATATTTTATATGTGTTGACACAATCCACCGTTTGACCTTTAAAAATTGTTACATCTTTTTTGAGCCTATTTGCGAAAGTCAATTGTCATGTCTTTAGTTTTAGAAATTTAGCTTTTTGTCCTTATTTGGGTCAAACACCAAAAGCACTGGATCCTATGAAGCATTTCTCAAAATGCAACTCAAGAGCATAATTCCTGGTCTGGCGTTATGTTTCAAACACACGGGCATCTTTCACCGAGGACTTCTTGTGACATGTAAACTGAAACCAGTGGAGAGTGGCTTAAATATCCATCCTTTTTCAGCTATGTATCATGACAAACCCCAAAAAACCAGACCTTTTGTCTCTGATTCTGTGCAACAGGATGAGTGACGGACATCATGGATCAGTAGAACAGACCGACACGTCAGACTCAGTAATGGCTGTGTCTCCGTCACCATAGAAGGTCTCATTAAAAAAAAAAAAAGTGCATGGTTCAAGTTTGGTCTGTAGCAGCAGCCGTGTGGACACTACACATGCTCCGGTGTGTTTCATTACAGCTGTCCTGCTGGTTTTTATCGCCGCGCACTGTGGCTGTGGGCTAAAATTAGCTTGGATATATCATGAGCACGGTGGTTAAAGCGTTGCCTCATCTGCTGTGACTGTCACCTCCTCAGTATTGATTTCATCCCCCTGTGGTCACTGCCTGGTGTAATTACCACTCTGACGCTCATCACGGTGCTTCATGAATGAATAAGAATGTCAACCTGGTGAACGTGGCCCTCGTCTATGTCACATTACTGCACATCTTTCACACGATCAATTAAACTTCACCTCGTTGCCGATGCGTCCAACATCCCCTATCATGCAACGGTCATCAGCTCAGTTGATCTTTTGTTCTGTTTCGAGTTTTACCCACAGAGAACCTCTATGTTATTTCAGCAGCATAAATATACTCAAGAGTGCTACAGAGTTGTGCTCCTCTAAATATATGGAAATAGTTATAATAATTCTTTCTTTTGTTTTATTGTTAGGAAATATGTGCATTGTCAATTCAACAGCACAAGATGAATATAGGAATGGTCTTAATCTCAGAAGTGCATGGCAGTTCCAAGAAGAAGCTTTATAGACAGCCTTGTGAATACAATCTAAATGTGATGCTGTCATGTGTAGAAAAAAAAACCCAGCCCTGATCCACACTGATGCTGTTGATATAAATGCCATCTCTCCTTCTGACGTGTCAGTTTCAGTCACCTTTGAGAAGCCGCCAGAAGGCTCTGTGCACTGATTGGTCTTGTTTCTAAGAAAAGCCTAAGGCGGTACTCTCGGTTGGAGGGAGACTGGTGTGCGGTTGAGCCCCCCATTCAACAGCGCGGTAATCAAGTCAGCAAAGCCCTCATACGCTCCGACTCCCCCAGGTGCACCGGGTTTAAAAAAAAAAGAAAAGTGGAGTCGCTTATATAATAGCAGGTATCCATTAGTAACAGTTTGCTTCCACAATCTAAAAATACCTTCTAGGTGATTCATTAATAGGAGTAGTAGCAGGAAAGTGCATGGAGGGACCCAACACCAATTTGGAGCCCTTTATTATTACTTACTTGTGAGACTGGTGAGCTTATATAAGCCCCACTGAGGTGGGGATGAGTCACTGGAGACTGAGACGCTGCCCCTCATTCCCTCTCCTGATGGATAAATTGATTGTAAGATTGTAAACACAGAGCGGTGGCTTCTTGGATTATCTGGTTTGATGCTCTTTGAAATTACCTTTAAAGAAAAAAAACGTGGATTCGGAGGAGTGAGTGTTAGTGGGAGTTTGACAGGCGTCACTCAGCCTCCGAGCTATTAAGGCTTCATGTCTGAGCAGATGGACATGGTGAAAGGCGGCACTTTCAGAACATTATCCTGAGAAAATGACATCTCTATGCATGCAGCCTGCACCATGTGTGTTTGAATACTGTACCTTTGTACAGTATTTAATCTGTATGCTTTCCTGCCAGAAAATTGTTACTGAAACATAGCAAGAGTGTCATGTGAGTGACTGTACAGGGTGGCCATCACAGACAACTAGAAAGGCAACACCACGCCTAGTTAGGTGGCACAATTAAACTGCAAACAAGGAAGAAACACCTGTGATTTAAAACATGGGGAAATGAATTCCAGTGGAGACAATTCCCTTCAAGCAGAAAGTGAAGTATCTCTAGTCTGTCAAAACAACAACAGACGCAACTGGAAGTGCACATCTGTTTCTAAATTTAGACCCAAGCCACTTTAGCTCTGAGCTGCCGTCTCTTTTCAGTGATTTTCTCATTTGTGTTTTTTTAATTTTACGGGACGCCATGCGCATTTAAACCTAAATGATGTAGGCTACATGCACAATAATACAGATACAAATATAGAAAGAGAGCAACAGTGCTTGACTTGTACTTTATACTTTGTGTCTTCTTTGCCTTCCTCTTTGTTTGTTTGTTTTTCTCCCCCATCAAACACACTGTATAAAGAACAATTCATTAAAGAAGTTTTATGAATAAATGCATGTCCCAGTAGATGATATGGTAATGAGACTTTATATCTGGTAAGTTAGTTGTTAGCCTTATGTCTGCCACGTTAAAGCAGCTTATGTGTTTAATAAGTTGTGCCTTTTCTAAGAGTGTAACAGGTTGGTGTCCACTCACCCTCCTCATTGCAAGCAGGATTCGGCCATAAGAGTAGACCATGAGTAGAAGGGGCAGCAGCAGGCAGAAGATGAAGAGACATAACACGTATGAGACGCTAGTGGGCGAGCGGAGGTGCCACTGGACGGAACATGTTGTCCCGGGTCCTTCGGGGCCATAGCTGCTCCAACCCAGGAAGGGGGGCAACGTCCAGAGGAGGGAGTAGAGCCAGGAGCCTCCGACACAGAGCCAGGCCTTCCTGAAGTTGGAGATGTCGACCTGGGAGGAACAGAGCACGGTGGTGTAGCGCTCGTAGGAGAGGACAGACAGGGACACCAGGGACACAATCCCTTATGGTGCAAAAGAGGAGAAAACAGACACAAATCTTTTGTTACTGTACGGAACAACACTTCTCACCAACAACTTTAGACTGGTTTCCGCTGGTTGATGGACAGTCTATACAACCCAACCTGCCACGCAGTATCATGCTAAGTGCCTTTTATTTAATGGTAATAACAAGGCTAAACTTTCATGTGAACGTCTGTGACCACACGGTGTGATGAAAGCATGTGCCCTCTTACTGCTGTCGATCTTCATGGATCTTTGTCAGGGCGCCACTAAATGTACTGTATCAATCAGTGGAGTAATTATAGTGTAGAAACCACTGACTGAAAGCACATCACAGACCACCAGCTCTGTAAATGCCTGAGGTGACTGTGGGCTACCTGAAGGTGTGTGGAAACGTCTTTCTTTCTCCTTTTACTGTGACAGAAAGCCTCGAGACCCCGAAGACCCAGAGGGAATTATCCACGCTGACATGATGTTCAAGCTGCTGTCATCTTTTCATACTACCTCTGTAGACGCCAACAATGTTTGCGTCACTTGGGCCACCTCTTCAGCCCATACTGAGCTATCTGGACTGCCGTGACATTTTCCCACAGACGTTCACACTTCATACACACTGAATCCTGATGACTTTGGTTATCACCTGCTATCTTTCTCCTCTAGCACTAGCATGAAGTGTCATTTGAAATCTAAAAAAAAATCACAAAATTGAAATTTGTGACACATATTCATGTTCCTGAAATCCCATTTAATGCCATTATCACATTAATACAATTCTCATCTCAAGGATCTTGCTATCCACATAACAGTTTGAATATTGAGAAAATGTCTTGGTTAAGTTAGGTTTTAGGTTGGATATGTGCTTTACTTAGAATACTTGTGTGAAAGAAAATGTCTATGTGTTAGTTTGTGTCTGTTTTATTGCCTTTTCAATGCAATTCCGATGTCTTACCTCTGCAAATGCCTCTGTAAAGCACTTTTAATTACATGCGTCTGAATGGTGCTTTATGAATCAACCTTTAAGGGGCATCGAAGATTGCATGGATGTGTGTGTTAAGAGTGACTCATCAGCAGGATTATGACATAATACAAGTCTTTCTTTTGTCCAACAAATATAAAGACAGGGTGTGCTCTTCTAACTTGGCTGCAAAAACCCTAAATCTTTTGTTGTAGTTCTTGCCTGTGCTGTGAGTGAACTCAGGATTCAACAGAAAAAAGAGGTCATGGGAGCAAAACCAAATGAACTTCATCAAATCTCACAACCGACCTCAATCATCCTCACAAGTTGAATAGACTGCAACAGTACAACTTCTCTCATAGTCACTGGCCACATCTTGACCTGGTTATGTTGTCATTGGTGGATTAAAAAAACTAAACAGAACTGTTTCTTCTCAGATGTCTCTCAAATCAGTGACACTTTACACTGCAGCATATTTCTGCTTTTCATATAGGAAAAAATGCACTTCAGTTGAATTTTGCCACTTTATGATTTTACACCACTACATTTTAAAGAGAAATATTGTGATTTTGACACATATATGGCACTATTTTAAATGGTCAGATTTGAATATGCTATATTGCACTGAAAGCAGATTAGCCTACATTGATCAGTAATGATCCAATCATAATTCTCTAAGATGCTATGTAAGTTAATTGTTTCTAGCTTTAGACTTTGGTAAAGTTTACTTGAAAATTGTTACCTATGGCTATTTCTCCAGAGAATCAAAACTTCAATTACCACTCGGCTTCAAAAAAAAAGGTAGGCTAGTAATCACCCAACTTGTTGAATTTATTATAAAAGTTCCTAGTTTCAACACAAGTGGGAAACATGTACAGTATCTCTGTATGTGCAGGAGTCTCTTACCAAAGAGGGAGTTTGCGAACCCGTACCACTTGCAGCCGTGCTCTCCGATGAGCCACCTCCCGTGCAGACTGGCTGCGAAGCTGAAGGGGGTCCCGAAGACACAGACGAGGATGTCGCTCAGGCTGATGTTCAACAATATGAGGTTGATGGGCGTCCAGAGAGCGCGAAACTTTGCAAAGACGAGCAGCGCCAGGAAGTTGTTGAGGATTCCCGCCACTAAAATGAAGCCGAGGCATACTGCCACCACCGTGTGGCCGGTCCGGCTCAGCCCGCCGGGGACGTGGGGGGACGCCGGGGTGTCCCGCAGGGTGACGTCGGTGCTCAGGCTGGAGCTGGAGCTGGAGACGGAGCTGTCTGTGGTGCTGAAATTGCAGCCGCGTATGAGCACGACCATAGTAGTAGTGAGGAGAGCGGAGGGGCTGCTGAGGAACCGGACACACGGCGAGCAGCTCCACGCACTGAGAGGGCCGGTAGGTTACCACACATACAGTCACTGTGTCAGGAGGGCTGTAGGTGCCCTGTGCAAAGCTTTATACCTACACCCTTTCAATAAACGCTAAATAGCCTACCCCCCACCCCCTTCTCTCTATCTCACGCAAACACTCACAGTCACTTCCCCCCCTTCTTGGAATCACTCCACTTATTAGCCTACAGAGTCCCTCTGATCAATCACAACGATCAGTATAAACACAATAAATTCACCAATCAATTACTTTTTCAGCTGTGAAATTAAGTGAATGTCACCTGTGAAAATAGTCTCAGCGCAATACACAGAAATGCACTTCATTTACAGCTGAAAAAGCAACTGATGATGGTGAATTTATTGTACTGATCGTTGTGATGAAGTGATTGTTATGCTGTGTGTTTCTCCTATATATTCATCTTCCATGTTAAATTTGGGTACAGCTTTGAGAGGACCCAGGCCAATGATAGCTGTAGTGCAGGTGTCAAACTCAAATAGTAGGCTATGCCGCGGGCCAGAATTTAAAAAATGGTAGCCTAAGTCGAGGGCCACATGGTTGTTTATTGAGTGACTAATTGAAATGACCTTTTTGCACATATTGAACCTAAAACTAATAAAGCTTGTAAGTTGCATATAAAACAACAATAATCATTAAATAAATAAATAAAACAGTTGCATTCATTTCTACTGGCTCTATCTGCAGCTTTCATTTCTAGGGATGCACATGATTAACCATTAACCAATATCAAGAACTTTGACTGATTAATATCGATTAATATTTTTTTAACTTCTATGTGTCAACTTGGGGGCTTGATGACACGTGCAGACTTACAATCGTGCCTTCAGTCATATCAGTCATTCGTTTCTCAGCAGGAAGTTAGACATGTGACAGTTATGCAGCGCAGTCCAGTGACAGACGGTCAGACGACAAACGTAAAGGGACGTCTGCGTGTGCATCATCTGTAACAACGGCGCTGCTAAAAAAAAAAAAAAAGAAAAAGAAAAAGAAAAAAGTAGCTACGGTAGCTATGTGTTCTCCAGCGTTCCCCAGTGTTCACCTTCTTTTTACAGTCTATGGTGTTCACCTGCAGGCAGTGGCGTGTTTAGGGAGTGGTCTTGGGTGGCATGGGCCACCCCTGAAATATGATTGGCCTCCCCATGTGCCACCCCAAAATATGACGGGCTATATGCCCAGTCAGAGGCATTTTATACATTGTATGCTTTTGTCAAGTAGAAATTTCTTTTTCAAGAATAAAATATTGAGGTTTTCTATCACAATTGTATGTTGCCACTCCTGTATTGTGACTAGTTTTTCTTGCAGTGTTAGTAATTGAGGTTTTGCTGACAAAACTGGGTATGGCTGCAGGCACTCATGCTCAAGCTTCATGCCACCCCACCATTAGTCAGTGCCCCAGTTGGGCCACCCCTATCAAAAATGTCTGGACACGCCCCTGCCTGCAGCTCCACAGAGGAGCTGTCAGAGGAGCTCTGCTGTTCGGCTGCACTCGCGCTGTGTGCTGTGTTTCATAACGGCAAGAAAAAAAAAGCACATCGTTGATCACCCTCTCAATTGACAACAGAGGATCAAGTTGCTGGTGCTGATGAACAAGTGGGACTGGGACAAGGACTCGCGCTCGCGGCCCCCTGATAGACGTGCACTGGCAGTGCATTGTGGGATTTGTAGTTTTAGTGGTACGTTACGTGCAACATACCGGCGGGCCATAATTAGATATTATCATACGGGCCAAAGATAATTGGACATAATTAAGCACTCGCGGGCCACGAGTTTGACACATGTGGGCTAGAGGGTGTAGTCAATGTTATAGATGACATCCTAGTGTGGGGAGAGAGCATAGAGCAGCATGACTGTCGAACTGCTTGAACGCCTAATCTGAAACTGAACAGAAGTAGGTGTAAGATAAGAATGACTGAAATCACTTACATTCAGTTACACATACAGTTAGATAGCTCAACGGGTAATAGCACTGACTTTGGATTGGGGGAGTTGGGTTAAAGTCCCACTTACGGCTATAGAGCAATAAGAAGAGGGGGAAAAAAAGTTTATTTATTGCAGCCACCCAGTGTCCCTCCACAGCCAGTGACAGTGTGGGCTTGGGATCTATAGCACCCACACTTGTTGTTAGAAATAATAGTAATTAGGCTACACAAAGATTGCCTAAATGTGATTTGCATTAGAGGGAATAAACAGATTGTGATGAAACAACATGGGTAATATATTTATTATTTTCATCTGACACACCAAACACCCTCATTTTTCTTCAGTCTCAGATCAGACTGATTATGCCTGACTCAAAGGAGGAAGCAGGATTAAGGTTTCAAGCCTGAGCGGCTGCTGAATCCATGCCTGCCTCCTGGAGAAATTCATTTTGTCTGCTGTTCCTCCTCCACACCTGCTGTCAATCTTCTTTCTATAGACAGCATCTCAAAGAGATATTTGTCAGCTCTTAATAAGAAGTCCTACCAATCCTACTTCTATACCTGCTACATCTTTCCTGATTCTGTTTTTTTTTTTATACCACTGACTCCACGTGAGCCTTGTGAGCTTTATAAGGCAAAGAAGAATAAAGTGTTCTCCTAATTGGGACCTGTCTTTTTTCTTATATTAAGTTGGAAGACGGCAGGGTTTTGTTTCAGATAGAGCCTGAGAGTTTTCACTTCCTATTTATTTTTATATTTGCATGTGCAGCAAAATCCCATAAACCTCTAGCAGGTACAGTGAAGTATGATATCTTAAACTATAGGCCATGTGACCTCTCTGGTCAGTCACTGATGAACCAGGATTGTTCGCTGGTTCCCGCTGTGTTTTGTTTTAACCTTTTAGAATTCAATAGTCAACACAATAACCATATGAGAAACAGTTAATATGACATTGCTGTTTGTCCAAAGCTTATGTTAGATATTGGCAGTCTAGGAAGGGACTGGCTGATCCTGAAGGAGAGGTTAAAAAATGAGAAGGTCAATTAATAAAGGTCTTAGAGAATAATGTAATTGTAATTTTAACTTCTTTGTATTTTACCCAACCTCCCACCTTCTCACCAACATACCAGACTTTTAAATGTAATTGTAAATACAACTCCTTTGCATTTCAAGAGACACCCAACTTCTCACTTGCTCATCAACACTCAAACCTTTTTGTAGTTTAGATTGTGTTGATAAGATCTCTTAATCACACTCCAGGATGTCGGTGCCGATACCTGTGAAAGACAGAGTGTGAAAAGACATCCTGAGGAGGGGGCTGACCAGCAAACTATGAAGAGATGTAAACACACCCAAGGGGTGGGCTTTTCCTCAAGTATAAATGTTCAGATTTCCTGATATTCAGGGTCTTTCTTAATTTTGAACCGCTAGATTGACCTTTTCTTTGCAAAGAAAATAAAACTTTGTCGGCCGGCAAGAAGTCTCTATTTCATTCTTCACCAAAGCAGAAAAATTTCCACGACAATAACAAAATCTCAGCCAAATACTAACCTAAAAGGACAGAGCTGTGGTTCAGTTACTCACTTTTTACTGAATTGTTTTGTCAAGCTCATATTGTGTGAGTCGGGTCTTAATGATGCTATTTTGCCAGTTAATGGTGGTGCCTTGAAGACTACAGTAGTGTTAAATACTGTTGTCAGCAAGTTTTCAGTTGTGAAATGACAAATTACCATATGAATAATGACAATAAGAAATCATGCATATTCATATTGTGGCAAGGTGAAGAGGGCCCGGGCGGGGATTGAACCCACACCTCCCGGGCAAGAGTCATGCGCGCTTGCCAGTCACCCAAAGGGACATCCCCTTGGCCAAGTAGCCAGGGCACATGATCAATTGGAGGCATAGTGACAGGAACCTCAACTGTCACATCTCTCCCCCTCTTTTCACAAGCACGTCCTCGTGCTTCCGCGCAGGCTGCCACACATTAGGAATCCATGGACCCACCACTAGTACCACATGGATCCTGCCAACAACGCCAGAATGTGGCAAGGTGAAGAGGGCCCGGGCGGGGATTGAACCCACACCTCCCGGGCAAGAGTCATGCGCGCTTGCCAGTCACCCAAAGGGACATCCCCTTGGCCAAGTAGCCAGGGCACATGATCAATTGGAGGCATAGTGACAGGAACCTCAACTGTCACAATATGTCAAATGGTTAGTTCTGTAAGAGGTACACAGTCTTGGAATAAGTTACCACCACACATCAGAAACTGTGACAACTATTTAGTCTTTAAAAAACATCTCAAACATTGGTTAAAAACAAATCAGACATGCACTCATATAGTTTAAATACTGTTTAAAACTGATGTCTGTTCCCGGGCATGTATGGTATATTGTTCTTTAACTGTGGGTCAAATTTGTCTGTTCTTATTTTGTTTGTCTGCGTCTGTTTTGCCTTGATATTGTCTGTCTGTGCTCTGTCTTGTAATTGTCCACTGTATGACTTGTCATCACAAGGTTTTAAAATTCTGTGTTATGTTTTTTAGAAACCTGCCTTGGGACTGCGGCTGAAATTTAGCAGTTGTGCTAAGTCCGGCACATTTACACTGATGCTTAATGTGTCAGTGTTGATGAATGTGCACTGTCCCAATTCAATAAATAAAGAAATGAAATGAAATGAAATATGCACATTAGATGGTTTCTGAATAATAGAGACATTTAAAGACAATGAAACATTATGCATCATTTTACACTGGCAAACAATGGCCAAGTTACTGCACAAACATTAACCCCATGCAATGCTTTCACAAAAGAAACCCAAATTGGAGCCCTGCTATCTCATAATTACAAGAATACAAGAAACGATCTCATAGAAAAGGTTAATTTGGTTATCAGTAACTGGTATGTGAGAAGGGGTAAGGTGCTACCTGATTTAACCTCCTTCCCTGTCCCTTTCAGTTTGAGATGCTAGGAAATATTAATGTCACTGTGGATAATATCATCACTTTTTGGCATTTTTACAAAGCATGTTCCATTCACAAAAGAAACTAAACTAGAGCCCTTATCTCATAATTATGTTTAACTATCTCATGGATGAAAAATGTCACAGCATGTTTCTTAATCCCAATAATGCAAATTAAAAGAAAACCATCATAATTGTGAGATAATATCGAATAAAAACTGCAGGAATTCATGTCAACATAAAGCAAAAAAGGAGCTGTTCATAGCTAATTCAATTTGACTGCCAACTGGAAAGGAATGATGAGCCTATAGAGACCGTATGTAGGCATCATATGTATTTACTTCCACGCATAGTTCCTGCCAGCAAATGTGTTGTGTTAGATCTCAACCAGTGACAATAGCTGAGATAATTACAAGCTCTGGCATTGTCCTATTTTCATCACGCTTCAGTCTGACTGAGATGCTTGGCTCCTGGATGCAGATATACTCAACCAACCCACTATTCAACTAGTGCCCAGGCCTGGCTTGGGGTCCATGGGCCCAGTAGACCCCCATGGTTTACGCAGTAGCCTGCCAGATGGGATGAAACTAATATTAGCTAACACCATCAATAATCCGCCCTCTTTATGCAGAGGCAAATTCTTCTCCATCTGTGTCCATGATTGGTTTATGCGGTTAGATGTGGATATTGTCACCAAGATCCATAACTTACAATTAAAAAGAACAAGTTGGTGAAGTGACACTTAATCAGACTCATCAACTTGTCGCCTCACATATGGATGATCCATGGGACTCATCATGACCAGAAATGATAACAAAGATAAGTGTTGTTTTTTTTTATTTTTAGATAAAAACAGTGTGGGGAGCTCATCCATTAAGCATTTAAATCTCTCCAATCAAACACATGTATTTTAAAGATGGTAGATGTCACCCCGTTGATCCAGATAGGAACATCTCAGATACTATTACTTGGATCAAAGTTTTATAAAGATGGTGAGCAGATCTGGAATACGCAATAGTCTGAATACGTAGAAACTATACTACTCCCACCAGCATCACCTGTTATACTTTCTGTTTACTTCTAATAATGCTAACACATTAAACCAAGGTGGTGAAAAGAGTGAACATTACACCTGCTGACACTATTGTCACTGTCAATATGTAGTGTGCTAATTAAGGCAACTCTTTCAAAGCACCGCTCTGCTGCTATGGCTGAAGGCCATTAATCTTGTTGACAAGGTGTGATTATGTTAAAATGAGCAGTATGCTACCAGACTGGACTTAACTACATCACAACCTACCTCATTCCCAACTTCCATCTCTCTGAGGTCAGAAAAACTTCAGCCCTCCACCTGTCCAGTTGTTAACACCTTTCAAAAAAAGTCTTATCTAGGTGCGGAACCTCAACAAAACTTTCCTGCCAAAGATAAAGCTGTTATTGACAAAACCAACATCAAGGTGTGAACAAACATCAACTTAAATGCACCCACTGCACAGTCTTCACACTTTTGATTAGGCCATTTGCACTTCTGCCTTTCTGTAAGTCATTAAATAAAATAGGTCATGTGGATGTGTAAAATGGTAAAAACACAAGAAGAATGGAGCTGAGAAAATTTGAGCTGGTGATGATGATGTAAGTTTCTATATAGATTGATTTGAAACACATGTCAGCCTGACACTTTCTGCTGATAAGTCAAATCTTCATTGTTAGAGCGACTCTCTGTGTACTGCACACGGCAGTAAAACTCTGTTCAACTGGACAATAACCACACATTTACACCTGTACCTGAGAGTGTGGAGGACAAATGTGACTGTCAATCAAAGGGATCCTGAGTGCTCAGTGTTAAGAGGACATTGATTATGTAAGCCTGGGAATAAATAAATGTATACTATATATTTAGTGTGAAAAGAATATTGTGAAATATCCTTCCTATTTTAGTTACAGACATGTTTTATCAAAAAAAAAAAAGTTAGTTATTTTCCCATCTGGTTTTTATTTCCCAATGCAATTTCATCAAGCTTTTCTGTCTGTTAAGTCAGAAAAAAGCTAGTTACAGTATGATTTCCACAATATCTGTAAGTAAAAAGATAAATCACATAAAATGTACATATCATTTTACTTAAGTAAAAGAAAAATAAACACTATAAAAAATATTAAATTACGAGTAAAAGTCCTGCATTCACAACTATAGAAGTATCAACAACACAATTTACTTCAAGTATCAAAAGTACAATTACTCATTATGCAGAACATCCACTGTCAGTGATTTATTTTATTTTATTGGATCATCATTTTGATACGGCAACATGTAAGTGCTACTTTAATGTTGTAGGTGGGCGCAAAGAGACTGAGAATTGAACAACTTCATACAGTTGAGTAGTTAGATTTAATACATATTATAGAAACTGGTTATATACTTTAAATAAAACATCAAAATTCTGTACTTCACATCTTTGTTTATAAGAATTGCATACATCATTGTGGCTGTAGCATCAATCCTGCCAATAGATGTCGCTATTTTTTTTACTTTGAGTGATTTGTTTTGTGTCTTGTTGATTCTCTGTCACATCGGATGTATTTCTCACATCTTACTATGTACACATATTGAATCGTCTACACACTAAAAACAGTTGGGTTAAAAATAACCCAATTTGGGTTGTTTTATAACTCACCCGCTGGGTCACTATTGCACCAACCCAGCAGTAGTTAATTTGACCCAGCATGATGGGTTGGTCCATTTTAACCCAACAGATGAGTTAATATATTCTACCCAAATGCTGGGTCAAATTAACTACAATTCTGGGTTGTTTTAACTACATATATTTGTTAAATATTCTACCCAAATGCTGGGTCAAATTAATTACAATTCTGGGTTGTTTTAACTACATATATTTGTTAAATATTCTACCCAAATGCTGGGTCAAATTAATTACAATTCTGGGTTGTTTTAACTACATATATTTGTTATATATTCTACCCAAATGCTGGGTCAAATTAACTACAATTCTGGGTTGTTTTAACTACATATATTTGTTATATACTCCACCCAAATGCTGGGTCAAATTAACTACAATTCTGGGTTGTTTTAACTACATATATTTGTTATATACTCCACCCAAATGCTGGGTCAAATTAACTACAATTCAGGGTTCATTCAACTACACATTTGTTGTCTATTAAACTGTTCAACTACAAACCTATATTGTGTATATGGGGCTGCAACTAATGATTATTTTCACTATTGATTAATCTGCTATTAATCTGCTAATCGATTAGTTGTTTGGTCAATTAAATGTCAAAAAATATTGAAAAATCACAAGATGACATCCTCAAATTTCTTGTTTTGTCCACAAGCCAAAGAGACACTCAGTTTATTATCATAATGGATTCAGAAACCAGAAATATTCACAAGAAGCTACAAACAAAGCTTAAAAAACTACTCAAATTCATATTCATACAAGTCACTCAATGCAAAAAAGTTGATAACCAAACAGACTGATTGCATCTGTCTGTCCTTTCGGAGTGGGGGGGTTTCGGAATGGAGGGTTTTCCCAAATAGCCTTTTCGGAGTAGCGGGGTCTTAAAAAAAATAGGAAACCCCACCATTACGATGAATAGAAGTCTATTTTCGGAACGGCTGGGTTTCAGAAAGTCGGGGTGTAACCAGCCTGTCCAGCAATGACAACGAAGGCCTGGGATGCTTGCTGTCTGTCGTCTCCCAGTGTCAGGACATACGGGTACGGTCTGGATGCCTTGGCCTCATGTAGGTACTCGACCATGTTTCTTCCAGGCTAAAAAAGAAGATCAAGTAAGATGGAGCTGTATTACTTGTTGCAGTTTTAAAAAATAAGTAAACTATTGAACTGAATATTTTTTGCCTTTCATTTTGTATCACAGGCTTACTGATCACTAGATAGCAATGACTGGGAATGAAGTTGGGTTGATGTAAAAAAGGAAAAAAAAGCTTTGATGTAGTTAAAGGGATAGTTCTTTTTTGCACACTTTTCATGCCAAAATCAATGCAGACAAGCAAAAGAATGTAAGCCAACGTGAAGATAACAAGCTTGTTTATGAGTAGTATCACAAAATGTAGAGAAACTAATCCTCCCTCATATGGGGCCAGGACTCGATTAAAAAAAATAATCTAATTAATTAGAGGCTTTGTAATTAATTAATCAAAATTAATCACATTTTTTAATCGGCTCGCATATAAATATTTGACCTGAGAACGGTGAGAAGCAATTTTTTTCACATGGAATTTAGCATACCATTGAATAATGACTGAAGGTGGTACGACCAACAGACTGGATGCAGATTATCGATATCATTAATCGTTAGTTGATGGACCTTATCGATCGATTAACTGATAAGCAGCGATTTTCCTGAGAATCTAAATTTAAGGGGGAAATTTAAGATGAACATTCCTCATACACTATTATTTGTTAGTATATTTTTAGAGCACAGCGCAATGAAAAATGTTTAAGTAACACGTTATTTGGCAAATGGTCTTTCCTTGCCACTACATTATGATGATTACTGTATTTAACTACTTAAATCACAGTAGCATAAAATGATTTGTTGAACAGGTCTATAGCTACGTCTTGACCACATGTCAGCTGTTCAGCTGCAGCAGAGGAAACTCCGCTGTTCTCCGCGCCACCGCGACGAGCGTTTTTTAAATTTTTTTATTAAGCTCCGGTAGCGACCGGCTAAAATACGGGAGGATAGTGTAAACCAGTGTGGATCCGGTGTTTTTATCAAAGCTTGGTCGCCTGCTGACCGGGTCTGTTTGAGCTGCGTTCAGGCTGCATTAAAACTCCTCAGCAGTGAATGACTCATTACTCACTGGTCGTACTGTGTTTTAGCGATGGTACAGCCTGAGGCCAGTATACAACCAGGTAACAGTGTTGTATTCTCTTTTCACCTCATCTCTCCCTTGCAGTGATCAGTGTCAGCGGCTTTTTAACTCGTTAAATAATTGTGCTCCAGTATACCAGTACGCCTAAAACTCATCCAGTGAGAAACGTTCCACGGTGCAAAAATAAGTGCGATTAAAATGCGTTTTTTTAACGTGTTCATTTTTGTGTAATTAATTAATCTTAATTAACGTGTTAAAGTCCCGGCCCTAATTTATATATATGATGAACTGCACACATGTCAACTGAACAAACTTTACATCACTATAACAATCACTTACTTCACAAGATTATTGGTGGCTGTGTAGTGGAGTTGTACTCTCTCTCATTGCGTTGTATATTTTTACCAAAGCAGAAGACCATCACGGTTGGCAATCTTGTCTTTCATTTCAGACATCTGGGAAGAAGGATAAATAAAACAGTCAGTCCATTTTCAACACCACACACACACACACACACACACACACACACACACACACACACACACACACACACACACACACACACACACACGTCAGGGAGACAGTGTGTCCGACTGCTCGATTAGTTTTTTGAAATGAACATAAAATAAAATATAAATCTTACCTGGCAGAGGGATTAATACGACAGTCAGTCCCGGTTTCCTCTCACACACGCACATAACGTTACACATCTGTAAAATGAAAAGAATGTAAATTATAGAGGGATTATCTGTTTACCAACAAGTCAGGATGCGTGCACAACCTGACTGCAGAAAGAACCGGTTGTCATGGTTACCTCTATGGATCTAGTGTAGTCAAAGCGGTGTTAGCTAGCGATGTTGTCAGCCTACTACTTAAGCAATATCACACGAGAGGGAGCGCTGTTGTACTGTATATCAGCACGGCTGTGATTCGGTCGTAGGATAATCATCACACCATGCTGATATACAGTACAACAGCACTCCATCTCGCGTGATATTGCTTTTATACAGCAGTGCTACGAGCGCATTTTAGAACAGTAATAAACAAGAGATTATGATTTGTTTGTTTATTTAATTTGGCTCCGCCAACAGAAATAGTTCCGCAACTGGAAGGGAGACAAGGCTGTTGCCAGGCAACACATAAACATTTCATAGTTACTAGCTTGCTACTAGCTACTAGGTTTTCCACCGAGCTGCTTCCAGTGCTGGTTCTGGTTCTGAGCCCGTGTCTGATTAGCACCGGAGCAACAGGACCAGCGTGAAGACATACAGAGACGTTATCGATACCGTATTACATTTGTTTATCTGCTATGTAATCAATATAAACACAGTTGAAGCTAAGTAGCTGAGCTACGTGGCTAACAACAGCTAACGCTTTTTTTTTTTTTTTTTTTTACAACAGCTAACGCTAATATCAAAACACATCGCCGTCAAACCGTAGTTGCCCCCGCGGCGATTTTTTTCCAGCCGTGTTTAGTAGAGATTTATCTCCAATTAAACGGACCAGGTCAGGTTCAGGTTTCTAACTGTAGCAGCAGCAGAGAGATGGGGCAGCTCCTGTATGGGGAGCCTGGCTCTGACTAGCTCCTGTCCAGCTGAACAGCGGAGTGATTATGCCTGTAAAAAGTCGCAGTGCTGTTATACAGCTGCGGCAACGGCAACTCAGCCACGGACACTCACGGCACGGCGTCGGTCATCGGTAAAAACAACACTGCATCCCTAACGTTACCTACAGCTATTTAACAGACAGTCATGTTCAGGAAAACACTCACGATTACAAAACTACTGAGGTGCTGCCTGGTCAGAGACGAGGGAAGAGGACGGACATGTCTAAAGTCTGGAACAACTGCATAACGTAACTGTAACGTTACGTGCACCACTGAGTATGTACCCGAACAATATATCTTAACGTTAATTAATCTCAGCTTTCCATTAGTATGTGACCTCGTCTTCAGCCACTGTCGTAGTAAACATTTCACAACTCATTCGCTGTAGTTCTACAGCTGTTCCTGTGGGCATATTTAGCTTTATCAACATTCAAAACAACGTGTCTAGCACGTTATATTGCTCGAAATTAACACTTCGCTCCGGGACATAATGTAACATTAGCTACACCTCACATGTGTGTGCTTGTCTTTTACCTCAAGGAGATTACAGTAGTGTCTGTACTTCCACTTTGAAACGCCAACTTTTCCTCCGACCTGGGCAGCTTCCCTCTAGTTTGTGTGTGCGAGGCTAAACTGCGTGCGTGTGTGGTTTGTGTACAAACTGAACACTGCCTCTGATTGGCTTAGCATGAAACCTTACTCTGCCTCAACCAATCATCATCACTTATGCGGTTGTCTCGTCCCTCCCTCCTCCCCCCTCCCCTCACCAAAGGAGAGAGAAGAGAGAGAGAGAAAAAAACAACAGTTTAGCAGCTTCTGTGGCTGAGATGAGCCAAGTCGGAGGACAACGGCTTCACTGAGTAGTTTGTAACGCGCCTCATTTCATTGTCGGTAACGGCGGTGTAACGATGGAAATAGTAATTAGTTAGATTCCTTGTTACTGAAAAAAATAACGCCGTTTATTTTAACGGCTGCATAGAAGAACATGACAGCTGCAGCCATGAACCGTGACCGCTCTGTCACCCCTCGTTATCGCGCGTGAGACTTTGTTCTCGCGAGATCTCGTTTCGCGCCGTTCGTTGTAACCGTTAGTAGGCTAACGTTAGGCTAAGCCTTTAGTAGGCCTTAATAACCCAGTAACAGAAAACCAGCTAACTCAAAATAAACATGACCACTCGTTCATGTACATTTTCATCTAAATTCATTAATTAATTCGGTAAATGGCCGAGACCAAACAGAAAAGCTGTATCTGCGTGTGCTATGGTAACGGCTAAATGGCTAACTAATGTTACATTGTTAGCCAAACCAACCAACGAGCCCTGACTGTACAGATACGCGGTTACTTCAACAATTAAAGCAACAAGGGCAATGTGAATTAGATATAATGTCCACAAACCTTTTATTATTGCCTCGCCAGAAGTATTCAGTCAGACGTTCGCTGGGTGCACAGAGCCTGGTGTGTGTGAAGGAGCAAACTTCTGTCGAAGTGAATGTCATGAGTTCGAAGCACAAATAACCCAGCTGCTGAGTCAACCGATATGAGTTCGAAGCACAATTAACCCAGCTGCTGGGTCAACCAATGTATGTTGGGTTGATGGATTTTTGACTCAGCACATGAGTTGCACAAAAATAACCCAAATCCCCAATAAATAACCCATAATGGGTAGAACATTTCATAACTCAGCGGTTGAGTAGAATAAATAACCCAGCAGTTTTTAGTGTGTACTCATATATTTATTCAGTGATTCCATTGTTGTAAGTACACAACACTTCTCAAAGATGACGTTAAACTGAAGATTACAGAAAACAAGTCTTTAACATTACATCACTATCCTTTTACAGCTAAAACTTATCCAGGTAAACTACAGAAAGATATTAACATAAAATCATCAATGCTCATACACTCAAGAGGCTCACAATGTAATAATGTAATACTGGTCTATTTATTAGTTTGGGCCCACTAAGACAAGTGCCTGAAAGAGACACTAGAAAATGCCCGACATCCAACTCAACTGCAAAGGGAGCAACAAGAAATACAGTGCTCGTAGATCTACGAGGGGAATGACAGAGTTGAAGAACAGGTTTGTCAGAGAGTCTTTCAGAGCGCCTGTTCCAGCTGAGTACATGCTGATGTACTAAGGTCATAGAACAGAGAAATGGAGAGAGCAGGGAGGGAAATGGAAACGCTGCTGTTCACTATTGAGCTCTCAGATTATACTCAGAGGTCTGTTTGATGAGCCAACCAAAAGAACAGCGGGTACGACATCGGTTGTGTACGTAGTGTGGTCTCTTCAGTACCAGTACAAGTCCTTCTTGTCCAGGCGCCGTTCTGACAAAGAGGAGACAGAATGTCATTGATTTCCAAGCAGTTTACCAAGGTAACTAACATGGAGGTTAGGAGCTTACTGTCTATTTTATGTACATTTTACACTCGTACAAGAAAATTTGAAAACGTTTTCCCAACTGGTTGTCAGCTGAGTAAAGAGATGCTTGTACAAAGGACACTAATAACATATAGGACACATTCTTAATAAGGAATAGTGGTTGTTCTGCACCATTTAGTAATTGATTAGGAGTTTCCCTTTTTATTGAAACCATTAAAAACCCTGAACCTCTTCACTTCACATGAACTGAATGAAGGGATGCTGTGTGTCCATCTTATTTCTTATAACTAATCCTTAGATTTTATATCTTTATTGATTCAGAGGTATAGGGAAACTCCTGTTCAACTTGTGTAACTTTATTTGTTGCTTACAACTCATGATCCTCAAATTTTATCTGAGGTTTAGGTAACTTTCATTTTGCCAACTGGATTTTTTTATTTTTTATTTTTTTATTAAGATGCTGTCTTGCAGCTGCAGACTTACCATTCTCAAATCCTACGGCATCATCCACAGACCCTCTAAACCCCTGAGGCATTGTCCAACTGGAGAGCAGTTCTGGCTTGGAGCTGGACGCTATGCTGGGTCCCATCTCACCCCTGTCACTATGCAGCAGGTTAAGCAGGGATGTGGCATATTCCTGTCCAGTAATGCTCAACCCCTCCTGGGGTATGGCGTATGCAAGGGTTGGTAGAGCTGGGCCCTCTGCTGCTCTGGCACTGAAGGAGTGCCACGAGCCAGGAGTGTTGTCTACAGGGCTGAAGTTCAAGAGACGTCCTGGTAGAGGAGGGGGCTGTGGCTCTGTATAGGAGTCCACAGCGACACCCTGACAGGGGCCATTGTTTTCTGCAGCAGAAAAACAAAGAAGCCGAGCAGTGAGGCTGACTGAGACTGAATGTCTTGTTTGTTGTCAGGTAGGTCACACAGTGTTGAACTCATATGCTTACCCAGTTTGATAGATTTTTGGAGTTTATTTGCCTTTGCTACTGGAGCCTTGGCTTTGCAGGTTTTACCAAGAGCTCTGGTGAAGTGAGCATCCACCATGTTCTCGGCATCCCCATGGAAATATGTCAAGATGACGCACCGAGAATGCTCCTCCACCTTCACAGCTCTTGGACTTTCTGTTCTATCCTCCATGGGTCAGCTGAGACTGAAAACAGACAAACCAAGTCTCAAAACAATCTAGAGTTATGAGTTAGTTTTCTCCTAGTTTGGTTATCTCTCAGTCTCTTAGATAAACCTTATGACTCAGAAATTGTGCTTTTTAGTAAGATCTAAAACTAACAGTGCACAAGAATCTACTCAGTGGAAAACATCTGGTTACACATTTAAACATCCTAAAACAACAATCATCATACAAATGAGGATTTGCACAGGTCATTTGAATGAGTTGCTGAAATAAATTTTGAATATTTATTTGGCAGAGTGTTACATTGAATCTATAGAGGACAGGACATGTAGTTACACAAAAAGATCATGTTAAACCTAAAAGAACTTTTAACCTGACTTGTGAACAAAGAAACAAATTGCTGCACCATTATTGTTTCGGGTATGCAGTCATATTTTAAGTAAGTTTCTTCCCTTACCTGACCTGATGATTGACCAGCGATGAACAGTGAGTAAGTCTTTGCATTGAATGGTTCATCAAATCATAGCTGAGCAGCATCCAAAGTTGTTACAGGTTTAACATCAAAGTAATCGATTAGATTTGAAGAACCGTCATCAGTTGTCTTTCCTTTCTTCCTCTACAGCGCAGACAAAACATTTCACTCGCAGAACAACCAAAGTTACTTGATGTATGTGGTGGGGAGGGTGTGTGATGGACAGAGAGAGTTATGAGCAGAATGCCATCCGACAAGTTCCTCAGAACCTGAATGACACCCTATTAAAGCATTCCTCTTTCAAAAGTTTACCAGCAGCTCTAAAGTGACTTGTTAGTGTATGAGGTCAAATTCATTTCATGCAAACTTAAAAAAAAAAAACAAACTCATGGAAATACGGGCTTAAAGTAAACCCTCATAGCACGACATAACACATAGGATAGATAACATACCAGGTTTTCACCGTTTACATTTAGGTTGGAGCACTTGAAAGATGCACAACGAGCCATTTATATATATATATAAAAAACATATTGTAATGTTAAGAGATCACAATGTGTTTCACAACAACATGTGTTTTGAAAAATAAAGGCCAGTGTATTTATGATGGCTGAATTCCATTTAGCTGCTTCAGTTTCTGTTTGTTTTTCCAGATTATGGGTAGTATTAGGAAGCAATTTCGAAGTAAATAACCAACAGAAAAGAAACCTTGTTTCATAAGAAAATGAACCTCTGAATCCTGTCTTACAAATTACAAAAATACCTCAGGTTTCACCATCTTTTCATTTAGTTTCCCTTCCATTGCGCTTAAATGGAAAGCTCTTACAACTTCTACTGTATATCCATTTAGCAATTACTTTAATCTATCCATACATATAATTTCAATTATTGTCCCAACAGCCATGCAATCATACATCAAAAATCATCCATAACAAAGACTGAGTGGTTAACTCTTGCATCATTTGCAGAGTGCTGAATGATTGATTTTGTTTTATTTACTCTACAGTACATGCTGTGCATGTTGTATCATCACTGTCCCACACAGCAGATGGAGACGATACGGAGGACACCACAACAGATAATGTTGCTGGTAAGTTATTGTGAATTGTAAAAATATGTCTTCATTTACAACAAGCTGGCCCCATGTATAATTTTATTGTATTGAGATAGCATAATACTTAAAATTTTGAAAAAACAAACAAAAACTACATGCAACAAATGGCAAATGCAGTTAGTCAGCTTTACTTGAGTGAGTGTGTTTAATCAGCTGTAAAAGACATGGAGTCCATCATGTTGATAGAAATGAAAAGGTTATAACTGCAGATGTTAACATGCTCTATTCTTCGCTGCAAGTTGGGGTCCTTAAACATAATCTTCTTCGGGCCCCAGATGTGCAGGGTGGCTGTTTAGAGGCAGATCTGTACAACAGAGCCCACTCATGCCCCCTGCTGGTGGTGCTTCGGTGTTGATCCTGTAGAGGAGTCGGAGACCTTCCGGGTGGTGGAGGTATCACCAGAAGCCAGTGAGTCAGAGTTAACAAGATTCTTCTTTTTGCCACGGCCGCCCACGGTTACTGAGCGACTCCAGTCTGAACACAAGGGGTAAAATAGAGAAAACAATGGATTAAACTGTACACTGTTCAGAGTACTTCCCTCCACAGCCTGGCCATTATGCTGTCATACTGTATGCCTGTAAGAGCTGCCTTGCTTTATAACAGGTACCTGAGTAATCACTGAGTCTGAAACGTCCACAGCACAAGTGGATTCTCCACTGTTTCCTCACATTTTCCTTCATCAAACAGTGGAATAAAAAGACAAACAAACCTAGAACACAAAAGCAGAGATAGTCATCTGTCTTTAGTCATTTCATCACTTCTTTGTAAGAATAGCAATGTTTCTGTTATTGCTTTTTGTTTTCCTATGTCTCCTAATAGTCCCTATGTCATGGTTTCATTACAACATATTACAGTAAAATCTCCAGTCGAAAAATCTCATGTATCTAAAAATGTTTCCAAGACAACATAAATACTATATGCATGAATACAAATACTGTAGGTCTATTATTTTACATTCTTTTTCTAACGACTACCAATTTAAAACCAATTACAGCTCATATTTACCCTGAAGAGTGTTGAAGATGGTGAACAGGTACATCATGGCCACTTTAGCTGGTCCAAAGGAAAACAACCCCATTGACCACGTCAGGCCCAACAGGACAGTGAGACTGACCACTGCCCTGAAGTCCTGCAGAGAGCTGCGGCTGTTTGCTGAGGGCTTATTGGCCCCCATGTGTCGGATCTGAATCAGAACCACGATGAACACAGAGATGTTGCACAACAGGATCAGAAGAACAAATGCCACCACTGTCACGTAGAAGAAGACGTCATTTTGCAGCCAACAGCTGGAGAGAGGAAGACAGTCATGCAATTTACACTGGGATTTATGATGAATGCCATCACCTAGATTTCTTCCTATTATATTATATTATAGCCTATATCTTTGGATATGTTTTTGTCTGTCGATTCAAGAAATTTTCCCAATATCCCTGGTACATGTAGAAGTTCTAATCTTGCATCTTTTCCTAAATACACAAGTTAGACATGACAATTACAAAACAGAAATGTCCTACTACAGCCTAGTGCTTGTTCTTACAATTGGTCAGTGGATTGAAGTGGGACTGCAGCTTCTTCTGTCACCATGTTACCGTAGGCATCTTTATCTATAGCCAGCACCAGACTGATTATGACCAGAGGAGTACCTGTGAAAACACACACACACAAAAAATTACAATTCTTTCTTTGAAAGCTTTCTAAAATGCATAATATACATATATTTATCTGTAAGTGTTCTCTTCAGTCTGTTGCAGTTTTTGCCATTGAACACATTTAGAAGATGTCACCAACTTTTGACTTTGACTTAGTTTTCACTGCTTTTTGATTTTCTTTGTTTTACACTTAATTATGGTTTACCTATAATCCTAAAAGGTCCTTGACACAAGCTTTATTTCATAGCATTCATAATTTCCAAAAGTTCCTCCTGGACCTTTCATATTCTAAAAAAATAAACACTTGGCCCCGATCCTCCTCTGTACACTTACAGGCTGGGACTGTTTAGGTCTGTCCTTACAATGTGTGATTCCTGATTTTAAGGTCATGGATTTTCAGCATTTTCATCCCCACTTCATGGATAATGAGATGATGTCCCATATTTTGATTACGTTGACTACGTTTGTTTGCTTTAAATAGAAGAAAATAGCTCTAGTTTTCAAGACTTTTTATATAATCTCACTCTAACTCTTCATCCGTGTTTCATATATTTAGCAATTGCCTCCAAAACAACCCGCTTCAGAATCAGTTTCATTCACACCGCAATAAACATCTTGAATTTTGTACGCTGAGGAACAAGCATGGCCCTACATGAATTGTAATTGTATGTTTGTCTATATACAGTATGTTATATGTTTGGAACCTGTACCAATGAGCTGTACTGGAAGCAAATTCCACCAGCCTGGCTGTGTGGTCATTAAAAGAATCAATCAATCAATGTTTTGTGACTTATTGAGTATTAGCCATGGTTATATGCAGACTAATGTAGTCATAGAAAGATTAGGCAACTGGGGGGCTTTGTGGGCCCCACTGGGCTGTGGGCCCCTAAGATTCTCCCCTATGCAACGGCCCTGCTCTTACCCCATCCTATAGCGCAGAACTTGAGTATGTAGGAAGGAACATAAGTGTTGAAGACTTTGACCAGGGCGAAGTACATGTGAACCGCCTCCAGGCCCATCCAGGTGAAGGAAGCCAGCATGAAGTAGTGCAGCGTTGCAGCAGTGGCGATGCACAGACCGTCGATGGAGAAGGACGAGAGCCAGGCGTCAAGAAGGAAGATCATGTTCAACCCCAGCAGGGAAGCAGACAGGTTGATGAGGATCTTAGATGGGTAATCTCGTCGTAGCTTCCTGAAGTGCACGCAAGATAAAGACTCAGTTACATGAAAAATGTGAAAGCTTTAATGTTTTATGACCACTATTTACAGTTTTGAAGTCAACAAATGCCTAAATGCAATAGGCTACAAACAAATATCATTTTGGTGATAAAGCAACTCTTACTGAAGAACCAAGCGTATTGTTGAGTGTCATGATGATTTTAGACAGACATATTCTTTATTGTCCCCATTCAGTAAATTTGTCATGGACATTAAAAAAATACAGAGCACAAGAGTACCACAGGAAATACACATCCTGTGTTGGATTTATATTTCTGACTCAGTATGATAAGTCACTAAATTAATGTTTATGTATGCGACTTACTCAAAAGCAAGGTAGGTGAGTAGAGTGATGCCCAGAAAGATGGAGGATACACCACAACCAATGTATGTCATCACAGTCAGAATCTGACTGTCACGCTTATTTATTGGCGTTCTTGACACATCCTGAAACACAATATAACAGAAGGAGAAAAGTTTCAAAACCTGCATTTAATTCAAGTGTTTGTTAGTTTTTAACGTTTCCATTATTAGCACCACCTAGTGGTAGTATCAAAAAAGACGTGTTGGCAAGCAGAAGTACAAGCAATGTAAAATTTAATGATTGTAAAAAAAAAGAGAAAAGAATAATATTGTTCATTCAGTTTTCACATTTATGTTTTTAAATCCCACATTGCCCCTTTAACATTAAAGCAGAAGTAAGTGGTCCGGTCGTTTTCGCTAATGCTGCGTTCCAGGCAGGCTTTTGAAATCGTAAATTACAGCTTCGAGTCACAACTTACGACTTTGTAGCGTTTCAGGCAACCCACTCGTGTTTTTCCGACCTGTTTTACCGGTGAAAGTCACTATAACGGCCACTCGTAACTTCTGACCCGTGAACTCGTACCAGATCGAACTGGTACCACTTCACGGTCGGAAAAATACGAGTTTCCTTGAACGCACCATAACAGTCCTCGTCCCTACGTCGCCACATTCACGGCGTTCCTTGGCTGCACACACAGCCCTGCATGCCGTTCTCTCTCCTCATTGGATAAAAAACTGTAGGATACGATAAATGTTTTCTCTTCGGCTCAGAGCAGAGCAGAGTGACTGACAGACCCGTGTTTCAGACCAAACACTCTATGTAAGTGATTGCTGTCGGAAGATATAACTATTTAAGACTTATATTAACACAAATATATCACTTACTTCTGCTTTAACAGCTAGCATCAATGGCAGAAAAAACAAAAACAGTCACCACCAGCTGACTAGACTGTACACGTTATGTTGGTGCCTGAGGAGGTTGTTTGCTCTCTGGTTGAATTTATAAAAAGCTGACCAATGACTCACCAGGAGCACAGCGAAATGTGTGAGGTGATTACAGAGACAGCTGGTCTGTTGAGAAGAAAGACTCTGGGTTTCACACCCTGCGCTGTTCCACCCACCATGCCCACCTGACACACAAACAAACACACGCACACACACACCAATAAAAACATACACAATGTTTGATTACAAAGTTAAAGATCTGCACTGATTCATGTCACTGGTTCCTACAAGGCTCAGATACTCCTACTGTTAACATAATGTTCTACTCACCGTTCTTTTGGAAATCCCAAAACACACATTGTACCTTGTGTTCTGGCTGTAAAAGAAGAAAAAAAATAAGTGAGTGACATATTCAAAACCTTTTTTCTTACTAATGAATTGAAAAGCAACAGAGTATTTTGGCACCTGTTTGGCTATTAAATGACTGAGGGTCACCACCACTCGATCCGTCAGGTGGCTGACATGACTTTTATTGATACTGGCGGATACTATATAGGAGTTTAATGTCCAGTTGCTCTCAGTTGCATTGGTTATATCCAGGTCCTGGTAAACATCAAACATCAGATTTGTCATATTTATCATTTGATCTGTACAGCTATAGTTGTAACAGAAAATACAATATGCTTATTCACTTTCATGCTGAAAGAAAGATGAAAAGATCAATACCACTCATGTGTCTGCAGTTACGTAATAAGAAATTTAAAGTATGATGCATGATGAAAACAAGAAAATAACAAGGGAGGAGTTAAACCAGATACCTGAAATAGGTCGTCTGTCCCATAGAACTGAAACTGAACACGAGATGTGTTTCTTGTGAAATAGTTGTTGAGCACAGAGGGCAGAGAGATGGTAGCGTTTGTGTCTGGAAGTGGTTTATTCTCAAAGCTCGGGTTTACAAAAGTCTGGAAAACAAAACAAAAAACAGTTCTGATGATAATATATTGGAATATTAACCCCACATACATAGGATTTACTGTCATTCATTCCAACTGCAATCACAACCATCAACAGTAGAGGAGTTTCAGTGCCCCGATAATGATTTGCTGCTTTTCTATAAAGTATCAATGTTTGTGTGTACTTTTTTTCTTATGTATTTTTTTTTTTTAGGTCTTATTAAATGTCTTGCATGTGTGTAAAGGTGGTGTTGCGCCCTGTCAAGAATACATTTCTGTTACCCTTTGGTTTCAGACAAATAAAGTGTCTATTCTATTCTTCTTGTCCTCTGTGTAATCTAAATCTGAGAGCGTATGCTTTTTGTTGACTAACAGGCATTCCAGTTTTGTCATTTGCTTCCTCATTGAAGCTTAATGTACCATGAATGCTTGAAGCGACGCCTGTTCATTACATAGTTTCCTGCCCTTCTCTATCTTTCAAGGACTTTACTGCAAAACAAGTCGTCCCTAAACAGTCAAGTGGAACACGATTAAAAAGGGTTAAAACATCAAAAAGGACATTTCTCTGTAAGTACGGACAATAGACATCATCAAATCTCAGTTCACATGTACAGCTGAAGTGATTAGTAACATTTGCTGCCCTCGTTAATAGCATGTTATCACATTCATAACATCTTACGTTTGGAATCAGGAGAGATGAAGTGTAGGACACACCAAAGGTGAGGCCTCTGAATCCATCTGCATCTGCGTTGATCATGGAGAGTGCCAGTGAGGGAGCTCTTATTGCTACAGATTCACCTCTGAAATCCATATTGTCCCCCATTTTATCTGTCAGACGAAGGACACTGTTGCCAGGGAGAAAAGTCGGATGGATTAACAGGACAATAAGAGGAGAAAAGAAGAGTTTAAGGCAATCCCTCTTCCCTCTAAACATACGTGTTGGCGACTGGTGTGACGTCAGTTTTGGAAAGCAGGATTTCACCGATAATAGTGACGATGTTGGACCCGACAGTGTGATTGATGAGGCTGATATTGACGACTTCACCAAGCTTCTGTACCACTGAATTCAGTTCAGAGTAAGTGAGCTCTTCGTTGTCACCTAACTGGACACCCACAAGGTCCTGAAGTATGTCCACAACCTCAGCTGCGTTGCCTAGAAATCAATAACATCTGTAAAGCTTTTTGTTGTGTTTTCCAGATTGATTTATATAAAAGTTTAATTTAGGTACAAGAATATTAAATGAGAAAAGCACTTTATTAAGTTATTATAAGCGCTGGTAAATAATCAATGACGAATGGTCTTACCAGTAGTGACTGTGATATTGTCAATGTTTGATATGGTCACCACTTGCTTGCAGTTTCTCATATCAGGCTCAGCCCAGCTGGTCGCGTCAGTTTCAATGTTTAATTTACTGAAAAGAGAAGAGAGTTAGAGGGAACAAACAAAAGAGGCAGGCGATAGATACTGACTCCCGTTAAATGGATTAAATTTAATAACTTTTATTAAGTACACTACTCGAGCTTGCGTCCTTGGCTTATGAGGTCATTGCCAGTTTTAAACATGGTGGTATAAAATGAAAAAAAGAAAACACCTGTCAACTGTGGATGATTGTCTTAATAAGCATCCTCCCTGGATTACACAACGAGACCATAAAACTTATTGCCCATATTACTCATTCATTGCCCCTTGAGTGATATTCATATCAAATGCTGTTAGGAAGATTGAAGCCATTTGTTACACTAATAATTCCCTTATAGGAAATTGATTTTTTTTTTTTTTGCCTGAGCTACAGGCTGGCAGGGATCCATGAGCAGTACAGTATGTGCGTCTGGTCAGGGCTTGTGTGCACAGTGGGAGGACTGGATGGAACAGGACATTGTAAGAGAGGAAATTTTCTCATCTTGGAGAGCTGTCTCTATGGAAACAGATTGTTCTGACAGAGATGAACAGGATCACAAGTAAATAGAGCAACACACAAAAAATATCCCTACTTTCCCCCTCTATTTCATCACCAGGATGAACATCAAGCCAGATGACTCATTCAGACCAGTGTCAAGGCCATTGGTATTACTACACTGTCTTAATTATGAACCAAGGAATGTAATTATCATATGAAAGATGTTACGGAAAACTCTATTAATAGGCACGAGGCATGATAAGCAATTCTAACAAAGAAGATTTCTGACATGTGTTTAAGTCATAATTTTAGATGTGGCAATTAAATATTCATTAAATCTGGTCTAATGCTAAATGCACTGAGTAAAAAAAAAAAAACACACATCTTACCAAAGCCTGGATGCTTGCTCGAATTTGGGCTTTATGCATCTCATTTTTTCATTGACTTGTGGAAATGTCTCAACCCAAGTAAATTGGCCATAAATTGTTGAAAGGGTTTCTTCTATACAATTTCCAGGCACTGAAAAAGAAAAAAAAACTTGTTACATCTTACACTTAAACTTAAATTTCTCCTTTTCTTTGTGTTAGAAATGAATCGTACTTATGTGCTTGATCACCACATCTGTCGCTTGAATAGTAATGGAGCCATTTTCATACTTTGATGTCAGTGCAGCTTCAATCAAAGTCGTCATTTCTGCAACGCTCTTGATGGTGTACTCCTGAATATGAAAGCTACAGTAATATCTGTCGATGACACACACACACAGTTAGGGGAAACAACAAGACTGGTTTGAAATGAAATGCAAATGTGGCTGTATGCAGTATTACATAACCCTCAGTACGACAACCTTTTAGTATAATTATTTTCACCTACTGTTGTTGATGGTCAGGGGAAGTCTAAGAGAAAAGAAACAACAGAGACGATAAACTGTAAATATTAACTGTTGCAGTAGGAGACATTATTCCTGTGTAAACCCAAAATGTGCTATAATGCTGAAGGATATACTCACTGTTCGTCCATTGTTTTGCTCCGCGTTCCTACAAAATAACACAGATGAACATAAATGAACCAGATAATTACTGTAATATGACAAATATAGAAAAAAGCTGGATGCAAGGTCAGCAACAAGAAATTATAGTAATTCAATGCAACCTACCTGCCAATGTTTTCTTTTATGATGAGATTCAGCACAAGCGTGTCATTCACCTCTAGTGCTTCTCTCACCTTATGCCAGAGCATGACAAGTCAGCGTCCACACATTTTTAGTAAAAAAGTTTTCAAGTGCAGTAGTATGAGACTCTTACCCATTTCTCAATAGCACTGTCTGGGTTGGTAGGGCTGCCGGTTATACTTAAGGTCGCGTTAACTCTAAAGAATATATCTGGTCCAACTGCAGGGTTGAAAAAACAGAGCAACAATCTTTTTTGTCACAATGATGACATAACTCAGAGTAATCTCAGATGTTTTGTGAACTCACAGGAGGTCTCATTGAGATCTAAAGGCTCTCCTGTCGTTGACATGTTAGTGGGGTGAGTTGGTGCAGTTTGAGTCGGAGCAGCTCCTGTGAATGAAATAACACACTTTACAAGAAAATCTTTGCTGACTTGATTGTAAATTATTGCAAAAATAAAATGGTGCTATTATCATGGTGGATGAAACAGTTCACATTGAAATGTTTTATTCTTTCGTGCATGTTCACCTGATGTAACAACACCAGTGCTGACAGTAGTTGCTGGTACTTCTGTTACACCAGTGAACATCTCTGAAAGAAACAAATTAAATCATTAATTCAAGAACATTAAAAGACTTAAAAATAGCATAAATCAAATTACTTCAAATTAGATCAGATTTTCTCATAATGGATAGTCACAGATTTCTGTCATGTATTTTTAGAAACAGAAACGCTCTCTCTGGCTGTATTGTACTTAGTGTTTACATTAGTGCATCAATGCAAAAATTAAATTGAATCACTTTAATGGATTTGTTAATGAACAGGTCTCAACATTTTTCAGTCAAACCCAGAGTCCACTTTGTGTCCGTAAAGCTGAATCAATATTAAGGAATTATGTGCTTCAATAAACTTCAGAGGGCACGATGTCATGTGCTGTGAACATACAATAATCAGGGTCATAAAAATTATGTTTGGTTAATCTGTGACAGATCCGGTAATACCCTGATCACGACAGAGGATGTGTTTCACATGTGTGTGTGAGACACGGACTGACATGTGCTGTACAGATTATACATACCCACAGGAAGTATGCTGACGCTTTTGGGGTCAACTGTCAGGTTGAGGAAGTTGTAGGAGAAGGTCAGATTCAGCATTGCAGTAATATTTGCCTGAACTGCTTCGACGTTTGCAGCAGGATTAACGTTCACATGGACTTCACAGTTGAAACTGGTGGTAAATCACAAAACACAGGTTCAATCTACATGTAAACACTACACTTGTGGATTTACATAAGCTTTAAGATTTAAATATCTTACCACTTGTCACATGAGGACTTTGATGATCTTTTTGATCCCTGAAAACACATAGGATTTTACTTAATCAATGATGGTTGCACTTTACCTTTAATCACTGGAAAAGTAGTGCTGTGTCTTTACATGGACAATCAAACTGAGGACTCTTAACAGTGCTGTACCTGACTTTGTTGCACATGTAGACTAGCAGAATTATTAACCACATTGCAGGCACGGCTATATGGGAACACAGATAACATGAATTACAGGGAGTGTTGACTGACATTGCAGTCGTATTTTTTACATTTTATATTTCTATATTGCGGCATTGTAACTTCTACCCACAATCTTAGAACTTCCTCTACCACTGCCAACTAAAAGTGTTTGTTAACAAAAGTTGTGTTACCTTGGGGATGACACGGAGATGTCGTGGATATAAATGTTGGGAGGGAATACACTCTCCAGCTGATAAGACACAACAACAGTGGTTAATTCATTTGAAGGGCAAATCTATTAAAAGGTAGTAGTTACCAACGTTTAATGACATACTCAGTTAATTTTTCATACCCAGTTTCTTGTGAGTCCCTCCAGTGAGACTGAACAATTTCCAGGCTCCATAGAGTCAACTATGAATGTCATTTTGATTTTGTAATGTGACCATGCTAAAAGAAACGAAAGAAACAGAAAATATGCAATATTTCTAGAGAAATAATATATTCCCACAACGTTTTTCTTTTCTTTTCAAAGAAAAAGCCTATCAACAGGTTTTTGAAGCAGTTTCCTTCACCTTTTCTTTGACCTAGAGGTTAGTTACTGAATGGCAAAGTAAGTGTGTTATCTGGGAACAGGTTCAACTCTCACCTCCAGTTGATGGACTTGCTATGTGAATAGATGAAGAAACTCTGTATTTACCACAATGTAGGCTGTTGTCAGGCTTTAGAGGGCAGGTGCCTATCCACTGCTGCCGGTCCCAGCTCACCACATCTCCGTCGGCGCAGCTGTGGCCGCTCAGCTCCTCACCACTCCACTCTCTGGACCATATCCTGAACAGACCAATCTCACCAAAGAAGCTTTTCCCAGTTTCTGCCTGCACTTCACCACTTGCGTCTACATAGTGAGAAACCCCCAGAGTGAGTGTGCCTCCTGGGGCCAGTTTGTGGGGCATGTTGGGATTCAAAGCGGTCTCCTGCAGAAGGGATCCATTGATGTAGGTCCTCAGCCTCTGAGCTTGGCCCGACCAGGTGAGACAGACTGAAGACCACTGATTAGATTTTATTTCCCACTTTAGATGCTGTGGCTCTCCAAACAGTGACACAGTCAGTTGTGTGCGCGTGCCCTCGAGTCCCAACTCTATGTCTCTACCTCTCGGTGCTTTGTAGGCAAATCCTGTCCACTGTGTTACAACATTGTGACGAAGGAGTATGCATACACTGAGCTCCTTAAGAGCTGGTATAACAGCATCTGGATTTAGCCGCCACAAGCATCGACGACCAGTGAAATGTACTTTCTTACCCCACAGGCTGGTATCAGAAGCAGCTGAAATGACACAAGAAGAAGTTCTCACTCCAGAATAGAGCCTGACAGCTGTAATGTATGCTATCTAACACTTGTCATTCTCATTTTCTTTCTGTTCAGTTCAAATTGTAAGTGGTTGAAAAGCCACATAAACAGTTAAAAGTAAAAAAAAAAACAAAAAAAAAAAACTTACTTGAACCAAGAAGACATACTGATAGCTGTATACACAGACAGAGGGTCAGAGGAGACAGCCTGTTCATGGCGGCAACTCAGACGCAGGGCTTTCAGTGTCAGTCAAGTTGTATAATCTGCGGAAAGGTGACAATAATTGAAACAATGTTTTTCACATGGGTTCATGATGAAGAAATTATACAATATATGGGTTACATCTGTGTGCCTAAGTAAATAACCAAGACTTACCATGCTCCCTTCTCTTTGTAATGGTCAAATCCAAAAGCTGTTTTATGAAAAATGAGAAACTGGCCGAGATGTGATTGTACAGGGTGGTGTCATTTTTATGTCTGTATAGGAAGACCTCCACGCCCTCTCCCTTTAGTTGTGTGGGTTACTCATTAATCACTGGCAATAAACATAACTAGCAAGCATGACAATATTAAAAACCACCACTCTGTGAAACCTCGGCAAAAGTGGATCTCAAAATTCTCCTACTGACACATTTCAGTTCTCTGTGCTCAGTTTGCATACATCTGGTATCAGAGTTGGGGATTTTAGAGACTTTTAATGCAAAAGCAGCGTCCTAACAAGACTTAAAGTTTAATGACTGTCTGGAGGGTGTTGAGAAATAGTCTGCCGTGACGCACAACCTCGTTGGTGTAGAGATGTTGATGACACAGATGTAGTACATAACAAGCTTTATATTTAGGGTTGTTACATAAGCTTCCCTTATTTTGAATCCCTTCTACCGGAAGATGGATATTTCTAATAAATTATTCTGATGAACACTGATGACGTACAGCAGCTAAGAGCAGAAGATGGCATGCTTGCAGTCTACATGGACTGTGATTGCTTACTGCAAATTCTTGGAGGCTGATACTAACTATAGATTGGTGTGTATGAGCAAGTGTGTGTATATGTGTATGTCTACTTCGTATGTCATGTTGACGTTGTTGTAATTTGTCTGCAAACAGTCAGAGTACCTATTCTTGTACTTCTTCTGCTTCTCTGCTGATGTGTGCCCAAACAAATCTAATTGGTTTTCAGTGTGATGTATGATGGACATGTTGTCTGTCTTGTTGTCAGCTCTGTAGCTGAAAGTAGGCAAGTCCATGCCTGTAATTTCCTGTCAGGGTGGTAAAATGACGGTTTTGTGTCAGTGTCATAGCTCTATGCTACCACCAAATGGTCAAAGAATATATAGCAACTGTGTAATTAACTCAGATTCACAGCATACTCTAAGTCTCACCTTCAGCTTGTCTCTTCTGGAGCCAGCAGAGGATAAAACAATACTGGTAATAGTATTATAGATTTTATCCCAGGCTGCACACACACAATGTCACTTTGTTGCAAATAAGGCCTTGGTCAACAAGGGCCTCATTCATGCATTGTAATTCCCATCCCTCCTCCTCCTCCTCCTCTCCCTGTCCGAGCAGCTGAGAAGCCAGAGAAGTGGGTTCCCCGGAGGGAATGTGAGAAGACCAGGTGCGACGTGAGATGCCCAGGTGGGAAACCAGAACGTCATCTATATTCAGTGTCCCATTCGTGGAAACTCTGGTAGGGGACCTCTCTTGCGTCACATGTGATGTAGAATGAAGGGGATTCCCGAAGATCTCTCCCAGGAGCTGAATGAGAGGGAAACCACACTGCCACAGGTGGGAGTTGCAAATTTCAGGTTTGTCTATGAGCAATGCATGGCTAATATGGGCCAACTGTAAATTGCCAAGTAGAGTTTTATTGCTCTGCGAGACTTTGGCTTCTATTGTTATGTGGACCGCTATCTATATGTATGGCTATCTATGGGTGCAAAGTTAGACCGATTGAATACAGATTAAGCGTTGTAAAATTTTCAAATTGTGTTCAATTTCCCTGTTCAAGGAAACAACTGTGTGGAAGTGGGTACTGATAGAGGAGGATCATGGACAGTTTACCAGTGGGGATTTGTTTCTGTGCCGCCCTGTTGATGGTAAGTCTGATCTGCTATATGATACTTTATTATTTTTACATTATGAATATTTTCAGTGGTGCGACTAAGTATTTTCACTGCATTTACTGTAAGTACAATAAAGTACCTGTACTTGACTTGAATTTCTGCCACATACTTCAGAGGGAAATATTGCACTTTGTACAACCAATGTTTACTTTGCTTCATATAGTATCTGAAATTAGTAAGTTACAGATTCAGATTTTACATTCAAACATGTAATACATTTATAAAATAAGTCTGCCATTGCTATGAGAATATTCAAATCTTTTTTCAATGCATATGAACTTGTATGAATCTGTGGTTTCATTTTTGATATAGGCCATTATGATCCCAGTACTGCAACCTGAAATCCTGTTCTTTCATACACTACAGAAACCCATCTGACATTTTCAAACAAACTGATTTAATCTTAATGAATGCAGTTTCACTTGTTTTTTTATGAGAGAGGATTTTCTGTAACTCTGTAGTGACATATAAAAAAAAAAATCATCCAAAGGTTTTTGCTGATTATGGGTCTTAAGTACGATTTTTCTAATGATTTAATAGGGATTTTTCTTCCTACCCTAACCCTGCATGTATTTCCTCACCTTCTGTGTATTCAGGTGCAATCTGAGCAAAGCTGTGATCCAACAGAGTTCTTACATCCTAATGGCACCTGTGTCGCGTGCACTGTGTGTGGGCCGGGAGAGCAGCTCTCACAGGTAACGCATAAGACAGGTTACACTGGCACTGGAAACACCAATTTCCTCTCTCACTCTCCTTTCTTTGCTTGTCTCGCCACTTGGCTCTAAGTCAGTTTTGTCCATCATTCTCAGGACTGTGGCTTTGGAGATGGTAGTGGAGGAATCTGCACTTTGTGTGAGGAAGGAAAGTTCAGCTCTGATACAGGTGTGGCTCCCTGCAGAAGATGCACCCAGTGCAATTTGCTGAACCGCCTGGAGAAGACGGCATGCTCACCGACCAGTGATACCCAATGCGGGCAGTGCATCCCAGGGTGAGCGACAGCCCAAACAGCCCAACACCACCTGATGAGAGCTATCATTTTGTTTTTATGTAAATGGAAATGTGTGTGCAGGTATTATGAACTCAGGAGCATGACTGGGGAAGTGGAGCTGCCCTGTGTGCCATGTTACCGCCACGACACAATCCATAAAGAGTGTATGCTTTTCTCAGCTCGTGGCTTTAAAGCAGGTAGGATTCAAAGACAAAACTATGGATAAATGACAGTACAATGTTAATAAGGATGTATAATTAGTTTCATTGAGTGGCAGTTTTCCAGATATGTTATAAGTATCATTCTCTGACAGAGAGAACCGTCACTGTGCCCAGGGGAAATTTAAAAGAACTCAAAGAGAAGAGTGAGTAATTGTATGGATTTCATCAACCTTTAAAAAAAAAAAATCATTTCTTATGTTCAATTTCACTTGAAAGTTTTCTTTTTTGTTTAATCAAGGACTAAAAGAGGAAACTTTTTCAACGGTCCTGATTGGTTCTGCAGCAGCTTTCTCAATCTTCCTCCTTGCTCTGCTGCTCTGGGCTTCACTATTGACTGCTGAGAGATACAGTGAGTTTGACACACAGTGTTTCATATCCCTGCTTCCTCCCTCAGTGTGTCTTCTGTTTGCTTGGCTAAATGTGAATCACCTAGTACGCTTGTTGCAATACTCAGAGCAGATTTCAGAGTACTGTCATGGACCTGAGGGACTACTGTCTGCAGCAGGTCTTCAGCACACACCTTCTTCCAGCCAGACAACAGCAGAACAGCCGACCCCTTCACAGACAGCTGCTGCGGCTGAAGATTCCTCGAGGTGCTTTTCAAATCAGCAGCACACTGACTAACTACTCATTCAAGTTACTTCTATCTCAATAATTGCATCTCTTCCCAGAGGCCTAAACCCATTGAACCATGAGAATGAGGTCCATCCCACTTCTATTGTGATTAATGTCACCACCAACATCAAGCCCTCCAGTCAGAAGACAGAGAACGTCACACAGGAGGAGCAGCACAGCAGCTGCCACACCACAGAGGAGGTAGTATATCTTACAGTAAAGTGCTGGCTTGTTTCAGTGTAATTTCTGCTAAATAGCCATTAGTTTAAGGTCAAGCAGTCAGCGTGGTCTTTTTAGTTGTCTGATTATCTACCACTGAGAATTAAGCTGTATTATCAATATAATGGAAACGCCCTTAATTTCATTGTGGTAACCAAAGAAAAATAACCACATAAAAAGCACTTCGGAAAAACTCAGTACAGTAACAATGTGGCAATGTGGCAGTAATCCACAGGCCTCACTGCCGATACTTTTCCTGAAAAGAGAAAAAGAAAGAAAAGAGAAACAAAGACAATACCAACTAAACTCAACACCAATGGATTCAGAAATAACAGAACAGGCAGGGATCTTTAACATATAAGCCATAATTGCGTGAAAATGTTACACGATCTAACACCACAGCATATCATGTCACATTATGTCACACCACAAAATGTACGACAACAAAAGATTTGAAATTTTTGACAGTGATAATAAATATATTTGTAAAAAATAATTGATAAATTCATTATCTAGAAGTGGTAGTAGTATTTCTTACTGTCTTGTCTTGTTTTTTTTTTGTGTCATTATCAGATGGAGCAAAAACTGCAGACGATATGGGAGATGGCTCAGGGTAAGTTCATACACAGGGGTAAGATAATTTTGTTCTGTCAGCAGGTTCATGCCTGTATATGAATGAGTTTGGGACTCGTTGCTCAACTTCCTGTTGCTCCCTCTGACTCTGTCCAGGTCAGAGTATTGAGATGCTGGACTACGACTCGGTCCAGGACTTGTCCCTGCTGCTGGATTCTGCTGACAAGAGGAACATGTTGCTGAGACTGGGGCGGTCTTTGGGTGTCCCGCCCCAGGTCCTCGCTCATCTTCAAGGCTTTCAGGACCTGTTTCAATACCTGCGCACCTCCACCTACACACTGCTGCCCCAGCTTGCCCAGGCTGCAGCGCTCTTGCCTAATCCAGAGGTTGTTGCCAGGATACACAGAGCTGCGGTGAACAAGTGGCCACTTAGACCCTAAGGATGTGTTACCATGACTCCAAGTGTTATCCTGTAATATTGACCCACTCTGCATGATAAAGCTGTTTCTAACCAAATATGGCTGAATTGAATTGATTGCGAGTGAAATGTGATGTTACCATGAGTTGAAATAAGGGGCAGGAAGGTAAAACCCAAAGGACTGAACCTTTCCAATACTTTTTTGTCCATTTGTTCACTTTATGAGTTCTATCTGGATAGGTCGACACGTTTGATAGATTAAAACATCAAATTGTACAGTTACAATAATACATTACTTGTGCTCATAATCTTAAATAACACAATATCCAGGTCATTGCAACTGAACCCAGCATGCGGTGTTACTTCCTGTTTACCGTGTAGAACAGATGAGAGGCCCTCTGGCTAAAGCATGTGAGACAGACCAGGACAGAGGATGCAGTGTTCATGGCAAGAAAAAGAACATCTAGCTCTGAGAAAATGTTATTCTCTCTCTGGAAGAAGTTTGCCAACTGACCATTTTCCTTGATCTCCAGCTCTGCACTTTCTTCAGCGCATTAAATCTGGTAAGGTTTCAAGCTCTCTTTAAACTTTTATTTAAAACAAATGGTGATCAATTAATTACAGTGAAGGTTACAGTTTGATTTTATACCTATTTCCCTTCCACTCTGAAAATTCTCTGAATCTCAAATGTTTTATCATTCAACTATTGCGTTTGTTAAACTGAACACAACTGTTTTATGAAAGTATTGTTTCTGTTTTCTTAACTGGCTCTCAGGTTGAAGAGATGCTGCTGTTTTTTCAGCATCTCTGTTGGATAAACTTTTTAGTCATTAACAAGCAATAACTACTGCCTAAACGCTAAGGGGCGCACTTGGCTGTCATGGCAAATTTGTCTATTTGTGAAGTACCCCCCTGAGATCGTGTATTAAACAGATGAATCACTACCCAGTATTTTTTAGGTCATTTGGAGCTATGCAAAGTAACCAACGATTTTAATCAAGTTCTGTAACCACTGCAGTAAAGCTTATATATCAGATATCAGAATATTTTACTTTCTACTTACATTTATTTTTAATCTGTTGGCATCCAACTAGTCAAAAAACTGTCAACAGTTTTGCCCTTCCTTTCCCATTAACCATCTCATGATCTCTTGGATTTATCAGGCGTCTCTCTATAAAGTGTTTAAATTATAGGCCTATCTTCAGCAGCTTACTTTCTTTAAATTTCATGTTATTTATTTATTTTTACTTGAGTAGGCTTTTCCCGAACAGGATTATTATAGTGCCATATTTCTACATCCGAATATAGCTATCTCCCACCACTGGTCTCCTGTGCCATGTAATGTACTTGAAAGTGGATGTGGAAGAGTCTACAAGTCAGAAGCCATATTTGATGTTCTGATCTTGGCTCTTCAGTTCTTTAATAAAAAACAAAAACAGTGTTTAATGATTTAAAGATGTTGCGTTTAAGTTGTTTCAAGTGCCAAACTGATTTGACATAAAGTAGCCTACTCTTTCTTCTAGGTTTGAATTGTGTGGCCTTTAATGTAGGTTATATATGCCTTTGATTGTATCTCAACTCTTTCAAGTCAAGTCTCACAGCTGCAGCACTTTGACTGTTTTGCTCTTCTCCGCTTTGAGACGCGAAAACCAGTCAGAGTGACCCATCGTGGTTTAGCTTCCCTCTTTGGTGTCCACGTCCCCGTGGTGTCCGTGTCCTACCGGCTGCGATGCGTTACGCGCCCCAGCTTTAGAAAAAAAAAACACAGAAGGAAAACTTCATAGAAATGGCGGAGGGTGCAACGACTCTCAAAGGCTTACGAGCCCAAATGGGTAAGAAAAATCTCGACAGTCGTGGTTTTATGTCGCCCCAGTTGTGTGTGACAGGGGAGGTTATCAGTTTGTAGTGTTTGTAGTTAGTGCTTTGGCAACTGGCAACTGCCGCTGCTAACCGGGGTCTTTGAACGTCTCATCGCGCGGCGAGCTCATCTGGCTAGTAACGTTAGCACCGCTGTCTAGTTGTCTGCTGACAAGAGACACGGATAAAAACTTGCAATTCCTGATTAAATGTTACCCACTTTGATTGACTTTATCAAACCCGGCAGGTCCATGCTGTTACATTTCGGTTTAAAGCAAAGGCGAACTAGTTAAACTAACTGAGAGCGACGTAGCTTCTCTTAGCTAGCTGAAGTTGCAACGTTATTTTCTGTCGCCGAAAGCCGGTCGATTGACATATCTCGACTTAACTTCCCTGGGAGGGTTAGCACTGTTTAGCTTTGCTTTAGCCGTGTTTTATCGCAGTTTAATGGTGTTGTCCAATGTGGTGCTGGTGTGTGGATGTTAAGGTGAAAGACAGACAAACTCTCAGTCTGGTTTAACCGAAGCTAACTGCTTCGTGAAGTGACAAAAACGACGGCAGCAACGTTGCTCATCACCGGGGGATTATTGTCACTAGTGATCTGCTGCTGTGACCATCAGGGAAGAGTTCAGGAAGTTGTGTACGTCTCTTGTATTAAAGTTGACAGCGATGTGGGTTGATGCCCACAATAGAAACCACAGTGCTTGTTTCCTCTGACCACAGTTAACCGGTTACAGCCAAAGGTACATTAGTAGTTTTTGAAAACATCCTCGCTCTTAAAACCACCATGTACACACAGTGCTTCATTCTGCCCTATATCCATTATGCATATTTATTGACATATGGCATAACCCCCTCCGCTCTCTCTCTAGGGAGGGTAACTCTAACAATGTCTGACCTGAATTTCAGATAGATCAGCCGGATTGGCCAGACAGATAAGTCTGATAGGAGGAATATGTCTGCATGGCTGTCTTGATGCAGTGATAAGAGAGTTTTGTTTGGACCGGCAGCCCTTGTGTCACACACAGTTCAGCTAAGCAAAAGCCACATTGTCAGTAAAGTGAGTATGTAGGCCAACTGTTGCAGTGAAGTCTCTATCACTGCTTCTTCTCCTCCATGCCTCAGCTGGCCTTTTTCAGACTTAGACATGGATGTTTACTGTGTCTACATCTGCAGGCATGAATGCATAGTTTGTTATGGGTCCAGCCGATATTGGGTTTGACGGTTTTTTTAGGGTAAGAGGGAGTTTTCTGCATACCCACTATGGGTGTAGGCATGTTTTACTCCTGGCAAAAAACTGGACCATATTTAGCTGTTGTTCCTGTTTCCTCTCACTTTTCCATTCAATATTCTCAATCTGGAATTTACATCCACCCACTTCTGTGGTTTTATGAAAATACCCACCAAGTTTTAAAGTGATGTGAGATGTTGGAGTCCTGGCTTTGTGGGGAATAAAAGGATGTCCTGAGCAAAACAAACAAAAAAAATGTTCAGGGTTCAGTCAGAGCAGAGGACTGACAATAATACAATAATGTCAGGAATCTATCTCGTGTGCATGGTCATTTCCACAAGAATGTCAGCGAGGGGAAAAGCTACCCTGCCATTATAAAGGGAGATCACACTGCTGCAAGTCACACTGCAAGGTTATCCTGATCCTGGCTCAGCAATTGCTGCTGCAACAGAATTAAAAGCATGAGAAATATTTCTGAACTGGTCAGATTTAACCAGAGAGGGAAATGGACCAGCCTCATTTTCAGTGTGCAAGTTCTTGGATCTGTCCACTTGGATTTCCTCCTCAAGCACAAATTTGCTTTTAGATTGACTGATCGAATGCGTTACAGTGTAAGTGAATGCATACACGCACGCACAATACACCAAAGATTTGAATAGCAAAACATGTTTATTTGTATAATTTTTAACTACGGTTAGTGTGTCATCATGGTAGTCTTGTTCACAAGGCTTCAGTTGACATGTATCAATGTGTTTGTTTCTTTTTGGTCACTGTATTTCTTTTCTAAATTTCCTCTAAAACCAGTTAGAGATAGTCCAGATCTTTGTCGGTTTCTCTTGTCAGTGCTGCTGGCACATTGCAGACAATATTCCAGTATATCATACTGGGAAGCACATAGTCTGTGGGGCATAGTGTTATGGTTGGATTTCTCATGCTACTTGATTTATCTGTCATATAATCTTGAAACAGGATGCCGGGTTTGACACTCTGGGTTCTAACTTGTTGTGGTTCATTATGGCCTATAATCCAAATTATTATTGTGAAAGCTTGATTTAGTCTAATTACGATCTTCTGTTTTGATACAGAGAGCTGACGATTTATTTTCTCAGCAGAGAATAAGCAGTAAAACTGAAACCTGTGCTGTAAGTACTTTGTTTTAGTCCCTGATGCTTTATCATAAGGAAACAGATGATAGAGTGAAGATCTGTATTTGTTAATGGACTTGGAAATGATTAAATCCCTCTAATGCCCATCTCTGCAAGGGAATGTAGTCCACCTGAAAGAGGAGACTCCCTACAAACCTGGGATGTGTCATCATTATCCTGCAAGTACTGCAAATAGCCAGGGCTTACCTTTGCATGAACAGGCCTCGAATAATCCCGAAGAAGATCTAGTGTGGTTGTGTGTGAGTGTGCATGTTTGTGAGCGTGCGTTATCTTGAGCCACAGTAGCCATAACGTCTGTCTCTGTCTAATGTGGATTAAAATAAAGTGAAGAAAAGGAACAAATTGGCGGCTCAAGTGAATTCACCTGTTGGTACGAAAAGTCCCAATACGCCATTACTGCTTAATTGTAGGAGCATATAAGAGTGCAGACTTCCTGTGCAACAAGCTACTTAATTACGACATGCTGCAGGGCACAGTAATGGCTGCACTTAGTGTAGGGGCAGGAAAAGGACCTGACCCACCGATTTAACTCTTACCTCTGCTATAAAAGAAGTCAGAGTCTGTAAATATAAAGATCCAGCCTGTTAGCCTATTTAGGGGAACTAGCATTTGTTCAGCGTTAGCATTCAAATGGAAGTGTTATGACCTAATGCAGACTGGCCTGCTTCCTGTTTAGTGTTTTTTTCTGTCTGGGCTGCAGAGCCAGGTCATCACCAGACCCTGTAGTGGTCTTTTACTGCTTCCATAATAACCCTGCAGCCCTCACACTGTGCATGTGCTGCAGTCAGAATGAGGCTCCAGTGACTTTTGAGCATCTCTTACTCCTTTCAAATGCTGCATGGTGTTGTGATAACTACTACAATATCTGTACATTGTTTTTATTCAATATATATGCCACAAAATGACCAAGAAAAGGAATCACAGACTAAAATATTTACATTCATCAACTATGTCGGACTTTAACTACATGGTTCATTAACAAATTTTCACCAAACCTGACCGTCCATGCTGGAGCGATTGATTATCCAGCTAAGATTACGCCGTCAGTGAGTGTAATGAGTGAACTACTAGTGGTCGTGTCTGTGTGTACCCTGTTGAACTGGAGTCTGTCGATGCAGCAGCAATAATATATGTTAATGTTTGCAAATCTCCATAGTGATGGAGTGACGCGAGACAGTCTCTGTGATTGGCTCTTTTTCATTTCTGTGAGCACACCTGGCTCTCTTATGGTCTGTTTGCATCACCACCATGAAAGCGTTAATCAACACTTGATGGAGAGTGTTCATTTCATTCCAAGGTGCCTTTTCTGACTTGAGCTTATTTTGCACTCAGTCAGTTCAGCAAAATATTTGCAGCCTCAGTGTCTGTGACAGAAGTTTATTGAAATGGATATTACAGGTGACAAATTGCCTTTATTGAGAGAGTCTGCATGGTTTTATCTCAACAGCTTTTACCTACTCAGCCTCTTTGCCTTCACTTCCCGATAATTACCACATAATGCAATTTGCAGATGTTAGTTAGCTTGAAGTCTTAAGCTTGTCATGTCACGGAAGAAGAAGGCCGTACTATAGTGGTTCTCATTTCAGGCATTTCCTTAGTGGTACTGTGATGAAATTATACCGTTGGTAGATGTACTGTATATGAAACACACAGTCCTCATGTTAATAGTTTCTTTTCTTGTAAGCTGAGACATGTTTGATCAGTCTGTCTTTAAAGCTATGAATCATCTCATTTCACAGTCAATGTGCTGCCTGACGCAGCCCTCAGCACGGTTATGAAGCACTTCATCCATCCCAAGCTGCTGTGTGGTCCACTTAGCAACAGTTACCCCTTTTCACAGGGTGCTCTGCATATTATTTCCAACCCCTTTTTGTCTTGAGAAAACCAAAGCTTTATCTCCTTCCCCCAGAGAGATGAATGTGATTTTTTTAGTCGTGATTCATTCATGCCCAGACGTTCACTTGAGAGAAAGATAATGTCTGTCTTTTTCTCTGGTGTTCCCTAATCTCTGCTATCCTATACTGTCTGCTGTCATACAGTGTTACACTGTCGACAACACGCATAACTCTGGGCTGAGGCAAGTTTTCTTGTATGACGTGAGTTCAGTGTGTTGAATGTGGCATTACAGGATTTCTACCACAATCTCATGGCACAGAAGTGATGATTGACTAATAATTAAATGAAGTGATTTACTCCTGTGTAGTTTAGTCTTATCAAAGACGTCTTGTGTTCATTCCTCCAACCTTTGGTCTAATAACCACCTTGGTTAATGGAGGGTTTTACTGGGAATTGGCTGCAGGCGTTGACCTTTATCTGTCCACTGCAGAGTACTGATTATCAGTGGACCGGCGATGTTTTACCCTTTTCTCCGGCTCCTGGTCCTATTGATATATGGTTTATTGCAGCTCTTTTGGGGCAGATTGTTTTGCCAAACTCTTTGTGTGAGTTGCATAATCAGTTCAGAAAGCTCCATATTCATTGTTTTGTTTTGTGTACTTGTTCTTGTCTGTGCTCATAAATCTTCCTGTGGTTCAGGTGCACAAACAATATTTAACAGTCAGCTGTTGGAATAAAACTCACCTCTCAGGTTATCAGCATCGCTTCAAACAGGCAGCAGGACTCTCTGCTTTCCAGAGCAAGGTAGTAGACTAGAGGGTGGTGCTTGTCGGTGCCTGTGGTGTGCGCAGCATGAATGTTTCCAGTATGCAAAGACAACACGGTTTAAGGTATCGCTTCCTTTGACGTCCAGTAAGAGCTTTAATGTCACTTTTTTGAATTAAATGTAAATCTCAGATCAGAGAGCTTTCTGAACAGTCCAGGCATTTTAGATTTCTTTCTATAGAAGAAAGTGCCCATCAATAATGTGAATATCACATGACTGACCATGGTTTGGTCTCTTTGTCAGCAGTTTTGTAATGCTGAATACACACCAACTCAGAAGGAAAGAGCCAAGAGAAAAAGCTGATACTGGGGGCTCATAAAGCTTGATCATGTTTCCTTCCTTCCTGCCCCTGTATCTCCTCACTATGGCTTTTTTAAATTTGTGAATATTCATGGATGAGGAAAGTGCGGATGACCCTCCCTGTGGTGGTCTTGTTGTCGTAAATACTATCCTTTAAAAATGTGTTTACAACTGGACTGAACCCAAAACTGCTCAGTAGTCTAGTCTGTGGCGTATCCAAACAAAATTATTAGCAAGCAAGCACATTCATGTTTTCCCACTGTGTTGCAAGAAATCACATCCACAAAGAGTCAGTTTGCTGTAAGGATTACTAATGCATTAGCACAACAAGACTTTTGCACATTCTGGTTTATCAAGGTGGATGAACCCGTGCAGCAGTGACTGTGTGGATATTTGCCCTGTAAAGATTTAATTAATTCTTTATTTATTTATTTGTTTTATGCTGTGTGCACCCCTGGGCATATTAGTTGCATACCAGGAAGCTCACAAGGGTTTGATTCCAGTCATGTTTCTCAAAGCAGCCCATCCCTTGCAGCTTGTCACAGACGGGAGGCTACGGGGTTGACCATGAGCGAGGGGGTTATGTCTGATGGCTGAATAGCTGGATTGTTCTGAGGCTTCAAATCTGCTGGCTCTCTCTAGAACCAGCATTCATATGGAGAGCAAACAAAGCACAGAGGAAAACAGCTGATTTTAAACTCCTGGCTTTGAGCAACCCAAAGAAATTCTTTCTCTGTGATATAATGTGATACACCTGCTTTGTCAGACCTGACATTGTATATATGACTCCAGTTCTCTGATGGTAAAACTATGGGTGTCTGTGTTTTTCCACATACAGCTGCAGCTGCACAGGCACAAGCCGAGGAGCGGCGTAGCCTGGCAGGAAATAGTCCAGGCCCTACAACCAACGCACCACCACCAGCTACTAAACCTCAGGGGTGTAAGCCAGGTAAATGACACCACACCTTGACACAGAGACAGATTGGTTTTCATAGATACTGCTCTGTCACTACTCTATTGTCTTCCATAATCATCAATAGTAATCATCAGTAATTAGATGCAACACAATCCACTTCCACCACCCTCTCAGTGTGGCTTACTGCAGGTAAACCTTAGTCGTCATCTTATTACTTTAACAGTTGACAAAGCTCATTAAAGAGGGTCACATGCGTACATCTGTCTGTCTAATTCAAAGCTCTTGCAACACTATGCTTCATTGTAATCACTGGTCTGTGTATATGCTTTGCTACATGTGTTTTTCTTTTTATTCACATGCCGTATTCCCATGGATGTTTTTGTAGTCATTGACGGTGCCTCACTTAGAATAGACGACCGACTGCGAGTGGCTAAAGAGAGGCGAGAAGAGGCAGAGAGACAACAGGGTAAGAGGGTCATCCTTGAAACTAACATTTTATTAACAGTTTATCTTATTACCAGCAATTTCTCTAAGATAACTGATGATAAATATGGTTGATGTCAACCAAGGCTTTATATACATATATATATATTTAATTCCTTGCTAGTGTTTCTAGGATCTTTCCAATGAGATTATTATTTTAAGATTGTCCATACTCATAACAAGATGACACACTAATAAGTGGCTTTACGTGTTGATGTGCGTACAGCTTTGAGAGAGTCTCAGATCATGGAGAGGGAGCGCAAATCCAAGATGCAAGTGGAGCGTCAGATGGAGGAGCGTCAGAAAAAGGTTGAGGAACAGCGAAGGAAGGAGGAGCAGAAACGACATGCTGTGGAGGAGAAGAGGAAGCAGAAACAGGAAGAGGAAAAGGTAGCTACACCACAGGAGGAGACAAGAGTCTTGAGATCTGCAGAGCTTATTTTGCTCAATTGGTTTGATTCCTTTGACAAAAAGAATTACATTTGTATAGAAACACAGGTCTTTCTGTTTTATTTATAGAGTTACAAAAGAGAGAACAGTGTTGTTGGGCTAACAACACAATTATTATCCTGTGACAGTCTTTAATGTTTAAGGTAGAACCTATGGCCACTCTCTGCCATGCAATATTCAGTATACAGCCAAGTGAGATATTGTTCCCTCAGTGATTTTGTGTACAGGGTAATATCTGATGTGATAAATAAATAGTGTGTATACTATACACCGTATTTTTAACCCGTAAAGCAGTAGTAGTATTCATTTAAGAAAACATGCACCAAAGCTTCTGCTTCACTGATGAATGTTATTCTGCTCTGAATGACCGGCATTTTTCTCCTGCTCTGTCTCTGCTGCGCTGCAGGAACACTACGAGGCAGTGATGCGACGGACTTTGGAGCGCAGTCAGCGAGTGGAGCAGAGGCAGAAAAGATGGTCTTGGGGAGGACTGTCCACAGACTCAGATGGACGAACAGGTAGAGTTTCATGTTTGTCCTCTTTTCCTGTGCGCTTTTCTGTTCAGTTTGACCTTCATCATTCCCTTTGCCAAAGTGCCAGTTTGGATAAAACAAGAGTGCCTTACCTGTTAAAAAAGATGTGACAATTTAGTGGACTTTAGGTTCAAGGTTTCTCAGTAGGTTGTGGTTGTGTAGAGGCCACCATGTTTCTGTTATTCAAAACAATACTATACACCAAAACAGTCTATACAAATAAGAGTATATCTAAGTTCTGCTTTCTGCATTCAGTTGAAATTGTATTCAAGAACTGATCAGTTGCAGCTATTTTACTAGTTTTGTTAATCAAATGAGATGTCAGTCATGCATATTTCATAATTTTGTAATGCTTGTTAAAGCAGAAGTAAGCAATCCGGTCGTTTTGGCTAATTTCTTGTCAGCCGATGGAGTTAGCAGTCCCCGCCCTCGGCCCTACGTCACCACATTCACGCGCATCCCTTGGCTGCACACACAGAGAGGACCGCCCCTTTATGCCGTTCTCTCTCCTCATTGGATAAAGGTTGTAGGATACAAGAAGTTTTCTCCTCGGCTTACAGCAGAGCAGAGTGACTGACAGACGCGTGTTTCAGACCAAACACTCTATATAAGTGATTGCCGTCGGAAGATATAACTATTTAAGACTTATATTAACAGAAACATTCAGCTTACTTCTGCTTTAACTTAAAAACTTAAATTATAAATGCCTAAACTCCTCTTTTGTATAGTGTTGCTACGATTGACACTTGATCAGTCCACTACAATGTGCCTCAAAAAGTAGTAACTGGATGTTTTGCTGATATTCAGATTAAGATGGCTGATGGCCTGGTTTTACCTTAATTTTTCTTTCCTTGTATGAAGGATGCGCCCCATCCTCCTGTATTTTATGGCTCCTCGTTGAGAGCTGTCTTTTCCCACAGGAGACTCTGATGCCAGCGCCTCGTCTCCAGTAACTATAGTTATCTCCCCTGCCTCGCCAGAAAAGCCACCGAGGAGCCGACAAGGTTTTGTTTGTTGATCATTTGCTCACCAATTGTAGACACACAGCATGGGCTGGCTCTGGTGCTCCAGACAGCATGGTTACCCACCGTCCCTCCCACCAACAACCCCCCCCTCCCCACCTACCCTCACCTGCGGTCTAACTGGCAGTTTTTCACTAACAGTTTTTTTGTAGGAGGCGTATGTTCTGAATGTGTGGTGGATTAGCTGGAAGTGTAGCTTGTAGGTTTTCACTCATTCACACTTTTGGGCACTTCCAGGTCACTTGTGCAACTTTGCATGGGAGCCCAATCTGATGGGCCAAAAACAAATGGGACTAATATCATCCCCGGGTTCTCTATGTAATGTTGATGCTCTCGTCTTTGGAGTGGTCAAACATTAGTATCAACTGTTTACTAACTGCAATGCCTGTCTCTGAAACCACAACAACTATGTTCTGGTTTGTTGGAAGCGTACATTGTCATGTTTAACATAACATTTGCTATCGGATGTACAGTGGAATATAAATATGGTGTTTTGGAAATGGTGCATCACTAATGTGGACATTATAGGGATATTATATCTGCGGTTTTACTTCTTCAGTGGCTTCTTTTCGGGTGTGTTCATGAAGGCACGCATCACCCATTGCACATTAGGGGTATTAGGATCTTGCAGTACCTTGTACTCCCTCATGTGCTCCCAAAAACCCTCCCCTATTGGCTGGCCTCCAGTGTAAACCCTGCCTCCCTTGTCTGTCTTTCCTCCTCCCTCTTAGTGGACAAGCGTTCCACATCCACCATGAACCTGAAACAGCCGTCCGAGGCTGGCATCAGCAAACGCCTATCCTCTTCCTCTGCCACCCTCGTCAAATCTCCTGACAAAAGTAAGTCTTCCCCACCGTCCTCTCCCCTTGCTCCGTCTCCCACTCCCCACTCCCCACTCCCCTCCCACCCACCCTCCCTGCATTCCAGTGCCGTCTTAACCAACATAGGACCTGTCAGACGGTCTTTTATCAGCCAGGTAAATGTTTTTCTGTGATAATTCATGTACTGAAATCTACCAAGAGATAAAACTGTAGATAATCCAGAACAACCCCATTTTCTCTGCCAGCTCTTAAGCTTAGAGTGAACTCTGACCTCTGTCCTCTTCATGTCCAGGATTTTTCACACAGGCTCACTGGAGCACAGACAGACTGGTAACATGCTTTAGCTCTCTGTCTCTGGTTCCAGCTAATGATGAATTAGCACCTTTTCCCAATTCTGTTGCATCCATTCACAATGCACCGCTGCAAAAATACATTGAATCAAAATTTCTGAATCACAAGGGGTCCCAAGCATCAAATTGTGATTTGTTGATAAAAGTGCTCTTGTAGTCCTACGGGCTGTCTCAAATACTCTATGGCATAATTTGATTTGAGTGTAATTGATTCCTGTAGAAAACAATCAGCACAATCAGCTCATTCATATCTCTCCACAGCTTCTAAGGGCCGTTTTACCTCTCAGAATATTTCTCCCTACCTCTCGAGCTGATTAATAATTATGCCACCACGCCTCCTTTTCCAGGCCTATGAGGACATGCTAAAAAGTCAGAGAGACTTTTGTACGAGTGTCAATTCACCGTTGGGTGTTTCATCATTGTCCCTCAGGAGTTAAGCCGAGGAGTTCATCTTGTAACCGGTTGCCTAGCAATGGCAATGCTGCTCAGGCCAGTAAGGAAGACGGCAAAAAGCTTCAGGTGGAACAGACAGGTGCAAACGCTCCCCCTCTCCATCCCACACTATAACTCATAACTAAGACCGTATACAGTACACAATTTTCCAAACCACTAGAGATCACAGGGAATATATTTCCATTAGATTCAGCTCTGTTACAGCTATGACAACCACACAACAAGCTGACTTTGTACACGCTAATGGTTTAAACACTCACAGCTACAGGTTCCCTGTTGTACTATTAATATTGTAGTAATCTGATTTAGGGAGCATCAGGTAGTATGATCAGATAAGACAGTTACAACTGTGTCTGTGTGTTTAGCCTTCATCACTGAAACTGGGACATCAGCTGCTGTCAGCCCTAGCCTGCTGACTCACATAAAGCCAAATGAAGTGCACATGATGTGTAAACTTTCTTTGGGGATTCTTTGTTGACTCCCTCTCAGCGCCTGCTTGGCTATAACTCCACTTTCATGTCTGTAGGCAACTCTGTGAAGAAGAGAAGTTCCTCCCTCACTCGAGTAAGTGTGGGCAGAGCACAGACCCCTGCCAAGCCTGATAAGGGGACAACGGATGATCAAGGTGGCTAGCATGAACAATCGGCAGTCATTTTTTCTCATGCCCCTATCTGCATCGCTAAGGCCTCCCTCTTTAAATAACAAGCATGTGGCTCTGATCTCAACGGTTCACTCATTATGAATCCACTCAGTTCTTTTTAACAATACTGTCAGAGTATTGTCTGAAACTAAGAGGTTTTGGGGATAACATTTCCATTTGGCTCGAGTTGGTGTCATGGAGCCAGCTTGTTTTGCTTTAACCTCTGTCCATCCTCACCTCCTTCACCCAAAAGTCTCTCACTGACTACTGAATCACCTCTTGGGCAGCTGCTGAGCTTCTGTCGTATGTCTGTCTGTGATTTAACTGGGAACACTGTGCTCACCCCATGTCTGCCTTAACCTTTCTGCTGTCACACCCTAACAGATCCTGTGCCGTGCCATGTTCCTCACTGGTTGATTTTTCTATTAACCTTTTTTTTAATTGTTTCCTTTTCAAGTGTCAACTCAGGAATGGTTTTGTTTGTGTGACGTTGTCTGGACTAACACAGTGTATTGTTTTGTTGTCACAGAGTGTTGATTGTTTTACCCCCCCCCCTCCAGATGACGTCATGGCTGGATTTAAATCACTGGCCTCGTGCTTCAGTGTGGTGTGTGTCAGTGCCATCCCACTGTAGCAACCCCAGAGCACAGAAATGACCACAGCGACTTATTGCAGTTTGTGTGCTCCCATTAACCACCATTGCTTTCGTTTGTCTTCTAGTTGTGTCAGCCTCCATGAGTGGTGAAAAATGTTCCTGTCTTGTTGTACAGATGTATGTTCTGTGTTATTAACAAAAGCAATAATACAACACAGCGTCCACCATTCACACTGACTTAGAGCTTTGCATCTGCAGTTAAAATATGATTAAAAAATAATCCCACACACACTTTTCTCTTCATAAACATAACTTAAATAACCCAAATGCTTGATACTTGGGTGCAGAGTGGTGAGCCTTGCTGCCACGCTCCAGGGGCTAACACTCATCAGCTAACAAAAAAAACAAGTCTGTCGACAACAGATGTCCTCTCAGTAAAGGGGCTCCAAAAGGAAACCTCCTTTTGAAGATATAGCGTTCAGGGACTTGTGGCAAGATCAACCCCTCATCACTTAAACTGTTCTTTTGGAATAATTTGTACTTTGCATCTTAGGTAACAACAGACTTAATAGGGAATCGTTAATTCTTTTATTTCCTGAAAGCAAGAGCTCTTTGTTTCTGCTGCGAAATCAAGCCACACAATAGTGCTTTTCTAACAAGCTGACTTGCTCAATACTGGCCCTTTGTACGACCAGACGAGCTGCAGTCGGCCTTGTCATTTTAACTTGGTGGTTTAAATTGACCATCTTCTGTATATTATTCGCCATAAAAAGTTTGTGCAGTAGAAGCTAAAGAGCTCTTGTCTTGTCACAGTCTCTTGCCCTTTCACTTTTAGTCTCTGGTCTCTTTCACTTCTCATCTTCCTCCTCGATAGTATTCCTCAGCTGTCTTTGAAGATCACTAATCGTTTGTTTTTTTTTTACCATCAGCACACCTTCCCCTGCCTCAAGGGACCATTGATTTGAACCCATTTTCTACTTTGACTACAGTTTGAATTGATTTGGTAGTTACCAGACAATCAGCGTTTGGTCTGTCTCAGTATTCTTCCATGGTGCCTGTCTCTTATTGTCTTTTACTGACAATCTTTATTTTATTAACAGGATAAAGACAGTTTATAAGAAGCCCATGTAAAACTATTGAGACACACAGTAACCTTTGGTTCTTCATGTTGATTCTCTCATGTTGGTTAAATCACATGGTTACCCTCCTCACCCCCCCACCCCCCTTTGTTTTGCCTCTTCATCCCCCCATTCTTGCCCACTCTTTCCCTCTTGGCCTTTTTGTTCTTCTCTTATTATTTTCGGGTGAATTTTCGGCCGTGTAGCTCGCAAGCCACCGGCCAGCACTGTGGATGGAGGGGTCCTTAGTCGCCTGCTCACTCCCACCCAGGCCTCACTAGCTAGGAGCAAGAGTGCCGCCGCCCTGTCTGGTGAAGGAACAGATGCTCAAGGTAACCTCCACACAGGAGACCCTGACGGAGAGGAAGGATGGCTAGATGTAGATCCTCACTTAACGCTTATTTTATCAGTCAAAAAAAAAAAGAAAAAGTAAAACTAGTCACTCCCAGTATCGTCCCAGTGCCCTGCTGCAGATCCTTTCAAAGCAAATGGCGTCTTGGTCGCGGTGTGGTTACAGACTTTGCTGCAGCTCCCTGTGTGTTTAAAGGCAACTATTGTAATGATCAGCTGTTTATGTATGTACAGTAATTACTTGCAGTAAGAACAGTCATGTGAGGGTGCATAGTTACTCAGTAAATATTGACAGACGCACACACAGGTCCAGCTCACAAGCACACTCAGATCTGGCACAATTGGCTGTTGTGTGCTGAGCTGGGCTGAGCAGAGCAGACCTGGCCGCGAGCATTTCTCTGCATCCGAGGAGCCTCAGGGTCCACGCTGGGAGATTTGCCCTAAGCTGCTTACCTGTTGGTTCTTGTTACGTCAGATTGAGACTGTTGTGCTATTGCATGTGCTGTCATGGGCAGACCAGGCTGTCTGGGACTGCATAATGTGGCACTGAAATGATAATTATTGTCATTTTTCATAGATTATATGGGCTGGAAATCAGTACACCCCTGTTCTGCCACTGGATTTTGAGCTTACATTTAGTTTTGACAATATGATCAGAAGAGATTTTATATCTCATTGAATGCCTTTCATCTCTTTGATTTTCAATAATTTCCCAGTGTTAAGCCAAAATGAAGATGGTAAACAGAACAAAAGTGGTTGTTGAAGATGAACATAGTTTTATCCCCAGCATAAAAGACGCTTAATGAACCCCTGAAGCACAGAGATGAATATTGCATTTTTCTCTTGTATTGACTTTGTTTTTAAGGATTTAAAGAACCCCACTGATGCTGCAAATGGTTGTTGTATTTATTGACTGGGCCATTGCAAACCCATTAGCAGCTACAGATCTCCAGCTAAGTATAGCCACAGTAGAAACATGACACATCCGCATTAGCAGCAGCAGCAGCAGTAGCAGCGACAGCAGCAATGGTAGCTCATGGCAGGATAAAGTTCACAGTCACCATAGCTGCTGCTCAGTATGCAGTCAAAATGAAGTAGAGAACACATTTGTGGCCAGGCTGTGGCAGGGAGAGTTCTCCAGGTCTCAGGATTATCAGGGCTAATCCCTCAATCTGACGCAGCAAGCTCATAACCCGGGGACAACAGTGTTTCTTTCAAGAGAAGGACTCAAAGACAGCAAATCACTCGTTTTTTCTAGCTACTGCAACAGAACACAGCAAGGGACAATGTCAACACTGATTGTGTGCTTAGTGTACTAATGAAATCTGTGTGTTATGTGTGTGTGTGTGTGTGTGTGTGTGTGTGTGTAGTGACAGTGTTGGTTGGATTGCATTGGTGGTAGGTTTTGCCCGGTGTGCTGTGGTGCTTGTTGTTCAGGTTTTGTCCATGTATGGTGTGTTCAGCAGCTTTGGCACCTGTAGAGTGTCTGGGGCTTTTGTGACATTGTTGCTGTCTGCTTCCTCATGTCCCCAGTAATCTGCAGCCCAATCAAGCCCTGAGAAATCAAGCTGTTGCCTCACCCCAAGTGCTCTACCTAACAAATCGCTTTTTTTGTGCTCTTGTCCCCTTCTGAAAACACTCTTCTGCTTTTCTTTCAACCATCATCACCCCTCCCCTCTCTCATGCTCTCCCTCCCCCCCATCCATCTTTCCCTCTACTGTCTTTATTCTTCTCTCTCTCTTTTTTTTTTTTGCTCTTTGCTGCTTTGCTGCCCAACTTGGCCGCTTATCATGCCTCCCATTGGTTGTGCTCCCCTGGCCCTGCGATGACTGTGTCCTTTACCAGAGTGTCACCTGTGTCCTCGCTCAGCCTCTGCCAGCCCCCTGCACCCACCGCGCGGACCCGTGCGGAGCCGTAGCATTGACCGACAGAAGAGCGGCATGACCACCTCGGTTTCAGCTGACGGAGCCCTCGACCCTTCAATGGTGAGAAAAAAACGCTTGACTTGTGTTTTACTGACCCCACTGGCCCACAGAGCAAACTGTCATAGATTTACCCCCCAAAAGATTCATAATATCAATGACTGGCTGAGTTGAAAGCTTCTACTGTAGCTGATTGAGATTTCCCACTGTCCTCCCTGTTCCAAACTTTTTAAACATTATATGTCCTCATTGTTAGTTTATTGGAAGGCAGTGATTTGATAATGTTGAATTCAGCGGGCCCAATCAGTCAGGAATATCAGTGTTTAATGGGGAAAAATGCTGTTGTGACATGAACAACATTTGACAGTGATATTAAAGTTTGAGAGTTGGTTTACGAGTCAACTATGTAGTCATAAGGATAAAGTTGATCATGTCATTCAATGTAGTTACTTTTACTGATGGAGTAACCTGCATGCAGGGCTTTAGATAGTTATTATCTACCCATATTCAAACTACAGGGTAATAATGGTTATATCCTATAAGATATGTTGAACATTTTGGGATAGTCAGGACTCGATGATCAAAAAAGTTTCATTTTATGGCTGAAAGTAGAAAATATTTGCCATGCAATGTAGCTGCTGGAAAATAACACAGGGCTGTGCTGTTGTGTAAAATGACACTATGCCAATCAATTACCGGCAATATTTGGTTTAATTTCCATGTGAAAGTCATTGAATTTGACTTGCAGAACACAAACAGGCTACAAAAAACATTTTAGTGATTAAACTAATTGTCGATTGCGCTGGAAGAGAGAAATCCCTTTTGCAGAGTCTCAGTAGAAACTGTGATGAAGTGATGATGACAACAAATGTGGGCATTCTTCCAATGAAATGACGTCACTCAGAGAAAATGTTAATGGCACCAAAGGCTCAGATTTACAGTATATGTGCATATCCGGCTACATTTGCCTGTCAAAGTACCTCTGCAGGATGCTAACCAAATGGAAATGTTGTTCCTCCAGCTGTTGGCTGTAGCTGGTCACTCACACAATCCACATTATTTAAACTTGTTCATACACTGGTAGAGTTTTATCCCCATGTGCTGCTGTGAGATCTGGTTTTCTCACGTGGTGGCCAATAGTGCCTGGCTCTTTCTGTCCTCCTCACTCCTCTGTGACCGTGAAGGCCCTCATTGTCGCAGCGTGAGACAAAGGGATTCACAGTGGCCTGATTATGGACAGATCATCCCATGCAAAGCAGACCCCACCCTGACCTGGGGCCCTAATGTCAAAAGCCTTTGACTTTTCCTCACCTTCTCATTTTCTTCTCCTCTCCACATGAGCAGATTGGTGTGGAGATAAGTGCCTCATGAATGTCCCTCAGCCACTGCATGACACTTGAATTAAACTGTGTCTTTCCACTTAGTTATATGAGACCGGAGATGTTTCTTTTCACAACAATCAAAAGGTGTAGGAGAAATGTGCAAAAAGTGATGTTGAGGTTGTCCCTGGATCTGCACATCTTGATTTTAGGCCTCAGCTTTCTTGTTCATTGCCAGTGAGATGCAATTCAGTCTGTCATAAAGCCAACCTCCTGCCTGCACCAGTCTGATGTTATTGGCCCTGCTGAGACTCAGGTGTAACTTGGTCTATTAGTCGATGAGCCCATTGAGCCCATGTCATTCAATGACTCTGTCTATTTACAGTTTTTTGCCATTGTGCTACATTGACACAAATAGGAAATGAACTTCTGGTCCCTGTTATGAAACAGTCACTCATTTATTGTTGTTCTGTCTTGTTGATCAAGCTGTGTGACCACAGCTAAATTGATTGATTAAACTTTATTAATCCCCAAGGGGGGAATTAGTTTGTTCCAGCAGCACACACACACAAAAAAAACACAATGTATAAATACTATAGAGAGATAAAAAAGCACCCCAAACACACAACACCCAATAAAATTTGGATCAGTTCAATAATTTCCGATACACACCTCTAGAGGCTACACGTGTGTTATAGAGTCTGATAGCCTCAGGCAGGAAGGACTTGCTGTAGCGCTCCTTTGCGCATCTGGGCTGCAGCAGTCTGCGGCTGTGGTCACTCTTCAGGCTGTCCAGAGTGAGAGTGTCCAGAGAAAGGGGGTGAGAGACATTGTCCATGAAACGGTTTATTATGAGACAGTTTCTTATGTACAGAGATACAGAAAATGCATTGTATCTGTCTAAGCTCTGCCTGCTTGGCATTCGGTGACACTGTTTGGGGTGGGAGTGGGACAGTGCTGTGTATTTGTGTCTGTCTGAGTGTCACATGTGTGACCTTGTTCTGCACTGCTGTCATCATGTTTACAGTGCCAAACATAGCACATGAGCATTAAAAATAGATGAATTAAAACCTGACCCGTGTCCCCCTGTAATCGAGCATTGTGAATATGATATGCTACCGAAACGAAAAGAACCAGGACCACCATTAACATAGAGGGGTTTTTTTCTACTTTTTTGTGGGCTTTTGTTGTTGTTTGCTTCATATTATAGGATTCTGAGTTCTTTTATTTCTTACACTTGTGAATGATTGTTAATTTGTGTAGAAAATGGTTCCCAAGCACAGCATTGGACCAGAAAATCATAAATGTGATTAAAATAAATAAAAGAAATTCCATCATTCTGCTACATAACATGGCATTTCCCTTTTATGATGTTTATCAATTTTATTTTGCCTATTTCTTCCATAGTATTGAATACTTCACTTGTTGGAGCCTGTACAATAATTTCTAAGATACAGTCTGAGAAGGAAAAATGACCATTTAATAGCTTAATATCCACATTAAGCTGTGATGAGTACACAAGTTATCCTTGCTGTTGTGGACTAATACCGGTACCACCTAGTCACATATTTTACTGTTTTGCTTATTATGCAAGGATATTGAAATTGACAGAGTGATTTTGCAGTAGACAGAGGTGTTAATGGGTGGTCTTTTTGAGCTCTGAAATCTAACTTCAGAAATGTAAAATTCCTTTTCCACCTCTGTCCCTTTTCTGTGGAACTACAGAAGGATAAGCAGTTATCGCCTGGAGGCCAACGTCCCGCCTCCCCATCCACCCCCCTAGGACGCAACCGTTCACCATCCCCAGCCCCCAATCCAGCTCCAAAGAGGACCCCCTCCCCAGGAACAGCCAAGTAAGACTACAAGCCTTCAGCTCCAGTGATTTAGCTGTGCTTTTCTTCTTTTAGAGAGATTGGATGAAGGCCATTATTACAGGACACAACTCAAAACAACTCAAATTTATTGTCACAGGCAAGGTTCCAGGACACGCCCACCCTCACCTGGTGCGATGAAACAGCGTCCCCCATCCCCCCAGCCTGCATCAACCAAACCCCCACCCATCCAGAAACCAGCTCTCACTCCAACAGGGCCCCCTACTTTGCGAAAGAGAGACTCCAAGTCCAAGGAACTATGTCCTGTCCAGGCGACGGCTCCACAGTCCTCTGACAGCAGCAAGACCAAAGAGAAAGATGGTGAGCAATTCTCAGTCTTAATAAAGCCACCCATCAATATCAATGTGTGAATGTAAACTGTTTCATATTTGTACAACACATGCAATATAACTCCTTATAAAAGCCAGACTTTAACAACCAGTCAACTGACAGATTGTAATTAGTCAGTACCAATATTTGCCAAGTGTGATTCTGTGTTATTCTGGCAACCAGGATGTTTGCACTAGTGCATCCAGACGTGCTGTCAGTTTCTGGGAGCACAGTAACACAGCAGGACAAACGGAAATATTTTTTCATCTGAAATTAAAATCACCATACTTCACCATGCAAGTCCAAACCCGCTCAAAAAATATAAATTTTTCTTTAGCATTTTACTGAGTTCCCTCTTATGGATTATTACATATTATTATGGCTGTACCGCAGTTGGTTGTAAACAAAATAATAGTACACAAAAGCTCCACTTATGCAATATCCAGACACCTGTTAATTCAGCATGATATATTTTCTGATGGGAGGAAATCAAACTGCATGAGCCCTTGGATCCAAAAGATACGCAGGTGGATTTGGTGCATTAATACATCTCAGAAGACAAAAAGGTAGTTCTGGTAACACTGCAGTAAAGTTAAATTGTTGTAAATATTTTCAACACTATTAATTATGTTTCATGATGACAGCTAACGCAGCCACTAGCAAATGAAAAATGCATCCTCTGATCACGGATTAATCCTGCTTTGAGGAGCAATCTGTTCAGTTTGAGAGTATTATTGTGTGTTTTGATAGACAGACTCCAAACCGTATTGTGTGTGCGTGTGTGCGTGTGTGCATGCCTGTGTTTGTGTCCAGCAAAGTGACGTGGCAGAGGCTCAATTTGCAATAAATCTCAGAGGAGCAGGAGACCTATTAAGTCCCAGCTGGAGTCACATCCTGTTACAGACCTGAGGTTGTTTCTACTGCCACCTCATGGACAGAATCATGCTCTGCAAGATGAAATTGCTTAGTAATGGTTTGATACTTCATATCAAAGGATTAAGACTATTGCCCAGTATTCTCTAAAATAGTGCAAAAACAATTTTTTTTTAAATAAAGGACACAAATAATACCGGTAATAAATTTTCAAGTCTGACTTTATTAGTACATACTCCAAATATGTTCATTACCTTGTTGTTTTACACCTCAAAAATTGTAATCTGCAAGTGTTGGATGAGTGATGTGGATATAATCCTTTATAATGGTGAATGTAATTGGATATCAAATCAATATATTTTAGGATATGATAATTTTCTCAAACAATTGAAAATCAGTTTTAGTTAAGTGCACTGTCACGCACTGGTATAAACCGGTTTATGCCTTCTATGACCTAGTTATTTGCTTATAAAAAAGGATAAATGCTGTGATAGTGATGCAGAATCTCTGAGGACAACAACGAACACAGAGATTGTCATGTGAAAGTTATACAACTTAGAATCAGGCCACTTTCTTATTTTTTTCAGCTGGTGCCTTTCTCTCTCCCTCAGCAGTGAAGCTCTCTGCCTTCTGTCATCAGTCATCCTGATGTCATGTTCATGTGCTTTGGTCATATGTTAACGATAAAATGAGAAATGGATGACGAGTGACATAAAGTGCTAAATGTATCTTCTATATTTGTCTTTCCACCTGTCAGACCCTAAGGGCGCGACCGGCACCAACTCGGCTGCTGAGGCAGCCAAGATCCTGGCAGAGAATCGCAGACTGATGCGAGAGCAGAAGGAGAAAGAGGAGCAGCTCAGGGTACAGAGAGAGGAGGAGGAGAGGTGAGGACGTTAAACCAATGCCATTTTGATTCGAAGGAAAATGCAGAAGTTAAGACTCATGGAAGTCGCTATGAAAATGTTATCAGGAGAACTGATCCATAGTTGTAAAGTGAAACTGAATCTTGTAATAAGTTAAATAGGCATTGAAAGTACAATGAGCACAGTGAATGAAGTTTATGTTGTGTAGCAGCCGCTGAACATCCACTTCCAGAAATCACGGTACCTTTAAAAGGCCGTTATTTTTCAAACATTTGCTGTTGGTTTGTATCCAGGCTGAGAAAGGAAGAAGAAAAGCGTTTAGAGGAGGAGGCTCGGCTGAAACGTGTGGAGGAGGAGAAGAAGCTTGCAGAGGAGAGAAAGGTCAGAGAAGAAGAGGAGGCTCGCATGGCAGAGGAGGAGCGGGTGAAAATGGCAGAAGAGGAGGCGGTGAGGCAGGCCGAGCTCCAGAAGGAGCGAGAGGAGGCTGAGGCCAAAGCTTTGGAGGAGGCGGAAAGAGTCCGTCAGGAGAGAGACCGCATCATGCAGCAGAACCAGCAAGAACGGATGGAGAGGAAGAAGGTAAGATGCAAGGATGAAGGAGAGAATCTGGTCAATTAGTTTGTTCTTGTAAAGCAACAAATGCTTCATATTTTTAACGCTTCCCTGTAAGAAATCATTCATGAAATGTTGCATATTCTTTCCATTTCAGAGAATTGAAGAAATAATGAAAAGAACTAGAAAAGGGGATGGACCTGATGGAAAGGTGAGCTCACATTCACACTCAGCCTGTGTATGTTGGAGTGTGTGGGGAAAATCCTCTGCACTGGATGTGTGTTCACATGTTAACAGTGTCTACCTGCTGTATTTGTACAGAGAGATGATGATAAATCACCGGAGAATGGAGATGAAGATGGTGGGGAGATGAGCTGTGAAACCAACGGTTAGTCTTCCCTTTACCTTCACCCTTCAAAATGCACAACAACGTGACATCACTGTGTTTTTGAATTTGGTGTTTTGTCTCATGAGAGTGCGACTTCCCATTTTTGTGTTTGTTTGAATGTACTTTACATGAATTGTTTGTTTGTGTGCATCTCCACATTTATCTACGTTTTATTCAAATCCATCTGCTCAACTCTTGTAGCCCAGGGAGATGACATCACTACAGAGGCTGACAAAGATGAGTGTGCCTCAGACGATCTGGCCTCTGGTGAGCCGGAGCTACAAGAAGAGGAGCCCCTCGACGCTGTCAACGGAAAACCAGAGACTGACGACAAGGAGAACAACAATGGCATAAGCACGGAGGAGACTCAGGCAGTAAGGTATGAGTGCAGAAAAAACTTCACACAGAAACATAAAAGTCAAGCAGGGCTCCAGACTAACTTTTTTGACTAGGAGCACAGTGGCCCCTAACTTAAAATTTTAGGAGCGCAAGCAGAAAATTTAGGGGCGCACACCGAAATCGACTTGTGAAGTAAATTTGCACATTTCCTCTAATTTTCACTGTATTACTGATAAATACTGCATAAATGCAGAAACTATAATGTTTTAAATTCACATTTTATTGTGCAACAGTTAAAATATTGAAAATATAAAGTTAATGTTTAGGCTGCACTGACCAATAACAGAACAAGTAGACACACTACTTGTGGTAAACTCATCCTAGAACATACCCCCCCCCCCCGCCTGTGTAGGCCAGCCCTTGTTGACCCTGACTGAGCCACATGTGCACGGACTCCGTGGCATTAAACTCGTCGACCCCCCCCCAACCTCCTCCGCACGGCCAAAAAAAAAGGATCTATCGATCAACAATCAATCAATCATTTCCGAGCCTAGTCTGTGCAGCACGTTCTGCAGCGCGAGTCAACCTGCTTCGTTGCCTTGTGACGATTTGAGTACCGCTGCTGAGAGCGCGAGCATATTATGGGATGTTTAAGGTTTGTAGCGAGCCGTCGTAAAAAAAAAAATGCAGGTGACACAGCACACACACACACGCAGGTCACCAGTCTGTGTGTCTCCTGCTGTTTCACACGGAGCTCTGCTGTAAAAAGACGTCTCCTCCGCTCCAAGATGTAGAGAAGAGAAACACACGTTTCTTTTCACACATTAGCCAATCACAGTGGTCATTAAAAAAAAAAAAAAAATCGGCGAATTTACTGGTCGCACATGCGCGAGTAGATAAAAAATTTACTCGCACTGTATCAAATTTTAGTCGCAAAATGCGACCATTTAGTCGCAGTCTGGAGCCCTGTCAAGTGTGACCCTGAGACAACCAAAGAAACAGGCTCAAGCTATTGTTTTCCATTACACACCCACCACCATGTGAGGATCTGCTGGGGTCTGAGTGATGTAACTTCTGATCATCAGATGGGGAGCGTGTGCACGAGGCTCTGTGCAGATATCTGTGTGCTCTACAGTCTGCTGCGAATCCACACAAGTGCAACAACTGTGAATAGGTGCTATGAGCAGGCTCCAAATGGATGAAAAACAGTATAATTACAACAACTGCATGTCCACAGTTGTCTATGTCCACCAGACATTTAATTCGATGCTTCAGAATCCCGTTGATAATACTGTAATTGTCAACAGCTGGAAATTTGCCAGTGTGAATTTTTTGAATATGGAACCTGCTTGATTTGTTTGGATTAGAGGAGATTTTTTGATGCACGTCAAAACGCCCACAGTCTGTTGGTTTGTATATAACAAAACCAAAACATGAGCAGCTGTGTGGTAACTCTCCAAAAAAGCACCAGAACATTCACATGTTTGGTTTAACATTAGTTGAAATAGGACGGCGCTACCAGTAAATTTGTAGGGCTGTCCTCAGATCAGGAATTGAGATTCAGGCCAGACTCTGCACTTGAAAGTGATGCAACAAAAAAAAATACAGATTTTTTTTGTTTTAATTAACGCTCAAACATTCATTCATCACCTTTATTTATTCAGGGGGGCCAATTGAGAGCAAGCTCTCATTTCCAATGGCGCCCTGATTACAGCACAATACAAATCAATACCAGTTAAACACATTACAATACATATCCCTAATATATACATTCAACATTCAACATAGCACATTGTGAATTTAAGAAGCACATGTACATTCAGAATACATAAGATCAACAAGAATGTTTTTAAAATGATTAAAAGGAATCAGTGAATCCAACTGAAGCTGAGACAGTAAATTATTCCATTTAAAAGGAGCAAAATAAATAAAAGCGAGTTTCCCTACCTCCGTTTTAACAGCTGGGATATTAAGAGCCAGTGGGTTTTGTGTACGAGTGGGATATTTAAAAGATCTGAAGCTCAGTAGGCTAGATAGGTACAGTGGAAGTTTTTTTAGCAGTGACTTATAAATAAACAATATACAGTGTTGCTCCCTTCTTAGGGCTAGGGAAGTCCAACCCACATTATGATAAAGATGACAATGATGGGTCATGAACCCATCGCCCGTAACAAATCTAATAGCCGAATGATAAATTGTATCTAGTGGTTTAAGAACAGAGGGAGAAGCATGCATGTAAATAATGTCACCGTAATCTAAAACGGATAAAAATGTAGCATGCACTATCTGCCTTCTACAGTGCTGAGGAAGACAGGATTTATTTCTATAAAAGAATGCCAATAGAGGCTTCAGCTTTTTTAAAAGTTCTGTAACATGTAATTTAACTCATTGAGTGCCGCGCTCCTTTCCAAAGTTTTAGTCAAGTGTACCGGCAAATTAGACCATATTTGACTTTTTATTTTAGAGCCATAGTGTATTCTATATTATTGCCACCAACACATACTGTAGCTCATTTGAAAGGTTTAACTTTATCCTTCAAATGGCCACAAACCGTTTGTTTCTACGTGCCTCCGTTCCTGAGAAAAGTCAAGCTAAACATGGCTGGGTTTCACCAAAATCCCTCCTTTTTTTCTAGAAAAGGAGATAGAGCGTCTTTTATGAAAGGTGCGCTGTTTGTGTCTGTCGCTCTTCTGACACTCGCATTTCTGGATCAAGGGCTCGTATAAGATAAATATACACAACAATTGTTGTTCTATTCACAAAACCACCATCGGGGGCGGGGGGGGCGCCACTAAACAACAATAACACAGACGCACCGTGCCGTGTCACAGCTTCTCGCCGCGGAACGTGAGGCTCTGCCGGCCACAGCGGCTCGCGAACACCGGTCCCGCCGGTGGTCGCGGTCCGTCTGTGGTACGGGTCGGTGGTGCCGGTCTGCTTTGGTCCAGAGACCATCAGATTTTACCGCGGGAGGACTTTGGGGAGGACACGGTGTTGCTCCAGATGAAGACCGGGCGGGACAGTGGGCTGAGAGCTTCCTGGTTCAGCTCCCAGCTGCTGCAGCCTCGCGGGTGAGAGCGGAGCAGCAGCGGAGCAGCTGCGCTGCATCTGCATGCAGAACTCCATTTGCAGAAGCTGAGTTATGATAAAAACTTCCAGATCATGAGCTGTCATGTGACTTTGATCGTCATCTATTTCAGTTCTCCTCGTCGTAGAGTCCCCAAATTTACATATAATGTGTATTAAAGTGTCTATTTTCATAATTTAAAAAAAAAGCAAAAAACGAAAAATTTCGTTTTTGGCACTCAACGCATGGGAACGAAAAACGAGAAATTACGTGGTTGGCACTCAATGAGTTAAAAGACAATTTATCATCCAGCCATATACCCAAATACTTATAACAAGAAACCCTTTCCAAGGGTGTCCCATCCTCTGTGCCCAGGGTAAAGTTATTTAAGTCAACATTATGTTTTTTTGTTAAAATCATGTACTTTTATTTTCCTGGATTTAAAACTAATTTAAGACTAGTCAGAGTTCTTTGGATAATACGGAAATCATCTTGAAGATTATTTAGAGCATGTTGAACAGATGGAGCAAAAGAGTATATGATTGAATCATCAGCATACAGATGAGTTAAGCTATTTATGACACCATAATTAAAATCATTAATATAAATAGAAAAAAGCAGCGGTCCTAGAACCGAACCCTGTGGTACCCCTTTGTATATGTTTAAAATTTCTGATTTAAAACCATCGCCACACACAGTTTGGGATCGATCAGTTACATGAGAAGTACATTGTTTGTTACCCTATGCAGGTAGTGCACACTCAACTACGTACATTTTTCATGACTCGTGTTTTGCTTTTCTTCATCGTATGTGAGGTGAGAACGTTAAATTCCCACAAAGTCACAGTTGAGTCTCAGGGACTTCTAGTGTTGTATCCCTAGAAATTGCTTTGAAAAAAACAAAAAACTGCACTTGTGACTTGTATTTTAGGATTTTCTTCTCCAGTAGAAATGATTTGGCTTGGGGCTTAGTGCCACAGAGCGGGAAGGGAAAGTAAATGAGAGATGAACTAACTCATTGTTGGTTTTGACCTTTCTGTGGGATCTGTTTGATCGCTGAAATATATAAAATAACACCCGGCTTATGTTTTATTGGTCTGGATTTCCCTCTGTCATCATGCTCTCGCTCAGTTGAGTTGAGTGGTGCTGTGAGAATTCTGTCTTCAGCCTTTCAGATCGTTCTTGTAACAAACACTTCTCTCCCACTTCCCCTCTCCAGTCCAGCCCCGAAAGGCCACCTGGTGGAAGGCTCAGAGTTCCTGAATGAGCAGGACTCTGCCAAAGTGGGTTTGGTCTCAGGCCTGAACGGTAAATCCAACCAGTGGAGCTTCGAGGAACTCATTGACCTCAATGTCCACTCCAAGACTCGGCCCCTCATGGAGGCAGAGGACTGTAACCAGGTCTTGATCAACTGTGACGGGAGCTCAGATGGGACCAGGGTAGCCTTCGAGGACAAGGGAACCCCTGTCAACACCCTGCATTCCTCTAATCAGCCCATAGAAGCCCTTTCAGGTGAGGGGTCAAACACGCAGCCGCTTCTGGGGGAAAGCGTAGCTTCATGATAAACTTAAACTCCTCTCTCCTGTGTCTCTGTAGAGATTTGACGCTGCAGCCATTGCTGGAAAGCCTCTCACTGTTGCACTCCTGAAGTTCCTGTCTAGCTGAGCTCCTTTAAGAAAAAAAAAAGTCCTTTGTTAGCTCCAAACAGCTTCCTCCTCTTTGTCCTCCTCCTCTTCCGGCAGGAGGAGCACAAGGTGAAGAGGAAAGACCAACCTAAGTGCAACATTTGCACCCTACATGATGAGGAAACAAATATATTAAAAATATATAATAAGAAAAAAATATACTTCAGGGAAATTCCAAATATTCCTTCAAAGTGCTTGTTTCAGGTCTTTTTCCTCTTCCTCTTGTGTTTAGTTCTTCTCCAGATGTTTTTTTTTCTATGTTGTGTCAGATTTTGATTGTTTTTTAAGAGCTTTGTCTTTGTCAGGGGTGCATTGTTGTAATTTATTAATTTTGGCTTCTTTGTTATTGTAATTATTATTATATGTTAATTTTTTTTCTCTTCTGTGAGAATATTCCAGGACACATGCACGTTAGGCTGTGTGAACTGAACATGAGATAAATATCGTGAGTTACAGGAAGAAGCGTTAATACATTCTGATGTGTCGGGGGTTGAGGGGGGATGACACCCCAGGATCTGCATGTGATTGATCTAAATTTACTTGACCGGCTGTTTTTTTGCAGCATCCAGCAATATGGCCTTACAATGTTTTTTCTTCCCCCCAACTTCTAATCACTAAGCATGAATATATTAAGTTATTTGTGCTGAAGCTCATACACGCACAGTTTAACAGTGTCCCATCGCGCGCTGTCAGTCGAGAGTGGATTCTGTGTCCATGCTACACTTCACACATCTCTGTCCTTATTCACCCCCTTTTTTTCAAGCCTAACACACAAACCCCCTTCTCCCTGCATCTGTGTTTCCTTCGTTGGCCACAAGAGGGACTCATGAGCACAACTGTTACATTAAAAGCTCAAGTGAGTGGAGATTTAAGACGACGCTGTAGTCATTTCACATCAGTGAAATTTCAGCAGTTTGTTGATTTAGGGCTCGTGGCCCGTTTAGGTTTTATTTTTTTACATATGTATATAGAATATATGTTTACTAACATCATTGTAATTTACATCTTAGTTTGAGTTCTAGTCTCTGAAATGACTGACTCCATCAGCTGCATCGTTTTCCACTCATCTGTCTGAATAACCGTAACTGTGACACACTAACCTAACAGAGGTGAAGTCCTTTAGTTTGATCCACAGCTGCCCGTGAAGGCACGTGTGTTCGTGACTGAACTGAACTTGAATGTTTGACTCTTCTTACATGTCAGTCATGTTCAGAGTAGACATCACCTGTACTAAAGCTAGAAATCAGGTTCTCAATTTTCTGGTTTGAACTTTACCAACACATCCACACACACACACATCCCCATCTCCGACCCTCCGCCAGGTGTCGCTCGGTCTTTAGCTCCACTTCTTTCCCACAAAACCATCCTCTAAAATTCCAGTCGCACCAGCTGCTGCTGACAAAAAGCATTTCAACAGTTTTTTTTTTTTATAATATAAAATTGGGCTCTTTGTTTATATATGAAAATACATTTCTACATATATTTAAGTGTTATTGTATTGTGTATATAATCAGTATTAGGCAAATGAAGCCATGTTTAGGAGGGAGTGGTGTCAGGATGTGGATAATTGAAGTCTCAGTGTATGTGTATGTGCTATAAGTTTAAGGTTTTGTTTCTTGACACGTGCCCTGTGACAGCGTAGTCGGGTGAGGTCTGCGCAGCCTGGAGAGCCAACAGTTACATGAGGCCGTGTTTCACAGCAGGTCCAAGCGAGGACACTGTATATGTGGTCTGTGTATATTTGAGAGCTTTCAGTCCTATATCCCTGAGCCCTGTTTTTGATCCTGACGTTGCCTCACAAACTAAACACGTTGACATTTTTGACGGAGAACAGAGCTCTCACAACCCGCAGCAAGTTGTCTGACCCTTGAAAACAGTCGTGGCTGTGCCTCAAAATGAATTTAATTGTCATCAAAACATATTTTCTATGACATCAAAAGATGCGAGGATGTTGCCCTGATACGCATATCGACTCATTTTGCAGCCGTTCTCTTCTGTAGCACGAGGCAGGGCATATCCACCAAACCAAGTCTGACATGGGGCAGACAAGTTTTCTGTCTGTTCTGGATTTTTTTTCTACCAAACTGTGTTTAAATCTTGTAATTCTCGATGCTTGAATAGTCTAAGCACAAGGTTTGGGGACCTTCATTTTTGCCTTGTTCTCTGCCGGCTAACTAAATTCTCTTTGTACATAAAAACTAGAGGCTTTTTAGGTCTTAGCTTTGATTAATAAGCTCAAAGAATGTAACAGACTCCATAAACCGTCCTTCATTATTTACCATGTCTCTCAAAGCTGCCCACTTTTAGCTTTCATACATTATTCATCTAGGAACATAAGACTCTTTGCACTGTCTCAGATTACTTGCTGCGTTTTTAAAGAATGGTTACTGAGGAGTTGCTTTACTGTACAGACCCATAGGAGAGATGTGTGGGTTTGCTCCCTTTGAAATCTCATTCCTAACCCAAAACTTGCCTACTACACCCAAACTCCACCCAAAACCCTTTCCTACTCTTTCCACTCATGAGTAACACCTGTTGGGGGGCTGTTGCAGCTGCTGCTTGAAGAGATACTGTATCTATTCCAGGTTCCTGCTGCGTCTTTGAGGGCTTGAGTACAGGACCGACTGCTTTAGTCCTCACTGTTGTCTCTATAACAATAGGATAGAACGGTGCCTTAGATTGAGATTTAGTATTTTTATCGTATCACAGCAAACTAAGAAAGCTTGTCTTTACCTCAGCCTCGACAATCAGTCCACCCAACCAGGGCAACAGTGTGAATATGAATATTTCTCTGGAAGATTTACAAACCTAACAATGCCCTGACCACAAATTTGTACTGTAAATATATCTAAAGTGTACTGAGATGATACAAACTGTTCAAACAATAAAGTCTTGCAAAAATATTCCTGTGCCATGTTTTTCTTTTCTTTCTTTTTCAAATTCTTGCCATAAAAAAAACAACAAACAGACGTCATTTGGCTTTTTTTATTCTTGTTTCACGCTGATCTTCACTCATCAAGTCTTCAATACACAAGCACTTTGTATTTCAGCATCAATCTCAAAAAACCCTAATTTGTATTTTAATTTCACTCTCTAACCATTTTCAAAAACTCTCATAATCCATTCAGGCATTCAGAGACTACACAGATTATTAATCAAAGCAGGTATGTATGAGCAGCGGTATGCATGAAAGATTCCAGTAAGGCACTGAAAAGGAGACTAAGAATATGAATCTCATCCCACACAACAAAGTCTGTTGTCATGTTAGTATCCAAACCCTGACACTAAAACAAGTCGCAGTTATGTATATGTAGATTAATGATTCAAGCTTGTGCATATTAAGTTGAAAGAATTCCTAATCTGTTAACTTCTTAAAGAAAAGCTTCACCAAAATCGTGCAACTTAATTTGAAGGCCGCAAATTTGTTAGGCTTTAAAATCCCAAATGTTTGTTTAAATGTATGCAATAATATGTTCTTTTTGCAAAGTAACCTAAGTCAGTTTTGGTATAATTCCACTTTGAACTGTTGATGATCATGCACTTCACAGCTTCTTAGCACAGTCGGGGCAGTAGATCTGCTCTGCATTGATGACGAAGCGCTTGTTGGCCAGAGAGAGGCTGCACTTCTTGCAGTTGAAGCAGTACTCGTGCCAGGAGAAGCCCTCGTAGTTCACCACGTTGGTGCCATGGCCGAACCCTGCAGAGACGGAGACAGACAGGAGGACAGACGTCAGTCAGAACAAGGTACGTCATTATTCTTCATTCAGCTGTGCAGGACACACCCAGAAGAAGAAAAGAAACTACAGAAGTATTTTTCTAACTGTTCTGTGTTCATGTGTGCTGACCTGTGATGGGGTTCTTGCAGCCGTTGCACTTCTTGGCCACATCAGTCTTGTAGCAGTCCACGCAGTAAACGTCATTCTCAAAGGAGGTGAAGCGAGCTGACGCCAGAGATTTACGGCAGGTTTTGCACACGAAACACTCAGAGTGCCATGGCTGGTCCTGGTAGCTGATCCCGCCAGAGGTGATGGGCTTAGAGTGGAGACAGGGACACACTTTGGTCATTACCCTTAAACACAACAGAGCTGGAAGGTCGCTCACTGTAAAGTCACCTGGTGATGCATGAGCCCTTTCTCACCAACACACAGCAACAAACTTAAAGTGATGAATGTTTTTCCTGTCACAAAACAGAGGTTGACTCGGTGCCTGTACCTGCTTGCAGTGGAAGCATTTCTTGGCAAACTTCTTGTCATGGCAGGGAGCACAGTAGATGTCGTCACCCTTGTTCAGGAAACTCTGCGTGCGGATCGGCTGCTTGCATTCAAAGCAGGTGAAGCAGTCCTCGTGCCACACCTTGTTCTTGTACTCCACGTTCTTGTCTCCTGAAGCACAAAACCCAAAATAAAACCAAACAGTTCAACTCAGAGTTAAGAGACTATTCAGTTTGTCACACACAGTGTAGTTTCTAACTCCATTGTGCTTATTCAAAGGTAGTGCTATGGCGTCCAACACAATCTATTTTGTATCCACCTCTTCCTTGGAGTTTTGTGTTGATAATATAGATACATTTTTAAAGTTCAGGCTATTTTATGATTCCTTCAGTACATCAAATGCGCATCCTTGTCCTGTTGGTGCCACTGAGATGTTGACAAGGATTTAAAATAAAAATCTTTGGGTTTTTAGAAAAGTTTGCTGCCACATCATTAGTCTGTAACAACAAGTGACCTGTGTGGCACAAATGAGGAAACTGGCTATTCTCAGAGCTGCTAATAATAACCTCCGTTCATGTAGCACTTGATTAAATTACACAGTGCTGTATATAGAAAATCAATACCAAAGGGAGGTCGCATCAGAGGTCAGATGAAGCAAAATGGCATTACAAGAAAAAATAGATGGAAGTTCGAAGCTTGATGAGTGCAAATAAATCTAAAATCTATCTAAATCAACAACAAAGCTTTAAACACTTACATATATTATTTAATAATAAAATCCTGCTCTAAAACTCAGCTAATCTGCCTCATCAAAAATATGTGAGTGCTTCTGAACCGTGGACACTATCTGACAACAAAAGCTTCCACCTAATTGCTATCAATTTTCAAATTCAAATCAGGATTGGATTGAATATAAAAAAAACTATTGGCATACACATGATGTGTGTGTGACATTGTGCTTGCTCCAACTTAAAGCTGTAAAAAGGTCACAGATGAAAACATTAATTCAGAGATCTCTGTTCAAACTTTGGCAGGAAATTGTTAGCTCTCATAGGCCTACAGCAATAAAGCAGTGGAGAAAAACTGGTTTTCAGGGTCTTTAGAACAAACCCACCTGGCATGACCACCTTGTAGCAGCCCTGGCACCGGTTGCCATCTTCCCTGGAGCCACACTTGCCACACATAATCTTGCCATCATCTCTCGCACTGAACGGCTCACTGGCCAGGGGCTTGTAGCACTTGGCGCAGCGGAAACAGTCCTCGTGCCAGTAGCGGTTCTTATGGTGCAGCTCCTGAGGGGGGGGCACAGGAGGCGCAGGGTGAGCAGCAGAGGAGTGCTTGGTGTAAACCCTCATTAAAGTGGAGGCTTGTTTCCTCCTCATGCGGGTGAAGGCTCAGGGGCCAGACTACAGAACAAGCCCATGTGGTGGCTATTACAGTGGAGATGAAGTGAGCTGGGATGTGGTGAGCCATGACGTTAGGGGTGGAGGGGTTTGTGTGGAAATGCCACACAAAGCATTTAAGCCTCATTTGTAGAAATAACTAGCTTTTTCACACATTTAACTGACTGAGACTGAGTGGGACTGGGGAGAGAGGTTTAGAGGCACAGGATGGTGAAGACTGAGAGCTCTCTGAACACAAACCCAGGTAGATTCACTCATTTATTTCAGTTACTCTCTTGTTAGCTTAAGATTCATATTAGTATTTTCTTTTGTCATGGGATTGGTGGTTGAATTACACTTAAATCTTGGATCTTTATTGTATCTTTTTGATCATATTTTGCAAGTATGTCTCAGTTTAAGAAAATGTTTAAAAAAGAAAAGATAAGCGTCTACAAAAAAGAAGGAGAAAGAGAAAAAGAAGGGAAAAAAGAAAAGATAGATAGACGAGTGGTGTCCACTGCTATTTTGTTTGTTTTCTTGTCACTATTATGTTTCATCATCTTTAATATTTTGAAATAGAGTATAATATTGGTGTTGAAGTAAGCCAATGTAATTATAACAACAGAGAGGGGCAGGTACTATACGTTTTCTTCATCCTGCTCCTTTTTTTCATTTCATTTTTTTTCATTTTTCATTATGTAAATATGTGCAACCATGTGTAGAATGTATACCATGAATGGAATAAATCAAAAACATTCGACTCACCTTTGAATCAGCGCCAATGGGGCGTCTGCACTCTGCACAGGTGTTGGCACAGAGCTTCTCAAAGCACTTGGTGCACACATGTTTGTCGTCCTTCTTCACATACTTCTTCCCCTGCAGGTTGTCGCGGCAGTAGTAGCAGTCGAAGCGGTCGGTCATGGTGGAGGTGAGGTAACTCCTGGGACCTGTGGAGACACCAGAGGCCGTGGTGAGACCCACAGAGTTTCTGTCCTCCCCGTTGTGACTGGTGGTTTTCCCAACAGACACCAGATGGGGACAGTGTTGCCTTTAATAACACACCCAGTGTATTAGTGAACAACTCAAGTCAGTTCAGCCACAAATAATATATTGTATTTATACGGTTAAGCACTTAAATTGAATATAGTTGAGTCAAAGTGCTTTACAGTGTGGGGTGGAAAAATAGAACAAAAGAAGCGAGGAACAAAGTTCAGGATGTGCAGAAGCAAATCCCACACTTTTATGACGATAGAGTGGTGAAGAGAACGATGCCTGAGGCGGGTGCTGCTCTGTCTCTCTGACCTCACAATGCAAAACAAATCTATGTAGAAACTGGACAAAGTCTGCCGTGGAGGAAGCATGTTTTATGCTTTTTCTGTTTTCCCACTAGGACGCAGTGGGATGCACCTCGAACAGCAGCATACCAAACTGATGAGGGAAGTGAGAGTGATGTAAAAAAAAAAAAAAAAGAAAGAAAAAGAAAAACAAGCCTCTTTTTTTTATCAAGTGCTCCCTGGAAAGCTTTGCTCATATTTTTAGATAGTCTGGCTCATTCCTCTCACCTCCCACCTCGAACACCTCCACCCCCCCCCCCCCCCCCCACCTGAGTCTGGGCCCACGCTCTCCTCTGTTGTCTACATTCGGAGCAGGACTTTTTATTGGCTCTCTCACTGTAAACGGAGTTGCCTTTGCTTCTTCATTCATCAACATTCCTGCTCTCCCATCACAGGCGGCGGCGGCGTCCACTGGGAGCGGACTGAGCCGTTTCCTGGAACAACTGCAGGGTGGAGTGTGTGGACATATTAAGCCTTATCTACATCACTTTAAAGCCCCTCTCTCTCTCTCTCTCTCTCTCTCTCTCTCTCTCTCTCTCTCTCTCTCTCTCTCTCTCTCTCTCTCTCTCTCTCTCTCTCTCTCTCTCTCTCTCTTTCAGGATGTCAGAATGAGCAGCTGAACATTGTTTGAACTTGAGCAAAAGTGATTTATTCAGTGTGGCACATATCATTTTAATCCGGTCAGTACAACACGAGCGATGGAGGAAACAATGGGTGGAATGGCATTTTGTCCTAGTAACCGTAGGAACAAGGGAAATATTTATGAAAGGGGACTGTAGCTATTTAAGTGGAAAGACACGAGCCCCCCAGAGTGAGGTATGTAGCCCCCACTGTGTGTCTGTGGATGGAGAGATGGGAGAAGGGTTTTGGGAGGAAGAGAGAACTATCTGCAGCTGTGCAGCAGGGATAAAGACCACACTGAGCCATGACACACACCACACTCACCCCGACCAACCCCACTTACCGACTGTGACACACAGTCTGTCATGTCAAATCACACACACAACACAAACACACACAGTCATTGGTGAGCAGCGATCTATTTTAGACCTGTATTTAAAGTGCATTGACCTTCCAGAGGGGACTAATGGAGAAGGATGCAGAGTGATGACTACTGGGACTGTTATTGTGGTTCCAGTTGAGATGTGTCCAGAACTTTAATCTTTTGTTGCGAACAGTGTGACAGCTGCTCCCTGTCAAACAGGCGTGGTATGCACTGACACTCAGCTGCGCAGGGAGAGGAGTACAGCACTGTGGTCTCTTTAGGGACCAGTCCTTTACATGGAAAGGTCAGAATGAGACCAGTTTGAGAGGTGAGTCAGAGACTGGATAGAGTGGATCATAGGCAGGATGACCCAGAGAGCAGCCAACAGCTATACTCCTGAAAGCTTTTGTGCTGTACCTACAGCACGTTCTCTTAAAAGTACATCCTCTTACAAAATCAGGTCTTTTCCTTTTCTTTCTTTCTTTTTTTTTTACCTAATCACATCTCATTATCATGGTGCTACACAGAAAAAAGAGAATAAGTACAGTTCAAATCCTCGGACAGACTGTTCTTTTGCCCTCTTTCATGCATCAAGAGATGAGAAAAGGAGGCGAGCTCCCACAGATTTCTACCACATGATGATACTTTTACTACCATCCCTCTTGCCATTAGCGGCTATACTGAGGGCCTTCAGCCACTCCCAGCTGAGGGTACACACTAGGGTTGCCTTTCTCGGAGCGCATAACAACAGGAAAATTACACCCACATTTACACCTATGGGCAATTAAGAAGCATAATTTCACCAGGTTAAAATGCAGAACCTAAATGCCCTTAGGTGACAGTGCAAACCACTGATCCACTATGCCACCGCTTTATTACCATCACTATCATCTCATTTCCATATAATTTCCCATAACCTGAGTTAAATAATGAGCAAAAGGTTTGGGTTTAAATATGCACTCAACTTCATCTGCTCATTAAAATGAACTTCATCTGACAAATAACAACGTGGTTTAGTTTTATCGAAATTAAAAAGAATAAATCTGAAGCAGTGCATCAATATAAGCTCAATTTGATCCAATGCAATCCAATGCTTAAATAATAATCTCTGATAAGATCAATAAAACATCAACAAAATCTCAATAAAGCTGAGCAAGCGTTTGAACTTACAAACCTTTGCACCACTGAAGTCATGAGTTCATTATAAAGAACCAGATAAACTGAAAGCAGCATTTCCTTTCTAGGTAGAGAAAGTCCTCCTGCTGCTGAAGCTAAATAAACCATTTAAAATCCACTGGACTTTCTGTAAGCGCACTGTCGAAAAAGGTGAAAACAGAGCTGTTTTCCAAAGCTCATAAAAGACAGTGGGAATATGTCAAACATCCTTTTGTAAATTGAATTTAAATCCAAGAAAATGTTTTTTTGTTTTTTTTTTATGGTTACAAAAAATAATAATAATGATAATAAGTTCTTATTTTTACCTGAGTGCTTGTAGAAAGTCATGTTTGGTTCTAGTCAGGAGGAGAAAGACAACTCAAGGACAGGAGGAGACAGTAGCATCCACAGAAGGCCAAACCCAGAGACCATACGCCCTTCGCCAACTTATGGGGGGCTGTATATACCCCTCTGTGACCCAAACGCACCCCCAACCCCACACCCAAATCCAACCTTCGGCCCCTCCTGTCCTTTTTAGGGTATGCATTAGAGAACAGCAGTTGAAAGAGATTATGATGCTGAGGGAATAGATTAGGTGAGATTGGATTCCTCTGTTGTAACATCAGAAAGTAAAAAAAAGAAATGGAAAAAACACAGTGTGAAGATTTTGAGCCATGGCCATGACAGATAAAAGATACTCCCACTGCCTTGTTTTGTAACAGTGTTCACAACACGTACAGATGACATGTAGGATCACTTAACATCACAACTGTAAAGGATGACTCACAAGAGGAGCAAGTTAATGAGCGAAGCTGCGGAGAGACAAAGAGCAGTCGAGTGTTACGTGAGTGTTGTTTTTCTATTTATATCTTACTGTGTGTTTGTGTCTATACATATATACAACTGTACAACACATATTCCGGACGGTGGAGTGGTATGCTGAAAACTAAACTGCAGAGTAGGACTTGTTTTCCCCCTCTCTGTTAACTTGGTGATGTTTATTCTAAGACAGAATATTTTCTTTTTAAGGCCCAAGGAAACATTCAGTGCATTCCTGATAAAAAAAAGAAAACAGCAAGAAAAAAAAAGAAAAAAAGGACTCGAACAGTGAAAAAAAAATGCTGTCACCCAAACACAGAAATCTACTTGCATACAAAATCGCTACTGATAAACATTCCTGAACTTAGCTGTTCACAGGTCATGTGAACCAGAGTCTTTGGGGCTTTAAAATCTGACTGAAAATCACAGGTATTTTTTTTAATGCCATTAACACCTCATAAAAAGACTTATCAGGCCACTGGGGGCAGCAAAAACAAGCTGTGAACATAACATTCACTTGTCATTACATGTTGAGGTGATTTGGTGAATGGCCTGTTTTACCATCATTACAGCATTAGAATAATTTTAGAGTTGTGCCTCTGGCCACTTGACGGATTGTAAGTTTAACAATCTCCCACTTTTAGCTCTGTCTTTGGACTCCACCATCTTTTGCAGGGAAATATTTGGTTCTTTAGCAGCTAAATGCTGCAATGTGTTCCCCAGCTGGTTGTTTACTGTGCCTTGTCTGGCTCCATGTGGCCAACATTGATGCCGTGAATGTAGTGAGTGTGAACCACAACAATGAAATTGTGCACCATATAAAACCAAAGCAAAGGGCTAAAATATGCTAACAAGCAATGTGGTGACCATGAGTGATGCTCACCACATTATACATAGTCATCAGATTCACTTAGCATTTGATCACATTATTTCAATTATAGAGCTTTAGACTTGGTTATGCATTACTACATATTATATATTATCTATACAGTAAAACAAATGTTGCACTATAGATACCATAACTCTGTCTGGTTTTGGCCTTCAGAGTAAGACGGGCATAAATACAGAAATATAGGATCATTATGTCAATGGGGGGAAACTCAAAACAACAACAAGAGACCATGACAGGGAATAAATAGTTTGTGAGACTCACCATGAACTCAGTAACCTCAGTTAAAACAATAATACTTTACTTTCAGGGAGAGACTCATCTTTTTAACTATATTAAATACCCTTCTTCTTATATTAGACGCCCAACAAATCAGTACAGTGAGTTAGCTTGTGCTTGTTCTTGTGTGTGTGTTTGTGCTCAGTTGTTTAAATGGCATCTGGCAGTAATTACAAATTTGATTTGGTCCATTACCATCGAACACAACATTACATCTCTCCCTCTTTATAATCTATCACCCACTCAGACTAATTAATGATGCAGGAAGGTGCCACAACTCTCAACCCACAAAACCTTTCTATTAGATGAACAGCTCTGTGTTACATCAGGATATTTGTTCTTCCTCCACAATGTCTTTACATACTTATTTAAATTAGATTGTTCTGGTTCCTCATGTTTTAATTGCTGACCAGACACTTTGATTTAAAATCTCTTTATCCCTTTAACTGCTCTAGGGTTTGTTCCTCTCTCATCTCAGTTCATCTACAGTGTAGAATTGATGTGGATACTGACAACATTGACAATTATATGCTTGTTTGTATATGACATGGGAATAAAAGCTATATTCCCTTAGTTATCTGTGTACCTGAAACATATGAGTTATGAGAATTATAAAACTAAGAAAAAACTTGACAATGAAATCCTAATATCTTAGTGAAGTGGTAAACAAAAGCACACCAATCTATCCACTTAAGAATATTTATTAAAAGTTTGCCAGACTATTGTAACCAGCACTTGTTTAAATAAACTGCAGGTCATGTTTGCTTATCCACTGTCTTCCTGTTTTGATATTCTGGCAGGCAGCACTAATATAAAGTACATCTGGCCTCTCACTGTGTCCTGCATTATCCACTGTCTCATCTGGTGATCTTGTTAACTCTACTAGAGACTGACAGACAATAAAGCTGGAATCCAGAGCTGACCTCCTGCACCTGCCTTGTCCAAAGCCCACGCATTTAAGAGAACGAAAATAACTCCTGGTCATCTGGAAAAACTAATAAAAGTATTAACAGTTTTTTTTTTTTTTTTCAAATAAAATAATCTGGTTATTATGTAGCTGCTGATGTTACTATTTTGCCATTTTGCTATTCTGAGAGAAAACCAGCATCAAGGCTTTTAATCTGTTCATGGAAACAAACAGTAACACGCTCTCTCACGCACTTGCTTTTGAAACTCAGCTTATCATGAAAAGCAATGCATGTCGTGAATTGTTTGGTAGGTGTTGCTTCCTGGCTGCAGGCCCGTCATCTATCACCTCTTTGCATCTTAGATTTGAGGTTTGGCTGCGTATATAGAAACAGGAAATCTGACCTGTACTTCCTGAGTATATAAAAGCAAATACTTTAGGAACTAAGCTCCATGTAGCTCCTCAACTGTGGCTCTCAGTGTGTGTGTGTGTGTGTGTGTGGGTGTGTCTGTGTGTCTGTGACCCCTCGTCCTCGATGTCCATGTGTCTCAGTCACCCTCCAAATCCGGTTAGTGGGCAGACAGACCAGTGGCAGACTGAGCCACACTATCTCTGTCAGGGAAACAATGACTCACCATGTACACAGAGTAAAACACAGCAACAAGACGCACACAGAGTTGTGTTACACCACAGACAGGCATACGGTCAGTTAGCAGCCCAAGAAACCTGGGTGTGGCTCCAAGACCCAGACACACTGAGGTCAAATGTGGACAAAAGGCCATGAGTGGAGCTCTATCAACACAGTAATACTCCCCTGGACGGATACGACTTGGATAGGAGGGGTGCCAACACACAAACACACACATACACACACACTTTCAGATAAAGCCCTCTCTGTAGGGCAGCAGCACTCCAGCTCTCACTGGTCTCACATGACTCCAGCCTCAACACTGAGCAATATGTTACAGAGAAGAAGAAATTGTGCAATTGTGCGCTTGACTATGGGCTCAATATTTCAGTGATGCACGTAAACCAACACAAGCCATAAAGTGTTCACGGACAGTGCACGTCAGTCTCTGCAACACGAGGTTTTTCTCAAGACTTGCATCAGTCACCCCTCAGGGAGTCAGTGTGATGAAGTTACGATTTCTGTTTGTACATGAAAATAATTTTTTTCTTTTCCTTTTTTATATCTTACTGCTTTTACCCTCTCATTGTGGGCCGGCAGATGGTCTCAGTTACTTAACACATGTCGTCATTATCACTTCTCCCTCCATCTTAGACTGAGCTGGGGCAGTTTTATTGTGAAACAAAGGTGAACATAAGAGGACACATACAATCTGAGATATTGTGCACAAAACAGGTTATAACCCCCAAGAAGGAATTTGTTCTAGAGCCGCATGTGTTGCATGTAAAGTAGTTGAATTTAGCTCAACCATGACCAGCTGCAATGGGGAAATATCTTAATAAAATAACAGTTTTTATAATACATACTTTTATATTTAATATTTGTATTATGTGTCTGTCTATTGGTGAAAACAATTCAATTTTTTTATGTATTGTACATAACTTTATCTGTACATTGTTAAGAGAAAGCTGACTTAGAAGTGCTGATGTGGGGCTTTCACTCCATCTCTCATATTTCCATTGTAAATGGCACAAAGACTAGTTTAGATAAAGTGCCTTGACATTTCAATGGCTGTATTCTATACACACATTATACTTTTGTGTCAGTCTCACAGAAGACTTTGTTCTAAAAGGACACCAGGAGTAAAAAAAAAAAAATGCTGTTAATACTCTGGTGCACATAAAATAGAAATAAAGAGTAAAGTCACACTTTTATTTAACAATCTGAAATCATGAACTTGCTTCCTCTCTTAGAGACTGTTCACTACTTATTGTGGCTCTGGCACTTTCCTCATGTCTTGTATACACAAATTGACCATGTGCTTTTCAGCCGAGGCTTCATGACTGTGGAGCAGAGACAGGAGACAGGACAGCAGCCGAGGACAAGTGGCTCAATATTCACTGGCGAGGATATTGCCACCACTTAGCTCGCTGCAGCCCACACAGACAAACAAGCAGCATTGCCTATTTAGGAGTCTGAGCAGAGCTGGTGAGTGTGCTGTTTCATGTGTTTCATCAAGCCGGTCTCTCTCTCCCTCTCATACTGTCTCTTGGCTCCATTTGCGAGCATAAAAGAAATGATGAAACGCTCCTCTCAACAAAAGCTCCCAGTCGCCTCAGCGTGGCAAATATCCTGCTGCGGGCCTGATGCAGAGGAGACCTCACAGACACTGGCGTACAACAGCTTCATTGAGCGTTGATATAAATTATACACCGCATACCAGGCTTTATGAATGAATCATCTCTAACTGTGCTGTTGGATTTGTACAGTCCCTTTGTGCAGATTTAACATCAAAATTTAAAAATAAAAGCTCATTATAGCCTTAAAAGTGATTTATATATTGCCCCATGAAAGGAAATGAAGCACTAGAGAGAGAGCAGTCTTTTCAAGTTGAAAGTGGGTTAATTTATGTCTCAGAAAAGTACAAAGTTTTTATGGCTTCTGAAGGATGGTGAAGTCATACTGGAGCCACAAGGAGGTCCAGTGTGCCAGAGAAAGAAATCGTAATCTCCAGGTCTCTTTAATGACATCATGCATTTGGTTTGGCAGCCGCCCAAACCCAAAGGGAGGAGAGGGTACAATGACGCATGTTTTTAACAGTTTCTCATGGTACCTATGGGCTCTGTTGTCCTTAATACAGATTCAAGCATCACTGCAGAACAATAATATCATTACACCCCATTTCATCTGTAAGATAAATACATCTGGTGCAACAGTTTTGCAGCTATTACTACCTTTGAGACAGAGCTTTTCACAAAAAAGTAAACAGCGTATAATCCCATTCCAGTATGATGATGTCCTCACATGACCATAGAGTTGAATCAGGTCACAGTGACACATGAAACTTTACATCACACTCTTCCTCAGTATTACACAGCTATTGCACTGGCTTAGATTACAGTGGGACGACACAAAGCCAACCTCCTGCAGATATACCTATAGATGATTTATTGAAGGCTTTTATTTTATTTTATTTTATTTTATTTCAGGACTCTAGTGCACTATGATCATAATGGATGAGTTATTGGTTGAGTTGAAAGAACTGAAGCAATAGTAGCAGCACCACAAAGTCATACTTCAACCCAACTCAACTTAGATTTATATTTCTATATGACATCATTATTTTTGATGTATTAACTTTTAAACACTACTTAAACTAACTTTAACTTCATTATATAAGTGATGATGCTCAGTTCATGGACTTGTACCTTGTGTATCACTTTTGCAACATTTCCAGCGGAGTACAATGTATAAAGTCATGGAAATAGACATTGTGAGGTTAATCATTTAGTTTTAAAGTTGAAAGGTGACTGCTTAACACAAACAAATGAAACAAAGAAAAACAACAGCACATGAAGATATGATGGCAAAAATAGAGGTGAAGACAGATAGATAGCACTACATACGGTGCCAAATTACGCGCGACACCTGATGCGCGGCGCGTAGCCCAGTGTCCAGCCTCAGAGCGCTCAGGTGCACTTAAAAAATGTGTCGCACTTATTTCAGTAGGCTAGTTTTTAGTTAGTTAGATAGTTGAGTCTTTGTGTGTAACTGTCTCATATCGGCAATCTCACTCCGGATACACAACAGCTGCAATTGCGCATCTGGCTGATCTACGGCTCTAAAGTGAACCACGCAGCAGCCTTCACCCTCTCTGTCGCGCTATACCTGTTCCTAATGTCACCTGAAGAGATCCACCTGCATTAAGGAGAGTTGATCACCACTCCGGTTTGGACTCACCTCTCAAAGCGAACAGATGAAGCGTCTCTCGCTCGACACCAGCAGCTGTGTGTATGTGCGTCTGTGTGTGCGTGCGTGCGTCCGGTGGGTTTGGCCGAGAGGTAAAATCTGAGGAGGCACCACAGCTTTAAAGGACAGAGAGAGCAGAGAAGAAAAAAAAAACACACACACACAGGACATGAGCCAAACCTCTGTAAACGCTCATAAACAATGACCTCAACTAGGAATTTACAAGCTCTCCTAGTGGAGCTCCCATTGGCCCCAAACTTTTCGGCATTGTGAGACTTTAAAATGACCTATTTGTGTGTGTGAGGCAGGTAGAGAAAGTTCTGCACTGTTTTTTTTTTGTTTTTTGTTTTTTTAATTATCCTGCAATTATTTGTGTGTTTCTGCCTTTCCAAAATAAAGACTGCTGTGTTAAGTTGTCACATTTTTTTGTCTAACTTCTGTATTAGCCTCACTCATCTCCTTGTTTGGTAGTGAATAGAGGAATTACATCAAGATGACTCATTCTTAACCCAAAGTAAATAGGCTACGTGCAGCTTGTAAACTTAACGCTCCAAGTTAATCCATTATAATTACAAATGCATGATTAAATGCCCAAAAGTTGGCCCTGTTATATAACACAGATGCCATCTCTTATTACATAAGGAGTGTCACTGAGACTAAACAGTGAGGCCATTTGCTTTATTGTCTGCACTAAATCCAAAGTTTATCCATTCTCAGATAATAAACCTATAACTCTCAGTCTATATTAGATGAGAGCGAGGACGCATTGACAGTGCAGGCAGGAAGAAGAAAGAGGAAGGAAGGGAGGGAGGATTTTATGGTTGTAAGGTCATGACTGTTGTGTTTAAGGTGTCAGGGTTACTAAAACATCAGGCCAACACACACTGACAATATGTATATCAGCACATGCATCTACTTATTTCAGCTGGTAACTCATTATATGGCTGTAAACATGGGATCCCTGTATGTGTGTATGTGTGTGTAAACATCTGGTATAAACATCAGCACCACCACTAAGTTTCTGCTGTTACATGAGATCAATGTTGATGAGAGCCAATGGTCGTGACTGGAGATGTTTTACTGCACATTTGCAAGAGTAAAGGCAGGTTTCCATTTTATAAAAGCAGCATTTCACTAAACAAACATGACGCCAGTTACGGGATGAAGTCAAATGAACCAGAGGCTGCAACAAGGTACCGTCACTGGTTACTGAAATAGTCTGGTAACATAAAAAAAAGAAAGAAAAGAAAAGAGTTTAGACACATTTTATTTGATTTAATATCAATATTACATTTGGAATACACAAAATCTCATTACCGGGAAAAGTAATCACTGAAGAATTTGTCGTTATCAACAACATTGTTAACTGTGGTGACTTATTGGGAATCAAGTCAGAAGACAAACAGTTTGGTTAAGAGAGCGAGAGAGAGAGAGAGAGAGAGAGAGAGAGAGAGAGAGAGAGAGAGAGAGAGAGAGAGAGAGAGAGAGAGAGAGAGTTAAGTGGCTCTTTAAAACTACTATTTCCTCCCTGGACAGTTGCTCCACTATACAGACATTCTTGAGCAGACTGGAGGGAGTTGTGTCCATATTAGGAACATGTTACCTGATATCTGGCACAAATCGAGCCGCGGGAGAAAAAAATGCCATCAGTCTTGGCTGTGTAGGGTGTGGCTGTTCACATTAACACCATGAGTGAAATCTGTGATATTAAAAATGTTTTTTGGGATGTGAGAGGATTTTTTAAACTCATTTTTTGGTCAAACTTACTGAAAAAATAGTGGGAAAAAAAGAAGAGATGAGAAGATGAGAATTGTACAGAGTATATCATTTGGTGCTTCAGATAATAAACATAGCAGAAAAAAATAAGTCATGACGATTTAACCTCTTTCGCCTCACAAACCACAGAAAGCTCAACATATTAGGCCTCTGGTCTGTGAATGTTATCCAGACTTAACTGTTCTTCAGCATCTTTGATTCCAGTCATAACTCTGGCCTCAACCAATGCGGGAATAAAGCAAACAAAACAAGTTTTCTTTTCTTTTTCTCCTTCTTCACAGTCATTGGACTAAAGCTTGGCTACATTTTGTTCCTTAGATTCTTGTGGTGAAAATGGAGTCAACTGCTTACCATTCAGACATGTCATCTTCTCTTAGAAACAACCCAAAAGGTAAGGAGTGACTAACCTGCTACAGAATGAGAACCAGCTGCAGCAGCGAGGTGGGGGTCTCGAGATGCTTCTCTCAGACACAACCAGAAGAATTACAGCTTTCAAACAATGTATAATTCGTCAAGGTTGTTACAAGAGTGAATCCAGCACAGACCAAAGTAGCTCTAACAAGGCCAATGTGTGCCACAGGTGGGACAGTGTCAGGGCTGCGGCTAGGAATTCTGGGCCCCCTGAAAAAATACTGAAGTGGGCCCCTGCCCCCTTTTATGTGTTATCATTTTTTATTTATTTCAACCAGGGCAACGATGACAGTGAGTGACAGTAACAGACAACTTGCCCACATTCTGTAATATTTCTCCACTATGTCCCATGAAACTTTTAGTTTTCTTGCCGTAAGGTACACCCCCGATATCGTCTGTATTTTGACCAGTAGGGTGAGCACCCTGTATTGATTCAGTAGCGGACAGTGCATTTTACTTTTTAATACGGGACCCAGTATTATTATCAGTATATTAATTGTGCTAAATCATGTATTAAGCAATTCCTATGTAATTACTGTGTTATGTCCCTGTAATAACAGATGCCCGTGGGCCAAACCCAAGACCACACAGCCTAAGTTCTCTCCGAGGGGGACTGGGGCTGGTGGCTGCAATAAAAAAATTAATCAGTGGGATTTGATCGCCAGCCTCCCACTGGATGTGTCGAGCCCTCAGCTCCACACTCTATTATCTTACATGACACCTAATAATTAATAATAACGACACCAATCACAATTCATTGTGATTACAGCAAATACTCAAGCTCTTCTTCAACAGATCTCGTTGATCAAACAGGAACACACTTGCTCCAAATGGTACTGGCATTATCCACTGAGCTACCCAGCTGGTTGTGTTGGGCCCTCAGGTCCACCATGATATTATATTACACTTCTGATTATACTTACTAATAATGTCAAATCTTGTTGTCCCAGGCAAATATGGGATCCAAACCCCCAGCCTCCCAATTCAAAGTCAATGCCATTACCCAAAGAGCTATCAAGCTGAAGTAAGCGATCCGGTCATTTTGGCTAACTTCCTGTCAGCCGATGGCGTTAGCAGTCCCCACCCTCGTCCCTACGTCACCACATTCACGCGCATCCCTTGGCTGCACACAAGACTTATATTAACACAAACATTCAGCTACTTCTGCTTTAAGCTGAATGTGATGATAAGGGACTCCTCTGACTCACCACACTCACCCACACAAATGCACACAGACAGTTTGACAGTTCCCTCATGTCAGAGGTCAGAGAGAGAGAGAGAGAGATGTTAATGTGTCTCTTTAGCTCTTGATTTTAAGGTCATGGATTCAATTCCCAGGTTGATTGAGTCGAGATCATACATTGTCAATGCCCCCAATGGCACACTCAAAATTTCTGTGAGGAAATCTTTTACTTTGTAATGCAGTCCTGTATTTGGAGGATGGAAGCACCAGGAGTATAAATAAAACCTGCAGTCTTTTTAAACTTGGACAGAATCTATCAACATAGCCCTTCACCTCCAATTGCTCTGTTTAACCAGACGGTCGATCAGCTCTACCCTACTGGAAAATCCAGCTAGAACCAGTTCCAAACTATATTGGCCAGGTTAACGAGATCGCCAGAAGAAGAACTTGCTTTGTTATGATGAATAAATGGTGCTGTAATCAGTAGCCGAAAGCTTCACTTAGGACTGACTGACCTTGTTCTGTATCATAACTTTGAAGCAAGTAAAAGCGACACATGTAGTATAGGATAGATGAAACTGAGGGCTCACCCCACATGGCCAGAGAGGTCAGTGGGTAAAGCCATTGACTTTGGATTAAGAGGCTGGGGGTTCTGCTCTCACCGAAGCTCTTATATTCTGCGCTCCTTGTCTGCTGGCTCTGCTCCTGTCCTCTCCATTCATTTTTGGTAACCAGATTTGTGTTTTGGCATTCTCTATTCTTCCAGCTAGCACTAGTAACCTGACTGTGTTAGACTAGCTAACAACTGTCTCATGAGTTAGTGGGGGCTACTGTTGCTAAACCATTTTTGAAGAGAAGGCAGAGGATTATTGCTTGGAAAATAAAACATATTTCATGAATACTGCATATTTTGTGGCTTTGTTTTGGTGCCTATGCAGCATTAGTTTGAGTATTAGTCATGGTTAGCGTTATGTAGGATAATTTAGTCATAGAAAGATTAGGGGTTGAGGGTTTTTGTGTTTCCTTCTGGGCTGTGGGCCTCCAGTCATCACCTTCCTCCCCGTACGGCCCTGGCTGGACAGTGTGTTCTCCTCGTGTGCTGTTTCTTTTGAATAATGTTTAGAGGCATGAAAGAACAAAAATATAGCAGCATTTCCCAGGTTAGGGATCACCATGCTTTATTTTTGGGATTAATCCTGATCAACATCAAGGCCACCCAGCCCAGCTGAGTTTGCTCCTCTGAAATATTTGAAGAGTTTTAGGAGCTTGTAGGCCTGGGCTACCTGTCATATTCCACAGCTATAAACCTGCGCTTCGCATAATAAGAAAATCCCCTCTAAGATTTATGCAACTCAAATCAAATCACTTCTGGCACTAATCTCATTTCACATTTCTCACGGATGATCTCCAAAGCTAGACAGCTGCATTCTTACCCAAACCAGACGTCCAAAAAAAAAGAAAGTAAAAAAGGAAGGCAGGTAAATGAGGAGGCCATTACAGCGGGGGCTTTAATCAAAAGCACAGGCTTCTATTTATTGACCGTTGCACGCACATGAACAGGTGAGAGTATATTTACACAGATGTAAACAGTCAGTACCTGCAACACAGAGGAAAAGAGGGAACGCAATGTCTCCCTCGTTGTCCTGCATACACACACATCCGTATACACTTGCAGGCATTAACACACACGTACATTCACACGCACACACAGAATTTGCAGTATAAAGAGCGAAGGGACCGTCTGAAAACACAGAGCACAGCAGGCCTCTTTGGTCAGCTACTTCAGACAAGATTTCCAATGGACAAGGCCGATCACAAGTCACCACTCAGAGAACAGAGAGAGAGAAACATACTGGCAGAGCAGTAGGCAAATACCAAAACCTATAGGAGCTTTGTAGATTTCACTTTTTTTAATGTGTCGGTTTGAAGAACAGTGGCACACAATTCTGCTTGTATATATTTTTCTTTTTCTTTTTTGTTTCCAAAGAGTCCACCATCAGTAGAGGATGAATGATTCATGCTCTGAAGAAGACATGGCAACAGCATTTAAACAGCAAGGTGTTGCAAACATACATACTAAGTACCTGTTAATTATTAAGATGGAACGACAGTATGAAAGGTCTGCCACTGCAATGTGGAAATTATTCTTTACAAAGGAACATCAATGAACAAACGTAATGTCTACTAAATATTACTTCACCATTCATTAAATTGACATGACATTGCTCATTTTTTCCACAACCTTCCAAAACATAAAGTAAATAATGATAATAATAATAAAAAAAGCAGCAGTTAGATAAAACAAACATCATAGCAATAAAACAGCAAAACATTCTCAAAAGGACAAGTGCAAATCATTTAGTTGTTTGTTTTTTTTACTTCATTGTTTCCCTTCTACAAAATAAAATTCAGCAATAACACAAACAAAAAGTATAAAATGGTGGAAAGAATAAATCATTTCCTGGAGCATGTGGTGTGAAGAGGCATGCCTGAATTAAAAATAAACGAGTCAACACTTTCAATAAGAAATTCCTGCACAGCAGAAGATAACTGTGGAAGGAAAAGCGATATCTCAAAGCCTGCTCTTCCTTCCACCTCTGTATCATCCCCAACGTACAAACCCACACACACAAACAAAGGCCTAACTATCCTTCCTCATCCTCCTTATTTCTCTTTCTTTCATCATCTGTTTCTCTCACTCACTCTTTTCTTAAGTTCCATCCTCTTACAAACATTTTGCAAACACCCGTTTTTGTTTTTTTTTTCCTTTGGGCTTACCAGGAGGGTAAACCACAAAACCGTTGTGTTCGTCACCAAGTGTTTCCTGGATTCTGTCCACATCAACACAACGTTGCCACGGTGACGTCCTATCAACGCTTCCTGTTAAACCCCCATTAACAGCTGCTAAACTCCGTACCAGAAGGAGATCACAAAACCCTCCATTCTTCTAGTACACCCTGCAAAACAGCCTACACAGTGTGCGATGGAGTGTGATAACACTATGAGTAAAATGGGACACGTCCATCCATCAGTACCCTTTTTACAGGATTTTGTACTTTTATGAAAATCCCGTGTAACCACCAAACCTCAAGAACAGCAGAGAAAAACATCCAGCATATAAACAACTATTGTTGTTCTATTCTGGCAATCCTCCTATTGATGAACTGCCACAGTGTCAAACATAAATATCACAAAGAATTCACTGCATCCATCTTAATTAAACACAAAGATTTGCTGTTGTTTTTTTCCTTTTAGTCATATATGACTATAAAGAGAGTAACTCTTGATGAGAAAATACCAGTGAGGAGTATTCTTCACTATTATTGGACATTTATAAGCCCAACAAATAAAAAACAGCTGAGAGATGAATCAATAATGAAAAATAATCACCGGTTGCAGCTCTAAAGATACAGAGATAATCAATTCTCTGGTTTGCCAAACGTCTACTCACAAAAATCCTTGTGTGCTTACCAAAACCACGGTACTAAGTTCTTTTAGTGTCAAATTCATGTATCTATCTGTGTTTTTTGTTCCTTTAATGAAAAATTGGATTCAAAAATTCAAAGTCTCAACCACAATGTAACGATTGTAATAGAAAATGTGTGTGCAAAGCTAGATGTGTATGAAAAATGTGACAAAAAAAGAAGAAAGAGAGAATATAAAACATGTTTAAGGTCGTCTGCATTTGGTTTTCACAAAATGTCAAAATGCAGGACAGAAATGGCACTGAGCTTTCTTCATTTGGATCTCGTTTTCGGAACAACAGCCCTTCATTCTGCCATGAGCGACGTCAGCTTCTAAAATAAGGTGTAAAGTCCCTCTCTATGTCACAGTCAAAGGTCATTGGGAGAGATCCACATCTTTCACTGCCAGGCTACACCGCATCGGTGGCATTACATTGTCACACACTATTTACAGGCGAATAGCACAAACCGACTGCCCAAACACCCAGCTGAGTATATTGCTACCTTATGGACAGAGGTGTTTTTGTTTTTTTGTTTTTTGGGTTTTTTTCTTCTTTGTTTTTTTTTTACAAAGGAAAACTACAACTGCATGACTGCCCATCCTCAACCAGCTCTGCTTCCCAGAGCTCATCCAGTATGGGTCGCCAGGCTTAAAACTACAATTCCCAGGCACTTGATTGTAACCAAATGTACAGTAATGTTGTCCACTGGGTCAGCATGTCTCTGGTGCACAGAGAGAAGGCAGCAACATTCAAGGTCAGACCCAAAACACAAAAGCCCTCAACCTCCCACACAAAGAAAACAAGAAAACAACAAGCATCCTCAGCATGCACATCAAAGTTATAGTGATATATTCTACATCGACAAATTAGCTAGTGGTTTGGTACTTGCATTTACACACTAACGCATGCTGCTAGACCTCTGTGCAATGCTACAGTAAGGTGACTGGCACACAAATTGAAGCCAAACTAAGAGAAATCGACTTTCAAATGAATGCTCAAACAGAAAAAAAAAATCTTGCAAATAAATAAGACTATATTACAGTTTTGGCAGATGCCGGAAAGGTGTGGAAACGAGCAGAATGAGGTAGAGACAGTGATTTGCCTGTGGGAGAATGAAGCTGTGAAGAAAAGTGGAAAAAAAAGCAAGAAGGATGAGGAAAAGGTGCGAGAGCAAAAGAGAAGTCAGTGGAAGGATGAAAGGAGGACAGACAGGTACTGGTCTTTTGCTCGATGGCTCGGGACAGTGTGAGTTGGACGGTTGTCTGGGTCTGCACCGAAAACACTATCTTCACATCCGCAGGCGGTGGTGAGGGTCTGTGAAGGGCGGCTCCGAGTCGTCCATGGGCAGCACCAGGCGCGTGCCCCTCATCACCAGCTCATTATCTCCGTACGTTAACTCTCTGTCCAAGTCATCGGACGTGGCGCCGGCAAAGCCTGGACCGCCACTGGTGTGGGCTCCTGAGGCGTCTGTACTGACTGTGATGTCGCCGTAGGTCAGGTTGATGTCGCCATCTGTCAGGATGAGGTCAGAGTCATCGTCCTTCAACTGGCACTCGTTCTGGGGGAAGAGGAGAGATGTGAGATACGCCGTGAACTTCACAGATGCCAAGATAAACAAGAACATGTGATTTTATTTCTCAGAAACCACTGAATAAAAGAAACTTTTCCCCCAATAAAAGATCAATCACTTCCAGCTTGTGCTTATTATCTTCTCCTCATCTGCCTTGAAAAAGAAAAGCTTTCAGGCCGAGGCTCTGCGCATCATGATTCATCAGAGAAACTTATTTTTTCCATCCGTTAACACAGGAGAAAAACTTAAAAACAGTTAAGAGTTTGATCAGAAATAGCTCCTGTATGATGACCCAGTGTCTGACCTCATACGCCTGAGGGCTGGTGAGGAAGCGGGCGAGAGGGCCGCAGCAGGGAGGCAGCGTGGCTGTGAGAGGGGGGCCACTGTGAGTCAGGATGGGCTTCAGGTAGCTGGAGGAGGGCGCCGAGTCAAGGACGGTTTACTTACTGCACCGAGACAGTGGTTGGACACAGTGAACAGACAGCAAACACACAATAACCCTGTGTAGTTTGACTAATGACAGCAGAGTAGACTAAAAGACTTAAAGATTTTATCTAAACGGATTTCTACAAACAATTTAACACAGAAAATAATGACCTTCATAATACACATCCAATACAAGACGTAATCTGTCTTCCAGCCTGTACATGGCACTCCCTCTGCTGTCTGGCACTGTGCACTACAGTTGTCTCCACTTGGCTCATCTGGTGGCCTGTGGTTGTGTAAATACAAATTTATCAACTTCCTATAAAATTGTCATCTCAAGGTGCTGACAGGAAGTCATGGCTGTGAGGGTTGTTTCAACACTGGTTTTATTTAGTGTCAGTTTACCTTATCTTTCCTTCTTTCTGTGACAGTATTTTATGAATAAATGATGATTTCTCATCTGTATATTAAATTTTTTTTTGGTGCTTAATTGTGTTTACTTCTTTAGAGTCTGGCTATTTATGTGCCTCATACTCAAGTGACAAAAAGTGACAACAACTTTTTAAGGACAGAAAAAAAAAAATTCTTACTTGACTTTTATGACTTCGATAAAAAACAGTCATTTGTCACGAAAAGGATACTTGTGGTCAAAGTTGTACCAAATTCTGAAAAGCCAGGCACTTTCTTGTTTGGTGCTTCTTCTCTCTGATCCTTCAGCGATACTCAACTGCTGTTAAAAAAAAACAAAACACAGATCATGTTTTTCGATATACATTGTAGTCATACTCAGTCACAGTATAGTAACGACTGTTTCGTAAGTGACACTCACAGAGTTATCTTGATCAGAGTCCACCCCCACTCTGTAAAAAAACAAGGAAGAAAAAGAAATAGTTTCAACAACAGTCAGAGCAAAGTCGTGTTGAGAAGCGTGTTGACCTTGTTTAACAAGTTTCTGAGCAGCATGGTTCCTTAAAGAGACGAGTGCTTTGCATATTAAAACACTCAAGCATTAACCAGAGGAAGGTCAAAGGTTGCATTGAATCATTCTTGGGGTTTTAACCTGATAGGAGATAAGTGAAACAGGAGCCTTTAAGTCTGGACAATCAGAGACGAGCATTAAAAAAGAGCTGATCTTCTTCTCTTATCTGAGCTGGCCTGATGTGACCCTGCACTGTTAAAACAAACTCATTCAGTTTGACCCAGAGATGGATGGGGAGAGTTGTACCGTATGCGCTGGCAGGACAGCATCTGGGTGGTGCCGCCTCCACAAACCCAAACAGTGAAGAAAACGACGAGCAGAGTGGTGGTGAACATCATCTGACGGGCGTATGTGGCAGTGTCCCTGATGGACAGGGCGAAGGTCATCGCACCCCGAAGTCCTAGAGAGCAGAACACAAATAGTGTTGTAAACATACAAGCAAGTTTCTGTATTGGACAATTTATAGGGCTCTCTGTTCACAGGATGGTTTTTAAAGGGAAAGTTCACCCAAATTCAAATTTCACTCATTATCTACTCACCCTCATGTCGACTAAGGGCTGGGAGAAGTTTCAGAGTCCTCCGTGCCTTCTCTGAGTTACAGCACGGCTCCGTGCAGCACTGCATGTCCATATGACGGTAGCGAACGGGGCTCAAATTTCTTCATCCAAAAAGACACACCAAAAAACATCCAAATACCTCCATACTGCTCGTCTGTAATGTCCCTCGTCTGTAATGTCCCTCTTGTATTGAAGCCCCAACATGAGAAATTGTTCCGAAAGAAATTAAATAAGTGTATATTTTAAGCTTGTTTGTAGTGGAAACTCCCAGCACTGCTCTTCCTGGTCCGTCCAAATCTCAAGCAATTATAGACTTATTTAAGTTTTTTCGGAACAATTTCTCATGTTGGAGCTTCAATACAAGAGGGACATTACAGACGAGCTGTGTGGAGGTATTTGGATGTTTTTTGGTGTGTCTTTTTAGACAAAGAAAATCAAGCCCCGTTCGCTACCATCATATGGACATGCAGTGCTGCACGGAGCCCCACTGTAACTCAGAGAAGGCACGGAGGACTCTGAAACTTCTCCCAGTCCTTAGTCGACATGAGGGTGAATAGATAATGAGTGAAATCTGAATTCTGGGTGAACTATCCCTTTAACTTCTCAGCTTGGGTTGTAACTAGAAAAGAAGAAGTGCATCCAACATCTTCTCGTGTCTGTGTGCCACTAACCAGCAAACATCATCATGTGCTGAAAGTTGGATCTGATCTTGTTGCGTCGTCCCAGATTAAGGAGGAATGAGAGAGGGTAGATGTTAGCAGCTCTTCCCAGGAACACGGCCAGCTGGGTGGGAAGGAGGTTAAGGAGAGGACAACACAAAACAAACCAGGGAGCTATAACGCTCCTCACTCTGTGCCAAGCTGATTTGCTGCTCCTTTAAATTGATTTCCATTTGCATCACGGTGTTAAGCTGTCAGACTGTGGGAACTGAATATGACTGAAAATGATGCTAGCTCTGTTTCCTTATGCTGATGCTAAAATATGAGTGAAAACAGCCACACTGTGTGGGTCAACCTGGCATCATGTGCTGAAGCTGGTTCCACATGCGAAAGATACAAAAGCTCCAACGATGAACATTGGATTAAAGACGTGGTTCTGGAAGGTGAACAGGGTCAGACCCATGTAGGAGAAAATGAAGTTCTCAGCCAGGAAGTTCAACAGTTCAAACAGCTGCATGAAAAAACAGAAAATTCAAGTTATGAGGAAACAAAGTTAGACGAATGAAATGGCAAAATAATACACTTGGCCTGCACCGCTTTGACTAAAAACATGAAATATCAACATTACACATTTCATTTTAAAGGGATAGTTCAACATTTTGGCAAATTCGCCCATTGCCATAATCTCTATAGTAATAGCAGTAGGTTCGTTACATTTAATTGTCGGTGCAAGCTATTTTAGAACGGCGGAGCAGAGCCGCGAGCTTCTCAGAGCTACGCTACGGAGGCTAATGGGATTTCTTGGTTTCCCTCATCAAACTCATCAAATACACAATCCAACAACTCCAAAACGCTCTGGTGGACAAGTTGTGACCTGCACATTCACCAGCTATGAGATAATAACGGAACGTTACGAGACAGAGTTGTTTTAGAGGTAAATTCATACAAAACCACTCATGCGCGTTCCTGTCGGGGGCAGTTTTTCGGCGAACAGTCTCTGCATTTGCCTCGAAAACAAATCCCATTAGCCTCCGTAGCATAGCTCTGCTCCGTCGTTCTAAAAATAGCTCGCACCGACAATTAAAGGTAACAAACCTACTCCTAAGACTATAGGGTAGAAGGTGGATGATGAAGAAGGTACAGTGAACATTGACCTATAGTCCAAACAATGAATGTGGCTGAGTGAATGACTGAATGACAACTACTGAGACTTACTTTACTTTGTCACCCAACCAGTTACTGTCATACCAAATTATACCTTCTAAACTGACACACTGACGTTTCCATTGAGCTTTAACTATTTGCCAGTTTCAAAACTTTTAAAATAAACACAACTCAATATTTGAAATGAAACACACTGAATAAGAATAAAAAGTGTACTCAAGTCCAGTCTGACCTGTTTGGTCCTGTCCTGGGACTCGGGGGACAGGTTGTTGAAGGTATAGTGGGCCTGCGTGATCCCACAGAACAGCACTGCCACCACACCTGCAACACATCAGGAAAGGCAGGAATACGCAAAGAGGGAAGTCAGAGGATCAGTAAACACTGATTACTTTTAATAACACATTCACAATATACAGTATGTTTGTCTTTTCTTTTTTGCTTTCATGCACACTACAGAGCTATTGTTAGTTGACATGTGGGAATGATCGCATGTCCTTCCAGTTTGATCACGGTCACCATAGCACTGCCACAACAAGATTACACTACAACATCATCAGTACCATGGCAGTTTAAATAACTGTGTGTGTGTGTTACCTGTGAAGCCACAGGCCTCAGCCAACAGGAAGGTGCTCCAAGACATGAGGAAGAACAGAGCTGTCTCCAGCAGCTGGAAATCCCTCAGCTTGGTGAACTTGGTCACGTACAGACAGACAGTCAAGGAGCTCAACGAGACACTCACAGACTTTTATGCAAAACTATTCACATCATTCAGCCATAACATCCACGGAAAGATACGTTTTAAAGTTATAGATTTTTTAAATTAGATAAACCTTTCAGTTCCATACATTACAAATATATTGGGAAAAAGTCCAATCACCTGCTCATTTTAACTTTTTCTCTAACCACTCTAACTTAACTATGATCTCGCTTTTTAAGCTGGATAGATAGTAAACGTTTTTTTTAATAGGATCTATCATCGATCCTATTAAAAAACACTTTAACATAGACAATAAAAATCACAATGGAAGGATATGAGAGCTGTGACGACTCCAGTGGCCACTCCGAGAGCAAAAGAGCCGCTGAAGACTCCGAGAAAAATCCCAAAAGATTTCAGCATTGCCATGACCTCGAAGGTGTGAGTGTTGTCTCCTTCTGGCTGGTACGCTACTATAGACCTGGAGTGAGATGAGGAAAAAAACATTTAACGCCTACTCTTACTACAAGTCATAAATTAATTCAAATAAACAGTACAGAACCTATAAAGATGAAGTTTAAGCCTGCATTCAGTATGAAGTATATATCTTTATCAGTCTCTTTGTACAGGATATCATTTTGAACGTGCACCTCTGCTGATAAAGTGGCTTTCACAGAAAAAGAAAAACGCTCACAACTTGGAGACTTGAGATAAAGAGAAAAGCAGAGTAGGGGTCAGAGGGTTGGAACAAAAGAGAGTCAGACTATTTGGATAGTTCAGTGTTAATATACACAGGTAACAACAGAATGGCCTGCTCAGGAGTCTACTCAGGTGATGTGTGAGACTTCAGATAAGCAACGTGTCCTTTATACTCACTTTGTGTTCCAATAAACCCTGAGCAAGGGTGGAACAACAATTAAAAGCTACTAAATGGTGCAGTTATTGTTTACTTTACTGCTGCTATCATGAGGAAGAGGCACCTTGTTTTCACCAAACTCAATTTTTTGCTGTTAGAAAACCATGTTGTGTCCAATACAGGTAGAAAAGAAGACTACAGAGCTTTTTCAGTTCTCTATGAGTATTTAGTCCAAATAAAGACTCTGCTTTGAAAATCATGTGGACGGGGGGGGGGGATCCTGTAACCAGTGAAAACAACAAACTCATTGACGCAGTATCTGTGTCACGGCAACCAGACACAGTACAGTAAGTTATTTCATGAAAGAGGATGTGAATCAGTCACTTTATGCATCTGGTTTGTGTCACCTGGTGGTTACGCATCAACACTGAACTATCCCGGTAAAGTCATACTCACAAGAACAGGATCGTACTTCTCATCAAACTTGGGTCAAACAGCTTGAGAAATTAATTTAGTGTCTTTTAAACTGGAGCCTGGGATTAAAGGGATGTTATCACAGCTTGGTAGTTGTCAGCATGAGAAAGCAATTACACACATTTTATTTTCTTGAGGCAGTGTTGGGATGAAATGTAATTAAAGTGACAATTTAACCTCATTTCCAAATAATACTTTCAAATACTACTTGAACCAAGTTTGAAAGCAGATTCATTTACCCTCTCCACTGCGGGCCCCCACACTCATAAAACAAATCACCAGGCATTTCTTCTATAAGGACTCCTGGCTGTGTCACCTCTCCTTGACTTCTGTATTATCTCCAAATATAATAGGAATGACCTCTTGGCTGACTCATGACATCAAAAACGGTTAAAAGAAGAAAAAAAAGAGGAACAAGAACTCATGAATAAACCATGAAATTCTCTGCATCTCGTGTCGGATAAGCCCGAGTGTAAAAACAAATGGCCAGTGATTTGTCATGATGGTCCCAAGGCACAGCAAAGACACACAATGTCATGCTCTACTTAGTGCACCCGTTCAGTGGGCTGGTCGGAGTCTCTCCATGGGGACCGGCCCCTCCGCCGTGCCTGCTATTATAATTTATAATTCTGTGGAAATAATAACAGTTCCATACAGAGCAGCAGAAATACTAAGGGTTATCTTAGGGACCACCTCGTGGTTATATCAGGTTAGTTAAAGGTCACCGGTCAATCGATGAAAAAAACTAAACAAACAGTGACACATTCAAGACAGTTTGGAAAAGTGCAGATTCCAGATTCGCCTGCGATGTCTAAACAGACACATGACTTACGAGGACAGGACCACGGCCACTGCGTCGTTGAGCACGCTCTCTCCAAACAGCAGGGCGTACAGATCCACGTCGACCTGCAGCTCGTTGAAGATAGCCAGGACCGTCACTGTGGAACAAAGAGAAACACAATAAATCCTCCACAATATTAGAAGTGACACAGGTCATGATACACGTCACCGAGCGAGACGGCCGTGGGTGTCGAGAGCTTCAAGAGCCGTGTTTCTAAACACTGCTTTTGTTTCTGTTTTCAGCACTTTCGGCACCATTTCATGTCTGACAGGATCTACATAAATAAACCTTCTTGATAAAGAGCATATTAATGATAAAAGTGTGCTATTTTGGAGATTAGAATACAAGAGGAAGGTAATAAAATATCTGCACAAATCAAAGTGCAATTTGCATCACTGCTTTTACCACTTTGTATCATCTGTGTACAATTTCACACATGAAAAATTGACAAGTCTGTGTTCAGCTTATTCTGTATGAATGTTTCTTTGAGCATAGATTAAAGTCAGAATTAGCATAACACGTGAGCAGGAAAACAAACTCTGAGGACCGAGGATCAGCAAACACACCGGGGTCTGTGGCAGAGACAATGGCTCCAAAGAACAGACAGTCAGTGAAGAAGAAGTCTCCATTCAGCTGTCCCACCTGCTTCATTAGCATCACACAGCCGTACATCAGCAACCTGACGGAGGAACAGCAGGTGGTTTTGCACATCATCATAAACAACATTGACTTTAACGGCATCACGGACACTCTGACGACAAAATAACTGACATATATAAATTCTGCTCGGCCATAAAAAAAAGCCTCAGAAATAGAGCTGCACATGTGAAATGTGAAAGGACGTTTGTCTTAAAGTTTTCTTTTTGGCTAATTGATATTCTTACCCTATAATGAAACAGGAAATAACTGTCCCCAGGAAGGCGTAAGCCAGGATGGATCCCATGTTGCGGAAAAAGTGTCTCTGCAAGACAAATCAGTTGTATTTCAGTCGAGGACAGTCTCATCAGCTTGTGTTAAAATTATTCACTTTGTAATGATTGCTTCACTGATGACTATTTTTATACTAATATACTAAAATATTACTGTACCCTTTTCAAGCTGTAGCCGGCGTGGAAGATGATAGGTGGCAGAAGAATATTGAAGAACACTTCGGGGTCAAAGGTCACCTGAGTCACACACACACACTAAGCATCATGCGCTGCTCTTATGTAACGCTGTTAGATTACAGTTTTGGATCACAGTGATAAGGAATGAGATTTAAAAAAACACTTTCAAGAGACAAAGCTGCTTTAATGTGTCACTACATTATTGGATATCTCTAATGAATTAATTAATCACTCCTATATGACACATCTGGGACAGCATGAAGTAGCTTCAGGACAAATCAACAGGAAGTTGATGGAACAGTACAATGACATGATGGTAAAAGGGGACAGCTTCATTAACAGTTAATCTGATGTTGATTTTCTGGATAAATATTTAATGGTTGTTTTTGTTTTTCAAATGTTTTTTTTCCTCAATCAACTGTATAATAATTATAATTGTTTAATAGCCTATCACATGCTTCAAAAGAAATCAAATGCTGAACTCATTATCAAGCTAATTATGCTTTAATTGTATGATCATTACTTCAGCTCAATATTTGAAAGAAACATGAACAGAAGCACCGTGAAATCCACAGAGATATATAGGAACTTCACAGTATAGTCAGATGATGCATGTACCTTTCTCAGCATCTCGTTGTCTTGCACGTCGTCCACCTCGTTGGCACTGATCTCTCCTTTCAGTGTGTACTCGTAGAACTTGCCACTGACGTTGACCAGCAGAGTGGCGGGGCTGGCGTTAACGTGGCAGCTCATTGTGACGTTGCTAATGTCACGAGGAACATGGATGCCGTAGCGCAAGACCACACCAACAAGTAAGCCTGGGAAAAGTGATGAGAAAAGATTTTTTTTTAAAAAGCAAAACAAACAGGACACAGAGGGGAGAGTCGGTTAGGAGCGAAGGTGGTCATGATTCTGCAGGTGCGTGAAACCGGAGAGGGCTATCAAATGTTCCTGTGTGAGCCTCACAAAGCCAAATCAAATGCCACATTCTGAGCTTTTGCTGTGAAATTAAAGTCAGGGAATCATCTCATCAGAATGAAATGCCCTGTCAGACGTGTGTCAAAACCTCCACACAGGCATTCCTAGTTACCCTGTAGCCAGGAAGAAACTGAATGGAGCTATGCTGGGGATTAAACGATGTCAGCAAATATTACATGGTTGTTGAAGTGATAGGCTACCACGTAAAGTGACATCCTGAGAGGTTTATCATAACAAAACCAGTGAGAGAGACATCAGTCAAACACAATCTGTACGTGCACAATCTTTTTAAGAAGAGAGATTTAGACTGATCAAGCACAAAAAAAAAAAAATCGAATGTCAGTAATTGTGGTTCTGCATAAGTATTATAGAGAAGTTAGTGAGTGAGCACGCAGAATATGTGAATACTGGAACTTATCTGAATACGGCCATTATCATTATTATAAACTGGAACTGTGCTTCTTCTCCTATTATGACAGATTTAAATGTCTACTGTGAAAAAGTCCCTCAGGCTACAGAAGTGAAACCACCTCTGTGGGCAGACAGTGGGTGTGTTGAGCTGAGCAGTTGCTGAAACTTGTGATTGTTAGAACAAAATATAACATGGTTGTAAACACACCTGGCAGAGGAAAAAAACACACAAATCTGTATCAGCCATGCATTCATATGAACATCATCTCAGTGTTATGTGTGTTTTATATATTGCAGAAGATGCTAACCAGAACCAATGATAATACATCGCCATGCATTGTTTGACTATATGTTGTACTATTAAGCTGAATGTGCAGCAAAAATTTGTCATATATGACAGACACACATGTTGTTGTTTTTTTACTAAAAGCAGGAAGTAGCAGAACATGAAAATACTACAGGAAGGTATAACCTCAATGACATACTAAAAAAGACGAACTACTTTACACCACTGGTGAAGTGGAGTTTGTCTTGTCAGGTGTAGTTTCTGTTGCAGTCTGGGTGTAGGAGGGAACCTGCTAGAAATTATGTCTATATCATGCACATTAGTCCTGGGCTTCACCAGCCCAGAGCTTGGAGAAGTGAAATTAAGTACTGGCTTTTTACATGGTACAGCTGTTTTCTCCAGGGGGGCTTCCAATGCTCAGCTGCCTAGATCTCATTTTCAAGACCAAGCAGAGTGCAGAGGAGGTGTTAATGTTATCATAACTAAGCCTGTTCCCTTGCACCATCTTCCTGGCAAAGCCTAGTGTGTGAAATGCACTGAAATGCGTTTCCAGCCTTGTAATGAATGCAGTCATTTCAAATCTAATCTAAATGAGAGTAAATGCACTGATGATGACGTCCCTCTCCCTCTCTTTCTCTCACCATAAATCATCGCCAGCCCAGTTTCGTGCAGAAACCTGAACCGCCGGTGTTTGAACAACCAGATGGTCAGGATGGTGAGGGTGAGGAGCAGGATGAAGATGAGCAGGTCCGCGCTGTCCTGCCTGTGGCTCTCCTCAGCCTTTTTCTCTGTAACGATGTTCTCCATGGCACTGTCCTCCTCCCGAGACGAGGATGCTCGGCACACACAGATGCACACAGACAGGCTGACGAGCAGGAGCAGCCACAGCGTCCTCGTCGCCCTCCAGGCCCCGTTGACAGTCACTTTCAACACCATTTCGCCTGGTCCGTGGTCAAATGCGCTAACGTCGTCGCGGATAAAAGCAAACTTTGTGTTAATATTATTCACGAAGTGGTGGGGGAGTAGACAGCTGAAAGACGACAGCAACAGAGATATCGATTTCGGCCCGGAAGTGAAAACTATTTTTTCCAGAAAGTATACAGTGTTTATTTCATTGTAAAAGCACCACAACAATATGTCGTTAATTTCATCCGAACCTACCCGCGAAACGTTGTCATAACCTATTGTGTTTAATCCATATATCCATTGTATGAACAGAAAAAACATATTCAGTCGTGCTTTGCGGAGTATTTTAACAGGTTGTAAACACATGGCTCTTATTGTGAAACCCACATTTTCGACATCCTGAACAGGAAGTGAGATTAAAAACAGGAGAATACAATTGAATGATTATTCAATCGTTTTCGAGGCAAATAACGTTTTGTTTTGTTTCTGTGAATTCCTCTTTCAATATTGTGTATCATGTGGCAATGGTACAACATGCGAGGACAGAATACAATTAGAACATTTCACACATATCGGTGATATGTGTCACCTTTTTTTTCCTCCAAATCTCGCGAGAGAATGTACAAAACGTAATGTAACGTTCAAGAACATTTTATTTTGTACGGTATAAATTCATATCAGATGATGCAATGTCTGTATTTGTTCTATGAAGCCAGCATGCGAAAACATCTGTTCCTATATACAATTGTATAATTTTATAATATTTATATTATTATTTAAGAAGACATTACCGAGTGTATGCCATGGATGTATTATGGGGTGTGCGCATGAGTTGTTGTAAAGTGAGACATCTAATTTTCCGAGAAGAACGTGAACATCGCACCAGTCGTCTTGATGGCTGTGTTTTTTTGTGGATAGCTGAGATGTGTATATTTTAAATCAGGATCTTCTTACGGCTCTAGCAAGCCTGTGTTATTTTTTAACCAATTAAACTCACACCCACATATATATACAGTTGCACGATCCAAACAACAAAAACGAAGATGACATCTAAACTGAAAGGTACGTTAAAATCCTCTGCTTTTGATTCAACCAAGCTGCTAAGCTAACTATCGCTAGTTAGCATTCTCGCTTGTAAACATATTGCTAATGCTAATGCATTTGTATTGTAATCGATACATACAAATAACAAGTATGGTTGAATTAAGACGTGGACCACAGTATCTAAGTACAACTCAAAATCTGTGAGCCGTTTTTTTCCATGAGTGTTTGTAACGTCAGTTCGCCATAACCCTGCTAAATTAGCTTCTATATCACCGTTATTCAAACTACGGTAGATTATCGTATCTAACCTAAAAGGTCATTGGTGCATTCATTTGTTGCTCTTAACACGTAGAAATGTGATTATGGTAACGAACAACACATAATCGAGTTTAACATGCAGCTAGAAGCTGTAAGTTGTATATTATGATGGGTTAATGTACAGAAAGGAGACGCATGAGTAAAGTCAAGATATATGTATGAGTTGTATGTGAAGAGATAACAGCCCTATTACCTGCATTATTTTGTTGCAGCTCTCAGTATCATGTAACTTAGTCTGTGCACTTTGGTATTCGTGATTTCGTTTTGGTGGCTAGAAGTTGTTTACTCAGTATTGTGAACTATCCTCTTTAACTCTTAGAAGAATCATCAGAGATTGAACTGAGTAACTGCACAGTATAAAGTCACAGTCTGTTTATTGTGAATTGTGCTTATTGCAGTTTCACATATGCATTTTAACCACTTGTTCACCGTGTTTTGATTCTAGTTGGGAAGGTCGGCTCCAAGAATAAGGAGGATGCACCTTATGAGCTGGAGAGCCAGTTTGTCCTCAGGCTGCCATCGGTGAGACTTGTATAATGTTGAAACACACTGTTATGGACTCACATGTGATCTTTTGCTGAAACTGATGTGGATTCATCTTTTTTTCTTTTACAGGAGTATGCCTCAACAGTAAGAAGGATTGCCCAGTCGAGCAGTATGAACATGAAGGATAGACTCACCATCGAGTTGCACCGTAAGCTGGTTTAAAAATAGTCATGATACTGGTGTTCTTGTTTTTATAATGATTGTATTTGTTAGAACTTTAATCTTCTTTAAGTGTGAGATGTGTAGATATTTCTATGGTGAGTCAATTTTTTGTCTTTGCATTTTCTCATTAGGGGTGGAACTGGTATTTTTGTGATTTCTATTTTATATTTTGTTGTAATATATACAGTATGTATATATACAGAAAGTACAACTGTCAACTTGACAGCAAAATTTAAGTGTCGTATAGTGTCCTATTTACCACCAAATAATCCTTTTGACTGATGCATGTCTGAAAAACAAGTCCTATTATCATTTTTTATTATGTCATTATAATCAATCATATCTTTCATACTATTTTAGCTGATGGTCGTCATGGCATAGTGAGAGTAGACCGTGTCCCTCTGGCCTGCAAACTGGTGGATCTGCCCTGTATGATTGAGTCTATGAAAACAGTGGACAAGAAGACATTTTACAAAACCGCTGATGTCTGCCAGGTAAACCACTGCAGTGGCATAAAAAAATGTTTTCAGGCTGTGCAACGAAGGAAGTCCTCTTCACTCGATACATTTGTTGGTGTCCAAGTTTTAGGGGGCTTTTTGCTTTTTGTGCACACAAAGACATTAACTTTAAGACGTGTTATATAATTTATATTGTTTTTAACACACATACATTCTTAAAAAAGACTTTCTTGCTTGTTAAAATACAGCAGAACATCAACATTAATCGGCAGAATGCAAAATGAAATAAGTCATTAATTCATTTTTCAATTCATGGTTTAGATGCTGGTCTGTACACTAGATGGAGACCTTTACCCTCCTTTAGAGGAGCCAACTGGCACTGACCCTAAGAACAAGAAGAAGGACAAAGACAAGGATAAGAAATTTGTTTGGAACCATGGCAGTGAGTAGACAAACATCTACACACAAACAACCACAGCGTTTTGTGCTGTTTGTGCTGAAAACGTGGAGGGCAAAGGACGATTTGCTCTCTACGGCCGATTGAGCTTCACTAACCCTGTTGTTTTGGTCTCCAGTCACCTGCCCTCTGAAGAACACACGCAAGAGAAGGTTTCGGAAGACTGCGAAAAAAAAGGTTTTTGGCATTTCCATTTTTCCTTCGAGCCCCCCCCCCCTACCCGCACACCTCCCCTCCCCCACCCTCATTTCCCATCCTTCTCTTTAGCATCTCGCTTGTTGATCCATCTCTTTCCGCGGCTCTCTTCCAACAAGACATTTACATTTCATTAAACAGAAACTGGTGAAAGTGAAAACTAAGATTTACATATAAATAAAGCCTTTCCATCTCAGTTTGCCCCAAAGGCATGAAAAAAAAGCAATTTAACTATTGCTTTGATCAAAGTGAAAGCGAGTGTGCTTGAGCACTACACTTCTACTTTGTCTTTTGAATAAATCTTCCTGAAGGTGCAGAGCCGAGCCATATCGATTTGGCCCCTTCTGTCTCTAATCGCTAATGTGCATCCTGGCATCCAGCCAGCTGCTACCTTTTGTGTGAGTGTGTGTGCGACTGCATGCATTGTGTTGTGTTGTGCCTGTGTGTGTGTGTGTGTGTGTGAGAGAGAGAGAGAGAGAGAGAGAGAGAGACAGGAGAGCACGACAGAGATGCCACTCACACCACATGCAACCCAATATCTCTCTCTCCCTCCCACAGTACATTGAGTCTCCTGATGTGGAAAAGGAGGTGAAGAGATTGCTGAGCACAGATGCCGAAGCTGTCAGTGTCCGTATCCTCCACAAATATTCTGCATGTCTGTCTTGCAACACAAGGAAAAATACCACTGTTTCAGAAAAGGAGTGGCTATCGTGTAATGTACAGTCAGCTGGAGGTCATTGTGTACCTAACCCCGAGCCGTGACTTTTAACTTTTAAGCAGCACAGAATAGTTCCTGCTGTTTTGGACTTTTTTTTAGAACAAAAATAACCCTGCTGCCATCTATTGCCCCCAACAGGTTCATCTAATGGCTGAGCGCGCGTCCTGACTCCCGCCTCCCTTACCTGACTTGACTCTGTCGAGTGCTTTTGTGAGAGAGATGCACTTTGCAAGGAGGCAATTAGGAATCTAATGAAACTCTAAACTTGCCTGACAGAATAAGAGCACAGCAGGGCGGCTCTGAGTGGCTGCTTGCTGTGTGTTAATTGAGATGGACTGTTCATTATCATTGCTTAGTTGGTCACAGCGAAGCTAGATTCTAATTATAGTATCGGGTTTGCATGCAGCAGCAGACATACACATGACACACTGGAGAATGTCAGAGTTCGGGCAGTTCCTGTGGAGTGTCATGTGGGTTTTTACCCTTCAAGTGTATTTTACAGAGGACTTTGTGGAAAGTAGGTTTCTTTAGGAAGCTGAAGGATGAGAGAAATTTGTGTGTGTCTCTTGACCTTAACCCATGTTGCTCAGGGTGGGAAATAATAGCAGAAGATGAATCCAAGGAAACAGATCAGCACGGCTCTCTGGCCAACCTGGACTCCTCACCGGGCACCTCAGGACACAAGATGGGTCATGGGTCCTCTGGTGAGTCGAACACGTTTTCATGAGTAAATCATAGTGAGTGAAAGGCAGTGAGCGGTGCTACAAGTATGTTGGTGCCTCCACTCAGTTGAAGCAGTAAAACATATGTGCATTACACATGGTCTGTAGAAACTCAAGGCAAATAAACCCAGATTGAATTTGTGTTTTTCAGGCTGATACCAACAATGAAAAAAAGCTGTCCATTTTATGATCACCAATTATACAAACTGATTTTTATAAGATGTATTGGAAATGTGGAAAAGATGTTGATTAAGGGGCAAAACACCATAATATTTTATGTTTTTGCAATTTATTGATATAAAATATGTCTACTGTAAGATAATATTGGCTGATTTATAATATCTGCAATGCAACATCATTCTTGGTGCAGCTGTATAGTGACATTTTGAAAGGGCCGTTATTGTTGTGGTGTTAAACCGTGATGCAGCTACTTTGAAGTGGCACAGACGGTTCTTATGATTTATGATGTGTTCAATTCCTGTTGTGATTTTCTTCCCCTCACCAACAGAGCTGTCTGTCTTCATTTTGAACTTGCGCTCCTGTGTCGCTCTTGATAGCTTTTGCCCCTGTAGTAGGAAATGGAAATGGAAATGAAGGACACCCAAGCATTAGATACATTTTGGCCATGAAAGTATTTTTGCCTCTAACTTCCCCTTTAATCTTAGCATAGTTTTGTTGTTCTGCTTTACTCTTGTCCCTGTCTCTAAATTCTCACTGTCTCTCTCCATCTTTATGCCCACGTTAATAACAATATCACACCGACAGTCCAGCGTGATGAGCTGAGGGAGATCTTCAACGACATTAGCAGCTCCAGTGAGGATGAGGAGGACGAAGGGGACCGGCACGAGGACGAGGACCTGAATATCATGGACACGGAGGATGATCTGGTCCGACAGCTCCATGACAAACTCAACGAGTCTGATTCTGCGCAGCATGAAAGTGACAGAAACAACCAGATAGGTGAGAGGATATATACAGATGTAAAAATATATACAAACATTTTTTGTTTATTGGTGACAGGAAATATGAAGATGATGTATCTTCATATAACTGAATTTAAATCAGATACTGATTACTTATAAAGTGTCCTTTATAATGGAAAACTTCCAACCAAATAGTCTTTCTTGTTTTTGTCTGTTTGTTGATTGGACAAAACAAGCAATTTCATAGTAGCATACTGAGCTGAGTCATCAATGCTTGGTTTTAATGGTTCAGTGGTTTAATGCTGCCATACTTTAGTATTTGTTGTTATAAAATGTATTTTACTCCCCCTAGCAAATTTTTCAGTCCAGTTTTTCAAATCTGTAACGATTGTCAATTCTGTAATAGAAATTTTGAAACTCTTTGACAAATAACTATTAGAAGTATGTCCTTGTGGTGGCAGGTAGATGTTATACGCTCTAAAAGTGAGTATGTGCACTTATTTTAAACCATGCTGGGAAGTGTGTGTGTGTGTGTGTGTACCTGTGTACCTGGGTGAAGTAAGTGCAGCATTAGAATTATGCAATCATTCATGCTGTGCTTGCAACTTGCATTTACACCTCAGAGTGAGCACAGATTTCTTCTAGCCGACTTATTCAGCATACCAACAGTCTTAAATATTTCAGTGGTGGTGGTCATCGCCAAGAACCTGGCATGCTGATTTCAGAACAGTCTTGGAGAAATCAAATCCCACTCACACTTGTCAAAGCAGAGGTCGAAAATAACCTCAGCCAGGTGTCTGGACATTTTAATCAGAGATGAGTTTTCTAGGTCACACATCACACACACTCAAAGGAGTATCCCTACTTTGACTTTAAATACACACGCTGTGCCCCTGCCCACAGAGACGCACACACTGACAGCCCTCCTCAGCGAGACAATCTGACAGGTGTTGTGGCTCAGCATGCGGCTCAGACAGCTGTCCAGCTTGACGGCTCAATGCCTCCTTATCTACATACATGGAGCTGTCAGTCAGCAGCCTTATTGGTCAGCTTCCTCTGCATCAGTGCAGCAGAGCATATTCTTGTGTGTCTGAGTCTGGCTGCGCGTGTCAGAGTCTGGCTGCGCGTGTGTGTCTGGCAGCGGCGCAGAGTTGTAATAAATAGGTCTGCGGGGACTCGTACCAGCTTGATTTTTGCATATTAGATGGGCTGTGTCACATGATTGAGAGCCAGTTGGGGCGGGAAGCAAAAGGATGGTTACAATTAGTATGGAAGATGGTGATTGAGCCACAGGTTGTTCCGAGACGCTATCACTTTGGCTGGATGTAATGAGAGCCCTCTGTGATCCCCCGAGCCGACTGATTTAGTTGTGTCTTTTAGTGCCTCAGCCTGCTGGCTCACGTCCCTTTAAATGGATTTGTTGTTCCCATTAACCGCAGTTTGTCAAACTGAAATGGTGGCATCCTTGTGGTTCAGCAAGCTAAGGTGCATAACTTGTCCTCCTGGCTTTATGAAAGCAATGTCACCCTCAAATTATCCCACATGTTCTCCCTCCTGTCTCTTTTAGTCTTCACTACACATGAATACAGAAGCATAACTGGCTTATTTTTATGAGTGTTTTTAATTTATTTATGACAGTCAAAGTCTTAGTCATGTGCACCATATGCTGTTCCCTGTAGTCATGGAGTATCAGGTGCAGATCAACAGCGTCAAGGCCAAGCTTCAAGATACCCGTGCCCGCAAGAAACAGCAGGAGGAGCTCATCATGAAAGTGGAAAACCAGGCCCTCAAAGTAAGTTGTGAACACACGCACTCTTTTTTTTTTCCCCCCCCCGACTCATTCAGAAACTAGGTCTACATGTACAGAAACATTAACAAGAACATGCAGATGAGCTCGGAGGCAGAAGTCATCATGCAGCATAAGTTCTCTCAACAGTGATGTGAATACAGAAAAAAACAGCTGATTATACACAGTGTTAGAGGCCATTATTTAGCTTCTTTTGTCGTCTTAAAAGCATGAAAATTCATTGTTCTGCCAAGCGCTCTTTAGCGGAGGCTTTACAATGAGTGAAACATGAGCAGACATAGCCCTTTTTACATTGCCATTTGGAGCTCTCATTGCCCGGTGTTTTGGGACCGTCAAAGCCCCATCTCCAGTGGTTATTATCACAGTCGCAGGGAAAAGGTCAGCTGTCTCTGACTGGCATTCCAAGTGGCCTTTCCGTCAAGAGAGGAGAGTGACATGAGCGGCGCAGGCAGGCACATATTTAAAGCCATCACAGTTTAATGAGGCTCAGCATGTCCACTCGGAACAAATCTTGTTTGTCTCTCTCTCTCTCCTCTCGCCAGAACCGTTTCCAGGCCTTGTTGGACGAGATTATTCAGCAGGAGGAGCGGGAGATGGAGCAGGTGAGAACCTTTTCGTAAAAGCCAAGGATCAGCGCTCGCTGTGAGCTTCCCCTCCGCTCTCAGCCCTTTTGCATGTATTTACCTTGTGTGAATGTCAAAAACCATGTTCGCAGATGGCATCGTGCTTGGTGTCCTTTTAAAGCCCGACACTCTTCTTGCTTAATAGCAAAGTTCAAATTCAATCAAATGAAATGAAATTTGTCAGCACCCACCAGCGACGTCCTTTTTGGAGCCGTGGCACAGAAGCCCACCCACTGTCTCGGGTCGTTGTTTGTATTGACAAATGAAGGCAGCAAATTAATGTGAAAAGACATGTTAATCATCATCCACTTACCTTCCAATTACACCCCGGGGCTGTCGGGCATCAATCACGCCTTCTATTTTCTGCTCCAACAGCTGGCCTCACTGCAGGAGCAGCTGGACTCACTGATAGAGAAGTGACCACCAGGGGGCAGCCTCACGTCATCTTCGGCCACACGCATACACGCACACACCACGAAGAGGAGGAGAGGAGTCTTCATCCAGGGAGGAGGGAGTTTTTATTAGCCAACTTGCTGTGTCATTCCTTTCAGTTTGTCATTGTCATACAGTACACATACATAAAACTGGTTTCTCTGTTAAAAGTCAGTAGATTTTATTAGCCTGACAGATTTTGCTGTTCCTTAAAACGTATGAAAAGTGTGTGGCTGTAAGAGATAGCAGGGTCTGTTTGGGTTTCCATCCTGGAGCTAAGTGACTTTTAGTTCAGATAAACATTTGTATTTTGTTTCTTTAATCAAGAATAAACTTCTGTGATACACAAGAGACATAAAACTGTCAACTGTCTTTGTTATTTGGGGCGCTTATTCACACATGTGGGCAGTTTGATGAACCTTCCTTTAAGTTTTCACTATATCACTGCAACTTTTCCTGTTTCCCAACTTTAAAAGCATTAACATTTTCTGCCATAAAGAATAGGTTAACATGGGAACCATTATACTTGTACAGGAATACAACATATACTATTATTTTGACCCTCTATTGATGAAACAGGGAGTCTGGTTACATACCCTCGCACCTTTTTTTGTGTTGTTGTTGTTCACTTCAAAGAGTAACTTAACACCTGAAAATATTTGCAGACCTGCTGTGCTTTAATTTCTCATCTTGCTGCTGTGTTGTGTATACTACAGGATGTCACAGGTGAAATGAAGCGCAAGCTTTTAGACTTTCAATGAAGAGAGCAGCAAAGCACAGACAGAAAGGTGTTAAATTGCTCTGTAAATGACCATGTAAAGGCTACTTCCTGTCCACTCTGCTGCTCTGCTGCTCACCACAACCGGACATCTGCATCACTAAACCATTGTTACGTCAGCAGATTACTCTCCCTGCAGAATGATCTTTACTTGTTCGAGAGAGATCTGGACCTTTCTTATGGTCATCCCAGCCTGTCCCGCTCCTTCCTGCAGGGATTGCCGCACCAATGGCAAGGGTAGGCGACGGATTAGCTCCTCAGATTAAAGTGGCCATCTCCAAACCCTCCCTAATCCTGCCATCTGTCAGAGAGCAGCTAACCGGCCAAGACATTCACCACAGGCTAAGTAGAAAGCCAGAAGAACACAGACTTGGAGAGGGGGAAAAAAGAGAAATCTCCAGCACACATACACTTTTCTGTCTGGTACTGGTCAAAGCAGAGTGACAATGGAGGCGACGTACCTTATCAACCATCCCGGTGTGAGGAAGAAGATTCTTGCTGGAGGCAGAGGGCCAATGCCACACTTCCAAACTGGGACCAAGGTAGTTAAAGTCATTATAAACCTGACGACCTAAATAAAACTAGATTTAAATCCAATTTGTTGGAAGAGAATAGATAATTCTGTGCATAATCACTATTGTGATGTAATTAATGTTCCTAAGCAAAATGTCTACTTTTTAGCTGTGTGTTGCATTGCCCACTTCAATTAGACTCTGTTGAATTATTCATGAAGTGAGGAAATTTATTCTGTATCTGGCTCTTTCACACAGAGCAAACATTTGGTCAACCAAATTGCAACATGTTTTTTGGCACAGTGTCTGGCAGTGTTTCTGTTCATCCACTGATCTCCTAGTAGCCAACTTTTTTCCCTCCGAGTCACATCCAGCCATATGGCACCGAGCCTGGACACAGTGACAAACATTTTCCATGATGATGCCAGCATGAATTTCCATTTACCTGTGTGTCTATATTACAATGTGTGCGTGTTAACTCCCTGATGAGGTGATTCCCGGTGACTCACACAGTTATCATGACCATTATACACAATATGTTAAGCTATAAATAGAAGATTACACAGAGCCAATACGATTCTACTGTCATGGTGATGTTGAGGCTTTGTACGTTTTTTTCATGCTCACAGACAGAACACATGATGACAACCAGCATGTCTGTGTTAGGCTTTAAATACATCATGACAGATTACAGTGCAGAAGTCCATGTTGTGCATAATAATTAAACAAAGATAGGAATAACATTAAGATAAAAATGAAAATAATGCACATGTGAATCTTAAAAAATATACATATATATAGTGCTCATATTCATATTCACATAAAAATATACATAAATAACTGATATTACAACAAATTACCACTGTATATAACTTTAAAAGTGAAATGAGGATGATATGTCAAACATACTATCGCTGTGTTTTTGAGAAACCCACTAAAATCATCCCTGAGTCAGTGGTTAAAAGGTTTTTCAAGTTCACTGTCAGTGGAAAAACTAAACATTGGCAATAAAAGGGAAGAACAGATGTGAAGATAAATCATGAACTTCCTGGAAAGTATTTTATATTAGATTTTTGATGTACTTTTAACTTAATCATTAATCATTAATCTGCACTCTCTAAATCTTCCTGTCCCTTGACTCCCTCCCTCCTTCTCTCTCTCCCTCCTCCTCTGGTCCAAGCTGGTGTTCCACTTCCAGACGCTGTTGGACAACTTTGAGCGGACGGTCATCGATGACAGTCGACTGGCTGGCAGGCCTGCTGAGATCTTTGTCGGAAAGATGTTCAAGATGGAAGTCTGGGAGACTCTGCTGACATCCATGAGGGTCGGAGAGGTGGCTGAGTTCTGGTGTGATGCTGTTGTGAGTGGAACTACAGACATTCATTCATACACACACTTGGATAATAGCACCCTGACGAAGGTCTTAATGAGTGTTCATGAGCAAGGGAAGCTTTTGCTCCTCATTACAATGCCCATGATTCAACCGTCTGTAGCCTTCTCCGTGCTCAGTATCACAAACACAAACAGAGAAATCTTTTTGTGCAAATTTTTGTGTTTTTTCTTCTGGGGAAAATGTAATCTGCAAGTACAATTGAGGATACTTCTTGCTATTTTTTGTGAGGACTGATTGGCACAGGCTGGCAGCACCAGGGGGTTGTCGTGACTAAGTGCTTCTATGCCTTATTGCAGACCTTTTGTTTATGTTCTTGTGCATGTGTTCATTTTGCAGCACACAGGGTTGTACGCCATTGTGTCCAAGGGAATGAGGCTGGTCGCTCAAGGGAAAGACCCCCTTGAGGGCCAGACACACACGTGTGGCATGGGAAACATGTTCTACTATCACTCCACTGGCTTCCCAGAGCTGGATGAGATAATGAGAACTCCTCAACCACTTATATTTATCATGGAGCTGGTGCAGGTAAGAACCACATACTGTATGTCAAAATGGATAACACAAGGAAAAGACTGTGTGAAAGAATCAGCTGTCTTATCTCTTTTTGTCAGTCATCAGATCTTAGCATCTGTAAACACAGCCTGACAGATTTTTTTTTTTTACCTATTTATCCAACCTTCACATCCTCACATGATTTTTCTACAATCCACTGACAGAAATGACAAAACTCAAGTCTCTTCCTCTTCCTGAAACATTCAGGTTTGAAATAATATGCTATCCAGAACAAGCCTGAAACACAGCAGGGGGTTCAGCAGCAGCAGCAGTAAATTAACAATCCTCCCTGTTTCAGAAAGTTTCACAATATTCTTCTGTGCATAGGATGACAACTACTTGAGTGTGGCTGAAGTATTCAGTTCATTTATTTAAGTTGGTTAGCTAACACAGGAGTTATACCAGTACTCATTATATAAACTTAAGAGTGTTAAACCCTGCAGCACCTAGATTTTTTAAAAACCCTGTGTACACCAGATAATATTTTGTATAGTTGTACAGGGCCTTTAATGTATCATCTATATCAAACAAAGAGTAACTTGAAGCTATGAAATAAATGTAGTGGAACTGAAATACAAAGTGCAGTACATCGGAAATGATCAACTTAAAGTACTTCAAAGGTATATTTAGGTACAGTATTTCAACAACTATACTATTCCCACCACTGCATTAGTGTTCACCTCTGTTTCGCTCAGTGCAGTTTTTCCTCCTTTTAAATGCTTCTTCTGTTATGCTCTCCTCCTGCCCCTGCTGCTTCCAGGTTGGAGACCCCATGTCCTACCACAGAGAGTCCTGGATGATGGAAAAGGATGAGAAGATGCAGACGGTGCCAATTCTCCACATGCAGGGCAATGAGCTGGTCAAGCGGAGAGATTTCAGAGAGGCCGCAAGCAAATACAAAGAGGCCGTCCTGCTGCTGAAAGCAGTCCAGTCGAGAGTGAGTGAAGGATGGGGCGAAAACGATTGCATTGAAAGAGGAAATTACTGATGTGAAGGCTTGTGGATTCTGACATTTTCTCAGGATTATAGGTTTTTGGGACATGGAGCTGCAACTCTTTTCCAGCGGGAGATCCCTGTTCTCCTGTTTTGCTCTGCTTCACGGTGTCCTTGATTACAGGCAATAGAGTGGGAGGGATGGCAAAAGAAAGAGGGGAGAGAGACAGCTGTGAAGGACTGTCTAGGATGAGAGAGGGGGGGGGTGGAGCAATACTTGTGGGAGAACAAGATGTGTGAGATGTTTTAATGAAGAAAGCATGCTTGATTCTTTTGTAAATGAGAGTGATTTGGTAGCTTTAGATAATATACCGTATTGAAAACTTACAGACAGTTGGTCTTCGTGCAAACAGCTGTTTCCTTGTGAAAATATTTAAATCTGTTGGTTCCATATAAATGATTAAAATATGTGTAGGAAATGCCATGCAGCACAACAACCCTGATCATGTTCTCCTTCTTCCTCCATCTGTGCATGTGTCTGTTTAGGAAATGCCTGGTGATATAGACTACATTAACTTGGGTCGAATGATTATCCCCCTGGAGTTGAACTACTGCCAGTGCATGATGGAGCTGGAGGAGTATTATGAGGTCATAGAGCACACCACCGAACTGCTGGACAAACACAAAGGTAAAAGACACGCTGGGATGGAATTATAAGGACGTCTTCTGTTTACTAATTAATCATCATTTTAGACACTGAGCTACATTTAATTTACATTTTCGAGGCAGAGTTGATAAAGTGCATGTTTCTCTCTGAATGTCACCCAGCCTCCTTTGCAGCACTCTGACTCTGAAATGCCTGAGTTGAGCAGCTTCACAGGAGCTACCAAGGTTAACAGATTCAGTTCAACAGTGCAGGATGCCATTCACTTGTATTTTCCACATGGTATTTGAACCACAAAATATACTCTGTATTCACATGTTGTATCTTTGTAGCTGTTGCTGTGCCTAAATTCTGAAAGAGAAAAATCACAATTTTGCCATAAATAGTATTTGTTTGCTGTGCTTATACAACTTTATATACATGGTACGTCATTGCTATTTAAAATGTTTGCAGGTCTTTGAAACCATATCAATCATATCAAAATTAAAGTCTGCTAAAAAAAGAGAGAGAGGTTATGGTTATGTATAATACCTATAGGTTTGCACTTGCACTCATATGATCTGAAGAACAGTGTTGGCTTCCCAATAAAAAATGCTTTATGAAACTCAGCTTTAAGACTAAAAACAGACGCGGAGCAAATATTAGTGCAATATCTTCTAGAATGTGCCTTCATATCATCATAAAGGGCAGCTTCACTGTAATGCTGTGTTTATATGTAGCTACAGTACAGATCTTCATCTGTAATTTAGATAAGAGAAAACTTTGACATTTTGTGAAATATGCTTATTTATGTCTTTGCCAAGAGGTAGATCATAGCACAGCAGTCTGTCCATTAAATATTAAGCAAAGCCGAGATACTTACCTTCACTGCAAGTGGAAATAGATAGCATGATAGTAAGATAGCTCTTTCCAAATGTAAGAATTTGATAACCAACACCTCTAAAGCTACAGGAGGTTGGACACGGCCACATAGTGTTTAAGGCTTTTTTTGCCAAGATAAGATAAAGGTCAAACTAACCAAGTCGTATCTGTAGATTAATACTATTACATGTGTCTATCTGTCCACTGAATATGAAGCTACGAAGCTCTTGTTGTATGTAACTGGAGTGAGTGTTGCAGTAATTTCCTTATTGAACAGTTGGAAGGAAGCGAATGGGAGTATTTTCAAACAAGAGCAAGAAATTCAGCTCAGTAGTGAATAAAATAAAGGTGTGTGTATGCAGTTTCTCCCTGGATATAAACACTGTGACAAACTGTTATTTCAAAATGTTGTATGGAGCAGATATTTCAGGGTTTGATGTCTGGGCTGGGTTTATTGCAGCGGCTGTTGCATGTTGTAGCTGTGTATTCAGAGAGTGTGTGTAGGAGGGTTGGGCTGACATTACTGCAGGTTTTACGGTTGGAGCAGCCCTGGGAATTGTGCTGTCATACCCATGGCTACTCATATAATCCTAGAGGAGCTCACATACTGGCACAGTCTCCACTTCAGAGCCTTATGAATTATGCCCCTCACCCAGAGACAGGATCCACTGAGGCAGTCCCTATTTTACTCTGTGTCCCTCAGTCTGTTTCCACAGTTTTATATTTGTCTTTGTGTGGCAGGAGGAAGGAGCGTGCACAGTTGTCAGTGTGTGTGTGTGTGTGTCTGCATGATGTGTGCGCTCACGCTTGTGTGGCAGGAGGATGAAGGGTGTGAACTAGCTTGTGAGTGAGCATGAGAGGGACATGGTATTGTGGAAAGGCAGGAGTTTTCTGAGCTCCACTGGCCCAGTTCCAGCTGCCGTCGCAAAGCTGCAGCCCTCTTCATAAGGCTTATCTCACATCAGCATCACTCCACCTTCCCGTCTATAGCTTTTCGACATCTTGTTATTTCTCTTTCCTAGCCGTTAATTTAGCTTCTCTTTGCCTCTTTTCACACATTTGCCTCCTTTTCTTCTCTATTTGACTCTTATTCTTTTCACTGTTGTTGTTTCCCTTGTCATCACTATTATGTTGTCTGTATCAGTTCAAGTCAGGCTCTCTGCCACTGTTTCATCCCTTCAACCCAGTTAGAAAAGCGCCCAGTGATGGCTCTCTGCAGCAGTGTCTCTGCTTTTGCCAGAGGCCACAAAGAAATCTGTTTAAATGTTGGCTGAATGAAGATTTAGCGTAGAGGGAAATTAAATGCAGAGGAACAGAAACATGGAACTATTAGTGGGTATCTAAACCAAACACATGGGCCGATTCTGCAGAACCAGAGGCATTTCAGAGTGTGTGTGTATGAGTGTGTGCATATGTTTGTGACCATTTGTGAGTTTTAAATGATTAATTTGTCATTTTTGGGGGGGTGAAATTCTCATTTTTTACTTTCTGATGCAGGGTTTAGATGAGAATATTGTCAGTCTGTGCATATTAGCCAGCAGCCAGTTAGCTTAACTTGGCAGAGAGACTAGAAACGGGGGAAACAGCTTGTCACACTTTGAGTGAAAAAAAAAACACCAGGGGAAAAAACACTTTTTGTACACTTCAGCTCTCAAATGGACTAAACAAGAGACTATGTGTTTATTACAGCGTTTTGAAAGTGGTGCACACATTTTGTTATTTTGCTAAGCAGCAGTCGACTGTAGCTTCATATTTAAGAGACATAACAGTAGTATCCATCCTCTCAGCTAAGAAAGCAAAGACACATACGGTATATCCCAAAATGACATTGATCATTTTACAATACATTGTTACAATATGAGGCTCTTGTGAAAAGTAAGATGCAGCGTGTGTAGCAGCGCTCAGGGGGGAACACATAGTGAGAGTACACACTGCACACTGTCACAAATGCAGACAAATTGCCACCTCAGTATCAGCAGTCAGAGTGGGTTTATTATTGAATATCTCTAGTTTAGACAACAGCGACTTGTTATTCATACCTTTTTCTTATTTCTGTGTTGATTTTCTCTGCTTCAGACTGCGTGAAGGGCTACTACAAGAGAGCCAAGGCCCACGCTGCCGTGTGGAATGAAAAGGAGGCCCGGAGAGACTTCAACATGGTGGTCAACCTCGACGTCACTCTGGCTTCTCTTGTCCAGAGAGAGCTGAGGAACCTGTCTGATCGCCTGAAGGCCAAATACTGGGAGGAGAAGGAGCAGTACTGGAACATATTGGAGACCAATGAGAAACAAGAGGAGGTGGAAGAGGGATGTGATGATGAGGAGGAGGAGGAGGAAGAAGAAGAAAAGAGAGAGGACAAAGGAAAACAAGAAGATAAAGATAATGAAAGTGTTACCAGAGAGAGTAAGGATGAAGCAGGGGAAGAAAAGGGTAAAGAAGGATTTCCATCCAAAGATGAACTTGGCGGAGATAAAGAAGACCCAGTAAAGGTTACACCGGCTGAGGAAGCAGGTAATAGAGAGGAAGCGAGTTCCTCTGAGATTAATCCAGATGCTTTGCATAAAACTGAGGAGAAGGACTGGCAGCAGATGTTACGACTGGTCATGTTGCTGCAGAACGAAGGAAACTTCCTCATTAAAGAAAACCACTTTGAAGAGGCTTCTGCAAAGTTTACGGAGGCCATAGAGTACGTGGACATCCTTCAAAATAAGGTAAATGTAACAGCTTTCAAGTGGAAGTTTAGTGACAGCACAAAGTCTGGCATTTTCTGAAAAGAAAAAGAGTAATATAAAAAAGCTTTTGTTGTGATGACAACCCTCCAGATGGACGGCAGGGTTGATTCTCACCATATTAAAAGCCACCAGTTGACTGCATTCAGCGTGATGAATGTTCAGACCCGCCAGAAAGTAGACTTACAAAAGGATTTGTAGCTCGCAAACTGTAATCATCTGTCATTGTTGCCGTTTTACTGAGGAGCAGCTGTTGCATTGTAGGTACGTTGGCAAAGTGAAGAGCAGAGAAAGAGCGCTAAAAATAAGAGCTATCCACAGAGATATCACTGTGACAGCACTCGCCTCGTCTGCTTTTCTCTTTTCTTAAACTCCCTCTCTTCTGCCACACCTCCCTGTCGAACCCCTTCACACCTTTCACACACAATAAACTCCCACTTCTTGTCAACACAATCCTCTTCCATCTTCAATTCGCCCCCTCCTGTTGTTACATTCCTCTACCCCAACCCTTCCTCTGCTTGTCAGGATACAATCTTTTTCAACATTTCCTCTCTGCCCCTTTATTTTTTCATCTCCCCCTTCTGTTGACACACTCCTCACAGAAACACACTCGTTTCATCTTTTCAAAATTTCCTCTGCCATCCATCACCACCATCTCCCACCCATCTCGTCTTCTCTGTGGACTCGGCAGGTGGATCAACAGAGCGACGACTGGGAGTCACTGGTGAAAGTCCGTCTTCCGTTGACCCTGAACCTCAGCCAGTGCATGTTGGAGCTGCAGCGGTACGAGAAAGTGGTGGAGCTCACCACTAAGCTGCTGAAGAAGCACAAAGGTAATTTATGTAAATGTGAAGCTGGAGTTGTAAATTGAGAGTGAAGCAAAATCGTATTTTGATATAGAAATATGTACATCAGTATATATATATGAAACATACTTGGGTTTAGTTTTTTCCCTTACTCACCTTTATTTTTTTGGCTTAAAAAATATCAAGATCTCTTGCCGGTACAAATGCCTGGCCCTCAGCAAATGTCTGCCTTCACACTGCAGAAAGCCTTGATCTCTGTGTTTACCATGGAAAGAAACCAAACATTCACAACCACATTGCTGAGTCTCTTTCGTTCCCCCGGCACCCACTCATGGACATCACAGTCAAAAATGAATTCACTGTTTTCTTTTTGTTTCTGCAATGACTGAATTATTTATAGTAGAGGCTGATGTGAAATGGTTGTTCTTGTGCTTTCCTTTTCCCTTCATTTGCTTCTGTTTCCCAACTTTCCTGTGCACTTTGTGTCCTGTCTCACCACTGGCGCTCAGTGCAGATATTTCATCCTACCTCTACCTACATTTTAAATTTAACTTTTACTTATGTTGCTTTCGAGTGTTATTATTGCTTGACCCCGTGTTGCGTCTTGGGTCTCCCCATTTATAGCCCTCTACTGTCTTCATTTGTACTCTATAGGTAACTTTAAAGCAGTGTACCAGCGGGCACTTGCACATGCTGCTTTGTGCAATGAGGAGAAGGCTCGGCGAGACTTTGCGCTGGTGGAGAAGTTGGATCCAAAGTTTAAACCTTTCGTCCGCCAGGAGCTGAAAAAGCTGGGTGAGCGTGTCCGCCTCATGCACTCCAGCCAGAAAAAAACATACAGGGATACAACGCTGGAGAAGTGGGGGCCCGATGGAACCAAGACCAAGAGAGCTGCACAGAAGAAGACGACGCACAGAACACAGACAGCCACAGAGGGAAAAGCTGAAGCAGATAAGAAGACAGAAGAGAGTAAGACTGAAGAGAGGGAAAGCTCAGAGAAACCTGCCCCTGAGACAGAGGGAGTGGATGATGGAGAAACGGCGAAAAGTCCAGATGTGAAGGCAGAGCAGAGTAATAAAGAGCTAGAGAGTGGGAGAGCGGGTGAAGAGGGGTTAGATAATGAAAATATAGAGAGTGTTGTGGTTCATGAGTGCGGGCAGGGTGCACCAGATAATCGAGCAACAGATAAAGATAGTGATCTGGCGCCCACCAGCACAGGCAAAGATAATGTAGCGAGCAAGAGATCAGCGTGTGATAAGGGCAGGAAGAAGGTCAAATGCCAATCAAGTGCTGCACCAGGCCCAAGCAAAACAAGCCAAGGGAACAAAGCCACCAGTGATAAGACAGGAAATGGTGGCACTCAATCAGAACAGAACAGTGGGCTGAAATTGTCTTGTGCAGAGCCAAAGGCCGCAGGGGAAGAGCAAGGGCGGAGAGATGAATAGACCTAAAACTGAGTGAAAAAACAAAAAAAACAAAAAACAAAATGGATACGGAAGGTGAAAAAGAAAGAAAGAGTAACATGATAAACAGCCAAGCCTCAACTCTCAACAGGAAATATTGATTCTGCCACATACAAATCCAAATATAAACACAAGAAGAAAAAAACTCATGTAAACAGCCTGTATTTGGCACAGTTCTGAGTTAAGTTTCATTATTCAATCCTCGGAGGGATAAACTGCAAGCACATAAAAGAAGCACGGGCAGACAGGGAGTTTGCCAAATACAAAGTTTTTATTTCTGTACACAAAGAGTAGAAAGCAGCCAGTAACCCACATGTTATTACAGTAAAAAGCCTTTCTTCAGAAAACTTTTTATACAGATTAAAAACTCCAGAGAAAAGAGCAAGAAGTGTTTGAGTGCTGGACAATAACATAAAATCAAAAACCATTAAACTATAAATGTTTAAATGATTAATGAGGTATATTAATGGTGATTTTTTTAACAGAAAAAACAACAACAACATAACACCTCAGTTCACCAGTAATGTATGAGTGTGTGTACATGTATACGTGTTAGTGTTCTCAATTTCCTTGTTTGAGGTTAGGTGATTCAGTGCCCTGTCATGTGGGAGGTGACATACAAGCACACGTGTCCTTGTTAGAAGCTCAGATGCATGATAGCAAAAACACAGAGGGGTGGGTCGGACGTAAAGGCAAGAAGAGTAATGATGTGGCTTGTTAGCTTCTTGGCTGACTACATGCCGTTAAAGGAGTGTGGAGAACGATAGCAGTGTCCTCTGGGGTGACTCGTGACTCTGTGGAGAGCCTTTTTCTTCAATCACAAAGCTTCAGTCACGCCACAGGGAACACGGTGTAGGCTATGTGTGTATGTGTATATGTGTGTGTGTGTGTGTCAAGTTCGTACACAGATCCCATGATCACACAGTCAGACTGAGATGCAGCTGGATGACTATGAAAGTCAGTTTAGACGCAGCAGCAGAGTGAAGCGTGGGGGACAAAGTGTTGTACGGTAATAGCAATGCAACTCGCTGTCATTAAAACCACCTAGTGGTGTGTTTGTCTCATTCTGCCTCCTCTAAAAATAAAACCAACAAATATTGACACACAGCCCTGTGGGAAATACTCCCTCTCGTTTTTTTTCACACGCTGTCAGTGTTACATCATTTTGTCTACCAACACACAAAAGTAGGGAGACGTGAGTGTGAGGACGCTGGGTGATCATCAATGTGTAATGAGATGTGTGAATACCAATAAATAAATGTCTATGAGTAAACAATAGCTTGTCAAGGATTTTTTTTCCTCTTCTGCAAGCTGAGCTGCTGCTCTTTGTTCTGACTCTTGAGAGCTTTAACAAAACAAATTGTTAAGCCCTGCTGGTGCGGAGATGGATTCGAATGAATGACAATGACTATTTCCAGCAGCTAAACAATGGCAGGCTTCGGTGGAGGTGGAAGTGGTGAAGAGGAGGAGACCTGCATTTGGGAAACAAGATGCTCTCTCTTGCTTCCCTTAAGGCTATTAGCATTTGTATTATGAACGGCACGTCACCTTTCCGACTCGCCAAACCTGTGGAACTGCTTACTTGGGGACAGTTCCCTAGCAACAGCATCAAGTGTGAATGCTGAGGAGGACAGTGTCAAATTTGAGGGTTATTTGCCTTGCGGGGGTTGGGGGGCAGAGGTGGTGGGGGTGGGGGGTATGGGGGCCCACGAGCGCAGCACATATGTTGAGGTCAGAGCGTCGTTTTAAGGTTTAGAATAAAATCTCGACTGTGTGTATCTCTGCCTTTTCTGCGTGCGCATGCGGCGGTATACGGTTGCCGAGAACCAGCCAGAGCTTATTTGTTTCAGGCAACCTCTTGTCCTGCTTGTGGAGATTTTTTCCTGTGGCAGGCACATCAAAGTGGATCTCTCTCACCAGCCCTTGAGCGATAAATGAACTGTTTTTTTGTTTTTTTTCCACCTTTCCTCTTGTTTTTCAGATCTTTGGTCCCTCCAAGAACCCCCCGGGCATCATGGGTTTCACTTACAAAAGCCCCATTTAACTGGTTTTAATCCATCCACACTTTTCTATGCTTCCCTGTTACTAGAAATCAACCACAGGCCTATCCAGGGACTGACAGACACTGGTGCACTCCTGACACAACCTCCCTTCCCTGAATGTAAAAACACAAAGACAAACATAATAAAAAGAAAAGAAAAAGTCCAGAGAAACTAACTCTTGTTTTATATGGATTCAGTTTGTATTTAAGGCATTGCATGACTGTGCTATGTTTAGAACAGAACGCACCCTATGACCCTGATATGATGAGGGCAAAGCCATTTCAAGCATTGGTCTTTTTTTGTAAATCTGAAAGCAATTAAGTTGGCATTAGGAAGGGAAAATGAGGCATGTACAGTCGATAGCTACTGTTCTTTATAAATTGACATGGATGGGAGGGATTATTATGCATGAAGTCAGTGTGGGATTGTGCTATGGTGGTGGTGTGCCTTGCAGCCCCCTGTAGTGTCTGCAATTGGCCTTGAGAGAGAGGGAGCAAGAAACAGAGAGAGAAAGAGAGAGAGAGTTTCATCCTGGCAGAACAATACCTGGAGCTCTTTCCTTCTCTTTCTCGGCACACAACAGGAGAAGGTTAAGATCTCAGAGCAGACACCTGCATGCTGATGTTTATCTGAAGGAATTTCCTTAACAAACCCAAATTTCAGTCACAATACGAATTGGCTCAGAACTGAGAGCTTGTCTGAATCCCGCAAGGAGAAGAAATGGCTCTCCATTCTTCTGAAAGTGTGTGTATTTGAAAGTATTTTTAGGACATATTATTGGACATGCAGGGAAACGTTTGCTCATGATGAAGGGAAGGTGTACTATAAATTGAAAGCATGGATGTAGCAGCATACGTGGATGTGTGTGCGCGCGCGCGAGTGGTTGTGCATGAGCATAGAGGGCTCGCATAGAGGGAGCGAGCAATGAGAGCGACAAGCAGTTTGAGAGGATTAGAGGAACACAGTGTGCGCATACAGAGGCGCTTTGCTAGCGGGCACTTTGGCTGTCTTAAATAAATCATGGATTTAACTGATGATGTGTCATTCTCGCAAAGTAAATAAGCTCGTTGTGGGTGCTGTCAACTCCCTGACAATCTACACCACGCAGCCACATGAAATGCAGTCAGCCCAGCCCTGATCTAGTTTGCACAAGCGAGCTTTAACACACCACCTCCCTTCAAAAAACAAAAATAACAACCGTGATAACACATTCAAGGAGGAAAACAACAAACATACACACACACACACACACACACACACACACACACACACATTGACGATACAGGCATTCAGACAAAACAAGGGGGATATCCTTCTTATTCCTCTTTGCATTTTTTAAAAAGTTCTTTTCATGGAAGGTCCAATTTGTGCTGTGGACTGACAATAAAGCTTCACACCTCCGAAACGACTACACAGATACTGGTAAGCACAGTGTCTTGGCTGGGCATTTCCCTTTGCTTTAGTCTCTCCCTGACCTGCTGCTAACGTTAGTTTCCTTTGGCTCGTTAACATGGTGTCAGGCTGCGCCGCTGAAGTTATCAAGCGCAGCCTGGCCAAACGGACATCAGCGTGAGCCTTTAGCAGTTTTGCATGAAAAAGGCTTTTAGTGCACAAAGTTCCAGTGGAGGGTTATAGCTCTGGGTATCATCGCTGCTGCAGTATAGGTCACAGGGCCTGGTGGACTGTGGCCTGACCTCAGCTGCTCTGGAGCTCCTCCCGCTGCCATCAGGTGTCCTTTCGGGCTTTCGCGCCGCTCCTCTTGGGCCCACTTAGGGGTTATATGTGTGAGGTGGTGCCTGAGAGTAGGAAATTAGAGGAAGAGCAAGAAAAACATGAAAAGCTTTTGCAATTTTAGGAACACATACAGAAGATGGAAAAAAAATGTTCTGGGTTTCACGAAGAAGGCTATAATTATGATAATCCCTTTTCTTTGTCCAATTTACAGGCTTTAGACTGCCCGGGAAATTGCGTTTGAAATGCTACAGGACAGTTTGCAAAGTGTGTGAACACTGACGCTCTCTCACTCTCTCTCTGCTACTGTCTCTGCCCCTCTTAATCTTACTCCTCCTCCTCCTCTCTGCCATTTAATCTCCCCGTCCCTCCCTCTGACAATCGACCCGCAGCAGTTCATATTTGCTCTCTTCTCCATCTCTCACTCTCTGGCGGGTGATGGAGGAGCAGAGAGTCTATCTCCGAAGCCAGAGGTGCTACAGCGGCAAAGATCCATGCAGCCGAGAAAAACTCACCCGGCTCTGAAGGAAAGACGTTTCTCAGCTGCTCGATGACCTCCTGCAGCTGTAACACTGTGTCCTGCTCGTGGTCCATATCATCTCCTGACACAAACACACACACACACACACACACACACACACACACACACAAACAAAATGTTACACATCTGAATGGATAAAGGTTTACTTCACATTCTTTGTGCATTTATTTGTCAGGTCTGGCGCTGACCTGCTGCTTCAGTGTCAGTGGTTTCTCTGCTGGCCGGCTCCCCGTGGTGACCTCCTCCGGATACAGGTGAAGACAGGGTGGACGGTTCTGATCCGTTGGCCTCCGAATCATCTTTGGGCTGTTTTTTTAAAATGTTATTTTAGGAAATACTGATTACTATTCGATGCAAATAACTGTTTATATCCATCATTTTTCAAACCTCAGAGGCATTTAGCCTTTCACATATTAATGAATGTGATGGTTAATGGCACTTAGCCAGCAGTCCTCAGTTGGCATCTCTCTGCAGAACTAAAAAAAAAAAGGGGGGGAAATTTTGTCCAACAGCTGTTCACCCAAAAACCATCATGGTACTGTGATTTGTGCTTTCATGGAGACAAAAAGACTGAATTGGACCTCACACCACCTCACACAGTGGTGAGGAGAGATCTCACATCACAAAGATGCATAATGTAAACGCTGATGATTTTAAATGCAACCTAACCATCTCCTGTATTGTTTTTAGCAACAGTGTAGTAATACTCCAGAGGCGAGTAAGTTCAGTAGCTGCAGTGAAACTGAGATGTCTGCTGAGATTACGAGGCGTTCCTACGCACACCTCCACAGACTACAAAGGCAGATTGTACAGATTTTTATTTTTGGAGGAAATGAAACTGTAATATTGGTCCAGAGAGAAAATGATGATATGAATTTGAATAGTGTTTTGTTGCCCATGTGCATATCTCCTCTTTCTCTGCAACTACCCCTCCACAGCTACACACTTCTTCCCCTCTCTCCCAATTTCCACGTCTTTAACCTGACGAAAGAGCAGCCTGTTCCTCTTTCCCAGCGTCTCTCTCCTGTTGTCACTCACCCCCTTTGCTTTCTCTTTATTCAGTGCACCTGCTGCTAACAATTTACACTTTCCTATTATAGTAACAGTAACTGTGTGTCAGCTCCCACTCTTCCATCCATCTCTTTCTCACACCTTTCCTTTAGACTGCGGTAAATCCTTTTATATTACACTCCACTGTGTCTTAAGGCTTATCCTCTTTCTTAGCTCCTTCAATACTGTATTTTCTTTTGTACTCCCACTACTGGCATTTCAATCATAGGTAAAAATTCAAAGATGACGTTTTCACAGAAGTCTTTGCTCCAAGTCAGTTGTTGTTGTTTTTTTTTGCATGTATCTTGTTTGTCTTTTTGTGCTTAAAGAATGCATGTAAACTGTGCTACCTGAATATACTGTATACAGTGTGACATATACAACCTGCCTCTGTGTCTTTCATTCAAATTGCAGCTACAGTCATCTACACAAGTATTGTAGATGCATCTGCTCTGTTGAGTGAACCACAGAACAAACAGCCTGTTTCTTATGTTTAAACTCCACTGGTGGAAGAAGTACTGTAGGTACTCTAGTTAAAAATACACAACATAACGTAATGTAATGTATCATAACATACTGTAACCAAATAGCCATGTTCTGACAGAGGACCTATGGATCAATGTGTGTTTGTCCATTGTCATGGCCTCCCATGACTCCCACATAATTAATAAATTCATTTTAAGTTTTGTCACAGTATCTTTATGAAACATCATCATGAGTTATCCCCCCCACCCTTATTATTCACAACACTACATGGAAGTGGCAAGATATTGTATGCACCCTCTTCACTTTGACAAACAGAAAATGTTCCAGTGGATTCAGCCATTCAGCTCCTTAATGACTCTTCAGACTTTCTACTCTCGATAAAGGCATGTAAGATATAGCTGACAGGTATGTGAGCAGCCAAGAAGCTCAATGCCAGATATCTCCAATTTTGACGTCGAAACAGCGGCTCAACCGTCTTTGTCTGGACGCTGCTCCGATAAAGCTGCCACTTCTACTGCTATTTCATTGATAAGACTTCTTTCTCCAAGCTTTTTAGGTGCTTCTTTGACCCATCATTGTGAATGGCAACTTTCTTTGACTGTCATCCTTTTGAAAACGGTACTTTTTCTTCCCCATGTACAGAAGGGAATGGGCAATGGGAAGAGACTCCTAATTTCCTTATTCCTGAGCAAGGCTAATTTCTTCTCTTGTTGAATCAAATCAAATAAGACTGAATGTGGACAAAATAATAATTAGTAACAAAGAAAAATAATTGTATATTTATCTTTTTTTGTTTTGTTGATTGTATCACTCGCAAATTGTTGAAAATGCTGTAATCATTTACAATTAATTTCCCAGAAATAATGATAATAAGGAAAATACGGCACAATCAGAAGATACACTTCCAATTTATTAAAAAAGCTAAGATAGTGTAACCCTGAGACTACAGGTCACCTAAGCATGAGAAAATATTACATTTATCGCAATTCAACACGCTGTTCGTTTACCAGTGATTAAGTTAATAATGGATATTTACTTAGGTTTAAATGAAGCAAGTCTCTCCAGGAAATTCTTAAACTAAACATAACTAAGTTAACTTTTTGAACTTTGTCCTTAATTTCATCATAATTTGAACCAAATCACAAAGTTCTTTCCAAAAATGTAAATTATGAAGAGATTATAAGAGAATACGTGTTTCCCAAAGGATGATCAGAGGATTTGAATATTACAAACTAACAGCTATCAAATTAATGCAGTAGGATAAGACAAGAAGCAGAGATAAGCGAGATGAATGCAAGTACCTGAAAACTGTACTTAGTGAATGTATTTACATAACACTCCATCATCATCATCATCATCATGTGTAGTTACCTGTAGCAATAGCTCCCTGAGCCTGCGCAGCTGGGACTCCAGCTGTTTGTTGTGGTCCTCCAGGATCTGCATACGGGTCTCCAGGCGTGTCTTGTGTTGCCGGAGCACCCGGGCCTCGGCCAGAAGCTCCTCATCCTGCTGCCCTTCTGCTGTGGGTGAACCCGGGCCGCCCTCTCCAGCCTCGGTCAGCATGGGAACCGAAGCCGCTTCTTCATGCTTCCACTTGAGCCTCCTATACTCCCCCTGCAGCACCCTGTGGACCCAGAGTGGAGGACAGATGGTGGGAAAACAGTCAGGCACAAGCTGGCCTAGCATGCAAAATATAAACACACAATGAGCGATAACTGTCCAGCTCCTCCCCGATGCAAACAGAAATGCATCTACATATAATTGTACATGTTGTGCTTGTGAGTTACATGTTTAGAACAAATTCACATCACTTAAACACCAACACATAAAAACAATTCAGGGAGAAGCTAATGTTCACAACATGGAAAGCAATTATCTTAATTTTAAGTATAAGCTCCACTAAATCACTTCCTCCCATCCCTTACTATGTGACACAAACCATTAAATTGCATACTGTGCTGTAACACAATTACTCGGCGCTGTAATCTGTATATGCCTGAAAATCACGGTGCACAACATGTTATCAGGTATGTAATGTTGCTCTACATAGTAGAAATACTGTTGTCTGTTGTTCTTTCAAAGAGACACAGAAAGGACAAACCCTGTTAGACCTCATTAAAAAACAAACTGTGAAAAAAAATTCAAAAGCATAAAAAGTGTTATCCCGGACAAAGAGCAGCTGAAACCATTTAGTAACAGCAGGATATCTGAGACAAAACACAAAGTAATGCATCATTTTCTGTGGCAGATTTTTCAAACATGTAGTCAGGTCAAAATCGGATGTTGAAATTAGTGGAAGACAAAGAATCAGTCTGATAAATAATGTTAAATATATAGATCTTCACCTGTTAGACACACCCCGGCTCTCCAGGACCACAGGAAGAAGATTAGGATTAAAGGTGTGTGATTCTTGTACTGATTTATTGTTCAGGTATGAGGCACACGAAAGCCACAGGAGATCATAAACTAAGCTACAGCAGCTGCTGTAGTCATAAATACGCACAACAAAGCACAATGCAGTCTCTTAACAGGAGGCATTCTTTGTCGAAAACCGAACTGGGTCAAGGTTTCAGACACCTAAAGGGCACAAATGTGTTTGTGTGTGTGTGTGTGTGTGTGTGTGTGACTGTGCGTCTAGAGAGGTCACCGAACTGAAGACAAATTATTCACATGAATCATTCGTATAAAGGCTGCCTCTAGTAACCAATTAAATAGAAAAGGGAAAATGAATTTGCTTCATTTATGGAAACTATCTGAGCCTCTTTGCTTGGAGCACACAATACATGCAAATTCAAGCATTCACATTTAAAAGAAATGCATTTCAGAGATACACTTCTATCACAGCTGATGCTCCACAGTAGACTCTTTCTGTCCCTCCTGCAGGACACCTATAAACCCTCAAACAGATGCAAGGCATGATTTACAAGCTCCCGTTTTACCCTCATTATTGAACCGGCTTAATGCCAGGTGTGCACACAGGAAACTGTGTCCTGTTTTTTTTCCGCAAGGCTGTTAAAAAGGATTTTGAGTGTGAAAGTGTTTACTCTCTTCAGGAGGTCTGCAAATGGCAGCAGACACCCTGAAAAGGGTGTAATTCCTACAGACAAGCACACATATATTTGTGTTCCTATGCTGCTGGGAAGCTTTACAGATGAAAATCACCACTGCTACAAGTCTTTTCCCAAACCTTCATTTAAACCTCCTTCAAATGTATGATGAAATTGTATGATGAAATCAATTTCAACACAGTCTTGAATACTTAAAGGAATTGCGAGTTGTGCAGATGTTGTAGTGTAGATGTTCAGTACTCCAGAAGGATTAAATGTGTGTAAATCAAACATACAGTCAGGAGTCTACCATCTAGGCAAATGAGCAAATGTGTCTTTTTCTTCCTTGACTACAGACCTGTTCTCGTTCTCCAGGCGGGCCAGGGTGCGCTGGAGCTGATCCTTGTCCTGGTGCTCCAGGTGAGCCAGCAGCATGTGCTGTCCGCACGGTGAGTCATGGTCCAGGGCTGGGCTGGAGTGACGCAGGAGGTACTGATCTTCATCCCTGAGTCCCCCACACAGGAGACAACACACTGAGCCACCAGCACACAGCCACCAGCAGCACAAAGCAGAGCAGCAGCGGAGAGCAGGAACAAGCAGGCCGAAACAAGGCAAGGCAAGCGGGACGAGGACAGGTATTACAGGACGAGACACAGTGACAAGTGCATCGCACTGTGCCGGGCTCACAGTCAAAACTGAAATGTTCTGCACTAAACTTGACTCAAACCATTAAAAACCCACTCACATTGTCAAAAATGAAACTCAATATAAGACAATATAATTCCCCAAACATTGAACACTTTATTGATGATGAAATAGAAAACTTCATGTGCAGATCTATGATAGTAGCCCCTACGGCTGTAAAGCAATAAATGCATCTATAAATGTTTGGCAATTACTTTATTGGAAAGACAGATGCTTGTCAATTGTTTTTATGTTGCAATAATGCCTTGGGCTATGAAGCAAACAACTTTATTGAGCCAAACTTAAAAGCAAATTAAACGCTCTGCACTGTAATGCCATATACATTACAGATGAATTTATAGGCCTAGTTTAAACAGAGTGGTTATATATAGAGACAGGGAGATGCATCTATTTACCTTTACTTTACTTTTACAGAAAATTAGGCTAATTAAAAAATCACCAGGCTTCCCTATAAAATCTTATAGGTTCTTGTGATGCATAATGACACAGTTTACATTGAATACAGTATGTGTTGGATAGATGTTTGTTTTTGTTTTTTCTACGTCAGAAAGGTTCATGTCACTAAATCAAAAACTGTTTTACATAAGATTTACATTTTGATTATGGTATTATGAAGATGTATTTGCTATTACAATCAAATGAATCTACTTTATGGCTAACTAATAGTAACTTTCCAAGATAACTGTGGTGGATGAAATATTTCCATAACTACATTCGCTATCATAGTAGAGAAGTAGACTCTGGTTTAATAATTTGAATACTAAACCTTAAATAACGCTGCTATTCTTACTTTAGATCTACCGTTAATGAAAAACGCTGATTCTAATATAAATCACACCACTGAACGACGCATTCAATGGGTGCAGTTATTTCCATGTCCATTACCCAGCAGTAAGCAGCAACAGCAAACTCTGAACAATGCATGCAGGTGGAGCATGAAGGCTGCACACACAGGCGGTGCACCTCAGAACAGAAGACAGTTTGATGCCAGCCAAACACCAGCTGGAGGCTCAGATAGCACAGCAGCAAGTACAGAGCCATGCAGCAGGAAAAACAGAGGCAACAACCGACAGACGGACAAGGTCGCAGGAAAAAGAACAACAGCGTACAAAAAGAAAAACAACACCGCTACACGTAACAAGAAGAAGTGAAGCGTCATGCATGCAAACACATTCTAAGGTAAAGAGTTACAAATAACTACATGTACGTGCACTGATATACAAATATTGTTTGTGACTAAGCTCCACCCAGGCAACACATCGAGAGAGAGATACATCCAGATACATGCACATGGGAACAAAGACGTCGGGAACAGTCTTGACAAGCACAGGTGTCAGTAGTAAAAAGCATTGCACTAGTTTTGTCTTAGCCTAAAACTGGCTTTTAATGTGGTGTCAATCACAGCTTTCTCTCAGAACAGACACACAAAACACGCCAGTAAAGAAATAATGAGCACACTTCACAGTAAACACATACACACACCCGGAGACCTAAAAGACCTGAAAACACCTTGCACAGAAATGTTGGGCATGGGCATGCTACCCTGACTCTAAAATGTGACAAAAAAAACTGAAAAACCATCTTAAGAAGGGAGGAAACGGTTGACAACGCACATAGATGTCAACAAAATAAGACATGGACACACACAAATTCATGATCTCATACAACCGTAGACAACTCGCTGTACCTGTTACTTTCTCAGCTTTCCACAGAGAGGACTCACTTCACTGACTCCCTCATTCACATCAAACATCCCTATTTCTCACACTGCTCTAACCTTGTCACCGCCCCGCCACTCATCCTGCTTCTACACAAACACACACACACACACACACACACGCCTCCCTCTCTCTCTCCTTAGAGGGGCCTTCGTCTTTCTAACTACAGCCCCAGACTTTAATCACAGCAGGCATGTGCATGATGAAGGGGGGGACTGTGTGCACGCTGCTCACTGTGGGTCATTTTCTTTACGTGGCTGATTATTTATGTGATTACCCAGTCTTACCCTAACATCCATGAACAAGCCTGAGCACACAGAGAGAAGGGTGCACACAAAACACACACACACACACACATATATATAATCTCCGTGAAAGGCTGCGGTTGAAATGAGGGGGTTCATAGTGTGGAGGCGGCGTCATACTCACAGACTTTCATCAGGAGACAGACTATCCGTGAAGAATGAACAATTCTGGCTCTCCATTTCTGCCAATCTATATACAATAAACATACAAACACACACATACATACACATACATATACCAAGGCCAACATGTGACACACAAACAAACATATATATATAGAATCACACACACCAAAGAGAAAGACAAGAGAAAGGATGAGTCAGAGCAAATCAAAGAAAAAAGCCAAAGTAACAGATATTATCAGACATGTGGGAAATATGTTTCACCAAATACAAGATAAAAGAAACCCATCAGAACAGTTTAGCCTCTAAGTAATATGGATAAGACCTCTGGCCCTCTCGTATTATGGGCTGCAGCTGAGCAGGAAGCTGTCCAGAAACATGTGACTGACAAGACTGCAGAGTGGCAGAAATTCCAATTGCCATAGAGCAGGAACTATAAAAACGTCTGCATGGGGGGAGGATAAAATACTGTACCCTGTCTTTCAGCATGCAGCCAATAAAAAAAGAAAGAAAAAAGCCTTTTAAAAATGCGTTGCTGTCCAGTACCGTGGACAGAAACTATAGTGTATATATGTGTGTGTGTGTGTGTGTGAGTGAGTGTGTGATTGAGCTACTGTGTGGCTTTTCAGGACCAAGGACAGCGCCTCTAGTTCTGCATTATGTCCTGCTGACTGTCAGTGGACAGCTGCAGAGTACATGCTGCTCTGTGAGCTGTTTCACTGTAACATCAACCAAAATGTGCTGGGCTAGGGGAAAAACACAGAGTGCTTATAGTGTCTCCTGTTTGACGGCATCAATAAGAAAAAAAACAGCTAGAACATTCAGGCTGCTGTGTGAAAATAAGACAATGGAAACATGCATAAATGTAGCATATAGTCTTCTACATAATTAATGATAAGTAAATATTCCAAAGTACATCTAAATACAAGACTCACATCATGTCTCATTTATACATTTGAGTTTTTAGTCACTGTCAATAGCAGCAATTCAAAGTGTGAAAGACAAAGTTGCTGCACCAGTGTGCCGAGTGGTGAAAGACAAATCCACCGTCTTCATTCTTTGTCTTTTTTTCGTACCATATTGCAGCTGCTTTGTGTTTTCCTACATGATGATTTCCTTGCTGTGTGGCTGTTGCATAATCAAGTATATTACAGCTAATATACTAGCTGTTGTAAACAAAAGTAGTCACACAGTCAAGCTGCTATTAAATTAAACTTCTTAAATTATTTAGTACAGCCTCTTACACTATTGAAGTGTGCAGCTACTGTTCAGCATTAGACTTGGCAGATTACCCAGGCGTTTGCACTTGGCTCGTTCTGGTGTGCAGCTGCAATTTTTTTTGGGGGGTGGTGGTGGTGGTGGTGTTTCATGGAAATAATCTTTTAAACTACAAACCTGTCTGGGGACTGCCTGCCCTGCCTTCCATCATTAGTTTTTGTTTTCCTTGTGTGTTTATTTGCGTTCTGCCCAGATCACCATTACAAACTAATTCACTGCAGGAGCATCATTAGCAACGGCAAAGGCTCACAGTGCAGTCAAGTTGTTGTAATGCGGCTCTTTTTCTTGACTTTGCTCTGTGTCACTCTCACCTTTGCTGCCTCCGCCTACGTAATTTAGCTCACACCTGAATGCAACAAGGCCACCGTTTCTAAGGCACTTGATTAAAAACCATGAAGGAAGACATGATCTGAAGGCAATGGAGTGGGCTGGGTGGAAGTGAGTACAAGCGGCCCACTGAATATCATGTTAATGATATGTAACAGTATTGGATGATCAAACAGTGAGTTTCTCCTTCAAGTGAGGTAATTAGCAGAGAATCAACCCACTGACGCTAATGTGCCATGAGCTTTGTGGCTGCCCACATACATATACAGTATGTGTACATATATACATGCATGTATGTACACATACATACACGTGTGAACTAAATGAAAGCAGTGTCAAGTCTTCACTGCAGCATTGCCAGTTCACACAAACATACCGACACACTCGATGCTGCATCATTTTTTGCAGAGTGTCGTCAGCTGAACGAGTGAGGGATGGGGGGGGGGGGGGGTGATGTAGAGGGCTGTCAGGGACATTCACATTACGTCCTATTTCTCTTCAGTGTCCAGTGACACCATAACACTGAGAAAATCAGGATTCATCCATGTCCTGTTACAGGAGCCACGGCCTGTGAACCTGACCGCTCGTAATTCAATCGGCGACACCACTCATCAGAAAGCACTCCAGAAACCTAGAGCCGCAGTCAGGTACAAATGAGTGGAGAAAGGGCAGGCGGTAATAGGAAACATTCGCGTGTGGGTGTCTTGTGCATACATGTGTGTTTATCTTCTGGGATAAATGTAAATGGATGTGAGAGGAAATGAGAAATGGGCGAGAGAGAGAGAGTGTAAGAGCGGAGAAATCCTAACAGAGCTCTGAGAGGTTTTTTATTATCTTCTTCTCATCCATCCTCTGAAAGATGTTGAAGCAGTGCTGATGATGAAAGGAATGAACTCTACTCCTGCATCAATATTGAGGGAGGGGCGAGGGATACAGCGATACAGAGCGAGAGAGAGGCTGTCTCTAGGTTTGACGTGCCTACAAATCTGGCTTTCCTTACCCCAAACATCAATTACTTTATCTCCTTTGAGATGACTGAAGACGATTTTATTGCCACAGATTAACATGCATACCCCTCATTGGCTGAAGGGCACTTTGACACATGCACACACACACACACACACACACACACACACACACACACACACACACACACACACACACACACACACACACACACACACACACACACACACACACACACACACACACACACACACACACACAGACTCACAGACACACACCTGTCTAATATGTCATCCCGGGGAAAGAATTTCAGACACTGACCTGCCAGCGATGACATTCAGTGTTTTGATATCGGCTTGACTTTCTATAAGTGTTCAAAGTGGCCAGAGTTATGATTAATGTGGGCAGTGAATTCAAAAAAGACATGAGATTTTTCTCTTTATATTCTATACAAACTGACAGCAGACGGAAAGAAAGAAAGAAAGAAAGAAAGAAAGAAAGAAAGAAAGAAAGAAAGAAAGAAAGAAAGAAAGAAAGAAAGAAAGAAAGAAAGAAAGAAAGAAAGAAAGAAAGAAAGAAAGAAAGGATTGAAGTCAATTCTGCTTACTGCCAGAGTGCGGATAAAATAGTCACCATTGCCATAATAAGGACTGTCTGCTCGTATTATGCTGGTGCTCAGATCATGCTGGAAAATAAGGAGTGTGCTCATACTGCTCTATTTTTTTCTTGTGTCTAAATGTGCTGCTGAGTCCCATTCATTTTTGGCCTGTATAATTCCTTTATAGCCACTGTGAGCCAACACAATCAACGACACATAATAAGTGGGACAAAATAACAAAAACACAGTACAAAATACATGTTAAATGCATTATGGATAAAAGCACATTTACACAGCAATCATCTTTGCTCAGCCTCTTTATCTTTTTCCCTCTCAGTCACTCGTTCATTTTCATAGACAATGGCAAGCTATCACGCAAGGCACTGGTTTAACCATCAGTAGTCATTGGGTTTCTTTGTCTTGCTCTGGGAACCACTGACATGAGGAATCAAGGATCAAGGCCGCCAACTGTAGACTCAGTTAATGAATGTATGAATGTTTGATGTTACAGTGTAACAGAGCTGTAGTCATTTGCAGCCATCTCTCCACCATAAATACTCACTGGCTCAGCAAATGTGAATGAATCAGCCACAGGAAACGTGCACATCACTACCACTTGAATAATGTGTGCTAAAAACTACAGTACCTAGATATTTTTTAGAAAATTATGTTTTTAGTTGGAACAAAAGAACTTGAGAAATCACAAATATATATTCTTTCAACCTGCTTGTGAATGTTAACATTTTTGTAAATAGTTAATAAAAACCTAAACACATTATACAGAAGACATAAGAATTAAACCATGTTATGTTATCAAGCTTTCATTATATGTTTCTATAGCAGCACCAGATGCTTTATATGAGTGGCTGTTAGCAAATAATTACACTTAAATTGCACTTATATCTGCTCACAGCTACATTATGGTGTGTTATTATGTGCTTATCCATTTTAATATTTAATTACATGGTGCGTTCAACATTTTATATATGGAGTGTTACCATTTGAGGACACTGAAAGCACAGCAGCCTGATGAAAGCTTATTTTCTCAAAGCGTATTCATTTCTTTTTATGCAGAAAAAAAAACACAGATTCCTGGCATGCCGAAAGATGACAAGCTTCCTATGAGTGAAGTAGATACACGTTCTCGGCAGGTGGAGGAAGATGAACAAAAATTCTCAGTGAAAGCGTCTCATTTTTACTGAATTACACTGTTGCTCTCTGACCACCTTTCCTTTTCCGTTCCTCTGGTTTATTTCGGTGAGGGCCTGTGGATCAGTGTATTACACTGGCTACGTTTTTTGCTGTGCGACTCGAGAGCTGTTTGAAGCAAATTGTGCTGTAATTGGCAACAAATGGGAAAATGTAAGAAGATGTAAGAGAAAACGATATTAAGGAACGGAGATGAAGACAGGGGCGAGAAGAGAGAGAAAGAGAGGGAGAGCAAGAGACGGAGAAGGAGGGAGAAATAAATGTGTGGGTGGGAGACAATAGAAGAGAGGGATCAGGGATGAGACTGAAAAGAAAAAAGGCAAACAGAAAACAGGAGAAAGGCAAAAAAAAAGGAGAGATAAGAGGGGTAAAGAGGACAATTGAGCCTGCTCTCTTGCTGGTGTGTGTTCCCTCTGTTTTGGCAGGATGTAAAGCAGTTGTGTGTAAGAGCCTTAGGGAAGTAATACACAATGGCACACTTACCAGCGCACACGCACGTGGTACTGTGTGCACACACTGCAGCTCTGTGGGCAGGGCTGCCAGGAGCGTGGGAGTCCAGTGTTGTGCCCTGTTTATAACCTGTCACACAGACACTAATCCACACCGACGGCTCCCAGGTGACCAATGGGCTCACTGCCCTAGCAAGTGACAAGCCGCTAGGCAAGCTGAACCCTGCTGACCTCCGCACACACACACACACACACCAAACCACAAACTGCTCTGCTTCTGTCTGCCTGCATGTGTTTGTGTGTTTGTTTGTGTGGAGAAATAAGAGTGAGGGAAACTGCTGGGCAGTACAGTCTCTGCCCTGTTTGGAGTACAGTGCACCGTGCAGCCGAATCAATACTTCAATCAGTGTGCGGTGGTGGACTACAGGGTGAGGGAGCAGACAAAGAGGGGGAGGAGTAGAAATGGAAGCAGGGGTGGAATGAGTATAAAGAAGAGGGAGGGTGTGATTTGATAGGAGGAAAGTGAAAGACGGAGAGTTTTTTGTTGTAATTATTTGATATATAGCGCAGCACAGTGAGCCACGTACCTGCTGGCATAATGCTCAATCCTGCTGTGTGTGTCTGCATGGGGTAGCTTGGGTGAGGAGCACGGCCTGGGAACAAAAGAGAACAACGTCAATACTTCAGGACGGCATTTTAACACTCTGAAAGAGTGAATGTGTGGCTGCAGGAAAGCAGAACATATTGTTATAATACAGAAGAAGAGATTTATTTGCCCAAAATGTTCCCGTTAGGACAAGAAAAGGAGAGATTCAGTGAATTCCGCAATATCAATATACTTTACTATTTTATTTTAGACCTCTGCTGTATTTCACAAGGAAACATTGCATTTCTTACTTCATTTATCTCATATGACTGAAGTTACTTTGCAGATTCAGAGTTTACAGATAAAACATATGATCATAAATATCTGATGTGATTTCACTGATTAAAGTCCCTGGCTCCCAACATTTTTGGCCTGTGATCCTTCATAGTGAAGACTCTGTACCCAAGAGGGAGAAGCTAATTTCACAAGCAGTGTGATTGCAAACAAAGCAAATGGAAAGATGTGAAGATAGGCTGGCGCAACTTGAAAATGTTTTACTTTGAGCAAAAAGTCAACACACATCCCAGGGCGATATCAATCTGCTATATGAACATAAAGAGATGAGAGAGAAAAAAGGGGGAAAAGCTGAAGGGAAACAACAAACACAGAGGCTCACTCAGACAGACACAGGCAGTACATCCATTTCTAGCTTGATAACACCTATAGATACATTTCAGTGCATTTGCTATTTGGGGCGAATAAGCACAAACGGTCCGCTGGTCAAATCTGTGCAAACGATGTAATGTAAATTCATTTTAAACAGATGATCAACTAAAGTGTCACATTCCCTTCTCAGGTTGTTCAATTCAACAGACATTAAAGTGGTAAAAGTAACAATATTTGTCAGAATAAATCAATGCATAAAACCTATAGGTCTAGCACCACTGTCATGACAAACAGTGTAAAACAGTGACAAATTCAAAACTAGTTTCCACCAGTTACAAGCTCCTAATGCATTAATGCATAAGGAGGAATAACAGTCCAAAAAAGATATTAGCATTACAATATCAAACAAGTCACTCTGCATTGTAAGTTCTTTGCCTTTTAATAATACATTTTGATTGCAGGGCTTTTACAGTCTTCATATTGCTTCTTCAAGTGCTGGAGTCTCATCTCTGCTGTGTCAGTAGGTGGAGAGATCAACTCACAGACTCGTGTAATGTTTTGTTGAGGTTATAAAAGGTGACCTCAGTGACACAATCAGACAAAACATCGACCCACAATCATGCTAAATCTTGGTAGCTACTATCATCACCCTGAGCGATGCTACTTGATGATCTCATGGGTTCGTCTCATCGTTCTTGTTTTTCCCTGTGGCTCAGACTCGCTCATGTGAACACAGCATCTGACCCAGAGTGAGATCACAGGAATAACATTATGTTAATTCTAAACACAGAGCCGTCCCTTTAACCCATCTCCGCGAGTCAAAGCGCCCTAAATTGTCAGAGCATGATAATTAGCCGACAACAGCAGGGTTTTTTATGTGTGTAAGTGAGAGATGCGGGCTCCAGCAGAGACAGAGAGACGACTGTGTTCGAGTGTTTACGTGTGGGACTCACGTCTCGGCGCTCTCGGCCTCCAGCACAGACTGCACAGGCAGGTAACCCCTCTGAGGATGCTTAGTGAAGTACTGCTTCGATCTGAACTTATTCTTCAGAGTCTTGGCAAAGTCCCTCATCTTCTCTCCCGAGGTTGTCTGGAGCGTGATTTAGAAGTCGAGGGAGGGGTGGTTGGCGCGGGGCGGGTTTAGGAGGGGTGAGACAGTGGTGGAGAAAGTGGGGTGTGGATGGGTGGGAGACAAATTACAACACTACAATTTTTAGAAATGCTGCAAATTGGCCACATCTAAAATTTGTCCATTCTGTCTCAGGGATGGTTTGTCTTATTTTAACTTTACTAATTTATTTTTCCATCTGTTTTTCTCACACAGTTTCTGCCGTGCCGTTTCAAAATCGTCCCTCTCTTCTCTCCCTCCTGCTCTCCAGCTCCGTCGTCTCTATCTCAGCATAAATCTATGGGTGCCTGCCTGCCTAGCCATTCTGAAAAACTGTATCCAGCAAATGTAAAATATTGTCCAGTGAAAAGGAAAATCATTGTGCAGCTGGCCCTTTGCCAAATATTTACAGCTTGGAATTGATTAGAGATTAAATCTGGCACCATCTCAGTACATTTCAGCACTCTAGCCATAGTGCTACAGCTACTTCTCTGGAATTAACTCGACTTCAGAGATTGTGCATGCAGTCACTCAAGGCTCTGATTGTGTGCAACATGTGCTCCAAATTGCACTTTATGTGTACACTATGTAGCCAGAGAGGATGTTACTGCTGAGTGGTACTCAATCTCTGCATACTATAGACCTGGATGAAGCAATATTAGCATAATGTAACAGTATACTTGATAGAGGTATAGATGATGGAGAGCTCACACTCCAGTGGTGGCTGATCTATCCCTGGCAGCAGGAATCTGGAGATGACAGTATATTTTGAGTACAGCAAAGTACTACTACTCTATTATAAGTACTATTTGTCCCTGGAGCCTTGAGTCTGTCTTCAGCCTAAGTGCTATATGACGTTAGTCTTACTGGGGTGTAGTACTCCATGATGGGGTAGTGCAGCTTCTTTCCCTTAGTAGTGCGGCCGGTTAGAAAACATGTCTGGCAGATGTCCACATTGAACTGCTTCAAACTGCGATACCTGTCAAGATCAATATAACAGAGAGGGTGAACTGATGTTTGCAAGAGAACAGACAGAGATATCAGAGACCCACAGATGGAGTAGTGTGTGTGTGTGTGTGTGTGTGTGTGTGTGTGTGTGTGTGTGTGTGTGTGTGTGTGAGTGTGTTTGTTTGAGTGTATTGAATTTGTATGCTTGCCTGCGTGCATGCTGTCACCCTCTGCCCCAGACAGGGCTGTACTCTATTACAGCCACATGTTTTCTTAGCTTCAACATCTCCAACGAGCCATTTTTATTTTTCGCTTCTTGTATATAATGAAAACAGAAAACACCAGCTGCCACTATCAACATGGATTTATTTGCTTCTCTCTTTCACTTTTAAATATCCCCAGAAGTTTCGCACTTCTTTGCTGTAAATATGGCTCAAAAAGTTTTTTCAATCAAATTCCAAATATACATAAACTATTTTTACTCTTTGTTTATATGTTTATGTCTATGTGTATTTAACAATGATGAATCTTTTGATTTGTACTTTTCCCTTAATTCCATTTGATGTCACAATAGTTCAATTTCTCAACCAGGCATGTCACATTGTGTTGCTTTAAACCTCTTTGGTGAAGTTATCTGCATGTGTGTCATACCCACCTGAAGCCCTTGATGGGACACTGTTTGCAAATGTAGCATTTGGCTTGGTGCTTGGTCGACTCCGCAGCGGCCACACGGTGGAGGACAGGCAGCCAAACCATCGACTGGGGCTCCAGGCTCATCCACTCCAAGAAGTGAGACACCTCAATGGCAGGTTTCCCTGGGGCCTGGGAAGGGAAGGTGGGTGGGTGGATGGGTGGGTGGGGAGCGCAGGAGACTGTAAACAACCCAAATATAGACCAAGGCAGGACAGGTACATAGAGTAATGAGAGGAGAAGGTGTGCTTCCTTTCCTTTCTCTTGGTTCTCCTGCAGTGAGCTACTATAAAAAAAAAACATGGAATCAAAGAGAATACAAAAGATAAGTGAAAGAAAGAGGGTGAACGAAGGTGTACTGCACAGTGGGGTATCTCTTGCTTTTATGGAACTGCTAAAACATCTATGAAGCTAAAACACAGCAGACACAAACCTGTGCGTCTTTGTGTATACTGTATGTGTTTGTGCGTCTGCTCGCAGTCCGTCTCTCCGGAGGCACCTTGTTGAGAATTCCAGAAAGTGGGATAAAAAGGAAGTCAACCTAATAAAAGAATGACTCGCCAAGCGCTGAAAATCCGTGATGTGCTAAATTCTCATTAAGTCTGCATCAGAGATGCATTAAGAGGTTGATTTCCCTGGGGCTTCCTCCACCGCTCAAGCAGAGTAGCATAATAAATGTGTGTGTGTGCGCGTGTGCATACGGATCATACAGACTGTGATGGTGTACAGAGGTGTACAGTCTCTAGGGGATGAAGGAGCTTCTCCCTGCTGGAGGAGTAGCCAGCATCGCTCCATGTGGGAGGTCAAATCGCAGCCCCTTGCATATCGAACACCTGGAACTGGCTCTGGCTATGCTGAGTATGCTGCTGCATCACAAAGCAGCACACTGAGCAGATGGGCTGCTTCAAACATCATTGGAAAACTAATGTGGTAAACATTCAGTTGTCCATCAAAACTTTGTGCACCACATATCCACTGAACAGCACATGTTTGTGAATCGAGAATCAATGTAGAATGCCTCTCACCTATTTACAAGATGCTGAGTTATTCTGCCAGTTGACTTTGTCCCAATAACCTCTGCACATCTCATAACACCTTCAGCAATATCACACTGCGCTGCATAACTACCTTACTCTGCATATTCTGTCTCAAGTCGATTTCATCTCACCTGCTGCCAGCAGAGTCAAACTGTCAATATCCTTGGGAGGTGGCAGCAGCTGCTGTGGTCACATCTCTAAAAACTGATGCCACTCATTTCAGAGCTATACCCCCCCCTCAATTCACAATACATATATATTTCATCTACAGCTATGTCCTGACATGGAACAAATCCAGAAAGGCATTGATTTTAATCAGCCAGCATGGGCCAGAATAGAGTGTATATCATTAGTATCTGCCCTGAAAATGAGTGAATTAAAAGGCTTTGCATAGGCCATCTCACAAAAAAAAGTAGTGCCCTAACAACTCAGTAATTATCTGCCATTGCAAATTGAATGTCACATGATAAAGTTCCCGCAAACCTGCGGCAAATGTTCAAGTTCAGACACATTTAGAACAAGCGAAGGAGGGAAAGATAAATTAATTAATGCTTTGAACATGTCTCCTCATTAGCTGTTGCGCTGTGCACTGCTGCACTCTGTGACCTCACTTCATCATATCAATATTCCAATATATTCCATATCTTATGTGCAACCCTCCCAATTAAACCTCTTGCATTTTACCTACAGTCTACATATAGTTAATAACATCATGCATTATCTACCACTGACTGTATTTTTATGTGCATTAAAAGCAATGCAATGCAATATTGATGTGATGTAATGTTTGTAAGGCAGTTAGTGCTTCCTTAGGTGAAATAATTATAACTTCTCCATTTCCTGAGACGATGCATTTAACTTCTTCCTCTGTGGGAAAAGTTAAACTATGCTTATGTCAGTGAAACACAACAGGCCTCTCAGAGCTGACAGCTTCCTGATGCCTTGCCTGGGAAAATTCCAAAAACAAATGTTTGATTAAGCAAATCATTCCTAAAGTTTGGGCTTTTTCAGTATCTGTATTTGTAACACTGTCTTGGCACAGATAAGGTCTGTTCTGGTTATCTAGAGGTTACACTTTACTTTTCTACACATTAATAAATTAATAATTAGATTAGCAGGTTTGAGATAAATCAGTCTACTGTACTGTAATAGCAATGATAAGTTGGTTTTCATTGTGCATATGCCTAACAAACTATGCAAACTGTGCCTGCACCGTTGCCTGTATCTGTGAGTGTATTTAGGCGTGATATAAATGTATTTGACTGTTTCCTTACCATGCGGAAACAGCTACGGACGCTTGGCTCCACATTGCTGCCCCCAAAAGCGGCAACTTCACCCAACTGGCGGGGGATCTGGATGGCTTCGTGGAGCAGCATGCTGAGGTGACGCTGGTCTGTCAAACCCCCCGGACCAGACACCTGACGGAATAAGTCTGCAGAAAATATAGTTATGCATCAATTATGCAGTAACTAATCTGATTATGCAACAGTGAGTGCAGCAGTGTTGATCGTCAACCACATTCGTATGCATGAAAAAATGTCATTTGCATTTGTATTATCATTACATCTGCATTTTTCCTTCACATCTACATATGTTGATTTAGAGCAATTGTATGTACTGCTATGCGCACTGGACCTTTCAAAATGTAAATAATGAATATTGTTCAAGACATTCAAATAATTTATAGAAGATGGTTTTGCAAAATAATAGCTTTGGCATGGACATAAAAAGTATATGCTTATTATGTCAATACAGCAGCAAGACATTGGGTTTTCATCAATTTTTTAACAACAGGCTTACCAAACTCAGTTTTGCAGAATAAAACTCACTTTAGTGACTTATAGACACAGACAGAATCACGATAAATGGTCTGGCTGGTTTGCTTGGAGATGAAAGAGCTGTCTAAGTGGAGTCGTGTCAGGTTCTCAATGAGGCCTTTACTAGGCTTGCTAGGAGTCAGCCTGTCGCTGTGGGGATGAATGCTGACAAGCGCGTGTGGGTGCTGCACAATGCCAGTGTTAGTATCCCATGTTTCCCTTTCCCTGTGTATTTCTTCAACCCTACAGGGACAATACTTGGCCTTAACCCCTGCATGCCAAACAGCCTCCCGTATATAGTCCTCCTAACTACAGCTGCAGCGTGTTTGGAATCTTAAATGTTCATGCTGTGCTGTCTTTGACACAAAAGTAGAGTGCTTTGGGGAGACACAAATCCCTATTGTAAAATTTGAAATATAAACTTAAAATTTTTGACTGACACATTGCTAAGTTTGTTTGTGAAGGCTTTAATATACTTTGTTACTTATATGAAACTACTGTATTTTTTTTTTGAAAGCTTTTGGTGAACATAAACAGTTTTGGCAAGATAGTCCTGAGAAGTGTGTTACTACAGAGGGAAAACACTGATATCATCAGAATCATGATAATCATAATCAATAATATATATTTTTAGGTACAGTCTATGAGCTGCAGCCAGGTAAACTTAGTCAGTGCCAGGATGCTAACATGATATGATAGAATGCCACAGTGCTAAAACATTTACAAGGTGTAAAGTTAACCATGGTCCCCTTCTTAGTTTTGCATGTTAGTACGTTAATGGCTAATTAGAATTAAGCATAATCCAAGAAAGAGTTGATATGAATTTCACTTTGCTGATATTTGGTCAAAGTACTGCACACATGAAATCCACCCAATAATAGCATAGGCTACGTCTGTCTGGACCAAAGCTGGAAAACAGACATTACCATCATGTGGCTATAACATCACAAAAGCAATATAATTAAAGTAATTACACTACTTTTTGGAACAGTAGCGACAAGTGATGACAAGCATATTTCTTTTCTGAAGTTCAGCCAAAGACTGGCAATGATGGAATGAATACCCACCATCTGTATCTCAAAGTGGGTTGATGCAAATGCTGCAGATTTATTTGCAAATATTATTCCATTGACGTCTGGTGCTGACAAAAAAAATGTAATCATTCGGAGAAAAAGACAAACTGTTAAGGCCACCACATGTCTACCTGAACACAGAAAAAGAGGAAAAGGAGGACTGAATCACCTCAGGGACCATTCAACTGAAGGGAGATCAGCTATCTTTCAGTCTTTCAAAGCTGACACAGATGGTGTACCAAGCATGAATAATCCTGGCATGGGTTGCCTAAAATCGTGTTTGAACTACAAGCTGTTCCAGGTCCAGCCATCATCAGCCTTATATTTACAGGATATTAGCAGGATGACTTGTAAACTGGAGTTACAATAGATGAGTAAAAACATATCCCAGACTGAGGCGGTGCACTAATAAAATGTGACAGCACAATTCAAAAAAAAGGAGAAGAGACAGGGGACTTAGCTTTTTGCTAGTTGACTTGTATAGAAAAATGAGAGTGGGAGCGATAGAACGAGAGTGTTCATGAATGGTGTCTTTGGCAAGCAATCCTTTTAAGGGCCCTAGAGTACTTTGTAGAAGTAAAGAAAGCTTTCTCCATTATGGCAGCAGAGTCATTTCCTCCATTAGACTAAGTGGATGTCTTTATGTAATACTGGAAATCATGGCCGTTTTGTTTTGGCTCATTGTTTGCAGATGAGGAGATGCATTAGGCACATGAGAAAGCATCAGACTCACATTTGTACTTCTCCTGGACGTCTGCGTTGCACAGGCTCACCAATCCCATCTTGAAGCTGAGCACTCGCATTTTGCCGTTTCGAGCGCTGGACAAGAAGAGAGGGGGAAAAAGCGGGGTTACGAGGTTAGAATTATTGAATGATGAATTATTCCAAAATCACAGTACACTGTGTCGTGGTAATACATTCATAGGACGGCTGAGCCCCGCTGGGAGGGACAAAGTGTAGCGGGATTTTGTGGGTCAAAGCAGTACAGATTAGGTCGGTGCAACAGTGTGAAATTGTATTAGAGCACATCCAGAGGAACTAAAGGAACTTGATGAAGTGCTGTGTTCACGGGTTTATGCCCAGAAGAGCAATATAAAACATACATATACACTCCAATGTCACAATTTCACTTACAGGCAAGTATACATGTTTACATATTACACAGAAACTCTTGAATAACACACACATATCCTACATTCGTGTGTTTCCTCAGCTAAGTAAAGTGTCTGATGACTGGCGAATAGCTAAGTCAATGAGATGGAGGCTGTTGTGCCGTGACCTGTATCTAAAAACTGTTCTAGCTTGAAATAAAAAGGGACATGAGTGGAAGTAGCTGTGGAAAGGGTGGATTTGAGAGGCAAACGCGTCGTCACTGTGCCTGTGAGGATTTCGCAGCTCCGGTGCCAAAACAGCCAGGAGACATTTAGTGCTGAGCTGAACTGCATTGGAAGAAACCACAGGCTTATCGAATTAACATTTGAATCATTAAGTGAGAAATCAATAACATCACATTCATCTGAGAACATCAGATCAGTGAAGTATAAAATTGAATTAAAAGAGTGAGTGGGATTTCCAGAGCTGAATGTTGCTTTGAATGTCTTCAAAAGCAAATTAGAGACTGTGTTTTTTAATTCACCCACAGGTCAAAACACGATGAAGTGAAACATTACTCAGGCCAGATCATTAGAGTCCAGAATATTGGAGTCACATGGAGAAGCGTGAGAAGGCATGAGGAGAGCATTACTGCGGCTTCTCTGACATAATCAGGGCTGGTGCGGGTCCAGAGGAGCTGGAGAGTGCGTGGGGACGACTGGCTGTCAGCACCTTTCACACACACTTTCTGCAGTGTGCCGCATGCCATCTTCAATATGCACCCCTGCGCTGTCCCTCAGGGGACACGTCACTCCCGCAAAGCCTGGTAGTGTGACATGCCTCTGGAGGACACACACACACACACACACACACATACACACAAACATATGTGCACGCACACATGGTAATATACAGTAATGCATATCCACTGGCATAAACAAACACACACATGAAATTGAACACACAAACACACACCTCATTCAGATTCACTGCTGCAATTTATTGGGAAACAAAAAGCAATTACTGAAATATATGCAGAGGGTAAAGTCTCTGATTGTCTCTCATTAGGAGCAAGTAGTTAAGAGCTACCAACCGCATTTACAGCACTCGTGGGTGTACTCCTGTATTTTTGTGCCTGTGCTTGGTGCTTGCTTTTTGAAGATGGCAGAAAAATAGTCAATCAGGAGCAAAGCTGGGGAGAATTTTAGTGTGAAAGAGGATTTGTTTCCGTTGTGTCTCAGAAGGGATGATTGGCCCTCGGCCTGGACATTGTTATTGGAGCTTTAGCCATGCTGAGGCTCTTTACAGATATGTGTACAACAAGCTATTGAACTGGTTACATCAATCTGCAGACAGACCTCTGTTCTAGGACTCTGAGGATTTGTTCAAAACAACTTTTATCGTAATGGTTTATAGTAGCATGAGATCACAAATATGTTCATTATGCACTGCGTGCGTGTATGTGGCATGTATATTTCTAATGCTTCATTATTTATATTCACGCTGTTTCTTATGACCGAATATAAAATGACGGAGGTCTTAGCAGTGCTAAAACTGGCTCTGCAGCATTTCTAAACATGATACCGGCCCATCATGCCATACATCATCATAGCCATAGACGATAACTTACACGACATTTCTAGTATTTAATGGTCTTCCTGAGAGATTTAATGTTCATTAAGTATTAAATAAGAAAATAGGAGTACAAACCACCGGAGGGAAGGTTACAGTTCAGATTTACAACATCAGTCATATCATAGTAATAAAAACATGACCAATACTGATTCACTGCGGGTGAATACCTATACTAAATATAGTAAAATCCCTTCCAATCACAGATCGCTGCTCCTAGTGTTGGCTACAAGCCTAAATGCAAGAAAACTGAGAGATAAACAGAGAGAGAAAAATACAGTGTAGTATGTGGCACTAATGGATCTTTATATTTATGTGCACCAGGCATTGGTATGAAATCTCACGAAAAGCTGATTTTCCACCAACTTCACATCAGACTCACAATGAACTGTTACTACTCAGAAAGTAGCAAAACTGATGGAGCAGAGCCAGAGATATTTTCTTTTTCTTTTTCTTTTTCCACACATTCTCCTTCCTTGTCATAATCTAGTGTTTACATTCCCACAGTGCTATGCTGACATTTTAGACTGTGATTTGAATGTGTATGAGGCTAATGTGGCCTCAAGGTTCAAGCTGCTTCTAGCTTCAGATGAGCAGCTTGAGTCGTCTGGCAAACTCATTTCGTTTCACTCTCTGACATGTTTTTCATTTTCTTTGTTTCCTGTAGTCTTTTCTTTTCAATGTGTTATTTACAACAAAGACCTAACAAACAAAAACAGCATAATATTACAAGTCAAAAGTCCATCTTGCAGCAACCGAAGCTGACACAAGTGGCGTCCCTTCCTCTGAACAGCTCTCTCTCTGGGGCTTTATACAACTTCCACTTCCACAGATGAAGCAATACTCCTAAAGAGTTGTAGACTCTGATGTGTAAAATTGGAACAATTATCCTTTAAGTGGCCATCTAAGTCCACAGCAAGTAGTTAAACCATATTGGACTAAAATTTGTCATGTCATGGCAAGAAACACAACTTAAAACGAATACTCAAGTTGCACAAACTCGATCAGACTCACTACATGTACAGTAAGCTGTGCTGTTTAAAAAATGATTTGATCCTTGAGCTTTCGAAATGAGTAGATTTTACGTCAAGAGGGAAACATCAGATACCAGCTTACCCACCTGTCGTACACGTTGAGCAGCCAGTTGAGACACATGTCAGCGCAGAGTGGGATGTTGACCAGGATGGACCTCTCCTCCTCCAGCCGCTCGTACAGAGCCGTCAGACCGTGAATCACATCCACCACGTCCATCACATGCTCCGCCTGCTGCAGCTCCTGCTCCCGAAACACCTCCACCAGGCTGCTGAGCGCCACTAAATCCACTGAAAACACATACAAGTTCCTTTATTAATTTATGACGTGATGCCTATAACTGATAAAGCACCAAAGCATACTGATGGCTAACAACACTAAGATTAATATGCACATTCATTTTCGACACACAAATACACACACATTGTAGGATCGACCTCCTCACCCCATTAAATAAGAGCATGAGCGACAGAGGTGCCTATTCACCCTTTTTGCCCACTTAAGCTCGACCAGATGTTTCAAGAGCAGTGACACAAATTTGATTTCGCTCTTCTAAACTAATTTGATGGCCCATCCCTTGGAGTGGAGCTAAAAGGGTGTCCGTTGATGCCAGGTATAATTGGATAGCACGATAATGAGGTAGAACAGAGAGAGGAGATAAGAGGAGTATTCTCAGGGTTGGAAGGGAATCACCTAAAAATGTATTTCTGATGGGCTCTTATGCAGCGCTGCTCAATCATTCACAAAGTGTGCAGAGAGACAGAGTGAGAACTCTGTGGTTATCAAGGCAGCCTGGCAATTAAATTCTGGAACAATATCAACTAGTAGACCAGAAGAGAGTGAGATAAGACAGCGGGGAAGAGAAAGAAAGAAAAAAAGAAAAAAAAGAAAGAAGGGGAGTCATTGAAAGAGGTTTTTTCACGGTGGACCGTGACTATGTAGGCTGAGTTTTTATTACAGAAACCTGGCGAATGAAGGAAGGAAGAGAGAGAGGGTGAAGGGTTGCAGAGAGAAAAAGAGGGAAGGCAGAGAAGGGAAAAAAGGAACGAGGGCGGACAATATGGCCAATATGGGCTCATCTGGGGTCAGCGAGTTGGAGCACTGCGGGTGATGAAAGATGGATTAGATTAAGGTGTCAAAAGCACAGAGGCCGAGACAGAAAGGCCAAGTTTGAGGTATAGTGAAAAAGTGAGAGCGATACAAATGTGAGGTAGGCAGAAAGTAAGTGTCTGACCCGTGTAGGATATAACAAGTGCTGTGACCCTGATGGGGCACACATTCAAACCTCAACCAAGCGGCAAAAACTAATTGTCTTCTTTTTTGTAACTCAAATGGACCGATTAATAGCTCTAATTACCTAGCAAACCAATGATCCAGGCCCTGATGAAAATGAAACAGGAATCCAGTGGTTGAGTGGTTCTAGTAGCTCTTGGGGTTCATCAATACTTTTGATCACTGGATTTCAAATCTCATACAGTAGTAACGGAGAAGACCGAGAATATTTTCAACTCCATTTCGTGCAGAGGGGAGTAGTGGCCCCTTTGACAACCGAATAAAGAAGTGTGCCACAACTAATCGTTATATCTAATTCCCGAAGAGAGCCTGTCATAGCAGATTACTGATGGCGCAGGATAACAGCATATCACTTAACCAGCCCATTTCCGTACTGGAAACAGAAAATACCGTCAATGAAACTCCATACATACACCTCAGAGCCTTCTGAACCCGTCGCAGCTTCATGGCTGTTCTGTATGCTGAGAACTTGATGTTGTTCAGATCCGCTAATGGAGGTTGGGAGAGAGAGAGAGAGAGTGATAGAGAGAGATTAGAGCAATAAAAAGATGAGAGAAAACAAACCCATCCTACACCACTCTACTCGGTCATTGAGGAATTAGACATCACTATCTCCCCTCCTTGTTTATCACACCATTGCAGAAGTCATTAGGAGTGTACTGTGTTACTAATGTTATCTGCATGTGTGTGTGTGTGCGTGCGTGCGTATGCATGTGCAGGCGTGTGCAATGCAACAGCGTGTATATCTCCCCTGAAAGCTCCCAGTGTCAGATCAGATTAACAGTAAAACACATGATGTCGTTTAATCACAATTAATTAAAGGCTAAGCGAAAAGCAATCACAGCGCCAGCAAATTGGGCCTCGTAGGTTAATGACAGTAGCGATGTAGTCCCTTAGGTGTTTGAAATACAGGGACCTTAACGAGCTGTGACAAGGCCCAGTGGTGCCGTGCTGCTGATGCTGCTGATGCTCCTGATGCTGCTGGGACCCGGTAGGGGTCTAGGGCTTAGGGTGCAAGACTCAGAGGACGCTTTAATTGTCTCCTTACTCACCGAGCGCTTGGTAGAGTTCTGTCATCTTTGGATGGTCCCAGCATGTCGTCTGAGCTTGATGGCTGGGAGACAAAAGGCAGAGGAGTTCGTGAAGCTGGCAAGAGAGGAGGTGCACGTTTTCAGGCCAGAAAGATCAAGGTAAAAATGGAGCACAAATGAGCGGAGGGAGCAGAGACAGGCAGGTGTGACAAGACGGTAAAAGGAGTGAGATCAGAGGGGACTATGTGAGAGAGAAGGAGAAAAATGAGAGCGCAGGATAGGGCGGACAATGTCTACAAGAGATTTCAAGCCCTTTAAAGAGCAGACATATGGCAACATGATAAAGGAGTCAGGTTCAGGCATCAAAGTGACTTCTCACTGCTGCTCCGCTACATGGAGTTACAGGAATGGCATAAAAAGAACTAATCTGTAAAAGAATAACAAAATAAATGAGCGAATGACAAAAAGGATAAATTATTAAAAATGTATTGCTTTTGAATGTCATCGATTCATTTTACTTTTCCCCAATAAAGGAATTGTTGATTTGCTTTTTTCAATTGCTACTGAGAACAATAGGGTGAAAGCAAAATTAATAGGTAAAAGCAATTTTTATTCTTTCTTCTTTTATATATGTCCACATTTTCTATTTAGTATTGATTTTTATACTTCTTATTCATTTTCTTTTTTCTTTACAGATCTACAGTGTCCTTCTTTTATAGCACTGCATATCAATAGCACATTGAAAAACATATATTTACATCACATTCACATTACACTACAGCTCTATGGGCTCATTCAGTGACTGTACCATGAAAAAATAGATCCAATAAAAAAATGACAAGCGCAGCAAAATGACTGAGAATCCCCATAGCAGGAAGTCTGCCAGGACCCAGGGGCCTTTTAGGACAGCACTCATTGTTTTACCTGCGCAAGCTCTCATTGATTGGTACCCAGTGGAGTGCTACTCAGATACAACTCCCACCCCTACTGGTACAGTAATGTCGCCTATAAAGAACCGACTAGCCGACTAAAACGAGACCCAAGAGGTTTTATCGCAAATGATTAAGAAAATAAATACTCAAGGTCAGCAGAGGAATGAACTATACAAAAGCTTGTACTGTACAGTCATAAAACTGCACACATAAAGGTACCATCCTCTAGGGTATAACAAGACACCTACCCCTACAGTACACACACACAGAGTTCAAAGAGGTGAAATAGTATTGATGAGGCAAATAGATGAACAGATCAGCTCAGGCAAATAGGGTTCACGGCAGCTCAATAGAGTTCTTCTCTGAATCAGATATCTGTACAAATGTTTGGGCAGAAGAAACAGCTTTGAAACTCAAACTGTGCTTAAAGAAGAGATGATACATTAAATTCTACTCTGACGAATCTACTCATGCTAATAAAACATCTAGTAGCTTTGCAGGCTGAGATCAGTCGCGTCACGAGCTACGAGAATAATGGCACAGACAGAAAGATTACAGGTTTTATTTGAATTTTTGTGGAAACTGTAGGATGTCGAGTTATTATAAATAATCTGTTTGCCCTTGATAGAAATGCAATTGGTTGCAATAAAATAAATAGATAACATGTGCTGTAATAGACCTTCATTTATCATGGACTATTGATTAAAAAAAGCCCCACTATGGTATTGTTTGTGCTCTTAAAGCATGAAGCACGACCCCTCGCTATTGATGAAAGTGCACCATCTGAAGCTGTTCCATTGGGAAGTCACAACTGGAAAAAAATAAAGAAATTATGCCCATCAGTCACACTAATAGATTCCTAATAATACTGCAGGAAATTATGGGGAGGAAATTATGGTCAAAGTTAATCTATAGGGAAAAAGAATGTAATCAATAATCTTCCCAGACACACAATGACTCATGCGCTGTCTCACAGAAATAACAAAACCCCCTTTTAAAAAAAAAAAAAGAAAAAAAAAAGGCTCCTAACCTGCCATGGAAAATGCACATACATCCTCACACTGCAGACCTTGACCGTGAAGTTGCACTTACTTGATGTAGTAGGGCACTTTGTTTGGCGAGATGGCACGCTCCCATGGTATCTGCACTGAACCTGCGTAAACACACAGAAACAAAATCAGTTTCAAAAAGAGCCAATGTGCACAATGTCCCTGACAGTGTGTCCAGACACCGTGTCCATTCAGATCTTCTTAACAGAGCTGCCATGGTGTACTACAGGTGCAGTAAAGCCAAAGGGATAGGTCTATTGTGTCGAGTTTCCACAGGGCATCGGTTTGTTTGGCACGGCCTAATAGAATACGGGGAGTGTGGGGGAGTCGGCGAGATGGGGGTTAGAGCAGCGTTTTAACCACGGGAGGTTCAGCTGAGGATCAAAGAGGACAGACTGAACTGGAAGAAACAGGACGCAAATACACTGGTCCAGAGGAATTACAAAGGCAACCACACACACGTTGTCTATTATTGTATTGGCACAATGCAGAACTGTATCTTCCTGATCTGCTTACGTACACATTCAAAGATTGAAGTAGACTTGTAAAACCAGTAGTAGGCTACCGTATTAAAGCAGAAGACTGGAATAGCATGATGTATTATTTATTTTACATTACATTATATTTTAGTAGTGGCTTCATTTAGTCCTCAACCTAAAGGGATAGTTCAACATTTTGGCAAATTGGCCCATTTTTAGGTTTGATTCAGCCCTCTCTGACCTAAAGCAGTTTGAAATTTAAATGAAATTGATTCAGAAGTTCAGAGGGAAAACAACTTACAGAGATCTGGAACATGACAAGGACACTGAGCCAGACAAATATACATAAATTTATAGAGGAGTAAAAAATACATTTCTCCCTGAAATTGAGTAAAGTAGCACTAAATGGATGTGGTTCAGTAAAGTACAAGTTCTTAAAATAGTAATGAAATACAGTACTTATGTAAAAGTACTTGGTTACATACCATCTACCGATGCACAATGAGTACAGTGTGCTCTATAGCATTTTACAGCTTGCTATTTAAACAAAATAAAGGCATTTTGGAGCATAAAAAGAAACACAGTACATCCAGACGTTCCTGCAGAGTGCAGTGGGCTGCGGTGGCAGTGGAATAATGCTATATAAGCCCAAGTGTGGCATTTCTGAGCCAGCGTGACAGCAGTAAAACTGGATGGGGTTGGTGAGGACTCTGGAAACACACAGCACGGCTTCAGATACACTTGCAGAGTGCCCCGCCACACACAGCCTTTGCACTTCTTCATCAGTTTAAACTAGGCAAAGGCAATCACATTTGTCAGCCCCCCTGCTACCCCGCCCCCTGCTCTGTGCACTTTGAAGAGCAGCAGGTAAAGGAAAAGACAGAATTCACAAACATGTATCTGTGCTCAAATGAGAGCAATGACTGTTGTGATGAGCATCACTGGGGATGCTTATCGCAACAGTGAGCTGGAACTGATGAAGACAGATGAATAACGCCTGCCAGCTCCATCTGTAACCCAAATACTAATAAACACACAAGCACAAACACAAGCACAGGAAGTGTTTTACAGCCTCACCACCACCAACCTGTCTTATACCTAACCTTCTTTTCATCCCGACCCTTCTACACTTAAAGACGCTGCCTTGGCACCGCATGGTGCAGATTGGTGCGACATGAGGTACCAACTTCAAATAGCAGAAGAGGGCTCTTACTGGAAAGGAAGTGCTGCGATCCAGGGCCAAAGTCTCTATGTGCATCCTGGAGCTGCTTCAGCCGCTCCTCTATGGACCCCTGAAGACACACACACACACACACGCAGAGTTAAATCAAAGGGAATCACGCTGTTCATCCCTCTCCACCACAAATCCCCACAATAGAGATGCAGACGGATCAGACCACCTGCTTCTCCTCCATTAGTTAACTGCAGAATATAAATTATGTCTTTTTCCTCTGCTGCCCCTCTTGAAGGACTTTGAAAGCCTTTGAAGAGCAGCAGGTAGGAAATGAAGACGGAGATTGCAAAATAATAAATTTCGTTGAAACGAGGACAACGGCTCCTGGTTGCACTATCGCTGTGGAAAAGAGCTGCCGGAAAATATGAAGGAATGAGAGAGAGGGGAGGGTTACACAGCCTCACGTGTGTCACGTCAATAACCATGGAGACTGAGTTGACAAAATTAAGTTTGCTACTGCCTTTGTAAAAGCATTTCACATCAGTTTTATTCCCCTCCAAATGGGATTTAGTTTGTCTAATCCTGGTTTATTTGAAATGTATTGGATTTGGCACATGAATCATTGTCAGCTGGATGTTTGAAACGTCCTCAAACAATGGGAGGTAAATCCACTCAGAGTGAGGTACGGAGAGACAGATGAGGAGAGTGAGGAAAAGAAGAAAATTTGAGGGGTCTTTACAGACTTCAAAGAGAAGCACAGAGAGTGAGTCATGATGTGAGAAGTTTGATGTATTAAGTTAACATTTCTCAGTCTACACATATCATTGCTCCCTCAGCGGAAAATAAAACAATATAATCTGAAGCGTGATTTAAATTGGTAGGGACTAATAAAGAGTACTGTCATTTTGCTGTGGAGATGTTACTGCCAACTGTGCGGTGTTGTGCAATCTATTTGTTATACAGGCAATTTGGGCTGCCATAAGGAAGACAAATGACTGAATTATCCATGATCGACAAATATGAGCAAATCAAATTTGGAAATACATTTTTGCCGGCGTCGGAGAAGCCAAAATCAACAGGGCGCAGGATGTTGCTGGGATTTAGCATTTATCATTTTAATTAAGAGAGAAATGGGACACAGAGAGGGGCAAAGAAAAAGGTTCCTCCATTCTGCCTGCTTTCACACAAGATGTCAGGTCGGTGCATCTTATCGCGCTGAAATTAATTAATGTGGGTGACAGAGACAGCAGATTGTCCAAGGTGTGAGGCAGCATGAGGACAGCTGAGGTATACAGAAAAGTTTGCTTCTCCTCGATCCACCCCCTACACCCCCACCCTGAAAGCATTTGCTACGCCTGCCACTGAAATACATCACTTGGGCCTTGGTGATATCACAGACTGGTCCAAGATCTCCTGGTGACTATGAAAACTAAAAGCCTTTTTTAACAATGCTGATCATCAGGGGGGTGGGGGGGGGATTCGAGACTCACTTCCTTCCTGAATCAAAGACCAGAGTGCTTACTGAAGAACACATCATGCATCAAAGATTTAGCAGAATTATCCCGTAAGAGGACTTTTTCATGAAGACTCTTTCTACCTCCAACGCAAAGGGACATCACTGAGTCGCAAGATGAGCCTCAATTTCTGTTCTTTCTAGGTTGCTCTCTCTGAAAAAGAATGTGTAATGAGCCCCAACAATCCTTTCCTAAAGTACATGGGACTGCGGTGGCAATTTGTATCTGATCCCTCCTTGATAATTCAGGCTCCAGAAAGTGTTTTACTGGAGATTTATGAATGCTTTTAACGATCACTTAAGCTCCCCTATGCATCATAACCCTTGTGAAAGAAATACTTTCAGACATTTTAATTGAAACAGAGAGAAGGTAGACTACTGATGTGTATAAAAATAGGACTGACAGATGTTTCTATTTATATGTGAGCTTGTTCCATCCCACACAGAAAAAAAGTCTTCCTGTTGTAATGGATGAGAAGTACCTTGCTGGTGTTTGAGCAATAAGCACTTGAACATGTTTCATTTTGGTCAAACGAGCGGCCTGAAAAAGGATCAGCACAGCTTGAAATAAACACAAGAAGCTTCAACAGCCTTTTAACAAGCTGTGCCCCAAAATCCACACCATTTACTAATTCTAAATATGATGTACTGCATATTAATGATCAGATTATCTGTTAGTAAACAAACATATGAACATATCTGGTGTGACCCGTTGTGGGGTTAAATCACACTCCACATGGGTGTAAAAGAAACTTACCCCCTGCTTGGTTTATATATTCCAGTCTCTCAACTGTGACGATCAAAAAAAGGGCATAAAAATGCTCCAAAAAACATAACTGAAATAGATAAATTAATAAATAAATACTTCACCATTTTATACTGACAGGAATTGTCACAATAAGTGTCAGATGTCAGTCAAACTGCAGCTTTGGAAAGCAACAGTTCTTTAAACTTCACTGTAATAAAAAGAAAAAAAAAGAGGTGTACATTGTGGGACCATAGTGTGTATCATCAACGCATCCAAAAGGAACTGTATTTTTTGTGTGGAGGTTTCAGGACACTTTTTTTGCCACTTCTCGTATATGATCACTATGCAGTATCAGCACAATGGAAATGTGCTGATAAAAAACAATTTACAACAATTTACCCTGAGGGGGAAATGAATGTCTGTAATCAGCTTTTAAAACAACATACAGTACTTGAGACTCATGATGACGCTAAAGAAAAGTCAGGGAAGTCATTCAAATATATCCAGTTGGGGTAATAAATGTCTGTATAACACTCCAATTAATACAGTACTTGGTGTTAAGATATTTCAGACTGGACTTCAGCTAATTTCTGAAAGCTCTGGCATGCAACTCGGTCTAGCTGTGATAAATTGCTACAAATAATCCGACAGGTTTCATTCAGATGACAGAGGCTTAGCTAAAAGAATTATCTTTATTCAAGAGCGCACAGAAAAACCCTGGTATAAACCCACAGTTAGTCCGTCTATGCTGATCTTCTCTGTTTTGTTGCTGTCTTTTATCCTCATGAACTATTCCATTCTGGACAACTTCATCAAGTGTACAAAGTTAATACCAGAAACTCATCTGTGAGAAGTGTTGAAGGAATCCTATTGACTCTAAAGAGAGAGAGAGAGAGAAGAGGCGAGGCTAGAGTGGCAATTAAAAAACATCATGACAAGTCGACGGGCGACAAGCTGGGAAGGTGTCATGAAGGTTATCTGATGGGAACAGGGTGTTCTCTCGTGAGGTGTGGGGAAGGCTGAGTGGGGTTTGTTGTGCTTGTAGGAGTGCCACAGAGGTTGCTGATGGAGGACGCAGCCTAAGCTTGGAGGTTACACACTTCAGAGTTGTGGTAAAGCTCACTGGTTAATGCATCCATACCTCCAGTAAAGCATCAAGGGCAAGTTCAGTTCAATGAATCTGAGACACTTTATTTTTGAAATTTTTAAGAGGCTTTACTGTAAGTGCCCTGGATGCATTCATGTCAGCGCGCAGTTTTCATTACATTTTCATCATTCATTCATCTCGACTGCTTTTCTTACATTAACTTTTAATAGAAATACTAAAGATCTAGCTTGAGCAACGACTCTACACAACTATTTGATCAGTTATGTATAGTTTGTGTAACTATTATGTTACAAATGACAACCACAAGGGAAAGTGATTAAAAAAAAAAAAACGTTTGTTAGGAAACAAGCCCATAATATTTGACTGTGAGTTTACTACAATATGAAGTAAATCGTAATACTTGCTGCAGCTGCTTCACTATAAATAACCTGTGTGTTACTGTCTGTTACTGTGGCAGCTGCAGTAAAATGCTGGAGAGACTAATGACAGTCACTGGTGTTACTTTAACCAGAGATTGAGGTCCATCTTAATATGTATTTAAATATTTTAAATATTAATGATAAAGAAAGAAAAAGGAGGGATGTGGGAGACTTGAGGAAGCTGATGGAGACAAACTGTTGGGTAGGATCTGAACCAGGATGATGGAGCTGCTAATGTTTTGTCCACAACACAGATATTCTTTCCACAAGCTGATGTCAGACATTTGAGCCTGGAGCTGGCTGTCCGCTCATTTTTTACCACAGGTTCAGCAACTGAGATAAACCTCTGTAAATCTCCCCTCACGCCCTCATAACCACCTTTGCCGGCCATGTGTTATGTTAACAGACCGTATGGTTAAATGTGATTAACTACAAATAACTTTTGCTTTATGTACCTTCACAAACCATGCTTCATAGAGGTGTTAAGTGAATTTTGTGTACCATTCAAGGCATCCTCTTTTTTCATTTCCATGCACCGTGATGGCTTATAAAACATAATGAATAACACCTTAATTGATTTGAAATTAACTGAGATGAACAGGTGTAGTGGCACTGTAGGAAAACTAACTCAAAACATGGTGTCCTGGTGGTATGAGGTTTAAGAAACTTGAGATCTTTATTTCATGTGATCTTATAGTGACTTTTACCCAATAATGGCAAAAATTTCCAAATCTGTGCAGTCTGCATTTAAATGTGAGCAACATTGTTGTGGCTGGAGAGCTTCTCGTCACCAATATTAACCTTCATTCATCTCCCAAAACAAACCACTGTCCTTCACAGGCCCAAGCAGACATCAAACAGTTGTAAACCTGAGGGGTTGGTAACATTCATAATATAAACTCATATTTTACATTAGGGCAAATGTAACACTACTCTTTAAGGCCTCCCTTCAATTTGATGCTGACAATGTCAAACACACAGCACAGCCCCGGCAGTGAACCCTACCTGAAGCACTTTCCATCTGCTGTTGAGATGCTCCAGGGCGCGGGCATTCTCCATTGACAAGTGGACGTCAGAGATTGCCAGCTGGTGGGCCAGATCATTGATGTGCTTCATGCCCTCCTTAACCTGGGTCAGCTCCTCCTTAAATAACTGCAGCAGAACGAGAGAGTGATAGGAGGAGCAAAAGGGGCAGAGAGAGGAGCATGGAAAAAAGAGCAGTGGAATAAATGAGAGAGATAGAGAGCCAGATGAAATATATATAAAAAAAAATCTTATACCAGAAAAAGATCAAGCAGAGGTGGGGAAAGAGAGCAGCACAAATATCCAGTCTGGACAAAACTCCATTCAGATTATGTAAATAACTAAAATCAATAGAAACGTAATCCACTGCAGTTTTCAGCTCTGCTTTAGAAGCTCCTGGCAGCAACGATTTATTAACTTCCTAAATCAAAGAGAAAATATTATGTAATGATATTGGATGAGAAGCAGCTTCTGTTCATAGTCGATTGTAAATGTGAACAAAGAGGAAAATAATGAAATTTATACAGCAAACTGTGTCTACCTCAGGATATACTGCAACAATTACAGAATGTGAGTGCGTGGGCAGCTCAGGCATGCACATGCTGGTCTATTTACAAATCAAATTTGCACTGGTGGGCGGATGTAATCACGTTTTAAAAATTCCTTTTAGTGTGTGAAAACTTCTGCTGTTGACGTTTGCAAAGCTCCACAGTGCCACACTGTAGCTGAGCTAACTTATAGTATGTCTAAAGAATTCTACAAGAAAACAATATCTTTATTACATAAATAAAAGATTGGGTTGTGAGAAATATTATGCACCGTTGGAAACTAGTGAGCTACATGGCAGCGAACTCAGCCCTAGGACAGCCTGAAGTCACATGTTTTTGGGGATTATGTCCCTGTTTTCCTTCCTCAGGGTGCAACTTGAATGACAGTCATGTGAATTCATGTAAAAAATAATTTAAAATCAACTCCAGCTAATAAATATTGCTGAAATCTAGGACAGATTTCCTGTTTAAAATTATGGATTATATATTACTCATGAACTAAAGAGTGAAGATCTGACACAATTTATCAATCAGCCACTCAACAGAAAATTAATTTGCAACCATTTAAAAAAAGTAATTAACAGTCCAATATGTACAGTATAGCACACACATGTGCTTAATGTGTGCTTGACTCTGGCCTGTTTACATGCATCCATGTGTCTACATGTTAAGCGTCAGTGAGTGAGGGAGGACAGATGAGGCCAAGTGACAACTCTGCCCTAAAGACTGAGTCGAACATGTGGTGGCTGTGACAGGAGTCCAAACAGTGACATGATTATTGTGAAGTGCCCTCACTTCTAATGAACAGTGCCACGCAATTACAGGCAGCAGCGGCACTCGGCACTCCATAATGACTAAACCAATGACCTGTCATTTGTTTAACAACATTCAACTGAGGATTGTAGCCTCTGCCATCTCCCTGCGTGAGATTGAAGTACCATGTCCTTGTCATCATCTGTCACATCACGACCCGCAAACAGGGAAGCGCACATGGGCAACCAAAACAAACATTTTAAAGCAACAGATACAGATCTCCCATTAATCCCAGAGTGATGTATCACTTCTGGTTTTTAAGTGATTCAAAAGGATGTTTCTATTTTGATGTTTGTTTATAATGTGTCAAAGTGTCACAGTGTGTGTGGGCTAGGGTTAGCCAGAAGAGATTATCTCACCAGAGGCAATTAAGTTACTCAACAGGTAAAACCAATTTATATTTGGGATTCATGATAATGTTTCTGTGTGTGCAAGTGTGTGTGTGTGTGTGTGTTTAAGAGAGATAAAGAAAAAGGCTGTGGGTGCTCTGTGTTTATCTACCTTTGTGGCATCTATGTGGTCCTGCAGAGAGTCAATGAAGAGGTCTCCCACAGGCTCCCAGGCGTCTCTCACCCCCTCTGCCTGCTCCAGGGCCACTGCCAGCTCCTCCATTGCCGCCTGGATCTGGAGAAGCCGCTCTAACGTCCTCTCCATGTGCCTGAAGTCATATTGAAAATGCAATTCATTTTAACTATACCTGCACCATCACAATGTGGGGCTAATGCAAGTAACAGCATTCACATACATAATGCATTCAGATTTCCAGACATAATTTCAGGAGGGCCATATGCTGTGTGCACATTTCTATAACAACATTTCACTATCTGAAATGTCTCTCCCTGGAAAAAAAAAACATTTTAATATTCTAAAAGGTAAGCAGAATGTCCAATGATCTAAAACTTGATAAATGTGTTTTTCTAATTGCTTCTGTAATGGATTATGCTGCCAAATCTTGTAATCACGTTATGGTAATTGTATTATGTGTAATGCATTGTTGCATAACTACATTACAGATGAATGCAAGAGAGAAATAATATTCAACTTTGGAGTTATAAAAGTTATGGGCATATTTCTGATGTATAGTAAAACCTTTCCAAAAACATTTTATTTTTTATTTAATTTTGCAACAAATATGTATGTTTTTCCCCTCACACATACACTTCTCATCCTCCTTTTCTCTCCAGTTACATATGGCTAAATCATACAAATAAAAATCTATAGATAAATAAGAAGTATACTGCAAACAGTGAATAAATTATTGACTCAGTCTTTCAACTATTGACAGGTGTATCATTAAATCTGAATTCAAGCTACATCCAGAGACACAAGAAACTTGCTTTACCTGTCGTATATAAGTAAATATACAAATATGTAGTCAACAAAACATGAATAAAGTATTCATTCTACTGGAAATGATATCATTATATTTGACATTCACATTATGTGAGCAGCATTTTTCATTATTTAAAGGGTCACAGAATAAGCCTGCAGGGTCGAGAGATGATTGAGCAGGTGGTGTTTTGTTTTGTTTTGTGTTTTCTTTTTGTCAGACTTCATTGATCAATTATTCAAAAAACAGGTGAAATGTCTCTTTGGTGGAACTGCTATCAGCTCATAGACATTTGAAATGTGATAAGAGGTGCCAACTAGGTGCCAATAGCACAGAGTCATTCCCACAGTTGTAGTGCACTAGAAGTATGAAGTATAGCAGCCACTGGAAAAGTCAATTTAACCTCCATCACTGCAGAAACCACACATAATCTGAGCAGGACAAACACAATGTAAGGAAAAGTGCCTGACCTGTGGCGGTCCACACAGCGTGCCGTCAGCTTTTCCCACAGGTCACTGGCCACGTTCGCCTGCTTCCATACTGAGCGACTCACATTTAAGATCCGCCGGCGTGGAGACACCTCTGGAGAGGGCGGTAAAAGGTTAGACAGGGCCACACAGGGTAAAGAGGATGAAGGTGCCAAGGAGGAAGTTGAGAAATAGATGAGGCAGAGGGGTAACAGTGTGGAGAGGAGGACACAGGGGTCAAGGGTCAGAGAAAGAGAAGAGCTATGATTGGAGAAACATGGTGTGGAGGAAGGGGGCTTAAACAAGTTAGAGAACAAGGCGAACACAGTAAAGTTTACTGCTTTAGAGTTTCCCCCCGGTGAGCATCCAGTGGTGAGAGGCAAACATTATGAAGAGGACGTGTGGGCAGAAAAACTGCAGAGCTTACTGTATTATTGATCTGAGCAGAAGGTACTGTAGAGCTGCTGAACTCGAGGTAATTGGTCCCGACCTGAACGCTTTCCCTAAACTCAGTGTGACACCAGAGGACGGATCACTACTAATAACTACTAATGGAAAATTTCACCTGCATGGGTCCAACCAAATTAACTCTGGGGATCAGCTGAGGCAGTTTGTGAGCGGGATATTTTGGCTGGCGCAGCAGTTGGCACAGAGTACGAAGAGAGCAGACCTTTTCCATCGGTCAGGGTCTCCTCTGGCTCCTGGAAGGGGTGCTGAGCCAGAAAGGCCTGGGCAGACTCCAACACGGAGTAGATGAAGGGCCCGCGAGACTTGACATCCTCCATGAACGCCTGCCGGGAGACAAACAGGAGAGGGGGAAGTGTTGCCGAGTGGAAGAGAGTGAAGAGTAAAGGCTGTTTCCAGAGTGAATTGCTGGGTTCTCGAAAGAGGAGGCTGAGTCAGGGGCTCGACTGAACCTGTGCCCACCTCTCAAATTGAAAGAACCTGGTCTAACATGGACGTTGTGAAACAATGGGACAAGTTAATGGACAACAATTTTGGTTAATGGATGTTGTTCAACTAATTAAACTAATTTCTATACACAGCTCCTACAGTATATGAGGATTGGTTAAAATTGCATATTGAATATCGAACATCACTTTGAGCTATGGGCGATTTTGATGAACATTTTTCACACTTTAAAAAAACAAAACAATTAAAATGAGTCATTCAGAAGTAATCACCAGGATAACTGATAATGAAAACAACTACATGAGATCAGTCCTTGTCAAAAACAACACCAAATCGTCCAGCTTTATCATTAGAAAGCATCCCTCAAACAACTGTCTAATTACAAATTCCATGATCCCCGAGTACAAGTTCATATATGATGGAAAACTGAAAAGCACTGCAGCATGTACAGAACATTGACAGCATGTGTGCATATTCATTTACTGTAAAAGGTGTTACATTGATCTAACATAATTTGAATATAGTGTTTTTCTTCATAGGGTCTAAAAGGATAAAAGGTGATGCACAACATGTTGTACAGATTGTAAAACCTCTAAGACTAACACCGTGTTTCTTGAGCTGTATAAATAAATCTGACTTGATTCAGCCTCCATTTATCTGTAAATCTCAGTGATTCACAACACGCCCTGGCTGCTAACAAGAACAAATAGGAGTTTACGCCTGACTTCAATTCACATCCTGCAGTGGCGTTTTCATTGGTCTTCTTCAAGTGATGAATCACCGGTGACTAATGACCATCTGAGAGAAAATACCTGGCAAACAGTAACACTAAAAGATGTTCTGAGACTTTTAAGTTGATTGACAGTTGATTTTCCCTCATGATTTTGCCCCAAGAAAAACAAAAAACAGACTGCATTATTTGGAGCCTTTGAAATGATTCATCTTCATCAGCCCAAAGTTTGACAAACTTTATCTACATTTAGTCACCATAACTGTCAAAAAGCAGGGGGCTAGTTTCACAAAATGACTTAAAATGGCTCTAGATCAGTCTAATGGACATTAGATTGGAAAAGAATAAAAACTGACAGATTTTAAGCCAAAAAACTTTGCCAACTCTGAACCAAGAGCCATGTTTCCATAGTAACCGTGGCTCCTGCTGGCCGGTGGCACAAAATGACAACAAAGAGGGAAGCATGTGGCTTAGAATTTGTGGTTTTCTTGCTTATCGTGAATCAAATAATGAGAAAGTGAAGGGAGACCACATACAGTAACTAGGTGCACTGACTCATTCCTGTGTTGTTCTGCACTTCGTCCGGCAACTGGAGGAAATATCAATATGTTGCTCTGTCGACCATGTTTTTTAGTCCACGTCAAATTAGTATTAAGACTGAGAGTTCTGTGCAACAGACACATCGTAGACATCTTTGTGAAATCTGACAATAAGTTTGATCTAAGCCATAAAATGTCCATCTTTGTGAATAATCACTGAAACTGTAGCAGCAAGCAGCAGTGTATTCAACTGAGCAAGAGCGTGTTTTCAACTTTTAACACACATGAGAGACCAGAAGCCACCCATGAGAGAAAATTGCCCTCACTGTATACGTGGGTTTTCCATAGATATCACTGGACCCACATACATACATACATACATACATACATACACACAAGACTGATCTGCTGGCAGGACCACATGAGATTCCATGGCTGTCTGGTTGTGCTGAAAGCCCAGGGCACAATGGGAGACCAACTCTACTGGGAGTACTGGTCAGCTGGGCTGCGCACACAGAAGAGCCAATTAACCGGAGAGCCCGGCTCCGCTGGTCCACATTGAGCAGCACTCCCTATGCAAATTACAGGCGAGAGCTCGGTGATGTAAGAAGACACAGACTTGCTCGCTTTTACTCCTCCAGTGAGCAGATACCCAGAGACTCCCCAGGGCCTCGAAGAAAGCCAGTGTGTCAACCTTCTTCATTCTTCTACACTAATCTTTGTTCTGTATAAAACATACTGCAGGTGTGTGAATTAATGCCAGGGATATTCCCTCTCCTCAAAGTAATTTATTTAGGTGAAGCCAGCGTCCTCAATCCTCTTACGGTATGAAGAGATTACAATTTCAGCTGAAAATCTACATTACTAGCTGGAATTAGCGGGGTTGTGTGGTTGCAGCGGTGACAGTGTTTCAGTGCTTATTAAAAAAAAAAAAGAAAAAAGCCCAGGACCAGAGCCCAGCAGGCCTGATAACACCCAGTGAGCGGAGTTAAACAGAAAGCCCCCAGTGAAACGCCAACAAACACAAGCTGGCAATGAGCAAACATGCAAAAGTGTGTAACGGTGGAGAGCTGTGGCACGAGATAAGATTCCCAGTGCAACGGTCATGAAGCAAAACCTGCTGCCTGTCGTTCCTCCTCTTCCTCTCTCACACTCTCTTTCTCTAATAATCACAAACAAATTCCCTCCGCAGCCTCGCATCCTCACTCCCTCTTGCTTCCTTCCTCTCCCTTTCCTTTGCCCTCTTTTCATCCTCCTCAGCTCTCTATTCTCTCCATCCTCTGTTTAGCTGCTTTGCCGCCCAAAGAGGAGCTGAGCCATGGATTCCCTGAGCCAGCTGTCATGTTAAAACTTTAATTCCAGCTAAATTTCACACTCAGAGGCTTCATCTTTGGTTGAAGGAACATTAAGAGAGAAGCCTTCAGATCAGATTAAGATACATTATGCATGGAGAAGAGAAGGCTAGGGAGGAAATGACTTCATTGACTTCATCTAAACATGCCATTCTTTCTACTCCTCCCTATGGACTGTCCTCTCTCCTCAATGTCCTTTTGACGAGAGAGGAGGATATACATTTTCATTTAATTTTTCCCTTCTGCAAGAGGCAGTGAAGATTCTCCAGCTTCTACAGATTCACAAAATCCCCCCTGTTGCCAAAACGCTGACTTATCTCAACACCCAAACACACACAACACCCTCAAAACATATCTTCCCACCCAAAAACTCCCCCCTCAACCATCATCATCCCAAAAACACATGCAGTAAACATGCTCCCAAACCACACAGAATAAAAAAATGTAGCACGAAGGGAACCCGCTCTCCCACACACAAAAACTACATCAGAATAAATCCACTTAAGATCAATAATTCACATTTCTTAAAACGCTTTAATTCTCCATAGAAAACTGGGATGCAATTTCCCTCTCTGCTTTGTCGGAAAAGTTTTAGAGCGACCAGACGCTCGGGAAGCAGAGGCATCTCAGATTATAAAGGCGTGCTTGTGCTGAAAATGGGACATGAGAGGAGAGGAGAGGAGAGGAGAGGAGAGGAGAGGAGAGGAGAGGAGAGGAGAGGAGAGGAGAGGAGAGGAGAGGAGAGGAGAGGAGAGGAGAGGAGAGGAGAGGAGAGGAGAGAAAGCTAAATGATGAACCAACAATGACTTAGTGCTGAGGTTTTCAAAATAGTGAGGAGAGTTGAAGGAGAGGTGTGAGACAAAGATATCGCACAAGGTGGAGATGAAAACATCAGGAAGTTAGTTGCTATGGTTTTGCTGTCTGGTGTGGCCTGATTTGCACTCAGTCGTACACTCAGACACACAAAATCTGAACAGACAGACATGACGCACATATTTAGATTCAGTTTGACTTACACTTCCTGGGGATGACATCGTCTCTGATCAACCGTGAAAAATGAATGTCTATAAATCCGTTTTGGAAATCATAGGGAGAAGACACTCCTCCTAACTCTAAGGGCTCATGTTTTCCTCAGCAGTGACACTGGAGGGGATCGCAGCCGGCAGCGATAGCAGAGGAGAGGAACAGGAAGAGAATCAACCAGAGCCTGCTGAGAAGTGCAACTATGTGTTTTTTTTTTTTTTTGTTCAATGGCCTGTTAATTGGGAGGAGTGGAGTCACAAACCTCTCAGTGTCAATACACATCGCCTTCCAGAGATACATACAGCACAAACTGACAAGAAAGAAAATTGGAAGTAGGGTGGAAAGGAAGACTCCACAGTGGCTACAGAACCAATTATGAGTATGTGTGAAGGCTACAGAGTGTTTGTGTGTGTGTGTGTGTGTTTGTGCATGTCCACTAGTCACAGTTTGTGAGCTGGCATCACCCACAAGTGAGGTGATTTACTGGGAAATGAAAGAACATCCTGAACATCCCAGGTATAGCACTTTTCCAAATACTTCCTGTCACACAGAGGGAAGAATCCAACGAGTGTGAATTTTAATGGCTCCACCATTCTCACACACACACACACACACACACACACACACACACACACACACACACACACACACACACACACACACACACACACACACACACACACACCGTCAAGTACATTTCCGTGCCTTAATTTAAATCTTCATTGTTCTGTATTTAGATATCACTGGAGCTCAATATTGTTTTATTCCAAACACCATAATTAAAGGAACATTATCCCCTCTGATTTAGCTACTGCTTCAGATTCTCCTTGTGGTTTTTAAGACTGAGACATGACCAGGTTAACAATCTGTATGACTGTAACACAATACAGTACAGGTCCACACACACACACACACACACACCTGCCTGCTGGGCAATTCCTGTCTGTACCAACTTTATGAGAGTCTGCCCTAACTCAGCACACACAAAGCTATATAACATGTCAATTAAAACAGATTTTAGTGGGGAGACTCTCCCCCCTTAGTGACATCCTGGGATTTTTTTGTTATCGTCCCACCAGTGGGAATTTTTAAACACACAGGAAACCCATTTATTTTCTTTTGATCTCTGTGATAAAACAAATGCTACTGACACAGTTTTAAACTTCACAGTTATTCTGTCAGCGTACTAAATCAAGGAAGTATGATGTAAAAGCCCTTGAAAACTGAATATCTGTATGTGTTGAAGAAGTGACCAGAGGCTTCCTAGTTGGTAAAATAAGTGAACTGTCAGTCAGAGCAGCCGAGTTCTGCCCTGGATCGTCATTCTTATCACAATTTCCTTCAATAAAGGTTTATTTAAGGGAGAACAACAAGTAGGTTCTCTATGTCAGCAAGCTACTAACCGTCTACTGACAAACTCATTAGCTGGATCAGTAACATGTCAATAAGTTCATGCAGTATACAAAGTGATTTGTACCATCAGCTCCTGTCTCATAACTGTCAACTATTCTTGGACAGAGGAGAGCAAAATGAAACTCAGCTCTGTGAAGAAGCACCTTGTTATTGGTCAACAATGCAAATTTGAGTGTCAAAATTGATTCAAATTGAAAATTCGCACAAATTTGCTTTATCCCTGCAAGTGAATATATTGACTGTGCAGTTCCACTGGAATTTAATCACTGTGATTTTCTAGTTTGTTTTAAGTCCTGGTGTGACTTGGCCTTCAGTGACTGACACCCCTCCTCCATTAGCTCAGTGGCATCCGTCAGGGTGAGGCAACTTTGTCCTTGGTCAACCCCTCATCACAGATTCACTTGTCTTCAACATAAAAGCAGGTTCAATCAGTCAAAATAATGAGAGACACTTGTGTGGGTGAGGAGGGGCTTGAAAGAGAACAATCAAACAGGAAAACTCTCATGAGACAAAAAGCACCTGTTTCAAATGTGTATTTAGTGAGTGAAGAAGATGAAAAAGGAGATGAGGCTAATGAGCTATGAGCCATTGTGGTTGAAGAGGTTTCAAGTCCTGCACATATTCATCTGTTTGCAGGTGTTTATTAATTTATCTTTTTTATGAAGCTTTTTTAATGATGTTTTGATGCCTGAACAAAAAAAATGACAGAATGAGGATTAATAGTTCAAAAAGACAATGTAATGTATTAATTTTAACTTGTTTTGTTTTTTAATTATAGCACCTCAGTTACAAAGAAACCCAGTTACAAAAAGCTATTCCAAGAAAGATCGTGAGATAAAATAGGGGAACTTTAAGGAGGATACATCACTGGACAGAAATATGCATCAGATAATGTATACAATGTAAATGTGATTTCCAATCTCTTCAACTTCCATCTGTATCCTTCCAGCCAACATATGGATGAAGCTTTCTATTATCAAAGAAATAAAGAAGAATAAAAAACAGGAGTAGATATTTGGTCATAGCTCCCACTGCTGTAATTTATCCTAAACAAGCTGTTCCTGGTCTTCTATAAGAAGACAGTTCTTGTTATAATAGGTGCAACAAAACTAGAATCAATTGCTCACTGTGCGTAGACGCCAACACAGACCTGAAAAGACAAAATAAATGAAACACCTGTGTGTGGGTTTGTGTATAGGGCTACTGTAAATGTTTTTTCTTTTGTGTTTGTGAGAGGGAAAATGAATAGACAACGTTTCTGCTGAACTCGTGCCACTCAGCCTCCTGACTACATCCCCCAGAATCAGCTGACAACCTCTAATTTAAGTCGAATTATGATTCCAGCCTTTAAAGGCAGAACTAGTTCGCTGCTCTTGTTGTGGGGATAAAAATATTTATTGGAAAGAGAAACAAGTGGTGATTTGTGCCACGATCAATGAAGTCTCAGCCTCTGAGTTTGTGGGCCTGTGTGCCCTGCTATCCACTACAAGCCCTTGAAGGGATTTAAAGGCCAGTTCAAATCACTGAACCATGGAGGACTTATCTGAAAGGGGAAAGAGGTGGCTCACTCCTCTGTCAGCAGCTCTAACTGATGTTCTCTAAAGCCTTGAACTTTCACACTGAAAAAATATTACAATAAGTTGCCAACCGGTTCTATACGCTTATACTGGCTAATGAGAGCATCACAATTTCAGTGGTATTGAGTATTTGGTGCGCAGAGTTGATCCGAAAAGCTGATTTCTGGCCTTTTTTTCAGTACACACGTCATTATTGAATGCTAAACACACTGTCAAACATTTAGGAAGATTAAACTGAGGTGAAACAGTTACCCTCATGTGGCTCACTGTTAATCAAAGTGTTTACCTGCCTATTGAGTACCTTCAAAATGAAGGCTGTGCTGTGTAGACTGTGTGTTTGTGAGCAGTATGTGCAGCATCTTATGCCCCAGGCCACAGTTGTGGATAAAGATGTAGTCAACATGCCTGGTTGAAAAACAAGAAAAGAAATCACTGGGGGCCAAATGCTCAACTGTGAAACACACAGTCTTTGGGTTCATCTGAACATCCAGATGTGTCCCACTGCCTTGTTCTTCAATCTGGTGCAACAATTAGTTAATCAATTGATTATCAGAATTAACTGAGGAAATTACAATATTTGGTGATTTCAGCTGCACAAATGTGAGGATTAGCTACTTCTTTTAGCTTTAGGAAAAGGAAAATATGAGTGATCTGAAAAAACAAGACTGATGTTTGGGGGTAATGGGGGATGAGCAACGTTTTTATGTGTTATGAAGAATGAATATAATTTTTAGTTTGTTCAGTCTGGTCTAGTTTTATTTCCTTAAGGTGACTATAATCAATATTTTTTTTTATATTTACAACTTATCAATAATAATGTATATAATGATTTGCTCCCCTCAGCTTTTTAGGGCTATATGGTGTTATTAGGTTGCCATGACTTCACAGTTTTGACTCACTCTCACCACTATTGTATTGATTTCAGCAGAAAATCACAGAGATCACACCACCTACACACAGATACATGTACACATATGCAAATCCTATAAATATATAGAGCGCTCTTCGTGTTTTGTTGCAATTTGCACTTTAGCAACTGCATTTCATTGGATTGGTAAAAATGAAAATTGAACTGACTTGATCAGTGGACAAAAACACAACTCAGAATGAATCATAAATGTTGCTCCATAAATGAAGCATGATGATGTTAGTTCAGGCACTGGACTAAAGAAGCGCTTTTATCGCAGAATTGGTTCCAGTTATTTGCAATTTGCTTTCCAGTCAGAGGCCCATTCACATTTGTGTAGTAACGTCCAATCATATTCATTCAGATGCATCACTACAAATCATGATGTGGCTGGCCTGCAATCACACCCGCACTATGGAAACTGCAGCCGATCTTGAGGAGAGATAACAAACAACTCTGCATCAGTTCAAACAGGTTAAACTTTTTCTAGCAACACACCATGATAATTATGAACATAAAGAGTTGGACAACCAGCCATAAATGAGAACAAAAATAAACATGTTGGGAGTGTCTACTAGGTATATTCTACTTGTGATAATACAGGCAGCAACTGCTAAGCAAAACATTATGGGACATTTGTGTGTTTCACTAGTATTCACACAAAAATCTGGTACTTCACAGTCATTCTTGTGACAGCCAGGTGGCATAACTGTGACGATCACGCTCATGCCAACGCCATTTGCTGCCACAGATGCTTCCACCGCCACAACCTCCTCATTATGTGCTGTTTCATGTTAAGTAAGATTCACATGGGATCGGCTCAGCAGAATCCATGTCGCTGCTTGGACTCGTCGAGAGCTCCCGCAAACAGCAGAGGCTTTCCTGCCAAATGTAGCTGTGAAACCACTCGCTAGGCACGGTCACTTTCTTGACATAAGTTGTGTCAGAGTGACTGTGTTGAATGAGTAAACAAGGAACCGCTCCACCAAATCAACAACTTTCACTGCATCACTCAAAAGTGAGCATTTGATTGGATGAATTTATGCAGGTCGGGGTTAAAAGTGAGTAAAACACTTCCTGAAATCAAGATGAGTCGTCAAAATATTACAGAATGTGCATATTTATTCCTCTTCTCTAACTTCATGTCCATTGTTCATTCAATAGACCACTCCTTCTCAGCAGAGAGGAGCTACTCTCCAGCCATCCCAACACACACTGCACCTTTATCAGCGGTACCAATGACAGCTGAACTTCAACTGTCTAGTCCTGACTCAGACGTAGACAATGAGCTCAGCCTTTATCACCATCTCTGATATCAACAAAAGCTGCCAGTGAAGACGTTCAGTTATCTGCAAACTCCCAGAGCTCGGTTTCCTTCCTCAACCTTTTGTTGCTGCTCTTGAGAAGGATAAACACTTAACAACAAACAAACCCACCCACCCACCCACCTCACAGGCTCGGCCTCCAAAATAACTGGCCTCTCAACCGCTCTCCTCCCCCCTCCCTCAACCACTCTGATCTCAATGACAGAGCCATCACACACATTACACAGACCATAGCACATGACCCTGGGCACGCCCTCGATCCATTTTCCCCTCTGCTCCTGTATGGCGGTAGAAATAGGACTAGAGAAGGGCACTGTAGAGGAAGTCCCTCCAGCCACACACAATACTGAACCAAATACATCTCTGTATCTATTCTTATGTTTGTATGCAATCGTAATATCAATCTATTTGTGGAGGCTCAATGGGCATTAACCGTATGAACAGATATATACAGCTCGTACACACACACACACACACAAAAAAAAAGTCTATAAGTGTGACACCCCATGGAAATTATGTTCCACTTCGGACAGAGTAAAGACTCTTTCCCATCAGTGTTTGTTCTGACTGTGTAATATTTTCACTGCAAACACTTTTATCGTCCACTTTACCTGGTGGAACTCCCTCTGGTGCTGGACGGCCCCCACGTCGCCTCCTATGGGCAGCTGCTCCGACAGCTCCTCATCCTTGGCTGTCAACCATTCTATGATCTCCTGCAGGGAGAGCTGCAGCTTCCCACTGTTGTCGGAGAATGCCTCTAGCCGCACCCTGCCAGCACATACGCACAGACAGACACACACACAGAGAAGAGAGAGAGAGAGAGATGCACATACAGTTAGTTCAGAAAACACTAACATTCTCTAACAGTCAAACCAGATATTGCAGATGACATTTGGTCAATGTCTCCACCTATCCAGGATGTCAACACAATTTAAGCTTTAACGTCCGGCAAGCAAAACTTATGCAGACCTTTTAAAAAAAATGGACAGGTGCATGAGAGAAGGCCGGCTGACAAAGTGAAAACAGAGAATACCCCGACACACGGTGTTCTGTACACTTACACAGGTTATTGATTTATTAAGAACACACAACTTTTAGTCCTCAGACCTTCATCAGGTTCCCTGCTTTAACATTCAAATGTGAAACTTTACTACTTGTCAAACCCTACTATTATAATTTGAGAGCGTTTTGTCTGTTTTTGTGTGTGTGTGTGTGTGTGTGTGTATAAATGTTCTGTCCAGGAAGCAGCTAGGGACCCAGCATTTTGAGGAAACTTATTTTTTTATTAAGCTCTTTCAAGTGACACCAAGTTTGTTTGATTCGGTCATTCCTGGTTCCGTTTCAGTCGTTCAGTGCTTTTTCCCTCTAATATACTGTTCTACACTTTTATGGTGCCCGCTTGAATTCCTCTTTTCCCTTTCATTTCATTCTCATTTTACTTGTAAAGCACTGTGTAACTTTGTAAAGTAAAGTGATATTTTATTACTATTATTATATCCCAAGAAAACCACTAACAATACTGATAGAAACAAGGAGGGAATAACTCTCATCTTTGTGTATAGGCAGCTACTATAATTTTGCATAAATAGCTGCAATTTTGCAACCACTATCATATTAGCTCCTTAAGTCTGGTATTTACTTTTCATCCTTTTACTCTTTATATTATTTAATGATGTCTTTTTCTATGTGTCATCTTATCTGTATGAATGAAAGCGAATACATTAGTGACAAATAGTAACTGCAACTTTATTATTCATAACTATAACTATGACTTCAATATTCTTTCTTATGACAGCTGTGTGCATGTGTGTATTTTCAGATATGTGCCATGCCGTTTTCGCCACATCAATCCCAAATGCACCATAAATACTGCTTCAATGTTTGCCCTTTGCACAAAATATTTGAAATGGGTAAGAAAAGAAATTCAAGGGAGATCAGGGGGGACACAGCGATAAAAGCAATAAAAAGGACCAAAGCACCGGTTAGAAAATTTCACAACCCCCAGTAGTATGAAAGACCCAAAGGGAGCTTTTTTGTACACTACCTTCATTCTCTCCACACTTGCCTCTGGTATATAGGATTTAAACTTTCAGTTAGAATCCATTAGTAATGCATGGGTTGTCCGATGACTTGCAGGCCCTCTGATTTGTCCACTGATCTGGGTCATATTTTAAATCACAACGATTGCAGCAGGTCAGTGACCTGTTAACAGGTAAACGTTCTAAATAAAATAAAAACATATTCAATTTATGCTCCATTTTAGGGGTATTGTGCACAAGCCTTTCCTTGCCCCTGAAGTCTGAGCCTTTCTGAATTTAGGCAGCTGCTGTATATCAACATGCAGGTCTGCTCAAGCCAAAGTGTCAGGATACGCATTTGGGGAGGACTTTGTGGACTCTGCTATGAAAAGGTCAGCAGTTTACTATCCCTGAGGGCCATGACTGCATGTGGAATGAGTCATGTTGGAATGAAATACACTAGAAATTTGATCTTTTCACTGTGGTTACTGCATCTTTGTACTGCATATTAGTATTTCCATTAGAGCTGTCAATCAATTAAAAATATTTAATCACAATTAATTGCATGAGTGTCCATTGTTTAATTAATTAATTAACTGATTTTATTTGCTCAAAATGTGCCTTACTGTGATATTTTTCAAGTGGTAGGGTTAGTATGTAAGTAAGTATGGAGTATAACTTTATTGTATAATTACCAAAAAGAACAATTGAACAATTATTATCAATAAATAATCAAATACACTGAATTTGTCATAGTAATAAAATATCATTTAATATGTTATTAATGCATTGACCTTGACTGCCTTTATTGAAATCAATGACTTCTGAATGTGATATGGTGAGTTCAGTATCAGTTACCTTTCACTGGATTCAGCAAAGTTTCAGCACCATTTTAGCCACACTCACCACACTCGTGACTTAAGATATAACCTGAGCATTTTTAACATTATGGAGTTGTTTTTCTGTAAGTAGGTCCCTGTTCCATTTCCGGTGCACATGTTTCACACTGTTTCACTGACCAGTGGGTTGCAGTAATGTCCTAAGATAAGCAGTGATGTACTAGCAAAACAACAAAAGTCAGCTACCAAACAAATGCGCACGACAATAACACTGGATTTATTTATTTATTTGTTTTATGCTTTTTTAAATGCTTAATGTTGAAGGAAATGTATTCAAACGTGTTTGTTAGGGCTCAAGGACACACACAATTCATTCTGGCGAGTAATACATCATGTAAACAAGAAGGTTTGTTTGTTTACAAGCAATATCCACAGGGGACGGTTCACCAAACATAGTTTGTTGATGTCCTCAAAGACTCTTAACACAGCGGCCTGCCAAACATCTCCAGGTATGGAAACTAAGCATCTAAATAGGACTGGGTTTGAATTATAAAAAAGAATTTAATGTTACATTTTATCCTTTTTTTTAAACTGATCTACACTCCTCATATATTTACACTACACTTTATCAACACATTTTCAGCATAATTCATCAGTAAACCTTTTCGCAGGGTTCTGTTTAAAAAAAAAGGTCAGGATTCAAGTCATGGGGCTGAATGTAATTTCTACTCTCAGGCAGACTAGCAATGAGACGGTGCTGCTATCTAACACTATTTGATACTGGGGGCTAACTTTTTGAAAAATTTGCTGAGTCTTCTGGTGGTGAATCTGCCACCATTATTACTGTTGGCTGGGCACAAATGAAAAGCAGGACACTATCTGAGAAAAGTGGACTACAGATTGCCATCTGTGTTAATTAACTGCAAAATTGGATGATCCAAAAACAGCAATTGTTAATGTGGACATCACTGTACAGTATATGTACCTGCAACACAGTACTGTGTCACGGTGCTGTCAAAACAAATTGTTAGTGCAGGCTTCGTGGCACAGGCGCGGCGAGGTTGAGAGACAGAGAGTCACAGGTTGCTGCTGCTGCAGGTAAACCAGGAACAAATAATGGAGAGAATTTATCTGCTTGCCACCTGCCAGCAGCATGAGAGATGGTTGAGAGAACCACTTCCCTTATATCAGTGGCACAGCTGGCACTGAAAGGGTGGGGGGGTGGGGAAGGGGGGTATGTGAAAGCGTCCCACTGTTTCAATTACACACCAGAAGCCAGCACTCAAATATCATTATTCCTGCACATCAAAATTTGCCAGCACTGTCAGATCAGAGATGATGAGTGGGAGCGAGAGCAAGAGTCAGAAAGAGTGACTCTAGTCTGCACACATCTGTAAATGGGGGTGGGGGGGTGCAAACGGGTAAAATGTAATTGGACTGATTTTCAGATGACAGCCAAAGTGCAGCCAGAGGAAGGCTTTAAGATTTGCCAGTGTGAGTGTAGTCATACAATGACAATTCTGCTAAACATAGGTTCGACATAGTGGAGTCTAAGAAAATAAAAATAACTATTTCAGTGCAACTGATCCTGCAGCATCGGCAGACCACCACCACCAGCAATGTCATATCAGTGACTGAAAGAGGACTGTAAGGCCATTTGAATTTGGCACAGATGAGTTGTGACACATGAGGGATTAGGTATCACTGCAGGGATGCCTGTTACAGGAGGACATGTGGGAAAAGGCTTTGAAACTATATATAAGCGTAAAAGACAGAAAGGTGAAATCAGACTTGTAAGTGCACATACAGAATTGATAGGCCTGTGTCAAAAAAAAACCCTGTGTGAAGCTGACCATGCTGTCCCCTTGCCTCTTGATACCCCTCCAGCTCTGCTTGCTGTGGTAATTGAATAAGAGAGGAAGTGTTTTTTTTTTCTGTAGTGCCTGCAGAACAGGCTCTAAGAGGCATGACTACACACACGCACACAGATACACATACACACGACCAAAAATAAAAAATAAAAATAATAATTTGACACGTACAGACACAGACAGTGTGAATGGAGTGAGGTTTCTGACTCAAATCGAAGCGAACCCAGACCTTGGATTCATCTCAGTAAGGTCGTCTATCAAAAGATGAGTCGACCCCTAGCACTTTTGCAAAGAAGCTTCAAAACACTTCACACCACACAGCAGTGATCCGATTCACACACTCATGCTGAAAAATTCACAAACAAACACACACACACACATGCGCCAACTAACAGCACACTAACCCATCACTGCTACTTCCATTACACACACACAGAGGGTGAGACAAATAGAGCTCTGCCTGTGTTGTAATGTAATGGAATCGTCGTCACATGCCGAGCGCTGCCAAGAACAACTCCTGCCCCGCTAAGCTGTAGAGAGGCCAGGCTAAAGGTTTGCCAGGATAGGTGGCTGACTGAAGCTATTTTATCTACACGGGAAACAGCATCATATTAATTTATATGCTATTTATGGGCCAAGTTCTGCTGCATTGAATTAGGAGATGCCTTGAATTTTGAGCATAGAGAGAGGGAGAGGGAAAGGTGAGGAAAGGACGAGAAGAGGAAACAGTGGGTGTGCTCTTCTATCAGTGTGAAGACTAATTTGATTTTAATCTGCATTTAAGTGTTTTTTTGTTTTGTTTCTTTTGTACACTTTGTACCAGAGCACCAACCTCTAAATGTACAAAAAAAAACAAACAGTCGCTTTGGTGCTTTTCTCAGATCAGATTTTCATAACTATTAGTTCAACCTCCACAACATTTAGTCATTTGTGCACATCATCGTACCAATTTCTTCTTCCTTTGCTGTATTACAGCAACCGTATACTTACAGTAAAGATTTGGCATATTTACAGTATGGAACTGTACTATAGCATACAAGTGGGAAACACTTTTACAGTATTGTACACTACAGTAATATGGGTTGATGCAGTATGTGTACTGTACATTACTGTAATTTTACTCTACACCACATAGGATTGCAAGACAACCTGACAGAGGTGGAAGATGATTGTGCAATGGTGCAAACAACGCCATAAGGTTGAGAGAGATACAAAGTGAGGATGACAATATCTTTGGGAATATTGAACCCGTTTCAATTGTTACAATTGACAGAGTGATGTAGATGAAAATATATGGCCAGACAGACAGGAACGTCTGGATGTGCAGGAATTATTTACAGTACTCTGTAGGTTCAGTTACAATACTGCAATATTGTTTGCAGTTGTGCACAGCTCTACACAAAGGGTGTTTCTTATGTTTGTTGTATATAAATGACTGTAGTGTATTTTTCTATTGCACAATTCTGTGAACAAATTAGACCAATTAGAATTGCAAAGAACATATGCAGTAAAAATATAAAACACACCAGTTACTCCACTAAATACAGTAATGTGTAACTTTACTGTAGTTTTCACATGGCTGTACAAGTCGTGTATAGTGCTGTCTTGAGCATTTTCAGGTAGCGTCACCAAAATCTGACTTTTTTGCATTGGAAAACAGCGTAAACTGTCATAATGAAAACATGACAAAGCTATTTGACTATCTTGTTCCTAAACAATGCTGTCAGGACTTCTCATTTTGACGACACTGACAGTTTCATTGACATGAATATTGAGTAAGTGACGCACATTTACAGGTTATCCACTAGGTTTTGCAGTTTGTAGTAATTGTTTTGAGCACTGCACTAACTGTTGTGCAAATGTTAATAGTGGTGTGAGAAATGCACCAAAGCGACTGAGAAAAACTGTAAGTGTTTTTTGGTTTGTTTCTTTTGTTTCTTTTGTACACTTTGTACCAGAGCACCAACCTCTAAATATTACACCCTATGAAGTTGGTAGAGTATTTTGTTAGCAAACCGTTGTCTGTGCCAGTGGACAGTAGAAGTAAGGATTTTTTTATACAGTAGCTACCTGGTGAGTGGAGATCCATTATTCATTCTCTTTCAACTCTGTGCTGGTCTCTATTTCCTGGGGGTACTACTAAGCTCTTTAGCTGCTAAATGCTCCACTGTGTTTACCAGCTAGTCACTCAGTTTGTCTCACTGCAGTTATAGGGAAATAGTGTACGGTGTTTTTTTTTGTTTTTTCAGTAATGCCTCTGCACTGGCAACTGTCAGGGCCCATGGTGTTATGTTTTGGGGATTGTCTGTTCGCCTGTACATTTACTCTAATCTCATCCAATCTGAGGTTACTTCTTGAAATTTGGAACAAACATTCACATGGACTCAATGCTGAATTAGATGTGGGGGGTCAAAGGTCAACACCAAAGTGACCTCAAAGCATGTTTCTGGCCACAACTGGCACATTTTCTGCAGTAATTATCAAACAATTTACTGTAACTCACGAGGATAAAATAAAGTGTATTTTATGTTTGTACTGCATTTTACAGTAATGGTCAAAACTATGGCATCATAACGTTCAGAGGTCATACTCCTGCAATTTGGCTGGTTGGTGGAGGCACAGAACCGTGAGTCTTTAGATGCAAAGACAGTGTTTGCTATTTGGATCAATGTGTGGTTGGTTTTAGTCTTTTCATGGGATTTGTTGTGGGCAATAAGAAAATATAGAATATCACCAGATTCATCCTTCAAGATTGAGGTTTGGACGCTAGAGAGTGCAATGAAGGTCCTCACAGGGATATAAATAAATACATGTGTGTGTTACAGAGTGACTCAGCCTCACGCCTTCACTTTATTAGGAGGTGGGTTTATTTCTTTAAGTGCTTATTGTTTCCAGTATAGATATACATGTTTGACAGAAAGCCAGATATGTGGTGGAAAATAACAAAAGGCCAAAATCACCACAAACAAAAATTGTTCATGTTCTTTTTGTGCTCTGTGTGTGTGATGGCGTGTGAGTGTGTGTGGGTCTCCTATCTCAGACCGCTCAATAACACTCTTTACTGTAGGCTTGATGACAATACCAGTGCTAATCAATACAAATGGGATAATGGGATCCTGAGTGACTTGAGTGCGTGGCGGGCTGCTTCCTGTGTTTGTCCTCCACACAGAACAAGCTCAACACACAAACTCATCTGTTCAGCTTCACAGACAACGGCTCCAAGATTGAAAGACAGCCAATCTCACCAGGGAGCACATGATGAGATAGTCTAAACTGAGACCGGTTGTCAAAATGAGACGTATTGTCATTGAGGAGATTGTAGACGTTTTCATTTCCTGGATTAGTTTCATGCAGAGGATTCAGAGAAGATAAAATATGTAGCCCAACACTTGAGAGCCCAACCTTTGTTCTGGGTGTGAATACACAGATTCACATGGCAACAGCTGAGGTAACAATCAACATCCATGTGTCCTTGAAAACTGCACTGAACTGCCATGACCCCTGGCAGGGAATACAAATCCTAATCCCTCAGTTTTGAGTGTAAATACATGAAATTGTGTCAGCGTAACAAAAACTCTGTTGCATGATAATTATTGTGGTATTCCCACATTTCTTGACAGTTAACATGCAAAGTAAATAACGCGGTCAAATAGAAATTCAACTCCCCAATCAGACAAAGAGATTACCGAGAGAAGCTTAGTGCTCAGTTCGATGATTAATTAATGCATAGGAGATAGGAGCAGTGCTCTGCTGTTTTAGGAGAGAGAAGCTAGCTAGTGCATTGCCTCAGGGCCCAGAGAAGCTTTGAGTACAGCCCTGCTGCTATCTCCTCTCTCTTCCCTCTCTCTTGCTCTCTTTGTCTCTCTCTCTCTCTCTCTCCCAATTGCAGAGATGTTGCGAGAGTATGCAAAAAAAATGCGAGGGTGTGTGATGGGCCACACTGACACAGCAGCTCTGCATTCGGTTGAAAAGTTCCCTATTCAAAGGTGTCTGAATATATATATTTTTTCTTTCTTTTCTAGATCTCGTGGGAATGTCACACTGCCTTAAATCAAAGTAGATTGCAAAGCTACACATTTACTGTCATGTTGTCACTCTTAGCTAGTTTGTTAAGAACAGGCTCAGGTTTCTTCAGAGTGAAGAAATGACGATGGGGAGTTTGGCAACATGTTGAAAGAGAGCAGAGAGTAGAGCCAGGCTTGTCTGTGTTGCATTTCACTGCTTTCGGTTGTGTCGTGTTGCACAGTGGTTGCACTGCATTGTGTCACCACAGCGAGGAAGTGCACAGAAAGACTGAAGCAGATATCATGATCTTAAGTAACAAGTATGAAGATTACATCCATGGACCTTATAATGGTGTAAAATCAACTGTGTATGATTATTTGGCAACATACAGCAGTAGAAACTGTCAAGGCTGCTTTGTTCTCAACATGAAATTGTAATTTGAATGCTATTTATATTCTAAATGCACAAATGTGTAGGTTTAGCTGTCGACAAAACAAAATAATATATAGCCAAGTACTGTACCATAAATGAACAATTAATAAAACAGAATTTGTAGGAAAAAATAATTATTATCTAGGACAGGATATTAGACAGTATAAGGGCTCTGAATTATGAGGTAACAGCACCACCACCATGTGTCACAGCACAATATCGCAATTAAATAAAACCTTAAAATGGCACCTAATCATATTTATTGTAATCACATTTCATCATGTAATACAACTGTATTGCTTAAGCATGTATAGAAAAAGTCTGTTATCTGTTCAAAAGAAAAAATATAAAATAAAATAACACCACCAGGAAAAACAAGCAGAAGGCATCCTCACAAAGAGCTTGGAGCAACTCAACTGACATTTCTCAATTTCAAAGTGGCGATGGATTGGCAAATGCCTCACGCACACTATCACATACAGAAAGGAGCCAGAGATTGTGTGAAGAAGTAATTTCTCCACTGGCTCTGTGCAGCTCAATTCAGCAAACCATGAAAGTCCCTCTGATTTTGAGTTTTGTTTCAGACCTTTGCTCCTGCATTGTTGTTTTAACGCTGTCGGCATTTTAATGCAAGCCAAACCCGTCCCGCTGCTGCTCCACGTTTCAAGCTTTTCACCAGCAACCCACAGGAGAGCTTTTATTGTAAAGCAGCCACGGAGAGTACCGACTTTGTTCAATTTCACTTCTCATGCATCTGAACCAGAGTTTGTCTGTAGTACTGTACACCCACCGCCCAAACTCACAGAGCAACACGTGGAGGTTTGTCAAGAAAACAGATTGTTGCCTGTTGCAGCATGAAGATGGAGAACAATGTCCAGGCAGGAACTCAGATTATCACTGACCAAAACAAGAACAAAACAATATCATACTGTATCAATATAATAAGAACATGCTTTTTTCACCCTGAAAAAATGTTGCACTGTAACAAGTTGACCCTGAGTGTTTTTCTCTGCTTATACAGAGAGTAACATACAACATTAACAAGACATGGACAATCTTGAATCAAACACGGTGAAGAGAAGAAAACTACAGAGGGTGCAGGCAGAAGTCTGCTGCTTATACATATCAAAACAAAAAAACCTGAATCCTTGACAAACTAGATATCCTAAGTTTACTTTCACTGTGGTTCATGATGTATGGAGACCCACGTCACATGCTCCGATCACAGCACAGCGTACCACACATTCCCCAGTGTAATGGAAAGTCAACATCAGTCCCCAAACACCTGATCACTGTCACTTGGAGCAACTACCATCTCTCACTTGGACTGATCACGCTGTGTGGACCAAATTAACGTAGGCCACATGCATGCCATGGTGGTCCAAAATCACAGCAGTCGGTAGGTGAAAAATTTCAACCCCAATATCAATAAATAATGTGGTGTGATAGCTGTGGATTGTAAAGAGACTGTGAACGTTTGCCAGCCTTTCCTGGGTTTCGCCCTCTTACCGCTTCTGCTTTTTTGATTTCCTGCACAGTAGGGGCAGAGCACGTCGTGCGTGATGCATTCAGGGACTTCTCTGTAACAACATCTATTGCACGTCTGTCCGTCCTGGGTGAGGGATCCCTCCTCTGTTGCTCACCCTGAGGTTTCTCCGATTTTTCCCTGTTAAAAGGGTTTTCCATGGAGTTTTTCCTCAGTCGATGTGAGGGTCTAAGGACAGAGGATGTTGTTAGATGCCATGTAAAGCCCTTTGAGACAAACTGTTTGTTAAAACGGGCTATACAAATAAAATTGCCTTGCTTTGCCTTCTCTAGTGGCAGAGGAGTTTTACTGATGCCTTGCCTAAAGCATTTCATCTAACAGCTGTCTAACTGAGATTTGTGGGAAACACACTTGATGAGTGACGAGATCAGACCAGCCACTGGGGCTGTTTCCCACAACAGGAAATACTGTCCATGTGTTATCATTTACAGCAGCTCATGCCCACTGGGAGGTACACTCCTACAACAAATTCCTTGCAGCTGTACAAGGTAAATTTGCATGTTTGTTGCTACAAATCACAATATAAGATCAAAAAACAAGAATTATTATATGTTTAATACTGTATGTAAATTTAAAAAATCACATCACATGTTAACATCAGAACCACTAAATTGTGGGGTGTACAATCAGCAAACTGCACATGGGGTGCTTGTTTGTGCCAATCTGGCTGGTCTGAAAATAACTTTACACTTAACTTCACACTGCTGGCTACAGGCTAATTATCTTACACTGATTAATCCTGCTTTCTTTTGAGTGCGAGTTTGTATAAAGGTGACTAAAGGCGACTCTAACTTTGATGTCGCATAGAACCAATTTACCAGCTCTCAGTTAAAGCAGAAGTAAGCGATCCGGTCGTTTTGGCTAACTTCCTGTCAGCCGATGGAGTTAGCAGTCCCCGCCCTCGTCCCTACGTCACCACATTCACGCGCATCCCTTGGCTGCACACACAGAGAGGACTGCCCCTTTATGCCATTCTCTCTCCTCATTGGATAAAGGTTGTAGGATACAAAGAAAGCTTTCTCCTCGGCTTACAGCAGAGCGACTGACAGACCCGTGTTTCAGACCAAACACTCTATATAAGTGATTGCTGTCGGGAGATATAACTATTTAAGACTTATATTAACACAAACATTCTGCTTATACTTCTGCTTTAAGCTGGAACATAAAGTTTCCACAATGACAGTATAATAATGAATGATGCTGTCATTTGACCAAGAAAAGCTTACAGTAGATGTGTAGTGTGACATTTGCACCTTTACTGTAAATAACAGCTTCACAATCATTTAGATGATGCACTGATTTGTAACAGGGGCAATTATATCTCTATTGATTTCTGTCCCCAAATGCCGACTTTTACACTGAGTAGCTTGGGTTGCCAGGGAACCATTTAATGCAAGAAGTGAAATACACTTTATGGCACACATTACCAACTATAGATCTTAGGCCGAGCTAGATCTGTAAGGCATCATGAAAGAGGAGAACAGACAACAGCTCCTACATTTTATTACACAACATCTGTGGTTGTCAGTCAATCAGATAAGCTGAATGACTCAACAACGTAATTGCTGCTTTGCACTGTGATGTTAATTTTGTTTTTGTTGCCTGAGCAATTGAATTGGCTTTGTTTTTCTTACACAAGGAGTTAGCCCCCTTCCTTTACTTTCAACTGCTCCGATTTGGAGGCCACACATCCTCTAATTATCATGTTTGCCTGCAGATGCCGCTGTTCCCATCTTGCGCCAAAACTTACGAAGCCGTGCGTTACGAACAAAAACTGAACCTGGTCCAGAAGCTCGTCCTCCTCTGCATCACAGTGACTCATGGCTATAATAAACCCACATTCAAACATTTTATGCTGAATCATGAGCGCTTCCTCATTGTGCTAAGATCTCAAATGGCTCTGTCACATATATAAATAAATACAGCCATAGAGTTATACAGATGCCCACAGTATGTGTGTCTGGTTAAAGTGGCTCATGTACTGCACTAACGCTCACTCAATGACACTGACATTAGACACTGTGTACTGGTATGGAGAGATGGGGGGGAATCTTGTCCATTTAAATGACTCTGTCAGATGCAAACACAGACACACTGATGTATAGGAACAGGAGATGTGCATGAGCAGACATGCACTGGACTAAACGGGAAGCTTTTTTTTTCATAATGTGTTGTTAGTCCAGCAGGAAAGAAGAGACACTTGGAAATAATAGGAGGAAATATTCATAAAATGATCCCAATCCAATCTTAAACCAGGGTGCTTTATGGTCTGTTTGAGTTCAGCTTCAGTACAGTGCACCATTACATGCTATGGTTTGTACATTTTTGCACAACATTAGTTTAAGGTGCTACACAAACTGTAAGATTATCTTGTATTGAGGCAAAACATAAATGAACGTGTGACATTTTCACGTTTTTCTTTCTTTCTTTTTTTCAATCGATCTCAATAAATCCAGCTTCTTTCTAAGCAGCAAAAAAAATAAGAGAGTTCAGGCTGCAGGCATCATTAAAGTGTATGTTTTAGGTTTGAAAACATTTTGCTGATTCACAGGTATAGAAGAACTGTTTAATAGTGCCTGCAGTGGGCAACATAAACCACTGGGTAATCTGCCTGTTAGTGAGCCAAGTTTGCAAAATTCATGATACTGTAGCAGCAGCACAAGAGCCTGAACATCAGTGCTGTGAATGTGATTGATTATAATCCATCTGTACACGCAGGTGTACTGGCACTTTTAAAGACACTATATTTATCCCAGTGTTCCCATCATTAAAAGTTAAAACACTGCGCCTTGCTTTCTCTGTAAATTTGACTGACACCTTTATTAACACTAAACAAGGAGGTGTTAAAGATCAATTTAGATTTGTAATATCAGTTGACACAAGAGTACAATTTAAGTTAATTATGATCCAATGTCAAATATAAAAAGCAGTTTTTCCATCTGAATACACTGTACTTGTCCTCCTTTGACCTCCATATAGGTTTTGGTTTGCACAGTCTCAAAGTAAAGAGGGCTAATGTGCAAAGCATGTTTCCAATCCTCCTGCCCTCATTGTTCTTGCAGCTGTAACAGCTCAGTGTTTTCTCTCCTCTGGGGATTTGATTTGTACCATATAAACCATTCAGCATGCTTGGGTACAGTGTGTGCGCAAAAACTTGATTATCTTCTTCTGCAAGTCAAACAGACATTGCAGCAGTTCAAAAAGTCCAGCATTGTCTCTGATCGGTGCAATACCACCTCTGATTTGTTCTGCACCAGATGATGGGGGGGTAACCATGCACAGTTCAGCGCTCTCCTCACAGCTTCACTCAAACTCAAATTATTCATGGGGCTCTTAATTCCCAGATGGTTGGTTTTATCATTAAAGTGTGTCAAAGTTTGTTGTCGTCAGCCCTGCCACGAGATATGGCGCCCGTCCCAAAAGAGTTGAGGCTGGGATTGTGTCTTTAATAAATCTTCATTCCCCGGTTCACCAGCTTCTACCAAGTGTGATACACATGACGTCAGAGGCAGTCTCTCAAAGAAAAAAGAGAATAGGGCTTTGTGTGAGGGTTGTATTAATTATTACAAGGCTGAAGTAGCTGATTAAGGCATCAGAAATTGTCACTGTAGCTTACAAATGGAACAGAACTGAAAATCAAAATCCTGAAATGTGGGTCACACTTGAGTTATTTGGGGCTGAAACCACATCCATCAGTATTATGGAGTCAAACTGTGAACCTGTGCAAATACAGTATATACACAGAATCCCTAAAAAAAAAAAAAAAAACATTGCCTCTTTCCCACCCTGAAATAAAATCACTGAATCACAAAACGATTCTAAGGCAGAAGCAAAAGAAAAATCTATTTCTTCAAGCAACTGAATGATTGATAGCTGAATCCCCCAGTAGAGTCCCAGACACACCTGCGCTCCCACTAACAGTTCTTACAGCACCAGGCTTTCACCTCTGACCTTGAACAATAGAATTATTATTAACATGTAATTGGAGCTCAATAAGTCCTGCAGGCAACATACTGTAGCTTGCCTGGGGATGATGTAGGGAAAAGTGGGGCACAGAACCACCAAAGGGCATTACACTAAACCTGGGATGTTGGTAGAAGAAACTGGCTCGGATAAGAGGATATGGAAAAGAATAAGGGTGGAACAGTACAAGAAAAAAATATCAAAAGCAGAGGAAAGGAGAGAGTGAGCAGGTGAAGACCAGATGAGAATTAAAGAGACCTTAAAAGAGAGTTGTACTGATAAATGGATTGCATTTATATAGCGCTCTTTTAGCCATTTACATTGCTAGTCACATTCACACACAAAGATGTTCATACAGCACCTTTCTCTATCAGTATCAGTATCTTGCCTGAGGATGGTTCGACATGTGGACTGAAGGAGATGGGGATCAAACTGCTGCCCTTTTGATTAGTAGTCAACCCGCTTTACCTCCTGAGCCAAAGCCACCCACTTGTGAATAAAAACAGGAACACTGTGCTAATGACAAAAGCAGGCAGAGACAAAAACAGACTCAGAGGTCTCCCCTTGCCCTCAGACAGACGCTAAGCGTGGGTGGTGTGCTCTCTGCAGTTATCTGAGCCATGCGGCAAATAAATTCATAGCATGCCACAGAGCCACCCACAGCAACCCTGGTGGGCATTCCCTGCAGTGCACAACAGTGGGCACCTCACTATGTGGAACAGCCCATACCTCAACAATGCCTGATATTGTTTCCGGTGTGACTGATGCTCTAATCAGTGCTGTTACATTGGAGATCATACCGAAGAGACTAAGAAGCTTGGGTCGGTCAGATTTGTGTTGAATAGGTTTGTTTCTGACAGGTGGCATACAGCAATGTGTAAACATCCCCTGATCACATCACTAACAACCACTACCACAGAACAGGACTAAGGGTTGGGTCATACTGGAACACAGATATGTTTGGACAATGTGCTCATTGTGATGGTTGTGGTGGAAATCAAAAGCGTTCACAGCTGCTTCAGATGAGCACAGACCAAAAAACTAATCTTTGTAGAGGGGGGAGATGCAATAACTTTAAAATTGGGGAATAACAATGCACATTTTCAAACACGCTCCCCTGGACGACATTCATAGAGATGCACATGGCTGCAGAAAAATAAATTTATGGCATGCCACCATGCAAAGAGCACATGAATCTGTCCCCCCAATGAAAGGATGCTATAATGTAACTCGTAGATGTGACAACGCTTCAAACAGGTGCAGGTCTTTTGTTTTTGGCATGCAATCGTATTTTACCCCTTGAAAGTGAGTATGAATTATGAGCTCTTACAACCAGTGAATCATTTGTGGCATATATAATTATCCCCACCACACACACACACACACACACACACCCACACCCTGTACCTCTCCTCTGGTGCTGTGCTCATACTTGCAGGTTGATAACCCTGGTGGAACCAGGGGGGAAACAGAGGAGGAGGTCTAATATAAATATACTTTTCCTGAAGGAGTATCAATTTAAATGTGAGCCACGATGTGATGTTCACTGAGTTAACTTTTGGAAATATTGCTTGTTATTTTGCCAAAAATCCTAAAATCCTAAAACTAATGCCAGTGAAAATCCAGTATTAGGACAATAATGCATTACATTTTGAATTGTAACATGTCTGAATTTTGTATTTTCCTTTACAAAAATAAAGGCATATGCATCGTAAATTGATTCAGAAAAGGCACAAAGGTACTATGCAACCATCTGACAAACATTTCAGATGGAGTATACTGGCATCTTGAGAGTCGACTAGCAGATTGGAAATGCTATAATTCAGCACAGCCCTGCTTTGAGCATTTTCAAGCTTATGCAATTATAACAGCTTACGCATAAAATTTGACCTGCGGACATTAATGTCTGTGCTTTATTTATTGGCAACACATAAAGAGACATTTCACTCAAAGCTGTAAACGTTGGCACCAGGAGAAATGTCAAGGGATGGAGAAAGCCATTAGGAAACGTCCTCTGGAGAACATGAATGTCTGTACAAAATTTGATGGCAATTCACTTGATAGCTGTTGAGATATTTCAGGTAGCAGACACAATGAGATCTCCTTCTCTAAAATCGTGACTCTGGCATGGCTAAAAATATAAAGCATAGGTGAGTGCATCCCAATTGGCTGGGCTCTCACATCATTAAAATTGCATACACAAGTCAATGTGTCCCATTTGTGCTGTTCAAACACTATCACTGTAATAGCTTCAGAAAAAGGGGGATTTGTTGGATTAAATACACATTTTTCTTTCTTAGTTTGAAATGCAACACAGCTACACATGCACTTCACATGCTTTTTCACAGTCTGAAGAGATGTTTCACTCGGTTCAGAAGGTTATCATGAGCTTAATTCCCTTTTTTTAAAATGCATTGAAGGCAACTCCAGTCAAGGTGAATGGACACAAATGAATGCATGCCTGATGGCTGTCCTGTGAATGAATTACACCAGCATTAGAAAAATAATTTTTGGAAAACACAGCCAGTCTCTACTGATCTAAAGAAATCCACTGAAACCTCCCACACTCTCATACTGTATTTTCTTACACAATAGTTACAGATGGCTGAATGGCCTCAGAAATATGCTTGTGGTAATAAATGTCTCTTTTATGTATTCATTCAGTGGTGATTACTATAGACACGGCGCAATACACTCTTGTGGTCCACTTGTTTGGGGCTATTATCTCAATCCTGCACAAGACATTAAACCACAACTTGATATAGCACAAAGCAAACAGCAATAAAAGCAGCGTGTCTACACTTTTTTTGCCGGTGGCATCAAAGCACTGCTTTGTCGTCAATAACCCATGCAGCACAGCTGGCGAGTGTGTGTAGAGTGGCTCACAGTGTTATGATTTTTCCTGTTTCCAACACAAGATGCCAAGCGAGTGATCAAACCCCAAACCTTCTGTTATCAACGCTGAGTCCTTCTAACTGAGCCACACTGTCATTAATTCTCTGTGTCACTGCCAAATGTTTAGAGAATGCATTTTGTTCACTCCTCCTATTGCTCCTTTTTTCATAACTCATTTCTATTCTGTGGGTGTTCACACATCATCTTGATCATTTTGTTAGCCGTGCTAACGGTGTGGCCCAGGTCCACCACCCTTGTTCACACTAAAATATCTCCAGACTATTTGATGGATTTTTTTGACATTTTGGGCAAATGCAACACGTTCACCAGAGCGTGAATCTCCTGTCAACTTTAGGGATGCAATGAGGCTGGCGTGCGATTTTTGAAATGATTCAAGAGCTTGTGTATAGATCGCAATTAATTTTGTTAGAGACATTGTTGTCACTTTCATTATCCCCTGACATTTCACCTACAGCCTCAAAACATGCAAAAACAATGACATCCCATCCGCCTCAGTTGTAATTAACAAATGGCAGGTAAACATGTTTAACATTACACCTGCATAACATCAGTGTGTTAGTAGTGTCACTGTGAGCTTGTTAACATACCAGCATTAGCATTTGGCTCAAAATATTACTCTGCAGCCCCTAGCATAGCTGCTGAACAGCTGCAGGCAGACAGGACCCCCCCTCAGGCCAAACATGGCCCACCAACAAATACTTACACCAACAGACAAAAGTTTTACATTTTTCATTAAATCATGGTTTTTCATAAACAATTAATTTAGATATAAATATGAATACAGATTTACAGTAGGCGAATGCCACATAACATTAAAAATGACCCATTGTGAAGACAAGCCGCCTGAACAACCACTGTTTTATCAGTTACATCTCTGGACTCATAAACTATACAGTCACATACATTTTGTAATTTAATAAGTAATGACCACAGCTCTCGTTACTCACAGGAAATACAATCTGCATTCAGATAAAACCCCAGAAAGTGTCATGAAATTGTGTTATTCTTAAATAACTTCATATTCAATATAGGCCTGCGTTTCTAAACTGCTGTCCAAGCCCCCCTGAGTGAACAATGTTGAAAAAACTGAGAACCAACTGCTGACTCCTGCTGAAGAGTCTTAGCCTTGTTTATAATTTAGTACAGTACCTACATACAGTACAATGAGGAATTCAGTTGAATTCACATCAAGGTACAGAAATACTATAGGGAATAACGTACATGTGGCTTTAAAGGATAGAAGGAAGCAGCTATAACCTGTATTGAAGCAGAGCTCAAGCACCTGTCAATCAATGCCAGACAGGCTATTACAGAGCCAGTCGTCTGGTCTTGTCCAGCCGCTGGCGTTCAAGGCAGTCGGACGTTTCCCCTGGACAGTACTCAGCCTCAAGGTTAGACAGCTTTTCACTGAAGCTCTTTCTCATTCATTCATGCTTATTCTTTCCCTCTACCCCTCCCATTTCCCTGCATCTCATCTCTCTTCTATTATGATTTCATACCAGCTGTCTCTAACTCTTTCTCTCCCCCTCTTTCTTTCTATCCCTCTATCGACTTCTTCCTGCCCCCACCCCCACTTCCTCTTTCAGCCTGATGAAGTCAGAGAGCAGCTCGGGTATAAACAGCCACTGCAGGCCATCCATAGTGATCTCATTACACAGGACTGCAGGGGAAACTGTCTTAACCAATTTCACAACTACCCTTCCTTAAGCTCCCCCTCCCTTTTCCTAGATACATCAGGGTCAAGTAAGCAATTAAGGGGCCAATTGTCTAAACGGGATGCCAGTTGAATTGAAGAAACAGAAATGATGCAGCAAGCCTGGACAGTTTCCAATTAAGCATCAAGGAACAACATGAATGCCCTCTAATTGTTTTGCACTTGCAAACCTCTTGAGTGTAACTTGTGCAATGGCAGTATTAACCCATATTATAGCAATAATTAAGAAGCTGACTGGAAGGAGCACTAAAATATGCATTATTCTGTGACAGCACTTTATTAGACAATAATATTTTAATTGCCTGAAAACTGACCATGAATGGCAACAAGAGGAATCATTAGGAGGGAAATGAAAAACAAAGAGACAGTATAGATAGATGTTACACTTCATTAAGCTCTATTCCCCCGTGTGACCAGCTCGTCATAAATGTACACATATTTGCATAATGTTTCCTAACTGATCAACCACAAAAGAGCAACTGCCTCAGTAATTAAACACACAATGCTGACTTATTATTCAATTAGCAAAAGAAGTAATTTCCCAGCAATTAACAGTCTGTATAAAACGATAACTTTGGGGAAGCCAAAAGCCATGAGTCCCACACAAAGAAGGCTTCCATTAAACCTAATGGAAGCCTTTGCACATTAATGTGCAATCATCTGGGTGTGTGCAAACAATGGTGTATTTACAGAAACTGGGTTATGGAGCAGGGTGTTTTCAGGGATGGACAGAAACAATAATTCAGGCCATTTGATTCCATCTCGGCCACTTCACAGTGCAGGATAAAATGAACAGAGAAAGACTAATCAGGAAATGTCCCGGTGCGTCTGATGACCTCCGCCAGTCTGTTTGTTTGCAAAAGCCAGTCATTGTCACACATGTATCTGCTTTCTGCTTTGGCGTTGTTGGAGTTATGACTGTTCATAAACTCAGTGAATCTCAATAAAGAAAAATTGCTGGTAAAATGGTCCAAATGAAACCCAGTGTGCACTGAGAAAGTCATAAAATAAACTTCTTTGTGAAAGTTTAGAAATGCAATCAGTAGTTTTGTTTCAGTCACAGCAGCTGAATCACCTAAAACGCCGCAGCTTCTCTTTGCAACAACATCATAGCTCTGAAAAACATCCATAGCTTTTTCTTTTTTCTTTTTTACAAAGCATCTTGTCCCCCAGTAAACACCAGTGTGTGAATGTCTTCTTACCGGATGTTATGGGATTTGCGTTTGATCTCGTTCCAGCAGAGGTTCATGTCTCCTGTTTGGTGTGGGCCACCTCCTCTCAGTCTGCGGCACTCGGTCCCCTCCTCCTGCCCCTCACCGTCCACTGTGGACTGGCACGGCACACAGTGGCATCCCGGCCACGAGGGCCGCCCCGCAGCTAAACACAGGGAAGGAACAGTCAGTTCCGCCCCAGTGAGTATTACAGTCCACTATGGATTAACACAAATAAACACATTCATCCCACCAACCCAATTCATGGACACTGGAACACAATATTCAAATTAAGCAATATTACCCGAGAGGGTGTGCTTTAACGTCATTTGAGCACGACGGTGATGCCGCAAGCATCACTGAAGTGCTCAAATGACGTTTAAGCACACCCTCGAGGGTAATATTGCGATTATACAACAATTACCAACATAATAAAGCGTATAATTAAATAAATATTCATGTTGATGGACGTTTTGCTCTCAAAATTTAAAGTTTTTTGCGAGTGTGCTTCCCGTTTCCATGGAAATAAATGGGGTCTGACTAATAACTGAAACACAATCAGTCACATCAGTAGACTCCTATGTGTAATGGAACGTAGTTCACCTCTACAGCAAATAGTCCGAACCTTAGTAACGACCTAGCAACAGAAAGGATTTTCTAGTCCCAGATGAGTGAACTCTGAGCTGACGTTCATGTTTTAACGCGGTCTCGGACTTTTCCGAACTAAATCAACACTGCACAAACTCGCCCAAGTTATGACAAAGATGACGTTTTTTTCCGTTCACAGATGTAGCTTCTACAACCGCAAACTCTGCATGTAAATTAAGTTATAGCGCCGTGTCGCCGACACAGCTGATAGAGAAAGCCAAACGATCCTACTCCAGATTATTTAAAAGCCCAAAAGGCGCAAGCAAGAGAGAGGGAGAGAGAGAAACATACAGGTAATCACCTCCGTTTTATCCAATGAAATATTCAGCTCCAGGCCATATTTAAAAAAAAAAAAACATATTCACCGCGATCACAACTCGTGTCTCTCCGACTTTGTAACGTTACACACATGGGAGGGAGACAATCCTCTCGGCTGTAACGGGGAAGTTTACAATATATTAACAAAAAATAAAATAACATAATTGTTCTATAAATGTGACTTTGGTAGCTGTCAGGAACAACCTACAGGAGGTCAATGTAGTTTGTGATTTATTTTCACGAGTAATAAATTACGTTTTTCAAAATAAAAGGGGGAAAAGTCCATGTTGCCATGGAGATGTGTAAACAACACATGACATGGCGAAGTAATATTTTCAGTGATAAGTCAGCCGTGCTGTAATGCTGATTTGAGCACGTTCTAAATGTCTTATTGACCAATCAGATTGCTTGGTCGGAACTACTTGTTGTATAATACCTGTTATCTCTGTGTGAAAAAACACACAACAAACAATTAATGGGTCATTCTTCAACTACGGGCAAATTTGGTCTTGAAAATTTTAGAAAATCAAATGTATATTTTGAGACATTTTTTCAGATGTTTTACTTCTCAGTTATGTATAGAAACACATTCTGATAGCTGTTGTGATAAAATTATTTAGATAATATAAGATTTTTGACATTTTAGTCTAACATTAAGTGGAAAGCGTCATTTCCATCACACCACAAAAAAGTTGTTTTTCCAAACAAAATTATGAAAATAACACATTTTCAGAGCATTTATTGTAATTTCAGCTGCATAATTTCCAAAAGTGCAAAATATTATTAGTTTGACTGTTAATTTTTATGAATTTTATGTGAAAATGTGTAATGTGATGGAAATGACAATGTGTGGTGGAAAGGACTTCATGTGTTGGAAATGACATTTGACATACAAATTGCTGAGTCACCTCCAAAAAAAGTGATGGAAATGACTGTTGTGGAAATGACATTCTGTCACATTTTTAAAAAAAATCTCATGCTATATTGGCATGATGATCTCAGCTTTAAAGCTATCAATAAATGTACACAAAATACACAATATCAAATATTATTTTTTACATTATTTGTACATTCAAAGGAAATATGAGCTGTTTGGAAATGACGACCAATAAACATACTCTTTGTTTTCAAAACATTAAACCTTGATTTTCTCTAGTTTCAGTTCCTTCCAGGGAGCCAACTCTGCTCTCCAGCCATGTGCTCTCCTAACAAAGACTGTTAGAGTAATTAGAACTATACTTAACCTTTAAAAAACATCCCTAAAGTTACATTTTGTGGCGTGTGGTGGAAATGACTGAGACCTCAAGGGACAGGTGTTCTTTTTATCAAAAAAGACATAAAACACTAATATATCTTACAATACATGATACATTTCATTAAAATAGGGATTTATGTACCACTTGTCTATAAAGTTACTATTAGATCACAATTAAATTCAACGTTAAGAGGGATTGAATGTCACAAATCTGGGCCAGGGACAATGGGAATATAGTTAAAACAATACATATAAACCTATGATTTATACAGTAAAATTAATAAGTTATCTATAATTAATTTTTTCAAAGTTCCTCTTGATGTCATGTAAGTGTGCCAAAAATAAAAAACAAGAAATGTGTTTCAGTTTTTGTTATATCTGCCAGGGACACAAATTTGCCTGTAGTTGAAGAATGACCCTAATACAATAGGACCACCAGTCTAAAACATAAGGAATACCACACAGAAGCCTTCATCATCCAGCAGGTTTGTCCATTGGCCACTCAAATACATGTTAGCGCACAATCCTATTCGATTAGCCTATACTTATTGAAATGAATGCTGTTTTTTCTACTTGAGGATTATCATAACAGATTAAAACAATTGCCACAGTGATAACTTTCCAAAGCAGATGTATAGTATTAGACTTTGTGCTTTGCTTTGGTCCCAGATAAACTTTTAAACTCATGGGTCTATTACTCAGACTTATTATCTTGCCGGTAGGCTACCTGTGGCAGCCCCTAGAGTTTTGTTTTGGTTTTGTTTTTTAAAATTGCAGAGCTGCTTCCAGATATCTACTTAGGATGGGTGGCTGAAAGCAGCACATAATAAATACTAGATATAATATAATAAATTAGTAAGGAGGAGGGTCAAAAGCAGCTCAACTGCCAAGTTGTGCAGCCTTAAAAATGGAAGGAGTATGGACTAAATTCATATTTCATTCACTATGATGCTTTGCCTAAACTGATAGTACCAAACTTTTATGTTAAGAAAATCAAACCTACAGTACATACTTCGGAATAGACAGGACCTTCACTAATATTGTAGTTTCATCAGCTCTTTGGGACGAGGCCTGATCCAGGTCGGAGTCAGGGGAAGCCCGGGAACACATTAATCCTTTATTTTAGAAGATTCATCTAGTCTAAGGCTAGAAAATGTATAGCCCGTCGAGGCCAGAACCTCTGGTCCGTCTGCCATGGAGTGACTGAGCGTTAATCAATCAGGATTGATAAAACAATAAACAAGCAAACAGATACGACCAGCAGCCTCTATCAGCCTGTAGTGAATAAACCTACCATGGAAAAGGTGCTAAAAAGATGTTAACAATGTGAAAATACAAAAATCTAGCTAACAAATGTGAGTCACATTGAATACGTTTCTCCTGTGTGTAAGATAGAAAACCTGAATCAGGAGACACCAACATTTTATCCCATTATTCCATTCCATTAAACTCAGGGAAACAAACGCAGACAAAAAGCCTGTTTTCACAGTCTTTCAGAGTGAGGGGGCATGTAAGGCTAGACTTGAAGAGGTGCAAACCCCTTGACAGAGCTGAGGGGGGAAAAGACAGCCCACGCACAACCACACACAAGCACTGTTGCACACACACACACCATTCTGGGCAGAAGAAGCTTTGCCAAGTTCATAGGTCATGATAAATCTTGTGTTTGGCCATCGGGCTGTCAGAGGCTTCCTTTCTATTCTGTTCATTTTATACCTTCGCAGCAGCTGGGCTTCTCAACTAACACCCTCAACCTTATAACACATACAGTACACACACACACACGTCAATGACCAGGAGCTTCCCTTCTGCTTGGTCAGAAGGCTCTTATCACATCGTTTTTTAAACTGGTCGATATGTTTCCTCCCTGCAGGAAGAGGACACAACCTCTAACCTTTGCAGCGAGAGTCATCTCATCCTTCTGAATCCATCTCATGCTACATAAACACACATAAATTACACTCACTTACAAACAACAGGGTCATGGTGGGTTTTCTGTGTTAATGAGTTTTACATCCCACTTCTGTTCAAGGACTTCCCTCCTGAGCTCAGGTGGTTTATCTAAAACAAATTGAGCCCGAAATGAACCAGGAAGGCAGAAGTTTTTTTCTTCTTTTTGCAGTGTCAACATCTGAGTGAACGGCTCCCCAGCGAGAGGGAGGGAAAGACTTCCTCGCAGCATACTCATCCTCTTTCTTTATCTCTACCGTCCTCTCACTCCTCTTTCCATATTCATTTTTTTTCTCTCTACCTTTCTGGTTTGTTCTGCAGACAACATCACCTCAGATTGGCTGGATGTTGGGGGTTTTTTTTTTTCAGTTTCACATGAATCATCACCATTTCGTTCTCACTCCTGTCTCCCGTTATCTCCCCACTTCCTTCCCTGCCTTTTCTTCTTCAGACAACTCCTGTTAGTGTAGGTGAGTCTTGTGTGAATCAGCAATCCACTGCACATCTCACCCACTCTGCGCTGCTCTCGTCTCTTTCTCTCCGCCGGTAATCAGAGGTCACGTGTGGCTGTGCACGCTTCCTCACTTGAGCTCCAATACCTAATGGCATAAACACCTCCGAGTTCTGTGCGCAGATTTGATTCATGTCACAGTTCAGGGTTTTGTGAATAAAACATGGCTGTGGATGCAAACAAGGCAGCAGAAGCCACGCGTGACACAATGAAGTTTAAGTGCAGGATGGCGGCATGATTGTTTGTTTGCTTTGGAAAGCTGCCTCTCCAAGATGTGAAATGGAGTTGAACAATGACAAACATCAACCACACCACTGCTAGCACCAAGACAACACCCCCGCGGGTGAGAGATCGCTCAGAGAGAGAGAGAGAGAGGCTTGTTTCTGTGGTGAGGAGTGAACTGAGTGACAGACAGCCCTGTCGGTGACCTCAAATCTCTCCTCTCTGAACTATTTCTCAGATAGCTTCTTCATATCATACATCACTGCACCTGGAAGATTGTATTTATAAACTTGTTTAAATATTTAGAAAATCAGCCCTCGTTTTGGATGCAGGAAACATTAAAAGCCATCACAAAAGGGAAATGATGTCTTCAAAAATCATGTCACACAGATGTCTCTATTATCGCTGTCTCGTATAGGCACACGTCTGCATCACGCGGGCATGTATCGGGCCACGGTGGGAGACATTCGGTGGGTCTGTCTCCCGTTTTAAACTTCAGAAACATGAGTCAAGCTTTAAGCATGCATTATTTACTGCCTTGATTGGATGTGGCATTGCTCAGTCAAGCGTGTGTGCTGCGTGTTTTCCAAAGATGCTGGAAAAACCAGCAGAGATTTCACTGACATGCCACAAAGTGACACAGACAATATTCATCTTGCTGCTATGGCTACAGCCGTCACCCCCATGTGCTCATGACTGTTTCCTACAGTAAAAAAATTGCTTTAACACTTTCAAAATTGACCAATTATAGGAACAGCACAGACAGAATATCCGCCTCTTGTCTGCGTTCCGCTCTTTATTTCCTGACCACTCCAGCCAAGGCAACCTGGAAGGACATTTTTCAGCCACTACGTGCATTTTAAATCAAAGGACTTGAGGATGATAAAAGATAGCACACAAAGCTTTTCTGGATTTCACAGCAAAAGAGAAAAGACAGTTGAACTGTGCAGATAAAGCACCAGAGGATCAAAGCCACTGTGCCGCTACACCATGTCTACACGGTGATATTAATCTGAAGGAATCATGACTATAGCTCAGATATCCTGAGAAGCAATACGATAGCTAGGATTTACTCTCATTACTGGAGCTCTGCCGACAAATGCAATTCTTTCACAATGTGCAGTGCCTACCTTAATAGTGCAGACTTCCTGCGTCGTTATGACTCCAGTCTCAGAATCATGTAGTTAAACTTGTCACTGAGGGTAAATGAGTGTTGAAATTATTTGCCCTGTCTGCTGGATGGCTTAGCAGAGAATGCTGAGAGAAGTTGGACATGCAGAGGAGGATAAAAGAAACTAAAGGAGAGAGAGATGGAGGTAGGGAGGGAGGGCGAGGAGGGGAAGACAGACACAGATATGGGGAGAGATGGGTGACCTAATAAGCAGAGACTTCACTCTTGGTCAAAGACTTCTCTGTCCTTGCACATTCCTGCTCACACCTACTTTCCAAACCCCACCCCCCCCCCCCCCCCCGCCTCCTCCACTCCCCAGGAAGAAAAGGCCATCTGCCTGATGTCCTTCGACCCACACACGCACTGTGACCAATGCGCAAAAAGCCTGCATTAGCGTCTCTGAGTGCAGTGTCCAGTCATAGAAAAATAAAAATAAAATACTTTCTCATATCTCTGCAGCAGATTGCAGATTGCAGATTGCATTCAGGTGGCATTTTACAGTACCACAGCACACGCAGCTGATAATAAGGAGTGCAAGGGTCGAAGTCACAGCTCAGCGAAAGACAGGAATAAAATAACAAGGTAGGAAAGGTTATGCAAGAGATTTTTTAAAATGAAGAGCAAGTAAAACTTTATTTTTGCCATTTTTGATTCGGAACTTTCTGATGTTGGATTAGATAATAAGTCGGTCAGTCCATCACTTTGTTCCCCCAAAATAAAAGAAAGTACCAGCTGGTCACACAGTGATTCATGGGCCCCAGAGGACGAATCCTAAACAGGCTGCATTGGTACTTCCCGGACGCCCCAATGAAGTTGAATTTTTTGGCCGTGCTGTGAATTCACTGCAACTTTATAGGCTCTGACAGCCTCTGACTTTTTACATTGCTGTGATGGGAGCATGTCATGATTTCAGCATTTATGGGGTCATAGTTTGAAACATCTGGGCAACTACTGTACGCCTTCCAGTTGTGGGGTATTTATCACAGTCATTATCGTCAAATTTAAAGCAGACAATCAACCCCGCTCAGCATCAAATATAAACGTTGGTTTTCATCAAGCACCATTATCAGGCAGCAAATGTTAACTTGCTAAAATGCAAAATATGTAAGTCTGGGAACAATTTGAGATTTGGACGGTTCACCTACAAGGCTTTAACAGGATATTCATAACATTTTGGTTACATTTCACTAATCTTTGTCGAAATATCATAAGCTAAAATAATGTACAGCTGTATATAAAATACTCACTTTATGAATGGTAATATCTAGGATGAGACTTGGCAAAACAGTATACTGCTGAACCTCAGATGATAACCTGTTGAAATACAAATTCTGTGGGTGGACTTTCCAAATAAACACCAATACATGCTGTCTTTCACATGAGAGACCTGGTTGAAATGGTTGTGTAGTTATCAGCCACATAAAAAGAACATTTAATTGTCAATTTATTTCTGAGCTTTCACAAATACCTCGGTAAACCAGCACCTGAGAGGAATAAAAAGAGACACTTTAACTGAAGCGCTCACATTCTTCAGGAGAGATGTTTGGTATTTGGGTTTGAGTGTCTGTTCTGACGGCAGTGTTTCCAAATCAAGTTCATCTCGAAGAGGCTGCGCTGAATGACAATGCTCTTTTGCAAAGTTCAGAACAGACTCTTTGTCCTCAGATTACACAGAAGATTTTCCATCCAGATGCTTTCGAACTAGAGATGGATCCTATAGGACCCTTTGGCTTGTGATGCCTCCTCACAGGTTAGGACCTTACTGTACATGAATTCTGAGTATATATTTTTTGCATTGCCTCTTAGGCTTTGAGACACAAAATGGGAAAAAAAAACTAAATCATTCTTCATTCTTCTTCCATCTTTATCAAAATCTTTATATTGGGATCCCTTGCATAGCACTGATCACAATTAACTGTTCACAAGTGAAACTTAAAAACAGAAAACATTCAGGATGGGGCAAAGGTCTTGTCAAACATTTTCTTCTTGGGCCCTTAATCAGATATGAGGCATTCATATAAAAATATGAATCAGAAGTGACAGATGGAGAGTGATGGTACTGAAATGGAACTAATTTCGTACTGTAATTGCTAACACATCCTTCTGTGAGCGGGACAAAGCCACCCACAATTACAACACTCCACAGAAGTGATAAAGCCATTATGCACTGTCCAAAAGAACTGGCAAACGTTGATACGGACGCCCAGAACTCAGAGGCTGGGCTTCACTGAATGTGCCGAGCACTGATTTAACTTCAACAAATAAATGCCAAGCCAGCAATGACTCAGTGAGTGTCAGTGGCCAGGAGGCTGGCTGCTGGAAACTGAATACAAGCCGCTGCAAGTGATTCTGAGCCTTTCTGCTAATGTTTGGCAGGATGTGTGTCTGTGTGTCTGTGTGTGTGTGTGTGTGTGTGTGTGTGTGTGTGTGTGTGTGCGTGTGTGTGTGTGCGTGTGTGTGTGCGTGTGTGTGTGTGTGTGTGTGTGTGTGTGTGTGTGTGCGTGTGTGTGTGTGTGTGTGTGTGTGTGTGTGTGTGTGTGTGTGTGTGTGTGTCCTGGCTTGTTTCAGAAGCAGGCTTCTGGCTTTGTGCCTGATGGGGGTTAGTGGACGTTGGACCACTGCCTCCTTGCTGCTCTGTCCTGCTGTCCCCCAGCCCCTCAACAGCCACCAGTTACAAAAGAAAGGGAAAAAAACACATACACACACTCTTAGACACACACATGTATGCACACACCCCCTCCAGGTCTGCCCCCCCCCTGCTGCTGATGCAGGATGAGCGAGCTGAGCTTCCCATCACAGCTGCAACCGTCACACACTGCTGGAGAGACTGGAGGAACTCCAGTGTCACAGCACACACTTATTTGCAAAAGCAGACTTTTATATAATTTATTAAATAGTCGGCACAGACACACACACACACACACACGCACACACATACTGTAAGAAACAGAAACACACACACACTTTCAGCTACATCAGCAACAGTACAACTCCCCCATACACACACACACTCCGGTGTCCTTTTGTCTATAGACATGTGACGCAGTGATTTGCGATATGAAGCAAGAGCAAGGAAAGACTTTCACTCTCCCCCTTCGGGCTCTCTCACTCCTGTTCTCCCATCACGACAGCACATTGTCATGCTTGCAGTGTTTTGCCCTCTAACCAGATATTTCATTACCCTTCGTACTTTATTATCTTTTCAATGACAAAGTAATTTCCCTCTGGAGAAAACATGCCATCCGTACACTTATTTATATTTACATGGCACCATTAGTTTTTACTTTTTTTTCTCTTTTCTTTTTTTTTTTTTTTGCCCTGAAAGGATGGCTCTGAAGAAAGAGCTTGGAGACGAAATAAATAAGAGCTCAGCTGACGTTAACATCATTACCGCTGGGGGTGAAAGAGGGGAAGTGTTATTTGAACACTTTAAAGGACACGCATTGTGTTGATTCTGGCATCAGGTGAGTAACGGTGATGCTTTTCATTTAACTGTATGATGAGTTTAGTGCTTCTGGAGCAGCAGTGGAGCGTCAGCTGATGGTCTGAAAATATTATTCTGTGATAATTTGTTTTAATTTCCATGTGTGTGTGCATATGTGTGTGTGTGTGTTAATGGATTCGAGTCTGTGTGCTGTTCTCATTGTGTCCTCCTGAGGTGATACTGTATGACTCACACAGAAAATTTAATTTAGTCTGTTATTGACTTTTAACACTTAATTACACTTAAAATGTTAAATACTCCGAGCCTCAGCCACCTAGGCTGTGGGGAAGAAGCTGAGCTAATCCAAAACTGTTCGTTCTTCCAACTGGGAACAAAGTACTGCACTATAGCTGCTTAACTGATCCAGAATCTGAAGAAATTGCTAAAATTATTGTTAAGGCACCAGGGACGTGACGAATAAAAGACACGAAAATGCAAAACATCAACCATTCATAGCAGCCGCTATGCAATATGTGACTGACGCCACAATTATAAACCAAAGTTTTGCTTCGTGCCGGGTTGTTCGTTGCCTCCATGTCATAACTTAAAACTGTACAACCATGGTTGAAGCGCATGTTCTAGAATAATCTTATTAATAATTTATACTAAAATGTGAAGGATTTTTTAAAGGCGTATAGAAGCGCAGTTGGTCCAGCACCCACCCGACTTCATTTTTTGCTTTGCCATTAGGAAAAGCCATAAAAATGTCTAAAGTTTGCGCGGTCTACGGCTGTACCAACTGGTCAAATCGGGAAAAAAACAGAGCTACTTATGAGTTCCAAAAGTAGTAAAACACAAGGGGGAGAATTTTAAAAAATTCACCAAAAAACGGCGGCAGACATGCATTGAAAATCTCTGCTTTAAGAGAAGAGAAGTCAAACGACAATATAGCAAGAAAATATCTGGACACTTCAGCAACACCAGTGATGCACAGTCTCTCTGGCGCGGCATCCAAATCCTCAAAGCTGTAACAATAATACCAGTCCTGAAGAATCCCCACCCATCAAAAATATTGCACAGTTTCTCTATGGCCAATTGAATAACCCAGACTTACAGTATTAACACATCCAGTGATGTCAAACTCACTTTCATTTTAGCTCTGTTTTTGGTCTCCACCAGCTCCTCACATACAGTATTTGGGTCTGTTGTTTCTAAATGCTAAACTATGGTCACTAGCTAGTTGCCAATAGAACTGTTCAGTACTTGGCAAGTGGGGTGCAGTGGGTTTATCATAGCTTTCTGCTGAAAACAGCTGAAAATCTCTGGAAATAACTTTACACAAGAAGTGAGAGTGAACCAAAAAAGTTGCAAAGTTGCAGCCGTAAGACCAAAACAACTAAGTGAAAGGGATTATAAAAGCATGAGCAGGGGGAGCCCATAGAGTCGGGTGATATTTCTCTCAGCCTGACGCTATAAGGGAAACCTTTCACATTACAAGTGGATGTTTGATTCACAGTTAATGCAAATTCATCTTTTACTTTGGCAGCTTTAGCAGCTTTAAGCTTTTATGTCAACGGGCCAATGCTCTTGACTTTTTATCAAAGCTCCAAATATTTTCTAATGCAGTCGCTGATGATTTAACCAAAGGAGTTTGAAGTGCTCCAGATGCCAGTAACCTAAAATATGCAAGAAATGGACATAACTTTTATACTTCAAAAACTCAGGGCTCTATGAAAAACTTCTCTCACTTCATAACTTAATCCCTGTTCTTTCAAGATGCTGCCACCCGTTTATAGAGAACTAGATTTGTTTTGCAAACATTCCTAATACAATGAGTGTTTTTTTTCTCTTGTTTGAAGAAAACAACTCTTTTAAGGCTTAATAGCAAACCAAAATCTCAGATAGAGTTATTTTTGCAGCATGCCCTGAGTGGTCTCTGCATCAAACAGCTCTCGCAGCAAGGAATGAAACAAATGTCCACTTTACTCAGCTGTTTTGTCACAGACGGCATCCTAATGAGCTTATTGTCAAACACTTTCCATTTTTTATTTCATACAATCAACTCCATCTCTCCTGCTGTCTCTCCTTTTCAATATAATTGAATTTACAGCTGTGCAACCTTAATGAAATCTGAAAACCTCATGCAGTTTCACATATAGCTTATTTAACCCTAATGCATTTCAATCAGTGTGTGAGCATGTGCGTGTGTGCACGCTTTGCATGCAAATACCCACCTTAAGATTCATATGTCATCTGTTCAATTTATAACTAATGAACAGAGCTTAATAGAGTTAAGATGTAAAGGGCTGTTTCTATTCTTGAATGATGACATTTGAGATATTTCATCTTGTGTCAAAAAAAAAAAACTAAACAGCTCCTTTGGTATAAAATGGTTTCTGAAAATGACAAGCAGGTATAAATCAAAGTAACAAATTAAAAACAAAAGACCACAGGGCTTGAAATTACCAGCAAAGGGACCAAAGAGAAAAAAGAAAAGAAAAGAAAAGAAAAGAAAGAAAGAACGAACTCGCCCATTGCATGTTCAAGCTCATTACTAAGCAAAAGCAAAAATGCTGATTAACTCAACAGATTGGAATACTTTTCTCGAGTGAATAATTTCCAGCACACCTTTGGCAAACTTGAGTGAGCAGACTGAAAAATACAAAACATGCACTGAGAAAGGCAGAGGCACAGCTTTGAGGCTGAGCAGCCAGATGCAAAAAAAAAAAAAGTCCAATTCTGTTGTGGTTTGGAAATATGATAAAACGGGTGATATCCAGTTCACTAGTCTGTAACCACAAAGAAGTGCCCTCAATGTCCTGATAATGTCATTTTCATTGTGTGAGCCATGTACAATAAAATGTTTAGTGATGCAATGTTGTGCTTAAGATGTATGCTATCCTTTTAGTCTACAGTGGTGTAATACATGAAGTATGTGACAAGGCAACTGGCAAAGAACTAAAGCACAACAGCAAAGCAGCACACCACTAAAGACGATTTAAGTCAGTGCATATTTTAAACAGATTATTTAGTCAGTCCTTTACAACTATATCAAAATGAGCCAAGACAAAAAAAAAACTTGAGTCTCTAAGGAGTTTATATTATGGCCTCAGCTGTATTGTTTGGAGTGTCGTACAAAATTTAAAAACTCCACAAAGTCAATAAATTAAGCGAGTCCCTTGTGTTTTAAATTCCCATTTACTAACAAGTGCATCTGCTCTGTTTAGTGTTAATTAAAGAAAATTAACACAAAGAAATGCATGTAGCGCCTTACAATTACTGTGTAAGCAACGCTGATTAAAAGTCAACCCTGTCATTGCTTCCGTATGCGCAGTGATGTGTGGAGAGGGAACGCCTGGTTCAGAAAAGAGGTAATTTCACAAACCCCAGTCGAAATCCCTGCTAATTAAGACGAGTTTCTTCCATTGCGAAGACGACGAGATGAAATATTCAGCTGGGAGAGAATTCACATTCAGAGTCAGCTCAAGTTTAAAACAAAAAAAGATGTTACTTTTATCCTTCTGATAGTTTCTCTCACAGGTTTTCTGGTTAATCACACCTTTTCTCCCACAGAGCTCCCACAATGACATATTCATCAGGCTGCTTATAGAAAATTGTACCATAACTGAATTTATTGCAGCTCTGGTACTTCTACTTCTAAGGCCATGAATCATTACCAGTTATATGACGATCATGGAGACAAAAGAAGTTAAAATACAGCTACACAATTAAATTCTGTTATTTCTGGACTTCCACAGAGAGGTGAGGATCAGTGACCTCCAGGCTGAACAAGTCAGGGTTATGCCATCATACAAGGTCCTGAAATAAATCATGTGGTTCAGAAAACCTTGCAATTATCCTGGGATAATGATGGAAATAGTCAATCATCAATTCACATCAAAAATCACAGTTTTTGGTTTAGCAATGGCACAGCAGCTGACAACAAAATAAAAAATAATGTTTATTAAAAGCCACAGTTTTGTTATAGCCTTGTGTGTCATTTGGGATTAATAGCGCATGTAAAAAACAGATGGTGCTGCCTTGAATTGAGGCGGTTAAAGTGAGCATTTTCTAATTTGGGGTTTAAATGATTAAAATAGCAGAGGGACCATAAAGTCACAAAATAAAGGTAATAATAGATTTTTTAATTTCATTTTCACAGGGTGCGCACTGTGACCTTGTCTAACCTGACTACACATAATTTACCTGACTTTAGTTCCAAGTAATGCATTTTCCCCGCTTTCAACAATAACAGCTTTTTTTTGTTTGAATAATACAAGCCGGGCTCTAGCTGAAAAATGCCATCTAACAAACTACAGCTTGCTTTTATTTAAACAAATATATTTCTCATTACATCCAGCCAGATAGAACTGAGGGGGGTTGAATCATGAAAAATTTCAGTCTCACGCCAAGAGTTTTGGTGAAAATCTCAGCTTCTCTGATACTTCACACTTTACACTTGTTTATTTTGTTCAACAACATAGACAAATTTCTTGAATGTGTTATGTTTTTGTCTTAGCACTGGAAAGAGATAAATAAGAACAGAAAGAAGAAAATCAATCTTTTGACTCCAAATAAACGATGAAAAAAGATGAGTCAGTGCCAGGGCCGTTGCTAGGAATTCTGGACCCCCTTAAAGAATACTAAAGTGGGCCCCTCCCCCTAACTTTTCCTTTTTTTTCTTAGACTATGTATGTATTATCGTTTTTTATTTAGCCTTCTTTGTTTTGATGCTAATGCAGCATTACACTGCAAAAACTCAAGTGTCTTAGCAAGAATATTTGTCTTATTTCTAGTCAAAACAAATCTCATTATACTTAAAATAAGACTCATCATATTAAAAGTAGCTTGTTTTTAGACACTTTTTACTTCTTTCAAGCATATATTCACTTGGAATAAGTAGAAAAAATCTGATAGTGGAGCAAGTTTTCCTTCCTTATTACAAGCACAAAAAACTGTCTCACTTTGACAATATCAATGTAATGCTTGTTTTTGGTGTCTCTTCCTAATTTATTCGACGCAGATTTGTTAATGATTGTCATCTACGCTGTCATCTAGTGTTGTTTTTACAGTTGTACAACTGCTTCCTGTCAAACGTGAAGAGCAAAGTGTCTATTGGAGGTTTCTCTTGCATCGCTGCTGTGCACCTACTGTAGACTTGCAGTATAGTGGGGGCAGACAACTGACAGATTGACAGAGAGGCAGATATAAATGTGTGACATGTTACAAAACATCTAATCTAAAGTCACAACTGTGAAATCATAAAAAAGGCAAATTCCCCAGAGAGAGGTTTTCGTATCTAAAGGAGAATAAGGTATAATTACTGCATATTCAGTGCAACTGTGCACAGAGTGCCAGTATGTGCTAATGATGAACATCCGCTGTAATAAAGGCAGCAGAAAGCACAAATCAACAGGGAAAGTGCTTTAATGGATTCAACACTCCTCCAAGGCTCATATGAAAGCACGAATCTCATTATGACAGCAAGAAAAAGGCTTTTGACAAGGAACCGTGTGACATTTGGCTCAACTGTCCACACTCACTGGCCTGTCAACCTTGTCACTTCCCATTTGCTGAGGGAGCCATAGCGATTCCAATAGATGGGAATCTGTTTGACAGCTTGCTGGCCATTAAAAAGGTGACAATGAATTCCACAGAATATGTGCAGCCTGGAGTGTGAGCTGCAGCTCGAGCGTAAATCAGAGTTTGACTGAGAAAGAGCAGCACCAAGCAGCAGAGCCACTTCATCAAACAGAGGAGGAGACGCAAAACACACAGGAGACATACAAATTTAACAAACATTACAACAGAAATAGAAAATGCAGCACTGATGCTTCGGCTGTGTCACAAAACACTGGGACATTAACTCCGTGGCTGACTAACTATGTAATTGGGACAGGCACAAATCCAGTGTGAAAGCAGCTGTTTGCGTAAACAGGGTCGTGTCTGTTTTCCTCTCGCTGAACACAAATAACTTTATAAAAAAATATGTTTCAAGAATCATTTACATGCAGCAAAACAGGACAGACTAAATTGAAAACACTGGGATAAAATTGGGACAATGACTGAGCAGAAGAGGAAGAGAAAAGAGCTTAACTCAGAAGAGAAAATGAACAATTCAGATCTTCAGAACTTAACCTAAATAGCAAGTCAGACGTGAGGAAAATCAATGCCCAGGCACTGTAAGTTTGCTGATTAGCTATAAGCAGATTGCAGGTAGGCTAAAAGAAAAGGAGAGAATAATTTGTTTCCATTAGACGAATCTAGGGTGTGTTTCAATGCGCTAATGAAGAGCTAATGATAGAGGAGAGTTTAAAATATTCAGGTAGCACTCATCCGCTGTGAAACTCTGAGACCTGCATTAACATTCCTTCACCTCTTTTTACCCTTCTTCATGCCCTCGATTCAAGGTCTATTCATTTGGACTCCTTTTGATTATTGCAGAGATTCCACCCAAAGGGGAGTAAATCCTGCTGTAGACCCACACAACATTTGCCGTATATCATTACACGTGGGACAGGATTGCAAATCGGGTTGGAAAAGAAAATGCTGAGTGGGCCTTGCAAACACATTCCCAAACAAACTGTCCTTTCAGTGAAGGACAGTAGGCAGAGAGCTGGACTGGAAAGAACTGACCTGACATTTAAGGCAACTGAATATACCGTTGCATAAAAAGTGAGCTCTGAATGAATCATTTCTCCTGAGTTTGGAACAAATTTTAACCTGACGCGCCAGATGGGTTGTTTCACAGAACCATCTGGCAAAAAGTGTTGGCTTTGTTGGAATCTGTTTGAAAAAAGGCAGGAGCTGTCAAAACGGATAAATATTTGGCAGGTGATTGGATGAACCTCTTATCGTATGACGTATTAAGAGAGTGCCGAAGAGGAAACACAACAATGAGTCTGAGGATCTCTAAAAGCTGTAGTTAGCACACCGGTAGAAGATTCTTGCCGTTTTGGGAAGAAACATTTGCACATGAAAGGCAATCTTACAAATACCACAACAGTCGCTTCTCCCTAGGCGTCACCAGTCGCTCTTCAGAGGACGCTGATTGGTCTGAACCACTGTGGTTCTGCCACAAGATAACAGCTTTGAGTCTGGCAAGATGGGTTCTGGAGTGAGAAATCCAACCAACACGCAAGGTAAAATAAGTTTAGTTCATAATCAGTGTACTCCTTTGAAAACAGGCCCTTACAGGTTGGGGTGAGCAGCTTGGCTTAGATGGAAGAGTTGACAAAAAACAGGAATTTCTCAAAGGAGAAGTTATTTGTTAAATCCACACTGGTTATAATTGTAACTGTGGATGGAAACATGGTAGAGGGACAAACAACCTATATAGTCACTGTGTCCCAGCTCCGTGATAATAGTCAAAGATGATGAAGACTGAAAGCTGTTAAATGATTAGAAACAAAAAAAATTAGAAATATCTGCTCACGCAGGTGTCAGGTGTCAGGCCAGCGAAACCAAATTAATTATTCTGTAAAAGAACATTTCCACAATAGTGAAGCTGAGCCTAATTTCATTAAGTCGTGGTAAATCAAGTTGCTTTTCTGTTTTTTGTCATGTACCGATGTTTGTCCAAAAAGATTATACTTTAATCCTCTGTCTATTTAGCACAGAGGAATAATGTTCAGGCTTCAGGCTGCTTTGTAAAAATAAGGTTAATATGTGTTTAAGTCAAAACAGCAATATCAAAACATAAAATCAAGTTTGAGACCACTTTTTCTCTTGTCATACTGCATTTTCACAAAAAACAAACAAAACAAAACAAAAAAGAACATTTGTATCTGTTTAAAGCCTGTATGTATGACTGACTGTTTGTCTTTTTGGCAACACTGTTCATTATTCAGTACCGATAGGAATGATCAATAACAACTTTTATTCTAACAAGACTAAGTGTCTGCAGCCATGTGCAACTGCTGGATAAATCAAAATTTGGCCTTATGATGGTGCCAGAGCAGGGATCGACGAACTTCACTCTCTAAACAGTTTTTCTTTTTGTAGAGAGAAAAAATGTCCTGTCTGCAGTCTGGAGCTGCAAAATATATTTGGATATTTGATATGTAAATATTAATTAGCCTGTGAATACTAATAGTTCTAAATGAGTGTTCGTTCATTTATTCATTCATGTTTCACCAGATCAGAGCACCAGAGATCACATACGTTCATAGCAACACCATCTCATCTCAGGCAGTAGACCGTCTAGTGGACTTTATGTCCTCCATTGTCATTATTTTGGTCCTGTTTTTGATGAGAACGATGTTTCTGTAATTTTCTGAGCTCCCTCAGTTTTGTGTTTGAAATCTAACAGCTCTGTTATTCTAATAAATCATGTGTTCACCACCCGTGAACACCTTTCCACACCTTACTATCTCCTGAGCCGTCACAAGCCGAGTAACAGTTAAGAGTTTTGATATCAGATCCATTTCTAAAAACTGCTTTTGCTCTGCTCTGCTGTCTACCGTGCAGCTCCAAAACTATCATCTTTCTTTCATCCATCAACCTGATTCTTTTCAGCAAACACGGTGCTTCTTGTTCTGGAAAAGTCTTTCAACATTACATTTTTGCTGTTTGCCAACTTCTCGCCACAGATCAAACGTTCTGGTGAGCCAGCAGTAATGGTGGCTAAAGCAGACGAATCTGTTTGTGCACAATTAAATTCTCAGTTTTACTCCAAGACTTTCTTCTTCTTCTTCTTTTTTGGAATATTTTGAATCCGAAGCTATTTTAGGAAAACACCCACTCAAGCCACCGTGGTAGTGGACTGCTTGACTTTGCCACCCACAGAGCGCCGCTGAGTGTGGATAAAAACAGCACTTGAGTAATTCACTTTGCTACTATGGACCAGTTCAGTTGTGAATCAGTCTTGAAGTTCAAAATGAAGAATCTCTACCAGGCTCACTGCATGCAGGAATGGCCCAGATGGCCCGAGCAGCACTAAGGTGCCATCTTTAATCTGCACCTCCCACCAGTCAGCGCCACACAGGTGACAGGGACACATTTGATCTGCAGCCTGACAGTGAGGAACCAATCATTTGTCAAAATGTCTGTATACATTTGCTGCTCTTCTCTGAGCAGCACACTTTGCCCTCTTAGTGCCAACTCATCGTGAAGCCAGAACACACACAGAGCTCATTGGGGTTGACACTGACAAGATCTTATGAAATAATTATGGTCCGATTCCCAGCCAAACCCAGACAGGAAACTCATGCGGGACATGGCATCCACCCAGGTAGTTTCTTATTTATCCACTCAGCCTTCTTATGTAATATACAACTCTGCAAAAAAAGATTCTGTTAGGAGCACTGCTCTGGAGTTCGATCAAGGTTTTCCATATGAGCGTGTGAGTTCTGTTTGATTCCCGGCCGGCGCTCAAGCCTTGAAGCTGGAATTGGTCGCTACAGTTCCTGAGGGAGGAGGCATGAAAGGTTAATGACTTTCTCTGGTGGCTCTCAAGAGTGCAAGCAGCAGGCAGTGCCCCCTGTAAAGACCATTCAAACACTAAGCTATAGCTGCTTCCATCAACGAGCTCCTGCCAGTTTCTCCATTAACGTGTACAGGAAATGATCTAGAATCAGTGGACCAAAAGGGTTTTTTCCCCAGTCATCGGATTATGTTGTCAAATCCTGTGTTTTTCCACCTTTTCGCCACATATATTGTGTCTACAAATGATGGAGGAAAGACTTAAATTTCCCAGTATCTTTTGTGCGCTCCAATGAGGATGGAGCCGTGAGCCCCAGAGGAAAGCAAGTCTTTAATCAAGTACGTAAGCAGACTCATAAACTATCCTGAGAGACGTCCCTTAGGCACCTTGCAGGGTAAACAATACCATCACTCTGTCATGATCCTGAATTAAGATATTACCGCATGCATGTAATTAACATTTGTATTCAGCCCCCCAACAATATTTCATCATGACTAAATAAATATTGAGCGACACCTTCATGAGCAATGCTGTCTTTTTCTTTTTCTGCAGTGAGCAGTAACTAGATTAAATGGAGGGGGGGGGGGGTTCTAAAGCAGAAAACAGGACACGCAAAGTATTTGTGGAGCACAAAAATAGCAAACCGCCATCAAAGCCAGTCCTCTCTCCTCTCTCTCTGAAAAACCCAGGCAGCGGCCCTGCTTCAGATGTGAGCATTGTCCACAGTGGCACATCAAGCTTTTATGGGCCAACCATCGGTGGGGATCAAGTGCAGAGAGAGCTGGTTTACAGTGACATGTCTCATTTTTTAAAGGATGGGCCTGTGGGAGACAGGTATGAGGCAGAAGTGAGTTTAGAGAGTGATGTACTGTGACCATTGGTGTGGAAACCTAAATAAATGAGTCCTCGTCTTTCTAGGAACTGTTACTATCCTGCTTTTAACAGAAAATGCATTCGCTTCATGTTCCTTGCCGAAATAACTACAAAAGGTGAAAAACATTTGAATAGCAAGAAAGGGGAGTTTGTTAACAACAGACATAGCGAAAGGTTATGGTGAGCTTGTGAGCCTGCGATGATAGGATCTGAAGTGTGAGGCTATAGCTTCGTGCCTGCAGCCAGCCATCCTCTCAAGGGAGAAAACATGGGAGCAAGGGAGTGAGAAAGGACTGAGGGAGAAGAGGCTTTGAAGATCACAATGCTGCCATCCAGTCTGGTGCTTGGTTCCCCCGTTCCCAGTTATCTGCAACACTTCCTTTCTTTCCTCTCCCTCGTTACCTCCTGGTCTTTTCTCTTATAGTGCCGGGGAAGAGATGTTGAGGAGGACGCTGGCGTTTTCTCAAGTCTCCTATATCCTTTTTTTTCCCCCCATTAGCCTCGATTCTTCGCAAACAACCTGACATCACCATCAACCGTTTGATATGCAGAGAAAAGAAGAGAAAGACAGAGGGGACGGGGCGAAAACTGTGGCGATGAGGGACAGAGGGGGGAGGCGTTGGGAAGGAGGGGAGAGCGGCACAACAGCGAAGGGAGTCGAGGAGAGACGAGCAGCCGAGCAGGAAAAGAGCTTAGCAGTAATGAAGGAGGGCTTGCCCCACTAGAGGATGCACATCCTCTGAAGAAACAAACCAACATTTCCAGGAAAATGACTCACTTAGGCAAACTCTTTTTAAGGATGGGTAGAGGAGGAAGAGGAGGACTGAAAAAGAAAATTAGGCAAAGAAAGAAGCATGCAGCCTGTTATTGACAGGATCACTCATGCAGTGTGAGTGCTGTGGAGCAGCCAGCCCACGAGCCATTTCTGAACTCACCACAAACCTTACACCGGCGACAGGAAGAGTGCCAGCACCTTCAGCTGTATGTCACCACTACCACCTCCCATCAACACCGTCCTCACTCTCCCCTCTTCATACACTACTATCAGCTTTCAAACTCAACACACCACTGTTCTGAGACCTATCAGTCACAGTAATAAAACACGCTGCTGTCACAGTGACACCCCCAGCTCTTCTCTCCCCTCGGCCTCAGATTGTTGCTCTTTACTCTCTTAACACTCTCTACCCGACCTCCCCTTCCCCCTCTCTCTCTCTCTCAGCTACTTGACATTAGGTGTGTTGAAGAAGTGCTGTCACATTTACCTCCAGTCCAGTGAATCAGACTTTTTTTTTTTTTTAACAGCAGAGACTTGTCATAGCAGCGAAAGCACAGGTGCAACAAATAATAATCACGGTGGCTCTGTGTGAGCCACGACGTCGGTGAGTCAGAGCACTCAGCACCAGGACTCTCAAACTGCAACGCTTAAATAGAGAGGAGCCATCATCGGTGTAATTAATTATACTTGTGCCTTTCCTGCTATGACAAGTCAAAATGGCTGCTGTGAAAAAAAGTCTATAGCTCAGCACTCAGCACTGAATAAGAATATCATGGATCGGTTGAAGCAATAAAGAAATACTGAACAGAGCAATTATAGACTCATAAGTGTCTATAAGCCTTCAGGTACAGTCGATGTAGCTGCTTCAGTTTCAAGACACTGGAGTAGAGCAGAGCTATTTATATAAATGTATAACAGTGCTTTTCCTACTATGACAAGTAAAAAGGTTATCAGTCTGATTTCAAACCAAATGTAATGCAAATTTGAACCAATAAAAAGAAACAATGACAGGAAATATGAAATAATTTGTTTAAATCCACTATTGTTATGCAAATATAAGGCATTTAGTACAGCTGGTTGGTTTCAAATTGCTGCTGGTGCTAGTTTTCCAGTTGGGTACTAATTAATAGGCTACTGTTGCAGAAGAAGAGGGTGCAACAAGAAGACGTAATAAAAAAAGAGCATCAGTTAAAAATAAAATTGAAAAATGAATTGTGACATTTTCCCATGTTTTATTTGAAAAATACAATAGTCCACACACATCTGATATTCTCACCTGCTGCTATTTTCTCCTCAGTGTAGCAGGAGCCTCAGTGGGAAGCCCTTTTTTTCATTAAATGTATTGATATGTGATATTCCTCGTGATCTATTTTTGCGCTGTATTTTCTTGTTCTTTGTTCCTCAAATTCAACAAAGAAAGGACTGGCAAAATAATTACACATATCTTCAATGAAAATAAACATAAATGTCAGGAAAATAACAGGAGATTGTAAGTATAAGTAGTCACAGCAGAGTAAAAGTAGAGTTTTAGGACATAGTGGCACTAATTAATACTGCTGCAGAAGAAGGGGGTGCAACAAGAAGACGTAATAAAAAGAGCATCGGTCAAAACTAAAATTGAAAAATGAATTGTGACATTTTCCATGTTTTGATTAAAAAAAAATGCAATAGTTCAGTGTAGCAGGAGCCTCAGTGGGAAGCCCTCGTTTGACAGTATTTTAAACTTTCCAAAGCTCGCAATTCGGTGAGAGTCATGGTCATTTCATGCAGCAGTCGGTCAGGTGTGCTGAGGTGAGGAAGTACTGTAGGGTGCAAACTTCCCTCTCAAGCTCTCACTCTCTTCTATTCTTCACAAAACCATTTCTATCACTTTTCAAGGCAACAGTAAACGCCTGTGAGGAGAAGCTGTCTCACTCCCATCCCCATTTGCACCATTCATCACGACTTGCCCTTTGCTGTGACTGCAGGCTTTTCACTCCACCTCCAGTGTGGCCATTCACAGCAGCTACCAACACACTTCCCATGTGGTGAGGCTACACTTTGCACCAACCACTTTTGTTTTGAGCTCACAGCTCAGCCTTTTATCCCCACATACTTGACACTTTTTTTTCTATTTGCCAAATCGTCTCTGTGACTTGCTGCAGTTTATCTTGAATGTTTCTACCTGCTCTTGTCTAGCTGCCATCTCTGATGTTATGGTTTTTCTCATCTTCTAGATTTGCTTAGCTGCACTGACCAATACTTCAGTAAAAGCCCGTTTTCACAGAATATATACAGTACATTGTCTCTGGAGTCCACTGCTTTTGAGTCCCACTTCATTAAATGTAACCACCGTAAGATCATCTAAGTAGTGAAGCTATGTTTCTAAACCTACATAAAAATTTCAGATGTTAAAGGAAAGCAAAACAGTTTCACTCAGCAGCACTCGAGAGACCGGGCAGCAGCAGACTGCGGGCTAAATACATCTCTCTCCCCTGGTAAGTATGTGTTTGTTGGCTGGTTGAGACGTTGGCCGTCACTAGGGTTTCTGGTCACGCTATTCTGCCTGGCATTATTACACCACCCATCACTCAGGACCACTGTGTACATTATTCATGCCCCCCGAGGAGTTCGTCAGAGGCTGTGACCGCAGGTGCTGTGACAGCGCTCTCAATCACAGCCGCCCACGCCGTCTGCTCATCCGACCCCACCGTGACATGGCAACCCCTGGTCCAGCTCGGTTCAGCGAGTGGACTCGGAGGCCCGGAGATCGGTGGGCAATGGGCGTCCATTCACAAGTAAATCCAAACACAAAGTCATCTGGAGACTGTGTTGTTCATTGGCGGCTTTGCGCTCAAGATGGAAGCTTGGGGGACACAGATTTCCGCCACACAAATAACGACCGGCGCCACACATATCAGCTTGCGCCTGTCAACTTTAGCACACTCCTGGGTAACAAATAGCCAGGGGATTTTATTAACTTGTTTGTTCAATTTCACAGAGCCACATAACTCCTACTGCCATCACACATGCGTATACAGAACTTCTCAAAGCAGCAAAGCCTGTGAGCCGGGATGTGCATTTCCACTCTGCCGCTCAGATGTGTCCTGTCATCTTTCATGGCAATGAGTAAATTCTAGCGGTACATCTTTCTGCTGACAAAGTCGACCTGAAAAGGCTATTTACCTAATATTACTGCAATTGAAACACATGTGATCTTTCACATTCGTCCTGCTGCCCACGTTCGCCACTCAATCAGATATTAGAGGGAGTCAAGGTGAGCTGTCACGCGCCAAATGTCACGTTATTTATGACTGAGGTACGGTCTGCCACGGCAGAGTCATTTCTCCGCAGTGTGATACCACTCAAATCCTTGACTTATTACCCCACAGAGTGGCACCATGAGAGCAGTGGATAATCTGTGTGAGCATAAAAATTCAAGTGTGGTGCTAACCAGTAATGAATGGCTGAGAGGCTGGCGATGACAGAGATGCTGTGAAAATATTCTGTCAGTTTGAGGAGAAAATCTAGAGCAAATTAATTAGTGATGAGGAAATACGTGTGCTGTAGGTCTTCTAAGTGATACTGAGCTTCTAAGCAGAACATTGAGTTGTTGAGCTTCTTGGACGATTTATATGTGCGTTCTCATGTTGCTAATTATCTCTTTCCCTTCCTTCCTGCAACACGTGGTGGAAGCGGGTCTAGTCCTTTTCGACCCTTTTAAAACACCAACACATCATTCTCTGCATTACATAATTCAACAAATCATCTCGCTAATTTTGGGAGAGTGAAAGGGATTTATTCATGATTTATTACACTTTGAAATTTACAAGCTTGTTGCTCGAACTAAGACGTTACAGACTGAGTAGAAAGAGATAAACATCGCATTCACTGCTGAAGTGTGGTAAAAAAAAAAATGTAATAATAATAATAATCACCATATTCATTTCTATATTTGTTTTTATATCTGAATATATTTCATATCTGGCAGAATTATCTCTTTTTCTGTTTGTTTATGAGCTTAGAGAGATTTTGTGACCTGCTTGGCCGTGCAATGATGATAAACAGAGAGAGAGAAAAACATTTTTTCTCTCATGTAGCTGATGAAGACTGAGTGAGAATTTGGACTAATATCATGGTGAGGATACTAAGCATCTAGAGCTTCTACTAACCTCAAACCTCTCAGTGTATTGATTTTAATATGTTCTACAGTAACTGTTTAACTTATCTGTGCACAGCACCATCCGTGGCTTTGCATGTCTTCTTACCTGAGTAACTAAAAGTTTTCAGATTCAGCTCAGAGACAGAGTTTACCCACAAGTACAATATAAATGTGAGTATAGTGGGTGGTGTGCTGCCTATCTGTGTTAGCTCTGTGGCAAACTGGCGAGCTGCCTTCTGTGTTTCACTGCCTTCTGCTGAGAGTATGTTTGGACAGACTTCAGCCATCACTGAAATGAGCAAAAGGATAAAGAAAATAAATTATACGCCAGCGTAATTTTACAGTATATACAGACAGAGACAGGGAATAGCTATGGGTTTGCAATTTGTTGTTAAACTGCAGCTAAAAACTGCAGCTTTGTCTTCATCACCACATTCAAATGCCCTTCCTGCAGCAGAGGTTATGGAGTAATGAATTTGTTGACTTCTGCAGAGTGCTCTTAGTGGCTGCCTCCACCACTATAAGCAGGGATTAACTTCTTCCTAATGAAGGGCAATTCAGTGCTGGTATTAGGACCAATGGGTACCAATGAGAAGACCTTGTGTCCCTCACCCTCACAATTACTGTGCCCCAGGATTAGCGCTAAAGGTGTGAAAATATCGACAGAATGCTAAATGCAGCGAAAGCATGCATACCAACACACATTTAACCTGACATCTACATGAGTTCAAACAACCACATGTGTCTTTTATGGGTGCACATACGAACGCACGAAACACACACTCTCACACAGAAAAGATCATTGGGCCTCATTCACGAACCGTTCTTAAGAAAAAATTTGTTCTTAAGTCCTACTTACGAAGTTTTTACGAAGATTGTGGCATTCATGAATGTTTTCTTTTCCAAAATTTGTTCTTAACTAAGAACAAAATCTACGAACAGTCAGGAGTATACTTACGCACTTTTAGGTGCTGAGACTTCTGCAAAAATAACCGATTATAGCGTTTTCTTTTGTTCTGCAGTTGTATGATATTATATGATTTGAATAAGAATTATTTTCTTATCTTTTATGATGTTTTTAATAATCATATATATTAATAATAATAATAATTGACAAATCATTGCAGTCTCTTAAAAAACATTATAGACACTTAATTCATATCAGTTGTTTTTTTTTCTCTTTTTTGGGGGGGGCACTTACTGTAAGTGTTCACACTACACACAACTGTTTTTTTTTCATATGTGATAATATGATGATATTTATGATGGCACACGTGAGAGTGTGGTCTGAGCTGCATCCACTAGTGACGCTACTAAATATAGCCTAAATATAAAAATATAAACTAAATATAAGCCTTTTGTTTGTTTCTTTGTTTCATTCCTGCCACAGTAGCGCCACTTCACTACTAAAGTTCTTTTTACGTTTGGAGTCTGGTGCTCCCTCCCAGATTTTCATTTGAGCATTTCAACTTTCTTTCTCACTTCACCTTCTCTGCTCAGTGCCTGTGGGTTCTTTTTGCACACGGCCCTGCAGTCTCATGCCCTTTTACGGGCATTGATGGGGCCGTTACCTATGGTAATCCAATGTTAATTAGACTCACCTGGCACACGCCCTCAACTTACGAGGAGATGGCATTCATCAAGTAGGAACACAGCTGCGAACAATTCTGAGGCTTACGAACGCGTTGATGAATCTGACGTAGGGTTTTCTTAAGGAACCTCTTAAGAACAACTTAAGAAAGAATCTAAGAAGGTTCTTAAGAAGATATTGGTGAATGAGGCCCAATGACTGCCCCGCATAAGCCCTGGTTGCATCGCTCCCCTAATGGCTCAAAACACATGACAGTGACAGCACCTCGCACACAAACACCACCTATAGCTACGTCTCTGTCACCTCCACTCGTGCACACATGATAATGGTCTCAGCTGCATGAACGACAGGGCGCGATTTGTGATGCCTCCCCATCCCCTACACGGGTAAATGATGAGAGCGTATAATTCATTCTTGTCACTGCGCCGATAACAGTGATGGGTTTTTATCAAAAGAGCTTTTGCCACGTCAGCTAATGTGAAGCTACACCAACAGTGGAAGAGCACTCGGATATTTGCCTTTCAAGTGAGAGCACTACTACAACAATGTAAAACTACTCCAGTGCATCTTTCTTCAGTTCAATATATGTTTATGATAAAGTGGGTATTATCAGTAAAAAAAAGAAAAGAAAAACTTGTTCCAGGGGAAAATGGTCCCAGTTCTATTTGACATTATCATTGTGCATCATTTCACTGCAACAGAGTGGTGTGCTTTTTTGAAATACTTAATGCAATCAGCGAGCTGAGTCCTCAACCTAAGGTCAAGCCCCTCTTAAAAGTCACGACATAAATCTGAGGGGACTGAACAAAAATTGCAAACAGATCCTTTAAGGTCTGATGCATCTTTCCAAACCCCCTCCCTTTAAAGCAGAAGTAAGCGATCCAGTCGTTTTGGCTAACTTCTTGTCAGCCGATGGAGTTAGCAGTCCCCGCCCTCGTCCCTACGTCACCACATTCACGCGCATCCCTTGGCTGCACACACAGAGAGGACCGCCCCTTTATGCCGTTCTCTCTCCTCATTGGATAAAGGTTGTAGGATACAAGGAAAGTTTTCTCCTCGGCTTACAGCAGAGCAGAGTGACTGACAGACCCGTGTTTCAGACCAAACACTCAGTGATTGCTGTCGGAAGATATAACTATTTAAGACTTATATTAACACAAATATTCCGGTTACTTCTGATTTAACTTTCTAACAAAACGTCTTTGGCCCACATGAGAATCAGTGCAGCTCGTCGATGGCTTTATCACTTGAGCATAAACATATGTCATTTCAGGGCACTTGAATGACCTTTGAGTGCAATACTTGAAAAAATGTGACTTTCACAAGGTAATTTGCTTCAAAGCAGCTCTTATAAAGAAGAGATGAAACAACTCTTCCTGCTTCAGCTGCTTTAAAACACTCATGTTATTACTTTTTTTTTCCACGGTGCTGCTCCCACACAATAATGGTACTTATGCATAAATGATAATCACATTTCCTCACTGTGGCCCTTGGTGACATCCCTGTGACATCCACTGTGCTTATGTATAAATTATGTCCACATCTATTTAAGTGTTACTCACCAACCCACATCACAGAGCCATGTTCTCCATCTTTACATAAATCTCCTCTTTTCACTGTACAGAACATTTAACATGTTTGTGTGCCGTCTGTGCAGAGAGAGATTCTTTTTTTTTTTTTACTCAATCGTGTATGCACTGTGGGTCTGATGTAAAATAATAGAAAACATTTTTCAAATCAAATCAAGGCCATTACCTCAAGTCATAATACTGTAATTTAGCAGTTAATTGACGGAGCAGCATGTGATTCTCTGGGACATCCATCATACATGAGCCAGATTAATTTTTAATTTCTTCCACCTTTATGGAAATATAACATTTTTGTAAACATTGCACTTACAGAATGCTAAAAATACCTGCGTTTCCCTGAGGGTTTTACTCAAGAAATGTGCTGTACCAGCGAGACAGACTGCATACATGCATAATACCAGCGTTTATGGTCATCTGTCTGCTGAGGTGAAAGTGTTGTACTCGGAGCTAATTGGCTTCAATATGGCATAAAACAAGCCTTTAATCTGACTCATGCTCTCCTAATCACACTGCCCCATAATAACAATATCAGAAATCAAATTAATAGTGAGAACAGGCCTTGCTGTGGGCAGGAGGGGTAAGTGTGTGTTTGTGGGGTGAGGGCGAGGGGGTTTGGGCATCCTCAGACTGAGATGATACGTAGTTTGGATGGAGACAGAGGAGAGGGGAAATGTTCCAGGGGAACTGGAGCAAGCATCTGTCTGCTACGAAGGAAACGTCAGATCCTGTTAATCTTATCTGAATGGCTGCTCGCTGATGTGGATTTAATTTTATACAAGTGCACGCTGGCTGACTTGTGTGAGGGTGTGCCAGACTGCCTGTATACATATGCATATACATATACATACCAAGCATGGTGACATATTTTTCAGCCTTATGTTGTTTTTCCATTATATTCCAGTCTGGAGTTTACGTGTAACATGAATAACCTTGTTGTTCATATCCTCTAAGTATGAGCAGAAAAATTATCCAGGCCTGCAGGTGCGTGTTGATTTCTCACCATCTCTGCCATTATGAGACCATTTAAGAAACGTGATGTCACTGCTACAGTTTCCTGGTTTTTACTGGAGTACTTCAGAGAGTGTTCATTTTACATTATACTGAAGTCATAACCAGGTTTCTAAAACTGTGATTTCAGCTGTTTGCAGGCACAAAGGAAAAGAAGAGAAAACACAGCACAAACAAATTAGAAAAACAAAGCACAACACTTTTACATGATGGGAAAGGTAGAAACAACAACTCCGTCTCATGAGTTTACAACTAAGATGAAGCAATGTGTTTTGTTTTTCTCTGATGTCATTCAAGCTTTGACCTCAGGGCCAAATACTGTACAGTACGTAGGAACATATGCAAAACATCACACTTCACCACTCAATCTGTGCCTTAACATAAATTCCTGTTTCCTCTGATGGGAAGATGGAGATGCAGCGAACATAAACAACAGACCCTTACCTCCCACATATTCCCACACCAGCATGAAGACGAACTATCACCCATTTACCCATCTACACTTCAATAAAACACGCAACCACACACACACACACACACACACACACACACGTCAGAAGAACAAAAGTGAAGCTGATTCTGTCGAGAAGCTATATCTCTGTTCCTTCACCACCCCCATTCCCCGAACATTACCCATCATTCTCAGAGGCGACAGGCAAAGGGAGGGAGGGAGAGATACATGCTAAGTGAAATTGGAAATAAAGGGGTGAAGAGGAGGACTGGGAGATGTGACAGCGAAAAGGGAGACTAGTGAGTCGGGAGAGAGGATGACAGGGGAGTGCCACATTTGTTTCATCCTTTCAGCCTGCAACACCACACCGCGAGCCAGTCCTCCGGAGGAAAACGCGCACGAGCCAGAGTCGCGCACGAGCCGGAGTCGCGCTCATCGCAGCGCACAGCACACAGGACATGAAGGGAGGAGGGAGCCAAGAAAATGAAAGAGAGAGGGAGGCAGATTCAAATGAAAGAAGATATGAGAAGATCAAACTGTGACAAGGGAATGGAGCGGCAGAATTACAGAGTCAAGGAGAGTGGGAAGTGTGGAGAAAGAAAATGCGATGTGGAGCATGACGCTCTCAGGAGCCGCGGCGTTAGGTCTTTGACACTGCGACACACTCAGGGACATTCGGGGTGGGCAAGCAGACTATAAGCTGCCTTGAACATAGATTAGCGCGAGAGCCACAGGAACAGAGTATAGCGGGTGTTGTTAACAGTGAGCTCTGCACTGCACAGTTCTTCCTACAGTCACGTGAGGGTTTTAAAAACTTTAAAGCACTAATATGATGTTGATATATTTAGCCAGTTGCAGATGTTCTGAGTAATCATGAGCTTTATACTTTATTAAAACACGGATTATGATAGAAAGTAGAAAATGACACTGAAAATGTTATGTGCTAATAGGTGGGAATGAGCACAGTCAGAGGAATTACCGGCTGGGAGCTTCGGAGGAGATAAACCTCAGAGAAACATGCTGATGACTGCTGTCCATGCTACTTTGTTTGTTGATTAGCATAGGAATACAGTGGTGTGGGTACTGTACTGCCACTTTAGCTTATTGTCATCCACACACTTGGCCGGGGATGCTCTGTGACACAGGAGTGCAGCAACATGAGCTTCAGGAGGCTCATTTCAGCAGCTGACCAGATGAACACATTAAGGCTCATGGTGCCTTTGCTGCACTGGTTTGTACAAAAACAAAAAAGAGCATAGACTGCACTTGCTGGCTGTCCGTCATCAGCTCCGACTACACAACGCAGCAGCCCACAGATGAGAAAAGAGGAAAGGGTGGAAAGGAAAATCTCCCTAGCTGGAAAAGAATAGTAGACCGTTCTCAAATGTCTTAGAGCGAGATAACATTTTAACAGGCTGCAGCTCCAAAACCAGATCTCCGCTCGCTGTGCAGCAGCTGAGGCGAGGCAATGTTCCCTTGTGCCACACCAGTTGGATGACTGAGCGAGCACTGCACAGCGCTAATTTCTAACTGCCAACCCCGGGCATCGAGCTGGGCCCACATCCTCAGAATTGCCGCCACCTCATTGTGTATCTGCACACAAGCTCCTGTCTTGTTTCTGTCCAACAGCTACCATTTATGACCTTCTCCCAGCTCCCTCGCTCCCCTCTGTGCTGTTCTGATGTGAAAACTGGACTGAAGCTCAGTAATTTGGAGTCAGAGATAAGAGCAGGTGAAGGATATTCCTTGTGGCTCGACAGCGACTGAATTGGATCCAGAGGGTCAAACATACATAAATGACAAACGCAGCAGCAACCGGGGGGACACATTTATTTTACGAGGAGAAGCCGTGAACGACGGGCCAACACCAAAGCTAAGTGTAGGCGGATCTGATGATGAAATGCACTGTAGCAGAGCTGGAGGGGAGAGCAGGGAGAAGAAGGAAAGAAAAAAAACATCATGGCTTGCACCTATTTTTTGTGATCGTGTGAGCCTAATTTAGGAGTAGGAAGAAGAGTAAATAAAGCTTCAGGGATACAATTTTCAGTCAGGTCATGTGAGGACTTTCTGAAAAAAGAGGCAGCAGTGCTGTGTTTCACTTTGCCTCTAGATGTGGCTATAGGAGACAAGATATTGGGGTCACTAGGACAACTCAGTCTCCACTGGACCATGAACTAAAGTGATCATACATTAAACATAATAATCTGTAGGTTTATCACAACATGGAACCAATTTCAGGTGGCAAATGCACACAGAGTCAATGTTTGTCTGAGAATTTGATTAGTGCAGCTTTAAGAACCTAATATACTCATATCCATCAACTCATCAGCTAGTGTAACTGGCTTGATTGTCTGTGGTGCCACTTCATTTTCTCTTTAGGCAAGGTCAGATTTCATACAGTGCTAGTTCGTCCTCTGCTTTTTTTTTTTTTTTCCCACCTCACTGACACTGTAATGTGAAATGCAGTAGCTGAGTTTGACACATAGTCCAGGAGATGACACCTGGAGCCAGGATCGAAATAGTCAATGAACTAAGAAAAAGAAAAGGACAAAGACACAACAGCTTTGATCAGACCCCATGAGATTCCTCCTGAGCCCTCTAGCCTCTCCCTGTTAGTGTGTGTGTGGGAGAGAGTGTCCTGCATGCTTGGCTGGAGAAAATGCCTCTTTTACATGAAAAATGCACACATGAGTGACCCCAGAAGTAACAAACTAAATCTAAAAAACAACAAAACAAAAAACTATTCCCAAAAACAAGACCACATACTGTAATCTCAACCGCCTTTCAGTGCTTCTCCTACTCCAAAAAGAAAATAAAAAAAATTCAGTAGTCTAATACATGCATGCTTGATAGTTACCCAGCGGTGAAGACGTGATTGACGTGGGTGCAGGATCGGAGCCTCCCTTGAATTGAGCCAACGCTTCTGTGGCTGCCCTGCGCTGTGGAGGGAAGGAGGGGTGGGGGAGAGGCCTGGATGTGGAGCGAAGGCGGCAGCAGCAGCAGTGATCTCCTCACACTGTGCGGGGACCTACAACACAGGGAACAGGGTCAGAGACTCCTCCCCAGCGGACCGGTGGAGATTTGATAAGAGGCTGACAAAGGCACACCATTTAACAGCTGTCTTTTGGAGTTTAATCCTTTATTGGCGCTGGGCTAAATGCCAAAAGACCCAGGCCTTACTCATCCCTTAACCCAGCCACCCACACCCCCCGCCCCCCACCCCCCACCCCTCTTTCTCACATGCCAAATGACTTTCAGACCTGGGAGCAAAGCAGTAACAGCAGGGGTTTTAAAACATGGTGACACTGAGCGTAAGTAAAGGTTTCGCAGAACCTTTGAGCGAGATTGGCAGAGTAAGGCAGCTTAGACCTAGCTCAGCAAACTTCTATGAGTCTGGCCCAGTTGTTGTGCCGTTTATTATCAGCAGACCGCACACTCAGGTCTGGAATATAGCACTGCTGAGACACAGGGTACTGGCCGCTGGGAAGAAACGGGGAGCGAGGTGATGCAGGAGGAATGTCAATGAGTGTCCCCTCTCCTCCAGGAGATTTCATTTGCTACTCTGGCACAATGCTGCCCCACAAAGCAACTCTATCCTGGCCTCAGGTTTGATAGCAATGTTAAAGGCACCTAGAGGCGCTTTTCTCTGATTCCAAGCCTGACACCCTGACCATTAACCTGCACCGATAGCCACATTAATCGGCTTTGATACGGCCAATCCAGGCAATTTGCGGTGAAGACCAAGCCCAGACAGACTTGTTGGGAACAAGAGTTCTTGGAAAATAAGATGGTAGGAGATGTTTGTCAGCAAACGTGTTGGCTTAGAGATGTCATATTTCGTAATAAATCTAGTTAGGGTGCAGTGCAGAGGTTGGCAGGAAAAAGGAGAACACTCCCTAACAGTTCAAAACAGATATAAAAGTTTAATACCAAGCTGGCAGCAAGCAGCTGACAGAAAGGGAATGAGCTGAACTATTTTCAGAGTAGTATGAGACATTCATAATTCACATTATAGTTTTATATGAGGAAATACAAGATTCCCTCACATGTATTGACTTCCTATGTCTGTATGTAAATAGTAAGTAAGTTATATTTAGTGCCTCTTAAGAAGAGCAGGCGTCAGAGTGTTTAAAATTAAAAATTAAAATACAAATAGAGACATAACAAGACAAAAACAACACATGACAAACAGGTGGGGTTTTTTTATGAGCTGAAAGTGTGTCCACAATATCTCACAATATCCACAAATGGTCTCAGGCTCGTTATCCCTGAATAATTGTTAAATCTCCTCATCTCAGGGTGCAAAGGCTTTCACTAAAGACTTAAGAAATAAATATATAAATAATAAAATAATAAAATGTATGTTTTGTTTAATAGTTATCTTTTTAGCAATAGAAAGTTATCAACCAGTGGGTGTTTTATAGAGCTGGGGCGATTCAGTAGAATGGAAAGTTTTGAAATATTTTGAGATTTAATTGAATATCATCTGTAACACATTAAAGTTTAGGGCTGCCCTCAACCAAAGATTTTGTTGGTCGACCAGTAGTCGTCACTTATGGCGATTAGTCGACTAATCGACCCCCCACCTTGAGGGAAAAAAAAGAAAGAAAAAAAACGGAAAAAGGAAGCAAATGTAATGCAAACAGCATTGGGCCCGATACAACCATGGGGAACACCACAAGACAGATTCAGTTCAGATGAGGCATATTTATAAAAAATAAAAAAAGTGAATCAATCAGTCCATCAAAAGCAAATCAAATAGCTAAAAAAAAAAGAGCAAAAGCGGCAAGCAAATGGAAATATGGGAAAATATAGCTCCTTTTTTACTTTATGAGTATCTTTAAATGATGCACTTAGTGATCCCTCTTTTTAGTTTGAACTTCTTTTTGATGAATAGATATAGAATCTTTGTAATTCCCTTTTACTAACCATTATAATATCAAATCATGATTTCATTACTTAAGTACATTTGATTTATAGGTTACAAATGAGTTTGTGAACAAATATTTTAATGCCTATTTGCACAATAGCAATGCAGTGCTTCATATCCCCATGACACTGCCTGAGCGTCTAGACTTAAATACAGTGAGTCAAAAGCGGCACTGAGATCCGATAGTAGTGTGTTAATAGATCATTCAAGACGTTGAGAAGAGCAATAGAAACCAGACTGTACATCAGGCATATTTACATTTGTGCGAATGACAGAATAATTCATTGGTCTGACAGACTGGAATATGCAAAATACTCATGAAACATCCCACAAGGGTGTCAACCTGGAATCTAAAAGGAACAGCCTGATGTTATATCACCATCAAGTACAAGTGACAGTTCTCATTTTCAAATCAGACAGTCAAAAGCCAGCACAACCACTATTTCAGACTCCTGATCTCAATAAATTAAACCTCCTTGTTCACAGCTAATGAAGAGCTGTAATAATGTGGATATAATAATATGATCAAAGGTTGACATAGATATTCATTTAGTTATAGCAGGCCCACCCAGAGGGAGGAAACAGTGGGAAGCAAGAGCAATAGAGGGTGAGAAAAGAGAGCAGTGAGGAATAAAATGTTAAATACAGATATATGTGTGCACAAATAAGGCCAAAGCAATGTATTGATACCATTTATATACAGTAAATAATCTCATTTTAATATAATCAGTGCTTGTCACAAGTCTGAAAGAAATGTTAGAAAAGATAATCAAATGTGAAAATATCTATGAATGGCAACATTTTTCTACTGAGGCTGCAAAAAGCATAAACAGAAGGCACACACAGATGTCTAGATATGATAAAACAAGCATCCACAAAGTCTGCCAGCGCACTGAACAAAAGCCTGGAAAACAAAACCAACTCTACTTCACATTCAGCACGAAATTTGCACTTAAACACACATGAGAACATTAAGTCATTACCACTGACAGTAATGGCAATAACAGACCCCAAAGAATAAATGTCCACTTTAGTGAATTACACAATAAAACCACATGAAATCCCTGGACCTTTCGTTGAAGATAGATGACAATGCTTTTTCTGCGCCAGAGTAAGTTGAGCCATTGTTTGATCCTATGCATCTTCCATGCAAAATAACCCCAAAATATATACATTTTTTTTAAATTTAGGCATAAAAGTTCAAGGAGGGGTTATCCTGAGCATGAAATATAAACACCTGTTTATATTATTCATGATCTTTTTTGGACAAAACAAAGATTTGTTTTCTTAGTGCAGCTCAGAATGAAGGTTTTGTTTTCAGACTCATTTAATTGAAAACAATACAAAAAGAGAAGTGGTGTCAGTCAGGTACGAAACTTCTAGTGATATGACAAGAAACAGTCTGCAGCAATATGAGCAGTAGCATGTGAGGCCTCCATCCAGAGATGGCAAAGCACCAACTGGATTTGTATCTCTTTTTTCTCTCTCTTTTCTTTGCCTCACTTACTCCTTTATTATCAAGTGGTCTTGAAAAAAACAACTGCTCATTCATGTGATTGTCGGCAGGTCATCGGAGCATGCACATATCCCTAGAATATAATTTTGTACACAGTCACATACACTATACATTTCTACAGTTGACAGATAAAATATTTGCTGGCATAATCATTTTTCAGTTGTAAAATCATGTCCTCCTTAAAATCCTTAGTTAAATAAAGTAACATGTAGTTCTCTAGTGAACAGGGAGAAAATCTTTCATTTCAAGAGACATTTCATGATTGACATTTCAATCAATCATTTTGTCCATTGAACAACTGCTTGGTTTTGCTTGCTTCTGGGAGTTGGAACCACTGTATGCTAACAAAATATTTGTTATTTCATAAGTTTAAAATAAGTTTGAAATCTAAATTTCATATCTCCTACAATAATAGGCATTTACTTTTCATTCAATGTAGACAAAAAAAACTGCCTATATGAAGTCATCTTTTCAGTCAGACCAAAGAAAGAAACTCTTGAAAACTTAACTAAGCCTCTACCAGTGTAAAGAATTTATCATACAAAGCCCCTTCCCTATATTTATCAGCTGTGCCAGATCCTTCAACAGCTATTTACAATTATGAATAAGAGTCCCATGTGGCTGATCTTTTCATTCATAAAATGTGTGCCCTACAAACCCGGATAAAGAGGCTGCCGGAGAGATATAGGCCTACTGTACCAGGATTAAAAGACGACATTAATATACAGTAATAAGAATCAAAAAAGCAAAGCATCAGGAAGTGAAGTGTGTATTTACTCACTGATCTATCCCTAAATAGTTTAAAACATTCCCATTTTAATATTGGAACAACATGAACTCAGAGTGATACCCAGTTTACCTCAACAGCACACTCAAAAATCACGAGCATTTAGTATCAGTATCTCTTTGATTTTGTCCATTTTGTCTGTCATAACTGACAACTTGCAAAATAAAACTTAAAACTTTTATATGAGGCTTATGTGTGTAAAGTAATGTATCTGTGTTGAGTGAGTTTATAAGGTGCTATAAATAATTACCTACCGTAATTATCATAGCTTACCTTGTGTTTCCTAACTTGAAAACCTGGTAAGAATTAGTTAGTGGTGTAGTATATGAGAGTCTGAAAAAGGTTCAAAAACAAAACTTTTACAGTAGGACAGGTGAGTGAACAAAGACCCTGTGAGCACACTGCTCTAACAACCCACAGGACCATTTAGTTAGTGCTCAGTATTCAGTATTCAGCCCCATGGTTTGAGCCTATTAGGATTTCCTCAGAACCACCAAATTACTGTATGGTTCCTCTTTAGAGTCCTTTTTAAATCCACCTATTTTTACACTCATTTTCAATTCAGACATTAAAGAAAATTCATTGAAATGCTGGGAGTTTGAAAAAAACTTCAACTTCTATCAAAGATTTTGACCGAGGTAAATCAAGGCTAGCAAAAGAGAAACATCAGACCTACCTAGAGAATGGTTCAGCCAACTGTTCATCGCTATGAATCAACTCCTGCTATTCATTTAACAGGATGGAAAAACAATCAATTTTCTGGAAATTTGTTTAAAACTTTAACTAATTATGGATGGATACTTGGCTTATTATTAATATTTTGAAAGAAAAATAAAGATGAGAGCAAAACATGTAGTTTAACGGAAACTGGATACTAAAGCACAAACTTCTGGCAAGTTTCAAAAAGCAGATTCATACTTTTTCTGTACTTTCTGGTAAAAAAAAAAAATCATTCACTTTAGGCGAGTGGGCGAACCAAACATCATGACCTTGACAGATATATACTGACAGACAGCTTGACTAACAGACAGGCAGACAGGACGCCGGTTAGAGTGCAGCTCTGCCACTCTCTCACAGAGGCACAACACTGACACTAACATGAAGTATAACTGAATACCAACGCTCCCTCTCCGTTTCTTCTTCACTTCCCCTGTGGCCACCCACTGACCCCGAGTGTTTAGCCCCCTCAAACAACAACATTTCAAAAGGGATTCAATCTGTCCGGGGCTTTCATGTAGGGCATCAGGTTGTCAAAGCATCTCGCTCTCCAAGGTGCATAAGGGGCACTCATCGCCCCGAGCAATTCTCACGCACCCTCCTGCCAGCTCTCCCCTACCAGGATAGAGGTATGAGAGTTTAGTCCTATAGTTGCAGAGGCTGGTTGTCAATTTAAATAGGGCAGTACACTGAAGTGCACTTCAACCATACAACACAATTCATCATCCACAGCGTTAACCCCCCTCTGTCACATTCATGCTGGATGGGTAATGAAGCGTTTTGTCATTGGGAATGAGTGTGCACTCATACAGAAAAGTCTCAGTAATGTTTCAGAGGCATGAAATAGCTTTTGATGGGAGTGGTGTGATATGGGTAGGACTGACTTAATTGAATCAAAGTTATTGGAACGAGCCGGAGTTGGTTGTTGGTCACCAGGAAAAGCAACCAGAGAGCCCAATCTATCGCCGAGGAGAAAGAGGCATGCAGCTACATGCAGGTAATCCTAAATACACACTGTTAAAGTCAGGTCAACATCCTAAATTCCCACAGCAGAATTAAAGGTAGTAAGTGATGGTATAGTATCATTAGGCATAAAGTAGAAGTATTTGTGCTTGTAGTGGATTAAAAAAGGAAAAAGGAAAAGTAAAATGATGAGGAAAGACGGGAAATAAGAAACATAAGAGAATCAGTGGACATGTTGCATTATTAATTTAAAACACAACTATGTGGCTAAGAGAACTGACAAAACTAATTCATCAGCATCATACATTAGCTTGCTCAATTGAAGAGTAAACTGGGAAATATACGCTAACATTCAAAAATATTTACCAGTAAGTAACAATGACATGCTCCAGTGCAGAATCTGCAGTCCAGTGTCCACATTGGAAACCAAAGAGGAGCAGAAAGTTCAGTCCTATAAGGAGCTGTTGTTTTTAAGTGAAGTGTGCATACATCACACATTAATTTCCTTCTCTGTCACACCTGATACACACACAACAGTACTGTGCTATTCCCAACAGGAGCTGCACCACATGTGTAATGATATTGTCAGCATGTATACTTTATGAGTCATGTAACATCATTACTGATCTCAGAACAATAGATGCACAAGCATACTAAAGCTAATGTATCCGCAAAAGCTAGTCTCTAATTATGGATCCCAGGATTTTCCTCCATGTGCACACACAAACCTCAGAATAAAGCTGTTGTCATGTCTGCTTGACCAACTCCAGCCTTTGCCTACCAGACACATTCCCACCCTTATTATAAGTTCAATGGCTGGAGTTCTAGTTAGTTTCCTGAGACAACAGCCATGGGCACTAAGTTACTTGATTAAAGCAGAAGTAAGCGGAATATTTGTGTTAATATAAGTCTTAAATAGTTATATCTTCCGACGGCAATCACTTACATAGAGTGTTTGGTCTGAAACACTGGTCTGTCAGTCACTCTGCTCTGCTGTAAGCCGAGGAGAAGATGTCTTGTATACTTCCTTGCATCCTACAACCTTTATCCAATGAGGAGAGAGAACGGCATAAAGGGCTGTGTGTGCAGCCAAGGGATGCGCGTGAATGTGGTGACGTAGGGACGAGGACCAATAGATCCATGACGAGGGCGGGGGCTGCTAACTAACGAAGTTAGCCAAAACGACCGGATCGCTTACTTCTGATTTAATGCAAACATGATGCAAACAGGCAACAGGTCCTTCATGTGATGGAAATCTGTTTTGAGATCAGATATAGGTAGAGATATCGCTTCCCATTCTGTATCACTCTAATCTGTTTTTCATTCTGAAAAACTGCATGCTTTGCTGTCCCTGACAACACGCCACTTCCTCAAATTACAAAACACTCTGCCTGTAACGTTAGCTTAAACGGCCATACGGTAGCTACCTATCAGTTTGTACAATCTGATTCCCACTAATTTGTTATTTCATCAGTTCCACTAATGCTTCTCCATATGCATGTAAACTGTATAAATAAATGAAGGCATACCAACATTTACAAAGGACTTATTTGTCAGTTGCCTCCTGGCTGATATTTTTGCAGCTCTGTTACAACATGTGACGCCACCAAGAATTAGCACCTGTGTAGTGAAAGCTCTCACTCGTTCACTACTCTACTAGCATATGAAACAATAGAGTTTACTCAATAATGAGGAGTCAGACACTGCTAATCATCACACCGTTGTCAGTGATGACGCTGCCCTGCAGGGTCTATTACCCTGTAGGTCAGCATCAAGCCGCACCCTGATGAACACCCTCAGAAACTGGAGGAGGACTCCTTTCTCTAAGAACTCCTATCTTGTCTTATTATCACGAGCTTGCTGCTGTAATGGGCTTTTTGTTGACTGTGGTAGGTTGTTATCTCAGTCTGGTTGATTGGTCACAACATGCTGCAATATCGAGTCCATATCAACCTGAGCCAGATTCGCAGACTTTTACGTTAATTTTCATATCAGTTAATTGTGTCATTATCATTTTCCAAACACATTCATTTTTTAACTTCTTAGTTCCAGCTTTTCAAATATGAACATTTGCTGCTGTTCTTGGTCGGAGGTGAAAATTAACTGAAAAAAAAGCACTTGATGATTTTACATTAGACCCGAGAGGATTATAATGAGCATTACTCACTAGTTTCTGGCATTTTCTTCACATAATGATTAAGCCAGACAATAATTGTCACATTAATCGATAGTGAAAGTAATGGTTGGTCTCATCTGCAGCTGGTACAGCACAGTACAAACTACAAGACACAGATTGATCAATAAAGAGAGTGAAAAGCAAAAGAAAAAAAAGAAGAAATCATGGTGGGGTGGGTAAAAAGGAAAGCATGGGTGGGGAAAGTGGTAATAGGGAATGAAGAATCAAAGATAAAGGGAATGACAGATGAGTAGGCTGGATCTCTCATATTCTGGGATATAGAGGACGAGAGACAGAAAAGTACTGAACACATCCAAAAAAACAAAAAAAGAAAGCAAAGAGATCCCAGGAACATGGCAGCAGTCTTGGTCCAGCACTTCCTATTAAGTAAAGGTGTGTGGAATGCAAAGTGTAATGCTGGGAGGACTTGCTGTCACTCTCACTCATTTCAAAAGTATGTCAGCGATCCCACAGCAGGTCCCTGCAGTCAGTGTTTGGAATAAGAACCATCTTTACCATTATACAGCAGCCGGGCCCCAGAGCACTCTGAAACTAAAGTCTTTTCCACACAATAAACAGAACAGAGCTGTAGTGTTTTAGAGTTATACTGCACAATGACTGGCCACAATGATTCACCCGCCACAAACAATAAAAACTGAGCTGCTGAGTTGACCTTTAAGTCCATTGTGTCTATTGTGCGTTTTTCCTTGTAATTTGGCTGTTAAGATAACATTATCGTCACTTTGTGTTGTGCTGCTGAGCAGAACTTAATAGAGCTAGTAATGCAGGATTGTCTCGTAGTTGGTGGCTTGCACACATCATTGTTTTTCTGAAGCAGTTTTTTTTTCCAGTTGAATTCAATACAATTCAATAACTGTATTCATCCCCAGTGGGGCAATTAAAAAGCATACAAACCACAGAGCACAGACGCACAAATCTCAATGTAACACACACTGTGAAGTTATACAACGAGTAGATGAAGAGAATAAAGCCATAATGACTAAAAGTACACAAAGCACACTTTTGATTGGGACTGTTTTTCATGCTTCATGTTGTGTAATTGTTCTAATCAAGTGAAATCTTTCTACTCTATAATGATTGTTCGGTTTGGAGAAGATCCTTTCCCGTTTCAACATGTCAATGTACAGAAAGAAATGACTGGCTGAGTTTGTGCAGGTCAGTCACATCACATCACAGTCATCACCTCACCACATCCAGAGCCTTTGTGAAATCCTGACATGATTGCCTGACACCAGTGCTTCTAAAAGGCTGGACTCAGTCATAGCAGCTTAGTGCTGAGTCTGACCATGGTTTTGCAAACTAATGTTCAGTCACAAATAGGTGCAGTGTGTGACACTCGGTAACAGCATAAATGTGTCATACTTTTGGTAATGTAAGGACTACTGTACAAGTCCTGTCTTTTAATAGAAGTTGTAGAGGTTTATCATTCTGATTTATGACCAAATAACTAACTAAATGACACTCTCACCAGTCTCGGGTGCACTTCATGTTTAACGATGGGCACCACGGCAAACACTGTGCCCAAGTAGCAGAGTCAGTGATGGGCTGTCTTGTTCTTATTTGGCACTGAAGTGTGAAAAGCACCTTTTGGGCTTCAGCTTCAATCAATTTTTTTGCAGCTGCAAAGTTGTCAGTCTCTTGCCAGGCAGCAGAAATACAGATTAATCGGAGACACCAAAGTGTCGTACGTAAGCAGAATCCACAGACAGACATGATGCAGCACCTTATCAACAGCAGAACATATCAGAAACTTCCTTGAAGAGCGCCGTCTGTTATCCCCCCCCCCCCCTTTTTTTTGTCAACAAGAGTCAGAGCGCTGGCAAAGAACTGAGTAAATATCTAAACACCCCAGCGTTCAGCTCGGTGCCCAGCGGAGGTGGAGGGCCACACAGAGTAACCATCTCTGAGCATGTCCTCTCCATTTCTGTGTCCTTGCTGCCACCCTGCTCTCACATCGCTGTCTCTCTATTATTCATACTCAAGCACGGTCAAGGCTCATCCAAAGGTGAGGACAATAAAGCCTCAGAGTTTCTTCTTGCTGCTGTGGGAGCAGCAGGGTGCTTGCCCGGTGGGTGCAGAGGCTGATGAATAACGCCAATATGGTGCGTGCACTCGGGCACGGATGGCTGCAGTGTGAGTCAGAATCATAACCCTCAGTGTTGTGCTTTACACATTAAGATACAGAATCACCTGCAGGAAGTTTATTCCAGCTGTGGTGCAGTGACCGGAGCATACCATGAGTCTCGCACATGAGCTCCGAATTTATCATAAAAAATTAGAGAAAAAAACGTATCGTATGTACTAAGAGAGACATGTATCTTTAGAATGAGAGGATTATGTGAGAAGATGTGACTGGAAGCTGGTAGTAAAAACACAGGAGGCAGGAGTGTTGAATGTGCATTTCCACCCACCTGCAGCTCCTGTGAGCCAGAGATCTAGTGCTTTAATGCCAGGTTTTGCACGGTAAGAAATTTCCATTTTTTAGCTTAATTTCTCAGTTAACTACAACCGCAGTCGTACCCAAACCACAGCATAACTTTTCCATGAGACAAACAGGTAAATTGCTGTGTCTGATTACTGCTATTGTCAAATAATCAGTTGGCAGTGGAGCAATGCAATCATCTGATAATTCATGTCTGAAACAAGTAATCTGTTTCTAAATTTTACAAGATGGTGTAATTATACCTCAATTTCTGAGCAAAGATCCTTTGGGCGGGGAACTGAAACCCCAAACATGGCACTGCTGCCAGTCATGGACTCTAAAGGAAACGAATGTGTTTGTGAACGCAGCATCTGGGATTCCAGTTGTATAGTACACCGTTATATTTCTTGTGCGCAGTTACTACATCAATCTCACATGCCTCAAAGAATTTGTCCAACGGGCCCCCAGCTCTGCTGCTGCAGTACTTTCCCTGAACTTTGAACGATTTTGGTTTCCAAATGGGAGGACATTATATGCTGCCCATGTATCCAGTCAGATGTGAAGTTTTTGCCCCTGAGTGTCTAGCAACTGGGGCTCTCCAGTGGGTTAAGTGTTGAGATTACTCGCAGGCCATCATCTCTGGTAATGAACCCTGTCTGGGTACCAAGATGCAGTTAAAGGGGCACAGTAGCCATAGGAAGCTTCCTCATGCTGATTACCCATCTGAAATAGCTTTTTTTTCCCACTTGGAAGACACAACCACAAAACTTTACAGCTCCTAATGAATAATTATGATGACACCTTGTGTTATTGCACCCGCTGACAGTCTGTCTTTGATACCATGGCCAATAAATATGACCGTTAAATCTGTTTTCAACCACATTAACAGCGCCCCCGATACACAGCAACTGAATAACAATTCGTCTGAGCAGCAGAAGTATATTAGAATTGCCAAGCTTGCTGAAAATATCGAGTGAACCTCACTTGACACCTCTTCTTTTAACTCTCATTTATGAGTCTCACTTAAAGAATGTGTTTTCTTCTACACAACACTGTGAAGGTCCCTTCTATGTATAATCTTCCTCTCCTTCTAAGCCTCTCAAAGATGTTGCCCTCAGGCACCGTTCCAGGATCAGCTCACCCCGCCTCCACCCCTCCATTAACCATCACTAAGGCCATTTTAAGGTCTCCTTTTCTGTCTGTCTGTGCTCTGCTCACATGAACATCCTTAACATTCTCCTTCATTAAGCTAAAAAAAAGGTTTTAAGCTGAACTCTAACAATGTACTACACAAACCTTGACACAGGTACACCCCGCATGTCAGCAATATCCATCCCTATACCGTAAAAGCCATTAGATGTAATTGCATTTTTTATGAAGCTCCCATAGAAACGTGCAGTGTTTAATCAATGGGAAGGCTTTCATTTTTAGGAGAGGTCATTGGCTTTGTGTGAGGCCATCATACAATCCTCTTTGAGGGGTCCATCCAGGTCTATTGCCCTGTAGGTCAGCATCAAGCCGCACCCTGATGATCACTCTCAAAAACTGGAGGAGGACTCCTTTCTCTAAGAACTCCTATCAGGTCGTATTATCACCGAGCATGCTGCTGTAATGGGCTTTCTGTTGACTCTGGTAGATTATTATCTTGGTGCAGTTGATGGGGTTCAACATGCTGCACAATTTAGAGGCCATATTGACCTGAGTGGATGGAGTGGATTAAAACTGAATTTATTTTCTTTCTCCAAATCAGGGACATATGGGCTAAGAAAGAAATAGATAAAATAAACAATAGGTTGATTCAACAGACTACACATTCTAGTTACTTGTTACTAAAGAATAAAAATCATCCAGTGACCTCGCTATGATCCCGTGGAGCAGCATTTAAAGCATTGTATTAAGAGGCAAACTGCATAATTTCACCATAGCTGTTTACTATCCATGTCCAATGGCGTAGGAAGCAAGGAGAACAGAAGGGACACATCTGCTTCAGTGTTAAAGAGGATTAACTTGTCCCCTGCAAAAATCCAAAACAAAACAAAAAAAAGTACTGCATGAATCATCTTAGCACTGACTGTAAACAATGTTTTGATGGTGACATTGGTCCTCACAGTTAGTGACACCAGTATAAATCCCTGGAGTTAAAAAAAAATTAAATTTGTAACGCTATTCATATTCACATTATATATATATATATATATATATGTATATGCAGTTTCCATCAGCTCAACCCTCAGGAATTACATCCATATCGGACGGATTCTGCACCTTACGATGTATGTCCGTTGCCAAAGTTCAGAGCTCAGTGAAGGAGTCCTGCAACCTCAATTTGCAAGGCCAGCACTAAGGTTGTCCAGGTTAGAGTGGTGGGTGAAGATGCACACCGGAGACAGAGGTTTGCCTAATATCCCAAACCCACAATTAACGTTTTTATGAAACTCAACCATCATCTTTTGTTGCCTACCATATTACTTGCTTCAAGCACAGTCATCCTTCAACTCAAAACATGCTGTTACCCTCTTGAAATACTGACCAAAGAGAACACATTGGCAATGGACAGAAAAAACAACCTTGAATGGAGTAGTTCAATATTGTTGCTCAGATCTGAGGAGCTTTTTAGACTAGACGAGAAAAAAAAATGGTTTCTATCTTACAATCTGTGAAAACTAAATAAGTTTAAATCATTTGTTCATAATATAAACTTTACTTTTTATCATGTTTGTTTTCAGAACAAACTCTGTAACCTATAGCAGGTGTCCTGATATATAGGTGAAATATGGAAGTGAAAACATTACTATGAAGCAAATCCAGATGTTTTGTAGTGATGCTTCTGGAAACAGACTTGTGTTTACCTTGACAGGTTATACAAGTAACTGCCCAGCTCACAAAAACCCATGTTCTCTCTAATTGGTTAACACTAGGGCAAATGGCCAATTTTGTTCCAGTCTATTTTTCTCTGGAAAACATATAAGAGGTGAGATTTCGTTTTTTCCTTCATCCTCTTGGTTCCTGTGAGGTATTTATCTCCTATTGTGCAATATTCTTTCCTAATCCACAACCTATCAGTGTTTTGTGTGGTTGCTGTGTTTACAGGCAGTTTCCATGACAAAAATCGACCTAGTTCACCGTGGCAGCCAAATCTCTAATAAACTCACTGCACATTACCAGCAAACATCCGACAGACAAGATTACTGGCTAGTTAAGGAAATGGAGCATCCAGCAGCTGAGGAACATTTACTGTGTAGAAGAGGTTTAGCTGGTAGAGACTAAAAGAAACTGGACTGACATTCACAGGAGGGTACAAAATACAACCACAAATGAAAGCAATTGTTTAAGCTAAATATGTACATACAGCACCATTCACTGACACATTGGCCATCACTGATAGCACAGTATCGTTATTTAATTTAGATTTTGCTTCCACCTAAGTAGTCTCAATGGAAAACAGAACAGTGGATGGCTATGTCTAAGGTTTACCATACCATTGTAGTGCATGTATTGTACAGTATAAAGAGAGGAATTTTCACTGAACAAACTTAAGGTTTTTAAGGTCACATATTTGCCTGGTCAGACAGGGTTGCAAAATGAGGTGGGAAAGAATTTGTAATCATAATATACAATATAGTTACATAAAACCATATAGATATCACTTGGTGTGTGTGGTATGGACAAGTGTGGTAAAAACTATGGTAATAATTTGCCACAGGTATAAATTAGGATTTAAAGCAGGGTCACAGCACACACCACAGTAGCTGGTGGCCACATTACCTAGATAAGCAGGAGAAATATGTCAGGAAACCATTTATTGTTAATATTAGTTTTCCTTGCAAACGGAGCCGAGCTCCCACACAGCGTCTATTGTTCATGCTTGCAATATACCAGCAGGCCATCTTAATTTATTCTCCTGGTAACAGTGAAACAAGAACCTTGATTTATGCAGGACGCAGACAGCCTCCTCAACCCCAGAGAGAGAAAACAAGCAAGTGTGAAGCAGTTGTCCAGATTCCAGGAATTAGTTGCCGAATATCAGTCATCTCCCTCCCCCACAGCGTGTAATAAAATGACAGAACTGATCTAGGAAGAGTGTTGTTGCAGTATGTGTTGGATTAATCCAAGCCAAAGACAACCTCCTCCTCAACAGACAAGGCCAGAGAGAGAGAGATGCAAAGTGATCTACAGTAATTGCTAACGAAACCGTGCAACTACTGTAGAAGCAGCTTCAAAACAAGCACAGAGGAACACTACCCTCCATCTCTTCAAGTTTCATCTTTTTAACACAATTCAGATGCAGTTGACCCCACACACACACACACACACACACACACACACACACACACACACACAGCCAATGTTTGTCCCTCCCTCTGAGTCGTCTATGAGTAATGGGATGTTAAAACCAAGCAAACAAGCAAACACCCCTCAGATTTATTTTTCAAAACAAACAACATAGAAAGATGCTCCTGATAAATTTGTTTGGATTCTATTAATTTTAATGTCTTCCAGGAGTGAAGAGTGGGAGTGTGTCTGAGATCACTGTCTCACTCAGTCATTCACCACCTCCCACACACTTGACAGTTAACTCTATAGTGAGCTTTGAATTGAGATGTTCAACACCTAAGGGCCACAGTCATTTTGTGTTATTACTGGTGTAGTCAAGGGTGTAATTTTAAATCCTGCCCCCTATTAGTAATGTGGAGAAGGGGATGCAGGAATACCTGGACAGTCTACTTAGGGCTGACAACATCCACTCATTTGCTGCACTGCTTGCACTTCAAGGGGATGTCTAGAGATGTGATATATAGAGACTAGTTATTTCGGTATGTCTCAGGACTGACAGAAAGACACTATCACCTTCAGAGTCTGCAATTAACCTAATGTTCACGTCTTTGCATTGTGGGAGGAAGCCAGAGCATCTGGAGGGAACCTACACAGATAACATTCAATTCACATTCAATTTGTATGTAACCTACCAGAATTTGTATGTAACCTTATATTATATTATATTATACTTGTTTGTTTTCACAATTATTGTTGCCCTTACTCTCTAGTGTTCTTCTTCCTCTTCCCCATTGTTGGTTATTTTTTCTTTTTTATTGTAGTGTTGTTTTAAACTGTTTTTATGTAAATGGGGTGGAAATTTGCATTTTTGCTACAATCGGGCATATTTACATACTTGTATGTCCATCAATGTGCACTATCCCGTCTAAATAAACAAATAAATACAAATAAATAAACATGAGACCTGCACACAGAAAGGCCCTGAAAGACTCTGGATTCAAACCCAGAACCATCTGGTTGCTTCTGGAAACTGGCCAATAACATGTAGCCTACTGCCAAAATAATTTTTCAGGTGATATTCAATTTAAAAACAATGGTTAAAAATAAAAAGGGTAAAGAATTTGAATTCTTTATTTACATTATTTGTAGTCAAGGCACAAATGCAGCACTTGGAGAATGGATTACTGCATTGGGTTAAAAGCTATACATAGCTTAGTTTTTATACAGTATATTGCCATCATTATAGATAGCAGTATAATAATTTTCTCATAGCTTGTTATTACTGAATATTTTCTCTCCTGGGAGAACAGGGAGTGCTTCTGCTCACAGCCTTAGACTAATTTCAAGAGAAAAAACTACAAATAAAAAATAATCCTACATCCATCAACTCCAGCTGCTCGCCTTCAAAGGCAGGCTAAATGAGAAAGGGCACACATTTCATTTTTGGACACCCACCCACACGGGTACACACACGCATACATACATTCACACTAGGTAGCAGTCATTTTTAAATTCACACACTGATTTCTACTCCTATATTTACTTTCTAACACATAATCCAACCATGGCTGTCATGTTGAATTTCAAATGAGCATCTCCTTATCGGAGCGCTGCACCCCCTTCCACCACCTCCTACCTGAACCTGTCAGGAGTCTGTCTGAGGACAAACAGATGTCACCCAACCTTGCCCTTGTGCTAACCGTGCAAGCTGCCACCAAAGCACTGATGTTACAAGACTTCCTGGAGGCTGTTTCCTTCCACAAATCACCAGGTTATTCACCCCCCTCCCACCCACCTCCCACCCACCCACAACGGCCGTCATATGTTCCGCAATGTTTCCGCTTTTACGCTCGTGGTCCTTGAAATGCCAGAGTTCAGTGGCAAACCATGGCAGTGTTGGGCTAAATGCGACTGAGTTATGTTGACAGATACGTGGCTCCCTGAGCTCAATGCCCGGCCTCCTCGCTAAACAAAGTGGCATTTCGAGATGAATGATCTTTAGGGAGTTTTATTTTGAGCGATGAAATTAACCAAGGTTAAAGAAAGAAAAACAGAGGCAATCGGCGGCATTGATTTTCAGAAAGAAAATGATTATGCCAAGATCGATTGGTGGCAATAAAGAAAGACCATAAATAAGGGAGCTTACAGCATTGAGCCAGTGTTATCAGCCTTAGTGCTCTGCAATAACACACCATCAGTGTCCTTTTATTTTCTGTTAAAAATGCAGTGCTCAGGCAGAGGAGCTTTATTTTGACCAGTAGCATTTCTAGACTCATCTATTTCACACTCAGACATATTGTTCAGAGTTCACACCTGTGGTGAGTCAGAGAGTGCAGCACTTTACTTGAATGTTTAAGTCACCATCCTCCGCGCAGGGTAATGCTACTGAACTGTTACCTGGTAAGGAACAAGCTCAACCACTGGAAAATTACTACCTGTCCTTGTCAGTCTTAATGTCCTCTGCATCCAGCTTTTACTGTTATGTGAAAAGATATGAGACACACGAGAGGGACTCTGTGTTCAAAAGGATGTGAGTGACTGTGATGACAATGCATTGATTTAAGAGAAAATCAAATCATAGCAATTCATAGCTTGACGCTCTGGCATTTGATAGCATTAGGCTTTCTCACGTATCGCCAGCGTTCTTAGTCTGACATTTTGGGAGATGTATCCTACTTTGCTTTCTTACTGAGAATTAGATGGTTAGATTGGTAACATTATTACATCACGTCTGTGTGTTTAGTATAAAGCTACAGTGAGGAGACACTTAGCCTGGCTTAGTGCACTACTGTGCAGAAACAAGGGCAAACAGCGGGTCGGGCTCTGTCTTGAGGGTGAAGTTATTAAAGAAAAGACATGTGTAAAGTATTTAATACTGTACCAAACAGTCCCACTTGGAGAAGATGAGCAGAAGAGCCCTTCCTGAAGGTTTTCTACTTCCAAACAGTGACAGAAATAGTTGTGCAACAGGCAGCTTGTTGTTACTTCTACACACGCAGGAAGTAGCTGCATAAAGTAGGTGTGAATGACAAGATTATCTGTTTTGGAAAATTGTAGAAATGTCACAGAGACCCCTCAAAGCTGTAGCAGCTTACAGGGAGTTTCTGAACGTCTTCAATCCTAGAGCAGCGTAAAGGTTAAAAAGCCACATCATTGATCGTTTGGGTAATTAACCGGAGCCAATTCTAAAATTAGTCAGGGGTGACCAGTTCAGAGCTGAAATCGTGTCAACTTATATTCACCAATTAACAGTAGATTAGCTCGTACAAGAAACAGAGTGTAAAACCCACAAGCTGTGGTTTTACAGGACTATTTCTTGGCTGGGTAAAGTGATGTCTTGGAGTCTCATCAACGCCATACGGTTGCCAAGCAACCAGCAGAAACTCCAGGAAGATAGTGTACTCAACAAAGACGTAGCCCTGAAGATGAATCCCTGTGACGACAAACAACTTATAATATTTACATGTTGGTTTTTGCATAAACTAAATACATTACACATAAAGTTTTAATTAGTCATTGTTACTACTTTGTCACCATTAGACTGAGCTATATGAGCCGTTTCTAATTTTGTTCGCTCTTTAAAGGAATAGTTCACCAAAAAAGTGCATCTGGAGACCCAGGAAGCCGGTTCATAGTCCAACGAAATCCTTATACGAGAGTCAATAGCGCCCGACACAAAAAGTCCATAAAACTACACAAAAACCTTGTAATCTTCCTCCACACTGCTCATCCACTGCAATCCAAATGCAATCCAATACAGGACTGTTTAGGCTGTAAAAATGTCCTAAATGACGTCGTTTCGAGTAAACTCGAAAGCGAACGAGCAGTGTGGAGGTTTTTGTGTAGTTTTATGGACTTTTTGTGTCGCTATTGACTCTCATATAAGGATTTCGTTGGACTACGAACCCCCCCTCCCGGGTCTCCAGATGAACTTTGAGGAATAAAAAACTACTCTGGAGTATTCATCAGCATGAGGGTGAGTCAATAATAACTGAATTTGGTGAACTATTCCTTTAAGATAAGCTAACTTTGTTGGCTCTAGTTACATATTTCATAAATCAATCTTTTCAACTCTCAGAAAAAAAAGAATACGTAGCCTATGTCATGATACTCTTCAGGCTTTAAACAATACCTAGAATCTATTTACCATAATAAGCCTATGTATCACATATGTTCACCTCGGCGATACACTTGTAATTAGACCAACCTACTTACCATGAGAAAACAACTGACTTATAAATAGGTCCCGGTAGCAGATTTACATATTAATGTCACACTTCAAAGTCCACTGGTATCAGCGAGAGAGGAGATAGACATAAAGCATGAAATAACCCTTCCATGTCTGAGGGCCCAATGAGATCCACATCAATAGGCTTCTTTCATTTAAATAAGAAATACATAGCAAGCAAAGTACGAATGGTGGAAATTCCACGCCCCTGAGCCAGACATCTTGAGAAGAATAGACTTCTTCCACTGCCAATTCTGCAAAGCCTGCACAGCAAATTTCACACAACCATTTTGCGCTCTGCTGATAAAACACTTTGAAAGCCCAATGACACACACAATGCCTTCAGATAGGAAAGAGCCACGTTTTGTCCCCATCCCTTTTCATCAATGTCCCAAATACAACCAAGCCTAACTGAGCAGGGGGAACAGAAATACCCAACAAAAACTGACTCCAGCATCCAACACCCACTCACACTTCAAACAAATCGCCTGGTGTGTGCAGCAGAGGCAGTCCCGCTTTAAACCTGATTGTGTTTTGCTTAATAAATCACTCAAACAGTGCGGGCATCACTGCTCTGAACACTGTTTGTGATTAGGTCTATTAGGCATGTGAAGAGGATCTGTCACAATGGCACGAGAACCCTGCACCTGTCGCGCTCTCCTCCACACCCTACTCAATTTCTGTCCATGAATGTAGCTCACTTCATTTCCATGTCCCACTCAGGCTCTTTCTTGATGAATAAAAAGACATCAACGGTGAATAAAAGGTTGATTTTATTGCCTCATGCATGGGGAAATGAGATGGATTACAAGTGAGAAGCCCGTATATCACATCAGGTCTCCACCTCATTGGGTTTTACTGATCTTGTGAGGAACTGCCTTCGTTTTGATTAAGATTTCACATCTAGGGGCCTCATAACATATGCAGTGCCATCATCCACACCGGTGGAGCAGAGAATAAACTCACAAACCCTGGATGGTAGACCTTTTCCCCATGGCAGCCTGTCTGGGGACCGATAGGAAAGGCTGCTCAATTAAAAGGCACTTTGGGAAGTCGTCTCCGAGCCCTGACTGCCTCTTGTGTCACCCTGATGCACATCTTAACACCCGAAGGCTCATTAAAACAGGTAATCTGTTGAGTGGTTAACAGCAATGAAATTAGGGACGTCTTTTTACTGACCTCCCACTGTTCACTAAACTCCTTCCCTTGAACAGTCGAAAACACAACTGGATTTTGGAGGATGGTGTCTCCCTTTTTGCTTTTTCAAAAACCCAAAAACATGGGGGCATGTAGAGAAGAAATTAAATAGTGCGTTTAACAGTATTATATCAGAATGATCTTACATTTCTCCTTACATTATGACTAACTACACAGCTCAGCACAGCAATGCAAGGTCAGAGCTGTTTCTTTATTTCCATGTCTCCAACATGACTCATCAGCTGCTGAGGATGACGACTTTTACCTTTCAGATTCAGTGTTTTCCACAAACTTGTTGAGGTATCACTAGTTTCTGAGATAATTCACTGCAGCAGCGAGTTACAACAGCTGTTAAAGTCTGCCTTCAATATCCATAGGCGACACCGAGGAACGAAAAGCATGCATTCTTTCTACCGGTATCACAAATGGAGGGCTGAAGGTTAGCAATGTAAACTAGAAAATTTCCTCTCGGGAAATTTTGAATGGGCCGCGGGGCTACTGCCGATTTTGCCATCTCTGTCAACATGGGAATCAAACCCACGATCTGTAACCACATTAGGTTAACTGTGTGTGTGTGTGTGTGTGTGTGTGTGTGTGTGTGTGTGTGTGTGTGTGTGTGTGTGTGTGTGTGTGTGTGTGTGTGTGTGTGTGTGTGTGTGTGTGTGTGACACCAACAAGGTTTAACTTTAAAACCAGATGAAATCATGGTTTAAGTTTAAATTCTGTTGCACGTTAACTGTGTTTTAATCACATGAAGGTGTGTGTGTGTTTGTGTGTGTGTGTGTGTGTGTGTGTGTGTGTGTAACTGTAATCACATGAAGCTGGCTCTAGAGTCTGTGTGTGTGTGTGTGTGTGTGTGACTGACTTGACACATAGTTAGTTAGTAGCTGCATCCTGTGTCAGTCTGATTTAGCTGTGTCTGTGTTTATAAACATTTAAACGAGCGCCAGGTGGATTGTTTATGAAGTTAACGAGCTCTGGCCTGAGGATCAAAGAGGTTACCACGGCGATAGGGGCCCCCGCAGGCTGAGACAGACAGAAACGTGGAGAAAAACAGCCATTTTCTGCCTCTAAACCGGTCTCACAATTAGGCTTAGCATGACAAAACGGTAACTCCTATCAGAACAAAACACAGATCAACGTTGCTCTAAGGACTTACTGAAAATTTCGGTACGATTTGGTGTTTCTACAGTAAATATTTTGGCGACGCTGGCAGTTTTAAAACATCAGGCCGTTCTGCTCCTCTCAGAAAATATTTGTATTGGACTCAATGAGGAGCAGGGACAGACGTGGCCGCACTCAGAGGCTGATTCTGTCAATTCTGTAAGTCTCTCTGATATTTTGAGCACATGACATGAGAGATAACAAGTTTGTCTTACAAATTCTGAAAAAATTATGTCTGTAGAGTGTAAATTGTGGCCGTGGTCACAGTTTATCCAGAAAAAATACAGAATGTTTCTTCACACTCTCCCACTCTAACCGATGATGTCACGCACTCTGACACGAACATTCTGTCCAATACACACCCATTATAATCTCATAATTTCTCCAAAAATGATCATGGTCATTGATCAGGGATTGATCAAAAACTATATGACCTATCAAAACGTGGAGTAATACGACAATACACAAGACTTGTGTCTACTGTTTAAAGTTTAAATGGAGTCTCTAGGTGAAAGTATGCCTGAGCAGTAGACGTTTGTTAAACTCCAATGATTGGTCTTTTTTTTCCGCCCGTCCCATTGACTTACATGCAAAAATTTTGCGCAGTAAATCGCGACTTACGTCGCGAAATATTCGTACACTGTTGAGAAAAGTAATAGCACAGCGATCCCGATCAAGCCGCACGTTTTGATATATAATATGTCCTGCAACTCTTCGAGTTGCAGGACTAGTAGCGGACCGAAAGTCGGCCGGAAGTGGAAAAATAATAATAACTAGAAAAAACATTTCCAAGAATGGAAATGGTGTGAATGCTTCCAGCAATGCTGAATGAGCTGAAGAAATTGTTGAAAGAAAGAAAGAAAGAAAGATTGAAACAAGAGAGAAAAAAGAAAAGGACAGAAAGAAAGAAAGAAAGAATCAAACAAACAAAGAAGTAAAAAGACAGAAATGGAGTGAAAGAAAGAAAGAAAGAAAGAAAAAAGAAAGAAAGAAAGAAATGGAGTAAAAACAAAGGAAGAGAAAAGGAGTAGAAAGAAAGAAAGAAACAATCAAACAAACAAAGAGGTAAAAAGACAGAAATGGAGTGAAAGAAAGAAAGAAAAAAGAAAGAAAGAAAGAAATGGAGTAAAAACAAAGGAAGAGAAAAGGAGTAGAAAGAAAGAAAGAAACAATCAAACAAACAAAGAGGTAGAAAGAAAGAAAGAAAGAAAGAAAGAAATGGAGTAAAAACAAAGGAAGAGAAAAGGAATAGAAAGAAAGAAAGAAACAATCAAACAAACAAAGAAGTAAAAAGACAGAAATGGAGTGAAAGAAAGAAAGAAAGAAGAAAAAGAGAGAGGGGGATGATAGATAGAAAGAGGTAGATGGATGGATGGATGGATGGATGGATAGAGAGGGAAGGATAGAAAAAGTTACGTAAAATACAAATGAAGGAGTAGAAGAAAGAAAGAAAGAAAGAAAGAAAGAAAGAAAGAAAGAAAGAAAGAAAGAAAGAAAGAAAGAAAGAAAGAAAAAAAGGAGACAGGGGTTAAAAAATAGGGAGGGGTATAGATAGATAGATAGATAGATAGATAGATAGATAGATAGATAGATAGATAGATAGATAGATAGATAGATAGATAGATAGATAGATAGATAGATAGATAGATAGATAGATAGATAGATAGATAGATAGATAGATAGATAGATAGATAGATAGATAGATAGATAGATAGGACACATGTTAAAAGCTGCATCCTATGTCCTAGGCTCCACCTGTAATTGTACTACTATTAATAGAGTTGGAAAGACTAAACGTCTGAACTTAAATTCATGAGAAAAATATAAATTGTTGGAGATGTTTACATCAAAAGTATAAAATAATTGAGAGCCTGATGAATTTGAGCTGAAAACCTGTGTGTGTGTCTGGGTGTGTGAGTCTGATGGTCTCTCTGTCTGTGTGTACATGTGCAGAAAGTAAAACTGTTGATAAGCGCCACAGAACTCCTCTCTCCCTAATGATCTGATTGATTACACCTGTGTGGCAGCCTGCCCTCAGAAGTTACCATGGCGACTACCATGCTTACGTTTTACTGTGTGGAACAGTGTTGTGTTTGTGTGTTTGTCTGTTTGTGTATGTGTGCATGTGTGACTGTGTGTGAGCGTCTGTGTGTGTCTGTCTGTGTGAGTGTGATGCCTGTGTTTGTGCGTGGACATCCTCTGTCAGTCTGGTTTATCATGTGTGTGTGTGGGGCTGTGTTTAAAAACATCTTAACGAGCGGCCAGGCTGCAGCTGCACTGTTTATAGACTTTGATAACGAGCTGGCCGCTACAGCTGGACCAACTGCACACAGAGCAGAGCAGAGCAGAGAGATTTGAGCTCTGTGCAGCTTCCCAAAACAGCCCAGTAAAAGAGAACCGTAACTCTTATCAGAATGTGGTCTGACTACTGGGGCAAGGAGACCTTCCTGAGCGAGCCAATGTGCATTAAATGTTTGTAGGGCAAAAACTTTTCTTGCCGTCGCAAGGTAGAAAAGGGGGGCATTTCTGTTTTTCTAAAAAAATCTGCTCCTACTTTTCTATTGAAGTGGATGAGCCACTGGAGCGGGTCTAGCTGGACAATTAGGCTCACTGAGACAATTCTGTAAGTCTGTCTGCTGTTTTGAGCACATCAGATGAGACACGACAAGTGTGGCTACAAACCGGTGAGGAAATCATGTGTCTAGAGTTTAATTTGTGGCCGTGCTGGCAATTTATCCAGAAAAAATCCTGAATGTTTTTTCGATCCCTCTCACTATAACGATGATGTCACTCACTCTAAGCCCTGCTCGTTAAGCGCAATACACAACCATTATAAAGCTGGATTTTGTCGAAAATTTTAATGATTTTAAAACAGCCAAATACCTAAAAACTGTTGAAGATATCAATAAGCTGAGTAATATGTGAATAGATTAAAAGTTTGTCTACAGTTTAAAAGTGAAATGGAGTCTGTGGGAGAAAGTATGCTGAAGTTTTAGAGGTTCAAAGTAGTAAGAAGATTTTAAAAGTTTGAAGATGTTTTCAATGCATTCCTATGGGAAAAAAATTGCAGAAAAAGTTAAATATTTTAAAAAGTATAAATAGTTAAAAAGAGAAAAGTAATGCCGATAAAGTTCAAAAAAAGCTGCACGTTTTGATATATGAATTGTTGAAATCGCACAAAGTATGAAGGACTAGTTTAAAACCGTAGAAAGGCGGAAAGTAGTAAGAATAAAAATAAAAGAGAATAAAGATTTGAATAACAATAGTGTGAATGCTTCCGCATTCACACTAACTAGAAAATTTCCTCTCGGGAAATTTTGAATGGGCCGCGGGGCTACTGCCGATTTTGCCATCTCTGTCAACATGGGAATCAAACCCACGATCTTAAGGTCAAGACAGAGCTGATCAGACAGACACATGATCATCTTTCTATAAGCACTGATATGGAGGAGCTGTAACCACATTAGGTTACCTGTGTGTGTGTGTGTGTGTGTGTGTGTGTGTGTGTGTGTGTGTGTGTGTGTGTGTGTGTGTTTGTGTGTGTGTGTGTGTGTGACACCAACAAGGTTTAACTTTAAAACCAGATTAAATCATGGTTTAAGTTTAAATTCTGTTGCACGTTAACTGTGTTTTAATCACATGAAGGTGTGTGTGTGTGTGTGTGTGTGTGTGTGTGTGTGTGTGTGACTGTAATCACATGAAGCTGGCTCTAGAGTCTGTGTGTGTGTGTGTGACTGACTTGACACATAGTTAGTTAGTAGCTGCATCCTGTGTCAGTCTGATTTAGCTGTGTCTGTGTTTATAAACATTTAAACGAGCGCCAGGTGGATTGTTTATGAAGTTAACGAGCTCTGGCCTGAGGATCAAAGAGGTTACCACGGCGATAGGGGCCCCCGCAGGCTGAGACAGACAGAAACGTGGAGAAAAAGAGACATTTTCTGCCTCTAAACCGGTCTCACATTTAGGCTTAGCATGACAAAACGGTAACTCCTATCAGAACAAAACACAGATCAACGTTGCTCTAAGGACTTAATGAAAATTTCGGTACGATTTGGTGTTTCTACAGTAAATATTTTGGCGACGCTGGCAGTTTTAAAACATCAGGCCGTTCTGCTCCTCTCAGAAAATATTTGTATTGGACTCAATGAGGAGCAGAGACAGACGTGGCCACACTCAGAGGCTGATTCTGTCAATTCTGTAAGTCTCTCTGATATTTTGAGCACATGACATGAGAGATAACAAGTTTGTCTTACAAATTCTGAAAAAATTATGTGTGTAGAGTGAAAATTGTGGCCGTGCTGACAGTTTATCCAGAAAAAATACAGAATGTTTCTTCACTCTCTCCCACTCTAACCGATGATGTCACGCACTCTGACACGAACATTCCATGCAATACACACCCATTATAAACTCATAATTTCTCCAAAAATGATCATGGTCATTGATCAGGGATTGATCAAAAACTATATGACCTATCAAAACGTGGAGTAATACGACAATACACAAGACTTGTGTCTACTGTTTAAAGTTTAAATGGAGTCTCTAGGTGAAAGTATGCCTGAGCAGTAGACGTTTGTTAAACTCCAATGATTGGTCTTTTTTGCTCTTTTTTTTCCGCCCGTCCCATTGACTTACATGCAAAATTTTTGCGCAGTTTTTCGCGACTACGTCGCGAAAAATTCGTAAACTGTTGAGAAAAGTAATAGCACAGCGATCCCGATCAAGACGCACGTTTTGATATATAATATGTCCTGCAACTCTTCGAGTTGCAGGACTAGTAGCGAATCGAAAAAGCGTCCGGAAGAGGACGGAGAATAATAATAAGAAAAAATCCACACAATAACAGTAGTGCCCGGGCTTCGCCCGGGCACTGGTCCCTGCAGCTATTTCATAGCTGTTGGGACCAGTGCCCGGTGCGATTGCCCGCGGCCCTAACTAGAAAAAACATTTCCAAGAATGGAAATGGTGTGAATGCTGTAAGCAATGCTGAATGAGCTGAAGAAATTGTTGAAAGAAAGAAAGATTGAAACAAGAGAGAAAAAAGAAAAGGACAGAAAGAAAGAAAGAAAGAAAGAAAGAATCAAACAAACAAAGAAGTAAAAAGACAGAAATGGAGTGAAAGAAAGAAAGAAAGAAAGAAAGAAAGAAAGAAAGAAAGAAAGAAAGAAAGAAAGAAAGAAAGAAAGAAAGAAAGAAAGAAAGAAAGAAAGAATGAAATGGAGTAAAAACAAAGGAAGAGAAAAGGAGTAGAAAGAAAGAAAGAAACAATCAAACAAACAAAGAGGTAAAAAGACAGAAATGGAGTGAAAGAAAGAAAGAAAGAAATGGAGTAAAAACAAAGGAAGAGAAAAGGAATAGAAAGAAAGAAAGAAACAATCAAACAAACAAAGAAGTAAAAAGACAGAAATGGAGTGAAAGAAAGAAAGAAAGAAAGAAAGAAAGAAAGAAAGAAAGAAAGAAAGAAAGAAAGAAAGAAAGAAAGAAAGAAGAAAAAGAGAGAGGGGGATGATAGATAGAAAGAGGTAGATGGATGGATGGATGGATGGATGGATGGATAGAGAGGGAAGGATAGAAAAAGTGAGTGAAAGAAAGAAAGAAAGAAAGAAAGAAAGAAAGAAAGAAAGAAAGAAAGAAAGAAAGAAAGAAAGAAAGAAAAAAAGGAGACAGAGGGGTTAAAAAATAGGGAGGGGAATAGATAGATAGATAGATAGATAGATAGATAGATAGATAGATAGATAGATAGATAGATAGATAGATAGATAGATAGATAGATAGATAGATAGATAGATAGATAGATAGATAGATAGATAGATAGATAGATAGATAGGACACATGTTAAAAGCTGCATCCTATGTCCCAGGCTCCACCTGTAATTGTACTACTATTAATAGAGTTGGAAAGACTAAACGTCTGAACTTAAATTCATGAGAAAAATATAAATTGTTGGAGATGTTTACATCAAAAGTATAAAATAATTGAGAGCCTGATGAATTTGAGCTGAAAACCTGTGTGTGTGTGTGTGTGTGTGTGTGTGTGTGTCTGGGTGTGTGAGTCTGACGGTCTCTCTGTCTGTGTGTACATGTGCAGAAAGTAAAACTGTTAAGCGCCACAAAACTCCTCTCTCCCTAATGATCTGATTGATTACACCTGTGTGGCAGCCTGCCCTCAGAAGTTACCATGGCGACTACCATGCTTACATTTTACTGTGTGGAACAGTGTTGTGTTTGTGTGTTTGTCTGTTTGTGTATGTGTGCATGTGTGACTGTGTGTGAGCGTCTGTGTGTGTCTGTCTGTGTGAGTGTGATGCCTGTGTTTGTGCGTGGACATCCTCTGTCAGTCTGGTTTATCATGTGTGTGTGTGGGGCTGTGTTTAAAAACATCTTAACGAGCAGCCAGGCTGCACCTGACCTGTTCTATTAATAGACATGATAACGAGCTGGCCCCTACAGCTGGACCAACTGCACACAGAGCAGAGCAGAGCAGAGAGATTTGAGCTCTGTGCAGCTTCCAAAAACAGCCCATAAAAAGAGAACCGTAACTCTTATCAGAATGTGGTCTGACTACTGGGGCAAGGAGACCTTCCTGAGCGAGCCAATGTGCATTAAATGTTTGTAGGGCAAAAACTTTTCTTGCCGTCGCAAGGTAGAAAAGGGGGGCATTTCTGTTTTTCTAAAAAAATCTGCTCCTACTTTTATATTGAAGTGGATGAGCCACTGGAGCGGGTCTAGCTGGACAATTAGGCTCACTGAGACAATTCTGTAAGTCTGTCTGCTGTTTTGAACACATCAGATGAGACACGACAAGTGTGGCTACAAACCGGTGAGGAAATCATGTGTCTAGAGTTTAATTTGTGGCCGTGCTGGCAATTTATCCAGAAAAAATCCTGAATGTTTTTTCGATCCCTCTCACTCTAACGATGATGTCACTCACTCTAAGCCCTGCTCGTTAAGCGCAATACACAACCATTATAAAGTTGGATTTTGTGAAAAATTTTAATGATTTTAAAACAGCCAACAATCTAAAACTGTTGAAGATATCAATAAGATGAGTCATACGGGAATAGATTAAAAGTTTGTCTACAATTTAAAAGACAAATGGAGTCTGTGGGAGAAAGTATGCTGACGTTTTAGAGGTTCAAAGAAGTAAGAAGATTTTAAAAGTTTGAAGACGTTTTCAATGCATTCCTATGGGAAAAAATTTGCAGAAAAAGTTAAATATTTTAAAAAGTATAAATAGTATAAAAGAGAAAAGTCATAGCACCCTTGTCCTGAAAAAGCCACACGTTTTGATATATGAATGGTTGAAATAGCACAAAGTATGAAGGAGTAGAAGATGTCTGAAAAAGGGTGAAAGTAGTAAGAATAATAATAAGTATAAAGAAAATGGCCGAACTGAATAACAATAGTGTGAATGCTTCCAGCATTCACACTAATAAGAAGAAGAAAAAATCCACACAATAACAGTAGTGCCCGGGCTTCGCCCGGGCACTGGTCCCTGCAGCTATTTCATAGCTGTTGGGACCAGTGCCCGGTGCGATTGCCCGCGGCCCTAACTATTCAACCTGGAGTGTGTCAACTCGCAGTTTGATAAATGTCTTTCCCAGCTAATGACACTATGTATTTGTTGGCAACAATATGCATGAAAGAGCCCATCACCGAGCACCGTGGCTAAGCAGAGCCAGGGATTTTGCGGTACATATGAAATCAGAGCCAAACACTTTATTCTCTGTCTTTGTGCTGGATCTGTGCTCTTCTCTGAGGAAGAGCTGTGATGCAGTGCCGCTCCCGGAGGAGGAGAGCGGTGACACGCCGCCACCCTGCCTGCTCCACACCCACCACAGTCATTCTTTCTAATCCATCTAACAGTCGCCCATCGCCTTGTCGCCCCTTTCACAACTTCAAAGTACTGCTTTACCCATTACCCTAGGGCAGGAGCTGCCCTACTCTGGACCATGCTGACATTCAGACTCTATTTAGAGCCATTAGGCCACCAAGGTCAGCACTTAACTTACATTTTCACAGCTTCAGGCAGCACTGTTTTTTCATTCTTTCATATTTTCATCCGTTATTGTTGTTTTTCTGCAGCACAGTGCGCACGGGGCAATGAATTGCTCATTAGCTGGTGCTTCCGGTGCCATAGCGTGTTAAGGAGGGGGAGAATTGGGAGGGGTGTGGGGGTGGGGGGGACGTTGAAGGTGACATTTTAGTCATCACAGTTACAGCTACTGACGAATTAGCTAGCACTGCAGGCTATCCTCGTGATCCTGTGGAGAACATCTTGATTCTCAAGAGGGAAATATGGGATAAAGGCCAAGGATGTGTCATTTTAATCACAAGAAAACGCACCAACCTTTGCAGGATAAGACGGCGCAACACCAACAGGCCAGCGATCAGGTATGTTTCTCAGGTTTCTTTTGAAGGGACCAGTCAAGGTTCATAAATTTATCGATGGAGAGGAGGCTGCCGTGGTCTGGACTTCAGACAGGAAAACCGTAGCTTGTCAAATCTGTCTGTGGTAGGTCAAAAAAATGAAATCATATCAAAAGTCCAGTGCACACATGCCTTTAAAATAAAAGATCACACTCTCACTAATAATCCTTCAGAAGAAATACTGAGATACCAGTCAAAATATCTGGTCATGATCATATCCTCATTAAATTTAGTTAGCCACAGGGGATGTCTGACAGGAGGCAACACTAATGGCTGCTGAACATCACAGCAACAGAGACAATTAATTTAATTTGTTTACTTTTTACTATCACTTTCCTCACAACATTAGATCAGTATTAACAAAACCTCTATCTGTGAAATTTTTTGTGCAGTGAGTAAATAGATGTACTGATCATAATGTAGCTACACTGTGTAAAATGTGTTCAAGGTTAAGGATATGTTATCCTGTCACAAGATAATAGATTTAGTTTTAATTCTTCTGTTTGAGTTTTGTTGTGGCACATTCTCAGTCAAGTTTCACCAGTTTTAAGGTAGCATACAAATATTTGGACTTAATTCCCCTGCTCCTGTTACAAGGTGATGGTGTATTTTTATATTATGTTTGTCCTTGTGAAATGATGAGCCTGTATAATAGAGAGTAACTGAAATGAACTCAGCCTTGATAGCTTCAGCTGGCAGCGGAGTATTCAGTCAAGTAATTGCATTGCATTGCAAGATAACATGAACATTTTATTTGCTGTGTGTTTCTGTCGAGCCCTGCAGCCATGTGCTGAGTCTCTTTTGTTTCTTTTCTATTCGCGGTTTAAAACGTTTGCCAATTGATCAGTTCTCCTGGAGCGAAAGCCAGTGTCTCATCCAAGTCGAGCAAATGAGCAAGCTGTAAATTAAGTTTAATTTCCTAATGACAAATGCAGTTCTGCTGCAGCCGGGGTATGGCATTCATATTTGATGAGCCACTATATCTCACTTCAAAGGTCTCAATAAACCAGCTAGCAAAGCTCTTTTTTTTTTGTAAATGTACAGCACTGCGCTGAGTACACTGCAGCCCCTCATCGCCTGGCAACTCCCCATAGGCTGCTATTGCTCATTCACAGCTCCGTGAGATGTCAGGGTTTGGCGCTTATGAAAATTGAACTCCAAACTCATTTTCACTCCAGGCCAAGAAAATGCTGAACAATGCCTTGTCATTTTCACACAGCCGAGAGACTAATCAGAGAACTGAAGCAGATATCAACAAACCCAACGTCACCATTTGACGTACTGACTGAACGAGAAGAGGAAAGGTGCGAGTGAGTGTGTGTAAGAGAGAGGATGGAGGTTGGGGGTTTGAAAGAGAGAGAGAGGTTGCCTTTATTTAATTCCACTAACATTTATTCCAAACATTAATTTCATTGCGCTATCAGAGCCATTCCAGGGTTGAGGAATGAAAGAAGAGCAGGAACAAATCGCTTTCAAGTTCCACAGAGCATTCCCACTGGATGGCACAGACTGGGGCGCCTCTCCCTCTAAATTAAGTCCCCCCCTGTTGTTTTTAAAAGCACAGGATGTAATTAGAACATTTAGTTTTATTTAAAAACACTTGAATTTCTTCCCTCCTACATGCCACAATTTAATTATATTCAGCATGTCATGGAGCCCTGACAGGAACAGAGAGTTGCTATAGAGATGACCACAGCTGAGCTGCAGCTTGGAAATCCTTCAGAGCGGTGAGCCTTCAACTGAGCACTCACACACACAGACACACAAATACATGCACAAACAAAATCACTTTATGCAAACAGGCGCAAGCAAGAGGCTACCTCTGTATCATTTTGAGCTGTAGATACACGCAAATATGCAAACACATGTTAAAAACTGCCACATTCTTCACAGCTCAGCCAGCGATGCCGCTGCTAAGCAGCAAAACAAACAGGCACATTATTCAATGAGGTGGCAGCCTCGTGCACAGACGCAGGCCACAGGAGATGCTCCTTTATCACAGGGAGAAGAAGCCAACCCCCACCACTCCTCCACTCCTCCTCCCTCTCCCTATCCATCTCTCTTTTTCCTTCCTCTAGGTGTTTGGCAGCTGCAGATGCTGCCGTAGGTGTCTTCCTCTTCTTTGCAGCCCGCCCCCCTCCCCGTCTTGATTGGGACTTTGAAGATAGCACAGCAGAAATCAATGGCGATGTGATGCCTCTGTCACAGTCATTAGATACCCTTTTCTGATGGAAGAATGGACTGCTTTCTCAGTCCTCAATACAAATCAATTGTCCAGAATCACTCAAAGAACAAAGTCACCAGGACACCTCTCTCACACACACACACACAATTGTTTTCAGACCTGTTTGCCCTTCCTCTCTCATTAGCTATAACCTCATGTATGAACCGCAGCAGTCACGCTATTCTCCCCGAGACCAGCTTGTGGTGCATTTATGATTCATTGCTGTAAAGCATTTCTACAAGGAGATTCACCAGTCGTACCAGTGATTTAGCCTCCGCTTTGCAAATCAATAGTTATAATACGCAGGCACTGGCAGCTGTTGAAAGAGAGAGGTCACACAGACAGGTCTTTGTGTCATGCAGAATATACAGTGTAACACTTCAGCATCTTCTAATGCTCAGCTTAGACATGGCTGCTTAACGTCTGGTGAGCAGGGGAAGCACAGTCACCACGTTACCACTTTGAGAAGAAACACAACACAGAATAACTTTAAAAGCACAACCGTCTCATTCCTGAGCCACAGAGACCATTATACTTGGTGCCTTGATCCTGGATGAAAGCAAAAAGGAAAGAAAAAGAGAAATACAGAAAATATATAAAGCATGATCTTAAATTAAAATCTACTGATGAAATCAAAGAACCTGCCAAAGTTTTTGTCTGATGGAGCTTGCAAGGCGAGAGGAACTCAGCAACTTTCACAATACATTTATGAACAGAAAAGCCTTAAAAAGGGTAAAACTAGTGTCTCTGATGTTTTTTTGATTAATATATCCACATCATAGATGGTGGATTACCAGGAAATGTGAAACCCAGAAGATTACTGTGGTTACAATTGTACTACGAGATGTATAGAACCACTATGTTGTTCTCTCCAGTGGCTCACCCAGTGGAGCGCGTACTGTGTAGGTCTAGTCCTGGTTGCAGCGGCCGTGGGTTCAACTCTGACTTGGTTGTGTGTCATTTCCTCCTTTCTCTCCACTGCCCTATAGAAAAATTAAGGCAAAATGACCCAAAAAACAAGACAAATGTAATAAAACTTGCTTCACTCTCATAGAATTTCTTCTAATTCTACCAGATGTGGACAGTAACACCCTTTTACTTATTTTTCAAGTATGTCTACTTGAGTAGTAGAAAATCTTAACTTTTACTACACTACCCTTACTACTACACAAGACAAATATTCTTCTTTTGACTGCACTGTAATACTTGTTACTTTGAAGCAGTGCTTTTAGTCAGCGGAATGAGTTTTCTTTTGTTTTGAACATGCAATATACCATTACAGAAGAAAAACCAATCACAGCCAACTCCTCCAGTGTCAGTCATGTTTGAACAGCTCACTGCTGAACTTGACAGTGTCCTAATGTTAGATAAAGATGAGGCAGAGGATTGTTCACAGAGACTGTGGTCTGATCTCAAGTCCATGTTTCAAGTTTTAGAAATAGTCATTTGATTTTAATGTTTGGTGCGTTCACCACAACCAAACTCCACCACTGCCTGCAAAAATGTGCCATCCAACTTGAGAGAACTTGTCAAAGCGTGTAAAGTTTCTTTTATTTCACAAAGACCCTCAGCTTTGTACTGGCTGCTGCTGTGGTTGCTGCAAACTTGAGGCAATCTCTTCAGACATTCAATAGGTTGTTTCGGTGTCGTTAGGTTAAATGTACAACAATACATGTTGACATAATGTTGACTGTTTGGATTCAAGTAATGGAGCTGTGTGTACTCTCTCAGTCTCTGAATTCCTCGCTCAGCGGCTACAGATGTTGGTTTGTTGAGTCACACAGCGCCACTGAAGTACACACACTGCAACAATGATGAGTGAAATGTTTCATAGGCAACGCGTCATCATAGGGGGTTATTTTTGTCATTGCCTTTGACAACATTGTCATCTATGCCTTTGAAAACTGTTAGGCTACGAGTGTTCAGGAAAAACTAATCCCAGTGAGCATCTTCTTTAGAAGATCCCTGGTTCTGATTAAAGCTGTGATCGGGCTCAAAATATTTGTCTGCGCCCAACCCGAGCCAGAAAAAAATACGTCCAAGCCACAGCAGCTGTTTTGGGACCGAGTCTGGCCCGAAACTGGTGCATAGCCTATACAGCAGGGTTGGGAGGGTTACTTTAAAAATGTATTCCAGTACAATTACAAGTTACCCGTTAGAAAATGTAATTAGTAACTTACTCTAAGTAGGCTACCACGAAATTAAAGTAATGTAACGGATTACATTTAGTTACTTTTGATTACTTCAATACCAAACATGCAAATTCAGTCACGCAGCCATCACGCATCAATCCACGCAGAGGAAACAGGAAATGAAACGCACTGAGCATCCGCTAAATTTCAAAATAAAACACAACGGATAAACTCTCGATTGTAAATCATCACTTTATCAACATTAGTGACAGCTGCTGGCACAAACCACGAGTTGGGGGGGGGGGGGATCACAACAAACAGGTTTGAGGGAAACAATGGTTTACACTTTGCACAGATAAGTCTTAAGGCAGATATCAGTGGAATGTTTTTGTTAATATAAGTCCTAAATAGTCCTATTTTCCGTCAGCAATCACTTACATGAAGTATTTCAGCCTAAACACGAGTCTCTCCTTCACTCTGCTCTGCTGTAACCCGAGGAGAAAATTTTCCTTGTGGGATACAAGTGTTATCCAATGAGGGGAGAGAACGGCATGAAGGGCTGTGTGTGCAGCCAAGGGATGCGCGTGAATGTGGTGACGTAGCACGAGGACCAATTGATGCCTGACAAGGGCGGGGGCTGCTAACTCATGGTGCGTTCAAGGAAACTCGTACTTTGTGTTTTTCCTTCCTGTGAAGTCATACCAGTTCGATCTGGTACGAGTTCACGGGTCGGAAGTTACGAGTGGCCGTTATAGGGAACTTTCACAGACAACAGGACGGTAAAAACACGAGCTACGGGTTACCTGGAACGCTACCAAGTCGTAGTTGTGACTTGAAGCTGTAACTTACGGTTTCAAAAGCCTGCCTTGAACACAGCATTAGCCGAAACGGCCGTGCCGCTGTTATCTGCTTTAAAGTGTGTATTGCAACCATAGACTGTATAGATTGCAACACCTTCTCATCACAATCCACGCCATCTAACTTACAGTACACAGAACACACAAACAGCTGTTATTAAAACCCAACTCATAAGTAACAGGGTCGTGACATTGGACCACCGCTCACATTAGCTACACAACAAACCGTTAACAATTAATCCACACTCAAACCGAAGCAACAATAATGTTAACTGTACTCAACAAGCTAGTATTACAAGGTTTACAACAGATATGACAGGCAACCTGGGCCGTGTGTGTGTGTAAAGAAGAGAGGGAGAGAGAGAGAAAGTCTTTAACCTGCTAGCTGTTAGCTAAGTTACCGTAGCTCAGGCGCTGGTCTCCTTCAGGTAAAAGCTGCCGTTTATTCCTCAAATTAAACTCGTGAAGTTGTTGAGCCTCTCCGGTACAGTTATCCATCACTGCTGTTGAATTAGCCGCTAAACTGCTGGACGCTAAAACCGAGGGTGGCGTCTGTGTTTACAATTCACGAAAGTAACGTGAATTTACGTGCCGCTCACACTAGTAATGAGGCAGCGTAGCCGCCACACACACACACACCGTCTGGGCAGAAGAGGCAGAGCGGCTCTGTGCCTCTCCAATAACTTACAGCGAGCTGGCGAGTGGCTTCTACGGCCGCTCTATAGCCTGTGGTTGGTTTTAAAAATGTGAAGTAATCAGCCACGTAATCTCCGTTTTTATCAAATGTACCGGTAATCTGATTACGGGTTTTTTTTTCTGTACTTGTAACGGACTACAGTTAGTACCCTTTTTTTGTATCCTGATTACGTAACGCCGTTATGTAGCCGTCCTCAAGCCCATAGACCAGAGCAGTTTTTTTATGCAAATGAGAATGACTGATGCATCCTGGGTAATTTAGGGGCAGCGCCCGGCATCCCTCCATTGAAAAGTTCAGCCTAACTGGCTTGACAAACTAACTAACAAAAAGTTGGCTAATAACAGGCTATTTACAGACAACACTTAGCCAAAACCTACCCGGTGATTCGACCAAATACGTGTAGATGTCTGGGTAAGAAATTTCTGGCCACTTTGTGGGGTCATTGATCATTGTGGGAGGCTAAATGAGCATACCAATAGATTAATTCATTGTAATTTTTCAAGATAGCGTGAACGGTGGGTTTCAAAGAGGGTGTCAAAATAACTATGAGACATAGTGCTACAAAAGAAACAAAAAATTTAACATTCAAATTGATTGTTAGTTAGTCTACGCTCCATCAAAACACAAAAAGCCACTGAGTGCAATGTAAAAATGCCGGGTGCTGCCCCTAAATTACCCAGGATGCATCAGTCATTCTCATTTGCATAAAAAAGCCGCTCTGGTCTATAGCCTATTATTTGTATTTGCTTATTTAAAATAATTCAAACACTCCTCAGTTTCCAACTTCGTCTGTCTGCCATTTTCCTTTTTCCACCAACACAATTCACATTGAACCAATTTTTCATTAGTTAATAGGTTGGTGGCAACAGCTCAGACATTAATTTACAAAAAAAAACTCTTTCTGTCCGAGCCTGAACTGAACTGAGCCCAACGAAAACAGCAAATTTTGGGCAGAGAATCAAAGCTCTAGTTCTGATCATGTGACCAAAACCATTTTAGGATTGAGAAGCATCCTGATCATGGTTAAAGACAACAACTTGCCAAATGTGCAGAGATGAGGAGCTGCCAAGGCTTTAATTTTTTCCCCCCATTCTTTTTCATTCATACAGCTACACAACTCAACTTTCTGCCAGTTCTTAAAAACAAACTAAAGACAACAGTTTGGATGCCTACTGTAGAGAGAGACTACATAAAAGAAATGCTAGGCTATTTCAACAATATCATGTTTTTCTTCCTCACTGTGACAGCCAGCGTTTCACTCCATCCTCCAGTCATTTCAAACAACAAATGTCTTACAAACTACTTTTGTCCGATCAAAACCAGACAGAGGAATTTTGCAGCTGTTTAAAAATCCTGTTTTTGTTGACCTCTAGTGGTTTAACCTCTCAGCTTTCTCTCTGCAGGGCGTTAAAGCAGGTTGTGATCACTGCTGGGTGAGGTTATGGGTGAAAAAGAGCATTATTGAAAAAACATTGCACTACATTACGACTCTGGCTTCTATCTTTAAGTTTCAATGGTGGTTGTCAAATTTGATTTGAACTTTACACATTATTGCTGCTTAGCGTTATCAGTGGCTGGCTAATGAAGAGAGAAAAAAACTGAGACTGAAAACCATTTTCCCCAGTAATCCTCACTAATCCTTTTTCTATTCTAAACATTTGGATTGGAGTCTGAAAGTAAATATCACAATACACACAGCATGGATCATCAAAAGCACGCGCGGTTTGTACCAGCCACTTCACTATACGGAATAAATTGGGAGTCATTACGTGGCAACACAGATGAGAGAAACCTACTCATTATTTAGAGGAGCATCACCTGATTCAAACAGCTGTGTGCAGCAGCAGCAGCGGCGAGATCGGTGCAGCAGACTGAACAGTCAGGTCACAGCAGTATCACACTTGTCTTAACTGACTCTGCAATGGCTGATTCGAATACACTCCAAGCCCCCACACAACCTGTCACAACAACTCTGCCCTCTTTACTGCTGACTGAACATTTCACTTACCTGTCGCCCACAGAAGAACCAACTAACGGAGTGTGTCCCCTTCACTTGTAACCCAGATGGTCTCTCACTAGACACCGCTTTAAACTACTTGGACAGCATTCAGGGAACATGTAACTCATTCTTTCTGACTACGGTGTCCCCAGATTACCTCTCTAATTTCATGCCACAGCCACGCTATAGCAGCTGTGTGAGGCTTCTTGGTCACAGTGGTGCTCTCAACTACGTTTGAAAACAGGATCGGGGCCAAATAAATGAGTTCCTTTGCATGTGCAAGTAGACTCCAACTGAAGTCTGGTTTTCAAGTGTGCCCCAGCCTCACAGGAATAGTTGGGCTTTTCTGATACGGGGTTGAGTGAGGTAATCATGGACAGTAGGCACATTAGCTGCAGTAAAATCAAATCAGTTTGCTTCCAGTCAGGAGAGCCAATCAGCAGAGTAGCAGAGCCGTGTGTCGCTTTGGATGAGGACACTGGGAAAAAAATAGTGTTTAAAAACTCATTTAAAAAATGAATCTATCTGATACCTGTTTAAATGTGCACATCCTATAAATATTTTCTGTGGTTTATCTTCACATGAAAAGAGTAGCTACTTTCTTAAGGCATTACATTTTTGCCAACCACTCAACAACAGATTTTTCTACACACCTACGAAACACACAAGCTCACTGTATTACACCGTTTTCTGACCTGCAGCTGTGGTGTATAGTTGTATAGTTGTGTGCTGCATAGGTGAATTTGTGCATAGGGAAACAGTAGTTCAGTAGCTGAAGAAATCTAGTGCCAGAGGAAGCTGCAGCTTTCAGTTTCTAACTGGCAGCGCCCTGCTAAGGATATATGCAGGTAATGTGCCAACTATTCATGAGCACCTCACACAAGCCCGCGTCAAAAAAGCCCCTAACTATCCCTAGAAGACACCCTAAGCACCTTCTAAGCTTAGAGCTCTGACATTAGCCCCCCTCGCCCCCCACTCATGGCCCTCCCTGGGTGGCTTGAGTGGATGCTAGGACTTAAGCTAGATAAAGGAGATAACTGTGAGAGAAGGGAGGCACTCACAGGTTGAACACCCAGCGCTGTGTGCAGTGTGTGGCCCGACAGGCTCTCTGAAAATTGAGGTGATGTTTGTGTGCGTGCGCATGTATGCATTAGCGTACCTGCGCAGACAGCTGTGCACATGCTTGTGTGTGTGTTTGTGTCTCAATAAGTGCATGCATGGGTCAGAAATTGTCCAGGGGACCCCCGGCGAGCAAGTTGTGGTGTGGTGTGATGTCAGGTCTAATTAGCCAGCCATGCCTGAGGCTCATTACTCACACGTCTCTGGGAGGAGAAAATAAAGAGGAGAGGAGGGGCGGGGGGGGGGGGTGAAGAGGCCACATGGGGAACACTCACCACCGTTTGAGCTTCATCGCCACTGCTTTCTTAACAGGAACACGACAGGACTTTGATAAGTGCACACGCACCCCACTCAAGACTTTGTATCATCCTCCTCCTGTTCCTCTGAGCCTCCCCAATGCTCCACACCTTCCTACCCACACACATCGCCCTCTTCAAGAGTCAGCGTTTTATTAATTTTTTTTATTTAAAATTAAAAATTAAATTATAGCCTCTGTGGTTACCATGGAAACGCACTTGTGTCCATGTTTGGGTTGATTGGAATAACCTCACCTTAATTATCAAGTGGTCCTCAACTAAACACATGTGATTAGGAACAAAGACACACACCCAGGAATTTTCTAGTTGAGGGCCAGCAGGTAGGAAGACAAATTGAGCCGAAGGCCTTGTGCTGTGAAAGTGTTGTTCAGCAGCATCAGGGGTAAAAGCTTTTCATCAGGGTGGTTATTATTAGTGAATATGTGGGTGATTACTGACTGGTTCAGTGCTCAGTAATCAGCTCCATTAAAGAGCTACACTCATCCGATTATAACTACCTTAACAAAGGCCTGTTGTGAATAAAACAGAGGTGGGCCTGACTTCTTTTCAAACCAGAATTAAGTGCAAAGGAATCAAGAGGTTAAAAATCAAGTGTGTGTCTGTGTGTTTTGCTTTTGTGTGTTGAAATCGCAAACACTGCAGCCCAGAGCTCCATCTAAGACTTTGTCAATTCTGTCTGCTTCAAGTATTCACCAAGAATACAGAAGACCTCAAATAACACCATCCCATTTGACAGATTTTTATTTCATCTGCTGTATGTGCAGTGTCATTTCATTGTCCATTTTCATCCCTGCTCCACCAACCTTTGTACTTGGATGAAAAGATGGCAACTGAAAACAAACACAAAACCTCTGGTTCAGCCTGTTTGTCTTCACTTAACACGTCTGCAATGAAAGGCATAAGATCACAACAAGCACCTCTCCAAGTCAAGGTTTCAAGGTGGTAAGTGGTATCATGCTGAAATGGTCAGCGTGCTAGAGAGGAGACATGTGATCTGTAAACAAACAGAATGGGAGATAGAGAAGATGTGCCAGACACCTCTAATTGAAACTTAATTTGCAATTTACGGCAGATGACCTTTCGTACATGATGGAAATCCTTCCCCTCTCACCATTAGTTGGTCTCTGAAAAAGGTGTGAAAACAGGTAGGAGTGAGCAATCTGACAGTCATGTGACATACGATCTTTCAGACTGCTGCTCAATTGCCGCTATCCAGCCTCCTGTTAACTGTTAAACATCTAGCCGATCCTAGCCTAGCTGGCCAAACAAATGATCAGTTTATGAACTAAACAAACATGTGACAGCGCTGTGGAGGGCAGACAAACGTCCAAAATAAGCGTCAAGGCAGAAAAAAGATACAAATCAACTTTGTATTGATCTAATTAAATATTATAAACCTGATACTGTAATAAAGAAATTGAGATTTGTGCTTCAAGTAACAAGTTATCACATCAGTACAGTACATGCGGTTATAATGGGTTTAGTGGCAACTTTGTATGCAAATGTAGTAACTAAACATATATTGTAAAAAATAAAAATGTAACCCTTCAGGTGATGTCCGTGGTTGATATACAACATCATGACCATCCCAGTCATGACACCATAGTCTGTATGATCCACACTCCAAAATGTGCCAAGATAAATAATAATTAAAAAAAAATAAAGAACACCTTTCATAAATAAAGTATAAACTCAACAATATCAAGCAAGTCAACTGTTCCTCTTGTTTGCAGAGCAATAGTGTTCAAAAAAATGATGCCACACTCTGAGCTTTGTACAATACCCAATAGAGAAAGATGGGCTGTATGTGAAGAAATCTAATTTTATCAGGGAGAGAACTGTGGCCTTTGAGATGCTGACCTTCATAACCTTCAGCATAAATTGCCAGAGGTCACGGCCATTTGAAGTTAAAAGGACAATATCATCTGCAAATAGGAGAAATGTTTTCTGTACAACTGTTCTTCTTTGCAGAAATGTCAAATAGCCCGACACAAATTCTTGATAGATTTGCCTATGTGGCTTTTGAGGTCTTACAAAAACCTACATTTTTTAACTGAGACAATTTCTCAGGATTGTAAATGTTTTTTTTTTTGTCGACTCTAACAACTTGCCACAGTTTTTCATACAGTTTTATTCTGGAAATAATTTATTCTAGTCATACCCCTGCAGGTATCCAAGGCAAGGTGAGAATTTTTCAGTAAGTCTTCTCAATGAACTTTGATTGCAACCCCCCAACAGAGCAGACCTCGACCAGAAGTGTACATACAAGTGTAATTTTATAAAAGTTTATATATGGTGAGAGTGTTAAAAACTAGTATGATCAAATCTAGTTTTACGTTACATCTAAAACAAAATCATTGACGCTCCCCCATGATGCAAGCTGCTTCCTCACATCATGGTGAAAACTCTTGAGCATAAAACTCTCACAACTACTTCTGAGTCTAACCAGACATGATGCACGAGCTCCCACGTGCAGAAAACAACACCTACTCATCTCATAAGCAGCATAAATCCAGGATTGTCCCTCCGTCCTTTCTTTGTCTCTCTTGGCTTTCTTCTTCTCTTTTTAGAGATGATGCACACTTGGGCACAAAGTAACTCTTCCTCAAAATGATGAATAAAAAGACACTAGTCTGTTCCTTTGAATTTCCTCTCAGGACTATATTAAACAGCTATGGGGAGACAAGCCTTGCCAAATCTCTTGTGATTTTGAGTAAGATCATGAAAGAGTACAGGGATAAGGACTGCCAGTCTGAATACCAGAGATAAGTTTTGATGTTAAGGCTGTATCTGTGGAGGACGTAATCAGACTTTGGGGTATGCAGCAAAAACAAGGCTGGCATTCAGAATAATGAAAGCCGTGACGGCATTAGATAAACAGTCAGGTATTATTGAGGTCACTGTCCTTCTAGCTCAGCACCTGCTTCACTCTGTCATCCATCCATCCATCCATCTACCCACAACTTTGCAGTACTCAGCAGATTAAACATCAGTGAATGATCTATGAAGCAAGCTAAAGTTCATGTCTCTTATTTGTCAGGTTCATTTGCATATAGACTGAGGTCTGGGAACAAAAGAAGAAGAATGCATTCAGTGGGCAAATGAGATGCAGAGTTAAGAAACACAAGTATTTGCTTTCCTGCTAAGTTATGTGAGAGGATCAACACTACTCACTTGTCTGTCCATCAAGTAACAACCCTAATGGCAAGAGGCGATCGATCATCTTAGCCAGCAACAGTACAACGTAATTAACTAAGTTCACTAATGAGAAGGTTGGAGGCTCCAACAGGCTCAACCAGGCATGTTGAAGTGTTCCTGTGTGAATGAATGAGTGTGATCTATGAATGTATGACTGAATGGGTGAATGTTTACCTTATTGTAAAGTTTGCATAGTCAATATGACTAGAAAAATGCTATATAGGTATGTGTTTTTGGACCAAATCACAGACCGTATACTGATATTCCGTACAACACTGCTCCCTCTACTTTGGTATTTGCTAAAAAAAAAAAAAAAAAAAAGAAAGAAGCACAAAAGGAAGATGAATCCCATGCAGTGAAATCAATTTGTTTTAAATTGTCTGGTCTTTTTTAGATTGAAAATGTAGATGTTGTCCTGCTACGTGATTTTTGATCATAAATAGTTGCAGATAGCGACAATATTTGGACATATTCAATCTTAAAATTGAAGTACCAGAGTAAAATCCTACAATAAAATAAGTGCATCAGTGTAATCAAAGAAAGTGAATAGTATTGTATTACAACTTGCATGTCAGTATTGTATCCTGTTATAGTTTCAGCTATGATTTGCATATACCAGGATTTTATAATGTACTGTTAGAAGACTTAGGGAACCAATTGACTATTAATATAATACTAATATAGTATTAATACCTTCATCTGGTTTGGGGATTGCAGCCTTGTTTTACTGTGGCCACCATCTCTCAACAACTCAAGTTTAAGTTGTTTAATCAGAAACTGTCAACAGAATGTGACGGAGTGAGGGGAAAAAACACACAGACCATCATGGACTCTGTGTGAACCGACACACTTAGAGCTGTCCACCTGTGATCAGATGCTTTACGACACATGTTACAGAGGAGTGACTGTATCTGACTGGCCAGATGTTTCAACCACACCATTTTCACAGTAGCATTATAGTGTCAGTGATATAAATCACTAAGTAAATTGTCACACTAAATTCCAGTTAAGGTACAACCATAATCATTTCTTCACATCACGAGCCAACTTGTAAAAACTAACACATCTTTGTCACTAGAGGCCCGCTCAGTATGGTGGTGGCAGTGTAATTACCAAAGAATGAGCTACAGTGAAGTGTTTTCCATCTGCTGCATGTAATTTCAATCAGTAATGACAAAGTGATGCTTAAGCAGCTCAGATTAATAAGTAAATCTCTCCATTTCAACTAAAAGCAGTCCTGGTGGAGTTGAAGCTTCGCCAGGGTACAAATAATTAAAAATGTATCTGAGATTTACCCAGTCTGTCGTTGTCAGTGACAACTTCAACAGACTCAAACTCAAAGTCAGTGAATAAAAACCCTAACCCTAACCCTTTATAGTTCACAAAAACTTAAACTTAAAACGTATTTAAGTCTACTTAGAGTCGAAAAAGTATTTTTTGACAGAGGCGATTCCTGAAGCCCAAAGCCTTACAAACAAACAAATTTGTGTTTTAGGTGAACTTCGAAAGGTGCAACCACTAACCTTACCTGACCAAATGTGTGTAGTGTACATATACATGTATATGTGCCAGTATATTCCTATTTCCTAGATGTTCAGCCTTCTTCACAAGTGAAACTTGAGCCCTCCTCTTATACAAGCTACCAGATGGATGAGTTGATGTTTACCTGACATTGGAAAACACAAGCTCTTGGCTCAATCAATAGATTCCATGAAGTATGACAATCTGGACCTCTATAAATATCTCTTTAGGACGAGAAATCTAGCTCAATGCATTTAGTGGATACTGGATATACTGGCGGAGTTGGGATGGATAAGACATGAGACCTTGGGGATTTGAAATTATCTCTCTATACTACTTGACCTGTTGGTTATTATAGTCTGGCTTGTTGATTAGGCCCACTTATCAACCGAGTCAACAGCTGCAGCTGCAGCAGAGGCTTAAACCCCATTCACACAGGATTAATATTATAAGAGGAGGTGGGGGATAAAATGGTCCCTGTGACCTGGACTGGCATCAGTCACATACGGTACATGCAGAGTTATGAACCTCAAAAGGTATCCTCTCTTACATTTCCATCCAATTATCAAATGGATGAACAAATTATCCTTCTTTGATAAACAAATGAGCTTTTAGCATGTCAGTGAGATGTCCAATCAAACCATGGGTCAGATGGTCACCTCCAGAGGATCAACAAGCTAAAAGGCAAAATTGGACGAAATAACCAATACCTCCATTTTGCATTGCAACAATAAGACTTTGTCCCTACATTAGTGATTCTGTGATTTTCACAAAGGTGTCAATCCTGAACTCTGTCTCATTCACAAACTAATGTTTCCTGCTTTTCAGTCCTTCCAGATCACAAAATCATAAGCAATAAGCACAATTCATAATGATGTCTTTATCATTAGTGTGTTCTAAATCCTGGATAAGAAAACATTCATGAATGCCACAATCTTCATAAAAACTTTGTAAGTAGGACTTCAGAACAACTTTCTTAAGAACAGTTCATGATTGAGGTCCATCGATTCTGGTGTATGGAATTAATCAGTTGTGTTCTGATTTCTGTTTTTCATCAACCAATTTGCGGACCACCTACATGCCGAATGGATCACAGATCAACAACGATCCATTGCACCACTATCACCGTGGCACCCAATAGCAATTAAGTGACTGTTCATAGGATAACTTGCACGCGCTCTCAACTTATGAGATAGCATTCATCAATAAGAACGCGTTGATAAACCGTCTTAAGAACAGCTTAAGAAAAAAATCTAATCAGATCCTTAAGAAGATATGAGGTCCATTGTACTTTACCAGCAATGAGCACTTAAAATCCAGTAGAAATAAAGAAACACTTCCCATGAAAGAAACAAAATCAGACATGCACTTCAGATACAAGGACATTCGCTCAGACAGGATTTAAACCTCAAAGTGCCAGAAACTTCACTGAAAGATTGTTACTTTGGCTGTAATTGTGACTGGAAGGGGGTAAAAAATGTACCACACATGGTGCTTCAGACCATATTAGATACACTGACCATGGCAGGTGATATTAAAATCAACCCACCTCCCTCAGAGAATTAAATCCCATTTAAACGGGGATCAGGATACACATTTCATGGCGACGCTTAAAGTAATTTAAACACTTACAGCCCGATTGCCACAATTTGTGTGAAACTCCTTCACAGAGTCATAACCGAGTGCACGGCATACAACACCATCTATTTTCAGACCGAAGGTTTAAATGAGGATACATCCCTCTAGAAAAAAACTCAACAAGGTAAAAATGGAGGAAACCTTATAAAGAGCAACAGAGGATATGTCCCCTCTTCCAGGACAAACAGGCGTACAATAGATGTCATGTCTAAATAAGATAAAGAAGAATAATAGAAGTGACAAAATCACTGTCAGGATAATATCAGAATGACACTGGCCTCTATTCATTCAAGTACAGACAGTGCCCTGTGTATATTCATATCCTCACACAATCCCTAATGTACATGATGTTCCTTTCAGATCTCAGAACTTGGATAAATAAAAAATAGAGAATACATTAAAAAGTGACATATGTTTAATAAATTCATTTTGATTTAAATGTATTCAAATTAACAATATGTGCATCTCTTGGCTGGCAAGAAGCAAATAGGCCAGAAGTTAGATATTGCTAGATGAGTGGGTGTATCAAGGATTTAGCAAACCCCCTTTGCTAAACAATTTGGGATGTAAAAGCCAAATAAAGTGAAATAATTTAGCTATTGCCCAGAGTCACCCTGTGGCAAATCGCCACAAATCAAAGCCCAAGCCCAGATTTTGCCCGATCAAAGTCATGTGTCTTGTGGGGAAAAGAGAGATTTATAATATTGCCAGGCAATATAGTAGGGAGATAAGAAGTTCCCATCATACCATGGGGGTTTCAGCAATTCACATTCACATTCATTGGTTTTAATATGACTCACTGCCTCCTCCCTGAGACTGAACACCAACAGGAGATTGACTCTAAAAATAAAGAGCAGGCACCATCAGCATTTCCATACATCTTGCCCCGGTACTGACACAGCCGCCAATGCATTGTGCACAAAGAAGCCGTCAGAGCAGTCCCTCCATGTGGAGAGGAGAGTGAGAGCTTTGTATGAGCAACACGAGGAGAAGCGGGCTGATACTCACAGAACAATTTTAATGCAAATTTGGTGATGCAAACAAGGACCTCTGGGGTGCATGTGAGGATTAATACGTTACGCGCAAAGGCTTACAGCAACATCTACTGGCATACGGAAAGGTCAACATGATGGGAGAGAATCTGAAAGGTCAAAGCTTGTAAAATAATCGAACGTCTGAATCACTGAAGTTCGGTCAAGGTTTACATCACAGCTCTTGGATCTTTAGGGGAAAAAGCCCAAAGTAAAATGGCTGACCGACACTCGCTGACTTCAGGTCAGTGGTCTGTTGCCCTGTTAAAAAAAAACAAAAAAAAAACAGGATTCAACATAAGGAAACACTGTCTAGCAGGGTAAAGCGCTCTGCCATCTTGTAAGATTTCCCTGACTACTGGATTGGTCGGCATAGCAATAAGTTTGAGCTTTTAACACAGCAGTTTCCATAGGAACTAAGTAAGGCAGCCATGAGCTCACAAGACAGATTGATACTTTAAGTGCAGAGGCAAGACTATTTATGTTGAAAACAGAGCCAAGAGGCCCTGAAAATGATTTGGGCATTAATTATGAGGGATTATCAGATAGCTTTATGAAAAAAATATTGAAATAACTTGGGATTTTTTTTCATCATGCAAGATATTTCTACAGCACAAACATCACAAAAATAAACACTGCCTCAGGCAAGGTGCCTAATCTAAGATGGAAAGTCTTTGCCATCAGAAAACAGAAGTGTAAAATGAAAAGACGCAGAAAACACTGCTGTTGTATGTGCTGAGGGGGGAATCCACACCAGGCTGTTAATTTACTTGACTTTTATGTATGAACATTTATTTCACCCATGCGATTCTTTAAATAGAAAGAAACTATCCTTATTAGCGTATTCCTCTAAAGGTTTCTGACTGACAAACCTATCTTCCTATTCTCGCCATGTCACTGTCATTTGTTCACAAATGGAAATAGCTCAACTGTTGGACACATTATTCATGATTCCCATACAATGTTAAGTCTTGGTTGTAGCGCTACCACGAGGTTGACATTCCTGTTTTATTCTTCTTTTCTTTCTTTTTTTAAGAAATATAATTGGATGGATTTCCATGCCCATGCCACCATCGCACCTGTGAGGTCAGTGTGCAGGAGTGCCTATTTTAATTAAATCTGCTTTTTTTAAAGGCCTTGCACATATCTATATCTCTTTAAAAGAGGAATTAAAGCTTGTCATTACATATTTAATCTATCAAGCTTACTTGTTCAGAAATTGAGTGAAAAGAGTTTGGAGGAATAAAAACATCACCCGGTCAAGGACGCTCGCATAACTCCCGAACGCTGTTTGAAACATTCATGAACATTCAACCCCGTTATTTCATATACCAGCGCTTCCCTTTGCTCCCATCCTGAAGACAACCCCTGTAATGGCATATGTCACTAATGGAGCGAGCACCCCTGAGCAGCACCAAATAAAAGCAGACAGAATTAATTGAAGCCTGCCGTAGTGACCTTTTCTGTTTGATAAATCATAAAGCCTAAGAGACTGCCATTAGCCTCATAGATGGGGAATAAGCAGTTTTGAGAAATGATCTTGGATCTCGGGATCTGGAGCTGTATTGACCTGGCCAGTTTATGCTTTCAGCACGTAGTACAGACACACAAACCCACGCATGCGTGGAAAATTTGTATTGTTCTTGCCCTTACTGCTCAAAATGGGAGAGACACCGGAGCTTTATTGTCTAAGGGGAAGTCAAATTCCTATCATCATTCAGTAAAGAGAAGCATTCCCGTGATGCTCAATTAAGCTTCTGCAGGAGGAGCCACACTAGTCCCTGGACTGTGAATAATGTAGACAGTCATTAGGTTCTTTTCTGGTTCATTTTAACAGGAAACCACATTTCACTGTTTTGTGGGACAATGTCAGGGCCAAAGCTTTTGAACTTGCAAGCTGTTCATGCTGAATTCTTCATCTGCTCATCTGAATAAAAAATTCAAACAGAGTCAGAAATCACATAAAACAAAGCAGGTAATCATGAATTTAGAGAACCGCAATTATTTTCAAGGTGAAACTCACAGATAGTCGAGTGTGATTTCCATGTAATTTCATCATGAGAAAGCTGTTTTATTATCTATACAAAACTGTTCAACAATGAGGTTATGAACTCATATGACTGACTGTCAAAGACTCAACTCTCCCAAAATTAATCTCACAGGGGAGGTACCACCAGAGACCTTTTGTCAAACAATAATGAACACAACAATCTGGGTTTGGTCAACTAATCCATCTCATCCACCTCGACCTCCTCCGAACACAAATTAACATGCACACTCTGTTTCAAATCTACATCAACATCTTACATAATACATACAGTTAATCTAAAACCAACAAACATTAAGTTACAGCTGAGCCGAGCCGCACTGGACTTTGTTGTTGAGCTATGATTAATTATTTCTGTGATGTGTTAAAGTAAACACGAAATTGAGTGATAAACAAAGACTGAATAATCAGCGCTGAAATGCTTGAGTGTAAAATTAAACTGGAAGAAGAAAAAGACTGATTTTCTGCAACAATTCACCTCTGTGAGAAAAGTCCTGTCCTGAGGCAAACAGCCCAAACTTTTTAATGACTTGCACTGTCAATCTCAAAAAGCCTCATTTTCCATTCATGTCCAGCAACATGAGTGGATTTATTTTTTACTTTGGACTCTATTTTGACTTTGATTCTTATTACTTATAATAACCAATGAAACCTGCTGTGCTGTGGAGCTTTTGGATACTTTATTAATGCAGCCAGTTACACATGACAAGTGTTTCAGCTGCATTTCATTAATATTTTTCATAGATAAAAGTGATGTATGGACAACATGATATAATATAAAGACCGGCTGGATGTTTTTGTTTGTGATGCTCTCTGTGGGTCATTTCACTGCTGGACGGCAACAAGAGAATCATAAACAATAAAATATACAGTGCTATATTTGACATGAACTGTGGCGGTTGAATACAAACAGAGGCTCCGCGGAGATTTTGACTACACTTGAAAGCTTCAAGGATGAAATTGAAGTTCACTGTACTGTAGCATCTGTCCCACCTGCTGCTCATCGACTATCACCTGACTGAGATCCAGCATCGCACCTGCCTCCCGCTGTGCTGGCTGCCTTTGACTCAACCAAGTTGCCTCATCCTCGATGCAACACAACAAGCCCTGTGATTGATTGTCAGCTGAGAGCATGTCTTCAATGCATTTAATCTGCTATAGTTTCACAAATCACAGGAGACGAGGGGGAATAGGTTGATCTCAAAATTCTCAAATAAATACTCCAAAATTTCTGAAGCACTTATATGGTTGGAAAAACTGAAGAGAAAAAAAAAACAAAAACAAGAATTTCCAAAGCCGCGTCCCATTGCAGTACATTAACTTCAACTTCAACCTCCATCATACTAATGAGCACACACTGCCTTATCGTGTCTTCTCTTTTGCTTCATGCAATCCAAATCAAAGACACCCTGCTGCAACGGCTTATTATCCGACAAATTATTATCATGAGGATGTTTGCTCATCATTTCACTTTGTTGACCTCCCATGTTTATGAGAATATATTTTAATAAAATCAGACAAAATCAAAAGAAAAGTACAAGAGGGGACTTCTGCCGTCACTGTGCGCAGAGGTAGAATTAATGTTGTGGGGAACGGGACAACAGCAGCCATGTAAAACAGAATACCACACAAACAAACTGATTGTGGCACTGGAGAGTTTATGTCGTTGGTCTAATGACGGTGGTAAAGCTTGTGTTGCACTAATGGCTGCTGTTCTGGAGCTGTAATTAGAGGAGGAACTGTCCTCATGAATGTGGAAAGTAACATCTGATCACATAAAGACAAACACTTTAAACAAAGTGAGTTAATGAGTTCAGATACTTTATGTTTGGGTCATAAGTTTCCACCTGTGCAGATTACACACCACACATCATTTACCATTGAACAATGCATTGAATATGTTTAATCCAGAAACAGATATAATAGCTACTTTGAAGATTTGCCAGAAAATGGTCTTGTGTTTTTTTTTTCATGGCTTAAAGGTTATACTGGGGAGAAGCGGAGATTGGGACTCATTTCTAATGAGTTCATCACCTTATATATGACGAGGAGGGATTTGAGATTTGTCATAAATACTTGATTATGTCTCTGAATGGATATGAAGCCAAGTGCCTCACAGCAATTATCCATACCATTTCCTGAATCTAAAAATAAGAGATTAAAAAAAAGAAAGAAAGCTCTGTCTGACATATTGACTGCATAACATCAACAATGTGCACTGTGAATTTTTAAGAAGAGCGCTGACATGAAACAAAAGATGGAGTGGGAGGTAACGGAGGACAGCAGAGACACGACGACGGAGGTCGCAGTACCAGACATGACGCCACGCTGATCAGAACATCAGAACATGTCAGCTTTAATTGGAGCATGTTTGCGCAAGAACAGAAGATGAAGTGTGACCAGCAGAGAGCTGTCACTGCGTTGGCCTAACAAGACCTGACACACTCGAGAGCAATAGGTTTCGCTTGCAAATAAGATTTACTGGAAACAGTATAGCAGCACTCAAGTCATTTACAAGAGTTTGAAGAAGCTGCAACAGGGGAAATAAACTCAACACAGCATCCACAAGAAGTATGTTGAACTCAGACGCAAAAGCCATTAAGTGGAATTAGTGGAGCAGTTGTAAGAGAAAGTCCTGATGTAACGCAACTGACCAGAGGGTCCTCCACAGGCTGAAGATCCACCCTGAAAAGTTGTATTTATTCCATTTTAACTCATTAGTAGCTTTGTATTTAAATGAAGGGATTTATTTTGTGTCGGAATGAGCCATTAAAGCTAGAAACACTGAAACAATGGTTTTAACCTTTAATAAAGCATAGACCATTCGTCACTGGCTAATTGTCACATGTTTAATCATTCATCGGCTGCGAGATGCTGCTGTCAGACGGCAAAATTGAGAGTGAGTCAGCATAAAAAGCAGGAATGTTCAGGCAGTGAATATTTAGTCAAACCCCTGTCCCACATGCTGACAAACCCAGATAAAAGGGAAAGCAACCAAAGCCAGCATCTCTGGTGCCAAGGATGACAGGATTAAGAAATAACGTTACCCTCACATCTGTAGCTCGCTGCACTGCTGCCTGATACCGGGCAGAATGTATGATCTCTTTTACAGTCTGAACTTTCTATCCTCCCTTCACCAGGAAAAATAAGATGACGTGTCTACAGCCAGGACGCCGGCACACTAACACGCTCACAATGACCAACAAAGTCGGAGGGATTGGTGCCGAATTTGGTGTCATTACAGTGGAATATGAATGTACAGAGGCACAAGATTTCATGTGGCACCATCCAAAAGCTGCGGAGATATTTCAATCTGGACCAAACAGAAGAAACATAATAACAGACATGCACAGAACTACAGTGAAACATCAAGTAACAGCACACACAAACCTGTTCACAAACACACACACGTGCAATATCCATCACATACTGGCACGCTTTCCTATTTATGTGCAATCTACATATTGCATCTCCTTTCTAACACTCTCTAACCCATCTGCCTTTAGTAAATTGTAAATTAAGTAACTGCTCGCTGATCTCATTTCCCCCCACACTCCTACCTTTGCAATATTAAGGATGAGTTGCCACGCGGGGGCCACACTATGAGCTGGCCCTTAGAGCAGCTCCCAGAGCAAGGCCTGCATCGCTGGGCAGTAAATAACCAGCATAAACGTGTCGCAAGAGACAACCAGCAGACACCAACCCATTTAATGTTAATAGGAAAGCATCGGTTACCAGATTCTAAATAATAGCTTGCAGTCACCGTGGCCAAGGATAGGTACCACAGGCACAGGAATTTATGGAGTTAGCAAATTGCTTGTCTATACCCATTCTTCCCCCATTTGTCCGTTTTGCTATCTCTCAGCACAGGGTGGGGATGATGGAGAGGTGCAGGGAGGATATGGGACTGTTTGCAGCCTGCTTGACTGAGCACACCTGTCCTACAGCCACAGAGCTCGGTATGATGATGCTCCAAGGTGTACAACAACTATCTGTCCATCTGGGTCTCAGGGGGAACAGCCACATGACAGGACACCGAGATATTTTTATTCCAACAGGGCCTGAGGTGTTTGGTTGCGACCAGTGGCTTTTTTGTTGGGAAGGAGTTGTGGCTGGACAAGACAACACTCAGCGGGTCTGTGGTCAGGAATGTAAAAAAAAAAAAAAAAAGGGTGGATACTCTGCTAGAGTGCATCCACCTGTTTATGGGCATTTAGTACGGCTTGATTATTATTGATAGAAGAATGCTGGGTGCTGTTTAGAGTATACAGTATATCTACTTGGCTATATTCTCAGTTTTATATATGATAACAATGTGATTGCAAGATCCAACCAGCAGCATTTGTTTGTTTGAAATAGCACGTTAGCAAAATGTATTCATAAAGCATATTTCATTGCAGTTTAAGTATCAAGGACGTTGCAACCACAAAAACATGCTACGATAAATTATTCAACAATTCTTTCTTAATCTTGTTTAGGCTTGTTTTGCATCCTCTGTAGGCCACATTTGAAGACTGACTGCATCAGAGCAGCGTGATTACACCATCAACGTCTTTTACTTTCACATAAAGGCTTCCACAGGTGGATCGTTCCTGACCAAACCAAGCATATTCTGATATTTATTTCATAATGAAATAATATAGAAGCAAGCACTGCCAACAGAAAGCCATAGGATTACTCTGCAAATGCACAAAAGGTCTCAAAAACTTAAGATCCTCGACTTATTTTGGTTCAGCCCTCGTGGGCAACGATGGGGGCGGGACTAGATAAGCTTTTGCTTCTCCCGCTTTCCCTTTCGGCCATGTGTATTGTATTATTTGAACTAAGATGAAGTGTGATGATGATGATTTAAATTGACATGCCCGAAATAAACAAATTGATTGATTGATTGATTGATTGATTGATGGGGTCGCATCCTCCGAAGGATGCAGCCCCTGAATTGGGACAAAGCCCTTGTCTCGTTGTGGAGGACTACATGTGACACAGAGGGCTATTTTCTATCCATCCTTGGCTACACAGATAGCACTTGTCTTTCTGTGGTGGGAGTTGACAATAAATAAATAGACGAGACTTGACAAAGGATAAACTAACACCACACTTAACCTTTAACTGTGCTGCCAACTAACAAAGCTAGCCCGAATAAGAAGTGGACGTGATGGGATTTTTAGAGATTACGTCCAGACCACGGGTCCAGACAGATCTCCACACAAGTATGCAAAGCTAAGTTAACCACAGATGATGCCAGCACATAATTAAGTGCGTCTAACTCTTGCATTTTCACAGAGACTGATTTACTCGGCCAATGAGATCGTCTGATATGTTCCCTTCTCTCTGCATGCGTGGTTAGAAATTAAAACATCAAACTAAGGCAAGATTAAATGGCACAACAGAGACACTTTGACTAAACCTAATTAACGCTTCATAGGAAACAAACCCAGTGGATTATCAAGCATTTTCTAAGTTTAATGAAAGTTGTTTACCCATACTGTGCAAAGGAGAGAACAGCAACAAATGGCTTCTTCTGAGGGGAGGAAAATAAGCCCTGATATCAGCATGCTGACTGTGTGCATGACTCCAGTAGGAATACAGTACATTACTGCTAATTATGCTTACATGTAAAAGAGAGTAGCCGTTTGGAAAATGTCAAAAAGAGAAATTATCCTTTAAATACAAAGGAAAGTGGAACAACAGAAGCTCTTTCACTACAAATATTCAGACTAGCAGTACAAGGCAATATGGAAAACAAGGGCTGCCTCTGCCCCGCTGGAGAGCAAGGTGCCATCAATAAGGTCAAAGCTGGGGTCAGCTGTAATTAAATCACTACAGCAGTTCGGCTTCAAGAGGTCTCACTGAGGTCACGACTTGTTAACTCATCACTGCCTTCCGCTTGGAAAAAAAACACACACAAGACGGTCTAAAATATTCATGATCACAGTGCTTTCATGAAATCACAGCATCTGACCACGAATCAGTTTTTCATTGTATATAGATAAAGGAACTTCTTGTCAGTAAGAATATGTAATGTCACTACAGCAGTTGGTAGGTTACTAATTCTTAACGCTCCGCTAGAGTTACTGAAGACCCGAGGCAGACTTTAACAGAGGATGACATTTTCAGATCACTCTCCTGAATTAAAAAAGGGAGCGGGGGGGGGGCAGAAAAACATGCCTGAGACGATGTTTACCACTGTTCTCTGCCTATATAACGGCATAAATAATGCAATCACAAAATACGTATTTAAGATTCATCAGAAAACATGTAAACTTCCCATGAAAGAGCCCAGCTCCCTGCCTCCGAGTGATGTGTATTCAAGATTAACCTTTGATGATCCGGAAAAACAGTGAAACAACTGAAGCCTGAAAAAACACGCACACACACGCCCCACCACAGGTCTTTTACCTGTATTCCTCTAGGAGGTACTTCTGCAGCAGCAACAACACATTAAAGCAAATAAAAATCTATAATTGGCCTACTAGTTGATGATGATAGCAAGGGTATTGTGTATTTATGTGTGTGGGGTAAGATTTGACTTTAAAGTCAGGGTTGGAACTGGGTTTCATTAGCGTAAGACATTCCATCATGGTGGGTTATGGTGAAGGGCTAGAAAATGGATTATGTTAATTAAGGAGCCCCATGGTTTCACAGGTGCAAGTTTCTGAGTGTGTGTGCGTGCGTGTGTCAAAATATCAATGCAATATGATCCCAACTGTGCAAGATAAAGTCACAAAACTTCACAGGTGTGTAGTTGAGGCTAAAGCGATGCATGCGATAGTACTTGTAGGTCAGATGGGCATCACAGTGATGTGTGATGATGCCATCACAGTGACGGTTGATTCGGGGGAAGAAAAAAAAAACATGTACACATATTGGGTCCACTGTAATACATGACTGTCACTTACTACTAAGTGACATTCATGACTGAGAGGGTGTTAAATCTACTTAGCAAGGAAGCAGAGATGTCAATGTTACCAAGACGATATATCGGCAAACATCGTATATAAATTAGAGAGATTAAATTAGACTTCAAATCAGCTAGATGGCTTAATTACATTGTTAAAATGAAAGACTTAATGATAAGACAAAAATAGGAATTAACAGAGAAAGAAGTGACTAAATCATAAATTAACGTTATTGAAGGAGTAACTAAATATTTTTGATGGATGGTTGAAATAATTGGTTTAAATGGTTGAAATTGAAAACTTAAAGTTATGAGTAAACAGTTTAATGATAAACTAACTGTAACCCATTTGTCAAAACTTGCTCTCTGGTTCAATGGCATTAAAGTAAACCTTCCCCCCCCCCCCCCCAAAACAAAACAAAACGTATGTCATTATTTACAGTCAGGTGATATGAAAAGCCTGCATGAAAGTGATGTGCCTTCCAGATCTCAACCTAGCTGAACATCTGTATGGCGGTTTGGGCCAAACAAAGTTTTGGACGTCTGTGGATCCAGGTTGAAATGAATTCACATGAACACATTTGGAGCATGGTGGTGTCAATGAAGAAGTAATTTAGTTCATGTGAAAGGACTGTCGGGGTAAATCAGACACGCACACAAAAAAAAGGTTAGAAACCACCGCCTCAGCACTATCTGATACAAGTGAGGGCGGCACTGTCCGCATAATGATAAATATAGGACATTAAAATGGGATGATTCTGTGTGATTTAATCTATAGCCTATTCTCCAAAACACAGCTCGAGGGAGAGTGTTGAAAATGCATAACGTTAAACATGACCACAAGGCATGTAGATGGAGATAGGCAGTGACAAAAGAACATCCTCGTAATCCTTTTAGTCTTTCACAATAATAGTTCACTGTGTTGCCTTGAGAGACACACTCTATGCCAAATCTGGTTACAAAGAGTAACATAATATGCAAGCTGCTACGGTCATCAAGCTGCATGTTAGTCATTATCAACCATTAATTAAACCCACATATGTGCCGAATTACTGCCGCTTTTATTTCTCATTTTAAATTCTCAGATGTTTGCAGCAGTCCCCGAGATCAAAAGACATGCAATCCTATCAGCACATCAAGCCGGACTGCCTGAAGGAAGTCTGATGAGCTCTTGTTCGGCTTCGGGTTCTGAGGAAAATGATTTCTCAGTGTAGGTACAGGAGAGATTACCGTCCATGAAAATTACTTTCAGCTATTTTAAACTAATGCAGATTGGCAACACTGAAAGGCCCTTCAGAAGAAGAGCTATATAAAAAGTCATTCTTCAAGGAGGAGTTCCTGCAGTGTCCCTTTATGCCCCCTTTGGGAGTGGAACATTACCCAGCTCTTCCTTCTTTTATTTAACCAAAAATAAACCATTTAAAGCTCCCAGACACCTTCAGTTTCATCCTGGACAGAGCCATGAAAACAGAGAGTTACTGGGCTTTATGAGCAATGATGAAAGAATACAAAACCAGCCTGGTAAGAAAGAGAGAGGGGGGGATGCCTTTTGATGTTCAGACCCAAGCTGATTATACTTTTATGAATGAGATTTCTGTTTTTGTATTGATTCTTTGAAAGGAGTAGGCATTTGGTCACTGACCACACCTAACACACTGAAACTGATTAGCAGCTGTGTATTATCATTATTACCATTAGAAATGTGCCAAACTGATTCAAACGTAGGTGTGTGCAAGGCATATGATGAAACATATGATGCAACAGAAGGTTTTACAATCTGTAAAGTTGTTGTGCATCAATGATCTGGGTGCAGATGAGGCTATTACTTTGTTTACATAGGGATGAGATATAGCCTACTAGGTTACGTCTACGCAACAGACGGTTTTTTTTTTGTTTTTTCTCCTCTCTTCAGATGTCTCCCAGAAATTATCCCACGCCATGTTGCATCATGGGGCCCTCAGAGAAAAGGATTCTTGGGGCTTAAGACGCACACCGTGGGCTGTAAGTGTTCAAATCCGGCTCAACACCTCAGTTTGCCATCACACTTCAGCCTCCACTCCTTTAGAGTCTGACGAGGCAGGAAAATGATCCTTTCTTCTGGGGAAAAAAAAAAAAAAAAAGCAGGGAGACTTACAGAGGAGGAAACTTACAGAGAGCTCAGACAGGCGTCTTTTCCCTTTCCTCTGGGCTCAAATAGACGCGCGCACACGCACACAAACACACACTCGCGGGGGCGCACGGTCAATGAGCGCCTGTACATGCACTTTTCTTCCGATCCGCAGCTGAATGGAGAAGCTGGGGTGTCGTACACAGTCTTCTTCATTCACAGTGTGAGTTGTTCAGAATAACCAGGACACAAGTGCGCCGTGAACCCGGGGAGATGCCGTCTCCAAAATCGCTGCCAAACACGTTCAGTTGCGCACCTTTTGCTCCACCGGCGCACACACACACACACACACACCACAGCCACAGTGAGTGTAGTTATCCTGAAGCTCATCAGGCGCAACACATCCATCATACGCATGTCGCCTATAAGACAAAAACCCTTCTGCACAAACTATGACCAAGACGATGTACAGTATCCCAACTGCATCACAGCAGCCAAATCACAGTGTAACCCCCCAGAGGCGCTGGAGGGAAGAAGACCGTCCACACTGTCACACCATGTCCCTGCGTTTTGCCCTGGATGGTGAGGTTACCCGGCTTCTCCCACCACCACCACCACCACCACCCCCCACAAAAAAAAACCCACATCTTCTGCGGTAAACACTTAAAAAAAGAAGCAGCCTGGAAACAACAAGCTTACCTTTTCTTCCCCCTTCCTCCCCCTGGGTGCGAGGCTCCGGCTCAGGTTAGGACCGGGACAGCTCTGTTGAATGTGTTGGCGAAGAAGAGGCAGAAATGAGCTACTACTCCCGTGATGAATGCAGACGAGGAGGAAAGAGCTGAGGAGGAAAAGTGAGGAGAGCAGCGCAGACGGAGATTTGAAACGGCGGAGCGGCGCAGCGCGGCACCGGCGGCGGAGTCTGTGTCTCTGACATCAGACAGAAGAGAGACGAGAGAGACGAGAGAGACTACTGCTGCTGCTGCTGCTGCTTTCCTTTAAGGTGGCTTTGCTCGTTCAACATCAGCGCCAACGACGCACGTAAGGGTAAGTCGCGCATCAGCTGGATTTAACTGCCTCGCCGAAAGGATATCATCATCATCATCGTCGTCGTCCAGAGCTGGAAACAGGCGGTGATGAAAATAAAAGAGAGAGAAAAGATACTGAGGAGAAAACTTCCGTGGCGCGGGTGCGTCGGGAGAGCTGCAGGAGGGCGGCTCTGAAGTCACTGCTCAGAGGGAAAGCGTCCAAAAACCTGTCAGGATGAAAATTGGCTCAAGGCTGAGAGAGCACATCTCCTCTGCAACTCTTTATCATTTCCGACAGCAGAGTGAAAACTTGAATAAAGCCCACAACACCTAAAAATAAGGCTGTGATGTCCTCTTTTTTTTTCCAGAGCCAAAAACTCTTGAGTGTTATCAAGCCATCCTGAGACAATACTTTCAGTTTCATGGCTGACAAGCCAGAGGGTCAGCGAGTTCATCCATTAGTGGAGAAACAGAGTCTAACAACCAAGCAAAAAATGATCAACATTTTCTGACTTTTAAATGTTAAAATTTGCAGATAACTGCTCCAAGAAGAGAAAACATTACTCTCAGAACCTGTGAAGGCCTTTTTCACTATTTTCTAACACTTCACAGATCTTGAAATTTAAATGAAAAAGATGCAGACTTATCACAGTGCCTTTGGGATACAGCTCTTGAAGCCACGTTTTTCCTTCCAAATCACACTGAGATGAATGAATCCAATATAGAAACACATCAGAAAAGACCTATCTGACCTGGTCTCAGTCATGAAAAAAACTGATCTCTGGATGAACCTGGTGTGCAGTGATTTCACCCTGCCTTAGCAAAAGTAACTGAGGAGCCAGGGGCCTATTAACCATCCAGATGGGTCCCTCAATTAAAGCAAAATGCTGTTTTCCAGATGGCAGAGCATCTGACAGCACTGCACAAGAGTATCTATCCATATAGATAGGTTCTCAACCAACTGATGCCGTTTGGCAAAACATTCACGTTGACTGAACAAGACTTCCACGCCCTGGAAACGGAAACGTATACTGCAGCATCGTATGAACAAGAAACAACACATTTTTATTCGTCTTGAAAGAAAAAAGTCTCACACTTATTTATTTTCAGCAGAGTGCAAGAGCCAGGTTTTGCAGATGGCAAGCTGTACAAGAATCTAACACAAAAAACATCAACAGTAGGCTACAGAATGAATTTTGAATGTCGTATCTGGTTCAAGGTCGGTGTGTTCACATTATACAAAAAAAGTGAAATATTGCAGAAAAAAAAAAAGAAAGACAAGAAGACAAAATTGAAAGAATCATCTCAACTGTTACTTGGCATCTTCACCATGTTTCATGACAAGATGTTACAGAATAAGTATTTTGCTTCTGCGATGTAAAAAGAAAAGTTTAGTGGATATCTCTCACCAACCTCACAGATGAGTGTGTTAAAATGATTCCCTCAGTTTTTAACATTTTTTTGTTTCTGCAACGAGCACACCATGTGTCCTTTTTGTACTGCTGCGCTATTCTGGCAGAGCAGTGTCACTGAATGGATAAGACTATGAGTAGGAAAAAAAACACACAAAAAACACAAACAGATTAATCTATGTACATAAAAACATAATCGGATCACTTGCAAAGTGGCCGACTTGGAAGAGAAGACGAGATTAAATATGTACAAGAGCGTCTCATGGCTTGTAAATATGAAGTCCTTTAAAAAATTAGTAAGTTGCAAGTGGTTTGTTTTTCCTCTCCACTGAGCTGAACATCTACCTCTGCTGTGAGTTCAGCCTGTTAGCTGCTTTCAACAAACCGGGCCCACCGCCGAGGATCATGGGGGATATCGGGGTGCACTGTCCGCCCTCTTTCGATCCCTCCGCCTCCAAAAAATGTATTTTATTTTCAATTTGGAACCAAAAAATGAGACTTCTTAACAAATCAGAGCATCCACTGAAGGTGTGAGGTCTTTCAGGAAAGTTTTCCACCGTTCACTTTTGATTGATGTGGCTGCAGCTAACACAGAGCTGCAGGGTTTCCACACAGAGACGCCGTTCTCATTCATAGCTGCGAGAGCTAGAGGTTCCAACGTCTTGTTACCCCCTCCCACCAACCCCCCCGCGCTCCCAGTCCCCGTCACCGACAGTAACCTTTGTTTTGGCCTATTGATCTGTTGTGACAGGAAGGTCTGGACTGGATTCACACAGCCTCTCGAGCATGAAAATACATTTCAATTTCACTTTTGAACCAGCGACGGCACTTACAGATCGGCTTTGTTGTGAGTTACAACTTTGTGTTTGTATCATCCTAAATAGGCCTTTTTTTTTTACTGTCATATGGTTTTGTTTTGTTGATATAACATCATGCTGCTGTCCACATGTGATTTACTACGTGGGAAATCTATTATGAATAAACATGTCGACCCAGCTGTAAGTTTTGGCTGAGTTGCAGTTCCACCGCATGAATAAATTGTTTAAACAACATTAAAAATATATTGCGAATCTTGAAAAAGGATCGCAATGCAACAGGTGCAGGAGCCTCTCTCAACATTTAAATGAGAAAAAAAAACATCAGAATCTCCCTGACTTCCATCCAACCAGTATTGTTGAGATGAAATACAAATATTGATGATGTTCTATTAAAATAATAACAAGGAGGAAGGGGAAAAAAGGCCCGCCTGCGGAAGTGAGATGCTCATCCTTGAAGTCTCCTCTGGCTACGGGGTCGGTACAAACAGTTTAAGTCCGTCGTATCCCTGGCTGTGCAGGTATTCCAGGTACCAGCTCCATGGCTTGGTTTGCTGTAACACACACACACAAAGACACACAGTCAGGTTGAGGAAATACAAGGAGCTGGGTGATCAAATAAATGTCTGATCATCTTTGAAATATGACTGATGTACAGCCAAATACATGTGAAGTTTATTATAAATGCAGAAATGAAAAGGAGACCCCTCGTACCTTTATGGAATTGAGGTCCATGTCCTTCTCCCCTGGCCAACACTGATAAAGACAGGACATTAATATTCATCGTCAGCCAACCCTGTTAAATCTCAAAAGATCACTGCTGGATGTTGCAGCTCGACCGAACCAAAAGAAGGTGCTTGTATTATTAAACATGAAGAAAACCGCGTCTCATGCAGCTCCCATTAATAATAAAATGTCTTTCTGTATTAATGTATCTTCTATGAAAGATACATTAATACCACATTTGTGTCCTTGTCTTGGCTGTAAGTCTATTAACCAAACTGTACAAACTGGCTGCTTGCTGATAAATCAAGAGTTACACACAATAAGCATGGGCCTTGGGGTGGGTTTTCTACAAAATTACACAGACAAAGCATTTCAATCACAGTCACAAGATGTTTTGCACTCACCTGCTGGTGAAACTCGACAGCGTAGCTCATGAAAGCAGGGTGGTGGACAAGGTCAAAACTTGTCAAGTACTGTGGCACGTTGCTCTTGATGAGCAGCTCCTCGTCCACCTGTTCACCCATACCTGGATGAGACATTTTGGAGTTCCACAGACAGTTGACCATGACGACCACGTAGTGGTTGAACTCCCGAAAAGTCTGGCGACTGATGTGAAAGGCCTGCAAAGGAAAGCAACATAGGTAGAATCAAGAAATGGAAGGAAGTGGAGAAAGAAAAGACAGGGTTGAACTAAATCCCTCCCCCACACCTTCAGATCATTTCACATCTGACTTTGCTCTGCTGATTAATTTGCATGCTATTTACCAAGTCCATTTCTCTTAATAAAAAGTGCCACTGACATTTTCAGGGGAGCGCACTGGCTGCCTGATATGTACTTGTAAATTCAAAGCTTGCGGTGGCAGCTGTATTAAAATCAACAACTTCAAGTCTGAGAGCGTATTAAAATGAGGCGGATGACTGGACCAAGAGATGTGAACTTAAAGAGCTACAAAAGTGAATCAAAAGGTGCAGAAACAACAGGCAATAGTAGGGGACGGCAGCATCTACAAACCTTAATGTAATAAGAGGAAATGCATTCAAAATGTAGATCTAGATCTCTTCTTCTCTGGTCAGAAGCAGGATTTGAGGTTTTTTCCCCACATTGTCAAATGCTTAATGCAGTGGACTAAAATGTATTCTTGCAGCATCTCTGATTCAAACACAGCTTGGTTTCATTCAGACATGTATGGCACAGGTAAAGTGGCTTGTTATTACCTCTGTGACTTTCTCCTGACTCTTGGCTGATGTCAAGTTCACCTTGTACCTGAACAGAAAAGCAGCAGTTACGACCCAGCGACCTCTGTGATCAAGAATTTCTGCATAACAGTTTGTTCTCTATGGGCGGTCAAGAAATATGCTATTACCTCCCAATTTTCTTTTGCCGTGGCATTTTTGCACTTTGGTAAAAATTATTTCATAACCCTGGGGTGTAGTCAATTAGCCGACACTGTAAGGATTTGTGTTATTAAAGCCCAGAGACATAAATGACTCTCAAGTTTTTACATAAAGAGGGGAAGAGAGCTTAAGTGTATTGCCTCTTAGCCGCTCATTATCATAAATAATAAATCAGTATGTAAGTGCAATGAAGCCATTTGATTCCAGTTCTGTTATGTCATCAAATATGAATAAGCATCTGACATACTACATCAAGGGTGTAGCTAACGTATGCATCGAGATACTCTTATGGCAGGCCGCAGCGCTGAGTATTCACCGGTACATGATGAAGGCCAGTCGGTCCACGCAGACGGGGTCGGGGGAAAACAGGGCTGGGTAAAAGACTCCAGGTGGGGGCATCACCACGAGGGGGAGCCCATACTTCAGAAACGTGTCGCACACCTGGAAGACGGAGAAATATACATTAAACCGCCACAGAGAGTAAAGAGTGAAAAGTAGATACTTCAACATGGAGCAGATCTCCCTACTGAAGCTCGTTATTACGACTCTGCTTTGATAAGTTGGTACATGCTCATCTGTGCAGCTATTCTTGGTATCTTATTTTCTTTATCCAATTTTTTTATGCCAAATGCGTCTGGGAGCTACTGTTTATGCTTTGCAGCAAGTCTTTTCTGTTGTTAAGGTGTGTAGCGAGCAAGGGAAAAAGAGCCTTTTACACGCTCCTCCTGATGCTCCCGAGATAAAACTTTATGAGAAGTTGCCAAGCAACCAGAAGAAGTTACTGGTCCTGGCAAAGAAATAGTTGAGCACATAATCCTCGTGTAAAACGGTGAACTGACATTTTTACATTTCAGTTTTGTGTTAATCAGTGAGTGTTGGAGGTGCTGGTGGTCCCTCAGAAGGAGGCAGCTCAACGTTCCTCCCCCTCTAACAGCCTATAAGCTTAGCCAGGTGAGCTGGCCGCTGACATTAAGCGTACAGATATGACGGAGGTATCAGTTTTCTCATCTAACTCCACGCAGCAAAGGGGAATAAGTGTATTTCCAATGTCAAACATTTCCTCTCAAAGTTTTTTTTTTTTTTTTTAAATCTCAGTTGGAGGCAAACAGTCTGACTGTTTAGTTGGAATATCATACAGATGGATCCGTCTTAATTTTATGTATTTATTGTTAAAGGGATAGTTCAACATTTTGGCAAATTGGCCCATTGCCATAATCCCTATAGTCATAGCAGTAGGTTTGTTACCTTTAATTGTCAGTGCAAGCTATTTTTAGAACGGCGGAGCAGAGCCGCGAGCTGCTCAGAACTACGCTACAGAGGCTATTGGGATTTCTTGGTTTCCCTCATCAAACTCATCAAATACACAATCCAACAACTCCAAAACGCTCTGGTGGACAAGTTGTGACCTGCACATTCACCACGCTATGAGATAATAACGGAATATTACGAGACAGAGTTGTTTTCGAGGTAAATCTCTGCTTCGCTGTTCTAAAAATAGCTTACACTGACAATTAAAGGTAACGAACCTACTGCTATGACTATAGGGATTATGGCAATGGGCCAATTTGCCAAAATGTTGAACTATTCCTTTAAAAATTTGGAATCCACTATGTGTCTGTGTTTCTATACGTCACTGTGGTATTCATTATTTATTGCTGTATTTCATTTATCTTACATTTATGGTCTTACATTTCATCCTTATCCCTTAATTTCCAAGTCTGTTTTATATGATTTGGAAAATGTATGTGTTATGTGTACTGCCATTACCGATAACTTGATGAGGAAACCCCTAAAAAAGAGATTTTTAATCTTAGAGAGGTCCTTGCATGGTTAAAGACCCCCTCCAGACATGTTTTAAGACATTAAAAATAATCCTCTTTGAGTAATAATGTCTCTGATACGGTTTTTCCACAAAAAATGTAAATTACCATAGCAAAAAAAATTCTGAAATCACATCACCTCCTTATCCTTCGTTCAAATGTGAGCATCTATGAGCAATGGAAATGTATTTCATTTGAACTAGACACAAGATGTCTCCTCTTCCACTGAAGAGACTCATGTTCATATCTAAGCATCTCAGACTCTTTAAGATTCAAGTTTCCCACAGAGAATCTTTCCCCCATCGACAGACAGATGTGAAACCATCCGTCTACTGTCACAGTCTATACAGTATATATACATCATTCTGCACAGCGAAGGTCAAACACTGAAGTCAAGAAAAATAAGTAAAATACATGTTCAAGTGTGGGGGGTCGGCTCACTCACCGTCTCGTAGAAGTCCAGGATGAAGCTGAGGAGGAGGGAGTGAGAGCCTTCGAGCTGGAGGCCTACAGAGGCCAGCCGTCCTACAAAGTGAACCAGCTCCATCACTGAATCCTTAAATCCGGACAGAGTGATGTTTCTGGGACAGAGGGCAGAGCAGAGAGTCAGACACACACTCTAAAGGATGGACAGACACTTAAGTGATGAAGCTGTAACACCAGTCATCTGATTTGCCCACAGAGTCACACTCTGTGATTTAAGAGTCTCTGATAAGAGGAAAAACGCCCAAATCAGTCAAAGTGGCAGCTCGCTACATTACAAAGGACAAACTTTGGAAGACTGATGTGAGAAAGAGAAAACAAGCAAACAATCGATAACTTCTAATTTTTCAAGTATCAGAGCTAAGTTTGCAAATGGCAGTGAATGAAAATGTCTGGATCCCTCCACTTACTGGATCATTTATTGTGGGTCAAGCCCAGGTATTTAATGATAACTGACACAGACTCCACCTCTTAATTAGGAAAATCATTCAGCTGGATATTAGGACTGTTTTTGTCTCCAAAGGAAAATAAATCAGTTAAAAGATGTGATGAATAAATGAGTGCAAAACACAACAAGTCAATACCTCAGCTGCTGGTAGATAACAGTGGCTTAAATTAAACAGAATAAAGTTACTGCATAGACCAACGTGAGGTTTCAGTCAAGAAAGCTGTCGCTGAAAATTAATAGAATTATTAATTTAAACTAAAATGTCAACCGAGCCAGTTGTAATAGGATTTGTTTTCATCACACTAACCCACAGTGAGTAAAACGGAGCCAAGACCTCAAGATATTTATTAAAACTGGAAGAAGTGAGGTGTGAGAAGACTTTTTTTGGCTTGAAAGTAGAAGCTTAAAGAGCCATAACCCTTATGCTCTTAAGTAAATTCACAAAGTGTTTCAGGTCTATTGCTTGTTTATGCTCTGGGCATAAACAAGTAGCAGAAAGTGGCTGTGAGACTCACATGGAGGTGTGGCTGTTGAGGCTGATGTCCAAGTCGTCCTCCAGAGCATACACCGAGTGCCAGGTCAGCCACTTCAACAGCATATTGCGTAGGCACTCCATCAGTCCGCACTGTACACACACAGATAACAAGGAGACGAGTCACTAAGGAGTTTAAACACTAAACTGATCAGGACATGTGATGCATGAATACTCTACTGCATCCCTTCTATTACACTATAGCAGAAGGTGTGTAAGTTAAGTACAGTAGCAGGAGAAAACTCATTTTATTTGTGCATCAGAGAAGAAACCCACCTTGAAAAACAGCGAGGATGTGAAGAAGAGCTGCATGAGGGGCTCAAACAGAAGTCGTCCAATTTCTAAGGAGGAAGCAGACTGAGTGTTACAGCGCCGCAATCACAACTCCTAGTAGACGACGGCACAATGTGACAGACCCTGTTCACATGGGACCATGGCTGCGATTTTATTCAAGTCAAGGCTCCGTGGGGGGGTGGGGTGGCAGTGTGTGTGGGTTACAGAAATAGACACAATGGATAGGGAGGAAGAGATGGTCAGTGACAAAACTCACGGGAACTGGGGACAACAGGGATGTCGCTCAGCAGGCTGAGGATCTGTGGGCGGAACAGGGAGCCGTCCCACAAACTGAGGAACTTGTAGAGGAAAGCCTCCGAGCTGGAAAATGATTCCTGGTGACAAAGTGTGGCAAAATTTTAAAAAAAAAAACTGCTGTAGTGTTAAATCATAGGGCTGCCAGCCAATCATGTGGATGCAGAGATAATGAGTGATGGGTGTGAAGCACTAGGGAAAGTAGTCATCAAGGCCTGAGAGCTGAGGCTCACCTGGAGGAAGTGCTGCGAGGCCAGCAACCTGTCCAAAAACTGCAGAGCTTCCTCTGAAGTCTGGGAGCCTCCTTCATCGCCGCAGAACAAAAATTCTTAACAGAAAGAGCAAAAAAGGTATTTAGTGAGCGAAAAAGTCGAGGGAATAAAAAGAGAGGAGATTTCAGACAGGCTGCATCTTCATACAGTAAGACCTCCCCTCCCAGTCTTTTTAAACCCTTCTCTGAAAGAACCCCTTTGATATGCCAACAAAGTAACGTGTAGTGGTTCAACTCAAGGTCAGCTTTGCTTTAGATGTAAGTTTAGATGATAGGAGGTGTCACAGACTATCACTCCCCCTACACACATAAACACAAACAAAGACGCACTTACCTTCGTGGAGCGCGTAGCCGAGCCAGAAGTTGAGGCGTAGGAGGGCAGACTCATCCTGTACACAGTCAAGGTACTGCAGTGCCAGACTGGAGCCCAGCAGAGAGCCCATCTGAGCAGGCAGCTGGTGGAGGTAAAATTAAGAAACAGGGAACACATGAGTGGTGTGATTGAGATGCTACAATAATCAAATATCTATAACAGACAGCACAGAGTGAGAGTACTGAAAAATATAAAAAGAAATTACCATATAACTTTGATAACAAAGTCAAACATCACATTGTTAAAAGACACAAAAAGCTGATCTGAGAGCATGATTGACTTAAATCCGTCCCAGATAAATCCGTTTCCCTGCTAAAGAGGCTGAATTGTCTATTTCTCATTTCCTTCTTTTCTCTGAGTGGGCAACCAGTCTGATACTGAGCCAATTCATCAGTATCTGGTAATCTCCACAATGTCAGCATTGGGACATATCTTCCATCCCTCTCTGTAGTTTATAAAGCCTTCATTGTGCATGAACAGCTGCCTCTCAATATAGACACAGTGTCAGTATAATAAATAAATCAAAGTGGGACGAAAACAGACTGAGAATGGACACAGCTCAGTTCTTGAATAATTATGGAGCAACTGTATTATTAAACCGAGAAGGAACCAATCTGCCTTTGACAACGAGAGTGCAGGAGTTGAGGGACACTGACGATGCCTTTGTTGAATAGTTTTATGAGCGTGATTGTACTGCGACGTCTTTCCTAACACATGGCAAAGTACAGCTTTCTTGGCCATAAATGTAGTTGATGCCGTCCAAAATCTTTATTGCTCATGTTGGTTTTGTGGGCAATGAAAGAGGTGAATTTATGTAGCATGACGCATAAAAGTCTGCAAGCCGTTTAAAATGACTTATATTATTTTATCAGGTCACTGAATCTGCAGGGCAATAGACATTTATGGAGAGAGCTCTTTAAGTGACCATTTGCTTTGTAACCAATGCATTACTCAGATATATCTCATCTACTTTTTTATTTTTTCTGCTTTCATTGTTCATATAGGAGAGATTAAAGCACTGATGATATCTGCAAAGAGAGCAACAGACGGTTTAAAAAACAAATCACAGCAAGGTGCTTGTGAAACTGGTTTATGCTCTAATCTAATAAACTAATTACAGCCCCAGGCCACCGCTGCTGTGGTTTCTCTAGGACAGAGTCGTTAGTGGCCCAATACATGCGGTATGTACAGATAAGAATTACAACAGTGGCACAGCACCACCCAGTGGTTGTGAGGATGTATCACGATTTAAACAGACGAGCTACGCCGCCCAATCACACGGATAAATTGGCATACATTTTATTCTGCTGCTTCAATAATGAATGAGCCTCATACTTAATGCTTAAATTATATTCTATCTGTACCCCGTCCAGGTGCGCTGGGGCTCTGAGACTGAACTGTAGAAGCTTGGGAAGATGAGAGAGTAGAAAGAGTGAAAGACTGAGAAGTATGGCAGTAAAAGGGCGGGGAGGGCCCCTGTGTTGGAGGCCTGTGGATGTCGGTCTCAGATGTTTTTCTGGGAGGTATTACCTCAATACGGTGCATGTTTTCCAGGAGCTGAGTCAAGGAGTGGAGCTGCATAAGGGGGACCACCTTTCCACTGGAGGACAGCTCAGTCCGAGCATCTTTATTGACCAGAGAACTCAAAACTGGCAATTCAAGGTGGCAGTGTTTCTGAAAAATAAAGCACAGGGCGATGGTTAACAAATTAAGGCGAGTGTACACAACTTTATTTTCTAAAATTAAAAAGCTTAAATAACGAGAAACTGAATAAATACTGCACAACAGGCCTATAACTACTAGTGTTTCAATGATGTTTTTGCGCAATATTTGAAAATTGTGTGTTTTTCCCTTCACAGTGATGCAGCCTCACAATGTTGAATTTGATCAACAGCTCAAAAAGTAAAGATATTTGATTTACTATGACAAAACAGGGAAAACCAGGAAATGCTCATATTTAAGGAGCTGAAACCAACACATCTGTGTCATTTCTGCTTAAAAATAAATCAATTATTTTCAGATGAATTTCATAACTAATCAATACATCAAATCTGGTACTTGGCTAAAGATGGAACATTCATTGATTAATCAATTAATCTATCAACAAAAGACTATAATTGGTAACTGTCTATTTAATCAATTAATGGTTTTGGTTGAATCATATTTTCTGATTTGCACATGAATTGAATATCTTAAGGATTTAGATAAATAAAGAAAATACGCAATCAGCAGATTAATCAGTCATGAATATTAGTTGCAGATCTACACTTGGCATCGTCTTCTGGCCATTTCTCTTTAGTATTTCACTCAATTAGCAAGCAGAGAGAGATGATAAGCCCTGCAATAAAGCCACAGCACCCACAGGTGGATTGCAGGGCGCCAAAGGAGCTGGAATGATTGCAAACACAGTAAGCTGTCCACTAACACATAACTATACCGTACACACACATACCCTTTTCCTAGAGCTGGCCTTATCTTTAATTGTGATGGGCAGATTGATGCCTGGGGCAACCGGAGGACCGTTCCTTTTCTGGACAGCATTCAATGCCGACTTCCAGGGGGAAATGTGGTTCTTAAACCCACTCTGCAGGAAACCAGAAAACAGACAATTTTATTGATGATGGTCACAATAGTCAACCAGCAGAACAAGCATACAACAACTGCAGAGTCTGGGTACAAACCCTCATTCGTGATGGAACGGAGAGAGTGACAAGTTCTGGGCAAAACACTTTGTAAAGCGACAGTAGGTGCAGAAGGAACGGCTGCCTTCCCTGTGGAGAGACAAGACAATCTTGTACTTGACATCCTCACTTTAACTGATGTTTACTGATAATGCCAAAAACCGACAAAAACCAACAACGTGGAAGTGGTAACTGTTTGTAGAAACACATACAAAAAAAACATACTGTGCAATTTTTTCATTATAAACAGACTTTCAAAATCAACAAGGAATGTGTTAAGTTTAAAAAAAAAAAACACTAGAAGAAATCAAACCAGCAGGGTGTTTACCAGTTTGGACTGTAGTTCCAGCAGCTTCCTGACTCGGTTGACTCGCACTATAATGAGAAGATGAATGAAGTAGTCAATAAAAGTCATAAGTGGTATGACTACAAGAAAGGGGAGCAAACTAGAGAAAAATAGCGGACACAGCAGGAGAATTGCGGATCAGGTGTGAAAATGTTTAACTTACCACTTTGTTGTATGGTCAAAAGGTACAACAGATGGCAGATGAAAGGACACTGAAAAAATGTGACAAAATATACAGACATCAAATCTCAGCTGTTGTTCAGTAGATCCCATATCACATTGTAGTGGAGAGGTCATGTCATTATACACACTACTACACACACAGATTAAAGCTCTGAATTCAACAGACCACTTCCAGTTTCAGATTTGGGGAGATTTTCACTTTTAGTAGCATAGACAACACAGTAAACCTGTTTCTAGAAGTAGGGCCCTGGTTGTTAGGCACTGCTCCTAAATAGATTAACTGCAGCACAATACAACAACACAAACATCATTTGTTATGTATCAATTACAGGCCCAAATTACATAAACCCATTATCCGTCTTTCCAGCCAGGCAGAAATTAACCTTTATTTATCAGACCAAATCTGTGTCAAGGCACAGCTTCCATAAACAAGGAGGCCTTTCCCATTAGACACTCATTTTAAAAGCTCTGGCATATAGATACAAATGTAATTTAGATGACAAATAACCTTAGAGAGCCTTAAATGTGTTACTCGAAACAAGCAACAATGAATAGTTGAATAGTATACTGAGCAAATTTGATTTGCTTTGCTTTCATCATATTTTTTCTACACAGCTTATTACAATAATACTAAAGATCACCAGTACACAACATACCAGATTTTCCTCTGTGACAAAGCTGAAGATGAAGCCATAGACAGCTCGCAGTTGGTCCTTTGCATCGATCATGTCAAATACGGTCAACACCCACTTTATGAAAAGAACCTGAATAATGCACATGCAAAAGAACACATGGATTAACTATGACTCTATCTTAGCAATGACATAATACAGAGTCTGAGGCAGGTAAACAAACAATCCATCTCAAATATTACATGACACCAACTTATCAGAGCAAAGGTAAAATTAAGCTTTTTATTTGCAGCAGAACAATCCAGAGCTTGAATATACGTATAAGTGCAAACTAAATTATTTGCGCTTACTTGAGTGCCAATGGGTATTTTGCCAACACCCAGCCAAGCCATCGCACGAACTACAGCCTCCTGTGGCACCACAGTGGCAGGAATCAGACACTTCAGCACCCGAACACACGGACTAGTCCCTACACAGAGAAGGTCACAGAAAAAAACATCAGCGGCAGGAAGCAAAGGACTAAGTTGTGACTGGAAAATATGAAGCCTGTCCAATACATTAACAAACACTTTCTACACTTTAGAGAAGAATGAAAGAGTCTTTGTGCCACTGTGTGAAAAATATGTCATCACACCACACAGATAAGACATGAGACCATATCTAAAAATGAATGATGTTATATTCGTCATATGAGTGGCCTACACAGACAGGTCCATTACTTCTGCAATACATTTAACAATTACAGTTATACTCAATACACTGGTGCTGCGAAGTGCGAAGTGATTGCCTTACCCATGCGGAGGCTCATGGCAAACTCCAGCATGATAGAGATGGCCTCTGGGGACAGTCCTCTGTTGTAGGCCACCCTCTCCACCAGCACCAGGTTGTTCTCGATCTCATCGTTCCCGACCACAGGAGTACCTGCTTCAACTACAGAGAGGGGACAGGGCAATGTCACAATGAGAAACTGGATGAGTTGGTATGACAGACTGCAGATTCACAGCAATAGCAATAGACAAGGTGATTCTGTCAAAAACAATGCGTTTGTTCTTCTGTCTGATAAACTCCTGCATCCTGGCCAAAACACATGGGGAAGTTCAGATGGTAAACGATTAAACCCATTAAAAACAACAAGTTTTCAACACACAGCTTTCTTCTAATTAAACATCAAATAAGCATATAAACCCCCCAGTTTTGTTTCGTCTGGCTGGCAGTCCTCAATTCAGATATAATCAGTTTAGTTTACTATCTGTGACAAAGAAAAACCCAAATCACCACATATGAGAAGCAGTATTTTTATTGTTTAATACTGATGTTTCTATCCTGTATGTGTTTAACTCTTATGGTGCTATGGACCTCGATTTGAGTTTATCGGTATGTCTTTAATAAAGTATATCGATCTATCTATCTATCTATCTATCTAGTAGTAACAGTTAAATGTTTTCCGTTTGCAGCTAGTGTTACTGGTTTCACCTCAGCTGTCTGTAATCAGGGGGGACAAGCTGAGAAAGTACCACAGCAGCAGCAACCATTAGCTACCAAATATTTAAAAGTTTCAACCTAAAAACTCGTGAGAAAGTGGTGTAAACTGAGATTACTGATGTAAATTACAGTCTCGTGTTTACTGTGTTATCCGATCTTCTCCTTTCGTTAGTTAAAAAAAAAAAGGGGCAGTTACGGTAGTTATCACCGTTGGCAACAACACCACCGCCGCCGCCTGTCTGGGTGTTTGTCCGGCCACCACCTACCGTCAGAGAAGTACTTCAGGGCCAGAACAAACGGGTCCTCCGCCTCGTTCTTCCTCCTCTCTTTCTCGGCCACCCTCAGACTTCTGTTGCTGCTCCGGCTCGACACGCTTTGGTCGGCGACCGAAGATGGATCCGCGTCCGACGACGCCGACAAATTTAACGATGCTGCTGCCATTTCTACATTGCTTTAAAAACACAGGGCCCCGACCCCGGCGACTTCAGCCGTTCAAACTAAACTTAAATTCTCCGCGCGACCGTTTGCTCTGCGCCTGCGCAGTACAGTCCATCCGTTTTTAGTTGCTGAGCGGGAGTTGTAGTTCGTCTTTACCTACCGACGGCCATTAGGACTACAAACGTCACCCGGCTCTTTTTTTGACAAATTTTATATTTTTGTGCAGGACGACGCCACTGCTAGAGGTCGACAGACGGTAAATAGCCTACTCATCAATAACAACATGAAAATTTGATATAGAAATCTACATACACTACTTCACTTTATATGTCAAATGTAAAAAATAAAAATAAAAAGACTAAAAGCAAGCATATAAGCCATTTTAAATGCTGTAGCCTACCTCTCAGTTAGCTTAAGCCTTAAGTGACATTTTTAGGCTGAATACCAGGCATTACATAGTATCAGCTCAAAATGTCCTGCTTTTGCTGGTATTATTAACCTAAATTATTGGGTTTTTAACGTGGGCTCCTACAGGATGAATGCTTTTCACTATTTTCTGTTTTTACACATTCAACAAGTAGTAGTAGTAGTAGTAGTATCAATGATGACAATTCTTGGTTGCATCACTCCATTTTATGGGAATGCTGTTTGTGGTGTTGTGGTTGAACTGACTGTCTTAAAATGTTGAGCGCCACTGTCACTCTGTAGTCAACCACAGACCTCACTATCAACAGCTCTTGCTCTGTTTACAGTCTTATCTGCAAATTATTTTGTATGGCTGGGATACAGTCTCTAATAAATTAGTTCAGAATTTGTTAAGTGTTTTTTCATCAAAAAATAGTCAAATTGTCTTTTTTTCTCAAGTACCGGTAACTGCTTTATGATTTTGTGAAAATGCCATGTTCAAATGGTTGACCAATAATCCAAAACTCACAAACGAAATAGCCTCCTTACTGTACTATCACAGGAAAATAAAAAAGCCTACACAAACCCTACTGAAACAGATGGTCTGAAAATGTACTTGTTGCCTCAAATTGCTGCAGCTGTTCTGCAAATACTACAATCACAATTAATCCTTAGTATTAGGTAGGTTCTGACCCCAGTCACTCCCAAACTGTAACATGTTACTGATCCTCAGTCCAGTTTCCATGCTCCCGTTTTGTCATGCAGGCCCAAGACATAACAGAAAGACCCTTGTTTCTCAGTTATGCTTTTGTCCCTTAAACTAGTGCCATGGTTCTTTTCTGTCAATGTGGGGTTATATTGAGGCCATCAGAAATCATCTTAAATAAATAAAAAAAAGTATATTTACACCAACCAGATTTAATTCCTCCAATGCTCACTAATGTCATAATACAACTTCTGTTAGGCTACTTGTTCACAAAACCAATTAATATGAAATCCATCATAAGGCAAGAAAAGCACAAAGGACAGGAAATCCTGTGATCATGTGCAGTCATATTGCTAATAGGAAGGAAATAAGGACCCAGAGACATTGTATAGCAAGATTACAACACCAAAATCCTCTAACAAAGTAATACAATTGTAAATTTAAGGACGGTTTAGTTATTAGTGATTGATTGAAATGTAAGAGTGGAAGTGAACAAACAATATTTAGTCAGTCTTACCTCAATTTCTTTATTTTAAGTTTATCATTTACAGAAATATTGTGAAATCTCAAAACTGACAGCATTTTCAACTGAGTTTTCATCCCCAAAGGAAAACTGTAAAAAGGAATGATTTTCATATATTTAGAGAGAAAAACAAAACCAACTGGATCAGCAAAAAACATTGAGAGAGACTGAAAAGGTTTAAGACTACAACTGTGAATTACAAAAGGTAAAATCCCATTTTTAACAAGCAAAAAGACCTCATTGATTTGATTATGTTCTACTGTGCAAGCTAGCAGCAGATACCTGAGGCAGCACTTGCTGTCCTTCGCAGCTTAACTTCACTGTGATTTAACTGAACTCAAAGGAGGAATAAGCAGATCAGCTTATTTTACTTCAGGTGTAAGGATTTCATGCGCACTTTTGCTCAAATCTACTGAAATAAAAACTGAAACAAATATTTATGTATCCTTTCTTTCTAAAATAGCTTTCTGGTTGCTCTGCACCAAAATAAGACGTGGATATGTAATCATAGTTCATGTATGATTCGTATAAAATTTCTTTCTTTTAGTTGATGTTCTATTGTCTTGACCAAATGAAACATGCTTGAACTACGGAAATTCATAAATTATCAGTCTCTCATACCTACAAGTATAAAAACAAATTAGAAAAACAAGCTACAAAGATTCCTTCATGAAAAATAGCATTCTCAAATCAACATGTAACATAATTGAAATTCACACTCAAGTTAAAACAAAAACACAAACACAGCAGGATTGAAATAAATAGGGGAAAATGGGCTGACTATTGTGACAATGAGCTGGGCTCATCAGTTTCCACAGGTACGACTGTCCACGGTTATGGTGAGGATGTACGGATCAGGAGTTCTCAGTTTCACATTAAGAGTGCAGAGGAGAAGGTGAGAGGAATCAGTCATCCCGCCGGATGGGACAGGGACGTGTGAGGGCTTTTTATTTCTGGAAGTGACTGTTTCCTTCAAAATTTCAACAACTACAATCCATAGAGGCGCACCAGGTTCCCTTTGTCATGGCTTGGACCAAAGTGAAGAGGATTTTTAAGACTGCTTGACCTTGTTCTTTTCCTGGTCATTCATGTGCTGTTCCTCTCTGCTGTCCTCTCTCTCCGGCCGGTCATCGCTCTGGCGGGCAATAAGCAATCGGCAGGTGAGCAGAATACCAAAGACCAGAGCGTGGGCGTAGCGCTTCAGGGGGTCTCCTACTAGCTGGTGGAAGAAGAGGACGGCCAGCATGACCAGCAGCAGCAAGAAGTTGGCCACGTCCTTCGGCCTGCCCGGCACGAGGGTGAGCACCACGCCGCAGCCCACCTCCAGAGAGCCGATGATCTTACGGAGCAGGACGGAGCTGATCCCGATCTTTTTCAGGCCTGGCAGTGCCTTGGCGTAGCTCTTATATGCCCTTTTCTGCAGAGGAAAAAGTACACACATTTAAAATACAATTCAATAATAATACTTCCAATATCTCACTAAGGTCATGCAAAATCCACCACCAAATGTCTGTCTTTCAGTGAGGCCACTTAATGAACATAACATAAGGTCACCAAGTGCTCTCCACATTAACATGCCTCCATTTTACCACAATGGCTGCACAACAGATGATGCTCTGTGTGGGGGCTCAAGGAAACATCATCACAACCTGTGTAGGCTACTACTACACTCCGTGAAATGTCCTCTTAGCATGTTAGTGAGGATTTTAGCATGATGCCACTTATGTTATCACCATCATCATCTTCCACTCAGGACATTTCATCATCAGTGGATCAAGTGCATCTCAGAGAATTTGCTCGAATGCGCCGCCATTGCTCCTCAGCTGTGAAGTTGCTCCTGATATTTATTATAACGAGAAGCTTATAAAGCAACTACAACATAATTAAATACAGGCTGCAACTTGTAACCTGTTATTTACGGTATCCGTCCGTCAGATGTGTGTGTTACACCTTTAAGCTACATTATAGCATGCGTTCACAAAATTACATCCATTCATTCATTATTCAACTCGGTTTCAGCGTTCACGAGCGACTAGCAGGCACATTTCGGATTATTTAATGTGCCCATTATGATTAATAGATGATAGTATCGAGATGCTTTGATGTTTATCTTGATACATATAGTACCAACATGTGTGCGAACTGTTATTAAAGGCGATGCTGGGGATCTGAACATTTTTTTTTGATACAGGATTACCCACAGTGGGGAACAGCTTTCACACGCGCAGATTAAAGGAGGAAGCCAGTTTGAGGGGTTTCATTTCCCGTATCTTTTCCTATTTAGGTCAACATATCCACACATTATTCGAGCCTGAGAGCGTTTCTCGTCTGCAGCACAACACAGAACAATGGCCTTTTGCCTTTTTACCCCCCACACTTATTAATCGTTTCGCGATTTCTACTCACCATTTCACTGTATGCATCTTTGCTGAGCCTCGGAGTGAGCTTGATGGTGCCCATGAACACGAAAAACAATCCCAGAGCAAAAGAGAGGGCCACGATAGTTATTGTCCTTGGTGAGGCCATCTTTCCGTAGCGCGCACGCAGCCTGTCGCTTTCCCACTGAGCTGAATGAAAGTCGGACGGTTTCCCCGGCGAAGATGCACCACAGGAGGAGGAGGAGGAGGAGGAGGGGGGGAGGATGGGCTTCTGGATGAACCACAAAAATGGCGACGCGTTGGTTGGACCCCTCCACTTTCTCTCTCTGCGCTGCATCCAGCAGCAGCAGCGCACATCACACTTTAACCTTCACTTCACACGCCATCAATACTAACACAAACTTGACAGTGGATCTGTTAATATTTTAGCTTCTATATCCGCAAAATGTCTCTATCTGTCTCTACAAGCAGGAGCAGGCCCCATCCCCCCTGGGCCCCAGCTGCTGGAGGCTCATGGTGTCCAAATGTTTTTGGTAGTGAAGAATAATATCAATCAACTCAACTGTAGTAGAAATAGTCTGACACTTCAGTAGAAGCACTGAAACACACAATGCTCATAAAAAATGTTACCAAAGTAAAAGTTCTAAGTATAATGAGGAAAAAAGTATTGTGATTCCTAATGAAATGATTACACAGTAAGTGTGATCTAACAGAAAAATATGCTCATTTTGGCCTCAGCGGGTTATTTAGTAAAATGGGGAAGAAGAAAAAAACCTTTTTCCTGCACAAAAAAATGTCATTTCATTTCTGTCTCTAGGCAACACAACAAAAGGTTTAGCAGTTTTGCACATTTCAGTAAAGCCTCATTTGAGGGCATTTAAATAAAAGTCTGCAATGTTTAGAAGTATAATTGTAATTGGCTTGAGCATTTGATGGCCCTGGCTCATGTGGTGTTTACAGTCCTAAGAACAAAAGCAGTAAATTACATCTCTATAAATAAAACTACAGACAGTTATCAATTATAGCAGCTGTGGTTCTAAATATATGGGGCCCTCAATGGGATTTTTAAAATAATACCTAATGACCAAAACAAACTTTTTTATGACAGAAATTCAAAAGACACCCTATAAAACGACATGCAAAACCATGGCTTCATGTTTCATGTTTACATTTTAAGAACCATAATGAGCCGTAACATTAAATGCTGCTACTGCTGTCATGTAAACACACAAGACATGCCATATATGTAGTGACAAAATGTTTATTATACAATTTCATAAATATGTTTATCACTTTAACAATGACCTTTGCTCAGTGCACCAATCATTACTGGAAAATTATTCCAGTAATCATAAAAAAGGATTTCAATCAAAAAAATAATAATTTCCCTTACAAATAAGACTGATGACACAGATTATACAATTTTTACAACGTTTTGGCCAAGCACACATGTTAAATATTTACCTTGTATTTAGCTTTTTAAGATCAATGTTCTTTTTCTATGGTTACATATTTCTGCAGACCTGCCCTTCACTACGCTTTTGCAGTTTTAACTCCAACGGTTCAGGGACCAGGTCTGAACTGACATGACAAGTCTCTATATAGAAATAAAAGACGTAGCAGTGAGAACGTGACTTTCCCCTGGTGAGAAGAAGCATGTGAGTGAGTTTGTGAGGTGACGTAGTGTGTTGTATACTACTGCTGTGGACCACATCCTCACACACGGGTGGCAGGACACAACCAGGAACCACTCTCACTGTCCCTGATCCTGACGTTCCTTCAGAGCCAGTATTGCTTTTCGGTAAAGATCTATCAGGAGACAGGGTCATCTTTTTAAACAGAAAGTCTGGATTTCATCACTTTCAGAGTCCAAAGTGTTACTGTATTTGATTGGTGGATGGAAGAAGTGGAGGGGGCTCACCAAAGGTCGCAGAGAGGTCCACAGGTTGGGAGTAACCTCTGGGCATCTCCTCTGAGTTGATCTTGTTCTTTCTTTTCACTTTCACAACTTTCTTCTTCTTCTTCTTTTCTCCTTCAGCTAAACACAAAAGAAAAAGAAGAAAAATTAGATTTCCACTCTTAAAGATCCGATATTTAAAAGAAAAAAGAAAAAAAAGGCCATTCATAACTGATTACAACCTTTCTTCTCCTCATTGTCTGGCGATTTTGGCGTGTCCAGAGTCTCTTCTTTCACCTTTGTTTTGCGTTTAATTTTGCCTTTTTTCGGGGGGATCAGCGCACTGCTGGCTTTCACTCTGTGAGCAGAGTTTTCTTGCTCTCCTTCGTTACCGTCACCCTCCTCTTCTTCCTCCTGTTCTTGTTCTTGTTCTTCTTTGCTTTTTTCTCCATCCTTTTCCTTCGCCACCTTCTTCTTCTTCTTTGACTTGAGCCTCTTTTTAGATTCCTGGGAAAAGACGCGGGTTTGAGTCAACATTTATTCAGTGTCACACTCATTTTATACCACATAATCACAGAGCATTTCATAGTTTAGTTAACATGACCATAAATAAAGGCACAGTGGGTTGTGCTCCAACGATTGAATAACTCATCAGTTGGTAGAAAATTAATCACCAGCAGTTTTGGGAGGTGATCAATCAGTTTTCCAGCTTTGATTACATGTTGGTTTTTGATTGCTTTACACCCAGAAACCAGGATGGACACTTTTTGGACATTTTATAGAAAATTATACTTAACAAGTCATGTGATTGAAACAGTAATAACATGAACACATTGAACTGTGCCTGGAGGAAAGACTGTAAACTCTGTCTCTCACCTTCTGCAGCATGTCTCGAATGGGCTGCAGTTTTCCTTCACCCTTGCTCTTCTTCTCCTTGTCTTTGGGCCGATGAACCTGGCGAAGGTCTGACTTGCTGGATCTCATCCTGTGAGAGGGCATTTGACATAAAAGGTCAATATGCAACTTTTTTTTTTTCTTAAAGCTTTTATTTTGACCTGTAGAGTATTTGAGTTATGAATTCCTACCGTTCCACTTTGGTCTTTTTGCGAATTTTCTCAGTTTTCCCGTTCTTCTCCCTCTCCTTTGACTCCACAGGTCTCTTACTGTCCTGGCCCACCCGAGTGCACAGCTCAGGATAATCCAGACAAACCGCACGGAGTAGCCACCGAAGGCCTCGTAGAGTCTTTCTGTCTGACCAGCGACGCAGGTCCATTAAGGCTGAACAAGGCTCCTGAGAGCGAGAGCACAAAATGTGAGTTCATCGTTGCTATTCAGTTTGCATTAGTGAATTTTAGAGCAGTGTAGCTACTTACAATATGGCACAGAGAGCGGCTCTGGTTCACAAGCTTCTCAAGGGACAGAATCTCAATCAGCTCACTTCCCAGCAAAGCATTCATTTTGTCCTGTTTGTTTGCCAATCTGAAACAAACAAACAAACAAAAAAAGTTTGAGCACAGACCCAAGTGACTTTATAATGTCTGTATTTTTTCTCCCATCTCAATTAGCCACCAGAGGGCACTGTTGATCACATTTAACATCATATGAAGCTGAAGATATTTACACTAATATTGGTTTTCCTGCCACTCGTGGTTGTTTCAGCAGGTCGGCCAGGACTTCCTTGACCTCCCGTATCCTCTGTCTGTCACTGGAGTCCACCACAAAGATGATCCCATGGGCTTCTCCGTAGAGGTCCTTCCAGCCTCCTCTTGAATCTGCTGATCCTCCAGCATCCAGCAGGGTGACCAGGTAGTTCTCCACTCTCAGTTCGTTTCGCACACAGCCGTAGGTGGGTCCTGTTTCCACAGCATGGGGGACTTAAAGAGACATGCAGGAAAATATTGGTTAAGTATTGGTTAAACCTGCATTTTGTGCTTTTAAATCAGAAAAAAATACTCTTAAATTACCTCTTGACATTCCTTTGATGGCGCATGTCTTTCCTGCTTTGTCAAGACCAACCACAAGAATGGTCATTTTCCTGCAGACAAGTACATACAGGACAGAATCTGAGTTAAAGAAGCAGCATACGGCTTTATTCTCAAGGTACTCAGTCATTATCTCTCATGGTTTTTTTTATTTTTTATTTTCATTTTCACCTGATCGGTTCTTGTATTTTTGAGACCCAGTTGCAGCAGTTGCTCAGCAGGTTGAACATGTTTACTTGAGGTGAGCAAGGTGAGCACAGAGGCCACCATTTTCTCTGGAACTGGTACCTGGAAACAGATGGTCATCCTTAGTATGACTCACTTATAGATACACACACACACGAACGCACACGTGCTGATAGAGCGAGCCAGTTGAGTCACACGGGGTAATGACCAGGTCCGGCACAAAGATGCTTTGTGTCTGTCTCCTGTGAGCTTAGCAGACTTTTACAGATGGTCAGACATCCAGGTGGTGCTTCGACTGCCAAGTGTGTCTCTCTGCTGCACCAGAATCTACATTTAACTTCAGTCCTCAATTCTTTCTTTCAATACAACTTCAAATTTTCTACCGATTCTTTGATTACTAATTAGTCAGCACAAAACAAGAAATTTCTCAACAGTTAACATCAAGGACCATTAAAACACTGTCATGAATATTTCCCCTGATTCTTCTCATCAACCAGTTTTGACATGATATAATAATAAGATGACAGTAAAAGCTTTCTTCCATGTCCAGTCGCTAACACAAGGCTTGTGACACTCATGTAGCAGGTGGGCCCGAGGCAGACGGGCCACGCACTAAAAAAAACTGCAGATCTTACAGTCCTTTGTCGTGCATCTGTTCAGGGTCTGTAATCTGCTAAAGCCAGTTTAGGTTGGCCCGCTTTTACCGTGTTGTTCCCAAGCCGACCCATATCTGTTATGGCTGTAGTCAATGAGTTCATCAACCTTTCTGTCAAAGTGTGAGTAAGAGTTTGAGAAGAGTTTTTTTGCACAGTAATCTGAAATTGCAGCAAATTAGACAATCTGAGCAAGTAAAAAAAAAAATGGAGCTAGTTTGTGAGAAAAATTATTTTGATGTCAGCAGCTTTTGACACAATATCACCTGTTCCTATCCCAATGGACTAAATGTGCAAGTGTAAAAGTATGTGTATGTAAAAGAGTGATCTTTGCATTATTTTAACACATTGCTTTTTTGACACTGTTAGTTTTTTTGGTCCATATCTTAGTAAATATTAAATTAATTGATGTTAGACTTAAATGAGCGACTAAACTATCAAAAACAAATAATTCAGTGAAATTATATAAAAAATTAAGGTATAATCAAAATCCCAATAATCAATAATAATGGCCACGAAAAACCTGTTGATTTAAAAGGTTATTCTACAAAGTAATCTACAGTAGATTTCTATGTGATTATCATTAATAAAACTAGTATATCTGTAATTACACACAACAGCATGCTGGTTTAAATACACACAAACAACAAGCGAACAGTACACATGGGTACAATGCAGTAAATCGATTGACATAGACAAAGTGTTTTAAATTCAATGGGCACTAAGTGCCTTGTACCTGAAACAACTAACTAACTAACTAACTAACTGACTAAATTATGTGTACAAATTTTAAAAAGCTATTAGAAATTCAAAGAGTACTTACACAAGTAAGTCTGTGTCCATTCATTTGTTTGGGTGCGTGTCTCTACTAACATCTTGTACCCACCAGGTAGGAAACTAATCAGGCTCACGCTAAGCCTTTGGTCACCCCATGTGGGACGTACATGGGAGATGTTTTGGTATTCCAGCCAATCCCAAAGCCCGCTGAGTTTATCTCTGACCCCATTGGATGCCGTGGTCCTTTTTTAACTAGACCAAATTAAAGTGCACTGGTGAACTAAAAGTGTCTTGTGGTGTGATCTGTGACGTGTGGTGATCTCATTTTCCCGCTGAAGTCTGAAAGTGGCAGCAAACACAGCGCTGGAACAGATTTAGTCTGCACAACAACAACATAGCCACTCAGGGAGATAATGACATCATAGCTATGATGACGGTCAGGTAGTGCCACACAACAATGTACATGAGATGAGTCTGCAGGTACAGTTGGCACTAAAGCTTACTACTGTTTTTTTATTTGTATTGAGACAATTATTATTATTGACCAGCCAAGTTTATATAGCAGATTTTCTGCACATTTCTGCTCCAAAAATATGACAAATTGAAGGAAATGAAGTATTTGTTTGTTAGCCAACTGTTGTAACTATAACCATATGACTGTAAATATAGTTCATTTGAAGTCAGAGTATAGTGCCCCTATATAGCTTTTACAGCTTTTATGCATCTCAGTAAGAACAATGACATGCAGCATGTCTTCACCTCAATATACATGTTAAATGATTAAAGGACATTAAGAAAAACTAAGGGCTGAACCAGGACCTAAAGAGATATATAAAAATACACTAAAAATGCACAATGTAACGCACCCCTCCGAAACCACAGCTGCGTGAAAATGACGTACAAGGAACTAAGAAGATGGAAAACAAAGAGGATAAAGGTCCTTAATGATATCTTACGCTGCCTCTTACAGAGCCTCATTAGATAGTATTATGCAATGTTATTAATACAATAATTCATAACACATAGTGTGTGTGGCATTAGCCACTAGATGGCCTTGTATTCACAGGATCTATTTTCAGTTCGGGCTGCTGTATATCATACAGCCTGTAGATAATATAATGGCTCTATGTTCTAGCTCTTGACAGAATGATTTTCCTCTGCATATAAATTTGAGTTTATTTATAGTCTGTTCTGCCGATGTTTTCCCTCTGTATGCACCAGGCCACGTGAATTATAATTCCATGCCTTGATATTTATGTAGGAAAATCTGAAAAAAGAAATAAAGAAAAGAAAACAGACAGTGAACTGAGGAGAAGCGTTCCTGCAGCTATAATGCAATTATTCTTAAGAGAAATAAATGTCTAGTGACAGCAGTCAGACGGGAGCAGTGGTTTGTGTACAGGCCTTATCTCATTATGTCATTAAACCAGTGTCCAATCAGGTTCCACCCTTCTCTGCTGAGTAGACTCATCCCAGACTCTGACCACAGCCCTGTGTCAGCTGACACTGAGACACACACACACATACACACACACACACACCCCCACTCATGAGCAAAAACAGCAGCAGCTGAGGACCACACCCCCAGATCCTCCTGTTCACATTGCACACATGTTTCAGAAACCCCTGACCAGTGACCGCTGCTTTAGTAATCTCAATTACAGTTTACATTGTTTTACAACTTCTGTTTTTTTGTGGTTGCAACATTAAAAGAACAGGAAATGCAGTTTTTTGCTGTCTTGCCTGCAGATAGATGAAAAGAAATTATTGATTCTCTTTGTTTTGAACGCTCTTTAAAGAATCATTTGCTCAATTAGAGCTTGTTTACTTCCTAGCCGGGAGACAAATAGATCTACAACGATTTCTTAAGTTTGTCAACAGAAAAATGATTAATAGTTCCAGTATTTTTTTATGCAAAAGAGAAACATGTTGCTCTCGTCTTAAACATGAGGATTTCCAACTTCATATTTTATATCAAATTAAACAGATTTTTGTCATTTTCTAATATTCAATTGACTGAATGATGAAAGAAACCACTAGATACATGAAAGGATTGATGACACATACTGTATGTCTGTGTGCTAAATGTGAAGGCTCAGACAGTTGGCATAATATAAAGGCTGGGAACAGGAGGAAACCCACACACTGACTCTGTCTAAAGGAAACACAGATCTGCCTACGAGCACTCTGTGAGCTCACTAATCAAGATGTTATCTTTTTTGTTTGATCCTAAATGTAAAGAGGACACGTTGTGGCGTCTTTTGGACAAATTGTTTATTTCAGTCTTGTTGACAACCACCGCACCCTGACACTGACTGACTGACCGCACCGCACCGGCCGGTAACACAATGTCCACGGCGTGCCTGGCGCTCTGTAATGAGGTTTCCGTCTCCTACTTCCCCATGTCTCCACAGAGCAGACAGCCTCTGCAGACTGAAGTCACTGACCCACGCCACCGCCTCACCAAACACATGCATTAGTAATGACAAGTCTGCATAGGTTGTGTCGACCCCTTTCACGATGCCAGGCTCGTGTCACTGACTTAGATGAGATCTGATTAGACAGGGTGAGGTCAGGATGTTCGGGGTGAGTGCTGTCGAGGCTGAACCACGTACAGTGAAACACTCAGGGAAGAACTCCCTTTGTTGTTTTGGATTTTTCAAAATATCAACTGTAGCGAAAGTTAAATCTCTTCTACAAATGTTTTTTTCTATTCCTGTTTTAAAAAAGGGCATAGGTTACTTAAGGTGACAGGTCGTGATGAGTTGACTTCAGCTTATAGCAACACAGTTCAGTTTTGAAGTGGAAATGTTAGGCTAACTACTGCAGATTGTCTCTTTCTCATGCGCCTTGGAAACAAACGGTCCTTGTTTGCATAAGTAGCTGAGCAAACATCGAACTGGTTTTCTTTTTGCCTTCATCACAAAATGTCAGTGTACTCTAATGAGCAAGAACCCTTGACAAATAGGATCATAATGTGTAAAAAGGTGAATGAGAAGTGAAGTTCAAATGGCTGATTCAGTGTGTGTACAGTATGTGTGTGTTGCCTGCACCTGTTCATGTGTCGGACTCACTCAGAGTCCTGCAGGTCACCATAACAAGGCCACGTCCACCCTGCTGGTTGAAACTAAAAATGGAAGAGCAGAGAAACTGATCTCCTTATCCTCACCCTCTGCACTTCCATTTGAAAAGCGACAAATAGACTATGTGGTAAAACAGCTATATTTTCCCCAGTGCATTTTCTTTTTCTTTAATTTCTCAGTGAGCAGTGAGTTTGACTGAAGTTGTCCAGAGAGGGCGTCGGCGGTGGTGGTGTTCCCCTATAGAGTCACAATAAATCTGTCTTCTTCCTATTGATTAATGTGTTTAATTCAGAAGAGAGGCATCTACGATTTAAAAACTTCAACTCTTCCTCATTCAGCATGAGTTGTAGTTGTAGTAGTAGTAGTAGTAGTACACAAAGTCACAGTGACCTGCGACATACCCCATGCTGAAAATAACTTGGCCTACATGTGACTGATACAATTAATCCACAGATTCTGTTGCTATTTCCACTATTTTATGCCCCTTTTTCTATATTGAACAATGTGATCAATGCATTATTATGCACATCACTTTAATGTTGCAGCTGGTAGTGGTGGGGTCATCAATTCAATTATATTTTGTCAATAATCTGACTCTGTAAAATAACTACCAACTACAGCTGCCAGATTAATTTAGAAACGTACAGTTGTCGTCTCAGAAATGCAGTGAAGTAGAAGTAGCAGTCGCAGTCAAGCACAGTAGAAGTAGCCTACATCGAGACTGCAGTTCGCCACGCTATGAAATAATCATGTATAATTATGTAACATTACAACAAAGCAATTACTACTTGCGCTTTTGAAATCACTCCGCCCAGCAGCCGTGTCTGGAATGTAGTTCCGGCTACGCATTTGCCTCAAAAACAACTCTGTCTCGTTATGTTACATGATTATTTCATAGCGTGGTGAATGTGCAGGTCACAACTTCGTTTGCAGTGCAAACGTTTGTAGTTGTTGGATTGTGCGGGACAGGGGACCTGTACCGTTCACTTCCATTGTGTTCACTGAGCAGCTTGCGTCTCTGCCCCGCGGATCTCAAAACAACATGCACCGATAATTAAAGATAATGAACCTACTTCTATGACTATAACGATTATGGCAATATAGCCGAATTTGCCAAAATGTTGAACTATCCCTTTAAGTAAATTTACTCAGTTACATCAGAGCTTCTTCTTTTATTTCATTTTCTTCATCTTCTGATGTGTGCTACTCAGTTTTATTTCACATGTAGCCGTGCAGAGCGCTGTGCAGGTGTTTACATTCTTGTTGCCACACAAAACCACTGGGGAGCCTGAACAGTCCCTATTCATCATACGCAGCATGACAGTGGCCCCAAACATACACCCACAGAGCACTACCTTCAGAGACCAGACAAACATGTGCTATTGAACCCTGATTTCTCTCTTTGAATATGCACTTGATATGAAGCTACATTTTATTTTTGAAAGCAGTGTCACTTTGTAACACACCTGCACACAGTCAGTAATGAACTGAAGGAAGGAGGAAGGAGGTTGCCAGTGTGCAGTGAGAGAGAGAAGAGTTCGCAAACTTGCTTTGTTCATTGCTCCACATATCAAAATACGTTATATAGAGTCTTACTCAGTTATTTGTATACACAATCTCAGCTCATCTTAGAAAGCCCTGATGAAGACCAGTGCTGGTGGCCGCGATCCATTGGCTATGATTTTTAAACTTGTTGCCATGTAAAATAAAGGCATTTTAATTTTTTCAACAATCCTACAGTGTGCCTTGGGATGGGTTTTTGTTTGTTTGTTTGTTTTTACACTTTTGTGTCAAACTGTAAACTTTTGGGAGCAAACCAACCCAGCAGTCTTTACTTTCAATGCCCCAAAACCTTTCCACCATGTAGTCTGTGTTATATTTATAGCATACAATGATAATTTGTTTCCAGGATAGCTGCCAGTCCACAATATGCTCTTCCTGTCATTATAAGTTTTCACTTCCCTGCTTTATTACTGACACGCGTTGAATGACTCTTTATTCTAAGTTGATTAGACTGAATGTAGATTTATGTCACAGATAGCCTGTTTCTTTTACAATAAACAAAGTAGCCTATTATGTATCTCATCTCTTTTACTTTTAAAGTACACGCCCCTCACTTCCGGTTACGCTGCGTGTGTGCGTGTGTGTGTTTCTAGCTGACTTGACACACTGACAGTGCATCAGCGGACTGGCCGCACCAGGCAGCTCCCTGCAGCAGCAGCAGCAGCAGCAGCAGCAGCAGCAGCAGCAGCAGCATGCCGACACGCAGACACCGGACCCTCCTCCCCCGGCCTGCGGTCACTCTCCCCCGCTGGATGAGCCCTCGGTGTGTGCCCCCCTCGCACGGAGGAGAAACAGCGACAGCAGCAGCAGCAACAACCCTCGCTCAACTCCAGCCCCGAGCGGCAGTAACACGTAGCCTCCGAGTTTCGCCCGTGTGTTGATCTTTTGTTATGAACTGACAAGCAGCAGCAGCAGCAGCAGCAGCAGCAGCAGGGCTGAACTTTCCCGTTCCCACTCGCTGCGTGCGCACTGACGGTGCAGCGCCGACCGCTCAGGGATCGGACAGCTGGGTGGTTTCCCCCACGGATTTAAACCACACACACACACACACAACAGGCTCGTATCGCTACTTAGGACGACGGTATATGAGCGAGCCCATGGGCGTGTAGAAGAGGAGCGAGAATAGGCTACAATGAGAAACCGGCGATGATCAACTTGGTGGAAAGTTGGGAGAGACGGCGCATCAAGGGAGATAATTACTAAAAAAATAATAATAATAATAATAAAAGGTGATGTTCGACGTCAAAGTCCCGTAGAGACGCCGACGCTGTTCAAGTCAAAACTTTTGTAGGCTCATATCTAATCATCATGTGTGAGGTGGCCATGGAGGAGCAGGAGCGGGAGATCTCGGACATAGACCCGCACGAGACCTCCTCGGTGGCGGAGAACGGGGTCGTGGTGATCGCCAACCACAGCCGGGTCCGCGCGCCCCTCAGCGTGGTCTGGGCCACCCTGCTCTACTTGGCGGAGTTCGTCATGGCCGCGGTGCTCAGCAGCATGTACCACAAGACCGACGACGACATCTGGATGGGCTTCACCATCGTCTTCATGCTGCTGCCCGCGGTGCTCATCCAGCTGACGCTCACCTTCATCCACAGGGACCTGGGTCGAGACCGGCCTCTGGTCCTGTTCCTGCACCTGCTGCTGCTCGGCCCAGTCATCAGGTGGGTGGGTGGGTGGGTGCGTGGGGTGGTGCCGCTCAAAGGCACGGTCATGGTTTTTGAATGTTAAGTGACGCGTTAGGCTACTTTACATTGCTGCAGGTCGTTTTCCTGCTTCTCATAGCCTACTTTGTTGTGTTTACCTTTCATACAGCAGTTTATGGCTCTGATTTAGGAGAGGTTCTCGGATCAATGTGGAAAGAAAGTCCTGCATTAAAAATTTTACTTGAGCATACATTTTGAAAGAAAAAAAAAGTCCACAATAACCCATATCTGAATTATTGAATTATTATTATTATTATTATTCATCTTTATTGCAGACACAACAAGCGGTCCATATCAACAACAACAGACATGTTAAAAACAGATTTAAGAAGGAGAGAGAGAAAAAAGACATACACAAAGACAGAGAATCAATTCTCCACATAATTCATAAGCAGGCTATCCCACCAGTGTTTTCTAAGCCTGGAGGAATACCTATAGCAGCTCCTATCAGGGCTGGTCAAAGCCCCAATAATGCTGTTCCCCGAGTCATCCAGGCGGCACATAAAACCATACATTAAATTTCTCAGAAGTGCTTCACAATTGGGTACATTTAAATTAACAAAATAACACAAATGTGTGCACATGTGTCAGAATAAAAGTGGAGTAGCTATGCCGAGCAGCACCCTCTGCTTTTCTGGCAGCACCAGTTCTCCTGGGTCTTAGTTTTTCAAAGTACTTGGCAGGTAGTTTGTTCAAAGCATAACAGTTGCCTCAGTTGTATACTATCCCTGTTTTCTGTCTCTCCATGTGATCTCAGACTGACTCGATACAAGCACCTAAGCACGTAGTTCAGTGTAGGATTTAAAATTATCTTATATTCCAGCACTGTTGAATTGTAGGAAATAACCCAAAATGTGTAAAAACACAGTTAACAGTGAAATTCATTGAAGAGCACAGAGGAATCAGGATCATATATTTCAATACTGATTAGTCATACGCTGTATCTCATTCTCATTAGTCTTATTGGACAGGCAGGTACCACTTTCCATTTACAGTGCAGGGCAGTTAATGGAGATTGGCATCTGGATGAACAAATTGGCAGTCTGTGCCGAGTGCGTAAAAAGCCCTACAGTGATCCGCAGTGTTTTATCATTATGGGTTATGGTGTTGCTGCACCATTTAGATGATTCACGGATGAGCTTGCAACTATTTTGATAACTATAGTCATTTTCCAAGCAGTAATTCCAAACCAGCTTCTCAGGTGACAGTATTTGATGCTTTTCAGGGTCTTGTACTAACTAGTAAACTGAATATCTGTGGGTTTGGTGTAGGATTTGTAATTCTTAGACAGGGAGAGCTGTTGTGAGAAATTCCTGGAGATAAATCAATCAACTGAGAGTATAATTCACTGATTAACTGGTAACCCAGAGCTGTAGTCCTGCATCTTTTGTTTCATTTCTAGTCTATCCCTTACACAACTTTCATTTTCTGTTCACGATAGTGCAGTACGATTACTGGAATACAGACTGAACATTTCTCAGGTGTTTAAAAGCATTGCAGCGATGTTTGAACGTACGGGATGCTAAGTGGAGGCAATGAATCGGTTAGTAGGTCAACAGAGCAATGATCTGTAGTAGTCTCTCAAATGAAGGGTTCTTGACACTTAGTCCAACACACTGAGACATCAGCATCAGTTTGGCCAAATGTAATTGACATGGATGCTTTTTTTGTGTTTCTTTATGATAGTGGTTGAACCGGTGTTTTTAGACTGAATGAAAAACCTGTTCACAGTGTAGAAGAGGATGGACAACTGAATGTAACAACAACCTGAAGTGAGGAATAGAGATCACGTCATTATTCCTGTAATATTCTCTATCAGCTTTTAATCTGAAATCTCTTCAACTGTGTTGTCATGTCCTCTGGATCACAGTTGACCCCCCCCTGCCGTCTAGACTCCAGTCTGTCAAATGACACTGCAGAGCTGGCGTCCGCTCTCGTAACACATCCTTCACATTTTATGGCATGTACGCCATTCGGTTGTTATGACCTCATCTGAGGATAATAGCACCCAAAGGCTTTGGTGCTGTAGACCAGTGAGGTGTGGCTGGAGCAGGACAAGAGAGGTCAGAGAGAAGCTGTACAGTATATGTTGCTGGAAAGGTTTCTGGAAATCAACGGAGTAAGGAGGAATGCAAATGAGATCGATCAGTAGATTTAGAAGTAGTAAATAAGTCTAGGCCTAAAAAGGACAAGTCTGCTATAGGTCTGCCCTTAAGGAGGTGTTTATTTGAACAGTGCCAAGTTGCAGCTGAGATAACCAGTTTGACGATACATGACTCATGTAGGAAGCAGTAGGTGTAGATGCCTGCCTTAGACCCCGGAAATTCAAATCTAAACTTGATACTTCGCTCTGAACTTTGATTTGTCAACAGAGCCTTGAGGTGTTGCTCTGAATTTACAGTACTAGTGGCGGAGTTAACCGAAGGGTGTGTTCTTTTCTTTTACAAGGTGCGATCCTGAGGCCTGAGCTTCAGCTGCAGGTTACTTTCCACAGGAAGAAAAAGGACCTTTGCAGGACAAATTGTTTGTAAAAAGCCTCAAATGATTTGTGGCTTATCTTAAAATACAACAGGTGAATATATTTAAAAGACTACTGTCATAATTAGAAATAAAGATAAAGGGCCAACAATAATGATGAAGAGCAGCTACAGAGGAAATACGGGTCCTTTGTGATTCATTTCAAAGGAAGGGAAATTATCTTATCTTGTATCTTGTTGTTGAGTAGTAAATCAGAAACAATAAAGCGCAGTGTCTCACCACTCAAGCCTTATTTGTGCATTTCCTGGTTCACCTGCTACTACTGTTACTACTTAGACACGGTATCTCTCTGGAGATTGGCAGCCAGCAACTGCAAGGCTTCTGCAAATATCCTGGTCCTGAGCCGACCTGTCCAGATGTCCACAGGTGTGGTCCATCTCTGTGGCATTTGCATTCATTTCTCCGCACCATGTGTTTTGAGGTCGGCCTCTTTGTCTTTTCAAAGAAAGGCCCCATTGTGGGATTGTCTTGTGTGTTCATCACTGTTGGAGAATCTCTTCTTCTGTTCGCTGTTGCTTCACTAACGCTACAAGTGCTACTTAAAGCTACATGTGTTGTTCTGGTTCGGAGCTAAAGCGACAAAACAACACATGCAGACTAGTAAATCGCATGCTGGTCCACTCTCCAGAGTTTTAGAAAAAGGGTGAAGTTAGTCCGCACACTGTTGTAGCTCCTCAAATGTTTATTGTAGGCTATAAGATCAACGTTTCAATCACATAGATCTTGCCCACATCCTGATGAAGATCTATGTGGTCGAAACGTTGATCTTATAGCCTACAATAAACATTTGAGGAGCTACAACAGTATGTGGACTTCACCCTTTTTCTAAAAGTCTGTTTGTTAGTTAGTCCTGCACCTGTAATACTTTGGATGTACCTGCTACTACTATTGCCACTCTACAGTTACCACTAAAACTGGATCAAGGTCAGGCTCTCTCTAAGGTTCAGCCACAGGTCTGTAATTATTTATTAACACATCAGAGATAAAGTCACATGAAGGTGTATGATAGACCCCTGCACCTGCAGCTCTGGGGTCTGGTGTTGCCAAAATTCAGTTTTTCTGTGGTCTGTGATCTGCCCCACTGTGATTCTGTAAAATAAAAGCCTCAGCGATATGTAATTCTGCAACAGTTTTTGTCTGCAATTCTTCATAGCCAGTATCCAGTGACACTCTTATGTTAAAGTTAAAAGGAAACCAACTGAAATGCAAATCAGATACGGTAAGTAAAGAAAATCTGATAAGGAACATTTACAAGCTCAGTGATGAATACAGACCCGGTAGAAGATGCCTATTCCTGTTTTTTGTTATATCTCCATTAAATGTATAAAGAAAATCAAAGACAAATGGGAAAACTGCTCATTTCTGAAGTATATGTTTAGTTTCAGTCACTGTATCAGTGATATTTTTTACACCCTGAGCAGAACATGTGCTTCCTGTACCTGTCTCAGATCCTCTCCTCTGATCTCTGGAGGTTTTTTACACTTCAGAGCATTTGATGTCGTTTGGCGAAGGGTTTGATGAATAGCTTTGTTTAGTTTGGCTAGTGGAAAAAAACCCCAACAACCAAGGTATGAGCTGCTGAAAAATGTGAGCAACCTCAAACCAAAAGCAGCTGCATCTGTCGGCCGCGCATTGGTTTATGATCCTGCGGCGATTCAAAGCAGCCGTGACTATGGAACAGATTTTAATATTGCCTATGCAACAATATTTGCTCCATCCTCTTCTTGCGGTTATCATTTATTGCGCAGAGCTGTAACGCAACCAGGAAGCACATAGCAGGGTTGTTGGGACATTACAGGTCAGTCTGTTCTGCTGCTCTGTGTTTTTTGTTTCCAGCACGTCTTATTCTGTGCTGCTGTAAACAAATCACCTCCGCTCCCTCTCGCCTCAGATGGGAGTTTTCCTGTGTGACTTAGGGATGGTGTAATTGCTGATCCTCTGACTCCACAGCCAAACATCCTATGTCTGTTATTAAACAGGAATTTGACTAGCATTTTTTACATTTGTTGTGTTTTTAGTTGTTTTTGGAGTCCATCGGAAGATAATGTGACAGACAGTCAAAGTCAGAAATGCAAATGAGGGGGTCGGGTATCTGCTGGAGGGCGGACATTGTCAGGACTTGTCTCCTTTAGATCCTGAATACCCAAAGCAGGGACAGTAACTACATAATTACTCCGGCAGCTAGGACCGGTCTCAGCACGTAGAACTTCTTGTTTTGTGTTTTTATAAACTTCACAGTCTAACAAGGTCGTGTTGTAGACCGTGATGAGCCGCATGTGGTAATCCCAAGAGACCAAAACAGGATGATCTTGCTAAAGAGCTGTCGAAAGAATTTCCTGAATGCAACGCTTAAGAGAATATCAGTATTTCACTTGTGACAGGAGATGCCTTACATCTTATTGTGAAAGACGGCGCTTCTTAGTTCATATTTTTGTTTGTGACTGGGGGAACAGATGACATGTTTAGACTGCAAACAGAGCTGCAGCCGGTGTGTTTCCCTTTTCTATAAATCCATAAGACGGAGCCTTGGAAGTCAGAGTATTGATTCTTTTGGCTAATGCATTCCCCGGTCATCCTGTTTTCTTTTTTCGACTCTAAGTGAAATCCAGCCTGCTGCTGCTCAGTTGCTGTACAGAATCCTAAGTGCACACTGGCTCCAGTTCAGCACCCTCATACTTGATCCTCGGCCCATTGTGCTGCCACATTCCCAGGGAAAAGATGTCAGTAAATCAGGTTTCTGAGTTATGTTACTCCAATGTAAACCATTGTTCAATAAAGCTGCCTTTGTGTCTTTGTGACTAACAGTCTGGGAGTGAATACACAAGAAGTGTGTGTATGCTTGTGATGAGATAAGGCCCTGCTGGCAAATAATGACAAGATTCCCGTTGTCAGCCTTGAGATATTTGAGTCAAACACAGTTCAGGGACTAGTGAGGAAACGCAGCACTAAGTCAGAATCACAGTAAGTAGCAGCTGAAGCAACAGGATCTGAAAACGCCTGGCTGCTGCTGCTGACTGCGCAGGGTCGCCACATAGCTCATAGTTTAACCACGCAGAAGCAGATTCATTTTGGGATTCCTGTGCGTCAATGCTTATAATGTCCAAAGTTGGAGGTTTCTGAGAGAAAAGATAACATTCCTGCAGAGTGATGTGAGATTTAGAGCAGCGGTGGGAATCCTCGGAGGGGCAGGGTTTGTGCGCAGATGTGCAGCCCTGAGAGTTTCAAGTCAACATTATTAAGGGATTTAATTGCTGACCTTTTCTTGTTGGCAGGTGGAAACCTTGCACTTCCAGTTTAGGCAGTTCACTTGTTTCAGCTTGAATTTTGGTGGTTGATTGATGGTATTCTGGGGATTTGTTTCGGCGGGATTTTTTTTTAAGTTGATCCCCTAAAAGAAAAAAAGTCTTTCTTTAACTTGAGAAACAATTGAATTAACTATAAACCCCCAATATTGGTTGAAGTTTTTAACACTTTTTTTTTTCGCTGTGGCTCTTGAATAGATCCTTTTTTTTTCATCTGTAAAAGGTGGAAAAACATGTTTCCCTCCCTCCTGTGTGAATAGTGTGGGTTGTCCCTCTATTGCCACTAAACACATGGAGCATTTACCTTGTAAACGTTGAAAAGAACCACGCCCAGAGATTTTCATTACATCCATTCAGGTCACAGGAGACCATGATTGCTTTCTTCTGACTGCCCTCTGGTGGACTCCTGTTACCGTGTGTGTGTTTGTGTAGCTGTATCGACAAAGACAAGGTCTGTTTATGTTGGATTCCCTACATGGGAAAACATTTCTGTGGTGAATACTGTGTCCAGTATTAATAATTCAATGAGTCATTTTAAGTTTCTACCCCCAAAACAAGCTGCAACAGTAAACTGCTGATATTTTCCACCTGTTACTTCGTTTAATTCTACCTCTGAATGTGCTCTGTAGACTATATTGTTCATACATATTCACCATGTCTGGTGATTACAAAACAAGACGCCCTGACGTCCCACCAGTGCGGTGTGCTCTGACTTAAACATAACATTGTGCTGCCCTCTGTTGGTGTGAGAATATTCCTCCACTCTCGTCCTCAGGTGTTTGGAGGCTCTGGTGGTCTATTTCAAGTCGGGCAAAAAGGAGGAGCCGTACGTCACCATCTCCAGGAAGATCAGTCTGAAGAAAGGACAGAAGACGCCCATGGAGCTGGAGATCGGCCAGACGGAGCGCAACCTGGCGGCTCACAGGAACGCCTTCAAGCGCACCGCCGTCATTCAGGCGTTTCTGGGCTCCACGCCTCAGCTGACGCTCCAGCTCTACGCCACCATCCAGGAAAAATACTTCCAGCCCATGAGATGTAAGAATGACTGGGAGATTATGATTAAAAGTCACTGTCTATTATAACAGCATCTTATGTAATCCCCACTCGAATGACTGTGTTACATCCGGGTTTATATTCTTGGAAAAGGTTGAAACTCATCTGAAACCGCAGCTCTTAGAGACAGTGACTCATCATTTTGAATGAACAGCGTACAAATAAAAATTAAATGTCACAGCCAGTTTTATAGTGTATGTAAATGTAGTTAAGCCACTGGAAGATTTTGTTACACTTCATAAAAGTCTTATTCGGTAGCTGACAGATCAGATTTGTGTTTGAGGATATCAATGAAGAAGTGTGAGATCTAAAGAAGTGAGGGTTTGAGTCATGAGTAGATGGGACATAATACTGTCTAAATGCATTAAGCTTCTTTTTTTTCCTAATTGAAGTTTTACATTGGACTGTCTTTAACTGAATTCTTAGATTTATTTAGACTTAAGAACACGTTTTTTCACTCAAGTCCCCGGGTTAGTGTGTAATCGTTTGAGGGAGAAAATAACACGTTCTTCATGTTGCAAAAATAATTCATAAGCATCCAAACACACTGGCTCAATTAAGTTTTGCTGCTTCAGTTTTAATTGGTCTGGTATCTTATATAAGTAACCTTTAGATGGATATGGTTGTATTTAGGTTCTCCTGCTCTAACCTAAAACCTGCGGCACCTGTTTATCAGAAGTTTAAAGGAATAGTTCACCAAAAAATGAAATTCAGTCATTATTGGCCCTCATGATGATTAATACTCCGGAGTAGTTTTTTATTCCTCAAAGTGCATCTGGAGACCCGGGAGGGGGGATCGTAGTCCAATGAAATCCTTACATGAGAGTCAATAGCACCCGACACAAAAACTTCCATAAAACTACACAAAAACCTTGTAATATTCCTCCATACTTCTCATCCACTGCAATCCAAGTGTAACCAACGTAATTTTGGACATTTTTACAGCCTAAACAGTCCTGCATTGAATTTGCTTGGGGCGCACTCTTGCGATTCACGCATGCATCGTGCCCAACACAAAAACGTCAACTACACAAAAACCTTGTAATATTCCTCCATACTGCTCGTCCGCTGCAATCCAAGTGTCCTGAAGGGATATAGTCCAGAGTTTACTCGAAACTACGTCATTTAGGACATTCTTCTCTCTGTGAATGTCAGAGCACAAAACAGGACTGTTTAGGCTGTAAAAACGTCCTAAATGACGTTTCAAGTAAACTCTGGAAGGTGAATCAATAATGACTAAATTTCATTTTTTGGTGAACTATTCCTTTATTGAGCTGTAGACATTGTTTGAGAGTGCAGTGATGCTCTGCTGTAGATGTAATTGATGGTTAACATGTGACCTCTGCCTGTCTCCACAGTGGCTCTGATGGTCATCACCCTCATCTCCGTCATCTACGGCGCTCTCGTGTGCAGCGTCCTGGCCATTCAGATCAGGTACGACGACTACAAGCTGCGGCTGCGGCCCTTCGCCTACCTGTGCATGATCGTGTGGAGGGGCCTGGAGATCGCCACCCGCATCACCACCCTGGTGCTCTTCAGCACGGCGCTCACCTACTGGGTCATCCTCGTCGGCGCCGTCAACCTGCTCTTCTTCTTCTTCCTCCCCTGGGTGGAGTTCTGGGCGAGGAGAGGCTCGCTGACGGAGGACGTGGAGAAGAACTTCTCCAAGCTGGGCACCACGGTGGTGCTGTGCAGCTTCACGCTGCTCTACGCCTGCATCAACATCTTCTGCTGGTCGGCGGTGCAGCTGGACCTGTCCCACCGGGAGCTCATCGAGAGGAAGCAGCACTGGGGGCGCCTGGCCATGTACTACTGCGGACGCTTCGTGGAGAACATCGTCCTCATCACGCTCTGGTACTTCTTCAAGTCGGACTTCTACGAGTACGTGTGCGCCCCGCTGCTGTGCGTCCAGCTGCTGATCTGCTACAGCCTGGCCGTGCTCTTCATGCTGCTCTTCTACCAGTTCTGCCACCCCTGCAGACGCCTCTTCAAGTACAACGTCCACGACTGCCTGCGGTGCGTCTGCTGTCACAGAGGCGGCGGGGGAGAGAGGGGAAGGCGAGGGAGGATGCCGCCCTCTTACTCCACCGCCGCCACCATGGTGCTGGCGCCGGAGGAGCCGCTGGAGCTCCTGGGCTCCCAAAACTCTCAACACCGCGACCCGAGCGGTCAGCCGGGTGAGCGGGAGACGGCTATTGTTGACGACATAATGGAAGCAGCCTGAGGAAGAACAAAAACTGAGGCTCTCTAATGTAGAAATGCATCATGGGAAAAGTGAGGCTTGATGCTGGCTCAGCTCAGAGTGCCCAGAAATCATGGAGGATGATTTTGTGTCAGAGATGTGATAGAGAACAAACTTTCACCCATTTTTTTCTCTCAAGTGCACAGAACTATAAAGATTTTGCGTTAACTCCTGATCGTCCGTATTCAGGATGGTTACGTACACTTAGGGCACCACGAGGCCCCGGTGTGCCAAAGAATGTAGCGTGCTGAGATATGCAGCGATGCACAAAGGCGGCCTTGAGAGAGCAGCAGCGGGTCAGGTACGGGACTGAGCCAGGTGTGTGGGAAACGTGCCAAGTGTGCCCGAAGTGGCCGAATAAAAGACTGACCATTGACCGGGAAGACCCCAGTTTACTTCCTCTCAGGGTTTTCTCTCCATGGAAGACCCCCCTTCCCTCTTTTTTTTGCACACGTTTGCGTCTGCACTACACAGACTTAAAAAAAAAAAAAAAAAACACAAAGACAAAGACAAACGGCAGAAGGTCAAGAGGAGGTTATAAGAATTTATCTTCCTCATACCCAACTACATAAACCTGCTGTGATGAATGCTGCCTTGTGTTCAACTCTCCGATCTGGTTGCCTTCATTTAAAAAAAAACAACAAAAGTTTTTAGTTTTACAAAGATACGTTAGCAAAAAAGTCAGTCAAGAATATCTGTTGAAATCCTTTAGGGACCTCCAGGTGTGTATCTTTTAAAGAAAATAAAACAACAATAATCCTACATTTGATGTTGCATTAACACGAGTGACACTGAATGAGCTCCTATTTTATTGAAGTGCTCTCACACTGTGCTTATTTTTTATGTTTTGTCTGATGTCACAGTTTGTTCGGTGCCTTTACTGCTGCTGTATTACTTGAAAATAAATAAAAGAATCTGAAGCCTTCTCAATTATTCTTGTCTTTTTTTTCCAAATACAATATTGTTGATTATTATTTATGTATTATTTGCCTGAATAATAAAACTTTTTTTTTTTTACCTTAATAATAAACTTTTATCTGTCCTCATAAACGAGTTACGTCACCAGCAGGACAAAATTTCCTGAATGTTGTAACGGAAAACTTCCTCATTCCTGTGACGCTTTTTTTTTTCTTCCCAGGCTGAGTCTGTCCAGCAGGTAGGTAGGAGGAGGAGGAGGAGGAGGAGGAGGAGGAGGAGGAGGAGGAATGTGGTTTTTCAGCTCCGGGGATGAAAACTTCCTCCACATCGCAGTTTCATTCGCTGCACGTTCAGTTTCTCACCTGCGCAGGTGGGCGGGGCCAGGACAGGAAGGTGTGATATAAAACAACAGGCTGAGGATGCAGGGAAGCTGCTGCTGCTGCTGCTGGTACTGAGGGGAGAGGACAACACAACACACACACACACACACGGGCTCAACATCATGGGGAACTGGATTATCAACCATGGACTCACAGCCTTCATACTGGTGAGTTTCTTCGGGAATAATAAAGGCGATAAGAGAAAACAACGCTGTCCAGGATTAACGCGCGAGTCCCCATGAGAGTCAGTCTGCGGTGTAATAGTTGAGTGTTGTGTGACGTGGTGGCTGTTGTTTGCAGGTGGTCTGGATGGGCATCAACATCTTCCTTTTCGTCTGGTTTTACTTCTTCTACGATCTGGGGCCGCAGTTTTTCTACACGCGTCACCTGCTGGGGGTGAGTCCAGCTGCCACATGAGATGCTCTGATAGAAAGTTATCAGCCCGTATTAAAGTACAATAGCCTAATATCAGCAATTTACCTATTGTGTAACACATTCAAGGTTTAAAGGACAACTCTGAAGAAAAATTAGCTGATATTATTAATCACATTATTTGATTGTTATGTAATAGTATTAGTCATAAAGTATTGAAAAAGTCATTTGTGACAATATAAAAGCAAATAAAGGAACTGATAATTGGTTATGCAATAACTAAATTGCATAACAAAGTTTTATTTAAAAAAAAAATGAAATAAAAAAAATAAGTAGTAATAGTATGATTAAGTAGTACTTAAGTCAGACTAATGAGTAAATGTGTGTGTTTTATTTCAGTCGGCCCTGGCCTGGGCCAGAGCTCCTGCTGCTGTGCTCAACTTCAACTGCATGCTGATCCTGCTGCCTGTGTGCAGGAACCTGCTGTCTCTGATCCGGGGCACCTTCATGGTAAAGTTAATGACCAGGCTACATGTCAGAGCAGGGCGAGGTGAAAACGCTCGTATTGTTTGTTACAGATTAATATGGTCATGCTGACGCACAACTAGTTTCTCCACTGCCGGGAAGCATATCTGTTGTGTTTTCACTCTGCTTACACTCTTTGGTATTTAGGTTGTCAAGTTATTTATATAATGTTCTTCTTTGTTGCTCCAGTTTTCTGCTGAACTAGGTTTAACATTTAAACTGTTTAGTTTCTCCTTTTTGCATGAAATAATTTGTTCAAAAACAAGTCAAGTATTTTTTTTTTATATTAAATAAGGATTTCACAGATGTTAGTGTCTGACAAAGGTTGGGTAGTTTTCTGGGAAGAAATGCCCATTTCTAATATTTTACCGTCCACTTCCTTCTTGTCCTTTTCCTTTCAGTGCTGTGGAAGAACAATAAGGAAACAAATAGACCATAATCTGAGTTTCCACAAGCTGGCAGCGTACATGATAGGACTGATGACAGGTGAGACACTGCATGCACTGGTTGGATGCATTTCAATAAGACGTCTAGGTTGACCTGACCTCTGCAAAGAAAGAATGTTTTTATCTGTTGTCAACTTTTAGTTTTCCAGTGTTATAGTTTTACATCATATTAAGTCTTTGCTGCGAGAGGGAGAAACTAAAGAAATGCAACAGTCCACAGGGACAGACACTGAGGTTTCTGCTGTGAATCACATCAACACATAACTTATAAGTAATGTCCAGATGGTTCAGACACAGAATAGGTTAAAAAAAATCTCTCTTTTTTTTGTAGTAAAATTCAAATGGGTCTCTTTTCAAATGTGATGCAGACTTTGACTTTCTTTGCCACCGTCCTTCCTCTTCACCACACAGACACACAAATACAAATGCACACACAATGCTAAACTGTTGTGTTGTGGGTTCATGTTAGCACGGAGAGAGGAAGGCAAACAAAGTCCAAAATAAATATTGACCCAAAGTCCATTTAAAAGTGTCCCCCACATTAGAGAGATAAGAGAAAAATCTGGACCAGTAGTGTAAACATTTCCAACCAGTCCAACATTTTAGAAACTCCCTAAAAAAGGTGTAGTCTGCTGATTTGTACCACAAAACACACGTTAATACAATAGTCAAACTGTATGAACAAATGAGCTGTGTGTGTGTGTGTGTGTGTGTGTGAAGGCTGCAGTAACGTGTCTCCTCTCTGTGCTCTGCTGACAGCCGTTCATATGATTGCCCATCTTTTGAACGTGGAGTGGTACAACAACAGCAGACAAGGAGTGTACGACAAACTGAGCACTGCTCTGTCCAACCTGGAGGACGGAGAAAACACCACCTACCTGAACCCGATACGCTTAACAGACTACGTGAGTCATCAGCTCGTTAGATTCAAACTATCACAGTGAAATCAGATAAAGTCCCAAATGTGGAGAATTTTTTTTTTTTTTTTTTTTTTACAGTCATCTTGTATCTTCTGTTTGTGGGATTTTCTTGTCTTCTTTGCCTTTATCTCACACAAGATTCAATTTCTGAAAATCGGGAAAACAAGCTATAAACACAAATGAGCCATCAGATAAATGTGATGTGGCAATTTTCCCTGCTTCTTCAAAATTTAGCAGAATTAAAGTAGAAAGTATTGCAAAATGGGAAAACTCTCTCCAAAGTCCTTAAGTCCAGCCATCTGGGTACCATGAACTAATTCATCCAATAATTGGGTAACACTCCATAATAACTATTTAGCATTAATTATTTCTAAACCATTCTTCCTACACTGATATTAGTATGTAATTTACAGACACTGCTGTTAAAGTCAACAATTGATTATTAAGCTTGTCTTTATCATCTCATCTTAATTTTTTTATCATTACAAACGAGTTAACTTGTTTTTCAGTGGTTTTTTACACTTTATAAATGATCTAATGAATGTTTTTTAATTGATTTAAACCAGCACTAAGTAACTTTTCAACCTTCATAAAATATTTTCATAACTTTTGTGATGGTACATCGACTTACAACAAGTTGAATGACACCTCTGTCATGGCCTGAGGGGGTCTGTATCTCTTTCTCTGGCACTAAGCAGCTTTCAGGAGCATGGTAGGAACCCTGCTCTCACTTAAGTTTCACTTTAACTTTTGCGAGTCACAACAAGGAGGGAACAGGCAAAATGGCACTTTAGCAATGGATTATGTTTGTGTTTTCACTTTGAAATGATCCACTGGAAACAGAAACTTAGTTTTGATGTCTTCTGTTAATTTTAATGCAGGATATTTACAGGGCTTCACACTAGTGTTCATGGGAAATGGAGTCTTCCTTCAGGCAAAACACGACCGCTTTGGTCCACAGGCACCGCCAAACTCAACCAAAACTGAAAGTTCTTTAGTACTGCTTTAATACTTCTACTTTTAGGAGGAAGAGTACTTTACAAATAAAGAATAAAATGTTTAATGATGCTTAACAGTGTGTGGTTATTATCTCCCTCTCGATCTCGTAACTAACACACTTCTTCCTCTTCTCGTGTCTCAGGATCCACAGCAGATCCCCACCTACTTTGTCTTCACCACCATCGCCGGCCTCACCGGCGTCATCATCACTCTGGCCCTCATCCTCATCATCACTTCCTCCATGGAGGTCATCAGGCGCAGCTACTTTGAGGTCTTCTGGTACACGCACCACCTCTTCGTCGTCTTCTTCGCCGGTCTCGTCTTTCACGGCGCCGGGTGAGTGAGGAGGAGGACATGATCATTGTCTGTCTTTAATGGTGCATGGTCGTTGTTGTTGTTATTCAGAGCTGGTTTGACTTGTGCGTCTCGCCCTGCAGACGCATCGTGAGGAGTCAAACAACAACAGATCCGCCGCACAACTTCACCTTTTGTAAAGACCGCAGTGATGACTGGGGAAAGATTCCTGAATGTCCCATCCCTCAGTTTGCAGGAGGGTTCCCACAGGTTTGTTTGTTTTTTTTTGTTGTTTTTTTCCACTTAAATTTACTTCATTATTACAACTGTGAGTCCAATAAAAGCTTCATGAGTAAAATTTCAGCCATTTCATCACAGCTTTCTTTGCTTCTTTTCAGACGTGGATGTGGGTGATTGGTCCAATGGTTATTTATCTTTGTGAACGTCTGGTGCGTTTCATTCGTTACATGCAGAGAGTCACATACAGGAAGGTACGTTTGATCGTGGTTCACCGGCCTCGCTGAGCTTCTGCGCGTCTCCACAGGCGAGGAGGTTATTCACAGTCACTAAATCTGTTTTGTTTCACTCATTCAAGATCGTGATGCGGCCGTCCAAAGTGCTGGAGCTGCAGCTGGTGAAGAACGGTTTCAAGATGGAGGTGGGTCAGTACGTCTTCCTCAACTGCCCGGCCATCTCCCAGCTGGAGTGGCACCCGTTCACCATGACCTCCGCTCCCGAGGAGGACTTCTTCAGCGTCCACATCCGCTCGGCCGGCGACTGGACCGACAAACTCATCGACATCATGCAGAAGCTACCGGAGGGAGCGCAGGGACCAAAGTAAGTACTTTTTATTCACCGTGGTAGAAGTCAGCGTTCCTCAGAGCTTGTTTGTCCCTTGTGTTATCTTTTTTAAAGGCATTTATTTGCATGTTCACAAAAATTGTAATTTCTGTTGATTTAAAAGTGCTCCGAGAAATGTCCTGCAGGAACTCCACTTGTACAAAGTCACATGAACTCATAAGACGAGACATTTCGTTTTCTGCCTGCATGTTATATTGTCATTAAAAAATAAAACACACACAAATGAACAGAAGAAGGAAAACATTTGTAGAAAGCTATGTTCCAGTGATTCCACTGATGCTCATATGATTTGAAAACCTAGTCACTATCACACTCCACCATCTGTGTGGTTATTAGAGTCAGAAATAAATCCACGCTGCCCCACTTAAAAATCTACAAAACAAACAGTGAGGGAAAAGGATGTGATTCCCTCTGGCTGGGGGACTTGTGTAACTTTGAGGGGTTTTAACTATTTAATCTACAACCCTCCCTCTGCACTGATACACAGAGAAAACAATTGATGTTCTTTTAGTGTTAAACAGCAATGTCCTGCATTTGTTTCTGGATACTTAAAGCCTTTTTCATCCATGTTTGATTAAAAACTTAAGAAATAACTGGCTGAAAGCTCCAGAACAACTACTTAATGGACCTTGTAGTTAGATAATAACAGCACTGCATGTGTTTTGTGTCTAAGGCTGGACTGTGCAAACTAGCCCAGCCTTTAAACATAAAAGAGATAATTAGCTACTTCTTAGTAGTTAGTAATACTCAACAGTGAACTTTGACAAGACAAACAGCAGAAGTTGAGTCATCGGTGTCCGTAATGAGACTTTTGATTCATGTTTGGGTTTAGATTCGCCCTGATAACACAGTTAATTTATTGTCCCTCCTCAGAATGGGTGTGGATGGGCCCTTTGGCACAGCCAGCGAGGACGTGTTCGACTATGAGGTCAGCATGCTGGTCGGTGCCGGCATCGGAGTGACTCCCTTCGCCTCCATCCTCAAGTCCATCTGGTACAAGTTCAAAGAATCCAACCCCAAACTGCGCACCAGAAAGGTGACAACCTGCTCGCCCTCTTCATGTCAACATAATGCCTGCCTTTGACTTTTCACCCAGTGTATCCATTTCACAATAACACACTGCAGAGAAGTTATTGTCTCTGAAACACAAAGTGCCGTGTGTCCTCACAATAAAACCATACATGTCTGACGACGAGTCATCAGCGACTTCGCCAGCTCTTTTGTAAGAGCAACATTGTTTGACACTCCTGCATCTGTTTCCTGGTTTCAGATCTACTTCTATTGGCTCTGCCGAGAAACGTACGCCTTCGAGTGGTTCGCCGACCTCCTGCAGGTGCTGGAGAGGGAGATGGAGGAGAGAGGCATGGGGGATTTCCTCACTTACAAACTCTATCTGACTGGATGGGATCAGAGCACTGTGAGTGTGTGAATCACCGCTCGGGGGTTGCAGATAAACAATGTGAGGTCATTTCAGCCCCAAACTCAGCTGTGTTTTCTACCCTCACGTTTTCCTCGCAGGCTAATCACATGAAGATGGCCTATGACCAGGACTTAGACGCCATTACTGGACTCAAACAGAAAACTACCTTTGGCCGACCCATCTGGGACAAGGAGTTCGAACAAGTCCGCAAAGAGAACCCCACGTAAGATAAAAATGTTAAAATCTCTTTAAATCCTTATTATTAAAGGGATAGTTCAACATTTTAGCAAATTGGCCCATTGCCATAATCCCTATAGTCATAGCAGTAGGTTTGTTACCTTTAATTGTCGGTGCAAGCTATTTTTTAGAACGGCGGAGCAGAGCCGCGAGCTGCTCAGAGCTACGCTACGGAGGCTAATGGGATTTCTTGGTTTCCCTCATCAAACTCATCAAATACACAATCCAACAACTCCAAAACGCTCTGGTGGACAAGTTGCGACCTGCACATTCACCACGCTATGAGATAATAACAGGACGTTACGAGACAGAGTTGTTTTAGAGGTAAATGCAGAGACTGCTTGCCGAAAAACTGCATCCGATGGGAACATGCATCAGCGGTGGGCCAATTTGCCAAAACATTGACTTATAAAGACTTATAAAGTGCATTATTTCTCTTCCAGATAGATACATACATACTTTATTTATGCCCTAGGGGAAAATCAATGGAGAGGAAATAAAGAAATTCACAAGGGAAATGCAGTGGAGTAGAAGTGTACAGTAGCAGAATTATACTAAAACAAAACACTCAAGTAAATCTGCTCAGCTACTTTCCTTCCCTCTGCATGCGATGCATACTTCTCAGGAAAACTTTAACCTCTGAGATCTCACTCTTCTCATGCCCTCAGGTCTGTGGTGGGAACTTTCCTGTGCGGTCCTGCGGTTCTAGCGAAAGTCTTGGAGAAGAAATGTGTCAAATACTCTGACGTGGATCCTCGGAAGACCAAGTTTTACTTCAACAAGGAGAACTTCTGAGCAGAGAAACAGCGTGTGGGAAGAGGAAGAAGTTTTTCTCGATTCGCTGTGGGTTAACGATGACAAAGCTACCTGACAACCTGAGACACAAACTGGGTGTGTTCTGACACACTACGCTGCACACGGATGAAGAGGCATGGCATGTTTTTCTATTTCTGTACTCCTCAGGGGCCGACCTCTTTTTTCCACCTTAAACCGTGATGAAAACATGATTCATGACTTACACGGTCAATTACACCGGTAAACTCAGTGTATCATTAACTCTGTGGTGAAACCCTCGTAGTTTCTGGTGATCTGACAATTGAACAAGATTATAAAGAAATAGTTTTATGGTTAAGGAGAAATCAGGACCTCAAGGGTTTAAATCCCAGTTGTACATTTGTTAGTTCATCATGTGGAAATCTACATTTTAATTTGCACAAAGACAGATTCATGTATTTATGGTAATTTGCAATTTACTACTACAGCAGACAATTATTTTTCCTGATGGAATAACCTGCCTGTGATTTTCTTGTAAATATTGGAAAATAGTGAAAAATTCTTATGTCTGTACAAATCTTTTATCCTACCAAGAGTCCAAAGCTCACAAACATTGAGGAGACTGTCCCATAAGGAAAAGGAAAAGCAGCACATCATATTCAAAGCTTAAAGGACTGACCCTTGTTTTCTTGTAAAAAAAAAAAAAAAATCCAATGATTAAGATGATTAAGCATCTCCTGTCAGTCGACTAATTGTTTAAGCTGTAAACCAGCATGCATCGTCTTCCTTAAGCCTTTATTTTTCCTCTCCAGACGGTTTGCCTTTGAACAGATACACTGTAAATAACCATGTCTTGTTTTTGTTATATGCTCTACAAAATGTCTTTTTTTTCCTTTATGTGACCAGGTTGTCACGTCCTTCTTCATGGATGAGGAAATATGTTTCTTAGGAAACAACGATTCCTTCTAATCTGTTAAAATACCTGTTACTTCCTCATCAGAGTGATAAGACAGGAGGAAGACGGTCAGTCACGTAGCCTGTGTCTACTGATATTTTTTCCTATTGTTTCAGAAAGTGCTTTTGTAATGGACTTTCTTGTATATACTCACAACTCCATCTGAATAAATCATGAATAAAATCAGCCTGTGTATTTATATTTTTTCACTTTTATTGACAAAACAATATCCAGACAATCAGTTTCCAGAGCCATAACATGAAAACAGTTGGCTTCGGTGGAAAAGAATGAAACCTTGTGACATTACAGCTGTGTTTAGCATTCAGCTTCATCGTCCTCTCTAAAGTTTGGCTTGTTTTTAAATCCACAAGCAGAAACTTTACTTTCTCATACAGAAAACAGACAATAAAAACAAAACTATACAACGTTCCACACTAAGTTGAGGTGTCGACATACACGTTGAAGCTGAAGTTTACTGGGTTAGGGAGGAGTCCTGAAATCAAAAATGTTTCATTATAAAAACAGTTGCTGGGTGACGATGCAAAAATGTTTCCAAATAACTGAATTTTCCATCAACGATGAAAAGTGACATGACGTGACGGAAGAAAACAGAAACTCCACCACACGGCGTCACGGCGCGCCTCCTGCAGTCTTCTGAATCTGCTCTTTGAGGATGAGGATGCTCTGCCGCTGCTCCGGGGGCAACATGGCGATCTGTTCTGGGGTCAGCTGCAGGACTTGCATGATGAGGGCAGCCTAGAAAAAAGATGCAGCAGCTCTCAGTGAAATGTGTTTTCTATGCAGCCAAGGGGTAAAACACAATGCAGGGTTAGGCCTCCTTTGTTTTGTTTTTTTTAAGCCAAACAATACCGGTTGCATTTACACAAGACCTGTTCTGCTCCTCAGGCAACGCATACTCAGAATGACTGGCAGTCAGCGAACGGGAATGCAGACATTTTGGTCAGAGACACTTACACAACAACTTCAACACACACTTTAAGCAGAAGTAAGCGATCCGGTTGTTTTGGCTAATGCTGCGTTCCAGGCAGGCTTTTGAAACCGTAAGTTACAGCTTCAAGTCACGACTTACGACTTTGTAGCGTTCCAGGCAACCCGCAACTCGCGTTTCTCCGACCTGTTGCCTGTGAAAGTGCACTATAACGGCCACTCGTGTTTTTCCGACCCGTGAACTCGTGATCGAACTGGTACGACTTCACAGGTCGGAAAAACACGAATTACGGGCTGCCCTGAACGCACCATAACTTCTTGTCAGCCGACGGAGTTAGCAGCCCCCGCCCTCGTCATCAATCTATTGGTCCTCGTCCCTACGTCACCACATTCATGCGCATCCCTTGGCTGCACACACAGCCCTTCATGCCGTTCTCTCTCCTCATTGGATAAAAATTGTAGGATACAAGAAAAGTTTTCTCCTCGGCTCAGAGCAGAGCAGAGGGACTGACAGACCCGTGTTTCGGTTCAAACACTCTATGTAAGTGATTGCTGTCGGAAGATATAACTATTTAAGACTTATATTAACACAAACATATCGCTTACTTCTGCTTTTAAGTCCAACTGCTGCTTACATTTGTATCTTTGGCAGCATTAAATGGCATTAAATACTCACATATCACCATAAAGGTTACTCAAAGTCAATCTGTGACACCCACCTTCTCCTGGTCCTGTGTGGAGACCTGGCTCTGTCCCGGACTGAAACCACCTCCTGATGGTGGAGCGCCAGAAAGACCAGGACCCTGCAGGACACACACATCATCATTCATTGTCACTGTTTATCAGGAGGGTAATAATTACCCAGTTTGAGCAGACGGCACTCTGCACCTTTCAGCCTTCAATCTCAATCCCATGACTTTTTTGCAATGTTTTTTTTTACTCTAATGACTGTCTATTCACAAACTATTCACAAAAAAAATTATAAGGTATTCTGTTCAGTCCTGTAAAAAAAAAAAAAATCTGAACCAGTTCTTTGAGAGACTGAGACCTGCTTTGCTCACTTACAGCCAACAATAACAAAACAAAACAAAGACACAAAGGTGCAGCTGTTACCGGTCTTGCGGGTGGGGGAGCATTTGGACCCATGCTATGTGGTACTGGGCCTTGCATCGGTCCTGCCATGGGAACCCTCTGTGCTGCCACTGGCCCGCGAGCATCCATCGCCCTCGGGTCACGGCCTGCAGAGAGAACAAAGCCGAACATCTGTGAATCTTTGGAGAGTAAATTATTTCTCACCGTTTCATTTTTCACTTGTAAAACAGTATGGTAGTTATTGCAAAAAAAAACAAAAAAAAAAAACTCAGGAGTTGCTTCTAGAAATATTTTGACATGAATAACATTAAACATTACCGAGGATAATATTGAATATAAAGAAATAGGCACCATTTTGTGCAATGGTACCATAGCAACAACCATAAGGAGCGTTATTAGAACCAATACCTCTTGTTTCCATCGGAGGCCCCCGTGGCTCCATCATGGGGGGCCCTCTGGGGTCACTCATCATGTTTCGGGGCTCAACCATGGGCGGGCCTCTCATGTCCATTGGAGGTCCTCTCATATCTGGAGGTGGTCCACCTGCCATTTGACCCATGTGTACAGGTGGAGCTTGGTGGGGCGGTGGAGCGGCCATGTAGCCCCGGCTAAAGGTTCAGACACAACAATAAAACTGATTTTTAAAAAAGGAGTCTCTTGTGCTTCAGACGCTCCGCTGACTGAGGTTGCTACTCTGAGAAAAAGGACGGGATACAACAAACTAAGTGGTGGTTAAAGGGTTGAAGTTAAAATTCTTATGTATTATTCATGAAATCAAACACTTTTTTTTATGGTTTTGGTGATAGACTTTCAGAGCTGGATCAAGTTCCTGCTCAAGCAAATGGAACATTTCCTTCTGCTGCGGCGGCTTCGCACCACGAGCACCAACGGAGCAGGAAGCAGCAGAGGACGGCGCTGCACACCTGAAACTTCTCAGCAAGATCTCAAAGTCATTTCCTGTGTGGAAAACGTGTTTCACCACGTGCACCATGAAATCAAATCACGGCTGCGAGGCTAACAGAGCTCTCCTAAAGAACCTGTTTGTTTGGCTCCACTGTAAACAGATACACTGCTTACCCATCTGTAGAGTTTCCCACAAAATAGCTGCTTTATTGTTTTTCTAGAGAATTTTCTAAAGTACGAAAACCACACTAGTGTTCTGCCAATTATTTTCTCAATGAATTCAGTGAATCCTCAGACTTATGAGAAATAAAAAACAACTAGTGAAAGACGCCATCCACAAGGTCCTGGACCATGAAATGCATGATAACAGAAGGATCACATCTTTAATGGGTTAAACTGACACCCTCCTAAATGACTTACTTGGGGTCAATAACCTCTCCGGTGACGGACAGGAGAGTCCCTCCTCTGGGGTCATTAGGACCGTCTCCCAGCAGGCCTCTGGGGGGGATCCCACCTGGCCCTAAGAGGAGGAGAAAAAAAAATCACATGTTGTTACATATTACATATTAGTTGTTTGTATTCATTGACCAGGCAGGAAACTACTAATCCATTACAAAAGGACTCAAACTCCAAGCAAGGGAAATCAAACACAAACATGAAAGAGGTGAGTGTTTGCCCAGGATGGATTTTCTGAGGAAACAACCAGAGCTGTTTGATGGGGTTGATTAAGCACACAATAAAGTACACACACTGCCACAGCCCGGCACACAGGGAGACATCAGGAGTGTGACAAAAATGCAGGAAAAAGGGTAGAGAATTGACTCCCATCAATATTAATGGGGAGTAGCAGGTTCAAATAATGACATGCTGTAAAAGCCTAAAAAGTCTATTCCCACACGGAGACGGAAAACCTGACTTGAATATATATTCTCCTACTTGTGTCTTGTAACTCTGATGTAATTTTGCCATAAGAACATCACGACAGGAGGCATGCAGAGAGAAGATAATGTACAGTGGGTGTGTGGGCATTCAGTCTTGTTAGTGTCTAATTACACATACATCAACAAGTTGACAACATAACTTAAGTTGCACCCATAGTATATAAGGACCAGAATGTAATATCATAGTGAACCTCAACACAAAAGGCTGACATCTGCACTTGACAGTGATTGAAACATAATAATTTACTCAAATATCATGTCACCACCTGTGTCTTAACTATAGGTATAGATGGTCCATTATGTTATATAACGCTCCTGCATCGCTTTAAAGCACAGGAACACGTGGTTGCATCACATACCAGCTGGCAAACAAAAGTTGAAATACAGACTACCTGATGCAGTCTACTCTTCGTTAAAATCAACATGGCGTTAAGGTAAGGGATGGTGTGTGGAAAAAGAGCTGTAAAGACCTGATCTGATTTACAAGCAGATGTTTACATATATAGATATTTATTTACATTGGAGATAAAGTTACATCAAGCTGTGGCTCTAATTTTTGACACAAATTGCTACAAACTGAACCGTCATGAGTCACTGCTGCTACAAAAGTCGATCATGTTGTGAAGCAGGAAGACACCTGTCACACTGCACCTCTTCCTCATCTGTCCCCTTCCTTACTCACTGCCTCCCTCACTGCTGGATTTGTGGGTTTGAACCACCCTGAATTATGAGAATCTGCCTAAATGTTTCTGTAAAGCTCCCAGCTTAACCGCCCTGCCTGAGATCAGAGACACACATGCCCAAGTGCTGCAGTCCGCTTGACAATCAAGCAGCCGCTGTGCTCTACTGATGACGCCCTGTGGAGCATTTTCAGCTTCCTTTACAGCATCCAAAGGTGCAACAGGGGGTATCTTAAGAGCTCTTTTGTACTGACGGCCATCAGACCGTAAGTTGTAGTGCAACTAGAGGAGGGCTGAAGCAAGAAAGTCTGGTCTGTCTACACAAACTGGCTACAGATGAATTTGTATTTTCGTTATCTGGAGTTGACCCGTGCTATTTCTACATATGTGGCACGAAAACATGAACCACTTCCTCCTAAAAATGCAAAAATGTTATGATAAAGGTACAGGGAAAGATGAAAATCACACAATACATCTAAACATGTGGTTCTGCTCTAAATACTTTAAGTTTCATTCTGAGTGCTGCTGATCCAGTCCCATGTTCACTGGTCTTTGCTCCTTTCTCTCCTTTACTTATCTAATCACACTATTACCAGATTTGCTATTTGTGGAATTAGTTCAGATATAACTCTATATTCTGCATTTGTTTAATGCTGTTAATTTTGCTGGTACCATCTTCTACACATCCAGAACATTTCTAATACGAAAAGTCAGTTGCATACTTTTATGTCAGTATTCGTATCATCATGTTCTGCCAATAACAACAGTTACATTTTCTCTGAACATATGAGATAAATCAGTTAAATTTCACCCTGAACTGAAGGTCACATGAATTTAAAACAAAACTAACAACAATCAAAACTTGCAATCATGCAGAAAAAACACAGGATCCTGGTCCAAATGTGTACCACATGCACTGCAACCATCAACCTGCCGCCCCCACCCCGCCCATGACATGGTGCATTCTGCTACTGCTCCAAAATTATAATCTTTGCATAAACGGGCCTGATAACAACTGAAAGTGAAACGGCTCATGTTTGATTAAAGTGCATGTGCAGTCTAGAAAAATGAAAAAAAAAAAAAGGAGTAAGCCAACACTAAATCCCAGAAATCCCTGCTGTGTATTTGGACAGTGGCCACTCCATTACAGTCCTATGACCTGACCGCTGAACTGAAGGAGTACAGTGATACCTTGAGGACGCTCGATAGCAGCTTGCCCAGACGATCCTGTGGGAGAATGCTGAAGGTTTCCTGAGCCAGCGTTAAAGTGGAAAGAACAGGAGACACAAGACTCAAGAGAGCAAAGCAACACTCACAGAGAAGTTTGACGCGTGCTCGTGAAATCATTGTACTTGCATGCACACACACACATACATACATACATACATACACACACATACACACACAGGCAGAGGGGTAAGGAGGGAACTTTATGAAGCTTGACATTAGTAAATATGTTACACAATGTAAAACCAGATGTTTGGACTGAATAAAAACTGTCTGTGAGAGCGACTTCCTCAAAAGTCAAACTGATTTTACTGCAGCTCGCATAAAAGCACGTCGACTAACAGGCCTCTGGTGACACCTAGTGATCCCAGTGAGCCATGGCATGTGCAAAGCTTTCAACTGACATGAGGTAAAGGCATTAACTGTAGTACGAAAATATTTTTCAGTGTTTTACCTAAATTTATGGCACTGGATGAACTGAAGCGGTGGTTGTAGTTTTAAAAGTACAAGTAGGCGCTACAATAACGGAAGAGCAACTTGAATAATTTTATCACCTGCTACTGATAAAAATGAACGATTGTAAGCTTTGTGTGTAATTACTCCAAGAACAGTTGCCTGCACCACGTGTTGTTGATGTCCCTTTGACTTTTGAATGGCATACATTACATCTTTAAAAATAGGAAAAGGCAAAAGAGCAAAATATATGTGGAGGACATTTGTCAAACATGACATGAACCTGAAATTCTCTGCACATCTTATTATTCAGTAGGATTAAAATAGTCGAACAGACCAGAGTGAGCTATAGCATGACAACTGTGTGGCATCAACTAGGCAGATAAGACTAAAGTTAAGAAAGACTAAAAAATAGAGATCTTCTTCTGGCTGACATGAAACTAAAGAGTGATTGTAAGATTCAAGTGGGACGGATGTAATGAAACAGTCATACTTCACACATTAACCATCAATGACCTCACAATCACAATGATGGAACATGCGTGCTATCACAAGCAGCTCGGATGGGGATGCAGGTGTGAATGCGGTTTAATGATTACCTGGAGGTCCCACTGGGCCTGGTCCTGGGCCCGGTACTACTGGCATCTGTCCAGGGACAACACCCATGTTGGGGGGCTGCATCATTTGAGGGGCTCCGTTGACGTGCATTCCAGGCTGATCATATACCAAATGATAAAAAAAAAAGAGCGATAGAAAACTTAATTAAAATTAACCCAAAGCTTCACCTTGACAACAACCTTGTGTTTCACAGAGCTTTACTTCTCCTGGACGGGTACAACTTTAACTTTGTTCCAACACACGTAGTATATAACACAACAAGACTATCAACTGTTACTGTCTGGATCATGCTGATAAATATCTATTGATTACCAATGTTAGCACATCCAGTTTCAGAGCCAAGAGCAGGCAAATTTTACTTCAGAGCATGAAAGACTTTTCTACTGACCACAGGCTGCGGCTGAGACACTGGCACGCTGGGCGGAGCAGGAGGTGGATTGACCGGCGGTGCTCCTCCACCCTGTCCGCCGGGAATCAGAGGCTGGACGGTGGTTTGACGATGAAGCATTTTCTGTAAATGGAGAAAATGGGGGGGGGGGGAACAAAACATCAAAAAACTTTTCATTCATATCTCTTGACAAGTTACCATGTTGAAATCAAACACAAGCTGAGCTTCAGCTAATCTCTTTCATTCTCAAATCTGGCTTCTCTCACCAAGGCGATCTCGGGGTCAACAATCCGCATGACCACTTGGGCCTGCAACAGAGCATAGGCCAGCTGAGGGTTCTGCAGCAGCATGTTCCTCGCCTCCTGGGGACTGTTCTGCACACACAGCTGGAAAGAGAGAAATCAAATTTTCACCAAACAGAATCTCAAAATATGACATTGCAGAATGCATGAAAAAAATCACAACTGGGTGTAAAAAATAAAAAGGCAAAACTTTGCTCCTCGTAGACTCATTTGACAAAACAAAAAAGGATTTGTGTACTTTTACTTCCTGGCAGGTTGGATATGGGGTTCTTTTTTTTCTTACTTTTTTTTTTCCAGGCACCCAAATATAATTCAGATACATGGCCAATACCAGAGTGGCTGCATCAGCACAAAACGGTATAGAAGGAGACGCGCAACAATATCTGTGGTGTCAGGATCGGAGCCCAAACACTGACACTCATCAGCATATGGTGCTGTCCATCTGACACAAGCTTTGGTGCAACAAAACCCTTTTCCACTTCCAGTAGTAAGAAAAAATGTCTGCAGTGTGTTGTTTCACTGAGCCTAATGAAGCAGACTGCCAGCTGTGCAAAGATGAGGCTTTTTTGGCAGAGCTGAGAGAGACCGGCTGCACAATACAGTATTCATTAATGAAAGCAAAGGAAGAGCATCTGCATACTTTTGTCATCCTGAAGGTGAGTCAGACTGAGAAAAAGTAGCTAACTTCTCTCTGAAAATGCCAAGTTAATCCATTTAAAAATGTCTATAGGTAAAGCAATGGAGAGGAAACCTGTTTAATTAGTGTAAGACCTATAACATATTTTTTTAAAATGTCACATGTAAGGAGATGAAACAGTGGCTAGTAAAAAAAAATCCAACCTACCTTCATCTGTTTCATGAGTTCAAACATCTGCTCTGGTGGCAGACTGGCCACAGCTCTGCTGATGGACTCTGGGGCCTCCTCTGGTTGGACGTTGTCCCCATAAGGAGACTCAATAATGGGCGCTCCTGTTCCCAAACCTGTTGTTATGATAGAGAATGTATACAGACATTTTTAATCAAATCAAAGCAAATACAAAATATTTGACTGAAATTTTGACAAAATAGGATAGACACTAACTTTTGAGCTCTTCCTTGTTTTTCTCACTGGCTGCGTTGTCAACACGGAGAGCACGACCACTGAACTCTCGCCCGTTCAGGTTCCGCATGGCACTGAGGGCCGTCTCCTGGTCTTGGTATTCACAGAAGCCATATCCCTTTGGCTTTCCTGTCTCTCTGTCATATACTAACCTGGACACCAGAGGACAGAAACGATGATGACGACAAACTTTAAAGTTGCATTTAGAAACTATTAAGTATCTTTAAACACAAAATCATTCCAGCATATAAAGAACTAATAACGGGGAAGACAGACGCTGTTTGTTTTTGCACATTATTATTATCATCAACAGCCACATAAATAGCAGCACCACAATGATCATGAATGAAGGACTGATAGCAGGACTGTTGAATTAAAACGTGGCCCATATGCAGAGTCTACAGTCCTCTGCAGCTGGTCCCTGTTCGAATCCTAAATCTGGTGGCCCTTTGCTGCATGTCATTCCCCTCTCTTTGCCTCCCCATTTCAATGTCTCTCTCTCCTATCCTATCAATTAAAAGGAACAAAAAAAGCCCCCAAAAATACTTAAAAAAATGTAATAGCTGTTAGTGTGTCTGAGACCAACTAAAATTAGGAGATCACACGTTTATTTGTTTTTTAAATAAAAAAGTCAATGATTTTTCTATGTAGAGATCAATACAACATTGTTATTGTATCCTTTATCATGGGTTTGGATGTGCACAATGTTTACTCACCTGAAGCTGACTACAAGTCCGACTTCAGAGAAGATGTCTTTCAGCTGTTCCTCGGTGGCTTCATACGGAATGTTTCCCACTGAGATAATGATGGCAAAGAAACGTTACTATGGCAATAAACACAGAACATTCCACCATTTTACCAGTTTATTTACTCGTTTGCGTGTGTGTGTGCGGCGTGAAGTTTTGTCCCCTCGTTGTATGTAGCTCACATTGATACCGTCTACGTTAGCCTGAAGCCTCCATCCGTTAGCCGCTAGTTTTTTTTACACCATTACTGTGTATCTAACGTGAAAAGAAAACGGTCGGTTGAGGAGAGAGTGCCCAGTACAGACTTACCGAACACGGACCGTAACGAACGGTCAACGGCTGGATCTCTGTTCGCGGCGGCAGCGGCGGCTGCGGCAGCCGCGGCGGCGGCAGCAGCGGCAGTTACGTTCGCCATTTTGGGGACAGAAATGAAGGTAACACCAGAAGGAAATTGAACCGAGGCATATCCGTTAGTGGGGGGAAAGGGGGGCCCACATTCAAATACCAAAGACGGCAAGTTTTTCTATTATATTTGCGGTTGACACCATCAGCCGACTAAAGTTTTATTTATTTTGGTCTATGATAAAAAACAAAGCAAAAAACACACCGACGACATTTGTCTGAAAGCGGGCTGGGCTGCGCTGAAGAACAGGCAAAGTCGTCGCAAAAATAGATGGCGCTGTTGTCCGCTGTTAGCTAACTTACTTGCGTCTTGTGAAATACTTAAATAATATGAAACCCATCAAAGTCAAACAATAAGTATCATGTTCCCTAGGACCCAGTGTACGCACAGAAGAAGATTTGGTAAGTATTTTCAATAGCCTGCTAGATAAGGTTGTTAAATCATATTCAAGCTATGTGTGTGTGGGGCTGCTGCTGGTATCTGTCAGTGAACTCCTGTCTTATTAAAAACTCGTTTGGGTCAGAGGTGAAACCAGACCTTTGGAAGTCATAATTATAACAGAAACAGAATATATTATTAACTGGTTATCCTTTTTTTTTGGGGGGGGGGGGGGGGGGGCATGGGGGATCCACATGTAATTGATATTTGGCTAAATATGATATGTGCTGTAGTGAAGCAGTTGGTACAATATGAGGTGGCTGGAGTGTGGCACCTGGATAGTCACACACCTGTTCACACACTGTGGTTAATTACTATGAATTTCTTAATGGTAATGGTTTATGGTTGTATGCAGTCGTTTTTATAAATGTTACAAGAACTAGCTAATTAGAAACCTTGCAGCAAACAGACAATAGGCTACAAACTTTAGGTTAATTGATTGTAACTATTTATTAAAGTTTTATGAACATTTATTGAGTCAGTACTTAGTCGGCTGAGCTCCCAAGTATATTGTGCATCTACACTTAGTGGCTCTTTACAGCTCTTTGTAAAAATGGTAGAAATGTGTGCGAAAAATGAGAATTTGAAATTCCTGATGATTCTAGATCATGGGCACAGTTTCACACAAGTACATTAACAGTATTTCTTATAACTAACTATGATAACACCTTCGATTAGAGTATCAAATTCTCATATGGTACACCTCTATGAAAAGTTAATAATATGCTATAAATGTAATGATTTTAAATGTCTTATTAGTTAATAACATTTTACCAATTGTTTTGTGAACATTGCAGCATTATTTGATTGTAATATTACAGAGAGACACTCCGGCCTCTATATTAACATCATATCAGAACATTTATGATGGTGCTTGCACCCTCTGGACACTGACACAGTTTCTCCAAAAACTTGTAGGCGAATTGTGTGTGGCATTATATCAGAATTTGTCAGTAGCTGTTTTGTCATATTTATATATTTTTGGAGGGTCGTTGGTGAGGACATGGACATGGTTTTACTTGGCCTTTGTGTATTTGTGCCAAAATAAGCAGGGAACATGTACTGTATATTAGAGGTTAGGCTCTGAGCAGCATCTCAGAGGGCCTAGGGCCATAAAACGACCTAAGACATTGATGGTGAAAATATGAACTGAGCAGAGATAGTATCTTAATGCGGTAATTGGGAAATATACCATTATATTTTGCATACTTTGTGGGGTGTGGTGCCATAAGCATGAAACCATCTTCAACTTATGTAGCTGTTTTCTTGGATTGTCTGTTTTTTTAAATTCAGAAACACCTCATATTTTAGCATCCAATTTGTTGTTGCTGCAAAGTGTAGAAATGCCAGTCACGTGGAGAGAGCAAACATAAGAAGTTGGCAGTTTTCCCTGTAACATTTGTGCAGCACTGATGAATACAATCAATGGGATAAGGCTAATTATCACCTTCACCAAGGGGTTTATGTTTCCACCCGTGTTTGTTTATTTGTCCGCAGGATTACGCGAAAAGCATGATTTGAACAAAAATGTAGCTTTTCAGCACCCTATTGCTACGTTTTGCAGAAATACTTTTGAGTTTACTGTGTATCTCCTTCCTTATACAGGGGACAATCATTGCTCCCTTGCTTCCTACAGTCTTGTTTCCCTCCACTTTAGAGATTCCGTTGAAAGTGGTATTTATTGATATTTCGTTCCTGTAATTAAATTACACTGTAAATTTATGATCCCCAACTGGGAGGGGGGTCAGGACGGAAAAGATCGTCTGGTTCCACTGGGGCTCGAACCCAGGACCTTCTGCGTGTAAAGCAGACGTGATAACCGCTACACTATGGAACCAGCTGGCAATCACGGAAGCGGGATGGCCTCATAAAGACACACGGACACGAGTCCACATTGCCCCTGATCTTTCTCTGCGAAACGATGAATGCAGAATACGAACAGTCCGCTGACGGTGTTTGCGTCTTTCCGAGCTTATGTTTCCGCCTCATGGCTTCACACTGTGGGCTTGGCGACACACAAACATGTCGGTCAGCCTCAGTTATCCCCCACGAGGTCAACTCGCTTTGATACCGACCAAGCGCTTCGTCTAAAATGCTGATGGCCTGATTCGGTTGCGAGTCGAGCCTTCTCGGGATGTTTTACTTCTGTGTCACGGTAGCTGACATCCATCGACCCACAGCTGCCCGCTATGAACCCAAGCAACCGTCCGCCTGGATCCTGGATCTGTCCGTCCTGTCCGCCGCGCTGCGCCGCCTGCGTGCACACACAGAAGCCACGTCTGGAGTTTAAAAAGCTATCTCGTCCAGAGATTTTTAACAACATAAACGTGTCGTTTCCCCTGAATACTACTACACCGATGACAGCTTAGGCCATTGAGCCTGTGACAGCAGCACGCAGGTTATTGTCAAAAACACTGCGCTGTCATTGAAGTTAGATAAGGGCTGCTGCCTGGGACTGAGATATTAAAAGTTGAATGCAGGACATAGGCTATCCTTTGGCCTCATAATTAGCAGCATTTTGCTCACATGCAGTATAAGTTCCCACAACATGCTCAACAAAACAGTGAAGGTGTGCACTGTTAGTCAACCAGTGTTTTGTTGACGTTTAATATTTTACAACTGACACACTGCCCACTTCAAAGGTTTAAACATTACACAGGTGGTGGTATGTGGCTTTACCTGAGAAAATCATCACCACAGAGCGTAACTAAGGATTCAGTTTATTAAACGTGTTATGGTTGATGCATCAGCAGCCTCAAGGTCCCTTCCTATAGCACGCCAGACCTATCTGCTGTGCTCCAACCACTTTTTTTTTTTAACTCAAGGTCATTTATCCCCACTTGCAATAAAGGCAGTAAAATGGAAAGTTGACATTGTGTACATAATCATAGATTTGCATCTTAAAGGGATACTTCACCCAAAATCCCATCACCAATGTTCTACCTACTCACTAGGAAGGGTTCGGAGAACTTTCAGAGTCATCAAAACGCTTTTGGAGTTCCAGGGAGGGTCCGGCCGGCAACAGATTTTCATATAATGGTGGCGGATAGAGCTCATTTTTTAATCGTCCAAAACACACACTATGAAACATCCAAATACCTCCATACTGCTCGTCTGTACTGACCCAAGTGTCCTGAAGCCGCAACATGAAAAAGTTGTTAGAAAAAAATAATTTGATCTCTGTTTTTAGCCTTGTTGTAGCAGTAGTAGCTCCCAGTGGCTCTGTTTGTATGCATGCGCGAGATTTGTTACGAGATGTTCGTTTGTCGTTGTTAACCATTGGATGTACGATCGTGACACGGAAGAACATCTTGCAGCAAATCTCTGCTACAACAAGGCTAAAAACAGAGATCAAATTAATTTTTTCTTAACAACTTTTTCATTTTGCGGCTTCAGGAGACTTGGGTCAGTACGGACGAGCAGTATGGAGGTATTTGGATGTTTCATAGTGTGTGTTTTGGACGATTCAAAAGTGAACTCTATCCGCCGCCATTATATGAAAATCCGTTGCCAGCCGGACGCCCCCCTGGAACTTCAAATGCGTTTTGCTGACTCCGAAAGTTCTCCAAACCCTTCCTTGGCATGACGGTGAGCAGAAAATTGGTGAATTATGGATTTTGGGTGAAGTATCCCTTTAAGCACTGTCTATTTGTGCAGTTTTCATACCAAAGAGTTTCTTGTTCTCACTCGTCGCTGCCTTCAGCATCATTCTTCCATTTTTAGCCATTTTGACTGAAGCTCTCAAGCTTCCTTAGGTGTCAGTGAGGGAAGGGCCATAAGGCTCCAATGGAAAATGCGGGGATGACAGCTGCATCTGTTTATCATGTGGGGTACAATAGCGCACCTTGAGCGGCAGCCAGGGCTTGTATTCTCACTGATCCTGGCTCCAGCACAACAGGCCAGAATTAATAGAGAAGGCAGATTCATATGTGGGCAGGATCAAAATTCAAGATGTGTTAGATCTGTTCCACAGGCTCTGAATTTAACTGACATACAATACGTGCATGTGGCAGGAAATATCAATGATAATTATCTGCTGGTGTCCAGTACAATGCAAGCTACGTAGTATATCCATAAATGGCTGTATCTTATTTTCACTAGCAATTCATTTTTCTTGCTTGATCAATAATTTCAGGAATGTGAAATTTTAAACATTATGAAATATGCCCATCCCAATTGTCTGAATTTTACTTTATGTATAGATAGCTTTTCTCCAACCAACCAAAACGAGATATATTCCAGAGTAAAACCAAGAAAGCTAACAAATCCTTTTTGAGAGCCAGGGACCAGAAAATGTTTGTCATTTTAGCTTGATGAATGACTTAGGATAAATAATTTATATTAAAATGTCCTTTTCACTTTACAATTGATTAATTGACTGATTGTTTAAGATCTAAATCTGTGTTTATAGTCTTGTGAGCAAAAATGTAGGCTTGTCTCCGGGAACAGTTGCCTTGAGGCAGTTTCTAAAAAGTTGTTTAGTGAATGTATGGTAATATAATGTCATTCTCGTCTACCTGGTAATGAATTGATGTTAAATGTTTGACTTCAGGTTTGTTTTAGAGATCCTGTTTCAGTTTCTTGTAATTTTGAGACTGAATGCCACTGGATAATGGTCAAGTTGCTCTGTGGAGTTTTAAATAAAAAGAGTTAGTGTCTCAACAAAAACAGTGTGAATATTTTTAACAAACACATTGAATGCATTTCCTTTCTCATAAAACTTCCGTAAAGCTGATCTTTTCATTTGATTTTTCACATCAGCATTTCCTTGAAGTCCTTTTTTGCTGCATTTTCCGGCTCATTGCTCAGTTTTTGGGCGTAGTTACCCACTCCAGTTGATACTCAGTGGACTAGTATGAAACTAAACAGGATGGTTTAGGTTCCCTTTTGAGTTTTTTGATGAGCGTGTCTCACCTGCAATTCATATTCCTGCCCTGATCTACAGGTGGTGGTGGAGTTCTACATGGGTCCAAATATACCAGCACCCTTCATGTATCCACAAAGATGGCACCGAGCCAAGCCATTATACCGGTAAGTCCCATGACCTGACACACATTCAAAGTATTAATGAAGCATATGTGTGTGACAGTCTCTAACTTAACAATCCATCCAGATTGTAGACTGTTTTGCAGAGTCTATATAACTGAGGTTTTTTGCTGTTTTGTATGATATACATTCACATATACGAAACACACAATCAGTTAGCTCCCAGATGTTGTTGATGCAATGCAAAGTGATAAAGATAACTAATTTTACAGTAATTATCTGTCCATATATCAAAGGGGGCTGCCCTTTGCCGTCAGCCGGCTGCATTCCCAGATCTGAAATGATGAATTGAGGGGGAAAGGTTGTGTCGTTGGCAGTCAAAATAATAATAAAAAAGAAATCATGGTGGCTAATTTTGCTGGATAAAATTATGCCGGTCTAGATGTTTTAAAATATTGCCTTTATTTTCATTTCTGTTTCCTCATATAGGCCTACATTGTGCCTGCTGCCCTCCTGCATTTGGTGTATGTTTGCTGGTACAGTATACCAGCAGATACCCCACATGTGGAGGACTGTAGGCAGTGATGTGCCAAAAATGCAGCAATGGGCCAGGAAAGTCAGTGAAGAAGAATGCTCTAGACACATAAACATACATACATACATACAAACAATGCTTATTAATTGAAAATATCTGCAGCAGGAGGAAAAGCCTTCAATGTGTTTGCTGGATCTCAAGAAATTCACACAATGCTTTTTGGAGAAAGTAAAACAAAATATAAACCACTTGTAAAAAAAAAAAATATATATATATATATATATATATATATATTGTTCCATAGTGAAGTGCTGCTAGTTGCTAACTCCATATATCAGTAATACTTGGGTTAACAAACCAAATCTGACTAAAACACAGTAATGTGTGTCAAGCCAGCATTACACTATATCCTTAATAATCAACATGCATCAACTGACCTGAGTAACACAGTTTTGTATGTTTTGTTTCATTGCCATTAATTTGAACTTATTTGAAGAAACTTTTGGAAAACAAGGCAAGCGCAGTGGGCTTAACTTTCTGTGGTAAATCACCTGAAGGCACAGGATCACAGTCAGATATGATCTTATAGCCTAAACACATTGCAAGTTGAAGTGCACACTGTCTGTAACCTGCTTTGTTTTGCGTATCCGTAAAATCAGTCTTTTTTATGAAATTAGTTAAACCACGAGTATTTGAACTGTGCAGTGTGTTCCCAGTTTAACAGAGAACACCATTTGCTGCACCTGTGGCTGTTTTGATGGCCTCCTTCTTGCACACATTTGTGGTTTCAGTAACTGTAGACCAAAGGGGCTGCTTTACACTGTCGACACATGCAGTGCATGCCAGCTCTGTCAATGCTCTCCATCCACCCTCTGATTGGCCATCGTGCTCTTAATGGTTAGTTTTTATATGCCTGTATTTTTATATACAGTATCTCCCCTGAAACCTCTGACCCCATCTCACTGTAAAGGGGTTGAATGAATCCAGTTGAATTTGTGCTGCTGAAAAAGTTTGAAAAGTTACAGCTGCAGTGTCCCAGTTACTCAGGATAATCCACAGATCACACTGTCAACTGTTTCCATAGGGTGTTTTTCCTCAGTAGCAAATACAATGTTTTCAATGAAAACTGTTCACAGTGAAGTGTGCAGATTATCCAGAGAGGTTAGAGTATTGTCTCCATTGCACTGGGATGGTATCAAAATTTGAAGAAACATTAATCTGACAACCTCAGGACATAAAATCTTAACTATCTGCATGGCTACAAACCATGAGTCAAAATTTCAAAAACACTGCTGTACCCTTAGCTGTTGTCTGCAGAGGCCTTTACTTCACTTTGGTTCCTCTGACAGTGTTGCTTTTGTCAGAGTCTGTAGGAAAAATCTGAGGTACGGCTCCAGCATTTCTCTTGAGAAACACGGGGTAGGTAGTATAGGTAGTAGTATACTCACGCCCTACTAGTTTAAGTCTTGACCTGTGGGAGGTTTCCAGTGTGGTGAGGTTTCTAACCTCAAGTGTGGCAACAGGTGTGAATTGACCGCAAAAAAAAAACCCAAAATGAAAATAAGACTATGGAGCTCTATGTCCACCATGCTGTCTGTGATGATTATTAGGCTTGGTTTTTTTTTAAGTATATTTTTGGCTTTTTTGCCTTTATTTGATAGATCAGTAGAGACAGAGACCTGCCTGACACAGGATTCGAACCGGGGCCGCCTGCGGTGAGGGCTATATCATCTACATAGGGCGGCCGCCTTAACCACTGCGCCACGCACCGCCCCGATTATTAGGCTTGTTTATGTGCTGTTTTTGTCCAACATATTTGTTCTTTTGGAACATCTAGTCCGTCTCGTCTTGTTGGTCTGTGTCATGTTGCCAAGAGAACAGGGAATAGCTTTTAGTTTTTCATCTGCTCATCATACACAAGCGTCAACACCTTGACAATCTCTGATTTATTAGTACTGTAAAAATATACCTGTCCACAAGTTAGCGGGCATTGATGATTGTGAAATTTAAGCTATTGAAGTTGCATGTTCTAGATGTCTTATCTACAGGTGATGGTGGACACTGTGTGTGTGATGGACTTGTGTTAGGGTGTGATAACACAGACTGACTATGAGACTGTGAAAACTGTGTCCAAACTTCAGTATACACACAGGAAATGAAGTGAGGGTCTCTGACTCCAGTCTCTCTAACGCAAAGCTTCCTGTCACAACTTCACACACACGCACACACTCCAAGAGTTGCTCCACTGTCAATCATAAGGAAACTGCTTGACATTTAGTTATAATGTAGGATCACTGGAGCCTTTGTCTGAACTGTGCAGCTGTGTTATGTAGAAAAAAATATATATAATTAGATTGGGTTTTAGTATGGGCAGATACACTGAGCAGTATAGTGAAAAAATATTGAAACATCCCTACTTTTGACTGAGCTCACCAACTTCCCAACAAGAACAGTGACCAAAGTGGCCTCACTGCAAATTAAATCAGATGAATGCCATGATAAATGGCTGTACGTGATTGCATGTGAGTCTATGGCTAAAGAAGTGCTTTTTAAATTGTTTCGTGTAAACAGTCTGTAAATTGTAATTTCCAGCATGAAAGCAGACTCTTATATTACTAAAATATATGTAGTCAGTGTAATTGGATCAGACTCCACTCATTCAAAATATATTTCACAGTCTTTTTAAATGCCCTGCGAGTAGCCTTTAATGAGTTTTGGAGGCTGAAGAAAAAGACTAACCTGTCCTATAGAAAGACTTCTCTTCTGACTCCAGCGAAGTCCCCTGCAATGAAAGATTGAAGCCCACCGAGCACCAGGCTGTTTGTTATTCACCTGTAGGGCTTCACCCGGCGCTAGGACCCAGGGTGCGCGATTTTCATCTCCAGCTGCTGCAGACCGAAAACTGGCAATAAGGGAAGATCGCGAGGACAAGCCAAAATTGCATACTGTATTCATTCTACTTCAAAATCACATCCCTGACCCCGCACGGAAGCCTGTGTGTAGACAACAATAGCTTGTTGCGCTGTGTGCAGGCTTTGTGGCTGTAGATTGCTCGGAGCGCAAGGTAAGACGGTGCAATACCATGCGATTACTAATAACAAAGGCGTTACGGGCGAGCAGGGGGCATTAAAGGGGGCATTGCACAACGGTATTGAGGGCGAGTAAAACTCTGCCAAACTTTGACCTGGATATTTGTATTTTCCAGTTGTCGGTGTCTCGCAGGAGCCACAGTAGTTGCGGTGATGTCTCGCTGTTATCCCGCGGCATTATGTAGGATCGTGTCACATGTATGGAGAGCCAAGTTGTGTGTCGAGATGACATAGCCTACATGAGTCTGCTGTCCATGCGTTTCGGCTGTGGATGCGGTCGGCTGCCCAAACGCTGACACAGTAACTGTATATGAAGTGATGTGTCTCGTTTTCAGACATATTTAACATCATCTGGACGGCGCATCGGGCCGTCCATTCACCTGGCAAATAAGAACATCACCCTTGACTGTTTCTGTGAAAGGCTGCCATCCTCCCTTCGTTTGTTGTAGAATAATTCATTACTTACCAAGATGGAAGAATAATGCGCTTGATTTTTTTTAGATTTTTTTTTTACTCAGCGTCCACCCCCCGCCGCCTTCACAACCTCGACATCCAATATTGACCAGGTGAACCGCGAACTTAGACGGGACATCCTCGTCGCTGTAGCTAAACCATGCGGCCTAAATAGGGTCGATAATCTCCGATATGACTCACAGATAGATGACCATGTATGCCCACTTAAGACGACATACTTCACACACACAAAAAATCAGGCCTTCGAAATAAACAACGTGCCTTCATCTGTGCTATCTATCGCAGTTATCACAGTGCATGTGCGGAATACCACATCCCTGCTCGGGAGATTTATAATTGTATGCATAACAAGTTTTTTAAAACCCCACAGCCTCAGACGTGCGATGTGGAGCCTGTGAAGCAAAAGTCTATAATTGGTGAAGCCCGGAGCAGCCGGTCACTACCGGGATAGCTCCTGCGCGGTCGTTGAGGTCTCCGGGTTACCCCGGCTCAGACACAATGCGATGTGTCAGCTGCCGAGTTTGTGATACTCCTGCTTTACGCCGACACGGTTCTCTGTGGCGTTTCCCCTTTTTTTTCCACTGATCGGTGTGTTTTGGTTTCCCAATTTCACATTTGGCCATCTGTCAACGATTTGGCTGCTTGCACGCAGCCATTACTGAACGAATGGCGAAGGGCATGTTAGAGGCTCTCTCTCTCTCTCTCTCTCTCTCTCCCTCACTCACACACACACACACACAACACACACACACCGATCCACTCCGCGATAGGAAAGCAGCGAAATAGTTTGTGCTCGTGCTGCTCTCGGCGGATGGACGGGGGATCGTTATCCTGCGCCGCCTTGGTGGCCGGGGACGACACGGATCGGGCACGGTAGTAAACAAACTCTTTGAGGCAACACGGCGATGTCAGCCTCGCCGTGTGCTGAACGGTTATTTCCTCAGCACCACAAGTGTTGAGAAAAGTAGGAAATTTGTTAGTCTAAAGGAGCGGATACCCCTGTAAACAGCAGGCCTACACTGCTTTCAGGATTCAGGTAAGACAAGTGGCCTAATTACAACAGGGTAACCCGTACTGCTTAACTACAGAGCCAAAATGTGATTATGGAATAGGAGAGCTAAACATCCTGTGGTTGTGTTATCTTTGGGGGAGAATCAGGCGAGACCATACGTGCATCCCCTCTGCTCATGAGGCTGGTGTGTCACTGCAAACTTTTATCTGTCCGCTTAAGTGTGACTGGAAGATGCAGATGTGTTGTGATTCACATCTAACCTGCATAGGTATGAGATGTTGGTCCCCTGTTTTCCAGCACTTACAGTCAGACTTCATTTAAGGAAAAGCTGATCATGGTGCACTTGTTCGAAGTGAGAACAGAGAAAAGAGTTACAAGTAGGAGTAGTTTTTATTCAATTAGGACATAATGATGTCAATATGATTTTTGCAGAAGTTCATTTGTGCATTATATTAACCTAAGAGCTGTTTCTTCCCCATGGCTGCTATAGTGTATTTTATTTATTTAGTTTCCTGTCTGTTTTCAGATGTTACACTCAGTGCAGCAGCTGTTTTAAGCGTTGATTATTATTTTTTTAACTACAGGTTAGACGTGTAAATTCATAAGCTTGATCCAAATTGTTGTTTTGCTCTGAGCTTGTCTGAAGCCATAGCTTCTCTGTTGGAAACCAAGTGAATCCAGTTAAAACCTGACCTGATAACAACAGGAAATGTGATTTTGACACACTGCACTGCAAGATGTGAATGACGGTGAGCTGAAGATGCACTGCAGAGTGAGTGGCACTCGTTTTTATTGTCAGACATTTTCTTTGGTCTTGATGAGAGCACAGCCTCGTGCCCTTACAACCGCTGCAGGAAAACACACATGGTGTATATGGGATGTAATCAGGCCATTACTGTCAATCATAGTGAATCAAGACCAAAAGTCTGAGGGAGAAAAACTATCATGCAGGAGTTGCCCTTTTAGCTGAATTAACTGTGTTTTAGTCTACATCTTTGTGAAGTGCCTTGAGATAACTTTGTTGTGAATTGGCACAGTATAAATGAAACTGACTTGACTATTCTCAGGGAAGGACACAAAGAGAAATTTGAGGGAAATGTGTTAGTGAGACAACAATCCTGACTGGACAGATTCCTAATATCACTTTGGGTCTGCAAGGAAATGTGGAAATTGTAAGGCAGCTCATTTAATATCAGCCAGTGTGAAGACGGAAATGGAAATGTTGAAAACGCCAGCTGTCATCTTGTAAGCAAATGTTTTGTGTTTCCAGGGCTTTCCTACCACTGAGCTGATGGAGGTCAGTGCTGCCTGGGGGCCCTGCATTTGAAGCAAAAAGCCTCATCAGACTTCAGTGAAAGATAAAGCCATGGCATCAGCACAAGTTATAGAAACTTATTTAAAACACAACATGTCTCACAACGTTGTTGGTTTAAAAAAAAAACCCTGCACAAAAACCCTCACAGAGCAGGCTCCGGTGTTTCCCTCCATCTTCTCCTAGCTGTAGTCCATCAGCCTGCAGCCTGCAGCGTGTAACAGGAAAGCCTTCAGCAGACGGGCTCTTGCTTCCTTGTATTAATTTCCCTGCAACGGACCCAAACCTCTCCCTCTCTCTCTCTCTCTCTTTCTCTTTCCTTTTTTTAAAAAATATATTTTGGCAATTCCGTGTAGCAACCATCACACACTGCCCTGACTCTGTTAATTGACCTGACTGACTGTGAAACGCAAACACGGGTTCAGTGATACTCGGAGCCTCCGTTAGTTAAAAAACAAAGAAGATAAATACAGTTTATTACTTCGTTACCCCGATAAGCCCCTTTTCAGTTTAGCGCACCGTTACACTCTTTGGTCGCGATCCCCAATTCCCCTTGAGCGGCTGGAGCTCGCGTTGCATGCCGGTACCTGCAGTCCTCACCCCTCCCAGCCTCTCTAGCGTCTAATCCGGGGCGTGGATAGCCGAGCACTACATCTCCCATGCTGTCACCGTGCACCCTTCTGCCCCTCTCTCTCCTCTCTCTCGCTCCCACCAGACTGGAGACTGGAGATACGGAACGGACTGTCTTGGCGACCCCCCCTCCCCTCTACCCTCCCCTCCTCCTCCCTCCTTCCTCCCGCCCCCCGGACTTTTTAGAACCGAAAACCGTCGAGATTAGTGAACAGCCACGGACGGCCGAGGCGAAAGGCTGGACACGGCCGTAACCGAGTCGTGTTGCCTGTAACGTCGTTCGCATGCCATCTGGACGAGCGGGTCCGTAAGTGTTTGTGTCATGAGACATCTTTTATCTCGCCTGCTGATTAGCTTGGGAATTATTCAATATTTCGGAGAGAGAGAAGGGGGAGCGAAAGAGAGAGAGAGTCTTAAAGGGGGGACCGAGGAGAGGAGAGGAGAGGCTCGGTGGGTCGGGGGGCTCGGCAAAAAAAAAAAAAAAAAAAAAAAAGCCTTTCAACGCCGAAGTGGCTCGGTCAGCCAGTCAGTCAGTCAGTCCAGTCAGCCGAAGGGCCGATCCGGGAGACGGGAGCACTTCACGTTAGGTCGTCCGGGGATAAATAACAGCAGCCTGCCTCAACATGTAAAAAACCACCGGGAGCAGAGCGAGGGCTTCGCGGAGACTCCGCTGCGCTGCGCAGGGAGCTGGGAAGAAGCTACCCGCGGTGCTGCTGCTGCTGCTGCTGCTGCTGCTGCTGGAGGTGGAGGTGGAGGTAGAGGTGGTCAGTCCGTGGAGTTAGATACATTGTTTCCCCATGCACCACCTTGTCGTGTCCACTCCGACAGCACCAGCCTCTGTAATAAGTTGTCACCCCGGTCGGCTTTTACTTGTCCAGCTGGCTACTTTTTTTTGTCCCCCCCAACTCAGTGCAGTCAGTGGCTGTGCTATCTACCAGAGGCTCAAACCGACTAATGTTTGTAAAAAAAAAAAAAAAGGAAAAAGAAAAAGGTCGATGTTACTCTGTCTGCTGTTTTGTGTGTGTGTGTGAGGCAGTGATGATGATGATGATGGTGATGGTCAGGAGTTTTGTTTGTTTGGCTCTCTCGTGGTTCTCCACTGTGGCTTTTTGCACTGATGTTGACTTACCTTATCAGGCGGGGATGTGACACATTGCCACATTGTGTTCCTGTACGACGCAGCCCAGGCAGTCACTCGATGGGAGAAAGCTCAGGCTCCCCTGTCACTTGTTATAATTCCTCCCTCCCCCCCTAAAAAAAAGAAAGAAGAAAAAAACATCTGTCTTTCATCACGAAACGTGTCGATCCCTTATTTTAGACAACGAATCAGAGAGATGAGTTTGTTTCTGTGTGAGGCAGCGATCACCTGAGAGCCAGTTCCCAGTCTCTCATTATGGTGACTGCTCGCCATCTCCAGCGAGAGAGAGAGAGAGAGCGACCCGGAGCTCTCCAGAGTTTTTCCGTGCTGATATTTACAACACAGAGAGAAACGTGTTGTTTTTGTGGAAGCCCCGATGCCTCAACATGCATGTGGTCCATTGTGCACTTTAGATGTGACATTGGGACGTGTTTGTCTTTTGTGCCGTGGTGGTGGTGGTGGTGGTGGTGGACAGTTGGAGCTGACCGGGGGGGACACAATAATTTGGTTTCTTCGAGGCTGTTTTCTCAAAGGTAATAATGTCAGCCTCGACTTTTGTTTCGTCTGCGCGGTGTTGCCCACGGCGTGGTAGCCTATTGCGGACTACTGCATGCACATTTTATTGGCCTACATCGGAGCAGATGAATTCAAATGTTGTGGTGGCATGGGGTAGACCGCGTATGATCGCAGCACAAAGACAAACTAGCTGTAAGCAACTGTTGTACGGTAATGAATGCAGACCCTCCTTTCCTTGCACTGAGCGGTGTCTGCATCGCTGGATCCCTTTTCAGTCCATGCTCGCAGATTCCGGCAGAGATTGGTGTGTCAGTCATTATGTGCATCATCTTCGTCATGTTTCACTGAGTCCAGGGTTGAAACATTTTTTCTTCATCCCTCCCGCAAGCTTTGACATAGATTTTGTTCCCGGTTCCTTTTTTTTTGTGTGTGTGTGTGTGTAGTCGTCTCATTTACTTGCAGATGCGCTCCCCTGCGCTCACCTCTACCTATGTACCAGGCTGCTGTGGTGTGTGTGTGTCGCCTGTGTGTATGAGAGTATTGCAAATGTTTGTTTTCACATGACATCAGTCTAGATTAATTGATTCATTAACATGTCCAGAGTTAGCATCGTTGGGTGAAGGGTGGTTGTACAGTCTGTCTTTTGTTGGAGAAGTGAGGGAGTCGGAATTTCATGTTTAAATTTTTGATAACAATGATCAATGCTCAACATTGCCTGACCACACTGAAACTGCATTTAACTGAGGTTTACCTCCTTACTGTAATCATAAATAATTAACCATCCAGTGATAGATAATCCTTAATTATAGAAGCGAGTAACAAAATCTTTGCTCACATTCACTCATCCACCTTTCACCAGAGTGCATCACTTAATCAACCCAGAGCACATTGAAGCTGCCACTCACTCATAAAAGATCATTAGGACAGTCACAGCCGATTGTCTCACGGATGGATTACTGATGGGCCTACTGGGACAGGCGTAGGAGCCCAGGGGGGTCACGGTTTCCCGAAGTAGGAACCCGTGTTTGAAGTGACTGTAAGCATTTCTCAGTGGAAAATCACAGGGTTCAGTCAAAATAAGGGATATCTCAATTTTCTTAAACATTTAATGTTGAGATGTGCTGATAAAATCTCATCTAGTATTAAGTGATGATATTTTGTTCATTTTTGTCTAACCAAGCAGCACAGGGCATATTCAGATACAATGGACGCACTAAAATTAGTGAAGCAATTTAAAGTCCCTCCGCCTCTCACAAGTATGTTTTGCTCATTGTGCCTAGACTTGAATGTATGACCTTCACCGTGCAGAATGATCTATGTACAACGTTTGACACGAGAAGGCTGCTTTCACATTAATCTGCTGAAGAGGGAAAGTTTTGCACCGCAGGTCTGTGTTTGAGACATGCACACACCAGCAGGATTTGTAACATCAAAACTGGATTGGAGCCAATCATGGTCCAGTAGGCACCTTATATACAAGTGTGATGTCGAGATGTGAGCCCTCCACTGCACATACTCTGAGAGCAGACTTTTCAGTGAAGCACGAGGCATCTTTTGCCCACAGGTTAAACTTCTTCGACAATATTTGCATAATTACAGATTGTGTTTTTCTTTTAATGAGCGTGTATGTAATTTTAAGATTTCTTAGCTTGTTGATTGAACTTTCTGGTGACATCAGACTCTATTTATTCAAAGCATATACTGTATGTCTTTAGACATGTCTGGAGGGGATATTTAAATATGCCTCACACTTGATGGAAGAGAACCCATATTTGCTAGAGTTTGTAAATGTTTTATCATGTGCCATAGTAACTTGTATGATTGCTACAAAGAGGAGTGTGAGTTTGAATGTGTTGTGGTGGGGATGTTTGAAAAGGACTTAAACTGCCCCTAAAATAATGTTGAACAATAACATTGAGAGTGAATGGGCTTGCTGGCTTGTAATCCATTTGTGTTGTGACTGCATTTGTTCATATTTCTCTCACTGAATATCCCATTTTGAGCAGCCTATTGATGAACATTGGCAACATGTTTGTATTGGCTGCCCACAAACATATAAAAACCAAAGGGAACAAAATAGAACAAACATGTTCCTCAGTCAACCACACTTCTCTGCTAACCTGAATTGTCTCTCTGCTCCAAGGAAATTGTAACATATCTGCCCGCCCATCTCAAAGAAGGGAAGTTACTGTTGCATAGAATAGATTGTCGTCCCACATGAAGGATTAAATGAGGGCCTTTTCTGTAATTGAAATGACAACAGCTCTCATGGTGATCACCTCAACTGTTCTTTTCTTTGTGTGTTTTGCAGCGTTTCACTGTATTTCAAGGAAAGCTCTAACCTGACTGACTCAGCCACCCCCTGAGGCATGTTGTGCTAAAGAAACACCTATGCAGGTGATTGTTTTTTTTTTATTATCATTACAGTTAGTTTACTAGATCACAACATTCTTTCCTCTCCTCTAATTAACACTGGCCTCACGAACTTCTCTTATTACTCAGGTGGATCCTACACTAATGAATGTAGGGGATGGAGGCACGGTGAGCAGAGAGATCAGTGCTCCAAATAAAGCGTCCACTAGTATGGTGGGAAATCCCCCCCAGACGCTACCCCCTGAGTTTAGAGGAGATGTTACCCTCAGTCAGCAAAACAAGACCACTCCAACAACAGACTGTAAGACAACGAAAGCCTGCCTGGACACAAGCAATTACAACCACAGCCCTGAGCTTTCTCCACCTCAACAGTCCAACAATGCACCCATGTCAGGCTCAGCCCTCACGACCGCAGAGAAGAGAGCAGACAAAAGGGCAGAGCCCCCTAAACTCAAGTCTGATGGTGCTGGTGTCTTCCCCACTCCTCAGTGGTCAAGTGGAGTAAAAGTCGGCCGCGAGGACTCACTCAGCCCCTGTCACAGCAATGTGACATCCAGTAAGAAATCACACCCGCAAACACAATCTGTGCAAAGTGTGCCACCTGGGTTTCAGTGCTCCACCATGTTTAAACCAGCCCAGCCAGTTGCCTTCCTTCCTTCTACTAATTTTTCCTCTCCACTTTGTAAAATCACTCTTCCACCAGCATTGGGTCAGATTGCAGCCTTGAGAGAAGCGACAGCCAGTCAGTTTCAGAAAGAAATCCAGCCTCAAAGTTCAGGTGTCGGAGGCACACCACTCATGCGGACCTACCCCTATCAATTCTCTGTGGGCCGGACTCCTGCTGCAGAGAAAAAAGCAGGCACATCAACTGCAAAACTTAAATCAAACCATTCATCAAGTAAGAATGCAAAATCCGTAGGGGAGCATAAATCTTTAGCCTCAGTGGTAGCGTCACCAGCTATTGCTCTACCGTTGCAGCACCCTTCATTAACTCCTGCAGCACCCACTCGCTACACGTTATCTCCCACTGCTGCCATTTGCTGTGGCTCTGCGCTGGCCAGCATCACCTCTCAGAGCAGACTACTGAACCATGTGGAGAAAGGAAACGGCATAGACAAGACAACCATGGGCTCTCTTAAAACAGCACTACCCTCTGCTTCAGAGGACCACACAGATTGCTCAATTGAATCAAGAGATGTACCTCTTGATTTGTCCGCTAAATCAAAACGTCCAAAATGCATAAACGACCCTCCAGTTTCTATGTTGGAGACTCATAATAATGAGTCAAATCAGAGAGATTTTCTGAACTCAAACAGGACTCATTCAACAACTTTCAGCCCCGCCGTGCAATACCCTGCCTTGCCTAATACCCACAGAAATGGATCTCATCAGAAGCAGATAAATAGGCCTCAGAATCACCAGGTCCCTGAGTCCAAACCAACCTGGGGTAAGGGATCTTCACAAGACCCTATAAAAAACATCCCTGGAACGTATGTGGGTGTGGCTAGCCCCATACTGGCTTCTACTCTGCGGGGCAAAGATGGAAAAGGAACTTTTGCCGATGAATTTCAGAGTTTTGCAAAGCAGGAGTTTATATCTATAATTGACCAAGGAGAACATCTGGCCTCAGGAGGAAAGAAGCCATCCTGTCTGATGAAGGGCAACCAACATGCTCACAGCGTCAAGCATGTTAAAAACACCAGCACAGCCATAACTAAGAACTGTCCTTCCAAAGGAGCCCTAACAACTGCCCTGTCAAGCTCTGCCAATGCTCAGATTCATCAGAAATCTGGACCAAGCAAAACAGCGGTGCCATACTCTACTACCACTGTTGTCAGTCCAGCTTGGCAGCAGCCATCTCATCTCCCTCACCAAGCCTCATCTGTTCCGAGAAAAGTCCCGCACGGATCCCCAAAGAACAAGGGCGCCACAGTTACAGAAGGATCTAAGTTTCAGGGTGCTCATCACAGCCCGTCCAAATCTGAGGATGATAAATGGGAGAGAATGAAGTCCCCGCTATCGAATCTTGCATCCATTGTAAAGCAGCAAGCTCTTGAAGCCACAGCACTGACCACAGAGGGTAATACTCAAGCTTCACCTGTCGCATCTAGAAAAGCTGATGTCCTGAACCCACTCAATGCAAGTCAAGACACCCAATCCAAACACTCTTCTGCTTTTGAACATCCACCGTACTGGTCTGTAGAAAAATGGCCTAGTGTTCCTTCTCAAGGGGACTCTACTCAAACTAAGAAGAGAAATGAGAGGACGAACGCCTCTGAGCCTTTGGAGAATAATACTGAGTTACACATGAGTCAGGGGGAACACATGGGACCACAAGCAAAGCAAGGCTCTTCAAAGCCTGCAAGCCAGTCTCCTCTCTTTGGGAGCAATGCATCAACAAATGAGAACAGGATGGAGAGCAAACTAGCCCAGGTGTTAGAGGGGGAAATACTGAAGAAAGAAAGTGGGGTATCAGAAGGCCCTCCCAATGAAAAATTGGAGGGCATGGTTGCATCTATTCTTACGGGCCAGTGTGCCAGGGGAGGCGACAAGTTTGAAAATAAAACAAACGGAACCAAAGAGGAGTCGCCGACCAAAGGAAAGGCTGCTGCAGTCAAACAAAAGAAAACCAGTCCTAAGAAGCCAGCGAAGGAGAAGTCACCCACAGATTCGTCCAAGAAGAAGGCTGGAAAGAAAAAGCAAGACGTGGAAAACACTCCAACCAAAGTGTCCTGTCAAAAGAAGGTAAATTGTGGTTAAGGTTATTTATGCACATGTTTTCAAGTGTCTAAAATGTCTCTTCATTTCTTTTTATTACGTTTTGGATGGATTTTAGGAAAATATTCAAGGTAACAATCAGCCATAAGATTTGAGCTAAATATGGCGGACTGAACTCCCCTTTGTAATATCCATACCTGGTAATTTAACTTCCAAGGCCTTATTGTAGGCCTGTCAAATTGTCTCCATCTCATGAAAGCTTTGTGATCAATAGCATCCAATACAGCATGCTCAGTCCCAGCAGTCACTCAGTCCCTTTTTGTGTTTCAGCAGAAGAAACAATGTGCACCTGTGTTGGAGCAGAGTCTATCAGCAGGAAAACTTTCCCCACAGAGAAAAGAGACGATTCCGAGGGACAAGATCAGTCCCAACAAAGTGGAGCAACCCAAACACAACAAACCAGGTATAGTCTTTGTTTTTTTGTAAACTGTGACAGTTAATACAATTTAAAAAACCTTGCATTTTCTGATGTCTATCAGAGATTTAATCATGCCTTCAGTTGTGTCGAACGTGTGGTCTTTTGTTTTTATTACTGTTGGACTACTCAAGAATCTAGCTCTGGAGATAAATAACCTGGCTGGTGTGGTGCTTTGAGTGTATTAAGCAGTCGTAGTGTCTGAGTGGCATTTTTTGATGTCTCAGTCATACCTCTATGCAAAGAAGCTGGTGTGAGTGTAACAATCCACTGATTAAATCAGTTACAGATAGTGGCAGCAGTTCTCGGACCGAGGAGGCTCCAGTCTCTGTCAACAGCTCCGCCGTATCCAGTAAGGAGACAGACGCTACAGAGAGCTCCTTCCCCAGACTGAGGAGAGGGCGACGGCGAGCAGATGAAGCTCGACTCGACCTCTGGGGCTTTGCGACGCCTTCTCCCCCACCCCCACCGATGCCTCCTCCCCCACCTTCCCCATCGCCCCCCCTGACTCCCATCCCGCCTGCCCGCCGTCCGAGAGGGAGGCCCCGCTCAAACCCGCTGCCAGAGCGAGTGCATCTGGGCAAGGGCAAGACGGCCAGCGCAGAGGGCGACGGTCCTGCTAATAAGAAACGCCGGCGTTGTCGTAGCAAAAAGTATCAAACAGGGGACTACATCACTGAGAAAGACAAACTTGAAGATGGGGAGCACCTCGAAGAATCACACCCCCAGAAACAGGACAGTGGGACCCCAACAGGTACAGTTTCTCAGTTTCTCTCCAAAGATCACTAAAGTTTTATTTTCCTATTTACAGTTCATTGGTTAATAAAAACTGCAGCTGTTAGTTACTAATGAAATTTGAGTGTAGCATCCTCGGTATTTTTACACAGTGCAGGGTTAAGATGAAAAACTGATTGAGCAACTGATTGACAGAACATTTTGATGTTGGGGATTAGTCAATTAATGATTAGTTAGCTGACAGAGATTTAATTGGTGGCTGTTTTGTTGACTGATTGTTTTAGTGATCTGGTAAAAAAAAAAAAAAAAAAGCCAATTATTACCAAAATCTTTACCAGTGTGAGACTTTGCTGATTGTTTTACATAATTGTAAACTGAGCTTTTGGGTATTAACCAAACAATGAATAGAGAAAATAAATGGTAGATTAGTTAATAACGAAAATTACAACAACGTCTAATGTAAAAATAATTGTTTGAGTTCTTCAACGCACCGAACATTAGTTGGTAACAGCTTCACAAATAAGCCTGAGTTGCTCTGTTTTAATGCCATTATATATTAATCCTGTTTTGGCCGCTGTCCAGACTAAGCGACAAAACATTTGGCACTGCTGCCTTGTGATGGGCATTTGTCATCATTTCTGACATTTCATAGACGAAATGATTATTCATTCTTTTAAAAAATATCTGATGAATGAATCTGAACTGACAATAGCTGCTGCCCCCTTCAAATCTGCGGAATAACATTTTTCTTCACTTTCTCCTTAGAAATGTCTGTTCAGAACAGCAGCGACATCATTTCATGATTTAATCTAGTTAAGCTGCTTGATCTTTGATTTCAGTGCGTCTTTTTGAACTAGAAATAATACGCTGACCAATTTATTGTGTTCTTGTAGATTTTGTTTTTCCAGCTTTGTTTTTACTATTCATCTCTCATGCCTCAGATGCTCCCAGTAACTGGAGTCTCCTTTCAGGAATTTGTGAGAATTAGATAAAATACATTTATATGAAAACAAAACTTTACATTTTTATGTATTTATACCCCGATATATTATTATTATTATTATTTTATTCTGTATTCTACAAGGTGTTGAGATTAGGTACCTTAGAGCCATGAGTGTGTTCATAATATAAACAGTCACAAACAGACTAAAGGACATATATAATAATATAGATTCAGCACCAACCGAAGGAAAACTCAGCCGGGGGCCTCTGTAATTAACTACACCAAAACAAATACATTATATGAGCACGTACATCTTCATCAGAAGTACATTGGCAAAAGATTAATATAATCTTGTGACACACTTTGAAACTGTTTAACAAATGCAGTTTATAAAGTATATGACAAGTAGCAAATACAAAATATTGAGATAAATCTAACCCCTAATAAACAATAAGGATTATAAAGACATGATATATGTGTGCTGTCTGCAGCTTATTTTTGAGGCGCCTGCCAACTGTGTTATTACGCACATTGAGTCTACATAATGTACCTGTTGATGTGACACATATTGGGGTGTATATGTAGAGAATTTACAGAAACATGGCATATTTCTGCATAGGATTGCAAAAAGCACAGCAGAGTAGCTCACAGACAGCAGTTACCCTGTTTCAGCAGAAAAGATGACGAAGCCAAGGATGATTGGTGCAGGAAGTAGCGGTCTGTCTGATGTTGGCAAAAAACGGTGCCTAAAATATTCCAAGCTCCACGAAAAGGCCTCGCACATGAGAAAGAGGAATGAAGCTGCTCCACAGCAGCATCAGTGCAACATAGATACAAGGAGGGCATTTTTTATTTTAGTTCATCTGGTTGGGACCAATCAGGACAACCTCCAATCCATTTTGTGATCACAGACCCACAGGCGGATCAGTGTCCAAGTCCCACCGCCTCCAGTCCAGAGCCTGTTCCCCGGAGACCCTCCTTCACTCGCTCAGGATCAGTCCGCTACCAGGAGAGCGAGGCGTCTCCAGAGTGCAACGATAAGCCTTCAGGAAAGAGAAAGTTCAAAAGCAAGCACTTATGTGACAGCGATGAGCAGAAGGTAAGTCATTTGCCGATGCTGCTTGTTGGATTATTGTTGATTGGAAGTAGAGGGAGCCGGGCACAACGCACCACAAATACATGAGCTTACAGTGCCCCCCTGTGGCTAGATAAGAGCCATGTGTGTCACATTTATGATGGCAGCTACTTTTATACAGCTTAGAGCTTTGCTATGTTGAAACTACTGCCATAACTTGGCCTTGTATTGCCAGAGCTTCCATTTTTACACAGGGAACTAATCAATAAATCTGCGTTTTAGACGAAGACCAAACGCAGCAGTTTGGGTAAGCGAGGCGCCTCGCTCGCCCTGGTTGATGAGGGAGCTGATGTTAAAAGAACAGACAGCCCCCCACCCACTCCAAAAAGTTTACCATCATCCCCATCCAATAAGAAAGGCTCATCAGGAAGAAGCAGTGGCTCGGAGTCGCCACCCAAAAGACCCGTTCCTCCAGAGGTTCGTCGGCTGATTGTGAATAAAAATGCTGGTGAGACGTTGCTACAACGCGCTGCACGTTTGGGTTATCAGGTAAAGTCCCACTTGCTCACTGCTGACGTGATTTCTGCCTCGGTCATCAGCACACCTCTGTGAAACATGTTAATGTGACACCGTCTGTGTCCGACCCCATGTTCTGCAGGATGTAGTTCAGTATTGTCTGGAGAAGGACATCAGGGAGGTCAATCGGCGAGACAACGCCGGTTACACAGCTCTCCACGAGGCGTCCTCTCGAGGCTGGACGCAGATTGTCCAGATGCTGCTGAAACACGGTGCAGATGTCAACTGTAGTGCTCAGGATGGGACACGGTGAGGCTGCGTGGTTTATTATTGAAGTACTGTTCTGGGTTACTGACAAACAGCATGTGAAATAAAATGATAATAAGTTTAAATAATCAATTACAAGCTTGTTAGTTACATCACTCGATGGTTAAATGTGTTTTTTAAATGGGGTTATGGTGGCATTTGAAAGTTAGACTCAGTTTTGTTTTGCAGTAGTATTTGTTACACATCTGAGACTTTACATGCAGCCGTCTTGCAAACAGATTCAGGTCCTGCCCAAAGTTCTACAATCCCTGAGAGTTCATTTCTGTTTTGTTTTGTCTGTTCTTTCTCTAGGCCTCTTCATGATGCAGTAGCCAGCGATAACTTACCAATTGTCTGGTTGCTTCTGAACCACGGAGCAGACCCGACTCTGGCCACCTACTCTGGGCACACGCCGGTCAAACTGGCACATAGCCTGAGCATGAAAACCTTCCTCACTGGTAGGTGTTTTTTTTTTTGTATGATGGATAGAAAACGTTTCTACATTGTAAAGGTGCGATAAACAGTCACTTCAGTCATGATACACAACTCAACACAAAGGCTATAATTAATGAGACATGTAAATAGGTAATAAAACAAGTATTTTTTTAGCTTTACAGTCACTATTCAAGCAATGTGTCAACATATTAATAAACACGTCTGACTCCCACTACATCCCATGTGGCACAGTGAGCAATAAACAACACAACACAGCGTATATGCGGCAAAATCTTTTATCCACACAGGACATATTTGAGAGGCTTGTTGTCAGACGTGTGACTAAAGCTAATTAAACATTTCTTTCATATGGTATTGAGTAAGCAATGACCAATCGATTTAAGAATTTGATTGATCAATAATATATTGCCTGATAATGCACAAAAGTGACTTGACAGTATTTATTCATATTGAAAAAACTGAGAAATCCAAGAGATCACCCTGACGAAGGCCCTTGAAGACCGAAACATGTAGGTGTTAGCCATTCTTTTCATAAAGGCTTTTTAAATATAAATCCAGAAGAGTTGCCTTGGATTTCTCAGTTTTTTTCAAGTTGGTCTCCATACCTCATCTCATCCAAAGAGCACCTTCTGAGATCTACGCTGCAGCCCTCTCCCCTCTCTTCTCAGTATTTATTTATCCTTGGACGTTAGTCCTGCGCATTCAGGATCCGCAGCAGCAGGACTTGTGATGGATTTCCACACAGTTGAGATGCCGTCATGTGGTTTTATTTTTCGAGAGAGGCAGCAGAGAAAAGTTGAAGCTCACCTCCTATTTGGACGTTGAGTTTCATTCAAACAGAGGCAGACTGTGTCATCTCCAGCTCTTCATCTCATCAGCTCTCTGTTGTGGCTGTCTCTTCGTTCACCATCCTCCTCTGCAGTGGTATCTTGAGCAAAACTGATGTGCTGACTTAGTTTATCAACAGGGGGTTAAAATGAAGTTGAATGATTGAGTCACCATGGCCACATTTCTGCATTCATATTTTTAAATACTAAAATGCCTTTCTGTAATCAGGGTATCATTACAGTGCTAATAACCACCTATGCCAATATTTAGCGGAAACCTTTAATTAGAGGAACTCATCCATTTGGTGTAAAAAGCTTCTAACGATCTCTTAGTTATTGATCACTGAGGATTTGGATGATTGATTAAATGATATTTTACACATCTTTGTTGCTTCAGAGCACACAGCTTGTCACAGACGAGGCCTTGTTGCTTTGTAACTTTATATTAACACCGTTACTGATGGTCATGTTTGATGCTGTTGACAAATACTGAGGACCGTTCACAGGAGCCTAACGAGAGTCAATCAATCAGTCAACACTTCTACCGCTGTTTCTGTTGCCACGGAGGTGTACCGGAGATGTTTTGTGCAGTCTGCTCGTCTCACACAGAGAATCTCAGGCAAACAGAGATGAAAGCTCAGGAGCTGCTCAGATGCCGCGGTTCCTCTGTAACATGGGACAACAGACAGACGCACAACAGACACTCTACCACAAAGTCAAACTGCTCTAAATTTGCAGAAGATTTTTTTTTCTCACAACTTAAAAAGCATGCTGCCATCCACATGTTGTATATAATGCAGATTTAGAGCAAATGACAGACAGACTTAACATTTTTCCTTTTTCCAGAGTATTTCACTGACCTGGAAGGCCGCACTGAACAGGAATCCAGTTTTCCCTGGGATTTCTACAGCAGCTCCCTGTTTGGTAAGAAAGCTTGAAATATGTTTATCGGTCTGATCTGATTTCTACCAACGTCTTACCTCTCTCTCAATCAAATCTTTAGTTTGAATTTGTAAACGTGGTGTTTGAACGGTGGCTCTAAGATCAGTTCCTCGCTGTCAGTGAAGCAGACAGGTTGAGACTAGTTGGAACAAATGACCAGGTTGCTGCAGGGAAATTATGCGAGTTTGTAGGCTCAGGCTTGGCCTTTGGGATGTGGAACGATGTTGGCCTTGCTCCGTAAACAGCCACAGGGAACCAGTTATTCAGTGAAGGAAGAACAGGATTAGAGTTGCACGGCAGAACTGAAGGAGACCAGAGATAAAAGATCATGTGTTTCTCATTTTTAACTACACAAACTTATTTTATCTCCACACTTACTAATATATTCTACTGCTGTACTCCAATTCTAAAACTACACCTAAATAATTGAGATTAAGTAGAAGAAGCAAGTCTCCACAATCCATTTAGCAATTGTTGTAAGCTGATTCCCCCAGTTTATCACCACTCACTTGTTTGTATTCTAGTTTAGTCGGTGCACATAATGTCTCTGCTGTAGGTGAGCTTGATCACCACTGGTGATAGTTTTACACATTTTCAATGTCCCATCTGAACAATCTGCACATCAGCTTCTGCCTTATTACATTCCTTCTGTCTTACAGCTTTTATCTACTTAACAATGCCAGATTTGCTTAATCTTAACCTCTGTTAATATTGCACACACTCCTGTATAATTTCAAAGATTCAATAGTAATTTTAAACTTTACCAAACAAGTTAATTTCTTTGAAATTTCCCTCTGTTTTACTGTCCCTCGCTTTTTTCTTAAATGAAAAATAACAGTTCATCAGTAAATGTTACTCTAAAATGTGTGTGTGAACATTTTTGTCATATACAGGTAATACTCAGAAAATTTGAATATCGTGAAAAAGTTCATTCATTTAAGTAATTCAACTTAAAAGGTGAAATGAATATATTATTTAGACTCATAACAGGCATTGCAAGATATTTCAAGCTTTTATTTGTTAGAATTTTGATTATTATGGCTTACAGCTTATGAAAACCCCAAAATCAGAGTCTCAAAAAATTTGAATATCGTGAAAAAGTTCAATGTTGTAGCTCAAATTGTCAGCCAATTAATCCAAAACACCTGCAAAGGGTTCCTGAGCCTTTAAAAGCTCTCTGTCTGGTTCAGTACAGTTCGCAATCATGGGGAAGTGAATTAACTTTTTCACGATATTCTAATTTTCGGAGTATTACCTGTACATACATATGTCCTACTTCGCTTCAAGCTGAAGCTGACACGATGAAGTGAGTATCCGTTGAGCTGACCGGTTGTGTGGTTGGTGTGACTTGACGGGCCACTAGAGGGCGACGCAGCCACGTGTATCAGAGGCAGCCCAGTCCGTGCACTTGACTTGCTCTCACCCCAGTGGACTTGTCTTCACAGAGACGGACCAGGAGCCGTGCTGGGACTACCTCCTGTCTGAGCAGAACCAGGAGCCGGAGGAGAACACGACTGAGCGGGACTCAGACAGAGATAGTCTTCTGTTTGAGTTCTCCTCCGAGCCGCTCCTGCCCTGCTTCCACGTACAGGTGTCGCTAACACAGGGGTGAGTTCACAAACATCAGTCATTGTTTGGGATATAAAGACAGAGGTCAATTTAAATCCTCACCATTTATTTTAATGACAGAAATTATGTTTTTTTTGTTTGTTTGTTTGTTTTTTAATCCCAACCACCACCACCCCTAGTGGGGACCTTCTTTTTTTTCTTTCTTTCTTTCTCATTAATTTTTTACTTTTTTATTTATTTTTCTTTTGCATTTTAAGAAAAAAAAAAGCACAAATAATCAGGTGGCAGTAACATACAAACCCTCAACATCACAAACATAAGAGCAAAGCAAAACAAGCTATAACAAGACAATATAAAGCAACAGAAAAGTATCCAACTGAAAGACACCAAAAACAAAAACCGTACAAGTACAGATGCTGCACACATTACAGAAATTCTGTTTATGAGTCAGATACATGACTAATTTGACAGCCATTTACATGTTCCCCTTGAAATTCATCATTTGCCATTTCAGTTCAGTTCACTGGCTCTAGCTACACAGTGCTTTCAAAAACGAGAGGAATCTATGACACGTAGTCCATGATTAGAGTAGATACTGATACTGTAGCTGTGACTCATGGATATATCGCAATATTTTCAGCTCGGAGCTTTATTTTTTTCTGCCTCCAGTATTTCACTGAATTGCACCAACGTCATCACTGCTGCAGTTTACATCATTACATCTGTGCAGTGTGATCAGTGTAATTCAGTATTTTGACGATGAAATAAACATAGAAACCCTCATACCAAACATTTCTCTCTTGCAGTTTTTGCAACTGGTTCCTCCTGACAGACGTCCTGAAGCGTTTGAAGATGTCAGCGCGGATCTTCCGGGCACGTTACCCGCACTTGGAGGTGGTGAGTTTGTCGCACGCTGAGCTGTGGAAGCAGGTATCGGTCAGCCAGGTGAGCTCCGCTTTAGCTTCACCCTACAGAGGCAAAACCAAGAAGGAGGAGAAGGACAAAGACAAGGAGGAGGAGGAAGAGGAAGAGGAGGAGGAGGGACTCGTGGATCTGGTTCGCTGTGTCCCAGAACTCCAGAGACTACTTGGCTCGTCCATTCACATCCTACAAGAGGACGAGGACGAGGAAGAGGAGGAAGAGACGCCGGTGTCACACACAGGGAAGCCTCGCAGCCGATAGCCTCTCCTGCAGCGCGCTCCTCCGAACCGTGCAACGTCAGCCCCGAGTCTCCTCCTGCAAGCAGCAGCACAAAGGAAACCTCTCCGTCCATTGTAACGAGGGTCGTGGGTTTTAACTCCAGCTACAGCAATGACTTGACACTCCACTGATAACATTTGACCTCAGACAGAAGGTGATGAAGTGATCACACGGACCTGCACACAGGAGTGTACCAGTGCAGGAAAGCAGCTTTCAGGTTCCTATCTATAGGTATATTTGAATACATGAGAACTATTGAGCAAACCTTTTTTTATGATTATGTATGTACATGGTAGTGTATATGTATATCTTGCCATCAGGGGTAACACATTTGGTTATATAAATGGATTCTTGTCGCAAGGGCCGGATTATGTTTGGGACTTGTTGTTTGACTTTGTTCCTGAGGGAAAGCGATATTTTTTCGACTGGAGATCCGAGGCTTTTATCTCGGTGAACTCTTGTATAAAGCTGAGACGCTCAAGTCAGGGAGGCCACTGGCCCAGATGGTTTTCTCAGTCAACCTACGAGACCTGGAGACCTACAGAGGAGAGACCCCACGGCACATGACATTCAAACATAATCACACCACCCAGCTCAGAGCTTCATTTTCAATTTTCTGTTTTTCGCCATCTCATTTTTCCATTTTTTCTTCCTCCAGAGATCACTACTGGACCGGACCTAATCCTTTTGGTTGTTGTTTTTTTTGACTGTCCCAGTCCCTACGCGCAGTATATAAAATCATGTCATTTTTGGACCTTGAGATTGAGAGTTTGTTTACAGAACCGGACAGACAGTAGTGTTCTCCACCTCCCAGGTTGCACTCCTCCTGAACTGATACAGAATCCTGTGGATCTCTCTCAGAGGAAAAGTTGTACCATCTCTGGAGTCCAGAGCCTGCTCCTGTGTCTAAGGAGCTGAGACGCCCTCTTAACTGCAGCCACGACTGTCCCCTCCCAACGTCCCGATATGGTGTTTCCAGATCCTAGAGTGCTTTGTGTTGCAGTGTTTTATTTACACTGTTTGTTGTGCTTAATTTAATAGTCATTAATATATTTGACCTCTTGTGTATCTGACAAGCCTATCTATGAAAAAAAGTTGCTTTGTATGGTTGGTGCTTCATTTTGAAATGTACTTATTAGGATCCCTTTATTCTGAGATTTTTCTTCCCTCATTCAAAAACAGTATTTCAAAACAGCAAAAGTACAGTTTTATTGTACTGGTGCTAAGATAGATTTTGTGTTGACAATCAATGAAGTTTTGGTTTGAAGTCACAAACTAATAAAAGATATTTAAGATGAAGAGACTTAAGGTGTAAAGAAAAGTATAGTTTAGTTAAAGAAAAAAACGGGATACAGCAAGACTGAAAGACTGAGCAAGCGTGTGAGATCTTGAAAGAGACTTTTATTTGATTCTTTTATAAGAAATCAACAAGAATAAAGCATGATTGTGAATCATAGTTTTCTCCTTGTTTTGTCAATCAGGTTATTAGAACAACGGTTTTCAGATGATCCCTTTGGCCTCAATTTAATTAATAAATATTTTTCAAATCACATAATTTGTTCCTCGGAAATGTGGAGAGAGAACATTTACATTTACAGTCAGGAACATTTAATTTCACAGGGTCAGAATGTGTAGTATGATGAATAAATCCAATAAGTCCTTGTCCCTGTGGTTTAATAGTCTAGGACTGGCACCAGTATCACATCACAAAGCTACTGGTTCAACCCCAACCGGAAACCTTTGTTGCTCATCATCCCCTCTCATTTTCTGTCAGTACAGTCCAGCTTTTATAAGTCCTGCCAGAATTTAAACATAATTGACTAAATAGCTGCAAAATGTGAAATGCACACGGTTCTTTGCTTCCACAGTGTTTTCCTGATTACTGTTGCTGAGCAACATTTCAATCAATCAATCAAATTACGCGTTTTGTTGATCTTGTTAGCGAAGTGAACATGACCCGTTAGCAGCATATCCAAAAAACAAAACAAGTCTTCTCATCCAGACTTGTGAGGCAGCTCGTTATCACAGTCAGCTGATAAATCGTTCGATGTCTGAGAACAGTGATCACTGCATTGACGCTGCCTTTCCTGAACACACACGAGATTTCTCTGCATCGTAGCCAGTGGTTTCTCAGTTCCCCCCTGCTGCACATTGTCATATTGTTTTAAATATGTATATATAGGAGGCCACTATATTCAGTAACGGTACAATCTAATGCTTTCCAGTACAGCGGCTCAGCTAAAAATTCAACCTTGATGATTAAACATGTAATTTTATTCACAAAACTCTCCCACGTCACAGTTGTCATAGAAGCAGACTGTGGCAGAGCTGTTGTACTGGGTTGCATCAGACTGTCCAGCTGTACCTGATGAAGTGGCCTCTCAGTGCTGCCGTAGTTAGACCCACTGAGGAATGTCATGTTTGTGCCATGACTGATATACGTAAACTCACGTCGATTATGAGTTCACATCCTCGAAATTATAGTTTCTTTATCTAATAATCTGCTGATTAGGAGTGTGGTATTCAATACTGTCGAACGCCGCAAACAAGTGTCCAAGTGGACCTTGCAGTTGAGTCCATTGTCAAGAATAAACTCTCAGGTTAATGACTGAAAAGGCTGAGGCTCAGTTGTCAGAGCAGCCAATCAGATCCTCTCAGTGTCACTCTCATGCTACTCAGATGAAATAAAGGGATTTTTTAATTTGAATATATCAGTTAGTTTAATATGGCTGAAAATGCCCAAACTGGACAAAAGGGAGTCTTTATTATCACAACACGCGAATAAATAAAGACGTAGCTCAGCTCCGGCAGCTGCATCAGTATTTTCTGACTTTATTTTATCCACTAGAGGGAACCAATGACAGTGACTCAGTTAATACTAAAACGATCAGGACCATCTGCTGCCCACTTTCTTCTCTCTACTTCTTCACTTTTTATCTCAGAAAGCAGGAAACCATTAGTTACCAGTAACTTCACATAAGATTGTTGTTTTGCTCCATGTACAAATACACAGGGACGTGTTCTTCTACACTGAAAACTTGGCTTCAATCCTTCACAAGAGCAAAGATGCATCTACTTTAGAGTGAGAATCTCTTCACAGGCTTCAGATCACATCCAAAAAAAAAAACAACACACACAAACACACGGCGGCTTTTCAAACGTGTTTCAAATGTTTTATCTGCAGCCTTGCCGCTGTGACAGTGCTGTTTCAGACGGCACAGAGCCTCCTGTGGAGAAGTAACTGATCCAAATACCAGGAGGTGGCATCATGTGAGACATGTTAGGACTTCTGTTGAGTCCACAGGGCGGCTGTTCACGTCGGGGAAATTCTGCCCTCAGTGACTAAACCCTTTTAAGATTCATCATCCACATGAAATTCCCATGAGGAATTCTCTAAATTCACCATCATGAGCCCTTACAATAATGAAGCCTATACACTGATAGGATGGCACTCAAGGTGGCAGCATAGATAGACAGACAGACATAAACGTGCCATTAAATCAGGCTTTACTTCATTATCTCTTGTATTTATCTCTCAATTTGCAGTTTTGCAGTAAAAATCAGTGCTGGTAAAAATTACAGCTGCTGTTTTTCCGTCTTAGATTAAAGATGAACAATCTGAGCCACTAACTCCACATTTTCCTGGGGGTAGTTTGGGCGTCTGTTTGATGCCTCAGTGTGAGATGCTTCATTGTGCTGAGATGTGACACACCAGTCGTCGCCCCTCGCAGGGCCCCATGGTACAGATGATCCTAACCACAGTGCAACCTGTGCAGCCCCCACGAGGTTACTACAGTTCAGTCACGACCGTGCCCGGGCTCTATCTCCCAGGCAGCACTGATAAACATGTAGCTGCTGCAGATTTGGGTCTGTGTCTAAGTGAAAGTTTGTTGTTTTTTAATCATGTTCTTCATATTGGTGCTTGAGGAGTTGACTTTAAGTTCAGAGGTTCAGTATTTTTGTGCTGTTTCTTCACCGTGGCAAACTTTCCCCAGGCGGTTCACGCTGTTCCAGTGACGTGATCACGTTTCTCTCAGGGCTTCGGGAGTGTTGGGAAATTTCTGCCTCTCCTGTAAATCAAGCTTCCTTACATCATACATGGTATTGAGCTGTCAGGTCCGCCCCCTTCACCAAGCCCCTGCCGTGCCCCACCGCTCATTGGCCTCCTATAGTGGGGCAGTAGAGTGTGATTGGTTTAAAACGAGGGCAAGTCTGTACAAGACCTACTGACAGACTGACATGGAAAGAGGAAGGGAGGCCAAGCTGTTGGGAGTTTGGCATTGTTCTTATGTGGAGACACAAAGGCATTTGAGACGTTCAGCGCAGCAGTACATGTTAAAAATATATCAAAAGAAGTTCACGTGTAAGCAGAGTGGGAGGGGGAGGGGCTCTTATTTAACTAAAAGACATGTTTCTTTTTTAAAATTCTTTCAAAAATAATCTGAAATGTGCTTACACATCCTCCAAAAGGCTTTTTGTTTTATAAATGATTAATTCTTCCCTTTCTGTGTAATATTTGTCATTGAAATGAGTTTCTCTTAACGCCTCCTACATCGCCTTGGTGTCACCGAGGACATCTGTTGCCTCTGTTAACGGCACTTGGCTCGTGGTTATGCAACAGTCCTCTTTGAAAAAAGGAAAAAAAAAACACACAGAAGGGGGAAGTCCTGCTCACTTAGCTTGCATCTAAAGCTCAGTCTAGATACTTCCTTTTCTCTAAGCTCCTATTGAAAACAGTTTGTTGTATTGCTTTGGAGACTGTCTGACCAGAATCTTAAACGCGCAGGAATAAGCGCTGAAATCTGTCTGGATTGTCCTCTGGACTTTTTGGGGGAATGTTTTAGTGTTTGAGGCAGATCAGACTCGCTTTCATCCTGTGAGACTGCACAGCCCTCTTTTGTTATGATCAGGAGGCTTTTAGATGAAGGTGTTCCCTCTCCGCAGCCAGACACGTCTGCAGGAGTCTGGGTACGCAGCATGGCTCTATATTAAAACACACTGATAAATCATACAAGCTGCAGCTCTTTGAAATAGCAGCCTGCATTACAGGTGTTGGATTTCCTTTGTTCGTGTTAATATGGAGACATGAAATAGTGTTTAATCCACTGCTATATTTGACATGATGGATTCACCCTACAGCTCTAAATAGAAACCTCGGGGGGGAATTAAAAAATTGACCCTGGCTATGTTGCAAGGCCGCTGACCTTGTTCTGACATCTGAATCAGCTCCCTACATGCAGTCAACACGTGCACAAGAAACCCAGCCACTCTGACATACTAATGAAATCTGGCAACAATTAAGAAACTTTACACTTTGGGTTCCTTGCTACATGAAGGTCAAGTAAACCAGAGGAGGCCAACACATAAAACTGCAGATGCGAATGCGGCGACTTGCCACATGAAATAAGTTGTAGCTCTTCCAAGAGTGTTTGTGAAGGTTGAAGTGAGGCTCTGACAGGTGTAGGGTGTTCGTCCAGACGTTGGAGTTGTGTGTGTGATAAATAAAAGCAGCCTATATCATGCAAGCAGCACGTGCATGACGAATGTTATGTGGAAGTTGCAGTTTAAAGTTGAAACACTGAAATTTAGTTTGAACATCAGTTTCCACTGAATCACTGGAAGGAGCTAAGGTGTAATTGCTAAAAACATAAATAAAGTCTGAAATCAAAGTGCTGTGAGAAGTTGAGTCGCCAGTTCGTGGGCTCACCTGCAACAGTAAAGAGCAGAAAGATGAAATGAAATCAGTGCAAATGTCAGCTGACACAAAGCTCTGAAAGCAGTGGAAGTGTAAATGCTGCAACTGGCAAAAAGTGGTAACACTGAAAGTTGTGTTCAGAAAATTTAGGAACTGATCAAAATGTCTTAAAATGTTTTTGTGATGTTTCAGTTCAAAATGAAGCGGTGAAAGAAGTGGGAGTGAAGCATCAGTTTAATTGTCAGTGTTGAAAACAGATATTTGCCAGTTTGTATGAAAGAACCTGAATTATTGTTAAAGCAGAAGTAAGCGATCCGGTCGTTTTGGCTAACTTCCTGTCAGCCGATGGAGTTAGCAGTCTCCGCCCTCGTCCCTACGTCACCACATTCACGCGCATCCCTTGGCTGCACACACAGAGAGGACCGCCCCTTTATGCCGTTCTCTCTCCTCATTGGATAAAGGTTGTAGGATACAAGGAAAGTTTTCTCCTCGGCTATATAAGTGATTGCTGTCGGAAGATATTTACTATTTAAGACTTATATTAACACAAATATTCCGCTTACTTCTGCTTCAACATTTCAGCAGGTCTGCACCTGTTTCACAGGGCTCAGTCACCTAGACGTGAAATCTGCTTAAATCTTTGTTTTTCTAGTTACACAAAGGTTAAGTATTCCCTGCATACGTTTAGTGCCACAAGCAGTTCTTCATTCACAAAACAAAACAAAACAGTAAAAATCATCGAAAAACTTGTAGGGGAGACCGGGGATGGTTGTAACACTTTTGGTCTCAGCTCCTATAACTTGCAGAGTTTTCATGGTAGCGCTCTCAAATTTTGACACTGAGTACCCTCATTTGTCCACTACAAATAGCAATGTTTATACTTCTTAAAGGATAGTTCAACATTTTGGCAAATTGGCCCATTGCCATAATCCCTATAGTCATAGCAGTAGGTTCGTTACCTTTAATTGTCGGTGCAAGCTATTTTTAGAACGGCGGAGCAGAGCCGCGAGCTGCTCAGAGCTACGCTACGGAGGCTAATGGGATTTCTTGGTTTCCCTCATCAAACTCATCAAATACACAATCCAACGGGGCGGTGTGTGTCTATCCGTTTCCTGTCTATCTCTACTGCTTGCTATCAAATAAAGGCAAAAAGCCCCAAAAAAATACATAACAAAAAAATAAATACACAATCCAACAACTCCAAAACGCTCAAGTGGACAAGTTGTGACCTGCACATTCACCACGCTATGAGATAATAACGGAACGTTACGAGATTGTTTTAGAGGCAAATGCAGAGACTGCTTGATGAAAAACTGTCCCTGAAGGCAACGCGCATCAGTGGTTTTGCATGAATTTACCTAGAAAACAACTCCGTAAATGAAGAACAGTGACAGTGGTATATTCTGATAATACCGGTGAATTACATGTATGAATGGAAACCTTCAGCAGGAACTCAGAAGCAGCTAATCATGTATAATTCCAGGAAATAAAACAAAACAACAAAGATAAAAGGTGTTACAACCATCCCCACCCCTGTCAGCCATTGTTTGACCAACTGTACCAGGTGGTTTGAAATAAACATTGATGAAATGACTCACATTTCACCTACGAACCTGCTCTTTGATCTTATACAAGTTACCTAATTCAAACGTCAACGGTATCGATACTGGTCAAAATTTGGACTTGGTCCAAAAGATGAGTTACTTACCGAAAACAATGTTTTTTGGCTGTAAAACCTACACACTTCTTCACAGAACCATGCAAATTCACATGCACGATCAGGGAGTGAGTGGGTACATATGATATTGATCACATAACTCTAATGTTATCCCTTGTTGGTGAAAGTGATGCTGTTACAACCATCCCCGGTCTCCCCTAAAAATGTTTTTAAAAAAACTATGAATATGCAAACGATTTCATTTCAAATGTTAAACTCTAGACATGAGATGTTTCCTACATCATTAGGTAACATGCTGCCTTCAAATACACAGATCAGGTAGATGTCTTCTCAGATGAAATGTGAAACAGACAAATGTTTAAACAGACTTCTAATCAAAAGACATGATTTTACATGATCATGTCAAACATTTCGGTAACAAATAAAACACAATTTGTGACTTGGATTCGTTCATTAAACAGCTTCTGAACGTTTACAACAGCCTGAGGCTCCTCTCTGTCCTTTGTCTCACAGGACTCTCGAGGCCATGCCTGTTTCTAACCAACGAACAAAAACACTAAACCTCTCGTTGAAAAAAACTTTAATGTTGGAAATCTGATCAGTGTGCTTTCTGTGGATTGTCTTGGGTTGCCCGTGGCACCACTGACAATGGAGGCCTTGATGTGTGCACACCCGCACACAAAGCCTTGCGCCGCTGCCACTGCCTCGCCCTCGACTCGCAGATTAAATTGAATGCAGCAACGAGAGAGAGGGATTCAGAGAACTGGTCCTCTCTTTTATCTGACTGTGAGGCAGAAGATCCACCTGTAGGGGTTGACCCCTCCCCGATTGTTATCACTTACTGCTACCTGATAATTAGAGTGAATGAGGACCTGAGGAACACAGAGACATTGATAAAACACAAAGCCACTGGTGGAAAAATCTTACACGATGACATGATACACAACCCCACCCTGCCTCCATATGCATGTGTGCATTGTGAGCACGACAGACGGTTGTATTGACCTATATAAGCGGTATGTTTAAGAGAGTGTGTGTGCACAGTAGACAAGGCAGGGCTGAGGGGATTGTTTGCACTCAGAGACAGTCTGTGTCAGGCTGTAAGCTGCTCCTGCTGGACTCCACACCCACTCGCCTCGGCTCTTACATAACCTTATACATTCCTCCCCGTTATGTTCTGCACGGAGCAGGCACATAGTGAGCGTGGTGTGGTGGTGACCAGCAGCAGCAGAGAGAGGCGTGCTCCGAGGAGGGGGTTTTAGAAGTGTAACACCGTGGGCGCAGGGATTTTCTTCTGCAAAAAAATAAATAAAACAGGCCTTCTTGTGCTCCTAAATGAATTTGGTATTTCCCCCTCCCGGCATGTGAGAGGGCTAAGTTTTCGACAGCAAAGGAACGCCTTTGTAACCCAAACAACAGGGAGCACAGAGATACGCTGAGGCCCAGGTCATCATAAAACTGAGGAAAAAGCAGGGAGGGGGGCGGTGCCTATGTGTTGTGGGGGTTCGTTTAGAAAAGGCTCTGCTAGAAGAGAACATGGTGTTCCCAGCTCCACAGCTGATGAGACGGCCTTGTGCAAAAGTCAAAATGATAATGTTCTGTAGGAAAAGTAAACCCCGGTTCTAGTGCTTTGCTTCAGTAAAAGTACCAGAAATACCAGAGACTGTTACCAAGAACCTCAGTAAACCAACCTCATTAACATGCAGTCCTAACACAAAGAAACAAGAAACACAAAAGGAGGCAACAAAAAAAGGATCACAAAGATACAAAACAACCCAAAAATATGTTTAAAAAAAACATAGAACAGCAGAATTACTACAAAGAGACACAACAATAACAATATAATTCCTTTGTCTAGAGGTTTCTTGCTCCTTTGTATTTGGGGCGGAGGGCCTTTGACATGAGTCCAGGACCAGCCGTCAGCTTTTTTTTTTTTTTGGAGTTACATAAAAGCAGCTCTTTATTGATTTGGGTAAATTTAGTTTGTTTGTTCAGTAGTGAGTAATTCAACTGAAAGAACAGTGTAGGTAAACAAACAGTTAATACGTGCCAAGAATCAGGTCGATAAATTTGTTTTGTTTTTTAAAAACATTCTTGTTTAAAATCATTTTATGAACTGTGTTGTCGGCTCTGATGATCTGAGTCCCCACTCAAAAGCTCCCAGAATGCCTTGGTGCCCGAGGTGACAGCCACATGGCGTTTCTCTCTGCTAAACCTACACTTCATCAAATCAAAACAGTGTCCTCTGACTGAAGCTAAATCCATTCAGACATTAGGTAACACATTCATATCCTAATTGATCACAGTACAAAGCTCACATGGGGTTAAACAAACAAAAACAAGTCAGAATAGTATCAGATTGACCTGTTTCTGGGCCATGTTGACCTCACACACACAAACATATTATACTTAGAAAAGATTTGATTAATCTGCTGACAGTTTAATTTCTTATTACATGACATCACTCATAGCCAAAGCACTGGCGTCATGAGTTATGGATTTCATCCTCGCAGAAATGACTTTCTAAATAAATGAGTTTCCCGTACTGATGTTTTCTGCGACTGCAGCTCTTGTGCTGTTTGGGAAACATCAGACACAGAAATGTTAATGACATCAGTGAGCGTGCTGGTTCTCATTACGTCTGCAGCACAAGGCTGCACATTGTCAGTCTGAGCCGTGCGCAACAATGTGGGCTCCACCGTCTTTCACATGAGTCGATTTTACGCCACGGCGGCGCCTAGCAACACTAACTCCACTCCATATAGCAACATGCATCACGTTACATAACAGCACAACAACATGGGTTTAACCACAAGCAACAGTTACCTGGGGACCAAGTTACACAGCTACTTGAGGAGACCTGCAGACTCATGAAGCAACAGAATTTATAAGATGTAAAAATAACATAAACTTTATCTTTTATGCTTTTAACAATTTAACAATTTTTAGGTTTTCAGTATGTGCAAAATCCTTTTTTTTTTTTCTTTTTTTTTTATCATCACACTTAATCTGCACAGCTGGCTTTATCCTGAACTGTCTCTCCTGTGGGGGCATCTGACCTGAAAACACACCATCTTCCTAAAACTTGCAATAGAGTGGTTAACCTTTTATTAGTGATTTATTAACTTTTATACTTTTACATGGCTCAAGTTTGAAAATTGAGGGACCAAAGATCCTTTATTGCCGACTGAAGTCACACTAACATTTATATCTAACCCGATGAAGAGTAAAACCTTTAGTCCATCCATTTTTATAGCTGCTGTATTGAATGTAACACAGATACGTTATATTTAAAGGCCACACTGATAACAGAAATCACCTTTTCATTTTATAATGTAACCGTCAATATTTGCCTTTTTCCCCTGATATTTATTTGTACTAGTTTTGCACACATATCAACAGCAAGTCAGACTTTATGGGTAAATTAACAAATGGTTTTATCGTAATATGACTGGAGCTGTAAATGTTAATATTTATTTTATAAACAGATGTGCAGCAGAAGATAAATAGTGAACTTTCCATTAGAGAGGTCAGAGTCAGGTTTAGAAATGAGCAAAAGTGTTGTGATAAAGGATGGTTGTTTATGTTTTGTTTTTTTAAGAATTTAGTAACCCAAAATCTGCTCTTTTTAATGCCCTATGATTAATCTGTTAGCATTAGCTTTTATGATCCAATAGTCCTATAAATCCTGCTTTCAAAATCTTATTTTATTAAAGGTGTTTTTACAAGAGACCCCTGTCCTCCTGCCTTTTGTCTAAACACACTTACAAACTCACATATTTGTCTCTGCTGTTTTACTTCACAGTCGACTCAAAGCTTTGCAGAAAAAAAAACAAAAAAAACTGGATATTAAAGCAACTAGCAGAGTGAATGCATTTGGGTGTTTACTCAGGGAGCAGCTCTGTCAATATAGAAAAGTGCAGAGTAAATGACCGAGCGATAAGAACAGGCAGGGTGTAGGCGATTTTACTGTACGTGCAGATACAGAAGCCTTTTTTTAGAGTCACATTATTGACCCTTAGACGTCACCGTCCTCCAGCAACCTGTATCGGTCTGATTTGACCTGTCCCTCATAAAGTAATAATCTCAGCTCTGTCTGGAGCTCTATGCCCGTCAGGAAGGAGGTTTACAGCCGTTGAGCAACAGACAAGAGCTGCTGAGGTGAAGCAGGACGCTGCCAAGGAACGGACGGCATGCGGGCGCTGCCATTGTCTGCCAAGTCTGTAATCGCGCAGCCTCACGTTGGCAGGCCGAGCAGGGCAAAGAGCTGCCAACCACACAGAGATTCAAGAGGCCTTTCAACACCGAATGTCTCCCATGTCCCAAGATATGTCGGTCACATTACACTGAACCCAAAACCCCCTTGCAACACCCCAGTTCAACCCCGAGCATGAGCTCAGCATGAGCTCAACATGACTAAACAACACTTGACATGAAAGTGCAGATTTTGGATGAGGCCAAAAGCGTCGACCATAAACAGGTTTTACACGGCACAGTAATCGACTTTTAACATTTCTGAATAAAGTGGACTTTGATGCTTCACACCCTCACTCTTCTAAATGTCTGGCGTGCACGATGAAACGGCACATCTTATCCTCTACCTGGAGCCATTTCAAGTCTGCAACGTGCAGACTGAGTGGTTGCAACCATTTGCTCTCAGGTTTCTCAAGACATTAATGTGACTGGCGAGACGTGTGCAGCGGCAGACAGAGCGGTGTTGCAAAATATCTCTGTCATGGTTCGGGCCCTTTGAGATTTGTCTGACGAGAATGCGCAATGGAAAATGCAAATTTCCAGCATAAATCTGAAGAGATGTAACTAATTTACAGCAAAAAAAAATTGCACGTAAACAAACAATTTACTGTTATTACACTCTCTGCACTCCCACACATCTTTGCACTATTGGTACCCTTAACAGACTTCAGTAAGTTTGATGTCGTCTGTGTATGTTTTTTTGTTGTTGTTTTTTTTAAGATTCTGACCTCTGAAACCTACAATAATGTCACAAGTGGGTGAGATAAATCATAGTGTCAAGGAAACTGTTTCATGTTTTGGAGTTTGCTCCTTTTTCAGGACTGATTCAGTTCTGGTTGTCTTGTCTGCCAGCACAGCATGGTTAGCTTAGCGTAGCATTAACAGTAGAAACAGAGGGGAACGACTGGCACCTCTGTTAAGGAAAGTTAAATTTTGCTTACCAGCACTCACAGTTCACTGATTAACGTGTTGTATCTTGTTTTACAGTGGCTTTTGTGCAGGAGTGTTCCTTGGCTGGGCGTAGCAGCTTCATGAAGTCTCTGCTGATTGCCTGGCAACGTCTAAAGCCAAGAAATGATCAGGAGTATTGACAACCGTCTATAAGTTAGTAAATTGTTGTTGTTTTTTTAAACTCATTGGTTTTGCACATATTGGCTAAAAATATAACTTATCACTGAGTGAGATTTACGGTGCTGGACAGCTCATTACCTTAAGACCACTTCCTCTTGTTTTCTGAATTTATGCTAAGCTAAGCATTCAATTTACTGCACAGATACAAGAGCAGGCTAGAATCAATTGTTCTTATCTCCCAAACCATGTTTCCCTAAATGCTGAACCCCTTGTCCTCAACTTGCAGTGTTGACATTCACCTTTTTGGGTTAATATATTTGAACAGCTGTTTACACATTCAACAGTTACAGAGCAACATTATCATTTATTTGCCGTCATGTTTCTGATCACAAGGGGAACATCAATCCAACAGTCACTTTTCTTTTAGGCCTAATTGTGGTCTCTACCAATTTACTCTCAATGCTTCACTGTGTTCACCAGCTGGTCTGTAGATGAGTCTGTCAGCTGTGTGGTTCTCAGCAGGTTGTCCACGCAGAGTTTTTAGGTTTTCTCGGTGGGAACAGCTGCCTGCTGAAATGTTATGCTGCAAGAGTGGGAGAGTGGACCAATACAACAGAGCTGTGGACCAGACACCTGAAGCAGGTGAGCTGGAGGTTTAGGTGGATATTAATGTTCACAATTATGAGTAAATATTCAAGGCATCACACACTTAAACCCTATATAATACAGATTATCTTTGCTTCATGTGTGGACTCAATCAACAGATTAAACGACTAGTAAATATGTAGATTGGTTTGCTGTAAAGAAACAGAATACAAACCCTATTTCCATTCACATTTGCCGTCTGGCCAGCTGTCACCAGTTTGGTTGACCCAGTTAATCTGAGTGGGCTGAGCCACACTGACCAGCACAGCCATTTTGATTTGCAGCCATTTGTATGGGCCATTGTGAGTGAAAACAGAGGAGGACTAGAGCCTCTCACCACCACAGGGCTCATGCAGCACTTTTTTTTATGCAAACTCTCTGCCCTCGGTGTCCTCGCCTCTGCTGCTGCTGCTGCTGCTGCTGCTGCTGCTGGACCAGGGAGCACCAGTTTGTTTGACCGTGTCTGCCCTCCCATCGCTTCCTGGATGCCCTTCATCGCACAATCTCTTAATCACAGCTATGCCTTTGAGAGAGAGAGGGAGGAAGGAAGAGAGAGAGGGAGGAAGAGAGAGAGAGAGAGAGAAAAAAGCCTTTGCGAACGGATTGGCTGCTCTTGGTGGAGCTGTTGCTAAGGGGAGGGTTTCTCTCAGTGATGGATAGATGTGGCAGCTGATGGGGGCCACCGCTCTGAGCAACATATACATCAATGTGATGTTTCATTTATTCTCCGCTGGCATCATGTTCACAGTGACAAAGCTGCAGACACGTATGACTGATAACCGGTCTGAGCCTCCTCCACAGGTTTTAAAGATCATGTCGTCCGGGCCACGAGGGTGTCATTCATTTTTTCCTAACTTTATTGTCCCACCAAAATGAAGTCTTATCACTTTGGATAGGTCAACGCACTTTACAGCTTTTTATGGCCCTTTCAGATTATTAGTGACCTGTGAAAGTGAGTAATTATTAGATTAAGAGGGGAATAACCATAAAAACTGTCTGTGGACTGAAAGCTGTCAGGACTTGACTTTGACATTATGGACACAGTTGTACATTTCACTTTTACCTTGGTGTGTCTTAGGATGATCTAACGAAATGTGCACAAATCTTGTCTGAATCAAATAGAAAACTGTATTGAAAGGCAATTCAGACATTTCTTCATGATGCTAAACTTCTATATCTGCAATCTATGAAACCACACATTTACTTGCCCCAAGAGGCAAACAGTTGCAGGATATATATATAAGTATATACATAAGTATATATAAGTGCTGCAAAACATGGCTGCAGGATAGTTGCAGGATAGATCAGCACAACTGTCTGTTTGCATAAAGGAGCAATGATATGAGTGTAAGGAGAGCCGGGGCCTGCTTTGCAAACACTGCTTTATGTCTTTAACCAAATCCCTCAAACATTATGTAAAGCTGCTAAACTTGCCCTACATCAAAAGAAGGAACTGAGTCTGTTGTAGTTTCCATGTTGTGGCACGTAAAACTGAGTCACCGCACATTCCTGTTCAGGCCTTAAGTGCCTTACTCAAACTTGTATTAGGACAAAAACAGTTTGTTTCTAAGTGAGCTACTTAAAAGGAAATGGCATCAAGACCTCAAGACATCCTTCCTGTTGACAGTGACAAAAAAATTATAAAGCCAGAAAAATAGTTTCCAATTATTTATTTGACTTTTACTGCATTTCTGCATCAATATAAAAATTGTTTTTTGAAATATCCAAGGACAAACAAACGAGCCATTTTCATCATAAATACCTTGAACCATTTAAGCAGACGGACAATGAGGGAGTTAACTGAACAGGGCAAGAGGGAATACAAAAAGTCAAGGCACACCATGTTACAGTAACACCAAGTGGAAAGAGTTGAAACCTCTGCAGATTAAGAGCCCTTCAGCTCAGCATTAAAATATTTAATGTTTAAAAAAAAAAAAAAAAGAAAAACAAGGAGGGACAGAATAACCGGCATTCAATATCTCCTACAGTCAAACCTTTTATTCACAGTCAGACACACCGATCTGATGACAAATTCATGTTCAAATTTGAAATGAAAATGACAAGGAAAAAAAAAGGGATGGCCAAGTTTCTGCATAAATCAGCTGTGCTTCATTTGGACTTGGGAACAGATTCAATTAAACCTCCACTGAACACTAAGTGACAGCAACCACCACGATGAAGAGCAGCGGCTGGCAGGTCGACATGTGCGAGTGTCACTGGTTTCCAGGTACATTTTGTTTACGGGGGAGGAAGAAGAAAAGAAGAAGGGGGAAGTTGGAGTGTCGCTACACAGGAGTGAGAAGTCACAAAGTGGTTGCCCTGGTCAGTTCACTGTCCATTGAGATCTATTAAGAAGAGGTGGGGCCCTTCAACACATCCCATAGTTGGAAGTCAAGCAGTCAGGGTGGGGAGGAGGAGGAGGAGGAGGAGGAGGAGGAGGAGGAGGAGAGGAGGGGGGGTGAGGCAGAGACTTCTATCTCATGAAGTTTCCTCCTCCGATTTCTCTCTTGTACCTGTTGGTGAGGTGGTCTGCTTGGGTCGTGAGCTTGGACAGAACTCCGAACAGTCCCCTGAGGTGATAGTGAAACTGATGCTCCAGGTCCGTGTTGTCGTCGGGGAGCAGACCCCCGGTGACCGGCGGCTGCTGCTCCTCCTGCTTCACCGCCATCTCCAGGAAGCTGGCGCCGCTGCTCATCTCCCTCTTCAGCAGACCCCACTCCATGTCGTTCTTTATGGACTTGAGGAGCAGGTAGTGCTCGTACATGTCCCTCTGCTTGTTGGGGCACGGCGGTTCGTTGTTGTTGTTGTTGTTGTTGGGCTCCACCTGGCTGGCCGCCTGCTCCTCCAGCGGCACGTCTCGCAGCAGGCTGGGCACCATGATGGTCTCGTCCATGTTGTTGGCAGCTGCTATGAAGCGGTGCATGACGTTGATGAGGGAGTGCTTGTTGCTGGCTGAGTCGCTGCTGATTTGCATCATTGTGAAGGCTTTAAGGTTTTTCTTTTTTCTTTGCTTGGTTACAGTGAAGAGCTGGGCAGGTGGCGTTTTTAAGGCAGGGCTGCTTGATGTTTCAGAGGTGGCTGATCTGCAGGAGAGATTGATTTAAGAGACATTAGTAAGCAGGAAAGAGGTGCAGGCAGCAAAAAGGTGCAGACAGTTGGCTCAGATGCTGCAAAAAAGAAAGAAAAAAAGGGTCCTAACACCATCAACTCTCTCTTTCCTGGTCTACACACACACACGGCTTGGTTAAGAAAGAAACCGATTCATATCCTTCCTGCTCCCCCCTCCACCCCACCCCCCCTCTGCCCTCACACAGCACAGCCAGGTTGCAGGAAATATGAAATAGAGGCAGCTCGTTTCATCTCATCCACTGAGCAAAAAACCTGATACTAAATTTCTAAAACCAGGCACACTATACAACAAAACCCCACAATGAACATCTGGACCAGCACCCATCATCGTGCCGCATTGTATTTCCTCAATCTAACCCGTCGATATGACCTTGACTTCCTGCTATTAGAAATAACCCGGAGTGCTCGCTGCAGATGCTTCAGATAAATAAATAAAAAGGAGGAAGCAACTGACCTGAACCACGAGGTAACCTGAGGGAAATCTTTCTTGGCGCGCTGGTTAAATAAACCAAGTCTTCTCAGGCTCCGCACACCACCCGCCGGGAAGGAACATGAAAATTTCCCCGACTGACTGGTAGCTGAACCCTGCCTTTTATACCCGACACGCCGGGTTGGGGTGGAAGAGGAAAAAGATAGAGTCCAGCCCCCTTTGTGTATTTTCTAGAGAGCCAATTGGACCCAATGGGAGATGTAGGCGGGTTCAAACAGCATCTGATCACAATCGGACCAATGAGAAAACGCACCGCAGCTGTCAATCAAATGTACTTTTCTCCGTGGCTTGGCTGTAATTAGCTGCACCCTATTTGCTGCTGCTGCTCATCTTTTCCAGACCGTTAGTAGCCTCGAGGCAGCAGCGCTTCACTTCGCCCCGTGCGAAATCTGCGCAGTTGCGAGGTGTTGCTGCGCGTCGTGCGTCATGCGTCACGGTTTGTCAGATCATCTATGAGTTTAACAGGTGGTTTTTTTTTAAACATCACGCACACCAAGAGACGACTGAAACAACGTGGAGGATGATGTGGTGGAGAAACCAGACGATGCAGCTCGGGTTGGGTTTTCTCGCTTGGATTTTACATCTCCAGTCATTTTGTAAACTGAAGCCGCCCGAGTTTATTACTGCGCAAACACTGACACCTGGTGGTCAGACACCGCCTGTGCAACATTATGTCACGGCCAACCTGAACAAAACAAAAACTGTCAGATGCATATATTTAATGCGCAAGTCTTAAATTATTCTGAAGAGTGTCTTACCGGATGCTTTTAGTTTGAGATTGCTCCCATGTGAAAGAAACAGTGACATCAACTCTTAACACCGAGGTTTTCAGGGCTTCAGAGGTTTATCTGCGTGTAAGAGGAAGTGAGCAGGGGTGCAGACATTTACCGCGACGAGAGTGGCAGCAGGAGCAGCACAGGTGTTTTTAATGAAGCTAATCAGTGATGAGATGCAGCGTCTTTGAGGTCGTTAGTCACACCTGTGACTCTGCTCAATCACAAAACTGAAAGCTATAGATAAATAAATAAATAAATAAATAGCCAAAAACCAACCATCTGCTGATGACTTTGAGCTTTCTTTCAAAAATAGCTTACACATTATTAATTTTATTTTATTTTATTTTATAGGCTACACTCCATTTAAATATCACAGCCTTTGTTATTAAACTTTGAAAGAAGCTCACTTTTCTTTACAGCAGGGGTTTTCAATGTTTTTCAGGCCAAGGACCCCCAAACTGATGGAGAGATGGAGCACAGACCCATATTAATAAGAAATTGTGTATTATATTAAACAGTGCCACGTATAAACGTACCTTGCTATCGTGCATTCAATACTAAGCTATTCAAATAATACACAGGTTCATATATTAATGTTTTTATTTTGTACAGTGAGTGGGGCGGCCATGCCTCTGCCATTTATAAACAGACCTTGTTAACTGATACCAATGCTGATATCAACTATCTATCAATTGCATGATAGTCATGCACACAAGCTATTCAAATTGACCTTTTTATTTGAAGCATAAATGTGGAAACTAAAAGATATAAAAATTGTCTACTCAACCAAAATTTCCACAACCCCCTGCAGCTCCTCCATGGACCTGACCTCTGCCTTACAGTAACAAACACACCATGCTGATGCCCCCTCTCTAAGGCCACTAGACTCCATTTACCACTCTGCCTTCAGTTTTATTGTTTCAGTGCAGATAATAAGGACACCCCCCATTACACCCTTTATGATAAAGATGGTTGGCGTTCCTTGTTTCAGTGATGGTAGAAACACTGGAACGTGTTTATCTACAAAGCTATTAAAGGGAAACGGCCTTCTACTAGGCTATCTCATCCTGGCTGCTTCGGTACTCTGGCCCCTACTTAACACACTCCTATGTGATTGGCTGATGCTTCAGGAAACGCAAAACCACAGCCGATCTAGGAAGGACTGCCTTTGCTGTTAGGGCAGAAATGTAATGGAATAATCTGCAAACGCCAGTGAAAACACATGAAAACACTTCAGCCTCCCTGTAACTCCACAAGCAGGCTACCATCCTCAGTAGGAATGGTCTCGTCCTGCTCCTTTTTTTAATCGTCTGTTTTGAGTTTCATTTGTGTGTTTGTCCTTCCCTCATCCTTCCCTGTGAAATATTTTAACTATAAACAGACTGTTGCTCTTAAACCAAAACCATCCCTGTGTAAACAAAGTGATGAGGGAGAAAGTCCAAGGCCTGTGCAAATATGATATAAAAAATGTATCTGAAACTCATTTTCTTAGTTGCCTTCCACTGCAGGGAAACACTACTGTTTTGTGCTAAAGAGGCTGTAGGGGGCGCTACAGGCCCTTTGCTGCATGTCATCCCTGTAATCCAGCAATCAAAGTACATTAAAAGACAACATCTTCTAAGGGCCGCTGTAATCAAGAGGAATGATTAAAGCAACTGGATCTTGTTTAAGTGCTCATACGGACACTTGATTATTGTTTAAGGACAGACCTGAAAAAAATGTGAACCTGTCCTTTAATTCCATTTTTGGCTTAATTTCAGTGTTTGTTTTATTTATTTTCTTTCACACTGATGTTTTGAGTTAACTTTGACAGTGTTACAATGTATCCTGTCAAAATGGCCACACTGTCTTATTAAGATATTTGATGGTATTCAAAGAGAATACAACTAAAGCAGTACAGTTATGTCATGTTGTGAGGCTTGATTGTAGCACAAAAACTGATGGAGCAGCATGTAGTCGGAAAACTGGCTTAGGGTTGGCTTATACTTGCTATTAAATGTTTTTCTGCATAGTGAGAAACTAAATGCTTTTCACATCTTGTGTTTTGTATTTATCCCTCACAAGGCCCCAAATAGCTGCGTTTTATACCCCTTGCCAAATATCTCCTTCTGCTGTGGAACAAAAAACATCCTGAGCTTCACGCAACTCTTCAGTAAGGATTTTTTTATTTTATTTTTTCAAGTATTTTACATGCATCCACAAAAGAATAACAATTTTAACACTGAAAACTGTGATACAAAGGGTGGCTGGGGCTGCTGTACTTGGCACACACGAACATGGGCTTTTCAACAATACTGGCCAACACAATCGTCAGTAAGGCTCAGCTTCAGAGTCCTTACTGCAGATCACACACTCTTGATTTCAGGGTGGCGACCTCTCGTTCCATATCTCAGGCTAAATTCACCTAGTGTTACAGAGAAGTCGAACGTTTATTGTCTAGCTTATTGTCTAGATTTCATCTGCTATAGACTACATACTAATTATAGCAACATTACAAAATAAGGCAAAGGCATTATACAAAGACAAGAAAGAGGTAGAGTTAATTACCCCAAATGAAAAAGTAACATCTAAGAAACGACATCTATGTCTGATGTAAATTCCCTAATTAAATCCCAGGAGTTAACACTGATCCCTGAATGTCCAGGTCCCTTTTCTCTTCACTAAAACAACGCTGCTGCTATTATCCCTTCTTGTCTTTAACACGATTCCCTTCTGCTTGTTTGTCATTGGTCAGACTGAATAAAAGAGGAAGTGGTGAGTGTTTTTCCCTCTCTAAAATAACAATAACTAAAGACACACACACACATACATAATGTTAAAAATCACAGGAGATTCATTTAACTCAGTTTTCACCAGGAGCTGCCCGTCAGTAACCTGCAAACACAGACAAGAAAAACACAGGTTGTTATGAACCCATTTGCCCATTTGTGTCTGTATTTGAACATTAGACCATTAACTAACTAATGAATTTACCTGTCGTACCTGTGGAAGGTCACTGCTAGACCATCTCGTACTGGTTGTTGGTGATGTACCGAGACAAGCAGCAGGCCAGGAATATCCCAATGAGCTGAGAGGAAATTCAATTAAAATCAATAATGAGTTGTCAAAACACAGATAAAAAAGCTCCCATCAAAACACGACAAACTGAAAGTAACTTTTTCAAAACGCAAACACATGAAATTGTTGGTTGTAAATGTTATCTGAGTCTTCACAGTGACGATTAGGCCCACCTTTGACCTCTTGTGCAGTTTCACAATATGACGCCTGATTATAATCACCATGTTAGAGTTGTTTTTTACATTCATATCATCTTGATTACTGATAATGTTCTCTGTGTTCAGCAAATATTTCACTCTATAAATCCCAACACTGACGGGGCTGAATCATAAATACAGTGCATTTGTTTAGTGTAAAGGCAGAACACGGGTTATGGAGAGTGCTCTGCTATCTACACTTCTATTAATACTTTATGTGCAGTCCAAAGAGTCAATGTGTGAAATACAGACCCCAGAGCATTTTATGTCAACAAGAGCCGAAGTGATTATGTGCACAGTATAAACACAACAGACAGTGGAGTGTCAAGCTCCTCTTTAACGCTGAAGGTAAACAAAGGTTTTGTTTACAAGAAAACTCTGCAGGGAAGCTTTCACTGATTTAAACTGGGGATTTTTTCATACATACTTTCACCATTTTGTATCATTATTTCATAGAAACAGAGAGAGAAGGAGGATGAAATGCAACAAATATCCTTCACCAGACTGTGACTGTGTCTAATGGTGCGTTCATTACAACTTGGAGGTCGGAATTCCCAACTCTGAAATTTCCGACTTCCGACATCATTGCGTTCACGCTGCAGGAACTCGGAAGAGAAAAAACATGGATACCCAAAGGAAGTTTGGCATGTTGTGGCTCATAGCTTAATACGAACAATATATGCAGCAGCAAATTATGTTTATTTTGGAGGCAAATGAAGAGAGAGGAGATGCTGCAGATGAGTGCACATATGGCCTTGATAACAGTTAAACGTTATTTCCATCACATACTAGGACCACAATTCCACACAATACAACAATCACAGCTTAATATAAACGTATTTCATATAGGCTACTGCAAAAAATATGCATTAAAACCTCAACAAATAACTTCAAATTTTATAAATTCTAACCGTTTAGATGAGGGCTGCCATGTTTTGATATTGTCGTGACGTCGGAAAGTCGGAGCTCTGAAATGATACCCGAGTTTCCGACCTGTAATTTCCGAGTTCAACGCCGTTCAATTCATTTTTTTTTTTACAACTCGGAGCTTGTTTTTTTCTGACTTCCGAGTTGTCTTGAACGCAGCATTATATCCCTTAGCCATCAAGTGACTAAAAGAGGGATTTCTTATTTTCTGCCTTTTTGCACATTCATATACAGTACACTGCCCAAGACAGATGTTGCAGGGTGATCTGTCCAGATGTCACCACACTAGACTGTCTCTGTGTCACTGCATCGCTACAAAAACTTAACCCGATGGCTCCGTTTGTTCTGAGACAAAAACATGGGAGAGAGCGGCCTGACGTGATGTACCTGGAAAAATGCAATCCCAAAGGAGATCCCTGCAATGATTCCCAGGTTGGCCTCCATCACATGGCTCACCAATGCAAAGCAGCCCTGCGCCGCAGAAAAACAAAGGGTTATGGAGAGGCTGAGCGGTGTCGTTCACACACGTATCTTTACAATATGGCAGGAAGTGAACTCACCGTCGTGTACACCTCTTGCGCAGCCTTGTCCATGTCTTTGAGGGTCTCCTCCGAGCACTTGGCGTTTTCTTTACAGCAGCTGGCAGGGATGCCCTTCTCTTGGAAATACTTTGTGTCTCTCCAGTCGGTGAAGTTTTTCACCCCACAGCAATGCAGCTACAGAGAACAGAGTCTATGGTCTTTATTCAGCAGAAAACTGGGTCAAAAATGTGAAGAAAAAAACAAAAAAAAAACAGCTGGGTGTCGGTTTTCTTGCAATAGCATGAGTGATGTCACTGCAGATGTTTTGGGAGATTAAGAAAAACACCTGCAGTGACAAGATCCTGAAAATCTTAAATCAACAGAGAAACAGTGCAGCACTGCTTCGCTGCACTTCACTGTTTAGTTACCCTTTAAAATGTTCTTATATAAACACAAGTTCTTTGATTTGCGCAGCGGGACACAAACAAAGTCAGATTAAAAAACGACACCATTAGTGCAGCAGAAAAACCTCCAACTTACAGTTCTCTGGATGGTGTCAACTGCGTTTCTGCCGTCGGTGCTGTTGTAGGTGTTCACAGCATTGTCATAGGCGTTTCCTAGTTTGGCTTTGATCTGGTGCAAGCAAAACAACATGGGAGATATTTTAGTGAGCTGATGCGATCCCTCTGTGATATATATCTGAATGTTGCTGCACCAGAAACACACCTCGTGTCTGAAGATGAAGCCTGAGATGCCTGCAACCAGCTCAGCCAGGAACACCAAGGTCAAAAACATGGCATACTGCAGGAGAAGAACAAGAGGAGGAGAGGGAGTTACACACAGGGAGACTCTGAGGGGAATATTTCAGGGGGCGTTTGTTTGTGTCGTGTGGTCCTTCACTGACCAGTTTCAGCATCCATGGGCTGCCGCGGCACGTAGCGAAGCAACCGAACAGTCCGAAAATAACGATGGTGGCTCCGGTCCCGATGAGGACATATGGTGCATTGGTGCTCTCGTCAGACGCCAGGGAGAAATAGGCCTCCAGGCTCACCTTCCCCCACACCCCGACCGCCAGCAGGATCACGCCTGTGAACTGAAGGAGACAGCGGGGCGAGGAGTCAGCTCCAGCATCAAAGAGCCTCAGAGAGAAAGATGATGAGGGGTTTTTTTTCACAGGCTGTGTCTCACTAAAAAACCCGAAGATTAAAGGCTCAAACCCACGTTCTTCGTGACCCCACTGGTTAAAACAGCATTGACTCACTTTCAATTATAAAATCTAAAGTCTCCAGGTTTGTTTTCAGTGACTCCCACTCCCAGTAACAAAAACAAAGAATCATTTCATTAAGTAAGACACATGTCGCCATTCTCTGACATTTTAATACAAGAAAATATCAAGATGATCATTTGATAATCAAAAAAGGATAATCAGCTACAGCGCTCAGATAATTACATTGGTCTGCAACTTTGATGATATTCTTTGATTGAAAATGCAAAATATTTGCTGGTTCAAAGTTCTTAAATGTGCAAAATTGGTGGTTCTCTTTGTCATACATACTATATAACAATATAATCAATTTAATACGTTTGGATCTGGACGTGTGGACAAAACAAGCGATTTGAAGACTTCCTGTTATGCCATTTTCTGAGATTTTATCAACCAAACAAATACACAAATCAAGAAAATACACATCAGCTCATTTGATAATGAAAATAATCATTAAAATGTGATCCTGTAATTAAAATCCAAGCCAGTTAACTCTTTCCATCATATTCAGTGGAAACGTTCGGCGTCAGGCACCAAGCACTCAGCCTCCTAACACAGGTCTAAAAATATGAACTTAAATGTTATGTACTGAGCAGCTCCTCAGACAGACCGGCAATTTGTACTAAATCTGGCAAATATCAGGGTTTAATTAAGAGCCATGATGGGCAGAGTCCAGGAAAGACACAATTTCCATTATTGATTTCCTTCATTAAATCTCCACTGTTCCCCGGAGGACATGCAGATGAAGGGAAACAGATGAGTTAGAGGAGGACATTTAAGCTCCGAGACAAGATGTGCAATGAGTCTATATTATTACTCACTATCACCATTACATATTTACTCTACTCCCCTTCCACTGTCAGTCAAAATATCCATGATAAATGTGCTGCACATCGTTCATTGGTCTGTCAAATTATAATAAAAACACACCTGGGACACCTCACTAGCTTCGGCCTGTGGTTCATTCGTCTCAGCGTCTTCTCCTTTAAAACTGCCCACACAAGTCATTAGCCTGAGGGGAGGCATCGGCTCCACCAGCAAAGAGCAATAAATTGTTAGATAAAAGCACTGACCTGAACTCTGTGTTAGCAGCGGCGGCCTGAGACTGAGACGGCTGTTTATTCGGTGCAAAGATTAATGGGGGAAGCAACAAGAAGTGCTTATTTTCTTCGGAAAACAAGCTTATGTTTATTTTCCCTCCTTGTAATTGGAGCTGCAACTAGCAGTTATTTTCATCATCAGTTACCCTAATGATTATTGTCATAGTTAATTGTTTTTGTGAGTAGACTATCAGAAAACAGCAGAAACATTAATTACAGATTCCTGCAGCTCAAAGTCTTGGATCCACAATGCTGATTTCATACTAAGAACAGGGAGAAATCCAAACAGCACTTTGATAATCAATCAATCTTAACCAACCAAGCAAAGTCCATTTACCAAACATCCCTTTGTGTGATATTAAACCTGAATAAAGAACAAGACCTTTGTAGGTGTCATTTTACTGGTATTTTCACCAACATCTTTTGAAATTTATACTTTCAAACTGAACAATTAATCAACTAATTGAGGAAATAATTATCAGAATCATTTATAAAAGACAAAAGAAATGTTACTTCAAGCCCTAGGCTACTTCACTTCCTCCCAACTGAGAGAGGTCCAGGATTTTTCTTCATCATTTTGAGGAAATGTGGAATGTGCCTCCAGGCCAACATACAACTCATGAACAAGGACATATGGAGAACAAAGTTTCCAATAAAAGCCTATTTATGAATTATTTAACTTCAGCCTCTCTGGTTTTGCCACTTCAAAATTACATAGCTAGGCTACAGTATGAGAATTAGCCAGCAACTATGAAAGGAAAAATAATACATGTGATATGGTTTCCTTATAATTTTATGACAGTGAATTTATATGGGGCCTTTTTTTTATGGTGCATTTGCTATTAGGCTATAAATATTCTGCAGTTAAGTAAATTGGATTTTCATGTCATGTTATAGAATCATTCTATAGAAATCATCATTTTATAGAAATAAAGTTTTATTAATACAATGATGTTTTCAATAGTATTGGTTTTACTCCAACACAATCCAAAGTAATGAATAATGAAAGATACCAATGACAACAACATAGAGAGAGATCAATGCAAGATCAATAGACTTCGGTTGATTGAACGATTATTCACTGCAATTGTACTACTACGCACTGTAAAACAACAGAATAACCTCCAGTGGGTAATGTTACACCTCTAACAGCTGCACCGAGAGAGACTTTGGTGAACATCTGCCTGTTTTCTTTAGGACACGTAGGTGAAAACGCTGATAACCTCTTTTTTTTTTTCTCTCTCCCCCTGAACAGCACAAACATTCTGCCTCGACGTCTCCAACGGTCGCTACGTACGTTCTCAACAAGTGGTTCTTTACGTCAACGGCCAAAGAACTCTGGGCTACGGTCGCGTGCGTGGACGTTAACTCGGTTTAGTTCCCTAGCTGTCTGTCACGGTTTGTCCCGGTTTGAGCCCTGTTGTTGGCAGCAGCGACGCCGCTTTTAGCCCATTGTTGCTTCTTTAGCTTGTTGCCCCCCCCCCCCGTCCTCCTCCGCCTTCAGGCTGCTACTCACCCAGAATATGAGGCTGTAGGAGATGAGGAAAGTCTTGAGGCAGGTAATCACCGGCTTCGTCTGAAGCCGTCGAGACGGCGGCGACATGGCGGGTGGTTTTTACTTGGAGCTGAGGGGGGAAAAGGGGAGAAAAGTTCACTTCACTGCGCCTCGGAAGGGAGAGGAGGAGGAAAAAAAAACTTCGGGATAAACCCAAGGAGAGAGGGGGAAGTGTCGTCACTAACCCAGATTCACTTTCCTGAGGGGATGAACAGATTTGCTCGGTCCGGACCAGAGTGAGTCTGGTCAGCAGCAACTCTGAAATCACACCACAAGCAGGCACGGCGTTTCAAAATAAAACACAAAGGGAGCATAATGTAAAACTACTAAACTAAAGAAGGCTGTTTTGTGAGGTGGTATGTTTGTTTGTCTGATCCTAAAATCCAAGAGTAGGTTGTAACATAACAATCCTGCATGAGGCGTAGGCTATATCATACTAATTAAAGCAGAAGTAAGCGATCCGGTCGTTTTGACTAACTTCCTGTCAGCCGATGGAGTTAGCAGTCCCCACCCTCGTCCCTACGTCACCACATTCACGCACATCCCTTGGCTGCACACACACAGAGGACCGCCCCTTTATGCCGTTCTCTCTCCTCATTGGATAAAGGTTGTAGGATACAAGAAGTTTTCTCCTGGGCTTACAGCAGAGCAGAGTGACTGACAGACCCGTGTTTCAGACCAAACACTCTATATAAGTGATTGCTGTCGGAAGATATAACTATTTAAGACTTATATTAACACAAACATTCTGCTTACTTTGCTTTAAATCATTGATATATAAATAATGAAATGCTCATTTAGAGGTTGCAGTTTGGGGTTTTGTGTTTTTGTCCTCTAAATTTACATCAGTGGAGGAACATAACACTAGAGAAACACATATAATGAAATATAAGGAAATATATTTAGACTAGCTTATCTATAATAATGAGTAATGAAAACATTTTGTGACTTAAAATCAGATTTGTTTAACATAGTGAAAATTGTGAGAGAGAATAAAAAGAAAAAAATATCTTAATTAAAAAATATATTATTTAGTTTTTCTATCCTTAAATATTGAAATGAAAGATGACTCTTTTTGACAGGCCTTTTTTTCTCATTAACCCTACCCTTGTTTGTTTGAATTATAAAATCCACAGTCTTGAAGTCAGGTTTTACATTCATTGACTTTACAAAATGAGACAAACTGACTGACATTCAGACAGGTAAACTACGACCTTGTGGTGGACACATGTCACCACTCTCTGACATTTTTAATATTAAAAAAAAAAAAATCTAAAACTGATTATTTGATGCTTTAAAAACAAAACAACTTTATCTAACTTTATGCTTTTATTTTGAAGGCAGCGGGGCTACTTCCTGCCTCATGGTGTCCTACTTGACAATCAGAGGTGACACGGTTATTTGGACCGAATTACATCAACTGGGCAAATACAGTTGTCACAGTATGGCACAGTGACGGGCATGTAAAGATAAAGAAGGATCTATCTTTTCAATTTAATTTTCACTCAACCTTTTCTGTTGTAAAATGTAAGTGGACGTCAGAAACATCATAGTCTACAATAAACCGACACAGTGAATTAGTGATTAAAAAGGGGGGAAAAAAGAAGAGTTAGTGAATAAATTATTCAACATAGTCCAAATAGTTAAGAGAGGAGGATAAAGTTTCCATAAGATATGAAGGAATAAATCACCATAAAGTGAGTAGGTGAGTGAAAATCAAAAGTGTTGAAAAGCCAGCAGCACTAATCCCATCAGTTCATACAGGCTTCAAGAGGGAATGGGTCTGTTTGATTTGTGGTTTATGTAAAGCTTAACTCACTTCTCAGGCCTGTGAGTCATTTGAAGGGGTGGGTTCAAAATGCCCCAGCAGCAGCGGTGGGAGGAATCACACACATGAGAGGTCCGGTAGTGCCACCAAGTGGTTTTTCACTCTGATGCTGAGAGAGAAAGATCTTTTCTTCCCCTCACGTAAGTGACTGCGGAGAGTCTGGATTGACGGGAGCGCTCATTGTCCTCAGCAGAGATAATGAAATGTTTTGTTAAAGCGGTTTCTCATATTAGTTGTTAACTCTCTCCTGGATTATAACTTTGTACTTTGTCTTTCTTTTTTTCTTTTTGTTGGACTCTGGGATCTGAACCAAAATCCCGCAAGAAAAGTTGCTTTTCCAGGAGGGTCATCTTTGAGTTTCTGACATGCCCCCCAGCCGCATCGTTGTTTTTACTTTATTCTTCTCAGGTGAGTTCAGAGGTCTTAACTTAACAACTGAAGTAAGAACAATCATTCAAAGTGTTTTTGGCCTTTTGTGAATTCATCCAGGTATTGACATGTCATTGGATTCCTCTAGCTACTCGGACCCTTTCTATGAACTCCACTACTGCAGTCACTGAAAATGTTGCTTTAAAGTAGCCTACTGTGAAATTTTCTCAATGCAAAGCAAAAAAATTACCTTTTATTGTAATATTCACATAGTATATTATTTGATCATGCTAAAAGGTGCATGTCGAGGCAATATGTTTTAATATAAAGCTACATCTTAATGTATAATTCACATTCAATTTACAATTTGTTTTGGACTGTAAAGTGTAAAAGCATAGTGAAATTACTCAATTTCATCAGTTTTGTCATCCAATACTATGAAAAGCAGCAAATTCTCTTTTTAAAAATATTTTAAATAACTTATCAAATTAGTTTTAATGTAAACTTCCTGTCAATCAACTAATAAATGTAATCTGTAGAAATATTTTCTCATTAAGTGTAAAATCTGAATTTGTAACTGTAACACCACCTCTACAGATGAATGTAGTGCAGTAAAAAGTGAAGTGTAATTAGACAAAAGTGTAAACTGGCACCAAATGGAAGTACTAATAATACCGACATAATATATAATAGCCTTTGTATTGATAGAGATGGGTGAAGACATTCCACCGCCCTTCCCTGCAGTTTGGAAATACCTTCATCTTAGCAGTAATAAGAGCTGTATTAGATGCAGATGTGCAGAATTTCTGAGGTGAATGGATGAATGCAAACGAAGCCTGTTCCCCCCTCCAGGGATGAGGAGCTGGGATACAGCTCGTCCACAACAACAACAACTCCCAACATGCAACTGGCCACAGTCCAGTTAAAATGAATTCAAAATAAACACACTGTAGCTGTAGCTGAGCTGAACTTCCCTCCGCTTTGCTGACCAGGCAGTTTAATTACAACTCGGCTCCAATCACTGGCAGTTAATTATCATGGAGTCCCCCCTCTGGGCCGAGTGTGCTCAAGCCTTCATTTAATCCTGCAAGATAATGACGTGACCTGAGATCCACCCGGCGGGCACACAAGCTCAGGCGATAATGTGGAGTGATTGAAAGGACGCTGGCCCATTATCTCAGCTTTGTCATTAAGAGATGAGACCTCAAACAGACAACATTTTTGTCAGAGCTACACACACCTTCCTCTGGTGTGAGTCACCGCTGCTGCATGGGCTCAGCGTGCCGGCGGTGTGAGCGTGTCTGTGCTAAACTCAGAGCTGATTGGTTCCCTGTGCACAGTGTGTGTCAGTGTCTTGGTATTCTGCACACAAGTGTATGACTTTTAAATATTAAGTACAGACTGAGACAAATAACCCATAACCGTAATGCATCTTCACGAGCTTTAGTGCAGTAAAACACCTTAAATCTATATTAAAAATTGTACTTGATCACATTCCACCACTGCAGCACTTTCATGTGCATGTGTTATGAATAATTCTTAATCACCATGCACAAGATGGTGCATGCCGTCAATAGAGCGTCTGAAGTAAAGTCTGCCGTCTGTCTGTACTTCAGCCCTGCAGTGTGGACCATCGGACAGCTGAGCTGAGCTTGTTTATTTCCTCTGTGACTAATTCTGTGTAAGGGGTACTGGGCGAGCGGTACTGACTGGAACATTGGGCTCATTATGAGGAAAATGCTGATGATAGTATTAACCCACACATCACTGGAACAATCTGGAGCAGCCCCCACTGCAGAGAGGCCGAAATATGAAGCGCTGTTATTAATAGAAACTGTGTTAAAGTGAATTTTAATTTGGTTGAGGGGGAAACTGTGCCAGAAAACATACAAAAGAAAAAGAGAAACGAGCTGAGGCAAAGGAAGCAGCACAGGAACTGACTGGAGACGGGGGGCGGAGGTTGACAAACTGGAAAGTTTGGCACTCAGCTCTAAACATGGAGTCATTTGCCGGATTTCAAAAGGCATACAGTAAATGTGCCTGAACCACAACTGCTGAGAGCGGAGGATGACAGGGAAAAGGATTTATTGTGCAGAAAAGCTCATTCAAAGGAAAAAAAAATTCAGAATCCAGGCCAAAGTACAGTACACTAACCACTGCCGCTTTTTTTTTTTTTTGGTTTGTTTTTACATGGAAAGAGATGAGTAAGAGGGACCATCTCCAAACGAGTAATGAAAACATGCAGTGTGTCCTGATTTGTGGTGAAATTTATTGTTTATTGAAGTAGAGGTTTCATAATAAAATGAGGCCAAGGAACCACTGCAACATGAAGTTGAACATGTTGTCTCTGTGCTCACATCAACTCTACTTCCTGTCCCTTCTGCACAATCTCTTCTCTATTTGCAAGATTTCCATGTTTGCTCTCAGGTTAAAGGCCGTGTAGAGTTTCCATTACAGTCTATGATTGCAAAACCAGTTGTCTATGGACAGGAATGTTATTGAGCTTGTGTCAAAGGAAACCTGGGAAAGATGTTATGGGAATAAGAAGGTGAAGGGGAGAATGATTTGCATGTCTGCCTGCCTCTCTATGACCTACATATGTATAACATGTATCATATGTGGCTATACTATAGCCTACACATATACAGTACTAGGTGACCCTCCAGATATAGAAGGAAGTTTAATGTTTGACTGACCAGAGAAGTATGTTTGACATCTGACATCTTGGTCACATAAAACAAGAAGTTCAAGTTTTGTTGACGGGCTGTTCCACCATGTCTGACTTTGCTCTTTGTTGTTTCAGCTGCTTCGTCTACCACGGTATATGACGGCTACAGTGAGTATACACAAGAAGACTATGCTCCTCATCTAGACTACAAAGGTGTGTATATGAAAAACACACACACTGATATAAACAGTACCATCAGATGACTGTTATGATGTAAACATAAATCCAACCATCTGTTGATCTTCACTGAGACATTATAGCCTGCAGTTTGGAAACTATGATTGCAACTTCTGCATTTTGTTCTGGTTATATAACATTTGACCTGGTTTTCTCTGTGAAGTTAACTTATTTATATTTATAATAATAACATTTTATGTAGTGATATAACCTTGATATAAAATTACATATACACTGAGCAATGTAAGTACCTCAATTTTTTACTTTTAGTGCCTCAATCACACCGTTTTGTGTTTGTTCATACTTCAAAAACAGATCCTCACTGGTGTCACACTCCGAGACTGACCAATGGGGAGGTGGTCTGCCACTCTCCTCGAGGACCGGCCTACAGGAGCACACTGGGCACTCGCTGTGAGATGAGCTGCGACCGAGGATACCGACTGGTGGGGAGGAGCTCGATCCAGTGCCTCGCCAGCCGCCGCTGGTCCGGGACAGCCTACTGCCGCAGTATGTGGGAAAAAACTAAGCTCCCATATGAAGTCACAGTTTTACTTTTTTTTTTAGAGTTTTCTTATTTTCATTATCTGTGTATCCAGTCTTTCACGGTTTATTCCTATTGAGCTTCTTGTTGTTTGAAAATTACATTAGAAACACATCAATGAGCCACACATGCTCCTCCCTTGTAGTTCTTTGAGTGATTATTTACCTGTGTTTCAGTATCGTTGGGTAAAAGCTACTGTACCCTGGAAATTATTTAACGTTTTTAAAAATATTAAAGTATAAATGAGTGAATGAGCCTGTGGTTGAGACAGACAGCACTGAGAGATGGACTGACACATTGTTGGTTGGAGTCTTTTTGGTCTTTTGTGTGGGATCTGCCACAGCCTCTGCCTTTAAGATTCATACAGACCCTCTGATTGTGTCCCCAGTTAAGCGTTGCCATGTGCTGCCCCTCATCCCGCACGGCAGATACACCTGCACTCACGGCTTCATGGTGGACTCCAGGTGTCAGTTCACCTGCGACGCCGGCTATCGCATTGAGGGGGAACACTCGCGTATCTGTCAGCACAGCGCCTCGTGGAGCGGAGGCCAGCCGATTTGTTCAGGTTTTTTCAGCGTCTTCTTTTTGCAAATACATGTAAAAGCTCACCAGATGTTCAAACTCAGAGAGCATGGACCTAAATCCAGTCCATCTGTGTTGCCGTCCAGTTTTCCATTATTCTTTCACATCTTTCTCTCTGTCCACTCATCTAAAAACAAGCATATTTCCTTTCTCCTCTATCCTTTGGACTGAATCCTAACCAGGCACTGTTGTCTTTCAGTCTTCAAATTCAGCTCAAACCAACTTCCTCTAATATCCCCAGTATTGTTTTTAAGCTTCCTGCTGTTTATTTCAGATACTGATCCCCCAAAGATCAAGTGTCCCCCGTCCAGACTCAAGGTCGCCGAGCCTGGAAAACTCACTGCCAGGGTAACGTGGGATCCCCCCGCTGCCAAAGACACTGCTGATAAATCACTCCAGTATGTCACTTCAAGCCATTGCCTTGTTTTCCTGTTTACTTTGAAACTGGATTAAACCTTTGTTCATCACTTGTGTCTCTGTAGTGTGATATTAGTGGGCCAGGAGTCTGGCACCGACTTCAACGAGGGAGTGAGTATTGTCCGGTATAAAGTGTACGATCAAGCCAGGAACAGAGCCGCCTGCAAGTTTATTGTCCGTGTTGAGGGTGAGCTGACAAGTCTGCATTTTTTGATTTATGATATTGAAATGAAATTAAGACATCGTTATAACTTACAGCAGTTTTTATGTCCACTGGGTTCCCTTTGCAGTAAAAAGATGCCCAGAGCTACCTCCACCTCTGCATGGATACGTCACCTGCTCCTCTGATGGAAACAACTACGGTGCAACATGTGAATACCACTGTGATGGAGGATACGAGCGGAGGGGGGTGTCTAGTCGCGTCTGCCAGTTCAACCGCAGCTGGGGCGGACAGGCTGCCCAGTGTATTCGTAAGTATGGAGTCCACATAAACATGCACGGTAGCGACATACCTGCCTTTACTTTGGTGGAAAAATACAGCAATGTGAAGACACATTGTACCGTTACAACCACCAGTCCTGCATTCAAAGACAGTTGGCCCCTGTGACTGATAAATGATTATAGGATACCTTACTGTTTACTGTTATGGACCAGGTGCTGCCAGTTTTAACTACATAATATACAGTTATGTAATTCAGTGATTCCCAACCTAGCAGTCAGGACACTCAAAAGGATTAAAAAAAATACATTTGGGGGGTTGGGAAACACACAAAGAAGTAGCAGAAAAGAACAAGAAACAAACATATTACATGTGTATTATTTAAAAAAACAAAACAAAAAAAACAGTTATTCACATGAAACAACCTTAAAAGTTCAGATGAGAACCTCTTTAGTCTTTACAAATACATTATATTCTTTAAACTTACCTAGTAACTATTACAGTTGGATCCAAAAACACTGACTTTATTAAATGAAAAGTAACACTGTATTAACAACTGAAGAAAGGCTCCTATGAAGATCATGGTTAGATTCTGGAAGGAAATATCCCTCACTTTATGTGACATCCCAGTCCTCCATGCCTTGTTTATAGACAACTCCTCTTTAGATGTATCTGTGCAGCATGTGGGCCAGTCTCACTGCAGCCAAGAAAATGCCGGCCCTCAGGTGGCGACCGGCGACCGCCACATCCTTTGGCTTGGCAGCGGTGGGCCAACTCATTTCTTGAAATTGTCTTGATGGAGTGGTCCGATGGTCCGTGTACATGGGGCCAGCCATAAGACTCTGCAGGCGTGGGAAGCAGTACATGAGTTAGTTAAGGAGAGGATGTAGCATATTAGTGTATTTTTTATTGCGGGGGGAGAGATCCTCGGTGGGAGGTTCATAGGCAGGGAGTCGCCATAGGGAGGGTGGCAAGGAAATAGGGGTTTTACTATTGTTACCTTCCTGCAAATGTACAAGTTAATTTGTGTCTGTTTGCACTTATGTGGGGAGGGTGAAAAAGGGGGAAACTATGTATATGGTGTGTGTACTGTATATGTACATATATTGTACATTCCTATATAAAAAAATGGATTAAAACAAAACTGAAGAAAGGCACATTATTAAGTTTCTGAATTTAGTTTTTCAACAAAATGTGTGTCCAGGACCACAGCTGTGGATGTAATGCAGTGATGTAGAAGGTCCGTATTTGTACAGTACATAACAGTGTTCATGATGTATTTAAGAGGGTGTATGTACATGTGTGTGCAGTGTGAGTTCATTATGATCTTTCTATTTGTAGCAATGGAGATTAAATCAGATGTAAAGACAGCCGGGGCCCTCCTGGATCAGTTCTACGAGAAGAGGAGGCTGCTGATCATGTCTGCCCCCAACATCTCTGACCCGGACTACCAACTGCAGAACATCATGATCCAGGTGAGGAAACCCTTCTGCTGCTGTTGAACTAACACATCTCCTCCCTCAACAAACAACAGGAACCTCAAAATCTGTTGCATCTTTGTCTTGCTTTCTCCCAGAAAGCAGACTGTGGGTTAGACCTGCGACACGTTACCTTGATCGAGCTCCTGGGCTCCCCGCCACGCGAGACGGGCCGCATTAAAGAAAGCCTGCTTCAATCTGAGGTCATTGAGGGTCTGAGGTAAGAGTGAGATACTTCATCACTTAGTTATTCAGCAGTTTTATGGCTCTTTCTAGGGGATAAAAGTTAATTGAGTCGAAAAATTCCACCCTGAACTGGCACCCATTCACATTCACAGTATGAGGCTGTTTCTCCTCTCTCTATTTAAATGTCAAGAGCCTCCAAATAAAAAGGGGGGTTACTTTGATGTTGAAAGGAAAAAAGATTATCAGTGTTAAAGATAGTAGCATAATAATTCCAGGGGAGGAGTAATTGGATTTTGACATTTGTAAACATCTGGCTTTGATTCCCATGAGAATCAACGATACTAAAAGAATCTGCCATTCTGCACCAGACACAGACACAGATGCAATCATGTACATGCTAATTCGTCTTCAAAGACGGAAAAGATATAGATTTTTTTTTCCCCCAGCTGTGCAGTTTTCTGTAAGGGGGCACAGCTCACTTTTTCCAGCCTGGAAAATCTCTTCCTAACTTTCAGTCTCGACACTGAAACACAAATCCCACTGCTGAGTCAGTGCAGCAGCGTGAGGCACATTCTTTGAGTGTGGGACAAAGCACTTGTGGAAAAAGTACAGTAGGCAGAGGAAATTTAACTAGAAGTAGAAGAGAGACATGTGTGTGTCTGGAATAAAGTGACATTCTGCGGGGCTTATTGTCAAAAAAAAAATTACTGATACATCACACAATCACAAGAAAGCTCTGGTAGCCAGCAGCCGTCAGATTAAAGCTGTGGTAATCAATACTTTTTACATTACCAATGGATCAAATGACACAGTGGAGCACTTAGCAGCTGGATAGTCAGTGGAGAGAGACTGAATATCTTGTTGGGTGACCATTAATAGCTGAATTAAGATTTCAATTTTCCTCCCGGGGATGAATAAAGTATTTTTCTTCTTCTGAATTGAATTGATATAGCTCACATATCATTCATCAGGGTTGTACTGACCCCTCCTCCAGAACATGCAATACGAATACGAATACAAATATGAATACCAATGACTTAATCTTCTGTATCTCTCTGTCCTGCAACAAAGAGAGAGGAGCTGTCCACCACCATTACTTCTTTGGTCCATCAAGGTTTTATGCAGTGGAAAAAATAAATAGTAAATCAGAATCTACAGAGACAAGAAAGATGACAAAGCTATAGACAGACGTAGTCATATATTCAACATGTAAGAAGAATATGACAGAGCAACTTACAGGTTCCACCAGACAGACATCATAATCAGTGAAACCTAAATAACTCCACAAGCTTAGTAGCATGTCCTCAAGACAAAATAAACTCATAGGGAGATTATATGTCACTGCTGTGTTTACGTCATGCTCCACTGCCATCTAGTGGTCAAACTTTAAAGCAGCGTGACACAATACTAACATATCAATCAACTTTCATGTTGATTATTTATTTATATATTAGGTATATTTTTGGGGCTTTTTGCCTTTAATGGATAGTATAGTTGAGACAGATAAGAAATGGGGAGGCAGATAGAGGGGGAATGACATGCAGCAAAGGGGGATCGGGATTCGATACGGGGCTGGCTGTGGCGAGGACTATAGCCTCTGTATATGAGACTGAGATAAACGACGCTCCAGATATGTTTATTTTAAACAGTTTCCAGTCCTGTTTCTTCCCACCTGAGGAATTTCAGTCCAATAACCACCGTCTTTCTGCTTCTGTTTTGGCCTCCACCAACTTGACAGAAATGTCTCACTCTTTGGCCACTACGTGCTCCACTGTGTTCAGCACCCGTCTCTACCAGTGTTACTATAAGGCACAGGGCTGAACACTGATTATAAAAATCCTAGTTATAGCCACTTAAATATTAAGGTGTGAGGTAAAGTATTAAATGCTGCATTGTGTTTCTCTGCAGACAAATATTCAGGATTTCCAGATCCTACTTCAGCATGGTGCTGCTGGACAAGCGCGGACTGGACCGAGAGCGCTTCATTACCCCGATGGCGTCGGATGAGCTGTTCTCCTCCATCGACAGCTTCCTGCTGGATGAAGAGGAACGAGAGAGGCTCGAGCTCCACAGAGATTTCTGTGACTAATTTAATAAACCCTTCTGGTTGCCACAGTGATAAACTCATCAGTATTACTATCGCAAGATGTGGAAGGACAAACAATTAAGAAGCCAGGTCCAGAGGAACATGAGGAGGGAAACGAGGACAAGGAGGCAGCTCCTCGCGTTAAATGTGATCAATTATACAACGCTGAAGTGACGGCGCTGTTTTCTCTCTAGCAGATCATCAGCTGAGGAGCATGGAGGCTGCCGCAGATACAGAAAACAGAGCAGACAAGGTTTAGGTAGATACGTAGTAACAGCACATCTGATATTTAGTGACAATGAACAACCAGCGCTACTACAGACTACTGAGAGGCAACTGATTGGACAGATAAGTTAAGAGTCCAGATGGTATTTAAGTGGAATATAGAGCTGAGGCAATCAATCATGGCTTTGGTTTAGTCAATGTTTATTGGGTGAACAGAACTCTGATCACACGCCAGTGAGGAGTTAAGAGTTATAAATCTACATTTATATCTAAAAATAGACACATTTAATAATTTCAAATAGAGATTCTTATTCAACTTGTTATAAATATAATATTACATGATAGCATTGTGGTAAAAATACAGTGGTGGAGATTAAGCCGAGCACAATTTGTTGAATGTAACACATGAAATTCTGTGTAACATCATAAAGACCTGTTTCCTCATGTGCCGGTTACACGTTTAAGAACAAGGACCACTGATACAGTTTGTGTGCTAAGTGCTGTGCATGATTTTTAAATTGCAAATATATATATACAGCCTGAATTTCAAAAACATAAATGACTGCGTCAGTGCTTTTAAAATGTAAGAGCTTAGTGTTTGTATGCTTTGGCACATTTTCAGCAGTAACACCAGTCTGCAGTGTGTGTGTGTGTGTGGGGGAGAGAGGCAGGTGTGAGCAGATGTTTAACATTCAGCAGGCTGCGTCCCATCGTTTTTTTCCAGCCCAGTTTTTAGCTGAAACCATTCCCACTTCTGTTATGACGAAAGCCTCGACCCAAACGCTCACCCCTCGTACGGGAAGTGGGCGGTGGTTCATCTCGTCTGGGTTGATAAAAAAACGAAACAAGCCAGAAGGCCAGGAAACTAAGAGCCTGATTACAGCCAATCAGCCGCGAGTCTGCTCACTTCAGTACATGGGCTTCTGCCGAGATAAGCTTTTAAAATAAAAATGAATCAACAATCTTATATGCGTCTCAGAGGACACAGCTTCTCCCCGTTACAGTGTCTTTTCTGTGAAGGTCCAGGCCTGCGCAGCTGTCCTCATTTGCCCTTCGCCTTCCCCATGGTGGATCGCAGTGGAAGAGTGCCCTCTGCCCATGAGTCGGGGTACTGCATCATCTTCTCCCACAGACTGACCTCCTCTCCCACCGAGTCCATTTCCATTTCCTCCTTGCCTATTTTAACGGTGCCTGCAGGGGGGAAGATTGCACAGTGAATGCAAAATTAGCGCAGAGTCTGTTATTATTAATGATGCCAAATTCCTTCAACACTCCTAATTGTCACACTGAGGGGAAGAGGCATGGACGGACGCCTTGTGGGCACTTCGGCAGTAAAATAAAATTAAGCATGACTTCCTCATAAAGGCTTTTATGCCTTGGCAATGAAACTATTTAAACTTGAACAGGAAAGCCACGGTGTTACTTTCTCTTTTCATGGAGATTAATTAAACTCACCTCCAAAGTTACAGAGTTAGGAGAGCAGCATAAAAACAGTCAAAAACCGGATCCAAACACTGGATTGAAATTAAAAAAGGGCAGGTTCACAGTTTTTCAAGTCCGCTTTAAAACCATAGTCAGATAACTCAGATGGCTAGATAGTGATAGACTATCAAAGTGGATTTCTACTCTGAAGTCGTTTGAAGACTTTTGTGTTTCACTGTTTTGTGGGGACTCTGTCAAATGAAGTGAGTAACTCCTGAAGTCACAGCGTTTTTAGTACAAACTCAGACAGCTTGAACATCATATATTAGCTTTCATTTCCTAAAATCAACTTAAACGAAACCACGATAGAAAGGGACGATTTATTCCAGCGTCAACAGCAAGAAAAACCTGTTCAAATGTTCACATGGACACCCGACTGACTACTGGAAACCTAGCTTTTAAGGAAAATCATTGACAAACTAAAGCAAAAGAACTTGGTGTGAACCAAAAAACCACAATGTGCTGACTATGCCAAGAGAAACAAAGAGATGATCATAAAACTGAGATAAAACAAAAACAGGAGAAAATAGTTCAAAAGGTTTGTTTGGTGCCATTTATGAAAGGTAGGTTATTATATTTACAATACAATACTTACGGTTAACCCGCTAAAGTAACAGGAATAACTACAGTTTTCTGAGTAGCACACAAAGGGAATACAAAAAGGAAACTCTCTGGATTTATTGAACTCTTGTCAGTTTTTCTTTTACCTTTTCCACAGCTGAGACGGATGCCTCCCAGGAACTCGTTGCTCAGCATGGCCTCCCTGTCCCACACCGTCAGCTCCAGACACATCCTCCTCAGCTGATCCAGAACCACATCCTTGTACACAAAAGTGTGGTCATAGTGGGGGTTCAGGTTCTTCTTCACGACTGCAGTCTTCCTCTTTGAGGTCTTGGATTTAGTCGGGAACAAGTACCTGCAGAACAACACACACCGAGTTGGTTTAGAGAGAAAAGCTTAAGTGAAAACCCACTGAGTGTGGTTTTAAGAGCAGACAGCTTATCACTAACCCTTTCACAAAGCTATCCGACGTGCCTCCTGTTTTCATTGCTATTAAATTCTTTGCCTCTTTAATCAGAACGTGCAGCTCTCCCCCCTCTACTGTCTCCGCTTTTTTGCCTGACAAGGAGAAAATGGACAAAGAGGCAAAGTGTATCCAACACAACCAGAGAAAAATGCAGTTTTTTTTATTTTTATGTTGTTGTTTTTTATTGTAGTCTTACCTTTGATTCTCTGAGGTGTCGGCTTTTTAGGTGTCACATACTTCAAGGAGATCACCAAATCTCCTTTGTACTGAGCAAAGGCTGAACACGGCATAGCAGAGGCTGCCTGTCGAACAGAAGTACATGAGATTTAGGACAAATGAGACTACTATATTAAATCTAACTATATTAACTAAGATTTCCTTTGAGCAAGGCTATTGAGAGTGGCAGAAAATTCACTGTCTATGTAAGACAGTGAATATTCTGCCAAAGATGTGATGGTAATTCAACTCTAATTACCTTACAAAGTCTTAGTACTTAGATGTACTGCTACAAACATATACATTGATAAATATAAACCGATCAAGCATAACATTATGACCACCTGCCTAATAGTGTGTTGGTATCTCTTTTGCTGCCAAATATGCAACAAACTGCGATGCACTGTGTGTTCTGACACCTTTCTATCAGAACCAGCATTAACTTCCTAAGCATTTTCAGAAACTGTTGTTTGTCTGTTGGATCGGACCACACGGGTCAGCTGTCGCTCACCACGTGTGTCAGTGAGCTTTACTGGTCACACTCTGGTTTTGTTTTGACCTTGAAGCTACTTGTTTATTTTTATTATACTGAAATAATCGTTATCGTCTGATCTGAGACTGTAGAACCGCAACAGCCTCTTTGGGTTACACCCAGTCTGTGTGCAGTTTTGGCACAGCCGATTTAGAGCAGACTGCCAGACTTTATCTTGAAATTAAATATTTTCAGAGAAGTGTTTATAATTCTGAGTTACTTCAGAGTTTAAAAGGCACCTTGTGGAGTTGTTGACCTCTAGTACTGTGCGTCTATGTATTTTTTAAAAACCTTTTATGAATGAAATGCACTAAAGTCTGTTAGAAAATTATGAGAAACACTAAATGGATGTTTTATAGGGAAGGAAATGTAATTTAACACGTTGGTTAGACCTCAGATGCTCAAAATGCAGAACTCCACTGGGCGCCTTCAACAAATTCTCATCTACCTTTGGCATGAGAGCCACACTCTCCTCATATGGCGAGTCAAGGTCTCGGCAGTCCAGAGCGATCTCCACCTCTCCCAGGAAGGCGTTGCGGCTGAGGCGACCATGATGCCAGACGGATATCAACATGGAGCGGGTGCACAGCTGAGAGCGGCTGATTGAGTACTGGAAGTGAGAGATGAGGAGGAGACTTTATGGATCAGAGGCCTGTCTCTGGACCGATACATTGATAGAAAAGTCTTTTAAATTTAATGCACTCATGCTGAGGGAGTTTTAAATAAATCATGTAACACAGATTAAAGAAGATACATTTATTGGAAGTCGTATGCAAAGTCCTCTCAGTAACTACCCTCTTCCAAACTTGTAAAGAGCCAATCAAAAACTACGAAAAACAGTAATTGTTATAAATAAATTCACCCAGCTAATGCTCTGTTTGCCACTGTATTCAAGCCGACTCCACATTGGAAGCACAAACCAGAATCAATATTTGACAACAGGTATTCTAATCTGCAATGTCAACAACAATCTTAAGGTCTCTGTAGGTGTGGTCGTTATTTGCAGCAGGCATGGCGCAAGGTCACTAATCAGGGAGTGGCATTAAGTCAACAGGACAAGGTCAACAGTCGCAGTGCAGTTTGAGAGGAGCCAGGTATAAAGCATCACCTTCAGAGTTTCCTTGTAGACGGGGTTGTTGGTGTTTCTCTTTGTGGTGGTCTTCCTTTTGCTCTGGCGGGATTTGTCAGGGAGTAGGTAACATTTGACATAACTGAAACACAATAAAAGAAAAGAAGGTCAATCAGTGTTTCTCTTGGACGCTGCTGCTACTGGGCTTTTGCTGTATTTCCTGACTAAATGCTGCAAAATAATATGTGTTGACACTCAATTTCCTGTGAGGCTCAAGTAATCACCTATGGGATGTGATTATCGCGACTTTGTAAACACAGCAACCTCTTATCTACAGTGATCAAAGCTGTGTTAACATCACTGAGGGGTGTGTGTGTGTGTGTGCAGTAGAAAATGTGTTGTTTCAGAGCCACAATTGGCACAACTCATCTCCGTGATGTTTTTAAGAGTTTTTAAGTGTAAAGCAAACTGTGCTTTAAATTGTCACATTACAGCTCTGCTTGGAAAAAGCGGAAGTTCATCATATTTACGGGTTGGAAATTTTCCGTGAGGCATCGCCGTAGGCCAGCTCGTGACACTCCTTGATGAAGACCTGGAGGCTCTGGGTAGGTTCGTCGTAGCTCACAGAGTAGACGAGGTTTCCACTCACCTCCACGCTGTCAAAGTCACCTGCCTCACTGTAAATACTCATCATGCTGCCCAGTGTGCCCTGTAGAAACAGACATACACTAGAGTTTGTAGTTTCATTCATACCAAAATACTGACACGTAGATAATATTTGGACAGGCTTAAACTAAAGTTTAATCCTGCAGAATAAAGATGAAAACTATAAAACTAGCATGAAATAACACAGAAACAAAGAAATTCATACATAATATTCAAAATATAGAAAGTGTGAGCCAGGGACAGATAAATAAATCAGCAGACATCAGGATGCTTCTGTCAATACATAAATCCAGAGTGACAGCATTAAAGTCTTGTTGGCCTCAGCTTTGCTTTCCCTCCCAGAGGCTTTGGTAACTATAGAAACATTTTGCTCGACTTTACACATCAATTTCACACTTCCTAACTTGCTGGAGGATATCCTGGGGTTATAGATGCAGCTTCAGATTATCTAGCATCAGTTCCGTTCTGAGAGACATAATGAGCTGTTTTTCAAAGAGCCTTTAGACGACTAATGCAAACTGTGAGAACCGTCAATACTTCACCTTCGAGCTGTGCAGGCTGGAGTAGCTTGATGCCATTGACCGTTTGTGAAAACTAACCAAGCTGTCGATATCTTCATCCTCTTCTTCATTTTCCTGTGGTCACATAATAGACATTTTTAACAACCATTCGAGTTTGCTTGTTTTACAAAGGGGTCAAACTGTCTAAAAAATTTAAAACAACATGATAAATTGGTAGATTTGTATGTGGTTAATCTGGTATAGAGATAAAGGCATCAAGTGTATATGAAATATTTGAAACATCTTCTCTTAACAAGGTTTTAGTCTTGGCAGTGACATTCAACAGTTCACACAATGATGACAACGAACAACGTATCAACATCATGAGCAGGATTTCTTTTACCTGTACGTCTAAGCCTGGTACAGACCGACTCCTGCTGCCCATCGAGGCCTCTGGTTTGTCGTGTCCATCACGCAGGTCCATTGTTGATACATGCCCTAGGTATAAAGACAAGCACATGGTGTTTTTCATTTGAGTCAAGAGTAAATAAAAACAGCTCCATTGCACAGGTCAATTTAAGATACCGACCAGGAGGTGTTTGGCGTTTGACACTCTTCTTGAAAATTCTGTCGACGTCCAACTCTGGGCTTGGACTGACTGGCTTTACTTCCACAGCCTGTGATGACGGAAAAAAAGAGACACATTGTCAGAAAAAAGGAAAACAGAAACTAATTTGAGAGCATGAACCATTTAAACGCATCTTACATTGTTAGCTTCTGTTTTGGCGCTGTCAGTGCTGACAATATCTGCTTTGACTGGGGAGGTGAGACTGGAAACACTGGACCCTGATGGGCTGGGGTGAAATGAGTGGGTCTCCTTCCTGAAATCCAAATATGTCACCAGATTTTTAAATCATTTTAGATCAGATGCCCCCATTGTGATAGCTATCGATGTAGTGGAAACTGTGAATTATACGTCAGCTAATCCTTGTTTTGTAATGCAAGAACTGTGATGACACTACACTATCTGTATCTGTAGCAAACATTGCTTGAAGTAAGTGTGTAGTGTTTGTACCTTTTAGATTCACTGTATGTGAGTTACCTTGGTTGCTCAGGGGTCACACGGCCGGACTCGGTCTCAGTTTTAATGCTACTTATACTGGTATTTTCCACAGACTCTGTGTCACTGTGACCCTGCTTTGACCAAGTCTCCTCCTTTGATTCAAACGATTCCCTCGAAGCAAGTGAGCCTGAAGTCTCTCTTGAATCACTGACGGAGGAAATCAGACAAATGTTGATTAATTATCTAATCCGTGTTTTTGGAAATGTGTGTGATAACAGTTCTGAAAGTGACAAAAGAGATATGAAGAATGAGGACAAACCCTTTGCTTTCCAACAGTTTTTTCTGCCTGGGTTGAGGCACAGGAGTGGGAGGACTTGGGTTTACACTGGTTTTTACTTCAGTACTTCTCAACAGTATTTCTCCTGTTGTCTCACGCTTCTTCACTATAACACAGAACAGAATCACACTTCTATATCAGATCAGTTCAGCAAAACGTAACCGTGCCATTGCATTTTTTTTGATAATTTCTCTCTCCATTGTTGAAGTGGAGCAACATTCCTGTGAGTGTGGGCATTTCATCTGAGCCCAGTCTGCTGAGGACTGTTTACATTCCTACTCAAACAGTTGATACCCACTTCCTCTTCCTGTACTCACATGGCGGCTTCTTTTTCAGAGAAACCCTGACTAGGTCATGTCCAGGATCTGTGGAGAAACGGTTGATCCTCTGATCGTAGAACCAGTCACCCGTCCTTTTCTTTAGATCCCTGAAATCCATAGCAAACACTTTTTTAAAGGTCTAGACTGAACAGAATTTACACTCATCCAGCAGCTAAATGCCATGCTGGTTAATAGTTACCCAGCGTGCTGCGAGTTGTGTGCTGTGAGCTCCTCAGTATTTTGCAACATGGTGTACATGGTGTACGTGATTTTGCTTCCAATTTTGCATCGTACATTATCGTTTCACAAGGAACAAGGAAACAGATATGTGTAAACTTAACATTGGACTGTTAACAGCTGTAAAAAAGAAGACTGTCTTCTTGCAAACTGTATTACTGTATAAAGACGTTTAAATAGCATCACAAACTAAATCATCCAAAGGCGCCGCGCTACAGAGTTGAATCAACTTTTGTTCATTGGGCTCAAAATACTGATTATTATTGATTTAAGTCTAATAATGTTTCAAATACACTCAAAATAGTTAATCATGGTAGGCCATTTGTTTAATTCAGATGAAATATTAGCTGGAGCACTGTTATTCTGGTATAGAAGTTTTCTCTTGATCAAAAACTTACATACATTCACTGTTAGTCCGCAAAATATGTTGTGTGTTGCCTCCAGCTCTAAGTGTGCTTAATGCATTTCCTTTCTCATCCAACCTTCGCTGACATTATTTTTTTAAGTAATTTGAACCACTCATTGGTCATTGGAAGTGTGTAAAACCACAGTGAAACCAACCACTGTGCATGATATACAAAACAGGGATCTATTAATAGAAAAGCGGAGGGGAAAAAACAAGGGGGGGGGGTATAGTGAACTATTATGGGACAGCATGAAAAAAGAGTTTCTTACGATTCTTTCGCACACACGCTGCACAACCAGGATCCGTTGGGGAGGACATTTCGGCATTTGCTGCACACATTGTGATTGCACATCTTACACTGGCTGGAGAAAAGACTCAGTCGACTCAGAGGCTCCAGGCATCTGCCACAAATATGCTGACTGTATCTACCACTGCCACGTTTGGCTCCTTTCCTCTTCGCATCAAGCAAGTCTGTCTTCAACTTCCTGTGGCAAGAACGTGACATGTTTAACATAATAGACACAGAAACTCACAGTACATCACATCTTTTTAAATCACACCAAGTGTCAGTTGAATTACAGCCCAGTGCTAAATCAAGATGTGAGCAATACAGCAATGTGTATAAAGATAAGATTGTTGTCCACTACATGACCTCTAGTAGAAATGTATCTTAGGCATGCTGTTGCTTGGGCAGGGTACTGTTTGAAAATACTGGTGCCAACAAGATACAGTAGCTGATTTTCATTATTGATACTAAAACAACACTTTTGTATGTTGCTTGTTTTCAGCATAACATTTTCATTTAATTAAATATGCTAAATATGCTTAATGCATCAGGGTTTGTGTTGTCTTTACATAAGTAACTGTAAAAGAATAAATAATAAACAGAGATGTGAGAGGCATGGGCAACATCCATCAACCATAAAAATCTGATTGAGTGTCAGATGCAAACTTTTGATCAGTAACAGTTTTTGACACTATTTGGTCACTCAGGGTTCCCACTCTGTTCTTGAAATCATTTTCCAGGACTTTTCCAGGACATTTTCAGCTGTGACAGTATGACAGACATGTTATTACAGTGTGCCATACACTAATAAATCCCCTGTCCCATTCATGCTTTGAAGAAGTGTTCTTTTTCCACAGTTGTAACTTATGTTGTACATTTGTTGTATGTTTATTCCTCTCTAACCCCCACAAATCTGGTTTAAAGATGTGCAGTCTAGGGTTCCAGTTTATCTATGGAATAATCAATTAAATTACAGTATGACTAATTTATCATATAACAGCAAACATGTTGTTCTTGTTTTTAAACTACGCCCACTTCAGCTCTGTGCTGCTCCTCTATCTGTCACTCAGCAGAGGAGACAATAGGTCCAATACTAGAAACACACATAAACTCAAAGTCTCTAGTTTTCTTTGGAAAGGAAATCCTTGGTGGGGTCTGAAAAAGGCAAATAGAGCTCTGGTAGCTGATGTCATGATGTGATCAATAATTTTCCAGGACAACTTAGGCATTTCCAGGACATTTGACTTTTTTTCTATCAATTTCCATATGTTTTCCATGATTGTAAAACTGGTCAACCATTGTCCAGGTTTTCCAGGACGCATGGGAACCCTGTCACTTCTTACACGCGACCGCTCGACACCCAAATCTGCCAGAATCTCTGCTGGCATTTCTGCTGCTGATGATATTGAGATTAATATCAATATCCTCTCACCGCACACGTTGCTCTTCGGCCTGCCTCAGGTCCTCATCCCGTTTGAGCACCTCCAGGATCAGCTCCCGCTCAGAGTCGGACAGGAAACCCAGATTGATCATGTTGGCAGCCTCGGGCATTGCGCCTCCAAACAAAGCCCCTTAGCACAGGTTGACTGACTCCAATCACTTATGCATCAAGAGGATCCCCTGAAGACAAAACAGAACATCAGGAATTCATTGGAAATGTAATAAACTGTGTAAAAGAAAAACATTACATACTTGCAAAACCTGTACTTTAAAAACACAGCACTTTTGACTCTTACCTGTTTTCATGAGGCAACGTAGACAGGGCTCTGCAATAAAAAAAAAGAGGACCTTGGTGACTTGGTGTCCTGTGGTGATGAAGATACAGACAGGTAGAGAGAGCTGTGTGGTCCTACTGAAGTAACTGGTAGTGACATTTCTACCGGTTGACATCCATGGAGTGAGGCCTCTACTACTTGTATAACTTTGCACTGCTGGAGGTGGTTCATTAATAAGAAACAAGACAAACATAGAACACGCTGCCTCATTAGACAGTCTAATCTCACTGCAGACATGTACAGAACAGCAATTTTGTTCTTGTATGGACTATACATTTGTGTCTTTATGATTCAATCAAAAGAAAAGTTGATTTAAACAAAAAAGATATTTTCAAACAAATAATAACTCACTTCAATCAAAAAAAGCCTTTTCAATCAACAGAAAAAAGGGTTCAAACGTAATTTTTTGGGTCTAAAATATTTTTCGCATTCAAACACTTTTTTGATTGAAAATGTTTTTCATGATTGAAGTGAAGTTCGTTTTGATTGAAAATATCTTTTTTGTTTAAATCAACTTTGAATAATAAAGACACAAATGTATGCATATTCTTGCTATTGTATTTAAAACCTTTTGGCCAGTGAAACAGTCAAATCAATCACCCATGGGAATCTAGATAAAGCCACCAGACACTAACTATTAAGACATGTTTTCCTTTCCACAAGGCGACAGGAACCAGTGTAAAACTTTGGAGCAAGCTTCTGGCTGAATCAAGCCTTGGAAAAATGATAAATTGCGAAAAGGAACCAGGATGCCAGAGGATTTGAAAATCCCACAGAAAGCCTCTTCCAGGGTAAAAGGTTGTTTTGAGTGGGACAGGCAAAAACAACATGAACTTGGCTATCATGTAGGGTTCCCACCCTTTAAGGATACAGAGGAATGGGTGGAGTTCAGTGGCTTAACCATTTGTTTAAGGCCTAAATCAAACGTATCATCTGTCATGTTCCCATCTGTGCTTTATTGTTTGAGCCAGCTGAAATGAGATTTAATTGAGGTGTACATGTGAATTTAAATAACTCAAAGGGAAGTAGCAGGGACCCAAGAGCTATTTCCTCATTGTTTAAATGCCTGTTATGCAGCAGGTTAATATTACCTGCTGGGCAACTTGTCTTAGCTTTCAAGGAAATGGCGCATGCGTTTGTACCAGATGACACAGAGATAGGGCACAAATTTGAACTCTCACACCAACCAGAAGACTGTATGTTAGGCTACACACAAAGATTTAGACTCCACTAAACTGCAAATGACATTTAAATCCTCTGGTCTGGTGTCCAAAATCACTTTAATTGATTTTTGCTGCTTTCCTATGCATTCATGTCTGTCCTTGTGCAAGACATTGTTCTTGCTCCACATGCATGTTGTCGTTTTTCAGCCTAAACTGTAGCTGTAAGTCTGAGTCATTTTGACTTGAAGTAGAAAAATTAAGCTGCAAGGAATCCATAATACAAGACAAATGACACTTATATAGGTCATCTTTGATCTATGATCATCTTTAGTGATATAAAGACGACAATTTGAGGTTGCAAAGAAAATGCTGATTCACAATTTACATCAAATCAGTCAGACATCAGTCTTTCCTTCACACAGAATATTTAAACACTCAACAGCAGCACTTTCGACTGGTTTTCTCACTGAGTTATGTTTCTGTCAGTGTTGACAGATGAGCTGCATATGATAAAAACATGACACTACAAATCATGAGAGAGAGCACAGCTGTCGTAGCTTTTCTATACAGACCACAATTCAAGTCATATATAACTTAACTGTAACGTTAACAAGGAGTAAAATGATTCATGATGGCATGAGCAACAAAAAAGAAAAAAAGAAAACGTTACCGTGAACGCAACATCCATGTCTTATGATTATAAGGCTGGTCATGTTAGAAGTAGTAAACCGGGTAACAGCTTCAATCAATGTTACAAAAAATAACGGAAGATACGAAACATTCCAACTACAATCCAGATTTAGCAGTTACTGTGTTCCATAGAACGAGTCGGCTGCAGCAGTCGAACGTTAACGTTACTAAGTTACCAGCTAAAAAAATAAACTAACTGCTAACGTTACTCAACAACAACAACAACAATACACCACTTCACTTCACCGAGTGACCACAAGTCAATTAGCTTTTTATCGAACTGTAAAGTGTGATTAATTAGGGACGACTGCTCAGTGATTTTTTAATTAAAAGAAAATGACACACACCTGTTGCTCAGAAGTCGAACGGTTCGCGTCGCCACGGCAGCGAGATGTCCCTGAGAGAAAACACAACAGAAACGTTAAAAGAGCCGCACGTACGTATAAGTTAACTAACTACTGTCGTCTATATAGCTAAAGACAAGTTTACTCACTCACTTAGTCACCACAGTAGCTATTATTATGACCCAGCCTTCCTATATCCCCAATTCCCCACTCCTCCTCTGTCTCTCTTCTCGCCTCCCGTCTCTCTCTCTCCACACACACACACACACACACACACACACACACACACACACACACACACACACACACACACACACACACACACACACACAACAGTTGACTGACTAGAGAAAGTCCCAAGTACCGGAAGATCAGGAAAGTTTGCAGCAGCGCCTCTCCACATTTTCCGTGACAGGTGCATTTCCTCTGCTCTGTTTACCACTGAAGGAGCGAGATGTGGAAAATCTACAACCACTGACACAGAGCTTTTACCCATTTTTCTCTCTCTTGCCTCTGGAGATAAGAAGTTATCTGTATCTGACGGTGAACGCGAGAAATGCCACATAAAAAATAAAAAAAACGTGTAGCCAATTGCAATTTATAAAATTTGCTGTGTAAAAGTAGCCTACTACTCCGAGTAGTGTATCAATACAATGTTTAAGGTAGGCTACTCTACTACTCGAGTATTTTCAATTTCTGGTACTTTAAATTAGGGCGCCACCAGAGGGAAATCCACTTTTTAATACATTTTTATGCATCTTTATTTCAGACTCAAGGTCCATAGACAAGACTAACAACACAACAACAGACATACAACACATACAATTCAAGAGAAAAAAAAGCACAAAAAAAAATACATATTTGATATCAAAAATTGAAATTACTAGAAAGTGATACCTGATGGAGATGTTGATCTTGGTCAAACTATTGATGATATTATTTTCTAAGGCATCAAGCTGACACACAAATCTATACATAAGGTTTTTAAGTACAATTACGTTGTGTAGTGTATACTGTGGATACTTAAAGTAGAAACTTTTTTCCATGTAACTGGGTGTTTATAGCCTAATGTTGTGGTATGACTAATTTTAGTATTTCTTTTATTCCCGTATGGTGTGTCTGTAGTTCCCTATGATACACAATGCCATTATTTGTTGTGAGGGCGTATGCAAAGAGATGGCTGAACGACAAATTAAACAAATGATCTCCAGGCCTATAAAATAGTCTGTTAAGGTACAACATTTTCACAAAGTCAGAAGTAGTTCATTCATTGTGAACTAACTTGTCTCTGGTATCTAAAAAAAAAAGGTAGCACTGGATATTCTTCATTTTGTATTTCAAACTGTGCTTAAGAGGAAACTTATGAGGGCCACTGATAAATGATCCATTCAATTATGTTTGATATACATTTTGGTGAGTGGTACAAAGCCTCCTAGTTCCCATGCAGCAAGTACAGATGGGCGACAAAGGACAAACTGCATTAACTTTCTTCAAAACATGTTGATCTACCACAAACTGTCTTAATAGCTTCAGTGCTCTTTGGCATAGATTACAAGAAGGGATTACCACCACTCAGCCAGAGGACATTCCCTTATTTGGGCTCAAAACTGCCATAACCGTTCAACTGGGTTCAGATCTGATGACTGCAAAGGCCATATCATATGATTCACATAACTTCCACACCCGTGAAACCATTCAGTGACCCACTCTGTATGTAAACATCTGTACACCTTTATTCAGTGTTTCCCTTTCATTTCATTTGTTACTGTAGCTCAGATCTTTGTTAATGTTATGTTTGATAACTTCTTATAGAGGTCAACCTTTAAAACCATGCCAAATATATGAATCATGTAGTTTAATAACTACAACAAATACTGGTTTAACTGCTGAGTTTAAGTTTGCATGTCCCAGCTGATTACCAACCCAGTAACGTGAGTCAGGAGGAGTGGATGCCAGTCATGTCCTGGTGAACGCCTTTTCATTTCAGCCAAACACAACAGGTCAGAGGATCAAACACCCCAGTGAAATTCAATGTGTGTGGGACAACAGTGAAGTTCCCTCGAACCTGCTCCTAATCCCCCTGTCACCGCCCCAGTGGGGTTGTCCAGTGGTAACATATAGGGATGTTGTTGAGGAACAGCTGGGCTGCTTCCACATGTGATTAAAATTGCATGAGTGTGAGGTAAAAGAAAAAAAAAGAAAGAAAAAAAGCACATGTTCTCCCCTGCCCTGGACAAATAAAGGTTTATAAAAACACAGCAGAAGCTGATTTCACTAGCTGCCAAATGTGATAATGTTTGACTTTTACTTCTGTGTGTAAAAAAACTACTTTAGTGCAATAAAATGGTCTCAGCGTCCACTCTGAGTCCTCAGCTCAGGATGGTCTGCAGATCAGGTCCAGCACAACATGGTGAGCATGAGGCGCGTATGACTTGACATGCTCTATGTGCCGGATGTTTGTACTCCACGACGCACCAGTGATGTCCCTTAAAAGGCAAGTGATGCGGTTCGATGTGTCATCAGCCCAGGCCTGCCACACCTCTCTGTCTGCTTCCTTCCCAGAAACCTTCAGGGTGGCGTCATCGATAGCCGGACCGGCTGCAGCGTTCAGTAACGGTGAGGTAACGTTCTGGTGAATGTGCAAAATGCCACCGGTTGTTCTTTTCAGCAGGCGGCAGGCGACAGGCCAGCCGTCTTCAGAGCTCGGTATGAGGCCCAGATTCACCCGGTCAGCGATGTCATGCAGCTGGAGCTGGAAAAATGAAATAAAAATAGTATCACAAACAATCTAATGTGATTAGTGTGATCCATATGTGATTAGTGACTGTTCTTTAATCAGTAGAAATGGGCGTCAAAATTCCTCTCTAGTACCGATCTCTGCCACTAGAGAGCATGAGTCAACCATTTCATGCATTGTGAGGCAATGAGTTGCTGGGGAACAGAGTTTATATTTTTGTGTGTCAAGTTCAACGATACATATAGCAGAGGAAGCGATGCGTGCACGGAAAAAAAAAACATTTACTTGTCGGTTGTCTCCTTGGTGAATCGTACAGCGGTCAGATACCCCGTTTGCCTCAAGATTTCTCTGCAGAGCTTCAACAGCATCAGGGTTCCACTCACAGGCGTGAACGTGACCGGCCCCCGCATGGACCAGATATGGGAGAGTGAAGTATCCGATACCTGACACGGGTCGTCACAGTTACACAACAATATATTCATGTTATAATTCAATTTCTGTACAAATACCAGACACAACAAAAAGGAACATGATGAACAGGGATTAAACCTAATCCTGGAGTGTTTGACCTTATTTCATGTTCGCGAGCTGTTTAACAGTATTTGTTACCAAGCTGCTTCTTTTCATGTGTGGTTTTATTGTTCCCACTAATGAGATATTCAAGTAAAAATAATTTATAGATATAGTTGTAAACTTAACTAAACTAAAAAACTAAACTAAGTAGTATCTTCATACATGGCATAGTTTTACTACCTGCATATAAATCCACCACAGTCTCCCCCCTGCAGTCAAATCCGGCCACCCGAAGCTTCTCTGTTATGTTTCCAGCTGAGAACATACATTTGGTAACATCAAACTCATACCTGAAATAAAGGTTACAAAGACACTAAGTCAATTTGTGCCCATGATCTACGCAGTAAGACAAAACCAGGTTATTACTGGGACTTACCCAATACCGTTGTCCACATGTTTGACCCAGCTGTGCTCTCCCAGCAGCATCGTCACCACAGGAGACCTGAATCCATCCCTGGATATTCGGCTCATTTTTGCCAAACGCTCTGCCCCCAGCCCCTTTGCCACGGTGCTCCATAGCTGTGGATCTACACAGGTAAAACAACATCAACAAATTTCCTAATTAATTACTTTACACACCATCATTCATAAATTACTTTATCAGGAAGACTATAATCATATTGGGTAGAGCTGCGCTTTTTGTTCCTTTCACCATTCTCAGTAAATCCTAGAGCACGGGTGTCAAACATACGGCCTGTGGGCCAAAACTGGCCCGTGGGATGAAATTGCCAAGTGTGAAAATTACATATGAGGAGACATAATACTGTTGAAGTTGCACGTATTTTTCTTGGGAAATTTCAGGTTGGTCATAATGTTTTGTAAAAGGATAGTTAATTAAATGTAAACATCTAAATGGTGTACTTCTTCGCACTTAAACAAAGGGAAAATTTTGGCTTATTATTATTTGTAGGTTATCATGCTGTTATTTTACTGGCCTGGCCCACTTGACATCAAATTGCGATGTATGCGGTCCCTGAGCTAAAATGAGGTTGACATGTCTGTCCTAGAAGGACTTCTTGTTTGAGAAAATCACATGAGATCAGCCGTTTACAGTAATAAATACTCAGCCCAGTCTGTCTGGCACGCAGATCACATTTATCCTCCACTCTGATGTATGATGTGAACATCAAATTAAGCTCCTGGCCTGTATCTGCATGATTTTATGGATCTCATTACTGCATGAATAAACAGGTGAACAAAAGTGTGCCAGTGTTTTGGGACAATACCCATTTTCTTCCACAGTGGCAGGGAGAAGCAGCCATCTCCCAGCACGACTAGGTCTCCATGTCTCTGAAAGCTGCGCGGGAGGTCTCTCCTCAGCTCCTCTGTCCATCTTTCACCATGAGAGTCCAGCATCTCCTGGAGAATATGGTCAAGTTTACTCACACCTTTCATCCCCCGCTCTTTCTTTGACTGCAGAGGAGACTGTGGCGAAAACAGCACAGACAACAGAAGACACATGAGAAGTTACTTAAAGCAGAAGTAAGCAGAATGTTTGTGTTAATATAAGACTTAAATAGTTATATCTTCCGACAGCAATCACTCATATAGAGTGTTTGGTCTGAAACACGGGTCTGTCAGTCACTCTGCTCTGTTGTAAGCCGAGGAGAAAACTTCCCTTGTATCCTACAACCTTTATCCAATGAGGAGAGAGAACGGCATAAAGGGGCGGTCCTCTCTGTGTGTGCAGCCAAGGGATGCGCGTGAATGTGGTGACGTAGGGACGAGGGCGGGGACTGCTAACTCCATCGGCTGACAGGAAGTTAGCCAAAACGACCGGATCGCTTACTTCTGCTTTAAAGCTGTAGAATACCAGCAGGGCTCCAGACTGCCCCTAAGTGGGGGTGTTTTGCCCCTAAAATTTGTGATGGTGCAAGTTAATTTTTCGTTTACTTGTGCATGTGCAACCAGTAAATTTGCTGTTTCATCATGAATGAAAAGGTGAATAATGAGAGAAATGTGAATGTGAAGAAACAGTTAACAGTCCCTGTGCATAGTCTACTCAGCTGGCTTGATCAAGTTCAAGACTGAGGCATTTACTTTAGCCGTGATTCTTATTGATGATGAGTGTCTCTTTTTTTTTGTCGAGCTATTTATGAAATGTGCTTACTGTTTAGTGTTGTTTAATAGATGAAATGCCACGTGTGATCTGCTGTAACCCAATTTCCCCACGGGGACAATAAATACTACTACTACTAGAATTGCTTTGCAAGACAATTTACAGTTTGCGCCCCTAAATGTTATGCTTCGCTCCAAAAATTTTAAATCATGGGCCACTGTGCTCCAACATTTTTACTCTGCTTTGATTACCTGACTCCAAACTATTTCACAGGTGCTGTCTGAATCTACCCTGCTTCTGAGAGAGGGCAGGTCAAGCAGTGACAGGTGGGAGGGTACAATGGGCAGGAGGACTGTCCCATCTGAGTCTTTCAGCAGACACAAAGTCACATCAAGAGCTCCACTGGTCTGCAGACACGTCCTGTGAAACAACATGTAATTAAATGTCATGTCAAAATTACTCCAGAGAACCACAGACAAAAACAAAACATTTAACATGGTCATGGTCAAAATCTCTGCTTTCGGTTCACATATCGATAAGCAGCTCACTAACTTCGCTGATAAACTGTTCACTCACTACATGTCCGATTACCTGAACTGCTGCGCGTCACACTGGGACACACGGAGACAAGGCACACCGTCCATTTACAAACACACACACACACACATAAATCCAGCTGCGTTGATGTTTATCGGTTCAACAGTGTCAGATTAGCTGTGGGGCCGGTAGCTGCTGCTCAACAGCTCGTGTTTCCAGTCGGACTGTTTTAGAGGAGGGACGTTTGAAAGCACAAAACTTTATTGTAAAAACAAAAACGCTGCTTTTTATGTTTTCGTATCGATGCTTCCGCCATAGATGATAAATATACCTATTAAAGTGTGAATGCCACGCCTTTGTTTGTGCTGCATCTTTCTTGATGACAAGTCTCGCTATATAAACATTAAAACACACATCTTTTCCCCCGATGATAGTTCCGCCCCCATACAACTGGTGAGTGAAGCGCGCCCTCGAGAGGCTGAAGTGTGTGTGTGTGTGTGTGTGTGTGTGTGTGTGTGTGTGTGTGTGTGTGTGTGTGTGTGTGTGATGACAATAATTCATATTGCTGAATTTGCTGACTTGTCATAATCCTGTGATTTTCAACCTGTTGTTCACAAATTGACCGTCACAGTAAGAGGAACACAGCTGACAGCTGAACATCTGGAAGTGTCATTGTCAGGTAGGCAAGGCAAGGCAATTTTATTTTATTTGTAGTAGCCTACTACAACCCAGTAGTAGGCTACAGTTTGTCTCAAAAGGGCTTTACACAGCATCATGACAACATCCTCTGCCCTTAGACCTTCACATCAACTGATGAAAAACTCCCAATAAAACCATTAACAGAGGGTAAAAAATGTAGAAACTCAGGGTGAGCAACAGAGGAGGGATCCCTCACCCAGACGTGCAATGTTGTATACAGACAAGTAGGCTACAGTATCCTACTGTTCCCCTGAGTTTGACTATAGGCTATGACTTCTCTAACCAACAAGTAGGATAAGCCTTATAAATTTAATCCTTTTACTCCCTAAAATTCCCTTTTATCACAGGGGAGAACAGATTCTGTTATCTAGAAATTCGCCATTAGGCCTAGATATAGCTACTGTTACCCCCTGAATTCAGCAATGACAAGATTACAAACGAGTCAGATTTACATCGTTGACTTGTCTAGCTACTTAACAAGCAAGAACAGTTTCAGATTTAGAGCACTACCAAAAGCAGTTGCACTAAAATATACACAGTGGAGTATAATTATAATCCTCACAAAGCTGACTATATAGTAGTAGGCTATTACTTTCATTGTTTTACTGAGATTTCCATTTGAGTTTTGTTTTTTTTGGTGGTGGTGGTTTTGAATATCAATGGGCTACTTTGTTGACATGTTTTTTTTTTTTTTAAATTCATGTAAACATTTGTTTTTGTCTCTTAGTGTCAGCATGGTAGTGGTGGTCTTGATACGTAGCCTACTTCATGTGTCGAACCGCTGTCTGTTCTAGGGATAAAGTAATCTATCTGTGCGCTTTTAAAAACATTAGTAGTCATCCCCTAAAGCTCTCTGCCTGCTGGAAGATCAATCTACCTATTCCTCCCTGATCTCTTCTTATGAGATGAAAACTGGCACCAGAATTTTAATTCAGACTTTCAGCTGTCTGCAGTCATGAGTATATTTGAACCAGAGTTGGCAGGTTGGTCACAACAACATCTGACAGGTCATGTATTAATAATGTCCCGCTCTGGGGTAGATATAAAACAGCCGGGCTCCTGCCTGATGAGGACCTTCAGTAGCTTTTCTACATGGAGTTTATAACTTCAGGGCAGACTGAGAGTGAAGGGTGTTTTGCTCACTTGTTTATGGTCCAACCATCCACTGTGCATCTGATAAAATGCCATCTTCACCCCTCTGTGTAGCAACAAGGAGCTGTAATAGCTTTATATCTGAGCTGAGCCAATATTGAACCATCACAGTAAAACCTTTTATGCCAGTACTTAGAAAGACTTAGCAGGGGCTATTATATATCCTGTATGGCCAGTGTAAATGCTATTATTATTACCATCCGTGGACATGTAACCACACAGGCTTTCATTAACCTCCTGTTCCTGCAGATTAAATGACAAAGGTGAAATAATCTAAATCCTTTGGGGTAAAGACTGATTGATCTTATTGTCAGAATCAGTAACTCTCACTCTCTGTCACACTCAGGTTAGAGGTATATGAACTTTCAAATAGAAACGCTCCAAATTTCAAGTTCAAGTTTTTACCCAAGAACTTTACGATCTGGGAATTTTTCAAATGCAACTCATAATTTTATGATCACTGATGACTTGAAAGCTTTATTCTGCCATTCTGTCTTGGATTTGACTCTAAAAGTGTCTGTACCTACTCTCATGGAAGGATGGATGCCATTTTTCCAAAAGATATTTCCTCATTTTGTGTTTTGATGATGATGATGATAATGGGGATGATGGTGATGGTGAGCATCATCCAAGCTTTTCATCCTCTTTACAACCACTCAGTGACCCCTCTGGTCGGGGACATTGTCTGGAGGAGACCACTCCCACTCCCAGCATGAAATGTTCTGCATCAGTTTTTTTCCCCACAACCTCAGTAGTGCTCTCAATTGTCTTTGTAATGGTGCTGTGGCCTCACTATAACATCCCTGTCTATGTACAGTAATCGTTGACAGACTGTTTCTGCAGTTTCATCACGTCCTTCATTGACATCCTCAGTTGCCTGAGGAAGACTTGCTCTACACTAAAGCACAGTCGTCGAATGCAGGCTGTTGACCGCAGTGTCCTAAATTTATTTACTGACGTCTTTCACATAGATCTAAATGCAGATGTCACTTTACACAATGTTCCTATGGAAACACCAACCAGTCAAGCATCCTCTGTGACTGAAACCTCTGCCATCCACCACCTGCACCCCAACAATGAACCCTTCTTCTCCAATCTCCTCCACTTAACTCTTACTGTAACAAAATCAGCATTAACGGGGCAGCTCGACATTTTTGTACATACCACAAAGCATTATTGGATGTTAACCTGTGTGAAAGCATCTCCATTTATGTATTTTTTAATTATTATTATTTTATTTTTACAGAGACCTAGAGACCATAAAATAATAAAGGATTGTCACCCAAAAACAAAGAATGTGAATATGCAAAGACAAACAATAATATCACTGGCACACACACAACACACAAATAAATAAACAATAAATAATAAAATTATATACATTAATTAAAAATAAATAAAGACTCTACAGGTCAAGATATCTTTACATGAACCCCAGTAAGAGGTGGTTTTCTCTGAGGACTTCTGCAGTGTTCATCTCTGGAGCCTATAAACTACTATACACAGCAACACTTGTGGGATTAATGCACAAGTGTCTTTAATCAATTAACTCCATTAATACTCTTCCTTGCAATCTCCTCCCTTGGGTAATAGGACGAGGCGAGCAGCTCAGCATATTAATGTGGTCTAAATTGGACCTTTCTCTGTGTCCTTTGTTCCCTTTTCTTTTACCTGTCCTGCCCCTTTAAGATTAGACATTTCAATCTAGGCGTGTTTCCTGCTGCCATTGACTAAAACCGAGAACTGGCATCCTGCGGGAAAAAAAAAGCACATCCAACAGCTTTACGCTTGCGTCCAGGCTGCGATTATTTCTTATTTATTTTTTAAACATAAAGACTTAATGTCCATGTCCAATAGCATGGTTATAGTTTATTCTCTGTGAACGCGGAGCAGCTCGACCAAACGATTTTTTTTCCCCTTTTTCCTTTTTCTTTTTTTAAATATTATTTATCGAGATGATATGAATGTCAACCGGTCAAGGTCCGCTCACCCAGTGCAACAGCCACGGCTGGATTTTGTCGCTTGTGCCAGGGAACATCTGCCGCAAGCGTTTGGATGAATTTCTACTTGTTTTCCTATTTGTAGCTAGAGGACGGTGAAGAGGGTTGAGATTGTTTGGTCGGAGCAGCCTCTCCTCTCCTCTCCTCTCTCTCTCTCTCCCTCTGTGGGAAATGACATGCTGCAGTGAAGACGGGCTAATGGAAATAATATGGATCGGGACATATTGACGATGTGATTGCGACACTTTTTTAACTAAGAGGGGGGAAATGCTCCACAGTCTCATGCAGAAATCTTTAATATCACTTAGTAGAAGTCATTTGCTTTTCGACTGTGGGACTGAGTCCAACACTGACTGAAGACCAGTATCTGTTAAGAATATATAGGAGGAGGAGGAGGAGGGCAAGAGCCTCCTCAGCTCCCCCAAGCTGCTCATTGTCTGAATCCACGGTCACACCTGACAGTCAGGAGGCTGTAACCCAGAGAAGAAGGGCACCATGTCGGCGGTGATGATCACCCGAAAGGTGCGAAAATGGGAGAAGCTTCCCGGGAAAAACACTTTCTGCTGCGACGGCCGGGTGATGATGGCCCGGCAGAAAGGAGTCTTCTACCTGACCCTGTTCCTCATCGTCGGGACCTGCGCTCTCTTCTTCGCTTTCGAGTAAGTCACCCACCTCCACCCACCTCCCATCTCCCACCCCTCCTTCTCTCTCCTTCTCTCTCTCATAGATGAAACTGTATAAAAATTATGATTGATGGCTCCAGAAAGTGTTCATAAGTGACTTCAGGTCGCCTCTGGCTCCTCCCAGTCCTACACATGTCATATTCCTGTAGCAGCTGGTGGGAAACCTAATCCTGCGATAACCACCAACTTTAGAGCTGCAACGACTGATCGATTAATCAGATGGACAGGAAGCTGCTACTCTGCTGATCATTTAAGGCAGTTTTGAAGAAATAATGTCAAGATATTCTGGTTTCAGCTTCACAAATGTGAATGTTTTCTGTTAAATTATCATAAACAAATATATTTAGGGCCTTGGACTTAAAGTCTGACAAAACACAACATTTGAGTTTTTCAACATTTGATTAAATGTTATCAGCCAAATCATCAGACAATAGTGAAAATAGGCTATAACTGTTGCAGTCCTACCTTACTGTATGGTGTTATTAATCACTGATTATTATTTCAATTATCAATTGATCTGCAGATTATTTTGTGAATTAACTATCCTGCCAACAAAAGTTAGGAAATACAATAACTTATATATTTTGCTTCCCAGAATCAAAGATGGATATTTGTATAGCCTCTTACCCAGTCAACCATCCCAAACTGAAGTAGTCTTATGAAATGTGAAATTCTCACTGTTGAGAAGCTTGAAACGATTTTTGGATAGTTGCAAAGTAATCTATAATTTATTTTTAGACTTGCCTCACCCCGTCTTGCAGTCTTATATTTAATCTATTATATTACCATTATGTGTAATGTAAAAGGAGTATTGGATGTATTTTAGGCTTCTAATTATTCCTCTTGTACAGCAGCTGTCATTTAGAAACAGCTGAGAATTTCTGTTTTCACAACATCCTACACAAACTGTGCTTCCATGTGTTGTTTCTCCAAAATCCAGTTCCTGACAGACAGACAGACAAAAGGTTTAGGATTGACCACATACAGAGGTGTTTAATATTTAATCGCCCTATAGCTGACCAGCTTTGCCTCTGGTTTAAGAAAGGAAAGCTGCCATATCTGTTGTCTCAGCAGTTCTGCCTCAGTCCACTGTACTCACACAGCCCACTGGACTCATTAGCCCTGCAAACACACAGCCGGCTGGCTCGGATGCAGCACATGAGCTCAAATCCTGTCAGTTAAGGTTGTGCAGAGGATTGTTTTTAAAATGAAGAACATGACTGTGAATAATCATCATAAAGCAGCGCTGCCTCTCATTCAGATCGCGCCCACCTTCATGCCTTTTGTTTCCTCTTCTCTCTTCCCTTCTCGTCAGTTTTTTTTTTTTTAACAGACGATGATTTAGCACAAATCTTGCACTGTAGCACAGTAACCTCTCCTGACTGTGGGCGTGTATGCAGCTATCGGGCCAAATGGAGTTGGGAGCATACTGTAGCAGAGAGGAGAAGTAGCTGCCTTCACTGGTGCCAGGCCCTTCCCATCTCTATCTGCTCTGCACTTTAATGGCCTCCTGCTTTTTCTCTGAATCCGGACACAAGGAGCTGTTGTCCGGCTCAGAGCTCACACGATACTGCTCACACTTGAACATCCACAAGCCCAGAGGAGGCATTGCAGTGACTAATGGCTGGAGGGGTTTGTTAGCATGCTATGTTCGTATTACAGCGCAACATAATTATCTCCCATGGGGGGATGGATATTAACGTGGAGATTGGACCCAGACAACATGGGGGTAATTTTCAAACTCGCCATTACACAGCATTTTGATACATATCTGATTTAAACCTCTGGCAGAGTAATAGCACTTCTGCAGAAAGGCTCTGAGGCTTAATACATTCACAAGCTGCCAATTTGTAACTGGGTTTATCAGAATCATTTGAGCAATAAGTCAAGTCTGTCTTGGGATGAGAATATCATCATCTTGTTTTTGTATGTTGTTATGTCTTTTAAGTATAAAATGTCCAACAACAACAAAAAATCCTAAAGCTGTTTATTTAAATTGCTAAATTTGTCTGAACAACAGCCATTAAGCCCAAAGATATCTAATTCACTGTAATAAATGACATTCAAGGCTTTCAGAACAAGAAGTAAAAGCAGGGACTGTCAATCACTCCACCACTTGGGTCCAGAAATAAATATCATAGCAAGAATTAGATGGATATGAAATGCCATACAGACTGGCACCAGCAGGAGGTCAATCATTTAGCTTTTAGTGAAACATCTCCCCAATTGGACATACAATTTGTTGCACACATATAAAGATTAATGGTAAACATTTGATCATCATCATCAGGTCACAGTTATAACTGTCCAGTACTTTGGTTTATCCCCAATAACTGTAAAACTATAGTGACATGTGTAGTCAGCCTCAGCTGCGCTTTGTGTTTAATGTTGTAAAATTGTAAAATGTTGAACTTTTTTTTCACTCGCCTTATAGATGATAATCAGTCATCAAAAAAGTCAGTCAATCAATAAATCTACTGATTGTTGCTGCTGGGTTTAATAATTTATGATATTGTCGCCACTCAGAGGCAACGTACAACAACATAATTTATCAAAAACTCAGTTTGTAAAAGGCCTGATGTTGGTATTGATCAACCACGGCACCACAATCTAATGCACGTACAAGAGATGCATGATGCTGCATCATTATAATCTAATTTGAAGCGCAGGCGAACTCTTGTGCATTTAGCTGTGGTTCATCATCCTGTTATCACTGACATTGTCTTTGTAGTGTTTTAGGCTCCTTGTACTTCTGTATATTCGTCCCTCACATGTGGGTTTCAGACTGTGCCATGAGCTGCACCGTGGCGACGACGGGAGAACAGAGAGGGCTGTGTCCTGGTGTCGGCTGGCTCACATCCAGCGCCAGCCGAGCAGACATCTCACTTTTATCACCAGCCCTCGGCTCCCTGCGCAGGGAAACCTCTCTTTAATTTGTGCTAAATTGCGGAAACGAGCGACCGAATGCACAAATGGAAAGACTCATTAGGAAGAACTAAACAAATTAGTCACTGAAGTGATATGCCCGCCCTGTTTTTTTCCTTTACAGGCTGAACCGATGTGAGGACTGTATGTCCTTGTTGTTTTCTAAATTAGTTTTTACACTTGTGCTTTATAACCTGCTTTGAAAGGTGATCTATAAGAGGTTTTGGTAGTCTAATGCCTGACCAAAGGCCTGCTCACAGTTGGATGTTCAGTGGTTTGGCTCCCATTTGTGTGGATGCGTGTGCACATGCATGCATAGTACGTGCACGTGGATAGCCACCTATAGGGTTTGGATGAAGGAACAAGGAACTGGAACACAAGGACAGTGTGTCATCTGTCTGCCCACCCCAGGAGGCTGAGCTACGAGGCCGTAGAGGCATATGTGCATGTAATAAGACTGATCCTCTCGGCCTGTGTTGCTGTGCTCTCTCTCTGTCCGTCTGCATGGTGTATGAGGGTGGCCTGCAGTTGGTGCGGAGCAGTGGAAACACAGGGCTGGGCCTGCTGGACCAGCTGCAATCAGAGGAGATCTTGTAACAGACCCCTGAGCATCTCTAACCCCACCCTGTCTCCCTGCGAGCCAATCAGAAAGCAGCACCCGGGCCAGGCTAAGCGAGCAATAACATGATTTATGCTCTATTCAGAGTACATGCTCCATTTACAGTAACGGTGATCTACAGGCTTTGTTGTCTGCAAGCCTCCCTACCAGGTCCAGAGTGCTGCTTTTCTCTGGACGATGTTTCCTTTGCCCACATCCTGCACCACACAGGCAGGGAAACTGTATTTGTTTCCTCTTGTCGACATTCTCCCAGAATAAATGTTGAGATAAATGCCTGAATCACCACTCTTATTTTTCACGTTGGTAAAATTAAAGCATTAGTCCCGATTTCACTTAGTGAGTATTGAATGATGCAACATCTATAATCCTAACTTTAATTCCAGGAAAAGCTCCATGACGGCAGCTCTAATGTTTCATCTCTCTTCTCCTGTGGTATTTAAATGTTGCATAACGAGGCGGACTGATGTGAACGGGACAACAGATTGTACCGACTGGAGCTTTAGTGTAACCTCTGTTAAACTCAGTCTCACATTTCAAAGAGGTTTGAAGGACACGTTTCTGGTCAGATATCTTTCGTCTAGTGAGAGGACTAAGATAGCTCCGCTTTGTGTCTCTCATGTATCACCATTACATTCAAATGACAGAGCAAAGATTCTTTTTTTAATATATATAAAAGGACTGCTGAAGAGGATCATTTAACAAAACCGACTGCTGCTGTGAAGGTCCATGAAGGTTTTTCCCGATTCCTCAATATGAACGAAAAATACGAAAAAAGAAATTATTTTTAAACTGCTTTGTTTCTTATTCATCTCTTGGCTCCATTTTTCCATAGTGAACATTTTGGATTATCCTTAATATTGATATATATTGACTTTTCCTTCCAGTGGGTTATATTTTTATGCAAAATAACACATTGTATTTTGTTTTTATTTTACAAATAAAGTGAAGACATTTATCAGTTCCAGCTGCCTGGATGAAAAAAATCTGATCATGCCTCACAAAAATAAATAGAAGATCGATAGATCTTGTTTTTTTCCTATTGTACCACAGACAGAATATATTTCCATCCAGATGGTTTAAAGAGTCTTTAAGGATCCTGCCTTCAGATAAGCTTGTCGTACAATGTTGTTGAATGACTCTCTAGATCTTTCTAGAAAGATTTCTTTCTGCATTTGTGTTTCTAACTAAAAAGATGCTTGACTCTGTGATTTGGACGTATTATGATACATAAGAAAGCACAAACTGGAGAAGAATGATTCCATCTATGGAAAAGGGCAAAAGTTGTGGTGAGATTTCTGCTGCAGATGGATGTTTGAAACCCCCGTCTAATCTGAATATTTACCAAGTTGGGTAATGGAGTGACTGTGTGTGTGCGTGTGTGTGTGTAAAAGCAGAGAGGGCATGCAGAGTTTGTCAGCTTTTTTTTCAGCAGTGCCCTAGAAACAGTCTACAGATGTTTGTATGACAGACGGCTGTTACCGAGGCCTGCTGTGGATCTGCCTGCACGCCGAGCACATAATTCATTTTCAGTATATGATTCATGCAGGTCTGCAACAGCTTACGAGTGTTAAGTATTAATAAAGGGAGGGCTTGAAACGCTCGACAAAGGTAAAATGTCATGAGTCACCAAGGGATGGCATGGTGACATATTAATCCTGGCTTCAGTGGTTTTATTGGTTAGAAGTTTTAATTCAGCCATGTCCCGACTCTGGAGGGTTCTCGTCTTTGAGCTTGTGCGATCCTGAGGGAAATCCTGTGGATCCCAGTCTGCGGTAGACACACCCTGATGCAGCTAATGCACACCTACTCTTTACACACACACACACACACACACACACACTGAGAGAGAGCCCAGCGAACATCACACTTTAAAAGCACAATAAGTGGGTTATCATTCCCTACTATGTAATACAGTGTCCTACATGTTTAATGTGCTTTTTGTCCTTTATAAACAGCTGATTGCATCTTAAGCTCACATGACCTGTTTATTAAACAATACACCATCTCCTCCCCATTTTCCAGGAACTCTGGGCCTAATGTCCACTCTGTTGTGACTTTATGACAGTTGCGTAAGAGGCTATTAAGTGAACAAGTCCAGCATATGGCAGAAACAATTTATTTGCATTCTGAGTCAGAGGTGAATTATAATAAAAATATATTTCTGTGGGGTAATGATGTATTTATGGTCTACACAATCTCATCTGATGTGATGCAGACCCACTGATGTCAGTTTCTGGGGTATGCATGTTTGTCCAGTTGGAACAAGTTTCGGTATCTAAAAGTAACGACACATAATAAAGTGTGTCCAAGTAAATTTCCGTCGTTGGATATACAGTATTTAACATAGAAAAATACATAATATTTCATTGAAAACTGGTGTAATCACTAAACTTATGTAATGTGTTATGGGTAAAGGTTAAAGGTTGAACAAACTGTCACAATACTATTTATAGTACTGACGGACAGTTACTTGGACACACTTGACAATGTAAAGATACTTGAGTATCGGCATATTTACTGAAATGTTGAACTATATTTCTCTAGTAGTGCTTAAGAAGCATGTTAATGTTGTAACTGGCCCAGTCGGAGCTGTTTCAACCCATTCGACACACAGAAATAGCATTGTCGTTGCCTAATGAGAGACATAGTTTGAAATCTTGTGGAGTAAAGTTAAAAGACAACAAAATGTACATCAGTGAACAAGTAGATATAGTTGCTAATATCCACCAGGGGATGAGTTTATCATGGAAGTTGAGTCTGGGAGTGTGTCAGAGGCCTGTGAGCGTCGTTTGGCGCCGCGGTGTGATTGATCACTTTGCTGATGAAAACATTTCCCTCTCATGGACGCGTGGCCCGTCTTTTTTTAATGTTTTGCTGCGTCTGTGGTGACGGATGAACACGCCGCGTCACTGTGCCAGCACCACCCTGCTCCTCAACAACACAGGAAACGGTCACATCCTGGAAGGACGTGGGGGCTTGATGGGAAGCGATGATAGAGTGTGCCTCGAATACCGACCAGTCATCATTACAGGAATTACACCTCATCGACAGACCGCCTCTCCTCCTCAGTCTGAATCCAGCGACGGCTGCCCTCTCCTTGCAAATGGGACAAACATACTTCACTGGCCTGCTCCAGTGGAAATTTCTATTGATTTGATCTCTGCTCTGTGTTTCCATTAGTGTGAAAAAAGACACTGCAGGGAAACTGCTCAGACCTGTCTGACAGGTGTTGTATGTTTGTGTGCGCATGTGTTGTCCTCAGTGCTCAGGTATGCTGACGTCTCTGTCTCATATGCATATCATATCATAGTAGTGTGACAGGACAGGTGGACTTTGTTCTCTGCCATATTGTGCTGACTGGTGTTTGTTCACTCAGCCACATCCCTATCTTTTTTCAAACTTCCCCTCAGCTGTGTGTGTAGTGGAAATGGAGGAAATGCCATCGAAACGAGGCAAAAACACATCCACCAGATAACTGCCAAATCACTTATGTAAGACAGTTAAAACCTCAGAGAGAGTAGAGTCAAGTAAACAGTAGAAAGAAGAAAAACCCAAAGTGGAGCCAGCAAATGTATCAAATGTTTATAATGCTACTTTAGAGATTAATCCTTCTTAAAGGTTTCTTGTCTATTTACCGTCACTGTCAGGCGACCATTAGTATTTGGACGGATTCTGGTCTTTATCTTGTGTTCACTCTGTTAAACCAGCTGTAGTCACTAATGAAATTATTATCATGTCTTAAGGCTGATAAGATGTTCTGATGACTTAACATAATTCAGAGGTCACGTTAATCTATGTAACAGTACAGTATATGGTATTTTGGCTGATATGTAATACAGTGTTTGTGAGATATGATAAAACGATGATATAAACCCCTATAAATCTTTTATACTTTGAGTTTAACAGATTATTTGCTTAATCCATTATTGTAATATTTTCAAATAATCTATTAATCATTTATTGTATAAAAGATAATGTCTTCTTTACATGTCTTGATATTGACATTACCACAGTTTGAAATAAAGTAAAACAGCAAAGTCTTACATTTGAGAGGCTCAAATAGCCTATTCATTATTCAGGTCATCACAGATTTTTCTTTTTTTTTTTAAACATTTGATCTACAAGTTGATTAATCCTTTAAATATTTCAGATCAGTTTATACTGAATCTGCATAATTCACAAAAAGAAAATAAAGTGTAAATGTGAGCTGGCCGAATAATATGTCTTTTAAATAACTCATGTATTAATTTCCATTTTCTTCATGATAAAAGCGTGCGTGTGTGCGTGCGTGCGTGCGTGCGTGCGTGGGCAGCTTTATGCGTGACATGCAGTACAACACTTGGCCCTGTAGGATATGGCACAGTATCCTGCAATTCTGTAGCACAACATTAGTTGCATTATAAATATATGATCCTGGCTACATGGGAGGAGACGAAGCTGCGCATGTTTAACTATTAATAACTGTTCGCAGAAGCTTCTTCTTTTGCTGCTTCTTCTCCTCCTTCTCCTTGGACTCTGTTCTGTTGCAGCATTTTTGCTCTGCAGCTCACATCTGTTATCGTGCTGAGCAGCAGGCCTTTCTGGTGGAGCCCTGCTGCCTCTAATCTCAATGGCCTGGCAAACGGAGTTATGCTAATGTTTCTCCACTCTTCCAGAAGGTGAGGGGACTGTGGCACCGTGTTGTTTATTCATGCCGCTGACTCCTGCGTGGTCCAGAGAAAGGGCAGCTCTCACAGTTCACGACCTTCCGCTCCGAACACCAGTTCAGAATATGTATGGTGTTGTCGAGCCACGTCCCCCCTGCTCTTTATGAGAAGGCTCTTCCATTTCTGTCAAGGGAAAAAAGTTTCCATCACACAGTCTCTGGGTCTGAAAGGACGTCAACTAAACCAGTCAAAAATGAAATAAAATAAGGAAACAATGTTGGAGAAAGTGGAGAAGAAAGAAAGTATTGATGATTAAACACTGGATTTGTAATGAAATCATAAAGAAACAGCATTCACTTGTACCTCTGTTCTATGCTGTGATAAAGTCAAACTTTCTCCCTAAAGAGGATTCTCTCTTCACCGTCCTGACATGAACATAAACACTCCTCCCCTGGACTCTCCACTTTATTCAAAATCCTTTTTTCTTCCGCAGGTGTCCGTACCTGGCTGTGCACCTGTCTCCTTCCATCCCAGTGTTCGCTGTCGTGCTCTTCCTCTTCGTCATGGCCATGCTGCTGAGGACCAGCTTCAGCGACCCCGGGGTGCTGCCGCGGGCCCTCCCAGAGGAAGCCACGTTCATCGAGATGGAAATCGGTGAGTCACAAGAACAGTTTACAGAAACTTTTGTTGATTTCAAGACTGAATGAACACAAACACATACATCTCTCACATGAAACAGCTAAAACTGTTTTAACTTGGGGGGAAAATAATATTCAGAATGTCATTACTCATTTTGAGGGCATTTTTCTCCTTGACTTGTTTTCTTTAAATTTTTCTATACTTTTTTGAAAAGGTCACATACAGTATACAAACACACATGTAGGCAGAGACCAAAAACAGAGGTACTGTAAAAGTAGAGCGGATAATGGACTTATATTTTTCAGGTGGTCCAAAAAGTATCTCCAATAAATGGAAATGTTGCTTTGTGATTTCTGGATTTGTAAAGCAAATATTTTCTCTGCAGAAAGAACTTAAAAGGTCAAAAGAATCAATTTTCTCTGGTACTAAAAGGCTAAAAAAAAATCCTTATTATTGTTATAATTTTGATATCATTATGATTAAAGGTTGAGTTAGACTTTGTGAAAAGTTCAAATCCATCATCGCTATTACATCAGGGTATTTTACAAAATTATAAACCCTGACATTTTGACTGAAACTTTAGATATACAATGGTTGTGTGAACTTGAATTATGCTTGTTAGCAACAGTTGTGAAGGGTTTTGCACAGACACATCTGCCCACAAGTCAATTTATTGCTGATAGTGGTAGAGAAGAGAACGATGCAGCCACTTCGGACACCTTTCAGTGATAATGCTCAGATCCAGTGCAGATTTATGCAGGCCTGAAGTAGCGTGTGGTCCGATGTGACAGTCCAGCTCCCGTCCTTGAAGTGTGCTCAGCTGTTATTCACAGTGGGAGCTGATAATGCCACCGGGCCAGACGCAAAACCTCTTATCTGCATCCATTCAAATGTTAAGTCAATAACAGAACAAATGATTATCACAGCTCGTTTGCTGTTACATCATCGTGTAGATTGTTGTGTAAAATGTCTTTGCATGTTTACAGTGGAAGTATTTTTGAAGCATTAATACTCCGGTGTGTGTGTTAGCGAAGCAGTGAGCGGCACTTCCTCCTCTGTGCTGTTGGTTTATTCATGTTCGTTAGGCTTTGTGCTGCTGAAGGTTGGCTGTGCTCATGGGGGTGTAGAGCTCAATGTAACACACATTCGCTACAGAGGCTGTGTGTGTCTCATTATACAAAAACAAACTACACACTGTATACTAATGACAGGAAAGCCTCTACAAACAAAACCGAGGGGTCTTGTTGTCCTCATCGGCTGTGTGCATGTTTGTATCTTTTCATGTCCACACCCCGGGCGTTTCTCTTCTCTCATTCCGTAACATTTCTGCACCAGGCCACCCGGCGTCCTCGGCCTCTGTCTGCCCGTGTGTGGCTGCTCAGTGTTCACTCTTTGTTTCTGTTAAAGATTCATGGTGTCCTTGAGCCGTCGCTCGTTCTGTCTCTTGCTCCACACAAGAGCCATGGGTAGGGAGGGACCACGCCTCTGGTCTCTGCTCATGACAGAGGACGACTGTAAAAGCAGAGCTGAGGCACTTGTCCCTCTGAGAACGGGTTCGCTGGCAGCTCGCGCTCCTCTCATCACGACTGTGACTCATCCTGCTCCCCGGCGCTGGATGACAATAGGTCTTAACCAGCTGTGGTGATGTGTGATGACCCTGCACTGTAGTTTAGATGAGGAGATTATTTATGTAAATAGAGCTTATTATCAAAGGTTTTGCGTATTATTCCACTGATTTGTTGCAACAAAGAGGTACAGTAGGGGGAGGGGCATCGATGTAGAAGCTATTTATATACCAAGTATAGGTATTTAAATGCATTAAGAACAGAACAAATTGGCAGCCCTAAAGATGCACAAAAACATATGATAAACATGATGCACGTTTAATTTTAGACATTTTATTTGACCTCTCTGTCTCTTTTTTGATTTGTGTTATTACTCATCTGTTTCCATTGTTGTTTGATTTTGTGACGAAACAAAGAAAACGAGTGGATCCAAAGATTTGAGAAGTTGCAGAGAATCAGATCAGATTTTTGACCAGTTGTATCCAGTAGAGACTCCAGGAAGATGCTGGTAGACTTGTAGTTCTGGAGACCGGTCTTGGTCTCAAGACCACTTTTTTGTGGTCTTGGTCTTGTCTCGGTCTCGGGTCTCTCGGTCTTGCAATGTCTCGGACTGGCAGAACAGTCTCAAAGGGATTTTTTAGCCTACAATATCTAGGCAGGCATGCTTTTTTTTGGATATCATTATTTATACGCCCCCTTCAAGTGGTACCAATCACATGAATTTTGTGACATAAACGCGTTGGCGCTCCTCTCACGTGCAGAATAGCAAACTATGGTGTAACTAGTTAGGGTTTTTTTGGTCTTGCTCTCGGTCTTGAGCTCAAATGGTCTTAGTCTTGACTTGGACTGTCTTGGTCTTGATACTCTCTGGTCTGGTAGTGTCTTGGTCTTGGTTCAGGTGGTCTTGACAAGTCTAGATGCTGGTCAAGGCCAGAAATACTCCTCTCACTCTAATATGTTAATTAATGAGCTTTAGAGACAGACAGATGTGAGAGTGGCATCAATCATCTCTCACAGTTCTCGGTACAAAAAATGAAGCAAATGAGCCAATTTCATGTGTAACTATTTGTTTACACTGTCTGTCTTCTCCTCACCTTTTAACCTCAGGAGTTTTTAGGCCTGTTTACACATGCAAACACAAAACATTGTGTTTCTGCATTGCTTTCACTGTGTTCGACATACAGCTGAGCTTCCCAAACCCTTCACCAACAGATTACCTGTTTCCAGTCTCATCAGCCTTCAGTCTTCACATTGTGCCTAACATTGAAAACATTGTCACATGACATACAGTATAAGTCACCCACACAGCAGCAATTTGAATGAAACACTTAGTTCAACAACTTCCATCCCACATTTATAGCTGTGATACGGTGTATTTTTTAACGTGCGTTTTTATAGCTGTTTTCTGTCACAAGCGTGGGCGTGTGATCAGAGGAGGCAGATCTGTGTGTTTGATCTCACTCTAAAGCTGAGGCAGGTATGTTGTTGAAGCCGCTGCAGCCTCGGGCCTCTGTCCCTGAGCCTGTTAGCGACTATAGTCCCGAGGGGGAATGCTAATACGAGGAGAAGCATCCTCTTGGAATATGTAATGCCACGAGCAGCCCGATCTCTCCTACCACAGGGAGTGGCGTTATTCCCTGTGAGTGATGACTCATTAATTTATTTTTCTCTGGTTTATCCTTAAAGCCAATAATCCATCATTCTTTAGATTCATAATCCAGAGTGTTTTTGCCATCAGATAAAATAAATATCACAATCATTACATCTGTAGATGTATTGTGGGTGCTTTTGGATACTTTTGCTCTTATTTCATTGATTTATTTATGTTTAGCTTTACATAACAACAATCATTTACAGCTCAATACAGATGATACATATGCAGTTAAATTGATTCTTATCTCTAAACACTAAACTTTACTTTCAGTGGATCGCCAGAAAGTCAAATGAGTTTGCTAACTGCTTCCCCTCTGCTCCACATTCACATCTGCACAGTGCAGCATGTTAATGGTAGATTTCTCCCCACCAGTTATTCTCCTGACACACTCCAGCTGCCAGCCCCTCTGGCCATTAGCCAGCCTCACTAACCTCTCAGCTCCTGCAGTGCAACATAATCAGAGAAATCTGAATTGCCAAGAACAGGGAATATATGAGAATCTCATTTGGCCGGCGACCGCTGTGCAGAAACGAGGCTCGTCTCGGAGAAAAGACTCGACTGCTGTGACATACAGTCGTTTTACAGCGTTTGCAAGGTTACACTGATGCCTGAATAGAGCAGGACACGCCGCGCTATAGTGCTGCTGATGTATAATATTAACAGCTCAGCAGTGATTACACATAAATCCACCATCCATCAATACTGTATCGAGCTGGTGTTGTCATCCGCTGACGTCTTCAAGGTTTATATGTCAAGATTTATGGCTCTTTTTTCCCCTCTCATTGCCACTGAATCTCACATTCTTCACTGCCTGTTTAACAGATATACAGATATACAACACTGAGCTCCGGTGCGGTCTAATGCAACACAGTGCAACAGAGCTGCAAGAAAGTCAATCTTTTGTCAAGCTTGCAATGCTCATTTTTTTTACGATGTATTTTATGTGGGCATGTTGTTGTGTTATTGATTAATTTGATTTTATTTAATTCAACCAAACCAACGCCCACTAATGACTTTTTTTTTTTTGCTTTTTGTGTCTCCACAGAGGCTGCCAACGGGAACGTCCCTGCAGGGCAGCGGCCGCCACCTCGAATCCGCAACGTTCAGATCAACAACCAGATTGTCAAGCTCAAGTACTGCTACACCTGCAAGATCTTCCGGCCACCGCGAGCTTCTCACTGCAGCATCTGTGACAACTGTGTCGGTGAGAAATCACCTCCAACCTCACATCGCTTCACAACAAAGCCTTTTTTTTCATTTAAATGGGTTTATATCAGTTTCTCAGAAATAGAAAAGTTGAATAATGTTTTTGTATGTGAGGAAAAATAGCTCGCTGATGTGATGACTGTTACCGAAGCCTTGACCTTAATTTTCTCCCTGCGCTCATTTGTCACAGTGATGATATTGTTTAAAAAGAAATCAAAGCTTTATAAATAAATGTTGGTCTGAGTAGACAGGCTGCAGAAGTTTTGAAAAACTGAAGCTAATGGAGCAAAAACTTCCCAAGGAATATTTGAAGCGCTTTGAATTGTGACGGCGGTTTGAACTATACGTGTTGTGTGTGTTGTGCTCTGATGTGATGTGATGTGATATCTTTGTGTGTGTGTGTGTGTGTGTGTGTGTAGCTGTTTTATCTCTCGGCCCTGCAGAATAACAAGTCATTTGGCTGCTGATGATTGAGGAATGCGTTTGAACGGAGCGTCGACTCACAGGCGATATGAGAGGAGACAGTGGAGGCTAAGAGAGGGAATAAGTGCTCAGTCATTGTGAACACTGGTTCATCTGTGTGCACCTGCTGCACTAACACACACACACACACGCAGTGCAGGCAGCATACCTCAGTCTCTCTTTTACTGCAGTCATATCTTCTTTTCTCTTGACTGAACAATATTTATCGCTGTGAAAGTCTCACACAGGATTTTCTTGTGTTGACTTTGTGTTCCAACAATAACTATGGGAGTAACTGAAAAAAAAAGAAAAGTAGGTGTTAGTAAAAGTTCAAGTTTGTCTAGTTCCAGCTCTTTGAATTACTGCACACAACTCAGATTTTTTTTTTTCGGGTATTAAAATAGAAAAATAGCAAAGATCACTGAAATATTGTGCTGCCTTTGAGTGTTGTTGACATCCACATCAAGCAAACAGTGTTGGGACAGTGTGCAGGACTATTAAGGACTGTTTAGGGATCACTAAAGTTATTACAATTCATCCTGAGGGCGGCATGAAGGTGTCGACCAAATTTCACAGTAATCCATCTAATGCCAACCTGCTTGTGATGCTGGAAGTAAAGTCAGGGCCTCGCCAGTCATTAAGGCTTCGTCCTCTGGGGATCAAGACTGTCTGAACCGACTGTCATGCCAATCCATCCAGTAGTAGTAGTAGTTGAGATACTTCAGTCAGAAACCACAATTGCCGCGCTGCTAACATGGCTACAGAGACTATAATTACTGTAACGTTAACTCTTAGTGGATGTGAACACATTCAGACCTATTTAAAGCTGAAACTGTGTGTGTTTTTTCATCCGTTTTCATCCACAATATGCCTCAGTCTCGTCCCACATTTTGCTGTATGTTATGTTGTTGTTGTGTAACTCCATCCAGGACATGCAGCAGTGAGTGTCAGCTGCAGATAAAAGTGTAAAGCAAGACGTTTACCTCTGTCTCTCCCTTTGACCCTGCCCTGCTTTCACGTGGCTCTCCTCCAAATGATAGAAGAGTTGAGGCAAAGAGGAAGTGATCACTATATTTAGACTGCAGGTTTTACAGAGGCTGATGCACAAAGCTGCGTTGGACTGTGAGACTGCAGCTGATATTGGTTTATTTTTAACACTCGCTTGATTTCTAAAAACGTCCGTTGCTGCAGCAGGTACATTTCACAGATTTACACACAGACTTTTTTTTGTTTTGTTTGTTTCCTCCTCACAGATCGGTTTGATCACCACTGTCCATGGGTGGGAAACTGTGTGGGCAAGAGGAACTACAGATACTTCTACCTGTTCACCCTGTCGCTCTCGCTGCTCACCATTTATATCTTCACCTTTGACATCGTCCATGTCGTCATGCGTAAGTATCAGGTGTCCAATCAGAGGTAGCACACAGGCGTGTCATGTAGGAGAGAAAAAAAATGTGGCAAAACAGGAAGAGTGGGCTGCGACACCAGCAGCTTCCAGTGTTTATGTAAATGCACATGCTCTGAAACTATGACCTAGTTCGGACCAGGCTTTTTCCTGAAGCGTGACGAGACAGGCTACAGCAAACTGACATCTTGACACGATTCCTCTTTCATTTTCATCCTCTCTCGTGCTTCCCTCGTTCTGCCCAAAGCAGACAGCGACAAGACAGAGACATGTGTGGAGTTTTTCTAGTCAGGATAATTAGCTCTGGGCTTGTTATCTTAATAATGTGTAATGTGTAAGAGCTGCTCCTCTTCAGAGGAATAAAATAAATACGGAAGCAGTGTGTCTTTATATATTCTGTCTAACTTCTCGCTGTCTGTTCACAGGCTCCGTGGATAATGGCTTTCTGAACACTTTGAAAGAAACACCTGGAACATATCCTTTAAAACTCTGACCACAGTGTATGTGCACAACAAAACCAGGTGCTGTGTGAGCTGCTTTTGTCAGATTCCCTAGAATAGGAAATGAAAAACAATTTTTTTTTTTTAGCCTTGCTGTGAGCTGCTTTTGTCAGATTCCCTAGAATAGGAAATGAAAAACAATTTTTTTTTTTTAGCCTTAAAATGTAAGAAAAGAATTCATCCTCCGTAATGTGAGCTGCAGTCACTATGTTGAATGTAGCTGCTGTGTTAATACACTGGAATAATTTTATGTTAGGACACATTCCTCTTTTTATTCCTATTCATACAAATCAGTAATCACCTTTGACCAGCTGTAATGATCACATACTGAGTCCAATTCATGAGAAGAGGTAAAACTTCCAACTTTATGGGCAACAGTCAGTGTATATAAACACGCAAGGTCAAGGAGCACAGCTGAATTACATTATGAGGCTGTAGTTTATATAAAGTTTATTCACCATTTCAGCAACACTGTGTGGAAACTGGTCTTGAATGTTATGATTAAGGCTAACATCAGCAGCTTAGCAATGATTTCTTTAGCATACTAATACTAATTCATTCCACACAACAGTGCTCTTTCTTTATTTTCTACTTCTTTTTTTCCCCTTTTACTTGAAGCTTAAGCCTCAGTTTTCTAAGGTGGATTTATGTGAGGGTCAAATGCGGGTCAGGTGAATATATATAATTGTTAGAATTTAAATAATATTAAAGGGATAGTTCACCCAAAAATTCAAATTTCACTCATTATCTACTCACCCTCATGTCGACTAAGGGCTGGGAGAAGTTTCAGAGTCCTACGTGCCTTCTCTGAGTTACAGGGGGGCTCGGCGCAGCACTGCATGTCCATATGACGGATATATGACATTTATTTTTTCGGAACAATTTCTCATGTTGGGGCTTCAATACAAGAGGGACATTACAGACGAGCACTATGGAGGTATTTGGATGTTTTTTTGGTGTGTCTTTTTGGACGAAGAAAAGTGAGCCCCGTTCGCAACCGTCATATGGACATGCAGTGCTGCACGGAGCCCCGCTGTAACTCAGAGAAGGCACGGAGGACTATGAAACTTCTCCCAGCCCTTAGTCGACATGAGGGTGAGTAGATAATGTGAAATTTGAATTTTGGGTGAACTATCCCTTTAACTTAAAACATTTAAAATGGCCAGAGCTAAGATTAGCTTAATTAGTTTAAATGGAAGGTTTGACAGATGTTAACAACAGTAACTTAAAGCAGATATCAGTGGAATGTTTTTGTTAATATAAGTCCTAAATAGTCCTATTTTCCGTCAGCAATCACTTACATGAAGTATTTCAGCCTAAACACGAGTCTCTCCGTCACTCTGCTCTGCTGTAACCCGAGGAGAAAATTTTCCTTGTGGGATACAAGTGTTATCCAATGAGGAGAGAGAACGGCATGAAGGGCTGTGTGTGCAGCCAAGGGATGCGCGTGAATGTGGTGACGTAGCACGAGGACCAATTGATGCCTGACAAGGGCGGGGGCTGCTAACTCATGGTGCGTTCAAGGAAACTCGTACTTTGTGTTTTTCCTTCCTGTGAAGTCATACCAGTTCGATCTGGTACGAGTTCACGGGTCGGAAGTTACGAGTGGCCGTTATAGGGAACTTTCACAGACAACAGGACGGTAAAAACACGAGCTACGGGTTACCTGGAACGCTACCAAGTCGTAGTTGTGACTTGAAGCTGTAACTTACGGTTTCAAAAGCCTGCCTTGAACACAGCATTAGCCGAAACGGCCGTGCCGCTGTTATCTGCTTTAAGTTATGATTAACAAGTGATTTAAAGTACTAAGTTATAGGCTATATTACATTATATTTATGTAAGCACGTGCTCATCTTTTTCTCTGTACCACAGGTTAATGGATTAACAACCACTGTGTTTATACTCTTTATCTCTTACGCTGACTATCTCTGGCTTTAACCATGTTGCATAACTGTCTTCCATTGTGCAGTCACCTGCTGTTTAATCAGTGACCATGTGTCCGGCCAAAAACATCTGTTGTGTTTCTCTTAACTGTGTTTCACTGTGCTGGAGGTGTTGGTGTGTTTCTTCACCCTGTGGTCGGTGGTGGGACTGACCGGCTTCCACACCTACCTGATCTCTCTCAACCAGACCACCAACGAGGATGTAAGTGGCCTGCATCTCACTGCATGTTTAGATGCGATTTTAAATGTAACTACAGATTCATGGAGCTGTCACGTGTGCAGGTTTCCTTCTTTGGGTCTGCACTTTACATCTAGTTTGTTTAGGTTTCATACTGTCTTCATGCAAATGAGCCCGACGTGTGAACAATTCCTGTGGTGGAAATTTCAAGTTAATGCTCCGTCAAACTGCTCTTATATACAAATATACAGTATGTATATTTGCCTTGGCGGTCAACTGAAAACACAACATGAGTCTTAGTTAAGAAAAAACCACAAGTGGACTTTAGCCTCGGCTATACTTTGTGCTGAGGTTGGTCCATGTTAACCCTTCGCTCACCACAGGGGAAGTGAAGGCAACTTCAGCCATAATGTGATTTTATCCCAATTTTCATCGAATTTTGATTCACATTTAGACACATGAACAATATGCACCTTTTTATATGCATGAAACCTAAATGCAAATTTTAGTCAGAGTCTACTAAAGCCCAGAGGTGGTGTTAGTCAGAGAGAGAATACTTTATCTACATCAGTGACAGTGCTGCTAGGTCGCTAACAGCTATCACATTCATTTACAAGATGTAGTTAGAAGAACTGAAATGTGTCTTGGTTGCATTTGCACTAAGCTTTTTTTTTTATTTCTGATAACTCAAAGGCTAAGTGAGGGAAAAGAAAGATCCAAATATTTAGTCACTTTTCACACTACTGATGTGTGTTCGTCTGAGTTTTCACCATCACTCTCTCCAAACCCAAACTACCTGAACTCAAGAGGAAAATATTTTAGTCTGCACCATTAACCCACAGTCATGTTGGAGCTCAGTCTGGTCCCAGTGATCATTCACAGAGGAATAAAAATGAACAGAATCCTCTTAAGTGCAGGTTTTTTTTCTCATCCTCTCATATTGAAGAGTTCAGATAAAAGGTTAGACGTGTTTAAGCTGTTTTTTTAAAATTGGATTTCTTTGAGAGTAATAGTCAGAGTTCAGCACATAATGAGGATCAGGTGGCGTTTGAAGAATGTGTCTGTAAATCTTCAGGCAGCTCGAGTCCATGAGGCTGGAAAGATAAACACACATCGCCGTGGTGTAAACACTACAATTTCTAACACCACAGAGCTGTTTCCTTGACAACGGCGCCGCCTCGTTCAGCACTGAAGGACAGAGGGTTGGTAAACTGTAGCTTGTTAAACAAGGCCATTATACTGTAAACTAAAGTAAAGCAAATACAGGAAAGTGGTGTGAGCTCAAATACACGGGAAAGACACAGATCCAGTTTATTTATAGCAGCTGAAACAAAGAAATACATCACGTGGGTTTTTATTCAAAATCACACTTCACCAAAGTTAATTCACCCTATTTTTACCCGGTTCAACCACAAAAATCTCACAAACATCTCTTTACAAGGGAAATGTGGCCAGTTTCACACTGAGCAGTTTTGTTTTTCTCAGAGTCTGAGCCATATGACAAATTGGCTGGTAAATGCTTTGAATGCTAAAAGCAGAATTTGGACTCCTCTCTGCTCAGCAGCAGGCAACATGGTCCATTCATCTAAAAATATGCACCAGTAGCTTCTCTTATGAATAGAATAATAATAATAATTATAATGATGATGATGATGATGATGATGATGATAAATCCAGTCATAGAGAGTTGAGCTCAAATAAGAACAAAACAGATTCACAAAGAGCTGATTGGTGAATCGGCCGCATTTAGAAGAAGCTTCTGATGCTAAAAAAGGAAAAGAAAATATTGATTCCTTGAGCACATTACCATTGAGTCATTATTTAGTCACCACACACACACACACACACACACACACACACACACACACACACACACACACACACACACACACACACACACACATCAGGCTGATGCAGAGCAGATGATGAGTGGTGGTGTGCAGGTGGACGAATCCACACAGGGAAGTGTTTCTGTTGTGTACACTAGTATCAGCAGTGTGTGTACTTCACTGGAGGCTTTGTTAGCCCAGATCTGACTGCAGAGGCTCTGACGAGAAGCAGCAGCAGCAGCAGCAGCAGCAGCAGCAGCAGCAGCAGCAGCAGCAGCAGCAGCAGCAGCAGCAGCAGCAGCAGCAGCAGCAGCAGCAGCAGTAGTAGTGTTGAGTTGAGTTGTATTGGAGAGTGTGAGAGATTCTAGATGGCTGAAAGCAAGAGAGTGCAGCACTCATACTTTGTTGTAATGATTAATTTATAATTCTGCTTCTTCTCTCCTGTGGGATGGCTGGCCTCGTTTTTATTTATTTTTTTATATAAAAACAAGTAATCTGTAATGAAGCTCTGCAGCGAGCACCTACTGTGTAACGTTGCTCCAGGAGTTGAAACAATGGCTGTCAGCCCGGTCATTTCAATATCTGTGATTGGCCTAATAATAGATGCATCGATACCTGCAGGGGCCGGGCAGGCTGCCAGAAATACTGCTGTGGTAGAGAGAGGGAAGGGAAGAGGGAAGAGGGTGAGGGAGAGCGAGAGGGAAGGGGAGAGGGGGAGAGGGGGAGAGGGGGAGAGTAAAGAGGAGGAGAGAAATGGTGGAATGAGAGCGAACAAGAGAAGGCACCTTGAGTGTTGTAGCAGCTCTGCTCTCCCTTAGGATGACACATGGTCTGTCAGCTGCGTCTCCACACACACACACACACACACACACACACACACACACACACACACACACACACACACACAAAGGCATGCAGCACTGACCTACATCTTTAGCACCCAAAATAAAAAAATCGAATAAATAAATAAATATTTCTCTGACTTGCAGCAGGGTCAGTCCAACTCACCAGCTCAGGCTGCGAAAATAAATATGAGTCATTAAATCAATAATAGATTAACTATAGAATAGATAAATCTTTAATTTCTCCTACATGTTTTCATGATAAATAAAAGCATCATTTAAGTTAATGTGTTTTTAGTCACAGTTGCACTTAAATCAATCCAATCAAACAATGATGAAATGTTACGTTTTCTATTTTAATGTGATGTGAACTATAAAAATTGACATAAAATAAACTATTTAGTTTATTTCCATCTGATGTAAATGTGCTGCTACAAAAAGCAGGATGTTTAGGGGTTAAAATCTCTCCTGAGCCACATGTGGTGTCTGCCTGAGTTAACATGCAGGCAGCACAGTGACCGACTTTATTTGTTGCTCTGCTGCAGATCCTTTGTATGAATTTGTATGATTTGTTTTCAATCACTTATTAAAGTGGTTTTAATCTGTAGTTGCAGTGACTGGTGGCGACTGCACTCGTCAGCAAACACACAGATCCCATTAAACCAGGAATCATTAAATCCCTGACAGGATCCTTTTAGTAGGTCAAAGCCACGCCTGTGGGAATAACATCTAAAAATGGAGCTCTGCTTTTGAATAAGGTATAGGCGCAGGGAAGATTTTCCTGAAAGAGAGCCGAACGAGGGTGTGAGGTACAGTCGTCGGGGTGTGTTTGGGATGGGATGCTGACTGACTGGTTGTGAAGGTTTGGTTGCTTTAGTGATGGGTGTTGTGCACTTCTTGTTTTTCGTTATTGTTGTTTGTCTAGATTAAAGGATCCTGGTCTGGAAAGAACAGAGTCCAGAACCCGTACAGCCACAAGAACATCATCAAAAACTGCTGCGAGGTGCTGTGTGGGCCGGCGTACCCCAGGTAACGTCCTCAGATTAACACATCCTGAACTAAACAGCTGCGTTCGAAGCAGGAAGAGGAAACGAGCTGCATCGTCTCACACAGAGTTGGTTAATTGATTTAGTATCAAACACCTGCTCCGACTCAGAATCCGACTCCTCCTCCTTTTTATTTATCGTTGCGTTATCTCAATCCTCTCTACTGTTATCAAAGAGTTGTGTGTCGACTGCTGTGATTGATTAGTCTTCCTCTGCTGCGCCTCTTTCTGGTGAGTAACGAGCAGGATGCGGGTCGTGACTGATCGTCTTGTCTCGCTTTCAGCGTCTTGGACAGAAGAGGACTGATGCAGGAGGACTCGTCTCTTTCTGCAGCGTCTGCTGTTCCCACCTCCTCCTCCACCACCACCACCACCACCTCCTCCGCTGCCAGCACCAACCCAGTACCACAAACCACAGTGAGAGAGCATGCACACACACACACACACACACGGACATTAACTTAACATAAACTCTAAAGCGATTACAGAGGGCGTTGGAGAGAGAAAAGGAGCCGCGTGTCTGTGTGTGTGTGTGTGTGTTTGTGTGTGGAAAACACATTTCTTATCATGGTGACATTGATTCATCTGGTGCTACATGGATTTAGAGCCACTCCCTGCCTCTCTATGCTCAGTTGTTGCTTTTGTGTAATTATTTATAATTGTTCAATTTATTCCAACTGTTCTCCTCTGAAGCATTAAGTGCTACATCATTATTTAGTGCCAGGCCTCCGTTTTCATATTAATGCTGTTTTAACGTTGTGTGTCCGAGCCTGAGGAGATTTTTCTTTTCACATTTTAGCACAAACCTGATTATCTGAAAACCCTGAAATTATCCAGGGGTGGAAACGCAGTCGTTTCTAAAGGGCAGTACTGTTAAAAAATAAAAAAAAAAGTTTATTTCACAGTGTTTCAGATCAGAGTGACAGTTTTGTGAGAAAATATTTTTTTTTTTGTCAGTTTTAAAGTTTGAAGTCGGTGCTACTCTTTGAAATCAAATGACAAAATTACAGAAAGCTTAAAATGAAATTTCTACTTGCATATTTTATAATGCATGACATGTCAGTTTTATCTGTGCAGCACATTTCATGCACAGCAGCAGTTCATAGTGTGTGTAATGTGCAAACACTTGCCACTGATAGTTTGTTCCAGAGAAAAGGACCAACATAACTGGTAACTGCCTCTGAAGACTTGGATCTGATTCAGTTTAAACCTGAAATATGAATCCAACATAACCTAATTGCTCTGGTTGAGAAGAGAGAAAAAAGAAAACATAAGCATCAAAGTATGCTTAGAAATAAAAGTACACATCAAAATAATATATCAATCTACAGTATATCTATTTAATCTATTAACTTGCACATAAATTAGGGATCATTACGTCTTATCTTAACCTAGAATTATACATAAATGTATTTGCTGATGATATTTCCTATTATGATTCTGAATCTGCAAAATAAAAAGAAGTATGAAAGGGACCAAGAGGAGTTTTGGAAAGCAAAGTGTTTTCACACTACATTTCCCATGAGCCTCTGCACACAGGATGAAATTCTTGGACCGGCGCAAGATGGACGAAAGCGAAAGCATTTTGCCAAGAATGTTTTCATTAATCAAGAACGAAAGTCAGAGGTTCAAAGACGATCAGATACCGTCGTAGTTCCGACCATAAACGATGCCAACTAGCGATCCGGCGGCGTTATTCCCATGACCCGCCGCAGCGTCTGGGAAACTGAAACTAGGAAATGCTGGGCGAGTCAACCACTAAATAATAACATCAAAATAACTATAAGCGTGATCCAAGCACTTTATTAACTCATAAGCCTTTATTTATTTTTTATCAACTTATTTTATTTATTAGTGATAGGTTATCTTTTTTGTGTGCCTGTCTGGTATCTGTTGCTGCTGTGACAAAGTGAATTTCCCCCTTGGGGGATTAATAAAGTTTTATTCTATTCTATTCTATTCTATTCTATTCTATTCTATTCTATTCTATTCTATAAAGACAAAACGAAATATTTATTAAAAATGGACCCATCCACAAGTGTGGATTCATCCACATTAATATGAGACTCTTTTATAACCAAAAGCTCGGGGTCTCTTTAAGTTGGGTACAAGTATCTCAGAACTATTATTTATACCACTCACAGATGATACTCTTGTTTTTGTTTTTGGATTGTGTATTTGATGAGTTTGATGAGGGAAACCAAGAAATCCCATCAGCCTCCGTAGCATAGCTCTGAGCAGCTCACGGCTCTGCTCCGCTGTTCTAAAAATAGCTTGCACCGACAATTAAAGTAACGAACCCACTGCTATGACTATAGAATAATTAACATGTGCTAAATCCGGTGTATTTACTGTGGGTACTCTAGCACTCACTGTCCATTAATATGCATTGTCCCGACTAAATAAACAAATAAAGTAAAGTAAAGATGATGGCAACGGGCCAATTTGCCAAAATATTGAACTATCCCTTTAAGTTAGGTACAAGTATCTCAGAACTATTATTTATACCACTCACAGATGATACTCTTGTTTTCAACACTTTGCATCTACATCTTTTCAACGTGCTCTCCTCCTCCCACAGAAAACCACCGCTCCGCTCATCCCCAACGAGCACACGCCCGACGAGGCCAAGCCGAGCATCGCCGCCGCCTCCCCCAAGGAGGAGCAACCTCCCACTCCCAAGGTCCCGCCCCTGGCTTCACCCGAGACCGATGTGGAGACGTCCGTCGTCAAGGACAAGACCCATTAGCTGTGTGAGGGGGGCGGCTGCAGCTGTAGCCACTCCTCTTCCTCCTCACCCTCCTCCCCCTCCAACATCCTGCCTGGTCAGGACCTGGAACATTAATAATCAACGTCTGATTGACTGTGACGGTGACTCGGTTACTCGCCAACTCTCTGTCCTACGTACATCCAACCAGAGGAGCAGAGTGTCTCCTCCTGGTCCCTCTTCCTCTTCCTCTTCCTCTCCCTTCTCCTCCTCCTCCTCCTCCTCCTCCTCCTTCTCCTGCTCACCAGTCGCTGCAGATGTGTTTGACTGACACTCACTCCTGCAGGAGGGGGAGTGATTTAGTGGAAAGTCAGCCGCTCCCTCTGACTCCTGAACACTGCATGGAAAAGACACGCAGAGGGGGGAAAGCTGCTGGGAAAACAGCAGACAAAAACAAAAACAAAAAACAAAAAACACAAAAAAACAACTCTCTTCAAGCGGTATGACTTCCCCCACGGTTCAGCTGTGGGCTGCTCTGATTGTCACTACTACTTCTTTTCGTTATTTAAAGTTGCATATTGACATTTATTGTGAGATGCCAGTTCAAATATACTCCCTGCAAGTGTCTGGCAAAGACGATATTAACTTCTGGACATGTATAAAACGTCATACATACGGTGTTTTTTTGTTGTGTATGCCCTATGCAAATCATGAGGAGGCTGGACGAGCTTTTTTTTTTTTCTTTCTTTTTTAGCTGTTTGGATAAAAGCATTTCACCTGTAAGTCTGAGTACACATGATGTCCAGGCAGGAGGGAGGACATGATGCAAATCCTTAGCTGAGATATTCTTAAAGGCTCCTTCCAGGCAAGTCAGACCCTTCTGATGTTGCTGCATTCAGTACTGTTGTTACTTACGTACAAGCATTTTTCTTTTTCTTTTTTTTTAAGTGATCTGATCCAGACCGACGCCTGTCCTTCCATTTTTATATATAATCAAGGATGTGTTGCTGTCGTGAGGTTTGGCGCTCTGAAACAGATGAGATCAGTCAAAAGTCTTGCATCCAGGAGGAGGAGACGCTCGGTGGGAAAAGGCCTGACCTCTGCTGACCCTAGACACTCGTAGTGACAGTGCCTTATCGTAACAGTTGCACTATGACGTGCAGCTGAAGTCCGAACCAACAGAGAAGCCCCCTCAAGTTTCCGTCTGACACAGCGTTACATGAGAAATAACAACGTTAGATACACGATTCAGTCCAGTGGTCCCCAACATGATGAATTAAAGGGATAGTTTGACATTTTGGGAAATGGTCTTTATTTGATTTAGACCACTCTCATGTCTGTGTCTTCTGTGTAAAGACTGAGAGCTCTGGGTATCTAGCTAGCCAGGCCCTGTCCGATCATCAAACACACAAAAAAGCTTTTCAAGTAACATATTTATACATTTATACATTTTTATGTTGCACACAATCGATAACAATATGAGAGGACCATTTGACAACTTCCTCTCATTTTTGCATTTCAGTATTTGCACAGATTTGAGGGCTCAGAGGTCGTACAGTAACAGGTGGGAACCACTGGATCAGACCTTGTGGATGGAACAAGAAGCAAAGCCATGGTTGAACTGTACATAGTTTTCACAGGTGTAAATGAAGTGAGAACCTCTCGGCTGATGAATGAGGACGACCGACATCAGTAAGGTTTAGTTTGTTTTGAACTTTTAAGTGCGGCCAGTGTTATTTAAATTATTCTGCCTGTGAGCTTGAGCACCTCCTCCTGCAAATCACACCAGAGCTGATCTTCCTCAGAGTCCTCTCTCTTCCTGCCGTCTTCTGCCTTTCTCATATTTAACTCGTCATATTCAAGTCAAGGCTGGGGCGACAGTCGGGGAAACGGAGAGATGACTCTCAATCCTTTATAGTTTCACACATCTGTGTCTTTGCGACGGAGTACAGCTTTTAATGAGGCTTGAGAATTTCTTTAGCTTTGGTTGCAGAGATCGCTCAAGGGGCTCAACGGCATCCACTCAAGAAACATGAGAGATGGCGAAGCAGATTTTTTTTAGTATTTAAATGACTTTAGCAGATAGCGAGAGTTTGTCATAGTGATTGTGTTATATGCAAGACAGAGTTAGTGTTTGTGAAATATACTTGTGTAGAAAATCTAGTGTGTCAACAGCATCGTGTCATTCTCTGAAATCTGCCTGATGGTTTATTATAAGTCTCAAAATGGTCTCAATTCCTCCGTAATCTCCTTTGAAATTGAGCTGCAACATATTCGGAGAGTAGAGGAAGCTGGGAGATAAATCCCAGTGTGCTGGGATTGTTTGATCTGAAGACTGATATTAGACACTTTTAAGCATTAAGATGAATCTAGGCCTGCAAGAAATTGTTTATTTGAGGACTCATTTCTTGAATAAATTATTAATTGTTTTCTCTATATAATGAGAGTCGTGAAAAGTTGACATAATCAGTTTGTTTATAACAAAATACAAAAGTCCAAATTCCCCAAATAATTTATTTATTTTATCATTAGGAAAACCTTTGGATTTGTCCTTTTTATCCCTGTTTACTTCCTCTGTGCTTGTGAGAAAAGGAGACAAAACTGACACATGTCCGGTGGAAGATGCTGTAAAGTGTGTGACAGTATTGTTTCTGTGAAGTAAACGAGTGTAATTACTGAATGTTTGTTAGAAGGAGTTTACACAAAAAAAAAAAAAAAAAAAGTTTGATTTCCAATGAGAAGTACTAAACCTGGAGCGGTGGTCTAGTGGGGTTTTTCTCTGTGGAGACAGTCGGTATCTGATCGCTTTGCGTCGCTGTCACCGAGAAGCAAGAATGTATGTGACTGATATCTGAAGGGACGTCTGTGATGAAGATTTTAAAAGGGACGATTGAAGTTTTTGATTTTCTTCTGAGGGTTTTTTTGCAGACTGTCGAGCGACCGAGCTGAGCTGTTGTACGTGTGTTATATCCTGTGTTTAAAATGCCATGACGGGATCAGATCTGAATGCTCTGATCAACCTATTACATTGCATTATGTATACAGATACAGTACTATACCATTGATGGAGCTCTTATTTATGTTCACTTTGTTTAGTATCAACACTGTGATTATATGTATGTCATTCAATTTACTTCACTTCTTTTTACATGATCAGTGTGTCTGGTAAATAAACAATATTGTCATATTATTATCATTTTTATCATTTGGGTTTCTTGCTGTTAGAGCTCTGGGTGTGAAACATCCTGAGGAGACGTCTCATCCGTCTCGTCTGTCTAAATAAATATTCAGCAGAGCACCTGCTTGTATACAGGAAGGTTTCTGCCCCCTGGAGAAATACAAACAGGAGTGTAAATTCACTTCTCTGCAGAGGTCGTCTTTCAAAGCAGTGGCATTATACAGACAGTGGTAGTAGGAAGGGTCTTGGAAGAAAGGAATAAACAGCTGGAGGGAAACATATTCCTGACCCGACACTAATCCGTTTCTACATGAGTCGTTGCAGGATCACTGCTTTGCTTCAAGGCGACTTAAGTTAATGCACTTTCTAAATTTTTAGCCATGCAGCAACCAGCAGTGCAGCAGTTTTTTTTGTTTATTTCTGCACCACTTCCTGCAGCCCTTTCCTCCTGCACATACTGTAGATATGGATATTTCTTTGTTTTAATTTGAAAATCCCCATTCTACTTTTTTTCTTTTAAATCTTGCAGGTCGGGGCGTCGTTTAGCTCAGTTTGTAGAGCAGGCGCCCCATGTGCAGAGGCTATAGTCCTCACTGAAGCCGGCCCCATATCGAATCCCGACTCAGGCGGCCCTTTACTGCATGTCATTCCCGTTCTCTCTGCCTCCCCATTTCCTGTGTCTCTCTACTACTGTACTACATTATCGATTAAAGACAAAAGCCCAAAAATGTACTTTAAAAAAAAAGGGGGGAAAAAATCTTGCAAGTCAAGTCAGTGCTGCTACACCCAGGCCCAGAGTCGCTGGAGTCAAAAGTTCATCTGGAAGCTGTGTCCCTTGGCTGCTGCTGGGTCCTAAACACCGGCTCTCTAATTCCCCATCATGATGTTGTGTAATGTGAGGAGCGGGTCGGTGGCTTACCTACAGCAAGTAGAGCTGCATGTGGACTCATCTCCCAGGGTCTTCTTGTCTCATTGTCTCACAGTGTGTCCATGTCAATCACAAACCTGCAGCAAGATTTAGAAACTTTCATTATTTACCCTGGTCCAGTGTCCCACCCTCTAAAGTAAAGGTAAAGGAGGTTTGAGTGAGCTTCAAAGCAGCCGAGTCAAACTGAAAAACACATAGAACTTTTGTTTGTCAACCTCAAGAAACAGTATTTTGTCAAAATAAACTTAACTCGCTCTTTTTTTATGAAGCTTTCAACCAAGACTGCGAGATGTAGTTGAAAGCTCTGCAAATGGCTAGTGCACACTGATTTACATTTTATTAGGCAAAATACCTACTTACAGCCATCATGCGGATTGATGGTAACATTTAGTTCAATTCAATGATATTTTCATTAACTTGCCTAAAATAAAACCTGTAAAACAGCAGCAGGAATGACAAAGTAATAATAATTAGCTTACATGGTCGACAACAGCATGTCATTGAATTTAGTTTTATTCAAAGTCTATTTACAAACTCTTCATCACCACAGAAGAATCATTGAAAACATACAGTATGTAAAACTCAAATTGATCGTTTGTACCATGTACCACTAAAGACATGAAAAACACCATAAAGTCTTGGACATTCATATTCTGCACATGAAAACACTAAAGACGAGCACATGATGAAGATAACAAAATCTTTTAAATGCTTCATTTGTTTCATAAAAGAAAAACAACAACAACAACAACAACAACAAGAGGAACAATATCTCGTACAGTTTAACGACGTAATAATTCAGTCGGCTGTGACGCACACAGGGAAACATTGTGTTGTTAACAGGAACAGTGGCACAAACAGAGGGAGACGGATCGTGTTCATTCGTACAGTATCTCAGCCTCTCGCTGTTCCAGTCCAGTCTCTGACACTGAGGAGCTGCTGCTTGTCAAGCAATTTCATCTCCATTCAGAGTCCCTGAGAACCAGGAGTTTGAGTATTTGGAGTATTTTTCCCGTCACTTCTCAACATCCTTCATCCACCGTCAGCTCCTTCAGCTGCTCCTCAACGGCCTCCAGCTGCTGCTCCTCCTCCTCTTCCTCCTGTTTCTCTGCTTCTTCGTTTGTTGTCTGCTCCTCTGATGCTTCTTCGCCTTGGAGCTTTTCCTCAGTCTTTGCCTCTTCACGTCCGTTCTCCAGGTTCTCCGAGCTTTCGAAACACCCAGAGTCCCTCGGCTCCTTGGCGTCTCCTCCAGATCTGTCTCCCTCCTCCTCCTCTGCCTCCGACTCCCCCTCGGCTACATGGTGCAAAGACAGTCATGTTTTAATACAGTGTCTCAATACAACCCACTCTGTCTTGTCCAGCTAAAACTGCAATAACAGACTTGTTTGGCCACTTGGGGGCAGCAGTTGTGTGCAAACTGTTCTTCACAGATGAAAAACTCACAGGCAAAAATAATCATTCACGGATTCAGGTCATAATTTAAAGTTCATCACTATGAGTGACACATGCATTCTCATTGTTATTGTCATATAGTTGTTTGATACAGTATCATGGCAAAAAGTCTGAGCTAAGTCAGACTATGTGAACTGTAAACACATGTAACATCAGTTCTGTAACTGGGTCTTCAGTAGTCTATTGGGGGTCTGTGGTCCAATCAAACAGGAAAAGGTGTTTCTCATTAATCATATAAGGTCTGGGGTTGTTTTGTTTAGGCTGTCCTAGTATTTCTGCCACACAGCAGCTCACAGTAAAACCAACTCCTCTAATAATAAAAAAAAAACAAAAAACAGTTGGCCTTTAAAATTCAGTAAATGCACTGATAACTGATAAATAATCTGCAGCATCAGACAATATTTCATAAGGAAATTATATTATATTATAATAAGAAATTAGCAGATGGGCTCATAGAATAGTATGAATAGATTTATGACAAATAATGCAGTTTTTTTTTTTTTGCATAGTTGTCACATTTTCTGTTTTTATAAAACTCAAGTAGCTGTTTCAACAAAGATTAAGCAAATTACTTTCTCCTGACCTTGATAATGATCTCGACAGATACACAGATCCTGCCCAGTTTCCCCTAATTAGGATGCTGACCTGTATCACTGCTGCTAATGGCAATGTGAACCAAGATCCATGAGCTTTACTCAACACAGAACAACTTTTATCCTAATACAAAGTGACTACATTTTGCACTTTGATGACTTTTATTGAGATATTTCCTTAAGATTTGATTGAAATGTAGAATTTTATTTTTGCCAGCCGGCAGAGAAGCATCAATATGAAAGATTATGGGTGTCAGAGCTTTACAGAGTGTGGACCTACAGTCTCTGAGCAGTTCGGTGGCGTTCAGGATCTTGGACCGCTGCTCTGGGTCAGTGATGTTCAGCTCGTTGAGGTGAGACTCCTTCAGTCCTGAAAAGTCCTCCAGGCTCTGGAAACCGTGCATGGACAGCAAAGAACTCAGCTCCTGAAACAAGAAAACAGAAACAAAACACTGAGACTGAGACAGAAGGAACAAGATCATGCAGCAGGTTGTGTCATTTATTTGCTGCATTGAAACATGAATGATCATCAGAGGTTGTTGTTTTTTGTTGTTGTTATTTTTTTACCGTCAGGCCCATGCTGTCCAGCACCTCCTCCAGGGTCTTGGGTTTGGATTTGTCTTGTTGGTTCTTGCTGTTGACGCGTCTCCTCCGGGTCGGGGGGCTCTCGTCAGGCAGGAGGTTGACGTAGATGAACTTAAAGGAGCCCACTTTGTTGTTGAGCTTCCCGGTCCAGGTGCCGACAGGGGGCTTCTCGATGATGTGGATGATGTCTCCTTTCTGTGGGAGAAATGACACATGAAAACCAGGTGGAGGACACAGGACACAGACTTTAGGAGAAACTGTCTTCTTAGATTAAAATAAAACTGTTTTAAACTATTTCCTTAATGAACCGATATCTCCAATTCATCCCCACAGACTGAAAATACAGTAATTATCACGTGCACTGAGGCATAAAGAAGGAACTCAGACATGAAATGTAAATTAGCAAATGGCTTAATGACTAAATTCAAATAGTTTAACACCCTTTAACAGAGTTTTCTAATTTCTTAATTTACTTTGCAGTGTCACTGCTGAAATCAACTTTTAGCAACCCAAAACATAATAATAGCCAATAATGTCAAAAACATAATAATGTTGGCCATTTTTAAAGTAATAATGTCAATACGTTTGTTTGTTTTTAAACTTTTGTTAGAATAACTTATTACATTATTGCCTTAGTTAAAAAACTGTTGATATTGTAATAACCAGTTATTATATCACATTTTCAAAGGGTTTTTTAAATATTAGGCCAATAACGTAATAAAAAAAAGTTATTAGTACTGTACATTATTGACTCAAGCATTTTATTACATTTTTGGCAAGTTATTACATTATTGGCTTTATTACATTTAAATTGGTCTAAATTATTGGCTGTTGTTACATTTTGGGTTGCTACACATGTTATTTTGTCAGTAATAATAACCAGATTGATCATCTTGTCTCACACAGTTCACAGCCGGTCTCCTGGGCAACGGATGACGTGATCACACATAAGCCAAGCCCGATGTTTGTTCCTGAGACTCACCTGGAGTTTCAGTGAGTCCAGGTCGTAGGGGCTGGGAGTGAAGTCCGTGTGGACAACTGCACGACCACAAAACGGTCCGTTGTACGGGGCGGTCTCCTCCAGCCTCATGCTGTCTCTCTGACAGTATCCGCTGTCCAGGCTCTGCCTGTCGCTACCTGGGAGAGAAACAGAAACAGGTCAGGTCAGGTTCATCCTGTCATCGCTCCTAGCACAGCTGTTTGAAGTGTTTCTGTGATTTTTTTTTTTGCCTGGTGCCTTCATGTGCTATGGTAATTATGGTAAATACCAAAAGACGACATGAAAAGTGCACATGAACACCCTCTCATGTGGTATTTTCCACTGGGCAACTCGTAGAATGTTTTGATGCCCGAGCTGCCGAGATGAGAATAACCTTTGACCTTTTCAACATGGCGGCGAGCAACGCAAGATTCGTTAATGGTAAGCAAGGCAAATTTAGAAAACAGTTAGCAGCTATTCACTTCATAGTATGCGTGCATGGGTTACACCCCGCCTTTCCGAAGCCCCGCCTTTCCGACAATAGACTTCCATTCATCGTAATAGCGGGGTTTTCTATTTTTTCTAAAGACCCCGCTATTCCGAAAAGGCTAATGGGGGAAACCCCCAGTGCGCAGTGCGCATTGATCCTTTTTTCCTTTTTAGGGTCAAAACGGATCATGTGCATAATTAACTGCAAAACAAGCAAATACTTAATATTAATGACATATAATGTTAATTCTGCTTCTAGCCTGTCTAGCCTCTACCTGGTCTTTTTTACTAAACTTAACCAACTCCTTTCTTCATTGCCTAAACCCAACATCTCCCTCAGTCAGCTGTCAGCACGAGCGGCGGCTGCAGCAGCCTCCCGCCCTGTGAGCTCAAGCCGGGTTCAGCCGCGCTCGAGCGGCGCAGGGGGGGAGAAAAAAAGTGTATTTCTATTACTGTGCGGGAGATCTCTAACAACGGAGTCGGGGAGAAAGTAAGTGGGACAGGTCTGCCCAGTCCCTGAGCAGCGCACGTTTCACAGACAAGCCACAACACAGTGTAAACAACGCCACGCGGTTCAGCACCTTGGACAGCTGCGGGGGAGGAGTATGGGATTATATCACTGACATAAATAACGCACGCGCAATGAGACTCGCGCGCGAGCAAATGAGATCCGAGCGCGCGGAAATCAAACACCCCCGCGCGCATTTCCTCCCCCCGAGCACTTTTCCAAGCACTCGCGAGCAATTTTGTATCCTGCATCTCTGCCCCCTGGAGCAATATTGTAGCCTGCAAGGAGAAAAACAGCTCGCGCGCGCGCAGAGTCCGCTCGCAGTACTTTCCCCTGCTCGCGCGCACGCAGACTGCTCGCGCTCGAAACTCTCCTCTCCTCGCGCAGAAAACTGTCCCCTGCTCGTGCGCGAGTGATTATTTTTAGGGGGCGGTTTTTGTCAGTAGGGGGGCGGGCCTGAGGGCATGCCAATCACCGTTGTATCCCCCAATATAATTGGTTGGGTGTATTGGCCAATTGGACAGCAGGGTACGGCAACATTACTAGGACAAACGGGACAAACCACACAGCCCTGAAGGCCTGAATGACATGTGATTTTGTGTCTTGACTTCAAACTTGAAAGGAGCTGGCTTAAGTTCAGGAAGTGGCGGAGTTGTGCATAGATTGCAGCAAATAATAAAATAAAATAAAAATAATTAAAAAAATAATAAGAAGGCCGTGGTTCCGATCCGACCAGAGGTTATTAATGTTTTAGATCTAAACTCAGCACGTCCGGACAGTGTTGTTCGGCCTGACCATCGAAAGCTCTGTGGCCGGAGCAACACATTTATTTAGAAATGTAATCACTAGTTAACTTCAATGAATGTGTGCTCCAGATCCCTCTATTACTCTTTTAAACAGTAAACATTAGTTGACTATATTATTATTTTTTTTCCATCTTCGCTGAGCATAAGATTTGTTCAGAATTAAATAAAAGCCTCTCCCATATAGACACCTGTCCCAAATATAGCAGCTGGAGAAATAGCCTACTATATTGACACACATCTGCTTCCATCCCATCTATTTTTTTAAATAATTTTTGGTAACACTACATAATATGACCCGCTTCTTACTGTGTACTTACCGTTCTATTACTTTACACCAGTTCCACAGGCGCAGGCTATTCATTCTCTCTCAAATGCACATCTATGGAAGTCTTGTATTGTCATCCCAGGACGAAACACAAACAATACATAATGTAATAATATACATATCTTTAAATGCACAATAATGAGTCATTCAGGGATTTATAAAAATGTTTTCATTATTGAATTACACAGAAACCACACAGCAGGTGCTATTCTCTTGTACAGTAATGTAATTACTGTTTAGGTAGAGCCTACAGTAATTTCCCTGGAAGTACAGCCTAACAATGGGGAACCAGTCTGGATTATGAAATTAGCATTGCTCTCTGGTCCTTGGTGTGTATTTTGGCACTCAGATGTTTACCTCTAGAACAAAGTTACTTCAATGCTTCACAAGATAACATCATCTGAATATAATACAAAGACGAACAAAGTGTTATAAACTGTTTGAATTCATTTTTTAAATCCTTTGTTGTGATCTTTTTCACTGGAGTGTGGCACTCAATGATGGAGACTGAAGAATGGATGGGCTCCTCTGGATAAAAGGGTGATCTTGATCCAGCTGCTCGGGTCAAGGCAGAGATCAGGTCATGGTGGCTCGCCAATCTCCCTCGTCAGGTAGGCCTACCGTTTCCATGGGATCTCAAAAACCTCATCTGTGTAAAAACAGAGCTATTGCTATTGTGTATCACATACTGTACAGTAAATACATCACTGTAACACAAAGTGAGAAGATTAATCACTTTTAAAACCGTGCAGTTTCTCTCATCATGGAATCGCTACTTTATCCAGTTTTTACCTTTCACATCATGAATTCATTAGCCTTTTAAACCATAACTTGTAATATTTTAAGCATATTAATCAGTTACAAATTATACGTACTTTTTCTTAAAACTATTGAGTGAATGTTTTAACCATTTATTTAACATCTTCAATGTAGGTATAAATACAAAATCAATGCTATTACCACACTGTTTCACAACTGTAGGCTGCACCAGTACACACACTGTTAACGTTACTCTTGACTGATTTCATCATTAATAACATTCATAACCAATAGTAAAGTTAGGTAATGGAGCTAATGTGTACAGTACTAACACAAATACAAACGGATACAATCTCAAAGCAGAACAACCGCAACACTTTACAGATCCCGGTTAGCCTGGTGCAGGGGAAAACACTATCATCTTTAGCACAAGCTAACATCGCTAGCTGCATTAGCATAGCTACGTAACTCACCAAGACGTTTATAAACGCGCTGAAACTGCCGTCGGTTCATCCCTCTCGTCTCCGCTGAGTGTTTGTTCTCTGTTTATATCATATCACATCGTAGACATTGCATAATTTCCCTCATTTCTCCACTTCGTCTCCTCCTGTCGTCCCTGTGGCGGTGTCAACAAGCTCCGTCCTCGCTGTGAGGTGGGACTTTCTACCTTCTCAACAGGCAACCAATGGCAAGTGAGCTGCTTCTGGTCTGACCAATGACAAGTGAGCAGCTTCTGGTCTGACCAATGACAGATGGTCAAAGGTGAGTGACTGTGATTGACAACTTATGTGATCAATAATAGCAGCGTAATTAGACAGGTTAGAATCAAATAGGATGAACTTAGTTGTCAATCACAGTCACTCACCTTTGACCATCTGTCATTGGTCAGACCAGAAGCTGCTCACCTGTCATTGGTTGCCTGTTGAGAAGGTAGAAAGTCCCACCTCACAGCGAGGACGGAGCTTGTTGACACCGCCACAGGGACGACAGGAGGAGACGAAGTGGAGAAATGAGGGAAATTACGCAATGTCTACGATGTGATATGATATAAACAGAGAACAAACACTCAGCGGAGACGAGAGGGATGAACCGACGGCAGTTTCAGCGCGTTTATAAACGTCTTGGTGAGTTACGTAGCTATGCTAATGCAGCTAGCGATGTTAGCTTGTGCTAAAGATGATAGTGTTTTCCCCTGCACCAGGCTAACCGGGATCTGTAAAGTGTTGCGGTTGTTCTGCTTTGAGATTGTATCCGTTTGTATTTGTGTTAGTACTGTACACATTAGCTCCATTACCTAACTTTACTATTGGTTATGAATGTTATTAATGATGAAATCAGTCAAGAGTAACGTTAACAGTGTTTGTACTGGTGCAGCCTACAGTTGTGAAACAGTGTGGTAATAGCATTGATTTTTGTATTTATACCTACATTGAAGATGTTAAATAAATGGTTAAAACATTCACTCAATAGTTTTTAAAGAAAAAGTACGTATAATTTGTAACTGATTAATATGCTTAAAAATTACAAGTTATGGTTTAAAAGGCTAATGATTCATGATGTGAAAGGTAAAAACTGGATAAAGTAGGCTATTCCATGATGAGAGAAACTGCACGGTTAAAAGTGATTAATCTTCTCACTTTGTGTTACAGTGATGTATTTACTGTACAGTATGTGATACACAATAGCAATAGCTCTGTTTCTACACAGATGAGGTTTTTGAGATCCCATGGAAACGGTAGGCCTACCTGACGAGGGAGATGGCGAGCCACCCATGACCCTGATCTCTGCCTTGACCCGAGCAGCTGGATCAAGATCACCCTTTTATCCAGAGGAGCCCATCCATTCTTCAGTCTCCATCATTGAGTGCCACACTCCAGTGAAAAAGATCACAATAAAGGATTAAAACTGAATTCAACAGTTTATAACACTTTGTTCGTCTTTGTATTATATTCAGATGATGTTATCTTGTGAAGCATTGAAGTAACTTTGTTCTAGAGGTAAACATCTGAGTGCCAAAATACACACCAAGGACAGAGAGCAATGCTAATTTCATAATCCAGACTGGTTCCCCATTGTTAGGCTGTACTTCCAGGGAAATTACTGTAGGCTCTACCTAAACTGTAATTAATTACATTACTGTACTCACAAAGTATGGAGGCGAGAATAGCACCTGCTGTGTGGTTTCTGTGTAATTCAGTAATGAAAACATTTTATAAATCTCTGAATGACTCATTATTGCATTTAAAGATATGTATATTATTACATCATGTATTGTTGTGTGTTCGTCCTGGGATGACAATACAAGACTTCCATAGATGTGCATTTGAGAGAGAATGAATAGCCTGCGCCTGTGGAACTGGTGTAAAGTAATAGAACGGTAAGTACACAGTAAGAAGCGGGTCATATTATGTAGTGTTACCAAAAATTATTTAAAAAAATAGATGGGATGGACAGATGTGTGTCAATATAGTAGGCTATTTCTCCAGCTGCTATATTTGGGACAGGTGTCTATATGGGAGAGGCTTTTATTTAATTCTGAACAAATCATGCTCAGCGAAGATGGAAAAAAATAATAATATAGTCAACTAATGTTTACTGTTTAAAAGAGTAATAGAGGGATCTGGAGCACACATTCATTGAAGTTAACTAGTGATTACATTTCTAAATAAATGTGTTGCTCCGGCCACAGAGCTTTCGATGGTCAGGCCGAACAACACTGTCCGGACGTGCTGGAGTTTAGATCTAAAACATTAATAACCTCTGGTCGGATCGGACCCACGGCCTTCTTATTATTTTTTTAATTATTTTTATTTTATTTTATTATTTGCTGCAGTCTATGCACAACTCCGCCACTTCCTGAACTTAAGCCAGCTCCTTTCAAGTTTGAAGTCAAGACACAAAATCACATGTCATTCAGGCCTTCAGGGCTGTGTGGTTTGTCCCGTTTGTCCTAGTAATGTTGCCGTACCCTGCTGTCCAATTGGCCAATACACCCAACCAATTATATTGGGGGATACAACAGTGATTGGCATGCCCTCAGGCCCGCCCCCCTACTGACAAAAACCGCCCCCTAAAAATAATCACTCGCGCGCGAGCAGGGGACAGTTTTCTGCGCGAGGAGAGGAGAGTTTCGAGCGTGAGCAGTCTGCGTGCGCGCGAGCAGGGGAAAGTACTGCGAGCGGACTCTGCGCGCACGCGAGCTGTTTTTCTCCTTGCAGGCTACAATATTGCTCCAGGGGGCAGAGATGCAGGATACAAAATTGCTCGCGAGTGCTTGGAAAAGTGCTCGGGGGGAGGAAATGCGCGCGGGGGTGTTTGATTTCCGCACGCTCGGATCTCATTTGCTCGCGCGCGAGTCTCATTGCGCGTGCGTTATTTATGTCAGTGATATAATCCCATAGAGGAGGGTGTCGGAACAGCGGTGTTTCGAAGTGGGGGTATTTCGGAACAGCGGGGTGTCGAAGTGGAGGGGTGTCGGAATGGAGAGCTGTCCCCGCGTGCATGTACAGTAAAAAAAAAAAAAAAAAAACGCTTTTAAAAAGCTAGCCAAATAGCCAGTGCTAAATCTCCATGAATATCAATATTTACCGTTTGAGTTTTGATAATTCATCTTCTTGCTGTAAGAGATGAACTAGGCAATCCAAGATTGTTTTACCCTATGGTTGTACCCCATAGATACACGTAGATGCCGCACGTGTATGGTTTTACCCAAGTAACAAGTCTAAATCTGTGTGTCCACCATCTTTATTTTCTCTGTACAACAACAAAAGCACATGAACACAACGCACTGGTAAATACCAGTTCACAAGTGGAAAATACCATCTGTACCATAGCACATGAAGGCTCACGCCATGAACACACGCTGTGAATGTGAATGGACAGGGGTGGTTGGGAGTCAAGCTCTGACACTTACTGCCTGAGAGCTGGCGGGACACGGGGCTGGGCATGGTGTCCTCCGACCCCGTAGAGCACACGGACGTCCTGTTTCCTGCACTCAGGTCTGGGGTCCAGTCAGCGGAGACAGGGGACATCTCCTCACCGCTCTCCCCCTGGAGAAACACAGTACAGGAGGTCAGAGGTGTTATCCACCACTTCACTCAATAGACCAAGAGCAACATTAAAGTCATACTCAATGGTCGAAGGCCAAAACGGAAGCAGAAAAAAAAACCTAACAAGTCTGAGGAAGCTGAGAAATAAAATTAGCTTCTGAGGAAGAATTTGTTGGTAGAAGTAAGAAATTAAATCCTTAATAAAGTCTTGTTTTCACATGCTATTTCATAATTTATGTATTTTTGACTTGTCTGATGACTCCACATAAGAAAGTTATGTTTGTACTTGTGAACTACAGAACATGGAGCACTCAAAATACTAAAATAAAAGTAAAACTAGTAGCTTACTATTGACAAAATGTACCTAACATTAACTTGATCAATCCAGAAAAATAGCCTCTGTATTTGCTGTGTTCTGTTGCTCTGTTGATACATTAATGTGTAAGTGAGATATTACTGGTGCAGCTGGTCTTGAAATAACTGGGAACTAAAGAGTAAATGTAGATGTTTTGTTTTGGACCATGCAGTACAGACACTTGTCCACTAGATGGAGACACGATCAATCTTTTGGTAACGACACAACATCTGTCTATTTCAAGGAAGAGAACTGACTTTATCAGCAGTGTTTAACAGTTAAATCTGTATCATCACTCAGGTTATGTATGTGTATATGTGCAGCTCGCTCATGTAAAGTGTCTTTACCCCCTCCTCAGCCAGAGCCTTCTGCACCATCTTGGATGTTTTGCGGGTCATGGTGCGCGAGATGACGTTGCGCCATTTCTTGCCCAGTTTGCTGCCACTTTTCACGGCTTCCTCTGGTGTCACACTCTCTGCCAGCTGAGATGAGAGTGGAAATAAAACAAAAAAATCATTCATTTGAACAATTTGGAGACAGGTGTTAGGATATTAAAGGAGAACAATCTTATTATAGGCGAGTGATGTAAAGTTTGTGAGGTTTTAATTTCTTCATAAAACTACAAAACAATGTCACTGACATATATAAACTCTAAAAAACTGTGGTGTCGCTGTCAAGAATTTCCTTTCTCACAAACCAGAGCACCAGCCGACCCTGTGGTGTTGATGGTGGAGAGGGGAGGGGCTGCATACAGACTACTGATACCCACAAGGTCACACACTTGCACAACACACACACAACTGCGCTGTATTGCGGGCAGGTATTTGAAAGCCCCATCTCTGAGCGCACTACCTCACATAACCTTCTGCAGCAGCAGCACAGTTTCATCACAGGGCTGTGGGCTCTGTAATCAAAACTAATGATGATTTGACTATTTTTACGAGGCAGTTGGTTCCAGCAAATGTTTTGTGTGACGCTTTGTTTCCTTCGACATTTCAATCGAGCTGTGTGTAATTTGCAAAGGAAAATAAAGCCGAGCTGCTGAGTGCTGTTAGATTTAGATTTAGATTTAGAGAAAACAGAGCATTAATTCAGGACGTTCATTTGTAATGGTTGTATTAGACTTTTTAAACACTGAGCATTATAATGTCTCCACTAAACAGCAGCAGACAGAGGGGAACTTTATGAGAGTAATATGCAGTATGCTGCAGCAGTTATCTGGTGATCTAAAGTTTTTGTTCATATGGAGTCTCTCAAAATTAAAGATCAAACTCAATTTTGGGAACATGCAGTAACCACACACACACCTGACACAGATGTTGGTTATCTGAGCTAATACAAAGAAATAAAAATGTCCACTGTTGCATTAAAGATGCTGAAACTCTCTGGGGGAGGACCCTCAGACTGCTGATGAAATGCTCGCTGCCTCTGCAACTGTCTGTCTGACGCGGAGGCTCTCTGCTTGACTAGCTCACACTAGAGGACATCCTGTCTGCACACTGCTGTCATCTGGGCTCCTCCGTGCAATACTTCTCAGTCCCTACTTCCCCTCCTCCTCTCTACTTCTTCACTAATCTATCTCACCAACTTCCACAACACAGTAAGCAGAATGTTTGAACAGGGAAGTTATTGAATTTCTGTGAATTCACCGATAATGTATGCACACACATGTGCGGCAGTGTGAGTTAAATTAGGAAGCGCGAACTGGGTACTTACTATAACTGAAAACAATTTGTGTTTGGCCTATATGTGCTTTCAGCTGAGGCTGCATGAACTAGCATGACGGATGAGGAACAACCTGATAAAACATCTGAAGGAACTTAAAACACAAAGAGTTTAGAAGACATCTACTTCTGCTTCTCAGAAAAAAGGTGATGTATGTGCTGTAGCTGATGTTTTTGTGTATCTTTAGGAGTTTAAGAGAAACAGCAAGTCCAACTTACACTCTCCTCCAATACGAACTCCTTTTCTGACACAACCGGAGAGGTGGGTTTGTGCTTCATAAAATCCTTAAAGCTGCTGGACCTCTGCAGGGTGAGCTGGGAACACACAAGGAATCACATTCAAGGCACAAATCAGTCAGTTTCTTGGTGTGGGATTTTCTTTTTTTCAAAGCAGCACTGATAAAGCTACAAACTCATGGCTGTGTGCACACAACATGTTCTTATCTCTTGAACAGAGTGAATCTGCAAAAGGATTTCTTAGAAGGAGGAGCAACTGCCTGCGTCTCTCCACACATGCTTATCAAAGATAACGTTTCCAATGTGGGTCAGTTAACTTGCTGCTTCTTCTGAAACATTTCGTCAACATAGATGAGTTCGGTTTAGCAGGAAACACGAAGGAAGTGCTGTTTGGTGACACGTGAGGGTCCGTGTTGTTAATCAGAGATGCATGAGCACAGGAAAATGAAAAAAGACTGAACAACAATTCCTTTTATCACATGTTCATGTCTTTGGTCTGAATTTGAAAAGTGAGATAGACGAAATAAACTCTGTCTGGTATAGTAGTATAGGGTGGCAAAAGATTGTTCTTCCTATTATTGATAAATCTGCACATTGTTTTGCTGATTACTTAATATATAATTGCTTGTTTAAAAAAAAAAGTAAAAAAAATAGAAATGAGCCCAAGATGACCTCTTTAACCAGACCAAAACCTGAAGGTATTCGATTTCCAAAAATCTGATACCTGTAGCTGATGTTGAACTGGCAGATTTGATGTAAACAACTGACTGATTGTGAAAATAACTGTTGATTGATTTTATGTCAAGTTTCAGCTCTTGTCTGGTTTGTCACAGTTTGTTACATGTCAAATTAAAACTTTTTGCATCATTTTCACATCTTTCTTGCAGCTCTAGTGGAAAGTCTGAGTATAATTTTCCACATCACTACATCGTGCACGATCTTATCTCAGCTCATCCTTCTCGATTCTGAACCACAGGAAACAGGCAAAGCTTCAGCAACTGCTGGCAGCCAATCATTGCAGACATCCAGTCAGAGCTGGTGCCTGATGGTCTCTGCCTGAGTGTAACCAGCAGAATGAACCCACCGCTGCTGTCAAAAAAAAAAGAAAAAAGAAAAAGACCCCTTTATTATGAGGCTTATTATGAGATTTGGTAACGAGTTTCGGTAAATGACTGTTTTTCACAACCTGTGCTTTCAGACAAATGAATCCTCTAGTCTATAACCACTGATTATGTCACGGAACATGACTCCAGCCTTGATTATCACAAGTGACAAGGAGAGAAATTGCTGAGAACAAAGCCAAGGCGTGAATTAGACCACAGGAGCAGAGATGTGGATGGAAAATAAGGGCACTGGTGTCGAGCGTAGGAGGCTCGGTCTCATGGTGGCAGCTGGAGGACGCAGGCAGCAGAAGCCACAGAAGCCTGTTCTGACTCAAACTACATCTGCAGCAATGATTCACCGGGCAGAATAGAGGAACTGCAGTAAAAACAGTGCAAAGAATAAGTTGAGGCTGTTAAAGGAGACGCGCAAAAAAACCCTCTATTTTCGTCAAACTTCTCACAGAGTTGTGTGTGTGTGCGTGTGTTGGTTTTGTTCAGCTTCACCACAAAGGTTTGCACTAACTTGAGCTGACATCCTGTGTTGAAAAGATGTGCACAAAGACAGACGTACATGGTGATGAAGTATAAATGTCAATCAATACAGTGTGAAAAGCAACTTCCATAACCAATCGATCATATGTTTTATGATTAATTACAAAAGCTAATGTCAGCACTTGAACTTTAACCTTTCCTTTCCTGAGCAAAGTGATAAAACCTCAGCTCACCTTCTTCTTCTGCACCTGCTCCTTCTCCTTCTCTGAGGCATTTGAAGGCCGTCGCCTCAACATCTTCCTCAGTGGTCCTCAAAATCTCAAACACAAACTTCTGGGAGAACAAACAACACCGGCTTTAATCACTGAGGGTTTCTGTCACTGTGCTCTCACGGCCAACGATAAAAAAAAAACCAGAGGAAGGCAGAGCTGCACCGTGCTGTAAACGAACGAACTGCAGAGGCTGAGAGGAAGTCACATGACCACACAGAAACTGAAAAGACAAACCCTGTTTTACTCAGGTTTACACACACAGGCTAGTGTGTTAGTTACACATACTATGTTTCGATGGTTGTGTTCTGCAAACTAAACTAACACATGAAACACTTCATTAAAAGTGTCATCACAGCTCAGTTTTGACATTTAATGTGGATAAAAAAAAGTAGTTTTCTCTGTGAGCCCTGATTGACGCAGGTATTTCTGTACCTGTGATGAGATGACTCATATTTATCATGGTCAGTCACATAAAAACCATTAAAAGCGTCATGGATGAGGAACAGCTGTTTTAAACCTTGTTATCTCCTGCTGCAGCGTCACAGCTGTGATGAAGAACAGCCACTGTTATTACAACATCTCCACTCCTACGGACGTCAGCCTTCAACTTCAGCAGAACGGTGAAATGTCTCAATCGCGTTCTGTTTTAGTCAGAACTTACTCTCCATCTTCAGATCAGATCATACAATAAGCTTGTTTGTGTATCCATCTCTCTCTGAAGTGAGCGCGCTGCAGCTGAAGCATGGAAGTGAAAGACCTCTTCAGATGACTTATTTAGAAACTCAGTGACAGTTCAGCAGCAGCTGCAGCGGAGGCCTGCTGTGGCTACCACAGGTCACAACAACAGATTCTTATACAGAAAATGGTTTCTGAGACAAGTGAGCTGTAACCTATACACTTGTTGACACTGTAAAAAAAAAAAAACCCACACACATTGCAAAATGGAGGATCAAGACCAGAACAACTTGAGTGACTCACAGACATGTGTGTGCTTTTGAATGTACACTCAGCCGGCAGGACGAGGCAAACATCGTCAGTAGAAGGACACAGGGAAGTGCAATGTAAGTCAAGTTTAGCTTGTTATTTTGGTGGCAGTGGCAAACCACATGATAAGAGGATGCCCTATTTTAGTTTCCTGTCACTAGAGTAGAGCCCAACAACAGTCTCATCTGTCTGCCGATCTTAAAGGGATGAAGAAGACGATAAGCAAGAGGTAGACTTTGATTCGACTGGAGGATGCAACATCTGTACCTGCAAAGTTATCAGTACAGCAGTACAGCTAAAGTAAACATTCAGGGGAGGAAAGAGTGCAATACATCAGTAGAAAATGCATCTAAGCACAATACTGTAAAGTCAAGAACATGTGTAATGCTGTTTTCTGCCACTCGTGGTGTTGTGGAGCAACATATTTAGGCCAAAATGTGTTTACATTGTTGTGTTTTGGGCACAAAGATGCTGCACATGAGAAGGGTGATGATGCTATTGATTAACAGGCAGTGGCTCCATCAAGCAAGAGAAGCACTACAAACGTGCAAACAAAGACTGGGAAGAAGATAAACAAAATGAAATTGCACATATTAAAATGGTTCTTTGTAAATGTCTTATGATGGTCACTGTTTAAGATGATACACACACTTTTATTACTGCAAGGAGGACACTGATTACTGGAGATGAAAACTGTTGTTGATGACTGCATGTTAACAGTGACTTCATAAGAAAAGTAGTCTAGTAGCGATTTTTCTTCTCTAGGTCTACATGACCCCACATTTACTGTTTCCTCTTTTGGGCCTCTTTAACTCAAACCTGGCACCAAGCGGATATGGTATATGGTTTTCATGTGCATGCAGGTTTAAAGAACGTGCAGAGTTGTCTCTGCAGCACCTTCACACCTTTGAGATGCAACACCGGCACAGAGCCCTCATCAGACACTGAGCTCTTCATATGTGGAAGAGGAGGTAAAGATCTGTTCACTGCTGGTGGAGGTGAGATTATGCATCCAGTTGTATGAAACTGCACAGGTCTAAAAATAAATGCAGAAAAATAGATCTGATGAGTAAAAACATGTCAAGGTACTGTAATCGTCAATTACTGTAGCCAGGCCAACTTTACAGCTGGAGTGGATCTGTCAGTGACATGAGTTGCATTCATGAGAAGGCATGAATCTGGAGACAGCTCCTAATGAGGGAGGGAATTTAGTTAAACAGCATTTCACTGGGATTGCTAAAATTTTGGATGACCGTAAGGGTTTAATTTAAAGTGGACTATGTAAATATGAGGCCATTTCCAGCAACAGCAACGTCCAATGCATCACTGAAAATAGTTAAGGGTCAACTCACATACAGGAAGAGGACATTTTGAGGAACTAAAAGTTACAAATTGACAAGAACGAGATTAACAGTCAGAATTAACCAAAAAATCAAAAAGAAAATCCAACTATATCAGAATGCTTGTTGCTAATGTGTTAGCTCCTGATTAGCATAAACATAACTAATTAAAGTTGTTAACTCTTAATACTCATGATACCGTTTAATGAGGAACGGTGTTAGTACTAGTAGTTATATCTCCATTTGTGTTGTCAGTCTCTGTTCTCAATGTTGCAGTCAATATTTTTTAACATAACATAAAAATCTATCTATCTATCTATCTATCTATCTATCTATCTATCTATCTATCTATCTATCTATCTATCTATCTATCTATCTATCTATCTATCTATCTATCTATCTATCTATCTGTCACTGATGACCCAATACACCCACTTTTAAGAGTGTTACTTTAATAAAATAGAAATTATATCAGGTGGTCATACAAATGTCCAATTTAAAAACAGAAAAGCGGAAGCATCAAAAATCACACAACATTTTAAACATTTAAAGCCACAATATCAGATATTTATTCACATAGTTAAATCATTAAACAAATATATCCTTTAATTTAAAAAAAGAAAAAAAAGAAAGAAAAAAAAGCTTATCTGCAGTGCATCGCTCAACCTGGAATAGCTGCACAATAGAGAGACTGCATAGGTGTAACATTAGTGTGCAAGTCTGCTGTGGATGGAGTGAACGCTACATGGAGAGGCTCAGATGACGTTGTGGAGGACGGCGACAGTCAGTGCAACGATCGTCATGGAGGAGGAACAGGTGGATGCAGAAGATCCCGGTGCCACAAAGGGCTCTGTGTGTCTGAGCATCCAGTCCTTCTCCACATGTAGTCCCTGTTTGTCAAGCTCAGGACCCACTATCCTGCGGATTGTCTCGTAGTATTTATTCAACCATTGAAGCTGGAGAGAGAAGAACATTGTCCATGAAAGAACCAAAGTTTTACACTGCCAGCAAGTAAAAGCCAAGTACCTGTTTCATATAGATACATTTGATGAAATTTGGTTGAAAAATTAGGAGAAAACAATGGACACCATGTAAAAAATAAAATCAAAAGAAACATAAATATCCCTGTATCTTCTTGTTCTAAAGTGAAATCTATGGGGATAGAATACTGACATAAACCGCACACTCAAATCAAACATCCGTGCGTGCTTTTTTATTTTGTATCCTGCATCTCTGCCCCCTGGAGCAATATTGTAGCCTGCCAGGAGAAAAACAGCACGAGCATGCGCAGAGTCAGCTCGCAATACTTCCCCCTGCTCGCGCGTGCGTAGACTGCTGTTCGCAAAACTCTCCTCGCTTAGAAAACTTTCCCCTGCTTGCGTGTGAGTGCTTGTTTTTAGTGGGCGGGCCTAGGAGAGCATGCCAATCACCACTGTATCCCCGAATATAATTGGTTGAGCGACTTCGCCAAGTGGACAGCAAGGTACGGCAACACCACTAGGAAAAAACGGGACAAACCACACAGCCCTGAATGCCTGAATGACATGTTTTGTGATTTGGTGTCTTGACTTGAATGTTTGCAAAATGTCACACAGAGCAATGAACTTCGGTATGTTTGTCTGAGTGCTGTCTTTTCTTTCCTCCGTCGTTGACATACTGTAATCTGATAAAACACTGATCATTTTTTGATCCCATTTGCGTGCGCGGTTTATGTCAGTATTCTATCCCCATAGAAATCAACTATTCCACACAGTTCAATACTCAGATCACTTTTGTTTTCTAAATTCTGCCCCTTCAAAATATACTGTGGCCTACCAAAATTGTTACTTAAAGGGATAGTTCAACATTTTGGCAAATTGGCCCATTGCCATAATCGCTATAGTCATAGCAGTAGGTTCGTTACTGTTAATTGTCGGTGCAAGCTATTTTTAGAATGGCCGAGCAGAGCTGCAAGCTGCTCAGAGCTACGCTACGGAGGCTCATGGGATTTCTTGGTTTCCCTCATCAAACTCATCAAATACACAATCCAACAACTCCAAAACACATTTGTGGACAAGTTGTGACCTGCACATTCACCACGCTATGAGATAATAACAGAACGTTACGAAACGGAGCCATTTTAGAGATAAATACAGAGACTGCTTGCTGAAAAACTGTCCCTGAATGCAACGCGCATCAGCGGTTTTGCATGAATTTTCCCCCAAAACAACTCTGTCTGGTAACGTTCTGTTATCTCTCAACGTTTTGGAGTTGTTGGATTGTGTATCTGAGTTTGATGAGGGAAACCAAGAAATCCCATTAGCCTCCGTAGCGTAGCTCTGCTCCGCCGTTCTAAAAATAGCTTACACCGACAAATAAAGGTAACAAACCTACTGCTATGACTAAAGCGATTATGGCAATGGGCCAATTTGCCAAAATGTTGAACTATCCCTTTAAATAAAAGTAGTACCAAACCACAATAGAAAAGCACTAACAAGTAAAAGTTCTGTTCTTCTATTTAAACTCCTATTCCTAAAGAAAAGGGCCCCTGTAAATGATTAATGAAACTATTTTACATCACTAAATCTGCTCCATCTTTATCTAAGAACCCTTAACCCTGTTGTGTTCATAGATGGTTGATATATGCAATGGATTAATTTCAGTTGGAAAACAAAAGCAAAGTTTTTTATCAGTCCAGCCAAAAGTTGACAGAGTTCCTCTATATCTCTGAAAAGTTTCTTTGTTGAAAAAATATCAAATTTCTCCTCAGATTAGAAAGAAACAAAAAGCAGAAGTCAGACTTCACACGTGGTTTTGTTGATCTCTGAGCTACAGAGAAATTCAAAAGATCTAAGTATTGAAGGGGGTTTTGAGAGGAAACCAGTTATTTTAATGCAGGGAAATGAAGCAGCCGGCTGATGTCACACTGTTATTCTCAAAGGTATTTTCATATTTAACACAGGAAACTCATTGCATTACCAAGGGAACAGAGTAAGATTATCTTAGCTTGGCAGTGGGTTTAAGTTAATGTGTTACGAGATTGGGATGTCTAATACTTCATTAGAAAAATATATGTTGAATTTCTTAACATGCAGGGTCCTGTGAAGGTCTTACCTGTTCTGAGCTGAGAAGAGAAACGTCAATCAACTTTCTGTCGTATGGAACCAGCGACACAGTGTCAAAGGTCAGAAAGTTATGACCATACTGAGTAAAAGACAAAGAAGCACATTACTCATAAACTAATGGCCTTACTTCACACACAAAATAATAATGTAGAAATGTTCTATTTTTGATCAAGCTATCTGAAACTACCTTTGTTTGGACAGGTACAATTACAGCAACGTCTTCGATCCGGATCCCAAAGTCGTTCTCTTTGTAATATCCAGGTTCTTAAAGAAAGACACGATAAGTTTGGTATTGTTCAAACATTTTAGACATGAAATGCAACTACATTTGAAATTAATTTGCATTAAAATTGTCATGATGTTGGTTCAGTCTCACCTATGGATGTGAACATGCCTGATCTGAAGGGAATGTTGTTGCCCTGGAAACCAACGGGCCCTGAAGGGATTTGACAACATGATGGTAATCAAAATACAGATAACATGACAATTAGAAACTGTGATGGGTCTCTACTCTACTAAATTTGTTCCTTTTCTTTTGTTTTTAATTATTTTAACCTAAAATTAGTTGTTGTTTCCTTTATTTTATTAAATTTTGTATGATTTTGTTTGCAATGCTATTCAAGCTATATTAATGTTTTTTTGTTTGTTTGGTTTGCCTTGTTATTTGTGTAATTACTTTTTATACTGTAGGTGAGGTTAAAAGATAAGCCCAGAGTGGGTTTTTTTTTTTTTACTTCACCCGCACATATTATAATTTTTTTTCTACATTTATTTTGTTGATTCTACAGTTGTGCAAATAAAACTTAAACTTAAACATAAATTGTGTTTTTAATAAGTAGATATAGAAGTTAAATCTGGGGGTGTAAGCCTTACACTCATGAACGCCAAAGTAGTTTCCAACACCATGACCTGTGCCGTGGCCGTAGTTGAGGCCGACCTCCCACAAAGCCCGGCGACCGAGCATCTCCATGTTTACACCTGTTGATAAACAAGAGCAGCATACAGTAGAGAGCTAAAATCAAACATCCTGCTGCTGATGCAGAGACACAGCCACTCAAACAATGACGCTGAGTGGAGAAACAGGGCTCTCTAGTGGTGAAACTGGGAAAAGTTTCAGTGTCGAATGTAACTTTAAACATGAATTAAGTCTTTCACGTTCTCACCTCTTGTCCCTGACGGAAATACGGTTCGGGATATCTCAATGTTTCCCATGAGCACTCGAGTGAAGGCTTCCTGTGGAGCAAGACCTGTGGTTAGTGACCATATCAGTTTACCAACCTGAATTTGTTATCCCCCACCCATTATACCATATACTATGTATACTTCATTTGTACATAAGTAAATTAATAATATTATATTGTATAAAAAGATCAGGGATAAAGTGTCATCTTATCCTGTAATAATGTAACTAATAAAAATTCCAAAGGAAACTAATTCATAGCAGAGGAGTGAGACAGAAACTCCGACTGCAGTCCACATGATTAGCCATCTGTTGTATTTTGACTACAGATAAACATTCACACTTTCAATAGGACATTAAAGATGTACCTTCTGCATCGCTGTTGGTGTTCCCCAGTGGACTGTCCGAGTGATGTCAGTGGTGCCATCTCTGATAGTAGTGGTGGTATTAGTAATAGTGAGAGACAGGATCACGCATTTCAAATGCAAGTGATGTGAAGTGAAACTGTGAGTAGTTTGTTTTTTACTCACAGATACTGGCCACCAGAGTCGACCAGGTACATCTCATCAACTGTCAGCTTTCTGCTGCTTTCTTCTGTCGGGCTGCAACACAGAAAAACAGGAAATAACAGCAGCACAACAACTCTCTGGAGCACATTATCTTTTGTATTACTGTTAAAACGGTCCACAAAGACTCCACAAGCCTCTAAAGGATTTAACAGCTTCTTGCACCAGGCTCACTTGTAGCTTATGTGGATAGTTTACTGACGTTTTTATCAAACGTAACTTCAGCAGCAGGAAACTGTTGACTTCTTTTAGCAACAGAAGATATTTATAACCCAGGACATGACAGTATCTGGGATTGACTCAAAACAGCAGTGCTGTTGTTTGTGGTGATAATGAAACATTTCCCCCAGTGCAATGGTGTTGGTTATTAAGTGTAAAGGGATAGTTCAACATTTTGGCAAATTGGCCCATTGCCATAATCTCTATAATTTTAGGAGTAGGTTCGTTACCTTTAATTGTCAGTGCAAGCTATTTTTAGAACGTTGGAGCTGCTCAGAGCAAATGCTGAGGCAAATGCAGAGCCTGCTTGCCAAAAAACTGCCCCAGACAGGAACGTGCATCAGCGGTTTTGCATGAATTTACCTCTAAAACAACTCTGTCTCGTAACGTTCTGTTACTATTACTATTATCTCATAGCGTGGTGAATGTGCAGGTCACAACTTGTCCACCAGAGCGTTTTGGAGTTGTTGGATTGTGTATTTGATGAGTTTGATGAGGGAAACCAAGAAATCCCATGAGCCTCCGTAGTGTAGCTCTGAGCAGCTCGCGGCTCTGCTTCGCCATTCTAAAAATAGCTTGCACCGACAATTAAAGGTAAGGAACCTACTGCTATGACTACAGTATAGGGATTATAGCAATGGGCCAATTTGCCAAAATGTTGAACTAACCCTTTAAGTGTATACGTTTTTTTTTTCTTATAATGGAGCGCTTTGACACAGAGAATGACTTCATGCCAGTATGGCTGCACAGGTAATAATTGATAGTAACATGAATTCTTTGGACTTTTTATTGAAAAAAAAAAAGACTATAAAATGCATGTCACAGTGCTGACCTTCAATTATTAATCTTTTTCACAATGTCAGTCTTATAAAGGACAAGAGAGAATATGAGTGAATCTTACCTGTAATGAGCAAGAGCAGCATTGGGTCCACTTGCAGAGATAGTTTCAAAGCTCGGACCTCTGCTGTCACTCTGTTTGCTGTAATGATATTTAGCAGTGAACTGAGACACTTTTTGCTTTTGAATTAATAGATATTTCTGAGTTTGAGCTTCAATGTTTTTACAGCTGTAATACTTTTATATAACTTAGTGATGTTTTCTAATCTCTTGAGCATTCCTAATGTGCATCAATTCTCCTCCATCGCGTGTGTTTACATGTTCACTCACCTGCGACACTGATTGACGTAAGCTGCAGCAGTCAGCTCCGTCTCCTTCCCCTCGGGCACAGCCTTCTCCAGCCACATCAACAGCTGGATGACAGCGACTGCATCCCTCACCTGCAGGGAGCCACAGTGACACACAGGATGACACTCAAGGTGGCTCACTGAAGCGTTAAAGCAATGAGTGAGAGTGATTATTAAATGCCTGCCAGGTCTGAAAATTAAGACTGATAAATGGATTTCTGTGGAGATGATAGTCTCATATGAAAGTGTTGTCTGGTTGAGTAAAATCAAAAGTTTCATATTTTTAACGATAACTGTTTCTTTATAGGTAATTATGCGCTATGTGGGTGTCTGTATAACTTCATTATGTCTGTGTGCACATGACATACATGAGCATCCCTCAGGATTCGCTGCTCAGTGTCGTCCTTCACAGCTTTAGTCGTCAACACGGGAGAGTAGGAGCTTGTCATGAGTTTGTCCTGTAATGTATGATGCAGAGAAACAACCGACAATCATTAATAATGCAAAAAATATACATTATAACAGTATGTTTTGTTCATTCCTTGTATTTAAATGATTTAACCTGCTTTCTTTGATTTTAGACAACAGAGAGGCAGCTGTAAAACAAACTGTCAACACAGGATTGACATTTATCACCCATACAATTGTTAGAATGAATAAGTCAGCTAATAGTTTACATCCTGAGGACACAAAGCAACATTAATGTTTATTTAGTGTAGCATTTTTAGCCAGCTTTATGCTCCACCATGTTCACCCCCTTTAACAACTCTCTACAGAGCTTCACGTGAGTCGTTAGAGCAGAGGGAGGAGGTGGAGGACGGTGGTTAAATACACAGATTACACCTCAACCACATTCCTCATTTCACCAGTTCACAAGCTGAAACCGCAACACGAAACTCTACTCACTGAACAACAAGTGTGGTCTCATACATTATGAGGAGTGGGATTAATTAGTCCAAATCACATTTGACTGGATTCATTTATGTAACTGTCTCTGTGTTCAAGATGAGTCATCAGATGTGAACATTTTGCTGGAAGATGAAAAGAGAGGCATCTTCATATTGAAAATTTCGTTCTGAATTTAGTCTTCACTGCGAGGGGCTGCTCACGTCACACACAGTGTCATGATTTATTGTTTATTCAGTTTTAAAAGTTGGATTTTGTCCACAGTAGATTTTCAATCTCAGGAGCTGCCAACAAGCAGTGACTCACCACAGCTGCCTTAATTATCTAAAACACAGCTACAGCACAGTGAAACGAACACATCGTTTAACTTTATCTACCCAGTGTGTTTCATTCAAGATAACAAGGTGAATATGCACTGGAGAATATTATGAAATAAAATATCTACATACCTGTGGAGTAATGATCTCATAAAGTGCGTAGTTGGTGTATTCTGTGCCGATCCACACTTTGACCCCAGGCTTTGCCACATACTGCTGTAAATTATCCAGAACACTGTCGTAGGTTTTCAGCTGCACACACAGGGGCCCGTTGCAGGAGGAGTTCAGGTAATCCTTCAACTCATTTGTCACTCTGTCCACGTGGAGAAAGAGCCTGATGGATTTGGTAGAAGGAAAAGTACGTGTTTTATAAGTGACTTATAAAAACTTTCCGTCTGTGTGTGTCATGGAAGTTGCAGGAACAAAGACGTTGAGTTTTGAGGGAAAGGAATTAAGGGAATATGATGTGTTTGCATGTAATCCCTGAAAAAACGGACTTACCAGATCTCATTCATTGTGAGCAGAGTGTAGGAGTAGAAGAAGGGATTGTATGGGATGTCATTGCCACGCAGATTAAACAGCCCTAAAAAGGATGAACAACACAACACAACACGTCTGACTGTCAGCAGCAGAAACAGCTCGCGCATTCATTAACATAGTTTGATAGTTGGATTTTGGGTTTGCACTCACTAGGCACCACTGTAAATGAGAGCCTTGCTCTCAATTGGTATTCGCTGAATAAATAAATAAATAATACCCACAGAGTCTGTTTGCATCTAATATTTGTGTCTGATGTACGTGACTTTTTCTCTGCCCCCCTCATCGAAAACACACTCACTAATTCTGAAATCAGAAGTCAGGAAAGGTTTTCAGCGTGGCAGTTCATCCTGTGTATTATAAAAAGGATGCTTTTAAATAGTGTGCTGCTAGTCAAACACACGGCGCTAAAATCCTGCTTTAATATGTTTATTTCTACTTGCTTAAACCAGCTTCAATCAAATCAATCCCTTTTTAAAAGTCCAAAGTTAGTATAGCTAAGTCTTTATACCTTCTTGAATGTGTTATATGAGTACTGCTAGAAAGCTCCTCAGTCTGTTTCCTACTGTATAGTCAGATTATCTGCCATAATCCCTCACAACAGACTTCAACTCTTCAGGCTATAGTTGTGTTTGTACTTTGTTTTGTTGTGTAGTTTTTGCAAAGTAGTGTATATTCAGAGCTGGCCAGAGGCTGACATCAGCTAAGGAGCTCTTCAGAGCCCTGCAGCCACCAAGTGGCCTACAAATGAAAATGGAACAGAAAATAAACGACTGAGATTACTTCTCAAACATGTTTGAACATTTGGTCCATTGTTCTTGTAATATGTATTTTTTTCAACTGCACCCATGCTAATATTAACCATCAAACAGAGCAGCTTCATGGACAAAGCTACAGAAATACTTACAGGCTGTTTCATCCAGCGCTGACAGCAGAAGAGCTGTGGGTTCGTATGGATTGTCTTTCATCTGAGTTCGGATCTGCTCCACTTTCATCTGCCAGGACCTTTCTGCAAAAACACAATTTACTTTCATTTGTATCCATTTTAAGATCAAAGATTTAATGCTCATTTATGTTGATTTTTTATTATGCATCTTCACCGTATCCTGCATTCACCAATCATATGGCCAACAAGCTGAAAACTGAAAACGGACATGTAACCACCATCTGATGCTGAGTAGTTTCATATTCATCATGGATGATTTACCAGACAGGGTCCCATATACTGTCGGGGCGGTGAGGGTCCTTTCACTGGTCTGTTCGCATTTTCTCATAACACATCCAAGCTGCCTTATAAAGTAAGATTTCCATTCATGTTCGTGTTTGTGTCCAGCTGATATCCAATATTATTTCTCTCTTAGCTCTATTATGGTCTGCACCAACTTGAGAGGGATGTATTTGGCCCATAAGCCACCAAATGTTCTGCTGCGTACATAATTGTTTGTCTGTCACCTGCTGCTGAGCTCGTAGCTACAATGAGGTTATCAGTGTTTTTGCTCAAATTACATAAAAGACACTGAAATGCTTCATAGAGCTGAGCGACCCCTCACCCTTCACAGCTGGTACAGTAGTTGATATGTCACTAGTAGCAACACTGTTCACATTACCATTTTTTGACTCATGTATCCCCTGAAAATAAAGTGTAGCTTTGAGGCTTTGAATCATAGTGATTTTTGTAAATGTGGTGCATCCAAAGTGTAGACACATCTCAGTGCTTTTCTGGTAACTTATCCCTTATCTCTGACATTTCTGTCATCGGTCAAATCGATCATCTGTTGATGGACTCTCTCGCCCCAGACAGTCAACAAGCTTTCATATCTCAAGTATGAGACAGCATTCATAAAAGACTTTCTGAACTCCTGAGTGTTTTTTTTTTTTTACCGGATTGCAGTCAGCTGCGCGCACACACACACACACACACACACACACACACACACACACACACACACACACACACACACACACACAGAGTCACATGGACCATTAGGTTTACGATGCTCTCCATTTGCTCCGTTTGCCTATTCTCTGGTCATAAAGACTAATAAGGCTCATGTGCGTCCAGACAACTTCCTTATCTGGAGACTCTTCCATTTTCTCTGAGTTAGTATTTGATCTGTCCGTCAGCCATAAAAACACAAACAGGCTGTTTATGGCCGTGTTTGCGGAACAGCATATTGTCCTCTGTCCAGTTTGCAGGTATTTATCAGCACATAGATAAAGGGCACCACAGAGTGTACAGCACACACACACACACACATGTTAGGAAACTCACGTATGACTCTGTCTGGCAGGCGGGTGATGCTGTCGGGTGGGACGGCCGGTCTGTCGGTCCACACTTGGTCCACCAGGTTCGTAGGGATGGACTTGAGGCTGCGATTGCTGGACTCCAGATTGAGCTCGTAGCTCTCCTGTGTTTCTAATGGAGGAAATTGCAGATGATTACAAACACTGAGCCCAATCAATCGCAAAGTAAACAGTCTGCATGGCGTCTGGAGGCTCCATCAATAATTTTCCATCTACTTAGGCGAGCAGCTCGTTGATGCTAATCTGGACTGACAGGAGGGGAAGCAGAATAGAGACTCACTGAGGGAGAAGAGGAAGGGATCAAAGCCGATCTGGCCGCCCTGTGGGACCTCAGAGATGAGCCACTCCGCTACGCTGCTGATGGACACTGGGAAATATCACACATGACAGTTAGTCCACCTGCGTTGCATACACAGGTACTGTAGACTAGTGACACAATGATTAAACATTCATTGTGTTTCAGCAAAAATAAATACTTAACTCTTCATAAGATGAAGTTTTTAAAAGGTGCATTAAGCCAAGTGTTATACTGTTTCAGTATAATAAATTATGCACAGATAGATATAAATAATTACATTTAAACACAGGGAATCAGTTCAGTTACAAGATGCTATGCTATGAAAACACTTAATTGTAAAATGCCATGAGGGCACAGGTACAGATGAATCATATAAAGAAGAAAAACATGTATTGTTTAATCATAGTCAAGATGACAGTAAAGCGGCTGTGACGGAGCCGTAGCTGTAAGCGTTCAACACACTGCAACCAAGAGCAGAAAAACACCAGTTTTCTGTGATCCAATAAAAAGACCCAAAGCCAAAATTGTGTTCGTCCATCCCTCAAAACTTCCCCAGCACCGTTTGTGGCTCTCAACCTCAAGCACATTTGTTCCCTCTGAAACCAGTCAGTACATTTGTTGGAGCCTATTTTCATCCATGGATTAATACACATTTGGCGCTCTTTGGATTATTAATGGCAGCAGGACTCTGGCGATGTACATTGTTGTGTTGTTAAACTGACACATACAGTAAAGTTGGGTCAGACCTCAGCTACACAGACAAAATGTGTTACTAAGAAACAAAAATGGCACAAGGCGGCATAAAGAAATGTGCTCTGACCAAAACAACAAAGAAAACACAAGTTGTGCACAACAGCAAAACAAAGTTACAACCCATTTTGGGTTGCCATATATGTTCTGTTTTTGTAAGACAGAACACGCCCTGAATTCAGTTTGTCCGGCATGCGCTATTTATATTTGTAAAAGGAGGAGCAACATTTGTCAGGATATTTTAAGACTGCTTCATCAAAACCACAAACATTTCATTGGAATCCATGGGTGCTATGTTGTCATAACAAGCAGTCAAAATATGAGACCTGCCCACCATCTTTTTCCAGCTCCCAGTTGCAGTCCATCTGTCTCTCCGCTTGAACCCAGTAGCGGCTGTCTGTCCACAGAGCGGCCTTGGTCTTTGTAACCACAGCGGTGCCTGGGGAGACAGCAGCTGTGTTATGGATGGGGCAGTGACAGTGAATTACAAACAGCAATAAAATGTCAGAGTTGACTTAGGACAATGCGTGATGGGCGAGCTAATCTTGAAAAATGTGCACGCATGGGGAGAAACAGGATGGTTAGGGAAAAGCAATGAGGAGATGGCAAACTGGTGATGTGTGGTGGATATAAATCAGGGATTTATCATTCCACTGTTGTACCCACACATGCGATTGATACACTTATAGAAACAGCTGCATAGGTCGCTGAATCTGAATTTTGTAGGAAATGCGACTCATCATGTTAGAGTTTGATGTGGGCCTGGTGTGAGCGGCACATTACTGAGATGTCATCTGTCTTTCTCTTCCCTTCATCGGAACAACAGCTGAGCGCAGAGATCATTAATTCTGCTCACCATTATGGCGTGAAAGACTCATAATTCAGTGGTTGAATTACTCTGCGAGGGTGAGCGCAGACGAGAGGGGGGAAAGAGAGACAGGACGCAACGATGCAGTGAGTGAAAGCGATGAAATCAAATCAACGCACAGCAGGGTGTATGTTGAAGATGTGGGATGAAAGTAGAGGAGCTGCACGACCACGGGACACAGACGTGGGGAGTTGAGTCATGGGGAAGAGGAGGAAGACGAGGAGGAGGAGGAGGAGGAGGAGGAGGAGGAGGAGGAGGAGGACGACATTGTACCTGCAGAGCCTGTGAAGCCGGTCATGAAGGCCATCCTGGAATCACGTGGTGCGATGTACTCGCTCTGACAGAGAGGTAGAGAAGGTTACACACACATGCATGAACACACACTTACAGTACAATACACACCTAAACACACACACACAAGGTTTGGACCCAAAAGAATTAATTATGACGGACAGCAGATGTACCAGGTGAGCGTCAGTGCCGGGGATAATGTAGGCGGCGATTTCCAGGGGAAGCATTTTCTCTCGTAACTTCTGCAGCTGGAGAGTGGTATTTACTGCTGTGCTTGGGAGGTACTGCAAAACACACAGATACACACACACACATTTGTTTTACTACATTCGAGGGGACCAATCATTGACATTATATATTCACTAGTCCAAGACCCAAACCTTAACCATCACAACTAAATGCCTAACCCTGAAACCACGTCTTAACCCCGAGACCGCCTTGTAAAATCATGGGATCCAGGATTTTGGTCTCAACGAGGCTGTCGGACCCCAGAAGTATAGTTGGGTCCCAAACACACACAGGCATACACAAAGGGAGAGAGAGAGAGAGACGGAGAAAGAAAAGTCCTCAGATTTAATTAAAACCTGTGGGACTGCTGATTCATCCCTTTCTGTATCTCCCACTGTAATCATTAACTGTAGTGAATGTGCTGTAATCATTAACTGTAACTGTATAAAACTCGTGCAACATGTTTCATAATAGGAAAGTGCTGTTTGACTATTTTCAGGCCAGTTTTATGACTTCATTTTGGTAATTTTATGAATAAGGTCTGGCAAAATCAAAATGCTTCCATTCACATGCAGATCTCACCGGTGGGGACAGAGAGCAGTTCCTCTCCGTTCGCTCATACACTGCAGCATCGATAGCATTTCCTGAAATGACAAATGCCTTGTGGTTAAAAAAGCAAAACAAACTAAAAAAAAACACTCTGGAAAGTGACACAAAGGGCCACAGTGTTTTTTTTTTGGTAACTTATTGAATCTTTTTGGACAGAGTCAGAGGAGTCTGTAGCTATCAGTGTGACTCAAATATCTGGATTTAAGTCGACAAAAACTTCTGGTAAGCCGGCAACAAACAGGATCAAATAACATGTTCACTTTAAGATCATCTGTTAAACATAAAGACAAATAAAAGAAGAGGAATAAAAGCCAAACGCAAATTTAATGCATAAAGTCCTGATCAGTAAATCAACAGGCATGGAGGATGCAAGCAGCAAGTCTTTCATGAGACAGTGTGACATAGATGCATGCAATCAAGCTGATCAGACAGTATTTACTTCATTACAGTAATACAAATTATAAGAAAAAACACTATTTTAAACCATTTCTCCACTTTCTTACTCATCATGAACAAATAGAAACATTCACACACATAAGTGAAGATAGAGAGGAACTTTTTTTTTTTTTTTTACCTGCCAGTGCTGCCAGAGACAGAGTCAGAGCCAACAACCAGCCGGGGGACGGCATCTTCTTGGAGGTATGACCAGATCGACACAGAGCGGCTACAAAGCAGGTGCTCTGATGTGTATGTAGCGTATCTGAGAAAGTGTGTGTGGGTGTCTGGTGAGAAATTATGTGTGGGTGTCTGCTAGTAAGTGCATGACTGTCCTTTCTCTCTCACTCTCCCTCTCTCTTTCCCTCTCTCTCGCTCTCTCTCCTCCTCCTCCTCCTCCACCTCCTCCTCTGCCACCGCTCACTATCTCCTCTCCCTGCGGCCCTCTGATAGGAATCCTGTGCAGTAGCTCTGTGGGAGGATCTTGGGTTTCAGAAATATTTCTTTCTCTTAAAAAAAAAAAAAATGCCCCAAAACACAGAGTGACACACCAACCGTCTATTTTTTCCCAGAGAGAGTTGCTCAACATCTGAATGTTGGCAATTTCCACTATGATGCACAGACCTCTACCACGTGTTTCTGATTTTTAGGGGGGAAACAAAAATCAATAACAAAAAAAACAAAGAAAAAACATTCTCAAATTAGATTTATGTTAAATACTCATTATTCAAACTGATAAGAATAGAGATTCCAGCTCTGCATGCAAAGAAGCTGTACTGAACAAGGACAAGGCTGTTTACTTATAGAGCTCGAGATAGTGTGTGTGTGAGTGGAGTGTGTTTGTCTGTGGACAGATGTAGAATTTTCAGATATTTGCACATGAATGCATGCATGAGTATCTATCTGTGTGTGCAGATCCACAGATTATAGGCAAGTCCTTGTGTAATCCTGCAGAGGATTTCCATTGAAAACGTTTGTGCTTTGGGCATTTTTAAATCCCTGAATTCGAGCCAAATGTAGCATGATGGCACTTAGCTAAAACGAAGGAGATGGACAAGGAGGAGGCAATATCGTTTAAAAACTGGGGCATGCTTTCCGACGGTCTCTCCTGGAAGACATTCACGGTGTTGCACTCAATCGGCTGTTCCCATTAAAAGTGACAGATGTAGCAAATTAAAAAAAGGAAAGAGCTAGAGAGAGAGAGAGAGAAGTATGACGCCTGGGTCCTCTCTCACCTCCACACATCTGGCCTATCACTGTGTGAAGAAGGGGACTGTGGGCATTCATAAAATCACCTAGCCAATTAGTCAGTGCATGGAAACTGCAGAGCCTCTATGGAGCCTGCGAGCGGTGTTGTTGTTGCAGGTTTATGAATCCGTTCCAGCAGATTTATGCACGTACAGGTCGTGATTTAGTGTCATTGCAACTGCCTCATGTGAATACATTTTTATGAGGTATACTGTAGCACCTCTGTGGATTCACTGAGCTTTGATCATAACTTCAAAACCTGGCAGACCTCCAGACCAGAGATGGGGACGAGAGTTTGCAACTTGGACGAGTCAGACTTAAATCACACACACACACATGCACACACGCACGCACACACGCACACACACACACAAATGAAATTTCTCCTCATTTGGACTTGAGATTTAGGATTGTTTTTATTGAATCACCTCAGCAAAGAGTTCATACAAGTCTGTTAATTTGTCAGCAAGGTTTCGCAAAATGAACGGAACAGATTTGCATCTGAACTTGGAGGAGAGACGGGCCAGCGCAGAGGCCTTTACATTTTTGGGGCAGTTTCAGAAAATGTTTCATGCATCCATCATCTCCATTCCTCATCCGTGCAGGGTCATGTGAGGGCTGGAGCCAAAACCATTTGACATTAGGCGTGGACCCTGGACAGGTGGCCAAGATCATTTACTGTACTGTGATGTTACATTTTTTTTATATACAGTCGGAGCGGCCAATCAGAAGGCTTGAAGATGTCTGATAGGCCGGGCCTGTTGTTGGGCCTAGAGAGACAGTTTATGAAATATTATACCCAGAGCAGCCTGGCCAACAACAAGTACAAGTAATAAATCAGTAGTTGGTTACACAGTACAGTATGTCAGTAAAAGACCGCGAGTGCTATGTGAAAATATTTTTTCATAATACCAAGATAATCCTGTACTGTATGTACTACTGTCCAGGATTACTACAATGACACAAAAAAAACTACAAAGGAGAATAAATGTGCCATAACTTCTAGTTGTAGTGTCACCATCAAAGTAAAAGCTGCTTTGTTTCAGCTATTTTTAGACACAAAGTGACCCAGATAGTAAGTTTGATATATCACTACATTCAGTAAAATGGATACACTTTATAAACCATCTGATGAGTTTAATCACAGTAGAAATGCACGTTTTAAATTTGCAAGGTTTATTCAAACCAAATTAAAGCAAACTGTAGATCACATTTTAGAAAGCAAAAATAACAAACTTCATACTGTCTCTTTAATCACAACACAGATATAGGAACATTTTGACTCTGTTTAATGTTTTCACACTTTTGCACAAGCGAGATCGACTCTGACAGTGACCTGAGAAAGATGTGGTCGATTTGTTTCATGGTGCACTGCAGCTTTTTTCTCCCACATCATTTGAAAGCATCTGTACATACAGTCTGTCTGCAGCGCTGTCGATCATCACTAAAATCTTTCCATGTGGAGCATGATTGTGGATTGACAGAGTAAAACTGTGTCTCGCCATCTAAACGACGTCTCCATCCACAGCAGGCAGGTTTCCAGGTCATTTCTCTGGAGACATCTGTTCACAGTGAAACATCTAAACAACATGGAAATGGTTAAGTCTCTTCCTCTTTCTTCTTCACTTTGTTTCCAGCTGGCAGACAACAACAAAAAAATAACAGCTACATCTAGTTAAGAGCTGGAGAGACGGCACAGCTGGACAAATTATAATTTCATGGTCGAGATATGTGACAAAATCAGCATAAATGCAGGTTAATGACAGAATCTGTCCTGCGTGATTGATTAAAACACCTAAAATCAATGTGTGCTTACAAAAAAATGCCTGGACAGAGGACTAAAAAAACAAAACGATGTGCTGACATTTCACCAGCTGTGGACGTATTCAAGGACGTCTGACATGAGAAAAAGGAGATGACAGACATATATTCAGTCGTTTGTTCATCTACTGTAGTTGTATTACAGTTTCTGTTTGACTTTGACCGTATACAACTGCAAGACTCACCGGCTGCTAACGATCTAATCAGATGCTGGTCACTGATCCCTGCTGCCAAGGAAATGAAGCTCAGTGTAGATTAACACAGAGGGACTCGAGCGATAACCAGGTCATATCTCAGCTGCATGATTACAATTCTTCACCCTTTCATCTGTCATGTTAATAATGAGTGGACATGTAGTCCAAAGGCAGCTCTTTAGTCCTGGTGCCAGGCACAGTGCTGCTGAAAGGAGCAGGTGATGAACACGACGCCCCAAGTACAAATCTGATCCACAGACGTTCACCTGAACAACGCCGCTACGTAAGTACAGTACCGTGCATGTGATTTGTCTGGTGCAGATCGGGTCATCACATTATTGCTGAGTTCCTGCTCAGACGGATGTTTATCATCCTCTCATCCTGGACCAACAATCTAGTCGGAGAGGAACTAAAAGGTTGAATTAGTGTTCTTAAATCTCACTTGTAAAAGAGATTATGATCTTTTTACTGCCATGTGGGGGCAGCAGAAACAATGTGTTCACATGACACCTGGTTTCTACCAAATCCCTTGTGAAATATCTGGATCTTAAAGGGATAGTTTTAAAAATTTCACTCATTATCTACTCACCCTCATGTCGACTAAGGGCTGGGAGAAGTTTCAGAGTCCTCCGTGCCTTCTCTGAGTTACGGGGGGTCCGCGCAGCAGTATTTATCCATATAGTGGTTGTGAATACTTACTTCTTACTTACTTGTTCCTTTTGGAACATAGACCATTGATGAATTGTTTACACCCTCCACCCTGGTTGTGAATGGATACCACTTTTCTTCGTCCAAAAAGACACACCAAAAAACATCCAAATACCTCCATACTGCTCGTCTGTAATGTCCCTCTGGTATTGAAGCTCCGACATGAGAAATTGTTCCGCCGGTCAATGCAAATCACACGAGATTTGCACTGACACAGGCAAAGCAGTGAACTGAGACACTGGGAGCTTCCGCTACAAACAAGCTTAAAATATAGACTTATTTAATTTTTTTCAGAACAATTTCTCATGTTGGGGCTTCAATACAAGAGGGACATTACAGTGCACATTTCAACATATTAAATCTAGTTTTAATTTACAGAACACATCTTTCTTTTTTTACTTACAGATTAGAGCTACACTTAAGGCACAAGGATTACCAAGTGATGCCAAGTTATTTGAACATCCCTTGACTGAGCTAATAGATAAATTAAAAACAAGGGGTGTAGTCTCTGCTATATATCAATATATTTTAAAGAAATCATATAAGCCTCTAAGTTTAGATGCAGTATGGGGTAGGGACATATCAGATTGGGATCCAAACTTTGACTGGAATGATGTATGGACTAACGTTCTCTCATCTTCCAGGAATCCAGATCACCAAGCTATTCATTATCAATTTGTACATAGAACTTATCTTACACCCTGCAAGCTCCACCGTATGAAGATCCTGGACAGCTCTTTATGTACTTTATGCTCACAGAATAAGCCAGGAACTTTCATACATATGGTCTGGGAATGCAAACCTGTCATCGAATTTTGGCGGCAGGTTGCAGCTGCATTGTCTTCTTTGACAGCTCAAAATATAACAGCAAACCCTCAAACACTTTTATTAAATAACTTATCCACAATTAATTTATCACAGTGTCAAAAAAGAATATTACTTGCTGGCTTAACAGCAGCAAAAAAGATCATTGCAATGAGATGGAAACCACCGCACACGCTTAACATCTCTCATTGGTATTTGACTTTTCTTGATATTATTTATTTGGAAATATCTACAGCCCGAGTCAATAATGCAAAGCAACAAAATATCTCATCTTGGCACATGGCAGCAGATCAAATCAAATCCAGACTTGCAAGAAGTACTTAAAACGAACACCATGTATTGCAGCTTTCCCTGTCCAGTTCTTATTCTTATTAATCCTGCCTTTTTGTTTATTTACGATTGTTTATTTAGTTATTTGTTTATCTCTAATCACTACTGTTATTCTTATTGTCTTCTTTCCGTTATGATTTCTGTCCATTAAATGGTTAAGGTCCGAAGGGTGGGTGGGGGGTATATGTAAGTATGTGTTGTAATGCTTATTTGACATAACTGTTGATGTCACTACTGCAAATGAAAAAGAAAATATAAAATAAATAAAAAACATTTGATCACAAAAAAAAAAAGAGGGACATTACAGACGAGCACTATGGAGGTATTTGGATGTTTTTTGGTGTGACTTTTTGGACGAAGAAAAGTGAGCACCATTCACAACCATTATATGGACAAATACTGCTGCACCGAGCCCCCCCGTAACTCAGAGAAGGACTCTGAAAATTATCCCAGCCCTTAGTCGACATGAGGGTGAGTAGATAATGAGTGAAATTTGAATTTTGGGGGCCGGTGCGTGGCGCAGTGGTTAAAGCGGCCGCCCCATGTAGAGGCTACAGTCCTCAACGCAGGCGTCCCCGGTTCAAATCCCGCATCGGGCAGACCCTTTCTGCATGTCATTCCCCCTCTCTCTGCCTCCCCCTTTCCTGTCTATCTCACTGTGCTATCAAATAAAGGCAAAAAAGCCAAAAAAAATGTGTGTGTTTGTGTTGTGTGAGGTGGCGGGTCTGTGTTTTTGATGGTTGTTTTGTGCGACTTACTTGTCTCGCCTTTACCCTGTGTATGATAAGTGTTCTTAAATCTCACTTGTAAAAGAGATTGTGATCTTATTTATTTTATTATCACCTGACACCTGGTTTCTACCAAATCCCTTGTGAAATATCTGGATCTTAAACTGTTGAATACTGCACTATGTTGACCAGCAGAGCTATCAACGTGTCTGACTTCTGTTTGGTGCTGGGCAGATACTGTAGTGAACAGTGGATTTTTACAGCTGCTACTCTAAAAACAGCTGCCAGTCGCGGCCAAAAACAATGCTACGAGAAGAAATGAGTGAAACGGAGTGAAAAAAAGACAGTGGAAGCTCAGAGACACACAGACTTTTAAACGGATTAAGAACAGAAATATGTAAACAGGTGGACAAATACAGGCAGACACTGAATAATGATAGTAAAGGTAACTGTGGCCTCAAAACAATCTGGTTAATGAATTTGTTCTGGTGGATAAAAATAAGAACAATTTGTTGACCATGTTCCCTCTTGCCTCATTTGTGTTGCCACCACACTCACCACAACAAGGAGTTCAGTTAAGCCTTTCTATTGCTTCGACCTTGGAACAAATCAACCTCCATTGCAGAGAGTAGAGAGAGCCACAGTATACAGCTGTTAATGTTTGCCCAACATCTGTTGCTTTGCATTGAGTTGGGAAACTTATTGCTTATTGGTCAATAAATCACTGCATTGGACAGACAGATGATTTGGTTTGATAAATACTTTGATAACACACATCAAATAAAAGTATATGGACCAACATTTCAAGTGGTTATGCAACTTTAACCCTGAGGTTTGCACCTTATTCGACCACTGTGTTCTTATCAGTGTTATCTTTGTTGATTTTTATCTTATCCAGTGTCATAACGTTATTTCTTATTTTTTATATTTCTTATATGACCACAGTCAGTGCACATACTATTTTGTAATTTATTCTGATGCGAGTTTATGTCACTATATGTTTCCTGTGTTCTGTGTTTTTACTTTTATGTGATCTTATGAGCTGCAACACAAATTGCCCTTTGGGACATGAAATAAATATTGAACCTGAACCTGAACATGAGGTCAGCGAGTATCTTCAGGGAGGGGTTTAACATTTATCCAGAGCACCTTTAGTGCGGGTTGATCCATTCAAGGTAATGAAGCAACATTTTGTGATTTGGTGGACAAACTATGTCTTAGTTTGAAAACAGAAATAAATAAGTATTAAAACTTCCACTGACAATCCTGACTGTTGTTTGTTGCTGACCTGCATTGTTGACAAGGAATGCGCCCAACTGAGAGTTGAGATCTGCGGATGGAAGCCTGCTCGTCACCCCAAGGTCACAGCCTTTGACCTTTTGGCCTTAGATCTATCTATGTTAGAGCATAAATACGTATATAAGAAGACTAGATGGCTCACCTGACGCTGTTGCCCAATGACATGGCGTCACCACACGGCCGCCATTTGGCTCAGTCAACTTGCTCCATCATAGCATTAATGGCCCTCACATACTCGGGTGTACTTCACTCCGCGGACGTCTGCACGTAGGCTACTCGAGGCGGACTCAATGCAAACCCAAAGCAGACGTCCGCCGGACCCGTCCGCGCAAAGCTCAATTTTTACGACCTGTTTTAAATGTGACACCATACGCTTGACTATGAAATCTCAAATGTCTGCGGACAGTACGCGCACAGTACGCCCGAGTATATGGGGGCCGTAAGCCTATGGTGCATGTTCTACTAAAATAACCAGAACTTGCTCAGTTTTCGACCAGTTTTCGTCGACCAGTTTGTTATGAACGTCAGAAATGCAGTTCCAGTATGATACTGCATACTTAAAATTACGAATAATTTTAATCATGTACTTTTCTATGAAAGTAACATTATTGTAACATTATGCAAATAGTTAAAGTAATAGCTACGGATTAATTTATTTTTTGCAGTGTTATGAATAGGTTTTTTTAAGTGCAGATTTTGGCCAAGAGCCACTATGTGGGAGGCAGAGAGCCTCCAGTCTCCCTGTATCAGGTCATTTAACCATTACAATTACTTTATTTACTTTAACCCTAATCTTGCACAGTTCCTCTTTAACATTTATTAATTATTCGTCTGAGCCTCTAGTAATGTCTGATATGTGCTCTGTTTTAATCATGTTGTGATATCCCTAATGTTGTTTTCACATAATTTATTGCTCTCAGATCTTTTTGCATGATGTTGATTTCTGCTCGTCTACACTTTTTATAATCCTCACTTCTTTATCTGGTTTTACTTTTCTTGTAAGGCACTTTGTAACTCTGTTAAGAAAAGTATTGAATAAAGTATAATGTGGCAACTTTGCAGCATGATTTACCTTGGCCCTAAAGACAAGAGAAAAAACATGAAGAAAATGTCTTCATCAATTTCACTAAATTGAATTAAAAAATAAAAAACGCTGCAAAGACAGAAAACACAACTGACTGAGCCAGTAATGCAATCTGGTTGGCTGTGGCTGCAGTGTGTTGAGCTCTCGGGGCCACTATGATGCCAGAGTACTGAGATAATGAGGATTTACTGTTTCACTTCACTAAAATTAGTTTTATTAACCATTATGTGTAACATCTACACTGTTAACTGAGGCACTTTTCAGTTGTCCTTTCACTGTGTGCGGATCAACTTACTGTATAGTTGTCTGCAGTATCTGTATTGAAAACCTTCACTTGCACTGATATGCTGCTGCTGAAAGTCTCCCATGAAACACCTAAAGTATGCTGTGCCACTTCTGCAAATGCTTGATACAGCCACAACCGCTTCTGCTAACAAAGTGTAATATTGTCACTCTTTAATCATCTCTGCGCTGAATATGCATGAGGTGAGGCGTGATGAGTGTAGACGGAGTAAAAAAAGAGTGTCGACATTAAACTTGACACCAAAGTGTTCACACAGTTTCTCCATCAGTAACACCAAGAGACCAGTTGGGGGTGTAAGTGCTCCATTGTTATTTCCCCGCAGTCCACAGAGAATTTGATATTGTGATGAAATGTGAAGCTCTACTGTGTTTGTGCACAAATAGCCTACACATCTGGAAAATTATCCAGTAGTTACTGTACAAGAAAGATTCTCCAAGAAAAATCATGCACCTGTAAATTCATAAAAACTCCCTACAGTAATAAATCTCTGATCACCCACTGTACGGTTTTGGTGCAGTCTTCTAGTTACAACAATTATCATTCAACAGCACATAAATAAAGTAATTACCGTATAAACAAGTGCATACCCATGTACACACACACACACACACAAATATGCCGAGTAAAAATGATAATAAAATGAAAACATAAAAATAAAGTAAAACCACTGTTAACTGAACTTCACAGAGAAACCAACCAAAGATTTGCAGGCCCCAACAGGAGTCTTAAATATTTGGCTGAGAGGACTTGTGCTCAGGTTGCAGCCCGACAGAGCCTTGCTGGAAATGATGTAAGATCACCTAGACTCTTTGTACCAGTAAGAACAATAAAAGTGTAATTTGTCTCAACCCATCAGCTCAAACACAATAAACAGGCGAGCGAGTGTGTACACACCTGCAGCCCTGTGCAGGTGTGTACACACTGTGCACAACTTCAAATGCTTTTTGGTTTGTTTCTTTCTTATTCTGACTGAATTTCCCTTTGGGGATTAATAAAGTAATTCATATTCATATTCAATATGTCTGTAAACATTTATGCGCGGTGTGTGGTCTGAATTCTACTTTGGAAATCTTGTGGTGTCATCACTCTCAGTCACATAATTTCTAATGCAATAATAAAAATCATCCTAATAATTAATAGACATTGGACATTAACACATACATGCACAGTAAAGGAGGTAAACAAGAGAAAAAGTGACCGCTTCACCAAACATGGCCACAAGGGGTCGCTAGTGTCCAACGTATCCCACTTCCAGTTCCCTCTCCAGTCTCAGTGAACACCCTGTTCTTCAAAAACTCTTGCTCTATCAAAGCTGCACTCATTCACAACAAGCTACATCAAATGGACACAAAGCCATTTCTGTGTATGTGTTTGGATGCCTCTGCGTGTTTGCGTGTGTTGGGTGATTTAGTGCCTGTGTCTGTCGACCCTCGGTCATGCTGCTGTAGCCCGGTGATGAGGCTCAAAGTTATGGACCAATATTAATAAATGGTAGCCCTGGCAACAGTGTTCAGTGTGTGAGTCAGAGGAGCTCAGGCAGAGGGGAAGGCAGGGCACCGTGGCCAAACACAGATGATTCTCTGAAAACCACCTCCAAGCCTGGCTGTGAACCAGCGTCACATCTGTGCTGAACAAGAGTTAGAGACCGGGCTGAATTATAATCAAATCAACGTGAAATAATCACATCAGCGAGCTCTTGCAGCACAGCAATCTTCTTCTTTTTTTGACGTTTTGGCACTGAGGGATTCAGATACTTGTTTGCTATAAGTCAACACACGGCACTGTAAACCAAAGCAATTACAGTTAATGAATGTGTTTGAATGGTCTGAACAACACGAAGGATTAGAGTGCAGTAAACAGTTGAGGAAATACAGCACGGGTGTTCCCCCTGCTGCTCTGGGACTGTTGGGATGTACTGTGGCTGTGATGCACATACTTCTGTATCTCTGAGGGGAGGATGATATTTTTAAAGTGACCGTAATGGCTGCTTGTGGTTTTCTTTAAGAGTTATCAACTGAGCATAAATCAGTTAAACTGCTGCAGACAGTGGACGCCAGCCTCCAGAGCCCTGCTAGTCCCTCTAATGTGGTCTTCAGACGAACAATAGCTCGTATATAGTGAGAGATAATGAGCAAACTTTTGGGAAACAAACTGAGAGAAAGAAATGCCATAACTAAGAAGAGGGGGGGGGAAAGGGAGTTAATTAGTAGCAGCCCTGTCCTGCTGCTGCACAGTCAAATCGAGGGTTTTGTGACCTCAGTCACGTATACACACTGCAGTCCTGTACACAGCCATCAGTCTCGGTATAAAGTAAACAACAACTGGCCATGTTGGGGTCACTCACTTCCAACAGCCTTTGTTTGCTGTGCCACTGCAGAGGCCCAGGGAAGCTGATTACACACAAATCTTGCCACTTCTCTGGTTAATCATTTCTGTACTGCTCTATGCAGATTTTTGAACTCCATATTTGCTCAAAAAAAGTGAAACTTTTTATACTTTTATACTATTACAGCACTAACCGAAAAACACCTACACTTGTTGGCTAGTAACAGGCAAATACAATATAATAAAGGATAGATAGGATAGGATAGGATAGGATAGGATAGGATGGATAGGATAGGATAGGATAGGATAGGATAGGCTTTATTGTCCGGATGAGAGATTTTTTCTTGGGCCATTCAGTGAACAGTAGTAACACATCATAATGAATTACAACAGCATAACAAAAAATATGAACATAACAATGATCCAAACAATAACAAAAACATCCCAATTTACGTCATGTTCATGGCCACTTGATGAGTCGCGGCCAAATATTCAACCTTTTGTCTCCAACAACATAAACATAAATATCTGGCTATTGAGCTGCTAGTCTCTAATCGCTACACCTTAAGTAGACAAATGAATTCACAGGGCAAAGTAAAACAAAAGGAACATTTTTCAAAAGGAAAGTCATTTGTAAACAGTTTATAGTTATTACACTGTGGGTGCATATGCAAATATGACAATCGCAAAGATTTAGATCTCCACATCTTTGGTTAAAGTTTAATGTATTCTGGATCAATATCTGCACAGTTGTACCATAAATATAACCTAAATATATAGAGAATATTTCAACATTAAGAATCAGTTTTGACAGATATTTATCATTCGTAGTGTACAGTTTCTGTAGCAAGTTAAACATGGTACATGCCATCTTTTTTTTTTTTTTTCTTGGGCAGTTTTCATTGGCGATAAAACAGTGATCACTAACACATGCTGCTTTTGGAAAAATGTAACTTCTTTTTATCTGCACCATAAAGAATCTCGACATCTTGAAGGAATTAGGAATTTTCAACACGAGCCATATAAAATAGCTCTTCCCTTTTTTCCTTCCTGACACAATACATAATTTTGGGTGCTTTGGCTGGGAGGAATATCTCCTCCTCTCATTGTGTTGACAAAGTGCTCTTAAACAGGGCTGGGAGCCCAAGTGAAACCAGATTGTTCAGAGAGATAGAGGAAGCAGAAGATAACAGGCGGTAAATCAGACGCTGTTGGGAGACAAAGGTTTGCAGCCACAGATTCACATAGAGAACAGTGGTAACACCTTTCTGCAGTGGCAACAACCAGCAGAGTTATAGCCTCCGTAAAAGAAAATCTGCTTTGTATAATGTTGTGCTGACGTTTTCATTGCTCTGTACCACCTTCAGGATAAACTTATACGAAAAAGCATCACTGATCATGACGTACACAATAAAACACAAATGTAAGAATACGTAGAGCAATTATGGCTTTTTTTCCCCCCATTTAAATGCTAACATCAGCATGCTAACACGCACACGGTGACGACGCAAAAAACTCCAACGTTTATGTGCCAACATTTGCTGACCAGGACTAAACAAACTACAGCTGAAGTTCATTTAAACAAACTTCAACATCCAAACCCCATTTATATTTATACTCAAGGCTCCGTTTGCAAGTGCCAAGAGGAGGAATTAAACACAATCACACAAGACGCACTTCTTACAACTACATTGTCATTTGATTGAATAGTTATGTTACTGCTTGTGAATGATGAGTAAGACTGGATTGTAATTTGTCAGGGAATCATAAAAATGATTTAGATTTCTACTCTGAAAACCAAGAATGTTTGGACTAAATATCGCAGCATTTCTTGCAATATTTGATCAGAGCCACTCTGTTTTAAAGGGATAGTTCAACATTTTGGCAAATTTGCCTATTGCCATAATCCCTATAGTCATACAGTAGGAGTAGGTTAATTACCTTTAATTGCCGGTGCATTTTGTTTTGAGATCCGTGGGGCAGAGATGTGAGCTGCTCAGCGAACACAATGGAGGTGAATGGTACAGATCCCCTGTCCCTCAAAACTCATCAAACACACAATCCAACAACTCCAAAACGTTCTCATGGACAAGTTGTGACCTGCACATTCACCACGCTATGAAATAATAATTTAACATTACGAGACGGAGTTGTTTTCGAGGAAAATGCGTAGCCGGAACTACATTTCAGACAGGGCCGCTGGGCAGAGTGATTTCAAAAGTTGTAGAAGTAATTCTGAGTATTTGCTTCATGTGTCGTAATGTTACATAATTATACATGATTATTTTATACCGTGGTGAATGTGCAGGTCACAACTTCTCCACGGGTGGTTTGTAGTTGTTGGGTTGTGTATTTGATGAGTTTGATGAGTTTGATGAGGGACAGGGCACCTGTACCGTTCACCTCCATTGTGTTCGCTGAGCAGCTCACGTCTCTGCCCCGCACATCTCAAAACAACACACACCGATAATTAAAGGTAGTTAAACAACTGGCAATGGGCGAATTTGCGAAAAATGTTGAACTATCCCCTTAAAGTGATGACAGACAGACCAACTCTAGCCCCTCTAGAGCTACACCGCTAGCAAGGCTGGTCAAAAAGGAAAACTACTGTAGAAATCCTACCCAGCAGAATGTGGTAAAACATGATTATTGTAGAGTCTCTAATTTCTCCGATGATTGAGGACAAACGAAATTCCACACCAGGCACAGAATCAGACTCGCGGAGGTGCCAAAATGTGGACTTGAGGACTTGCGAACTTTGGAGCAGGAATGCAGATAGAATGACAGCAGATTTTGGGCAGTAGCTGATGATGGAGTCCTGAGTGCGACCGCCTGTCGATTCAGCAGCAGATGAATGAGCTGGCGGGCTTTGATGCTGAGGCAGGTCACATGCCTGCTGTCCCTGCGTATGTGTATGTATGAGTGAGGTAATGGGGAGTGAGATAGTGAGAAATACAGGGATTAGTGGAAGGTCGGGAGCTGTCAGATGAGATGGATGCAAGACTTCTACTTTGCCGCTCAAATCACACACACACACACACGAGGCACGGGGGTTTGAGTCCTGAGGCGCCAACGCTTCACTTACCACACACTGATACACATGTGTTTAGATGTAAATGCACATGCACGCCGGTTCACAACAAAACAGATGTGTGCGTACAAGCATGCACACACACACACACACACACACACACACACACACACACACACACACACACACACACACACACACACACACACACACACACACACACTCATGCAGTGAGCTCTCAAACTACATACATCCTACTGGGCTGCTCTCCAATCAGGAGGATTAATGAAGAGGTATCGCGTTTTACAGTAAAGCAGCGTGTGGGGCTCTGGGGAACAAATGGCTGGAGGCTGCAGTTTCTCAAGCCTGTCTTCAATAATGTAATCGACTTTTAGGTTATGAGATAGCATGGTTAAGGCAATTTGCAGAACTTTGTGGCACGGTTGAGTTATGTTCCTTAACAAGACCATCACATGCAATCTGCTACTTTCCATAGACCACGGACCCTCATGAATACCTACTGTGTAAATACTGTAGTGCTGATAAGAAGCATGGTGGCGTAATATGTCAGAAGGCATTCAGTGAAGGAATCCATGATCCTTTAAGAGGTTTTGTGAAAAGTGTGGCATTTAGTGAATCGACTCAATTCAGTGAAGCCTGCAGGGAAATGAGAAAAAACTAAAACTAGCATGAAATAACACTAAAACTGTTCAGCCACAGTGATGAAATATCAGGAGACTATGACCAGCGACACTGGGGTTTGCTTTGTGGAAGCTCTCGTGGTAAGATGAGGTTACAGTATATATTTTTAGTTTTGTTTAACAATAATCACGACCACATTTAAGGAGTGATTTTGGGAAATGAGGCTGACTTGGGTTTGGCGCAGGCTGAGTTCAGGGTACAATTACCAGAGCCACTCAAAGAGCAATGGCAAACTTATCTTTTTTCCAACTGTTTCTCTCCCCAAGTAGTTTTTTTCCTTCTGTATTTGATTTCACTTTGTTTTAACAAGTTGGTGGCTCAGTCAGTGGTTCTCACAGGACGCTGTCACAGTGTGCGGCTGAAAAACTGTGCTGGCTGATGCTGCTGCAGATGGTGAGGTGGTGGCATGTTTGGCAGAGTGCAGCATGATAACTGTGCATCGTGTGCTTGGTGTGAGGTGACAGAGTCTTGCTCCAATACTCCGGGGGCTCTGCACGCTCGTCCAGGGAGACTTGTTACGCTCCCATTTGTCTGTCAGAGTGTCAAATACCAAACCGCTGAGGGAATAACCCCGACTTGTTGCAGGCAAGAGGGGGAACATATCAGTAAGGAACACAGTAAATGAGTGTATGTGCTGCAGGTTTCTATTGATAAAGTCCTGATAGAGGATGGAAGTGAGTGTGTAATATGTTGAGAGTCAGCAGAGCAGTTCTGCACAAGTCGGACTAATCCGTCGTTATCAGATTGTTTGTCTTGGGTCTGGATGAAAGCAGCAGAGCTTTGGGGTGTGGAAGCAAACACAAGGACAGTTGTGTGCATTTATGTGTGTGCAGACGTAGGCAAGACAGGGGTCTATAGTGTGTCTGATAACGAGTTAATGGAAAGGTCACACTATAAAGGCTTGATCAGTGAGTGCGAGAGATATCATAGCTCGACGTTAAGAAAGCCATCAGGACATATCTGCGGAGGATTCAGCGTAATCCCAAATCTGACAGCAGAGGGTTTGGCTGAAGAAAACCAAGGGTGGACAGACATACCAGGGCAAGAATAAGCAGGCGTTCGGACCGAAAACGGCCTCGTCTAAAAACAAAGCAAGGAGCTGCGTAGGTGGGGGCATGTTGTTTCAGGTACCACAGACAGAGGCATGAAATACAATCCAACTCCATGGCTTTGTCAGCAAAGTTAACACAGAGGCAATTACTTGATCCTATTTCTAAAAGGTGGAAACACTACAAAGTGCACTGTTGCCAGATGTTGCAGCCTGGAAAAACAAGCAGGTACAACTTTTTTTTTTTTGCAAGTTATGGTCTTGTCTGTTTTTTTTTTTCTTTTTTTCTTTTTTTGAATGAATGAGGGAGCTGCTTTTTTTCACATGCATACTAAAGTCTGAGTGGGTCCCTCAGGTCTCCCACCTTGAGTGCAAATTTTAAAAAAATGTAGGCAATCAGCAACAGAAAATGTGAATTAATGTACAGTACATATGCGTATATGAGTTGGTCTGTTGAGATAAACTGTTGGTGCCATTTTTCCAGGTGCCATTTAACCACATAGGAAGAAGAGGGAGCAGTGAGGCAAGATAATTATGCGAAATGGTAAAAAAAAAAGAAAAAAAGATGAGAACAACATGATAGAAATATGATTCATGAATTATGTGCATCTTATGTATTAATCTGAGGAATGATGGAGTCTTTTTATGACTCTACACAAATCTGATGGATGAACTACACTAAACTTTAACATGTTTATAAAACAGGGAGAATTGGCCGATTTGATGGTGAAATCATGAATTTGTCTGAATTAAACTAATCATTAATTCTGATACTATATCAAGTTAAAACTTTATTATTTTCTTCTTTTGAAACAAACTATTTCAGAAAAACACAACGGCCTTCGAGCTGATGGGAGAGTTGTCACTCCACAGAGAGGAAATGAATTTATACTTGAAGGAAGTCCTTGGAAATGGTATTGTTTCATTTGGCAATGAAGGCGTAGGAGGAAAATAAGTACTTCTTACAGTTGAATACAGTTGATGTGCAGGAGGCAGCTCCGTTGCTCCAGAAATAGCTAAAGCCTAAACCAGCATGGTTTCCAAACAATGCACCGCTCGCTGGACTCCATCAGACTTCCCTTGGCTGATATTCTGAGCTTTTTCAATGACATCCGGTGGCCAGAAAAGAGCGGTGAAGTCAAGCGAGCGCTACACGGTCCACAGGAAGATATTGACTTAGGGGACCAAAAGAAAACACCCAAACAAGCAGGCAGGCCAGTCAGTAAACAGGAAAATACACAGAGGAAGGCACCTGGTTCAAGTGCATGGTGCCTTCAGGGACACGGGACACACTCCGGCTCATGCTGTGTTGTTTCCTATTGACACACAGTGTTTCCTTACATTCGGATATCCTGTGTGTGCGTGTGTGTGTCTCTGTGTGTGTGTGTGTGTGTGTGTGTGTGTGTGTGTGTGTGTGTGTGTGTGTGTGTGTGTGCGTATGTCTGAGTCAGTAAATCATTGTGTCAGTTTGTTTGTTTAACAATATCTATAACTGGTATCATTAATTGCCCTTTGGAATTTGCTCCATTTTAATGATGTAGGATGTTACTGTGTCTGGAGGAATGCTATTGTGCTTCTCTAAATGATGAAGTGATCAGACACAAACATGTGCGCTCCTGCAGTCAACACAGACGTGACGTCCACTGGAAGAGTCGGACTAAACCAGAATTTACCGACTGGGTTAAGCTGATGACGGATAATGCTTCCTATGAATTGATGATAGCAAGGTTGAATGATAACAAAGGTAAATTTTACCAGGTTTGGGGTCATTTTCTGAACCATATAAGAGAGGAATAGGTGCCTATAATGTGGGAGGGGAAGTCGAGTTGTGTATATACTCTTTTTTATTCTGTGTACAGTATTTTTGTTTTAATATGGTGGATTTGTTTGCGTTGAAGTTTGATGTCTCTTGTATGTCTGACATAGGAAATTGAATAAAAACTTTGATTAAAAAAAACACAGACATGACGTGGCTCAGTTCCTCCACAGCTTGATTAGAAGATTCTTATTTTCTTTTGCAAATCCCTAATCCTGGATCAGTTTTAAGTAAATTGGGGACAAGATTGAATCAGAGCAATGGATCAAAGTCATATGAGGGGATCATGAACCTACGAACCATCACCAGACTCTGAAGTTCCCTGAGCTTTTTAATGTGTTCCAGCTCAATGTATTTGGTTTTCTGCCACAACTTTACTCCTTCTATTCTGTCTCTCTCTCATAAATCTCACTGTAAGCCTCAGCAAATAGGGGGGAGAACTCAGAAAAAGTTTTTACTGTCATTTTCACAGTAGGAAACATGTTTCCCAGTTCATTCATTCATCTTCTGATATAATAACACAAAGATACAAAACTAAAAGCTAAACACAGATAGAGGTAACAGTTGTAGTAGTATTAAAGGGACAACGAGGAGATTCTATTTGGTTATAAAAAAGTCTCACGTTAATGTGGATTAATCTACGCTACCCACACTTGTTAATGGGCCCATTTTCGATTATTTATATCGTTTTGTTATCGTTATTTTGTTATTATTAGTGGTGGCGGAAATGCTGGTCGAGCCGACCAGCGTTTTTTACTTTCGGTTTCGCGGCGAGTTATGAGAATAACGCAGCCGTATGTGATCGTCTTCGAACCTCTGACTTTAATTCTTGATGAATGAAAACATGAGTCTGTCTTGCGCCGGTCAAAGAATTTCACAGTGCGCGCGGAGGCTCATAAATGTACTGTAGTGTGAAAACGCTTCACTTTTCCAAAACTCCTCGTTGTCCCTTTAAATAATGTTTTCTACATAGTAATAAATCATGTGCAATTGTGCATGTGCAAACCGAAGGAACTTGAAGGAACTAAAAATAGCTAAATTAACTAGTGATAATGTTGCTTCAAATTCCCGACTAAATTTTTGCTAAGAAGCTCATGATATCAACAGATGAGGATACGTAATTGTTGTATTTTCAGCAGTTCACATTGGTCCCATAGCAAAAGTGGAGTTGAAGGGGGCACATCAATGTTTGAGGCTATGGAAGCGTCTTAAAATAAATGCTAACATACTTACAAAGATGAATTATTAACATTAGTTATTTACCATGACCATTAGTTTAGTGAGTTAGCATTCAAACATTTGCAAGTTAGCACTTAATGTAAAGTATGTGCGAGGTTGATAAGAATATAATTTGTAAGTATTGGATGTGAGCTGATCAAAGTTTTAACACATCTTTCAGAGACATCCAAAACCATCCAAGAGTAGCTCATATTTCCACACATGGCTGCTGAAGCCACTGGAGTAAATGGAGAGCTTTGGTCCGACTCCGACCTACGACTTACAAAGTATTGCGCAGCTCGTGTCCGCGCATTCAGGAGCTCATAATAAGCTTGAGAGCGGATTAGTGCGGTGCCTAACTTGACCCCCTGACCCTTTAGTACAAGGCTTCTGCAATACTGCAAACAGAAAAAAAGGCTTCCTCCTCTCAGTTACGGGGGCTTTTCCCTCGTCCCCACAAATTCCTTTTCCCCTCTGACACTTGTAAACTGCTCCACCATCGCCGGCTCTGACCCCATTACAAAGAAAGGACTGGGAGTCAAACTTGGCCAGTCAAGTTGGCTCATTACAAGCACTGGTCGGGGGTTAAGCTTGAACAGTGAAACAGAGCTGAGGCTGCTGTCACTGGGGGCTTTAAGCCCGTGAGAAGCCTTTTCTGATGCAGATGCAACATATTTGGGAAGTGACAGAAAAGATACAAAGGGGAAAAAAACACAGCCCAATTCTTATTTTGTGCTTGTCAGAAAGAATAAAAATCTCATCATTATCCTCCATGGAAACAGCCATGAAACAAGAAAAAGATAATGAGCAAACTTGGAGCCAAACTTAGAGACGACACCTCAGAGTAAGAACGAAATCAGTGATGAGTCATAAAGAGGTAGAAAACTTGTCTTTTATATTTTTTTCAGAGTAAACAAGAGACAGAAAGGTGGAAAATATTCGAAAAATATTCATGTGTTGGATGTTTAATCTGAATGCGAATGCCACAAATCATTCCATATCGAACGCAATGATACTGAATGACATGAACTAGTGTGCACTGTTAAAGTGGACACTTTCAGTTGGCCAAACTTGTCACAAGAACAAAACAATTTATGTGAAATTCAGCCAATATAACGGCTGAAAGCACAGATTTTAAGAGAAGGAGAATATAAAAACAAACCCCTGGGCGATGAGACCCCGCTGCTGCAACCCTGTCATGTGCAGGACATTTATGGGAGTCAGCAGTGACCGGTGGAAAAATGGAGCTGCTGCAGTCGGCACGCACACGGTGACCTCAGCCGACATATCATCCAGTCTGCCTGTTCGCTCAAACACCTTCTTCTCCCCAGCTCTGATGACAAAGACTATTTATAGAACATCTGAGCCGTGTTGATACTGAGTTACCTTTCACTGTACCCTTATCTAACATTTAAACTGATTAAACTCGCCCACATATCCAGACTCTATCATTATGGACAAATGTTATTTCAGCCTATAAAAACTGTCAGCCCCTGACAGTGTGGCAAGCCAAGCATAACACTGAATATGTAACTGCAAAAGAAAGGGACAGGGGATGCATTGTGTCTCCTGATACATGATGTTATACAATGAAAAATGGGTCCATATAATGGTGGATTGAGCCACTGTTGTACAGGCTGTAACTGTGTTACAACCTCACAGATTCAGGTTGTTTATGGTTAATTTATGATGAGTGACTTTGCGCAGTTGAATTGAACAATGGAAGTGAGCACATCCTCTATACTCTACTCTATCTAGCAACAGTTAAAACAGCTACAAAATACCATACTCTGATTTGTTCAATTAGACCAACTTTATAAAAACAACTTATTCATTATCTGATAATTATTGCTCTTACATGTAATGTTTTTTAATGACCACTATGGTACAGTTTCAGTGACTTTGGTGGCTGTGTTGTGTCCTCTGTTCTCACTGTGGAAAAATAAACATTGATCTTTTTCAAGTAGCATCGATCTGTAAAAGAGACATATGTTCATCTCCTCTAATAAATTGCATAATCTGCAAGTTTGTTCTGTACATTACATTTTACTGTGATCAAATAGATTTGAAGATGAAGTGCTATCAAACTGTGTGTCGTTAATCATTGAAATAATTAAATGCTGGCAGGTTATAACAGTTCAGACTTCTCCATCAAAATATAAAGCCCTTCTCTAAAGCTATGCTATAACAAAGAGGCTAAAAACCAGCAACCCTTTAATTTACAGGCAGCTAATTACGTGATAATGTCAAGAAATAGCCAAGAAATAACAAGTAATTGCGTCATAATGTCTAGAAATAGCCTAGAAATCACGGCCAAGTTTATAGTAATGAGAAATATAGCCAAGAAATAAATTGTTATTTCTTATTTCTTGACATTATCAATTAAAGGGTTACCACAAACCTTTATTTAATTGAAATAGATAATGAAAAATACTATATAGTAGTTTGTGGACACGCCTAAAGCATGAGTAATATCTACAGTGATTGTACTGTATGAACAGAAATAAAGCCAGAGGTGCTGCTGGAACTCACAGATGTTCTCTATTTACTACAAAACAACAGAAGCTCTAAATCATGCAGTTTGTTTGTGGTTGCAGTCTCCAAAGCCTTTTGAGCTTATTTACAGTATATTTTACTATTTGAGGTTTATCTACCAATGAGACCAGTCTTTTGAAAATAAAACTAAATCAACAACCACAACCGCACCCACACAAAATGGTCAAACCAGGTGACCAGTGAGGAGCTGCAGCTCCCTGTGGATCCATAACCTCGCCACTGTCTGCAGATTCATTATCTCACCCTGTAGTCTCTTACAGCGAAGCAAAAATAAGGAGGACGCCTTGGCTAAACAAAAGCGTGGTGCTCATAAATCTAGCAGAGGCCCCTCTGAGATCCTGCAGCCATCACTGCGGCGCAGCAGCGTGGTACCTTCTGGGTTTGGGGGTCATGGAGGAAAGGGAAAGGCATGACACACTGTAACAGTGGGAGATCTTAACTCCCGCTGAGCTGCTGCAACCCATCATGGAAAATTTCCTGATTGTATGTCTAACCTTTCAGCAATTTTGTGAGGACCTGCAGAGTGTAACATGCGGTTTTGCCCGGGGAGAGCATGTTCGCCATGTTCCAGACAGTGGCATTAAAAAGGGAACGAAAGGCACGTTCTCGTAGTAAGTGATAACATTTCATTTTAAATAATCCATGACCTCCGTCCATGACCTGTCTGTGCCAGGGAATTGTTTTGAGATGTGAGACATGTGCTGAGCTCTGCAGAGCTGTGAAAGCATTCATAAGAGAAGCTTATGAGTCTATTTGGACTCATAATGCAAACTAGTTCCAGATCCAGAGAACCAGGTGTTTGTGAATCTGTTACAGCCATTTAAACCCTACTGTTTTTTTTAATTTATGACGGTCTGCAGTTAAACCTCTCAGGATTTTAATATTCAGTGTTTTTCACTACCTTATTATTAAAAACAAAATATTCTTTTGCATAAATGAGTCTTTTCTGCAGATTTAAGTGCCGATAGCTCTTGTTTTTATTCTTCACATTGCTTCAATAGCATCGCTTTAATGTTTGACTTTTTCTAAGCTAGTTCCACTGAGACGTAGAAGATCAGTGGCGGCGATGATCAGATGTAAGGTGGCAGCTTTTGTAGCTCAGATAAAGCACCAGCTGTGATGTGGGACCCAGGAAAGGTGCCATCAAATATCAAAGTCAAATACAGTTAGTATCATCTGGCTTTTATCGTCGCAGATGCTCTAACACATATTGACAGGGCCAAAGCAAAAACGCTGTTCAGCCCTGCGAAGGGCTCGAGTGAGTGCTGCTGCTGTGACAGAAGCAGTTGCCAGTCAAACAGCTTTTCAAACAGACTTTTCGTCTTTTCCTCTGGAACGTCTGTCCACATGTGAGATTTTATATCATGTCTCTATCAAATGCAACAGCACGGATTTCCCCAAACAGAATAAAACATGTCTGCAGCAATTAGGATGGACCACATCGTCATAGATGATGACGACACACACAGCAATAGTGAAAATGACACTGTCACATATTACTGTTCTAGTGGTGTCATTGTTATTTCGCTACAACACTACACCGATTCTGTACAGTATGTTGTTGCATATTGTTATGTTTTTGTGGCTGTGGTTGATGTCAGTTTGGGGACCTCATATATTCAACAAAAAAGCCGACATTAAAAACTGTTTGAAAGACACAGGAGTTGCTATTGGGTTGCATTGTGGGAGTTGTAGGCTGTTTTGGAGCCCGACTCATATGTAGATGTTCTGTACCTTTGCTGTTTAAATTTTACCTTTCTCTTGGATATCCTGCAATTTAGAATGAAGGCATCAATTAATCTGCCGCCAGTACTGATACTGTATTGGTCATCTATCAATTATCCTTGGCATTAATTGCAAATGGCATTTATTATATCAGTCTCCACATGGCCAACAAGTCTTATTTGGTGAGTAACGTGAGGTGGACGTGGAATTACACAACACAGCAGTGCCACGACCACCAGAGTAACAACAGATGATGCGTTTTAATTTGATCAGTAACTAGAACCATTATTTCCAATCTCTTAATGATATAACTTTATGGAAAACTGGCCAATCAATTAGGGCAACAATAACAAATAAAACAGTCAGCACTCAGCTATTTTATTTGTTATTTCGGTCTCTTCTGAGACTGTGAGTTGAGCACGCCAGTTCTCTTGTTTTGCAATCAATTAAGGCACCCTACCCACAACTTTATGGAAGTGTACTATAGTAAATCACTCTAGCACTGCATGTCAAGGAACAGGCTCAAGCATCATCGAGTTTAACTGACATTTAGTCAACAGAAACTTTAAAACCTTTCCAAATCAACTGCACCCTGAGCTGAAAAATGAGAATATGCTTCACCATCACTATCACTACTTCTTCTTCTAGCCACCGTGCACATCCCAAACTTTCACACGACCAGGCTGTACGTCTCAGGACACTGCTTTGTTAGTGTTGGCAAACTTCACCAGCACATAATCTTTCATTGTGTTAATAAACAACTCCAATCAACAACACCTCTGCCACTGCACAACAACCTCTTGACCCTCGACCCCTCACATTCCAGTCAAAACAAGCACAACAACAATACAATGGATCTTCTAAAGTATATTAAGTCTACAGGTGCTCAATATCGGTGATGAAGAGACTGTTTTCATTAAACAATGGCTGCATTCTTGGCCGCTCCCGGTGGACGTGGAGGCGGCGATGTCCAGGTTGACATTCTTCACCGTTTCCTCGACGCATGCTGCGCTACCTTGAGGGCCTGGAGCAGCCCGCATATTTTCCAGGGAGCACATCCTCGGCAGCGATGGGGCAGAGATTCCAGCGGCTTATAGGCAGCAGGTGTGAGGCCAAGGCGGACTTTCCAAGGATGTTAAGTCAATGGAAGACGCATTAATGTCCTTCCCCTACCTCTGCAAACAAAAGGACTGGAATGCAGGAGGATGCCTGTCGACAAGCCGCAGATGGAGGAGATACGCTCCTCTGAATAGGATCCTGATCACTGGTCAAAGATAGTTTACACACTGGGGGCTCGCTGGGACTTTTTCAGCTGGGCCCTAATGAAAATAAAAACTGAAAGCTGCCGGAATAACACCCGACCTCGGGGCTTTAGGGATTTCAATGTTTGTCCCAAACAGACAATACAATAATTTAAAGTCATCCGGTCGAAACTGTTCCTCAATTTGTCAACGTGGTGAAGCAAAGATTAATTTAAATCAGGGAAAAAAGGGGGTTGGAAGGAGGATGTATTTGTTTATAAATTGGTTAAACAAAGAGCAGTCAGCAGAAAAGGGAACATGTTACCACTTTCTGCGTCCGTCTGCTGTCTGACTCTAACCACATTTTAAATATCGCCATGGTGATTGCTGGAGATGGGCTCGAGAGCTGAAATTGCACATAATTACTCTATCTCAGCTTGAGTGAATTCTCAGAGGGCTTAAAGTGCAGGGAACAAACAGCAGAGCTCTTAAACAGCAACAAGGACAGGAGGAGAAAAAAAAACTCATTTTGGCCAGAAACACATGTTAGTTTGTGTAATATAATCATTTGGTTCATGATTTTATTTCTCTTCATAAAACACAGGAGTGTTGGCCTGCCCTTTTATTTTCTGTCTTGTATTTTTCCAGCTATCATTGGGCCGACAGGACAACATCAAATAAAGACTAAACAATTTGCTCTGTTTTATCAGATCAAAGCATCACAGTCTGGGCACAATTAATTAGTCTAATCTAAACAAATATATACACACAGATTAATATATACAGATTCTCAGTGTTTATTTTGTGAGACTGCACCGTTTATTTCCAGACCCACAAAACATAATGGTATTAGCTCAGACAGCTGCTCCGACCACACAGACTGGTTGTTTCACTGCATGCTACAGTACAGTACCTGCCCAGTGTTGAATAGAGGAGAGACTAAATAAACAAGAAGCTGGTGTAGAAAGATGAACATTTTGCAGACTCATAGAACAAGATATTGTTTCCGCTCTTTGTTACACAAAAGTACATTTAAAAAGTTGAATAAGGATTGGACTCACATGTAAATGTTCATGTTGCCCTGCATGTGTCTGCTGGATGAACTGCATAAACTCCTATAATGGCTGATGATGAGGGTTAATGGATCCCACACTAAACTTAACTGTCATACCGAGATCACTGCATTGCTAAATTAGGACACATGTCTCTACAATACAGTAACAGCACAAAAAGATGTATTGTTGTAGACTGTAACTGAGCAAAAACACCAGAGCATCAGTGAACCCTGACAGCAACCTACATGTAGAGTATGTTTACATTTTTCTGACAACTGACCTTATGTAACCGCACAATTAATAACGGTGTGTCTCAGTAGTGAAGACAGAAGAGCTGTGACGGTGTTTTACGCTGCTGGTCGGATCCGCAAGTGTGACTCTGACATGTTTCTCTACAGTATATCCAAACACTGCTTTAACCACAATGTTTTTCTAGGCAACAAACAGATTAACTAAAATTACTCACAGAATAAGTTGTTGGTGTTGTTTTTTTCAGTGGTAAAAATACAAGTTGACATTTTATTAATTGAAAATATTTATTACATATTTTCAGTGCTGTGTCTCTGTGTACTGACAGTAACAATCTAACATCTCACTTTACATCACATATTCAGTTGTTCTGGGTTCTTCTCTAACAACAGCACTAGATTATTTAGATATACGCAGATATTTGAAAGACATGCACATAATATTTCATAATCAGATCTAAAGAGAGTCCCCTTGCCTCCTTGTTTTGTTGTTTGCTAACACAGTCATTTCTGTACATTATGTATACGAGAACATACTAACTGGGACAGTCGGTAAGATCTCCACTAGAGTGATAATCGAATTTACAGTCGCTGTGTTTCACATGCTTACAGTTACACATGGATAATTCACAGTGTAAACACAATACTTAACACGGCAAACAAATTAGGGGCTCTGTTCCAACGGTGTTGTCTTTACTGACTGTTTCTGCGGCTGCTTGAGAACAAATATCAACCTTTAGACTGGTCACCATGGCCACTGGAGTGGCCTCAGCTGGCGTGTCAAGGTGTTTTAATGGGGCCTGTTGATGGATGACTCCATTACTGTACCACAGCGTGCTGTGTCACCTCCAGCTGCACACATCACCGGCATGCTCCCCTCCCCGTCGAAGGATGTTGACTTATTGTTTGCACTGAAGGAAATAAATAAGTTTCAAAATAACAAACAAAAACAAAAAAAATATCTCCTGCAGAAATACTTCCTGATGATAAGAGAGGCGCTTGATTACAGCGAGCAGCCGGGGGATGAGGCGAGCACTGGCGACCGCAGTGACGACAAGCCCGACATCCTGTTGGAGACGGCCTAGACATGATGATGGTCTGTCCGCAGGAGCCAGACCAGAGCTACCAGGCTGAAAAGAGGTCAGGCAGCTGTTCTTTCATTTGACTGAACCGCTGAAGCAGAGCAGCAAGAAAAGAAAAAAAAAAGAAAAGTAGAGTGGAATCGGCTGAAGTAGAGCCACCACAACAAACAAAGTATGGCCCAGATCAAGGTGCTCCCCCATCGTCATCCTGCACGCTATCTGAACCACATTAGTCAAGGTTGAAAAGACTCCCCCCCGCCACTCCCCACAAGGATCCTGAGGATGGACGAGCAGCAGGGAGGCAGATGAAACGCAGGTAAAGAAGAAGAAGAAAAAAAAAAAGGGAAGCAGACAGAAAGTTACAACTTTTCTGTTCTCTTCCAGACAAAGGCCAAGACTTTTTGTCTGCATACACACACACACACATGAGCTCAATCACTAATAAATCCCAGGTGTTCAGGTCTGTGAGGTGTTAAAGCTGAAGGGTCCTGCCCTGCGTGGCCTCGGGGCAGCGCAGGATGGAAGGACCCAAGAGACTCGACTGTACTGTCACACAAGATCAGATGTTGCATTTGTTTTTGCTGCTTTAAATAATACGGGGCTCATTTGTTTTACTGAAAGACACGTTTTTCAGCGGTACACAAGACGCCGGTCTTTGTAGATCCTCGAGTCTTGTAAAATCGGTAGTGTACATTCTGTGTGTGAGCGTGTTTGTGTATGCCAGGGTGCACGCCCATGAAAATGCTAAAGGGCATTCACTCTCAGATTGATACAGCTCCACAGATACCACCAGGGGTCCTGTGAAATGGGGTGATAAAAAATTTACTGCTTTACAATAAATTTTTCACGGACAAAAAAACTTGGACTGTGAGGTCTAGGAGAAAGGAGGAGATGTTTGAATTTTAAAAACCTTAAAAAAAAACAACTATTCCCCCTCTTTTTTGAACGCTTAATTGAATATAACCCGCTACCAAAAATCTCCCCAGTAATGCATAAACTTTATTTTACCTTGACTGATTGTTTGTTGCCATTTTTAGAGCAGGGACAGAACAGAACATGACTGGAGGGAGCAAATATCATTCAACTTGCTGATTAGATCTGCAGTGAACCAGGATATGAAGCTTGAATGGATGTGGTCAGGAGACTCCTAAATTACCTCTCGGTTCAACTCCATGACTTACAATAATAACACACTTCTAATTCATTCCTTTAGGCGAATTCAACAATGCAAACATGTAAATTAAGACAAGGAGCCAATTTCCTTTTCCAATTATGCCTTTCATTTACTTATATTCCAGTTTGTTACGTTGCCAGAAAACTGCCGCAGCAAATCTAAACAGAAATCAAACAGAAGTAAAAATCCAACGTGTCTCATCATCGGCAGGAAACGCACATTTGCCACAGATTGCAAGCTGTTTAGGTTTCATGGCGAAGGAATGTGCCACTTACATTTACAGTATGTCGGAGGCCGATGTGAAACAAGGAAGTGATAGTGTTGCAGTTTCAGCCCGTGTATAGGGTATTTGTTGCAGGCAGAAACGTGAGAAACTGAGCCCTACTAAAACCCAGCTGAACCCCACTGAGCTGTCGGGCACCTGTTTTCTGCAAACGCCAGGGAGCTTTTGCACCTCACAATAACACCCTACACTCGCATCCCACCCCCCCTCTGTCCCTCCTCCCTCCTCCCAAATGTTGAAATCTTCTCCCCCAGGGATTCGACTCCTCTTATCACAATTCCATGGATCCTCTCTCCTGGATTATTCCCATCCTGTGCAGTGACTGGTGGGTGCCAGCAGGCCGCGACTGCCGACACAGATGGGGGAGTTCAGGCCTGCGACGGCTTCCATATGTCACATTGAGTTGGTGGTGCTTTTTTTTTTCTTTTTTTAATGTTTTTCTTTCCATCTCTCATCTCTTTCTTTATTTTGCTCTCTAAAACGACCCGAGCAGGGAGGGAGAGGTGAGCGCCATCGAGGTCGAGGAAGGTCAAACTTGATGCCCATTAATATGTTTCAGCGCAAAAGCGGGGATTCGGTCTCAGCTTGAAGTCTATACCTTTCACTGAATGATCATTGGGAGGTTAAAGACTCTGAGGTTAAAACCACCACATTTTACTGCCAGAAAGGCAACAGGAGATAATTTGTAAGTTTAGGAGTGCCCTCTGAGCTGCAGAATTGGACCCATGGTGAGATTTCCCACCATAACTCCTTCCTCCATTAACTGTCAAGGGCTTGAGACGTTTTAAAGCCGCCCTGGGGAAGCTGTGACGCGGCTCTGTGTTGTTGTTTGGTAAATATGAACCAATCGGAAGCTGAAAAGCTCATTTTGACACCGCAACACCAGGAGGTTTCCCCCGTCTTGACTGACACATGAGAACGCTAATATTCCCTGCCTGATTATAATCCCTGTAGTCGACCTCATTAGCCAGGCATCCGCACTGAACCCTGGCTGAGTAGGGTCCAGGAGCTCAGCTGTCAGTCAACACCTTTTTCTTCAAACAAAGGGCATCAGGGAGAAATAATCCACCTCTCGCTCTCTGGAGCTTATGAGCAGCCTGTTTTGGGATTTGTGCAGACTTAATGCATGCACGCACTTATGAGACGCACATACATATGCACGCATGTTACCTTGGTGTCTAAATGTTTTGGGGCACAAACAGAAAAAGCTCAACATGCATATGTGAAAGAAATAGAAAGAAAATCCATGTTGGGTCTCTGGGGAAAAAAGTCCTGTTTCATTCCAAGTGAGAAAATGAGTTTCTTTATCCCTGCACTTTGACAACCAGGACATGACTCAGATCTCTGCAGGAGCAGCTCCAAACCAAAACCTACTATATAATTTTCTCTCTCTCCCATGAGCTCTCACACAAAGTAATTCATTGTACATAAAGCGCATGTTCATGCAAATTAACACGTATATGTTCAGGTTCACATCCTTAAAGAATGCAGTAAAGCCTCCACTTTCCATACTAAAAGACTTTGCTGAATTCCTCGAGGTTCAGATTCTGGACAAAGGTTGGATTGAGGTTCCCTGTGAACTTCGGGGTCGTCTTTCTGTCCATGTCTCTCCATTCATCCCTATAACTGTGATTCACCACTTCCAGCAAACACATCAGCATTTAAAGCAACATGATTTTTAGAGGCCCTCTCTCTACATCAATGAGTAAAATAACAACCTATAAAATGACACTGGCTACGGGCAGTCGGACGCTTCAAAACACAGAGCTGCCAAGGTGATTTACGGCGTGCTCACTTTTCCAGAGGGTGACAGCGGAGACAGAGAGAAAGAGTGATTCGGGCCTTTGTGGGGTCTTCTCATAAAAGGTTGAGTGATGAGACCCCACTGCTCTCATAACATTCCTTTGTTGTTTGGGTAACATACCTAAACAGAAAATGATACACCATTCACGGCGTTTGCAGTGTCACCGAACACTGACGCCGCTCGTCGCCTTCCTCGTCTTCGTAAAGAGAGAGCTGAAGTGGCTCTTCATGGGAAATTTCACACGCACCCGGCGGCAGCTTTGAGAGATGAAATGCAGAGAGAAAAGAAACACGTCGTGCATTTACATTAATTCAATAATCTCTCTTTTCTGCATTCGCTCTCTCAGTAACTTTATAGCTCAGCAATGTGGAGCAACTTGTGAGTGTGCCAGTGCTACTTCTTTGAGTTGAGAGAATGCCACAGACATGAAAAACAGACAGACGACAGACAGATGGGCAGTCTGAGACCAAGAGGTTTTTTTTTCTTTTTTTCTTTTTTTTTTTACATATCTGTGTGTAGCCTGATCCGAACCCATTTCACCCCTACAAATAGGCATGGGAGGCCCGACACACACTGTCATGTTGATATGAAATGCTGCAATGCCAGTAGAGAAGCATGGTGGGCTGCGCCGTACTCCCTCATGCCTGTGCATTCAACATAGCGCTGCTGGACCGCCGCCTGGGAAACAGATGGCAGGGAATAACACTGTCACCCACCCTGAGCACTGACATCCTGGGCCAGGCCTTCGCCATGCACTTTGCTATCTGTCTGTTTGCATCACCTCTGAAATCCCCCCCTTTATCCTCACAGAGCCATCTCCAGATTAGGAGATATAGATGAGTGAAACTGACTTGGGCAGCTGAGACTCATTAACCAAACATACGCTTCCATTTTACAATGAGTCCATTTGCTCCTCTGGTTGTTTGTCTGATTGGTGGCTTTTGTTTTGTTTGTTTTGACAGGAACGACAGGAGGACAGGAGGACAGACGACCAGCGAGCCAGGCCCTATGTGAGCTCTTCAGGAGCTGGAAGACGAAGGTCTCTATATTCACATGCAACTAAACAATTAGACAATTAACTAGTTAAGAGGGATCAATTGGTCCTGGGATTAAGACCAACTGGTCACGCTGAAATACTTGAGATTAGAAAAAGATTACAAAGGGAACATCTTCTAATTTATCTTCTAATACTGGTTTAAAAGGAAATAAGCCTCCTTCCTGACACTAACACAAAGCTGACATTCAAAAATTAAGCCACAGTCCGGAGTCAAAGTTGCACCAAACAGAGGCAAAAAAAACTGGGACAATTACAATGATTTATAATAAAATATAAATGTATTTAAATGCTGCTCCATGTCTGCCGACTGCTTTCTAACACATTTGTCATATTGTCTTTGAAAGTGTGTCAGTGCTGTGTTTACAACCAAGTGTCTGATGAATCTATAGTATGAAGTACCACATCACATCATTTATAAACAAATGTGGGCAAGAAAAACCAGCTCACTCTAAACCTCTCACCTCATACAGTAATTGGTACATTATGCTCATATGTGCTAAATAAAAAAAATACTGTAAACTGTTAAAGGGATAGTTTAACATTTTAGCAAACTGGCTTATTGCCATAATCCCTATAGTTTTAGGAGTAGGTTTGTTACCTTTGGAGTTGTTGGAAATCCCATCAGCCTCCGTTGTGTAGCTCTGAGCAGCTCGCGGCTCTGCTCCACCGTTCTAAAAATAGCTTGCACCGACAATTAAAGGTAACCAACCTACTGCTATGACTATAGGGGTTATGGCATTGGGCCAATTTGCCAAAATGTTGAACTATCCCTTTAAAATATCAAATTATAATCAAAGGTAAGATCATTTTTCTGTGTACTTATATTCAGGATTAACTCTAATAATAACAATAGCTCAAATTTATATTATTATAGCGCCTTTCAAAAAACTCAAGGTTACTTTACAAGAGTAAGAAACAATCAAACAGAGGGGAGAAGACTAAACAGCTAATTGGGAAATTGCCAAGATGAAACAGTGAGTCTTGAGGGCTGCCACGCTGACGGCTCTACCAGCACAGGTATGTACTGTAGTCTGGTACAGGAACAGTAGGTAGGTAACAGCTAAAGCAAACTGCAACTTTGAAACCTAATGTGACCGCAAACTCTCACAATGCAGGACGAAAGAGTTTTACAATAAACAGAAATGCACACACCCGCCAGACGACAAGAAAACACAACACAGGCTCTCGCTGAAGTCACAAGGACAATTTCTCTGTCAGATTTTCTTCGGTGTGGGGAACAGTCTCTCGTGAATGTGTAGCTCACTTCTGTTCAAAGTGGCTGTCAGCGTCATGAGTCCTTTTTAATATCAGCCTGCTCGCTCTCCGCTCGCCCCCCCACCAGCACTTCTAATCTGGTTGGCAGGAAGTGATTTGATCTCGGTGAAAAGCAGAGCATCTAAAAAAAAATCTAATAGATTGGGACCTGAAGTGCTGCCCCGGCTGTTTGACCTTGTGTGTGTTCATGCTGGTTTTGAGAGTGGGAGATAGTGACAGCAGGTGTTTCGCCCCCTGGCACCTTGTGATGTCCAATAGCAGCTCTCTAATCTACCTCCTCCATGTGATGTCTAGTTGAGAGACCATGAGGCAACAGGAAAACACAGGGCAGCCTGAAGAAGGAAGCAGAGGTGGATAGTAACAAAGTAGTACTTAAAGGACAATTCCAGGCGAATTCAACTCGGGGGTGTATTTTCCTATCATTTTAGGTCTAAAAGAATGAATCTGAAGATTTTCAGTTTAATCGCTCCTGTTTTGCGGTAGCTGCGTCTGTCCCTGCATCGCCACGGCAGCAATGAATGGGAGTGGATGTAAGTTCCACTGTTTAGGCTGTTTACATCCCTCAAAGCCGCAATTTTTTTCCACAGACAGCATCAGATGGCTACTCAAACATGCACCGAGAAGTTTATTTACTTCAAGCAAGCCGACATGTTTGTAAAACTAGATCTAATTCAAAGTCTCCCAGAGTCTCGCGCGAGACCGAAGTTGCAGTGCTGGTGTATTCAGGTGCAGTAGGAGCTACCGCTTGTGTCATAAACACAGGAATATCAACTCTTTACTTGCTTCAAGTGTACATTTTTTCCCACAGACAGCGTCAGATGGCTACTCAAAGATGCGCCGAGAAGTTTTTTTTACTTGAAGCAAGTAAAGAGTTGATATTCCTGTGTTTATGACACAAACGGTAGCTTTTCCCACTGCATGTGAACACACCGCGCACGGCAACTGGGTCTCGCGCGAGACTCCGGGAGACTTTGAATTAGATCTAGTTTTACAAACATGTCGGCTTGCTTGAAGTAAATAAACTTCTCGGTGCATGTTTGAGTAGCCATCTGACGCTGTCTGTGGAAAAAAATTGCGGCTTTGAGGGCTGGAAACAGCCTAAACAGCGGAACTTACATCCACTCCCATTCATTGCTGCCGTGGCGATGCAGGGACAGACGCAACTACCGCAAAACAGGAGCGATTAAACTGAAAATCTTCAGATTCATTCTTTTAGACCTAAAATGATAGGAAAATACACCCCCGAGTTGAATTCGCCTGGAATTGTCCTTTAAGTAGCTTTTTTGAGGATCTGTACTTTACTCGAGTTTTTTTTTTTTTAATCAGGACTTTTACTTTAACTCTACTACATTTAAAAGTTAAAAAAATATACTTTTACTCCGTGACTTTGACGTTTGCCACCTCGTTACTCGTTACAAATTAGCATCAAAGGATTATCTGGAATGGGCAGAAGAACAACGTACAGAACGGTACTCGCGCGAAGATCAACGTGGCTACCTCCGCAGTTAACATCGATGAGGAAGACACGGAAGAAGTTTCCACTGGAGGCACTTTTTTATGTTCTTAGGCAGACAGACGCTTTATTTATAGTTACGTTCTCAGGCAGACACCAGACACTTGATTCCTGTTTTTTTTGTTTTATCATACCACATCTATTTCATTAACCTGGAAGTGAAGTAAAGAGAAAGGGCAGAACCATTTTTGGTTATTTTGCCTCTTTAATGCGTACTTTTGATACTTGAGTATATTTTTTCACAAGATACTTTTGATACTATATTTAATGTGAGCTATTTTAAGACTTTTACTCAAGTGATTTTCTTATGGGTGACTTTTACTTAGTTATTTTTTTCAAGTACTTTATACACCTCTGGAAGAAAGTGACAGAACGTTCAACTTTTAATTTAGTTTTTAATCATTTGCAAACTGTTACAGTGGCGCTGGGAGAAATAAAACTAAAACGTTTGAGCCAGATCGTCTGAAGTATTTCATTTACTGTAGCGGTGAAAACAAAATGCTTGTTTGAAACCTGTAAGATACTCTGAGTGCACATGTGTTTCGCTACATCTGAGTAATAACTACTAAACTCTGGACTCTGCCTTTATTCGATTTCTCAGAAACTTTGGATGTCGTCAACATATGGAATTTACTTGGTTGTCAGGGAGACTAATCTGTTGACATGCAAACTGATAACCTGATATGAAGCAGAGCTGTTTCAGCCAACAAACAATGATGACGTCCTTAGAAAAAGATAGTAAATGGACTTAGAGTAAGGACTGACCAAACAAACTTTTGGTCAAGAGTGACGTTCACTGCTGTTGAGTCAGAAGCCTCTGAAGACAAATGAAAAACTATCAGCATGACTCGACACCACGATGAGTAAGTAGTACCGATGTGTCTTCTTTGTAATTTGGCTGAACTGACCGTTAAAGGGTACTGTACCACAAAGAAGGAAAGTATTGACTAAAGGTTTTCTGACTAAAAAAATTGGTATTGTACACTCACACTATGAAATGATGGATTTTCCAAAATGTATTCATTTTCCTTTTAGTCAAAATCAGACTATGACATTAGTGGGGTTTCCATCCACCTATTCTTATTCACATTTTCAAAATTTGCGGAAAAAAGAACGTGGATGGAAACGCCAGAAATTTGCAAAAAGGCAGAAAATTTGCAAAAAAGGTTTTTACGCTTGGAAGGGGTGGATTTGTCAGGGTATCGCAGAAGGGAAAATGCGAGTTTTTGCTATGGAAACAAGTTTTGCGAATAAATGATGACCAACGTCGTTCACACCGCAGTACACAAGTTTCCCAGAATGCAGCATCATATACGGCTGTAAAACAGGCAAAAAGCTGTTTTATTTCCCGCTGCAGCACTGTTGTTATTACGTCACTTTATTAAGTTTTAATATTTTTTCTTGCGAGAAAGTAACTGTTTGGATCCCCAATGTGCGGTTAGTTTATCCAAATGACGGCTGTTTAGAAGTTTGCTACGATGTTTTTCTGAGAAGTGAAGCTCCACCTGTGTGAGCAGCTACTGGTCATCACAGAGGCAGCAGCCCCGACTCCTGAGGTGCTCGGCCGGTGAACCTGCGTCGTCATCCCGGGGGAGAAAACGATCGCTAATGACCTTACCCGCAGGTCTTCTCCCAATAATCACAAAACAATAACGAATGGAAACGGGCATAAATTCGCATTTTCTTTTTGCATATTTTCACAAAATTCGCTCAAAAATTTCAGTACATTTGGATGGAAACCTGACTATTCTTTTTTTTTTTTAAACATCATTCACTCCTCTACTGCTGTGTCTTCTCGTTCAGGTGACTCATATTTATTGCTGCCACTTTCACTTCTCAGTCGGCATCTGAACCTTTTCAGACTTGCACAAAGGGCAAGTGTCAGAATACCCCAGTGACAGTCTCCATGTCTCACTTTCCTGTGGACCTTAACTAGAGTCCCTGCAGTGTCTTGTATCTCTCACCTTTTAGGGTTTGGTGCCTTAACTGTCACGCCGGTGAGGCCGCCCTAACCTGAAAAACCTTTGCCGCTCAGACCACCAAAGGTGCCCTTGACTCAAGCAAGTTGAACACACACAATCAGGGAAGTGTCGAGCCACGAATGTATATTTTAAAGGGATTTTTTCTGCTCCTGTAGCAGGAAATCAGTGTCCCCCCCTTCTATTTTTTTCCACAGGTGGCTTCACATCTGGAATCTCCAGCTGCAGGAGACCGTGGATCCGGAGAGGCAGATGGATGGATGCACTGTGGCTGGTGGAAGTCCTCATTACCCGTGCACATCCTTCTAGAGGAGCTTTCCTATTGAGGCCATTAATCCTTGGCTGCTTCAGGGGTCGTATGTCACTTCTAGTCCATCACTCCCCTCGTCTGCTACGCCATCTCTCTCTCTCACACACACACACACAATGTCTGGCGGGCCCTGGGAGACAGACTTGTTGTGATGGGTCGGAGTTAGCCAATGAGATGTTTTCATCACAGGGTGAGGTGCAGAGACAACAGACAGAGTGATAACCTCAACAGGTCAGTCAAACTCGTCTGCTTTACCTACACCGTCTCTGCAGTTCAGAGATGTTTTTGATGCCTATACGTTTGTATTCTCACAAATAGCTGCAGGCGTCCAGAAAAATAGCTCGATTCACTTTTACTCCTTTAACCTCATATAAGCAGAGACGCTCCTCCTAATAACTTATCATTCACGGGAGAAAACTCTGCAGACCCCTGCTGCAACAGAAAAGGTAAACACCAGTTTGAACCTTTTTAAGGGAGCTAACCACGTACTGCGAGATGACAAAAGATTCATCAAAGTGTCACCAAATCATGTGGGAGTGAAAAACTTCTGTGCAAAGTGTGGATGTAGAATGAAGATAAGCGAGCAAAGAAATCCAGTCTGAACAGGAGAAAGTATGTCATCCTCCACCTGAACAGCTCTGACACGCTGCTTTTCTCCAGATAGTATTGCTTTCGAGAACTGCTAATTGATCAGATACAACACCGTGCGCCGCTAGCAGGGGTAAAATAAAAAAGTTTTATGCAACGTTACAGGCTGTTTTCAATGCTAATATTCTTCTGGTGTATATTATGTTATTGAATCAGTGAAAAGCGCAGCTCGGTCCACACTGACTGTTACGTTTATTTATACATTGTGTCAAAATTTAAAGGGATACTTCACACAAAATCAATATTTCACCAATTTTCTACTCACCGTCATGCCAAGGAAGGGTTGGGAGAACTTTCAGAGTCATCGAAACGCTTTTGGAGTTCCAGGGGGGCGTCCGGCTGGCAACGGATTTTCATAATGGCGGCGGATCGAGTTCACTTTTGAATCGTCCAAAACAGACACTATGAAACATCCAGATACCTCCATACTGCTCGTCTGTACTGACCCAAGTGTCCTGAAGCCGCCACATGAAAAAGTTGTTCGGAACAAATTAATTTGATTTCTGTTTTTAGCCTTGTTGTCGTAGTAGCTCCCAGCGGCTCTGTTGATGTTTGTGCGCGACTCGCAAGATTTGCTACGAGATGTTCGTTTGTTGTTGTAAACCATTGGATGCACAATGTAAACACGAAAGAACATCTCGCAACAAATCTCCCGCATCTCGCACAGCCACTGGGAGCTTCCAAAAGCGTTTTGCTGACTCCGAAAGTTCTCCGAACCCTTCCTTGGCATGACGGTGAGTAGAAAATTGGTGAATTATTGATTTGGGGTGAAGTATCCCTTTAATTTCAAACATTGTGACTGAGCTAACGTTAATGTCTCTGTCATGGTCCTTATAGGATTTGGGGAAGTTTCTACTCCAGCGGCCACAGCCAACTACACAGCATTACGTTACATTTGTCTAACACATCATCTAGTCCTAATCTCAAAAGTGTTTTTCTCTTGTAAAACTAAAAGTGAAAACATAAAGAAAACAAAAGAGAACAAGCAGCTATCCAAACAAAGCAGCCCAACAGGGATATGTGAGGATGAAAATGTCTGATTTTACAATTTTCTCATCATATTTACAAAACAGGGACCAACTACTTCTACACTGCAATGTACTGCATAATCAATGCTGCTTCCCTCATGGTGGTGACTTTCTACCGTGGACATGCAGCTTCTGCCTCAGCATTACAGGTTCAGTATCATGCATGAAGCCATCCAGTTCATATTTAAGACCCTTTTACAAGATTGTCATTTCACGAGTCAGCTGGAAACAGTGTGTTAATTAGCCAGCCAGCTACGGCTGATGAAATCTGCGAGGTGCTTTTGTCCCTCCGTGAAATCAAAGACCCATTGTTACAAAAATTGCTAAAAATTTCTGACTGCCACCGTTTTCATTGTGAGCTGGATGTAGTTTGTGCCAGGTGAAGATGGAAAGCTTCACAGCAGCAGCAGCAGCAGCAGCAGCAGCATTAACGTTTTAGTTTGTGACCAGATTTATTAGGAAAGTAAGAAATATCCCAAAGGCCAAAGCAAAATGCCCATTTCTAGCTTCGGTCCTCAGAGTGATGATGAATATCTTCAGGCTAATGTTGTGTTTTTAATTACACCATTATAGCACAAAAATAGAAAGCATCTTGAGCTATATTAGAAGATCCTGTTGTCCATTTTTAACTAGTTATTGTACAGTGCAGGGGAGATCTCCTGCAGAAACAATCTGTCCCTGGGGATTTTGAAAGCCCAAGACACAGCAAAGTAGTGATGAGTGAACCAGCTGTCCTCTCTGCCTCTTAAGCCCCATGTGGAAGTGTGCGCACACACACACGCAAACACACACACACACACACACACACACACACACACCCTCATCTGCCTTTCTGCTTCCCTGATCTCCCACTTGTTTAATGTGTGTCTGCTTGGAGGGAACAGAGTAATCTTACTTCAATGTCAAATGTGGCACATCCACTCCTCCATCTCCCCTCCCCAGTGAACAAGCCCCCTGTCTTGGGAAACACAATATCACGTCAAAACAGTAGAACAGAAATAAGTTATGGGATGAAAGTGCCTGGGATCCCATGAAAGTATTCAGTGACGAAAAAAAAAGAAAAAAAGATGACAGTCCTCTGTTTTCTTTTACAACTGGCAGCTGCTCTTGGCCTGTGAACCCCGAGATAATTGGTTTTGTTTGCTGGGGCTGAAACATTTTCTCATCCTATTCTTCATCACAACTGTGGTTTAATGCCTCACTCTGCGAACACTGTGACTCCCACATGTTGCAAGCATACGAAGCATTTCAAAGATGGGAAGTATCATCCTCACTTTTGGCCGGATATCACACCATGCACTTATCTGCACGTACTCCATGAGTGAAATCTTACTGTGACCTCTTACTGCTATTACAGCAGGCAGACCTCTTGGGTTTATTTTACTTTTCCTAGGTTTTAGGGTTAAGGTTAGCATAATTGTCTGTAAACTCATATTTCCAACAAGCAAATACAGACAGGGAGTAGCATAGTTAGTGTACCAACAGTGAACTGGGTGATCCACTGGGAAGTGGAAGCTGGTTTAATTATTTTGATAGGACAACAGAATGAGGAAAGAAGTTGGAATACCTTGCTTAAACTTTGCACCGAATCTCTCTAGACATGACTTAAATGGTGTTACATTAATATTATTTCAACATTTACTTAGTCACTGACAGCTCATTGACACTACAGACAAAAGTGGTTCAAAACATGGCAAATAAACTCGTAACAACTCTGTATGTTAACAGAGTCATGACACAGCGTTATTAACCTGCAGCGTTAAATGATTGATTTCCTGTGTGGTTAAAGATGGCAGCAACTAGCAATTATTTTATCTGGCACTTAATTTGTCCATTGATGGATTCAAAGTGACGCTGAACTATGAAAAATGCTCATCACAATATCCTCCAGTAAAAAACAACAGTGCAAAATCCAACAGGTTTTTGATTTACTATGATGTTAGGACAAGAAAAGCAATTCAAATGTGAATTTGAATCTCAGTTTGGCTTTGACGCCACAGGTGTTACTCATCACACTGGAATAAAAAAAATCACAATTTTGTTAGATGCAATTTCTCTCTCTATCCACACAGTTTGGTTGTGGTAAAAGATTTTGTTCAGGAAGTTCAGTCAGAACATTAATGCAGGTCATAAATCAGCTGCTCACTGCTGGATTATCGAAGAACATCCTATGAAGCATGCCTCTGGAGCGTGTCCAACTCGTGAACAAAGAGCTGCCTATCTCTCCCTCTGCTCAGGCAATGCACTTGTTAAACTCCGCTTGACGCTCGTCTTTTTTGGCTTCCTGTAGGCCTGCATTGCACTGCAACCAAAAACTTTCGTCTTGCCTTTATAAATGCTTTTTCTGCCCCTTTCTCTCTCTCCCACTCTTTCTCTCTTTCTAATTTGCTGGTCACAGTTAGAAGCCAGCCAAGTGGGACTTGGTCAGTAATTGGAGTCTCTGCAGTGAATGCCTACAGCACAGCTCCCAACGATGCACTGGGGACGTTTCCTAGGGAAAACTCAATAAGCTCTTCACACTTAAGTGTAGTCATCATTAGGCTTTTTCCACTGTAGTGAACAGTACATGAATTGTAGGGCAACGCCTTCAGATGGTACAAGTAAAAAAATACTAGCATTGTTGGCTTTTGGTTGTATTTCTGTCATCTCACCTCTATTTTAAATTATCCTTCACTCGTTTCCCACGGCGCAGCTTTGTTGTCTAAAGTGGGTCAAGGTCCTTCCTATTCACAACATTGTCTTTTCCCAGTCTATTAACAGTTTACAGACATAAAACATACATCAAATAATAGAGCACTTTATTGCTGCTGTTATATTTAACTCCACTTCAGCCTCTACTCTGGCAATAACAAAGGAGTTATGATTGAATAAACTTGCTGAAGGAAGATGACCGTGTATTGATTATATTCAGCAAGGTGGAGTTTCAAACTATAAACTGGAGGATCCTATGAGCAGTGGATAAGGTGGATATCTAATCAGCACACACTGAATGAGATGCTTCAGATTATGTAAAGCAACATACGGTACAGTACCGTCTAATTCACCCCAGTTTACAAGTTTTTGATGTTAAGATGGAGTGTGGGTAACCATATGGGAAGTCATGAATTATTTTTACAACATGTATTTTAAAACTATATATTCTATAGTTATGAGGAACACTGTGACCTACTCACTCAAAAAGCCGTAAGTCTGTGAAGAACTCAAACAGGGTTCATGCTTCTTCTATACAGTTTTAACAACATGTATGTAATTCCTGAGAACTACGCCACGCACGCGTGCTAATGTAAAACATGACGTTACTACTGTATATTCATGAAGTCAAGAAGTGAGTCGGGATCTGTCATTCAGCTTCAGCAGGTGATCGGGTCCATTTATTTTGTAGTAATTCATTCAGCTACATGATCAAATCCATATTCAGCATGAAATTCTGAAGAGAAAGAAAATCACACAGCTGTAAAAAACGGATCTTTCCAAGTTAAAGTTACCATCCCAGGCGGCACATTTTTGGCAAAATTATAAAAATCTGAGTATATCTGGTAAGTATTAGACAGTAATCGATTACATAAGTGATTTGGTCATCTCTGTAAGGAGCAGGGGTCAATTTGTCCTATAATCAAATTAGTCTCACACAGCTTTGGTTGGATGTCCTGTCTGTTAGTCAACCTGCCAAATCATGCAACCGCCATCTATGTTTACGTTTGTGTCGCGGACTCGCAGTGGCACAGAGACGAGAGCAGTGACACTGGGTCGGAGGCTCTGATCGCAGGTTTGGTTTCCAGCAGCGGAGAGCCTCCACTCTCCCTTTAACAAGTTATAAGTCATTTATCTTACATCAAAATGAGTCTGAAGCTGTTGAATGACAGTAAAAATTAAACATATATATCTTGCATAGTTCTTCTGCTCTGTGCTACTCCGATCAGAGCGGTTAACAAAAAAAAATCCTAAGTCCAGCCGCCTGGGATGGTAACTGCTTCCTCTGTGCACTTGCATGTCATAAAATATGCCAGTGGCAAGGTGCACTGACACTGAAGGCAACACGGGGAGCAGTCAACACAAATATCACTGGCATCTTGCTACTGTACCTAATGACTGCCCTGTGCAGAAAACCCTGAGGACAAATGCCTGAAAAAGTCAATGAGGCAGCAGCTGCTCTGGAATCATCATCCACAAGGTAACAGCTTTGTTTTCTGATGAAAACAATAAAAACCTCATATTATGAACATAAAATATAACAAAGTAAATGACCTAAATAGCCGACTTCAGTGTTAAGAACTTCAGGCTGCAAGGTATTTAAAGTCCAACATTGACTGCATCTTTTTTTCTTTTTTTTAAACATCCTCCACTGCAACAGAGATGTTGAGCTGCACTTAAGTAATAAAGGGCATTACACAGTGATGCCCCCAACCACTTTAAGGATTATGTGCTTACTTCAGAGCCCACTGGGCACTAGTGTGAGAGAATAAACAAAGTGTTAATTGCAAAAAATGGATTCACTGCCAAGTCAGCGGTATGGCGGTACCGTAGCTGCTGCGCACAGGTCTAACCCCCTCTGGCTGACACAGAAAACAGTCTGCAGGTTTTCGTGTGAAGGGAGGAAGATGAAAGGGAATTGAGTCCAAACTGCCTTTCAAACATTTATATTGTTCTGCCTCCTGAGATCTGTCAAAAACTCTGGAAAGTGAGCTCAGGCCTTCACACACTGCAGAGGAAACAGATCCCATCGGTGCAGATACAGCTCTCAGGAGCAGGAGTATAAATTTCAACCATAAGATGCTGCTTCTGCAGTTCAACATATATAGTGTGACAACCAGACCACACCATGAATCATGAGCCGGTTGCGATCATTTCCTGATTAAGAGCCCTGAAAATTCAGACCGCTCTCACACCTGGTAAAGCACACTACAGTCACACACTGACACGCAGGCTCTTGGGTGACATTGTGATGAATAGGTAAGTGATGAAACACAGGGGCTCCGTGACCCCCCAACAAACAGTCCCGCCGCCCCTCTGGAGGACAGAATGTATTACATTCACAGCCTCCAGCCTTGGAAAGATGTCAACATGATGTAGCAACGCTGCGGAAAACGCTGCACGTTGCTCCATTAAGCCTTGTTTGCTTCACCGGTACTGACAGTTTCATGTTCGTTATTAAAGCGAGGGAAGTTAAATATGATACCGAAACCTCCTGCAAGAAAATGCAGTTGAGCTGCTGAAATTTAAGACCGACTAACAAACACAACCCGCGGTCTCTGTATTTCTCTGGCTGCCGAAGGGCCCGTGTTGCCCAATTAAAGCAGGAAGAGGGATGACTCGGCTCATCCTCTGCGAGTTATCGTTTTTCTGGACGTTTCACTATGATGATGCCTGTGATGACTCAGCTCTATGTGTCTTCCTCTAGATAGCGGGCTTGTGGCTTCAGCTTCCTGACAGGACAGTTCCTGGCATGTTTCAGTATGGCGTCACCTCTACAACACACACCGCCCACCTCACATCATCAAGACACTGTGGAGCGCAACTTGTTATGAAACAGCCATGATGATGCAACACTGGGAGCAATGCTGCCTCACCGAGTATAAACAAAACATTTGGCTGTGGAGAATGGCAGATACTGTACTGTAACTCCCTTCAGCTGGAGATTTAGTGCTCGGTGATTGAATCTTAGCCTGCACAGGAAGTGGTGGGCGATTTTTTGAGATTTTTGAGGTGCAAAAAAGAATCCTGCATGTACAAAGTGTCCATAATTCATGGGCTATTTAAGGGCTGCTCTTGGTCTACATAATGCTTAATGAGTTGGGGTGTATTTAAACAAGAGGGTCAACCCAGTCACATTAATGCAACCCACCGCTGTAGCACTGAACCACGAAACCTGACATTAATCCTGAGGGTAATGTGGCCCTTCCTGTGGCTAATGAAATCTGAGGCTTTTAAATGGCTGCACCTAATGACACTCCCTGACAGTTTTTGAATTAAGCAGCCATGACTGCTGGGACTGGACTAAATAGCACACAGATGGCCCACACCAAAGTTTTGTCCACCCACCCCCATCGTTGTTTGCCCTTGGGCTGTTATATGTGATGCCGTACCTGCTTGAGCGTTAAAGCAGCAGAGAGATTTTGAATCAGACAACAGGGAAACCTCAGCTTAGCTCCTTCGATCAATACTAACTAACAAGTTCTTCATGGATAATTTTAGGAAGGCATTTTTATCTTTCATATTCAACCTTAAAGATACCCTGTGCAATTTCCTTGCACACAAAGTTATGCTGACATATACTGACCTAATGAATGTATTCATGTGTTCAATTTTGTATTTTGAACCCACATTGATTACATCCTGATCAGGTTTTCTTCCACTCTGCCTTTCTTGACACACTGCTACTGTTCTTGGTGAGTGGAGATTTTTGGAAGAGTATGAAACGTGCATGAGAGCCCCAGTGCTCTTCATGGGCCATGAAAAAATGTTTGAAAAACTGTGGAAAGAGTGTGTGATCAACTCTCAGCTACATAGCATGTGAATAAAAACTAGACTGAGTACATTTAACTTGCAGAAATTTGGTAAATGAATAATAAATACAATATGTGCTGTAATAAATAGTTAAACATTATGAAATTGTGCGACATCTAAAGGGAACTTGTGAAGTTTTGTTGACACTCGTGTTTACATGCGCATAAATAAGACAAAGGGTCATAAATAAAGGCTTAGGAATAATAAAGCAATACAACGCCATAAAATATATTTCCACTTTTAAATACCTTTACAAAAGATGAGAATATTTTGAAACTAGTGTTTCTGAAATACAGTCCTTCTTACTCTTCTTTGCTGTTTGGCATACTGATATATCTCCTGGCACATTACCACCACCACCAGTTCTCAATCCATCTAATAGCTTCAAACTGAGGTCTGTCATTTACCCACATTCACATTTGGCCAGTGTTTCAAACGACAGTTTAATTCACCATTGCAGTGGCCAGTTGGATGGACTGGATGGTAGCATGCTTTAAACTTTCAAGGTAAGAAGCATTAGCTAACTCTCCTCTGCATCATATTTATAGACGTATTCTGCGAACATGACACATTATTCAAATGAAAAATGTTCAAGCAACTGCTCATTCATACTGTTAGTGTAAAAAGTCCCACAGATTTTACACTGAAATGATGTCTCACACAGAAATAAGTTAGGTAGGAATATATACAATTATTACTTCCTCTTTTTTTTCTTTTTTTTTTAAAGATTCATAATACATTCAATATAAGTTGACTTTGCAGTTTAGGGCGTCCTGTCAACAGTTTTATGGGAGTTTTTCCCTGGTTCCATTAGTAAAAGTCGCAGTCATTTTTCTATAAACAGTGTAACACAAAGTGAAGCTGAGCCTGAAACTCTGCCATCATCAGCACAAAATATTAAACTTCTAAACTATCTGGTGCTTTGATAAAATGTCAAAAGTACTTGCATGAGTAAGTAAAAATGTCTGGGGAGAAGTTTAATACGACTCCCAAGGTACATTTTGGCAAGAAGCATCCAATCACCAAGATGGGTGGAAGCTCAAAATCACATGAAATGAAATGAAGTCACTCTGTTTTCCTGTCAACTTGTTCCTACTGCTTTTTCGAACTTGTGCATATTATGATTTGATGATACTTATATTTTTTATAAATTTTTTTCTCATTTTAGACACCTTTCTTCATTCATTCATTCACATTGGTAGAACACAGCAGCCATGTTGTGACATTTTGTTAACAACTGCACCAATGAGCTGTTTTGAATTTGCTAACAAGGTCAGTAATTGAAACCGGTGGTCTTCATGTAATCCTATATAAGTGTTGCTCCATTGTGCTACTTTAGGTCCAAAAACTCAACACGTTATCTTAAACAATGTATAAATAAAAGTCAGGGTCTTCCCTCGGTAAAACTGACACCAGAGATGAATTTTCTGTCTTCTCCACAGAGCTTTCACTTGTCCGAACGTATTTTTAAAAAATATTGTCCATGTTGTACAGTAAAGAAAATACACAGTGCCACTCCTACATGTAATCTAATACAGAACATATTACATCTCCTGCTATTTTCTTGATTTGCTCCTCACAGCTGCTTCAGTGTTTTCCCCCAAAGCGCATATTATTTCCTCGAGCTGGAGAGCAGAGAGGAGATTGTCAGACGTTTAACACTTAATCGCCAAGTCCTGTATGTGAAGTAATGACATTATTATGGTTTAACTGGTGAAAGATGATAATTTTATCTTTAAATATATGACAGAATATGCTGTATTTAAATAATATTAACAGTGTTTCTATCTTGTCAACAAATTTGCATTATCTTTAGTCATGATGCCAGGCAATCAGCCTTGTACAACACACGTCAAATCCAGCCAGACTTCTCTGAGGACAGCTGAGTCTGTCACAGCTGGATGCAAACATGAAATTTGAAGGCACATAATTGCTGATTTGATTGCTCCAAAATATGTGATGCGTGCAGTCTTCCCAAACCAAATAAATCAATTAATTCACAAACTGCCAACCACAGAGAGAGCACTCTCTCTGAGAATTTTTTTTTTTCTGAAGCGGTACCAAGGTGAACAAACATCTGCAGAAACCGGCTCAGCCCCATTTCTTTCATGTACTGCAACAAATCATCTCAGCAACCCACAGAGGCACACTGTGAAAACAACTTATGGGTAGAAAATGTGTCACAAAACCACAAAACAGAGCTTATTTCACACATCTGAATGATGTCGAATGGGGATTTTTTTTTCCCCAGAAATCTCAAGATGATGCCTTTTATTCTTTTGCTTAGGCTACATGCTGTTTCTTTTTAGTAGTATTTTTATCTATTGGAAAAGACTGATAAATTAGAAAACCTCCCACTAAAATGAGGGAAAACAAGGTTTTTCAACAACTGCAGCATCACTTTCATTGCACTGTTTGCTTTAAAGTCACACCAAACATTGAGCATGCATACCAGCCTTATCTGAGCTGAAGAGCCTCCCACGGTGCAGAGCAGGCTCAGTGTCCAGATAATGAGTGAGCACCGAGGTGTCTGATCACAAACACATCAGTACGAGCAGGGTGAAACGCTTCAGCTCATTTAAACCAGCTGAAGTGGCGATCAGAGAGAGGGGAATGTGCTCCCATGTCGGTCACCGCGCCGAGCATCATCTGCCATTTTCCCAGGCTTGCTCAGTCACCTTGCCACCTCCACCGGGTTGATCAGCTGTCAGAGAGCGTCGGTGGTGGCGCTGAAATCCAGACCCACCGATACTGAACCACTCAGCAGCAAACAGTGGTCCAAGAGAAATATGTCATAGAACTAGGGCAAACATATTTGGGGATTTTTTTGTTTTGTTTGTCTTTTATGAGAGAAGTGTTGACAGAAAATGTACTCGCATAAGCAAATCTGAGTGTTTACTTCATGCGCCGGTACAAAACACTTCAGAAACAAGACTTTTCTTGAATGAGCACAAACAGATCATGTTAAGTTTGACAAAAAACACTTCATACACAGGTGGTATAAATAATATGGTGACTGTAAGGATCTGTGTAGCGAGTGGGTGACGTGTCTTCTATTCGACTGACTCTGGGTTTAATTCCCAGCTATAGTATAACCACCGTGGGAAACCAAGTTCTACCAAACATGCTCTGTTTATCTAACTATAAACTTAAGCAATTATACAACTTGTATACAAAATGATATATACATGTTGTGTAGGCCTGCACAATACGAGCAAAATGTTCGATGTGTGATGACACTGTTAAATATCGCAATGACGATAAATAAGCAAATATTAACCATACGGTTCCTGTGTCTTTCTGAAAATGACTCAATAAGCTGCAGTACACACACCAGGCCTGTAGTGGTGCTGTAACACTGCCACACAAGTACACCAAAAACAGAGAAGAAGCAGAGTGGAAAGCTTGCACGCTGTTAACAAACTCCAAGTTGACTAAACATGAGAAGTTGTGCCAGAACAAATATGACGATCGATGTAAATAAAACTTATTCATTGCAGGTCAGGCGACCTTTTTGCGATGTGTTTATATCTTGCGTGTTGACATCGCGATGACAATGAAGATTAATCGTGCAGGCCTAATGTTGTGTTATTGCTAATTTCACAAAACCAAACCCCCAGAGTTTTTTTTAAAAATCCTAATATTGATGCTTTATAAGTTCTTGCTGTCTACACATCACATGGGAACTATTTGTCTATGGTTAAAACAGGGTAAGAAGGTTTTTAGTTTTTGGTACAAAGTTCCCTCTTTGTTTCCCGTTGTTGAGTTGCTGTGGGTTTGCAACAGATAATACAAACAGAAACATGCTGTATCCACTTGATTTGACTGACTCAGACTGAAACCTCATGTCAGCTTCAAATACATTTCTGCACAGGGGAAGAGCAGGTGGATTTTGATCTCTATCTATTGCATTATAAACACATTAGTCAGGGTTATTTTAATGTTCAGAATGAACAGCAGGAATGATAACAGCATGCAAAACATGTGCCAGCTTCAGCTGCCGTCAAGGTGAGCAGAAGGCGTGCGGTGTAATCACTTTGTTAGCTGTCTGTTACTTTGACGGAGAGAAGACAACTCACAGTCTTGTTGTCTTCACTCTCAACAAACTCCACTGGCATCAGAAGCATGTAGGAGAAAATGCAAGCAGCCAATCACAGCTGTTACTGCTCCCACTTCTGTCTGTCAAAGCTGCAGCCCTGATGTGAAGTTATGTTTTTGAAGAAGCGATGGCATAACTTTTAATGCTGAGGTATAAATCCAGCTTGGGGTATTACTTCTCCCTACACTGTCACTGTGGCATTATTGGCATCCAGTGTAAAGTGTGAGATGCACCAATGCCCAATATGGCTGTGATTCCTACATGTTGCTGGGCTGACCGTCATCCACGCTGCAGACTGGGGAGGACATGGGGAGGAACAACATGTTTCTATGGGTCCATTCGCATTTGCTTAGTGTGCTGTAAGAGTTTGGTGAGAATGTTAAATGTCTAAAACATCTGAAACCCGAGGCAGGAGAACCAGGCGCCAACATACAGTACAGCCAGATACATACCAGCCTGCAGAGGACTACGAATACCAGGTCATCAGTCTCACACTCATAACTGTACGACATCAAAGAGATGAATGGCTATCTCAGAACTGGAGACGTCCGAAGTGTGCTTTTCATTTCAGGGCTGTTTTCATCTGATTGTAGTTCTCTAATCAATATGACAAAGCAGGTTTAATGTGCTTTTTTACATTCCTCATGCTTTTGTAGTTTTTCTTATCAAAGTTTATCTTATAAAATTTTGATTACAGCAGCACAGCATAATAAGTGAACGCAGGAAATGTAAAGCTGGTAGAATCAGTGGGGTGGCTAACGTGCTGCGAAACAGCCACAAAACATTTTTTTTAAATTACTTTCAGGTTCCCTGAAGCAGCTGAACTAAAAGTCAGAGTTTTGAGAAAGAAAGAGTAAAAAAAGTGTAATTTATCTGGGGGATTTTCAGACTTTGTTTTAGATGTCTTCCAACAAATGTTTTGGTGATTTGTTACAGTGAAAATGTGTTAATTGTATGTAGCTATGTGTTGACATCACAGCGCTAAAAGGCTTGGCTCTGGTGTGAAAGACTCCAGCCTCTCGGTGTTGATATGCCAGAGTGGTTGTGTGTGTACATGTGTTTTTTGTGTGTCGGTGGGGAGAGTTTATACTGAGGCACTAGCCATTTGTTGGCCTGTGTCAGATCTAATGCCAGAAAAACAATGTGGCAGAGTGAAACCAAATAGCAGGAACTGTTCAATTGACCCCAAACATAAGACTGGGAGTTAAGACAGAAAGAGTTAAGAAAACGTTATCCCTCTCCCATAATGGAGCACACGTCTGCCTTAGATTTATGGCTGTGTGCATTCATAGATAAAAATGATGTGAAATACAATTCCTAACACCAAACGCCTAGTTGCTACGTAACCGAGAGGGGTCAGGCGTTCCCTGTGAGGAGACGCGGTTCCTTCAGAGACGTCCATTCATCAAGTGCTGCCAACATGCCAAAAGTACAAAGGACAGCATATCCTTCCCTGGCTCCGTTTCCCTTTTTGTTTGTCCTTCTTGTCTATTTTTCTTCTTTCAATCTCTTTTCACAGTCGTATTTAACTTCTTTAAAATAGTCACAGCATAAAGAAACAACCGTATTTCTTTTTTTTTAATGGCAAGTAGTCGAGTTTGTTGGCAGAAAGCCTCACAAACTAGTCTACTTTTGCAATCTGATTTTCAGTACCACCCATAATTATTGTATATTACTATTTGTCAAGTAAATAAACCAAATAATAGTGAAAGGATTTTCAGGAATATGAGCTTTCATTCAGCTGTCAGATGCTCTCCATCTGCATTTCATTGAGGTACATATAAAAGCCTGTTTAATGGGTCTCCAAGCTCATGTTGAGAAATGCCCTTCATCTACCCCAAGTGAGGCAGGTGGAGACCGGGGTGGCTCACATAAAACAGAAACAAATTATGCTCAGGATACTCTCAGCTCCAAGTCCGCCATAAAACATAACGTGTCATTAATGAACTTGCCTTTTCGTACCCCTTTCCTCTTTTTGTTCATAACAATAGCAGCTGGGGAAATAGTCACCAGATCTGCTTAAACTTTATAGTCTATGCAACCATGAATAATTTACTATGATTGCACATATCAGAAAAATAAAAAAAGGGGAGGTATTCGAATGAAGGATTGAGGAGTTTTTCTCCCTGGAAAAGAGCAAAGAGAATTTATGATGGGGAAAAGGTGACAAGACATCAAAGAGAAATTTTACAGACTGATAAGAGACAAAAGAACAGTGACTTCAAAACATTGCCAGAGTTTCCCCGCTTTGTTCTTTAAGTAACCCTCACTTTTCTTTACTTGCTCACATTCAATTGAAGGAGTTGCTCCAGTTGGCTGGAGGTTCTTTTTCCTCCTTTTTTTCTTTCTAGTGGTACCTCAAAGTTGTCCAGCTTTAAGAAGCAGTATGCCATTACAATATGGGCAAGTATGGAAAAATTAAATCATACAAGATGAACTCAATCTCCATCCATAATAACCATAACATATTGAATGTTTAATTAGATATTCCCATGCAATCTTGCAATTCTGTGTCTTAGAGGGTTGTACTGTACATGTCACATTAAGAAAACCTTGTTATTAAAGGCACCAGTGGCTGTTAAGTAAACTGGAGTCAGTAGTTCATAGGCATGAGCAAACATTATGAGCATCAGCCAAAAACAGTGATGGGATAGTTGAACAGGGAAAGAAATCCAGTTTGGGTAGATCCAACTCAAGGATACAGGGTTGCTTGCTATCAGACAATGTGTTGTTTTTGAATTGGATTAAGAGCGCATGTAACGAGCATCTTCCTGTCGCAGCGTGACGCCCTGGACTTCTCCACTGGAACAAGCACACGGTCTCATACGCTCCCTGAATGACAGGCACACAAAGGAGGGCAGTAAAGAGACTGACAGGGGTGATATAAACTTTATGGATTTTTTTTGATGCAGCAGCCCACAAGGGTTTATTGGGATATTCCCGATGGCCAGTCAGACTACAAGAGACTGAACATGACTGTGTTCTAACTGTAATGTGAGACTATAACTGATTATCCATATAGTTTTAGTCTTTTTCTTTTAAGCAGGATTTATAAAGCAAAATATTGTTATGAGCCGATGTTGACCCTGATTTTTCTGTTTGGCCAGATGGGCTTCACTTGACAAAAAGGTTTTTTATTTGTTTTTTTGAGCCTTTGTGGAGTTTGTGTTGAGAGTCTGTCTTGTGCTTGGTGCAGGACATTTGTTGATGCTTACACTGCACACTTTCAGTACTGTAGGAGAGTATCCCCGTTATGATCATATTCGGGATACTGCATTCACATGAACATAGAGAAACATGGTTATTCATATCCCTGTTTACAGGATAAATACCAGTATCCGCTTTCTGACAATTATATCACTCCTAAAGTACAATATAAAAGGTTGCGTCACATATGTCGACGATAGTGGCACCGGGATACAGTAAGGCGTATAATTGTCACTGTATCCTGTTTCCTTTTGCTCTCCGGGTAGCAAAACCGGGTTTCTCAAAAATGGGATACTGCCATATCCTGGTTTCTGAAACTGAGATATGATGTTTACATGCACAAACACAAAAACGGGATACTCAAAAATCTGATCATATCCGGGATATGTATGTCTATAACTAAATCATTTTATTCTCTTTTAGGGTGACTACTTAACATCAGTCCAGGGACAAATGTAAAATAGTCTTTTGGTTAATTCTGGCATATTTACATTTGTAAACATAAAACATTTTGTTAATGTGCATTGTCCCTGATTATTAAACCTTTAAATAAATAAATAAAAAGATATGTCTATGTAAGTCTATGTAAGACAGTACAACCAGGAAACTCAAGAAAGGTCTAATTGTTTAAATTTAGACCCCATTCGCAGATTGTCGATAAAAAGTGATTCATGCATATAAATTCCTTCACAATCTTTAAGGCATATGAGAATTAAGGCCTGGCAACACACAGGAAGTGGCACAGTGAAAGTCACCCACACTTCTTACAGTACAGTACAGTATGTGAGAAGCTTGGTATAGTAATTACTCACAGGACTAGCTGGTCAGCTTTTGCAGCTGCAGGTCTAATTGCCAACACACATATACTCTCCTAAGCTTCTGTATATTTTCTCTGTGCTGGCCTGTTTATTCCTCCTGACATTTTGTTCTCATTACGCAGTACATCGTTTCATTCAAATGGACGTCTGGTGAAAGTTCAATAAGAAAGATCGTGCTCTGTTTTTATTCCTCTATGGGTGACTTGTCTGCTGTTTCTTTCTCTTCTATTTTTCTGTGTCACTTTGGCTTTCCCACGCTGTCAAATTCACAGTTTTGACGTCACCATGCTTGACCAATGTTCTTTCTGCACTCTCCACACCAACCAGTCCCTGGTTTCTGTTCTTTTGAAACCTTTGCACTTCTGCCATCCTGTCTTTTAGACCCACTATTGTGCAACCTGCCTTCATCTCCAGGATTTCATCTGGAAGTTTTCATCAACCTCATCTCGCTGGCTCTACACCACCTCCACAACAGTCTGAAGGGGAATCCTGTCCTATTTTATAATTTCATTTGAGCCTAGGCGTAATGAAGATGCTTCATACCGTCAGAGTCTAAAACTTTTCTTTGTTGCAACCTCACTAAATATTCATACACTTCCAACTGATCTCTCCTTATTGAATTATTAAAGGGGGGGGAAAGCTCTCCGGGCTCAGTTGCTAACAGCACAATAAATTCACACCGTTTATTCAAAAGATCTATCCTGTACGCCTGTCTCAACTGTCTGCATACCATTGATGTTGCATGAAGCAGTTTATACTCTGACGGAGGAGGGTAAAATAAAATGAAATGGTGCAACACAGTGAAGAGTGATGATGGCTTTCCCCACAGTGGACTATCCAGCTTTCTCTCCTCCAAGGTCACCACAGACCAGGTGTGAAAGTTGGAAAAGCACTGAGATGTGGACTAACGTGTACTTGGCTTAGGTTTTTCATGGATTTGTCAACAGTAACAGGAATATTAGGATATTGTGATCTCAAGGATCAGTAGTATGCAATATGCATCATTGCTTCAACATGTAATCAGATCATGTTTTCTATAGTTGGAAGTTGTAGTCTGGGTGTGAGATTGTTGGTTTTGTCTTGGAGTTATTGTGTCCTAAAGAATGTGTCGACGACATACACGTATACGTATAATAACCGAGGGGAGGGGCACACTCATGCACAAAAGGGGTTTAAGAGTTCAGGCTCTTCTGTTACAGAGAAAAACTGTGTCTTTATATCAACAGTGAACTGTTATTTGAAGGTGCACTCCTTTTAAAACATCCCGCAATTTGTATCGAGGCGGAAGAAATAAGTGAATTTAGTGAAAGGTTCACCGAGCCGGGTCCTGGCAAACGTTGATCTTCAGCTCCTTCACTTCACAGCACAGAACTCAGGCTTTGTCAGCTTTCAAAGACACCTCATGTCTGTTTTCAGAGTCTGTCTTCTCCCACAGAAAACATTTCCTTATCTTTCATCTGTCAAGTCACATTTCTCCGTCTCGCTGTATGTCAGCACGACCAAGCTGCAGCATGCTCAGTCCCCAGCGTTCACAAAAAAATAAAAAAAAAACAGGGACCATAAGAAACAAATCAGCCATTTCCAAACTGCGTGCCACTGTTCAGACAGATTACACCTCTGATAATTACAACAATATGAGAGGGGAAGAGAGCAGTTACCCACTTTGGATACAAGAGCTCCTCCATTTACAGTAGTGTGTTTTGACTCCGTTTGATCCTCTGCTACAATAAAGGAAGGCTGGATGATCATCGTATCTTCTGCACGCTGAGAAAAAGAAACACTCCTGAAGAATAGTGCACTCAGGGACTAGAAGATTGGTATTTTTATGTGCATGCGAGCGTGTGAAAAGCTGGCGCGCTGCCACTGATTCCCCACTCTGCAGCACATACCCATACACATCGACGAGTACAGCAAATTTAAAAAGCGAGAGCCACACTCAAGAAGGTTTTTCTGGGTATTGAAGAGGCATTCAGCAGTAGCAGTGAAACATAGAGAGCTCTGAGGATGATGTCAGGAGCAGGGCTGGGATCACCTGCCACCTGGAGAAAAACCCTCTAGATTTTTCGCACTGATAAGACGGCGCAGAGTGCAGACGATTTCAAAAGACATCCCTTATTTGTTGTTTTAAAATATCTGTGGAGAATCTAAGTTTGACAGGTTTATGAGGGTGTGAAGCGTGTTTTGTGCATGCTCTTTGAGTGCGATCCAGCTCTTGCCGCAAAAAAAAAAAACCCAGTGACAAACGTACACTAAAGCAGAACCGTTTCATGATTTGGAGCTCTGTGCAAAGCTCGTCCCTGCAGGTGCAACATCACAGGATAAAAATCTGCCCTCTGCGCCTGTTAATCCGCTAAAATGGAAGTCACCTGACAGGGATATTATGATTAATAAAACTCCTGCTGAAAAGAACTCTCTGGAAATAAAGTTGCCTTTTCATCTGTGGGCGGTTACAGTGAATTATCATCTCACAAACACATCTTCCCCCCGATCTACGGGCCACTTTGTTTCCATAGACTGATGAGCCATGTTGGACTGATTATAGAGACAACTGTCTGAGAGACGCACGCAACAGGACGGCAGCATATGATCCTTGAGGATTATCTGCCTGGTCAATTTAAAAACAAGAAAAAAAAAGAGCAGTCAGTGGTGAAAACTATTTGGAAGCTTGTGAGGATGAATGTTATAATTTCTGTGGTTATTTCGCTTTCCAAATTACACTACAGAGGATGAATCTGTCACAGTAGACAGTAGAAGGGGTGAAAGATGAGGGGTAAATGTATATTTATGTGATTAGCATTGTGTAAATGACTTCCCTCTCTGGGTCGGCAGCGCTCTGATGTCAAGGGTTTGTGATTACTCTCAGTTCATGACTGAGTTCAGAGTCTGTCCAACATCAGAGGAGATAAACCCCAGCCGGTGCTCATATTAGGGATAAACAGACGACTTATTTGTCATAATTTCTTTCCAAAAAAAGACAGAAACCTAATGATTCACTGTGTTATCTGCACTAAAAAATATGTGTTTGGCAGAAAATGCTTGAGATAATTGTTAACTGCTGCATTTCAGGGCGAAAGCAAAAGCAGTGATTGCTAGGAACTCTATTCATGGAAGTATGAAATTACAGAAATTGAGTGTATGTGTGTGGTTTCTCTGAGGCAATACGACAGAATGAGAACCACAAACTGACAGAAAATTGCCGCCCTATCTTCTAGGAGGCTTTGACGTGTGCCCCCGAACATTTCTCAGCTAAATTTGCTGTGCTGCTGATAATGTCACGATTAAAGGCCGATAAATTAATCCACCAAGCCTCTGATTCTTGACATTTCATGATATCAAGCACAGGCCGCCTGAGGGGAGGATCACATATGCTAAAAGCTTCAGACAAGCAAAACACTGCTCAGATTTTCTCATCTCCTCAAAAAAAAACACACAAAAAAAAAGAAAACACTGACTTTGAAATGTCCTAATGAAGATGTGACACTTTCTTCTCCCACTGCTGATCCCTCCAGAGACGCTAATTAGCAACCACAACCTGATCTCCTTTGACATTCTGCATTCGCTCAAGCCTTTGATTGTGACTCTTATCAAGATGGAGATTTGATTTGTTTTCCATTTTAATAAATAAAAGGTGCGCTGCGTCTGATGGATGCTCGGGAAATGGAAACGGGTTGCAGAAGTGTGGAGTTCACTCTTCCACAACAGTAACAATAACAACAACAACAACAACAGGAGTGGGCTGCCACCGCTCATTCAATCATCAAAACAACAATACAAACAAACATCCGCACACTTCATTAGCATTTCATAAATCAGCAGCTTTATTTAGAAGCGGATGACAAACAGGAAACACGTTAATTGTGAATACAGTAAATAATGCAGCAAATCTTTGTCTGAGATCAGGGGATTAATTTAGCCGCAGCTGAGAGGCCACCTGTTGACGATTCCTGCAGGACAGGTTGACGAATATTACAAAAGGGAAATGTGGCTCACAGGAAATGCAAAGATATGTTTCTTTTTCCATCATCCGTGCTTCACTTATCTCAGGAATGTCTGCCTGTTATTATTAAAAAAGACTCAGGAATCAGGAAAAGTCGTCACCAGTGACCGAATTCAAACATCCACAGGATTCCTTCATCAAACGCTTCCTGTAAACAGCCAAGTGCTTCCTGCGTTGAGTCACATGTGGCTGTAACGCTGCATGCCCGCCTGACTGTTGCCGCCCCGTGTCGTGTTGCCAGGTCTCGCTCCACATCCCCGAATGTAAAAAAAAGAAAAAGGAAAAAAGGCAATCCTCCACTGGCTTATACACTCACGTCATGGCGGCACACAGTCCACTGATACACTCTGAGGAAACACCATCTGTTACATTTTCATTACAGGCTTTGCTTCAAGCTAAGACAATTAAAGCTAACAGAGTGCAAATGTTTGAGCCCGTTGTGCCAGCTTAACAATGTCTCCCTCGTTCTTATCCACGTCCATAGGACATTTTAATGACTCGCAAATCCATAGTCATAAATTATCATGGGTTGCACCTGGAGTCAGCACGTTCTGGATATTTGCCGCACTTTCAGTTTTGATTGCCAGCTCACGCACATTAACTGTTAATGTGAAATATCTCCGCAGGCACTTATCCCACATTGCTTTAAAATTATTCCTGAATGTTGCGATTAGATTGAATTTTGAATTACTCCTATAACTACTCCTCACTACTAAGTGGGCTGGTAATGGCGCTATACACTCCACTATCTCTCAATACAGTTGCCGGTGCTTTTCTGTCAGTGATCAGTGAGCACCTCTGAGAAAATGCCACAAACGGATTCTTTCAAAGGGCGAATTATCTTTCAGCTAAAAAAAGGACAGGCCTGGATAAGCATCTTTAGCCCTCGGGGGGCTTGGCCACCCCTGAGGTGAGAGGATTGCTTCACATGAAGTGGAGGCTTCGAGTGCTGCATGTAAAAATGGAAGGTGCTCTTGTTGTTGGATCTCAAGTGGGTGGCACAGACATGTTGCCCTCTGGGACCCGGAGCCTTAAGGAGACAATGGCCAGGCTGTGTGAAGCGGGAGCTGCCGAGCCGAGGGTCACAGGGCCCCTCGAACTCAGGTCCACGCCACTAAAGTGACTGTTTAGTGACAACACAGAGAAAAGGGGTTGTGTGGAGGACTGAGGAGGTGGGGGTGTGTTTTTTAGGAGGTTTTTTGACCAAAGGCGGCCTATCCATCATGTGTCACTGCTGCAGCCCTTTGGGGATTTGGATCTATGGGCCCAGAAGTGAACTGACGCCTTGTAAACAGTCTATCAGTATCAGTAGAAGAACGCCTATGTGTCTGTCTGTCTGTCTGTCTGTATGAAGAGCCAGTCTTATACCGTGACATGTTTCGTATGCGTAATGTAAAACACAAAATGTATTTCTTCTCCAGAGGGGATGTAGAAACTTGTCGCCTTGATGTTGCTCTATGGCTAAACGCGATAAGAAAACTCAGCGTACATCCAGTTTCTGCTTACAGTTCTCACAATTCACAGTGAGAAATGCAACCTTTCCTGTTTATTGTCTGATAAACAAATGAAAAAAAAAAAAAAACACAAGTTGACTTATTTTACAGCCGTGTAGGGTGTGGGCTTTCTTGTAGCTTTTGTTCATGGAAAAGAATATAATCTGTGCAACAAAATAAAACAAATGACTTCAGGGGCTCCGTGGAACAAATAGCGCGAGCGATGGGATCGGGCGCAGTCTGATAAGTTTTTTCCTGCGGTTAACTCCCAGTGTCACGGACGCTAACTTCAAACGGCGCGAATGATTTAAGCCGTACCTTTAGCGAGTCGGGGCCGCCAGTGCCACTGTGGGGCAAAGAATAGTGTGAGGAAGAAAAGGTCTATACAGCTGGCGCAGATACAAAAGCAGGAAAGCATGAACCTCATCTCACACCTTCCCCTCTTTCATCTACTTCCCCTCATAAGCTGGTATTTTGATTCCTGGATTCCTGGCAAGCGTTCCCTGTTTGCAATTCAAAGAGTTTTCAACAAGAGCATCTGTTTGGGTATTATCATAAACCTGCATGCACCCACCCACCCCCCTCCTCACCCTTTACCTCCGTGCTCCTCCCTCCCTTTGCTCTCTTTCCTCCGCCATGTGCACTTGCATGTTTGTGGAAAAGGGGTGGAGAGGTTGGGTGATGGTGGGGCAGAGGAGAGAGGGAGGAGAGGGGAGAGGGGGGCTTTTCCGTGACCCACAGAGTCAATGATACATAAGCCACATGACCAACTACTCTCCTTATCCAAGGCAAACAGGACTCACACACACAGACACACAGACAGACAGACCTGCAAGCTGACTTCCAGCACATTCACAGCTCCACTGAACTTGGCTCCTGCTGTCGTTTCTCTGACAGAAGAAAAAAGAAGAGACGCACACACACAGACACACACACACACGCACAGACGCACACACACATGCACACACACCTCTGTGGGAGAGCTCAGATAAAGACGTGCCTTCAGTCTTGGAGTGGCGCTGTCACACACTGATATACAAATACGCATTTAGACAAATACACAGGCACAGTCAGGGAGCCACCGCACGCACGCACACACACTCACACACACATTCCTACAAATTGACACACTCACTTCTCTCTCACACACACACAGGGGAGCAAACAGTCTCTCTCTCTCTCTTTCTTGCTCGCTCAGCTGCTCTCTCTCTCTCCCCCTCTCCCTCTCTCTCACTCACTCACTCACTCACTCTCTCTCTCTCCCTCCCATCTACACACACATACACATACACACACTCACACACACACACACACACACACACACACACCACTACAGTATATCAGCGAGTGACTAGCGGAGAGCCAGAGGGGAGTGCAGAAATGAATGTGAAGATCCTGACGCTGGTGATTGTGCTCTTGGTGTCTCTGCTGTGTTCTGCCAGTGCTGGTGAGTACAGGAGCGGCCAGCCTCGTCGCCGGTCGCTCGTCTCCCCTTTCTGCTTTCTATTTCTTTCTCTGTTTGCCTTAGGCTCCAGCAGGCAGCTGTAGTTGATCAGTTACCCAGCATGGTTAGCCTTGTGTGGGCTCTAAAAGGCAGGAATATCAGCACCTGGCTGTATACAGTACTGCACTGCAGTGGTTATACTGTCTGCTATTGTACTGTCATGGCTTTTATGGTAAACTTGAATGTAGGTTTTTCTGGCTTAACATTGATTATTTTTCCTGCCTCACCTTGATGAAAGCTTGCAAGACTTGGAAGATGAAATATGAAGAGGTTTTTTTTTATTGATGGACATTTCATGTGTGGAGCTATTCCTGAGTGAAAGATGGATGGATAGACTGGGTGTATGTGTGACTGTTGTGGCTGTTATGAAATGTATGATATGCATGGCACATGTTCTGTAAGGTGGAGTGAATCTGATTAATTTATGGCTTGATGTATTCCACCTGACCCAAGTGCTTTTATGCTTATTACATGACTATGAATATGCAGCGGGGCAATACAGCAGCACCTTATATATATAATATATATATATATATATATACGCTTGCGTGCCTCCTGTGGTGATGATAATGAGGACTGTAATTGCTGTACGTATCGATGAGGGGAACACAGATCCCCAGGTGCATGGTTCGTCCCTGGAGGGGCTCAGTCTTGATGCCCTGTCACAGTAAATTTCCGTAAAGTGCTGCTGCTGCGTCTCTAGAGTCTTTGTTGAACTAGATATCAATTCTGGTGTGAACCTAAAATGTCTAATATTTGGAACAAAAACATGGACTTGGGACAATTAATTACACAGGGGGCAACAGGGACAAATTCTCTCTTGACGGCTCATGGGAATAAAAAGCTGGGGGAGATATGGGCTTGGGGGGTGGGGGGGGTGGGGGTTTAGTTTGGAGGCCGATGGGCAGTCTGCAGATGTGATGCAGGTAACATTGTGGTGTGAAAAAACAACAGTTAGGCCTGTGTAAATGTCTGGACCATTCTTGGGTTTATCACCTACCCACCAACTACGGTGGCTTGGAAGACACACAGACAGAAGCTGTGTTTATATTAAAGGCTGTACATGTGGAAGATGCTGTGTGCACGCTATGAGATGTAAAGAATATAATATGTAGCACAGACTGTGATTATAAAACCCTCTATAATACACTGCATCTTGGCAGATACAGGCCTGGGTAAATGTATAGCGTATAAGATGCTGTATAGGCTGTGTGTGTATGTTGCTAGGTGCTGTATAGACTGTGGCTCTAAGATGCTGTGTAGACTTCATGCTTGCAAGATGCTGTCCACTCTGTGTATTGATCCACGGCCACAGCACTCACAGTTCCCATGCTTCCCAGCACATTTGTTCCAGCGACATGCTATTTTTGTCTGAGGCTCTCAGCACATGAGTAAATGGGAAGCAATTATCTAGCATCATGGTCAGTGTCGTTTTTCACGCCCTGCGTGTGGCTAAGCATGTTCCATGCTTGAGAGCCCACCGTGCTACACCAGCGACGGGGAAAACAAGGCTGCTGTGCCTCGGGCTTTCATGGGAGCTTATCCTTCTCAACGTTGTTTAAGTCATGCCGCTTATGTGCCTCTCTCTCTGTCTCTGTCTCTCTCTGTTCCCTGGCTGCTACTGTAGTACCAGAGCTCCATTGACAGGGAGAAAGAGAGAGAAAGGGAGTAGAAAGAGAGAGGAAGGGATGCAAGTGTGTTGCGGCGTTGATGGGTGTGGGGAGGGATGCTAGCTGGAGTGTGCCTGCGTAGCACAAGCCTCTGCTACAGTATGCGCTGTCGCGGGAAGGTGTCGGAAGAGGCTCTGCATGTAGGCAGTGGGTGTGAAGCCTTTCATCTTGAGACAAACGCTTTTCCAGTTCAGTAGGCTTTCTCTCTCTCTCTCTCTCTCTCTCTCTCTCTCTCAGGCATCTGTGTGTGTACATGTGTGTCTGAGAAAGAGAGAGATACACACAGAGAGTGAGAGAGAGTGTGCATGTGTGTGCACTTGCAGGAAGCAATGAATATAGACCTGAATCTGTCTGATATTGGGTGGGGAAGTGAACATGAGAGTGTTTCTTCATTGTATTTATAGATGTATATGTGCATATCACTAAGAACTCCTCGCGCAACAGGCAATTCACCTAAACAACCTAATGCTACTTAGAATATTCATCCCGTTCACTGAGAGAGCTGCTGTGGCCTTCTCTATGTAATATTAGCATCCTTTAGCAGTGCACTTCAATTACCCATCCTTGAAAAGCACTCTGCCTCAGGAGTGGGCTCCAGCTTTAGACATGTGGTATCCATAATTCATCCCGAGGCCGATTACTCTTCCTCCCTGTGTAACTCTTAAGACTGGTATATAAACACTCCTTATTCTCAAAACATTCACATGTCTGTCACAGCCTCTCAGACGATATCAAAGCCTCATTTTCATCCTCCGCCATGGAGACACCCTGCCAATTTTCGCCCAGGGATTCGCAGGGATAGGAACAAAAACAGCTGGTTCAGACACGCACTTGCCCACACACACACACACACAAATACATAGAGAGTGTAATTGTGTGGCCCGGGTTGAACAGGTGAGGCGGTTGTGAGTGTGAGCGGGGCACGAGGCCCAGATCAGAGCCATTATCTGGCAGAGAAATCATCTGCTTGGAAAGGAAGGTGGTTTTATGAGAGCTGTCAGCAATGCTATTATTCCATATTAAACTTTGATGTATTGTTGGGGCTGGCTGTTCTGTGGCACCAGCGTGCACACACACACACACACACCGTAGCCCGCCTGGCTCAGATGCTCAACCGAGTGTTACGGGTCAAAGTACAGAAAGAAATGAGGAGGTCTACAGCGCAAGCAGCCGCTCATTTAGGCATCTAGAGGCATGTGCCGAGCTTAGGTCCGATTATTTAGTTAAACAACACCGAAGATCTGAACCAACGGTAACCAGGAAGCTTTAAATCATAATCTCAGGTTTTTCTTTTTAATGTAAAGAAGGTGTTTGTGCCTGTGGACGTGATTACGGCGGCCGTGGAGAGAACAAAAAAAGCAGCTAAACTTTTCCAGATGTCCAGGCATAACATAATAACAGTGGGCAAACAGTTGTGTCAAAGAGGGGGAAGCAGTGGAAAGGTTATTAGAGGATTATGGAGAATCACAGAGCCTTTTTCTGAGGCACAGGAGCTTGTGAACACCAGCTGGGTTTATGTCACACACACACACACACACACGCACGCACGCATGCATGCACGGGGTCAGATGAAATCCATTTTGTCAAGAACCTGGATTTCCTTATAATGCAGCATTACCAGGAAAAAAAGAGCAAACAGCCTGCAGCATCAGTGAAGTTTGTCTGCTGCAGACAACACACACACACACAATACTTGGTCTTAGTATTGAAGTGAGGACTCCAGTGGCATCCCCTTTCCTCTTTACCGTAACCTTAATTATCACAAATAAATGCCTTCTCCCAGTTCTTCCTGTCACTCTAACCTACAGTAAATCAAATTCTTAACTTAACCCGCCAACAGCTCTTTGAAGTTGTGTTTGATCAGTCACAATGTCCTCACAGCAATGGTCTTGGACAAACATAAAAAGAACAAACATATGTGCATATATCCATAACAGTGTATGAGTTGAGAAGTGGGTAAAGAATGATTTGTTGCCCTCTTTATGATTTATGTCTTGTTTATCCTTTGTGGGCTTAAAGAGGAGGATTGGAACTCTGTTTTTATCCACTCGTGGGGTTCAGATGCGGTGGTTAAACAGTATATAACACAACGAGATGATATAAATTTCTCAGCTGTCACAGATTTTTGCTGTGGTTGCGATGCCATTAATATTTCGGATGCTTCGTGCCAAACTCGCGTCAAAATGTTTAGGCTGTAAATATTAGAAGCCAAAGAGGAGTTGAACTGGGAGTTTCTGACACTTGGTGAGAGGAGCTACAGATGTTGCTGAGAAGCTGAGAAGCAGATATACGCTCCATGTTTGCACCTGGTTTTAATTTTTAATGAACCACTACAAATAAAAAGTGGTACATTTGTTCAATTTAAGACGACAAGATTTACTTCAAGTGTAACCATCTTGAAATAATAGGTGGTTTTCTAGTTCTTCTCTTTCCACCAACGTTGTGCAACCGAAGCATTAGATAAGTGTTAGAGTAAAGCATGATGGCTTCTTCATGGTTTTGCATGAATTTGATGATATTCTTATATCTCTGATTCATCAGACATTTAGATAGTAGGAAACAGATGTTCCTGTGTGGTTATTTTATGCCTTGACAAGTTCTATATAAATAAATGTCACCATCACGATACAAAAATGTTATCTTAGATCTTATCCATATTACCCACCCTTACAGCTCATAATATGCAACTGAGTGTAGCTGTATGTTTCAATGAGGAGAGTTTTCTGTGATGAACCACTTCACATCTGTACAATATCACCCAATGTGAGCTTGGTGAATGGCACTCACAATTGCTCTGGAGTAGGTGGGAGTTGAGGAAGAGATTTAGAGAAAAATCATAACTCATTTGGTAGGGATATAAGGCTAACCTTTGGGCTAACACTCCCTGGAGAGCTCAGCTGTTGAAGACTTTGGCATATGTGACTGCTGCGCTGCTGTAATGTAATTCAGAACCCTTTGAATGAATAAATCTACTCACTTAGATCTTCCCTAGAGAGCAAAAGAAGCAGTGAAGGGAAGAAAAAGCATGAGGGGGAGTAAAAGACAGGGCAAGGGACAGAAAAATAAAAAGGGCGGACAGGAAGAGAGGCTATCTGGGAGCTTGGAGGTTGTGTAAGCTCTCCATGGTGAAGGAACTCACAGCTGGTGATCTGGGCTTGGCTTTACATTTCATATGTGGAATAATCATGACATAATGACACTTCTTGGCTGTAAGGACGAGATCAGTTCTGCTAAATATGCTGAATGACTTGTAAATCTAATTCTGATTCCTTATGTGCACGTCTGTGGCTGTCCGGACCCCCCTTTGAGTTTTGAGGGCACAACCTGCAGGTTTTGGGCAAAAGGCGGATGGTTGGGGGGTGTGTGGAAGGGGGGGCAGGGTCCTGTCTTAGCCAGGCCTCGTGATCACCAGACCCTATCCTCAAGCCTGGGGCACTCCTTACAACTTAATTAGAGCCAGATATTTTCAAAAAAACTGCTCTGTTTTCCACCACTATCCAATATTAAAGTGATTTATGACTCTCTTTTTGAACATTAAGTGTTACATTTATAGCGGTTGTCCCAGCAGATCAGATTCCTGATCAAGATCTGAGTGGACATTTTTATTAACAGGCTGCCAGACCACAGAATAAATATCGCGGTCTTTAGGAATGCAGGTGCTTTAATTACTTTCGTGCTCAATTTGTAGGAACCCAAAAACGGAAAAAATATGGCTTCTGTATATTGCTTTAGAGACGTCATTTGTGGTAGAAATTCATACTTCAGCAGCTAAAGATGTGTGTAGGAGCAGAGGCGACATACTTTGGAGGATCAAATAAATATGGTTCAGGGTATTGTCGCCATTAACGTCAAACCTCTATAGGCGCTATAATGGATCAGTGAGATTTCATATGTAGCTAAAAGCGCTGCACAGCTGGCTGTTGTTAGGCTGCTCTAAGTCAGACAAGGGATTTCATTGCTGTGAAGATCACAGTGTGGATTGGGGCTGCGGATGGCGGAGAGGGACTTAGTAGATTTTGGGTTCATTTAGTGACGCCCCCATTGGGATCTGCCTTAAACTCGAAGCCTCGGGCAACAGGATGTGCACGTCTCCTCTCTATTCTCAGCATATTATCGGATGTGGTGGTGCATCTCATGAGGTTTCAAACTGTCATGCACCTTATGTTCTTGCCTTGAATTAATGCTCAAAAAGTGGGGATTGTTAAGATCTCTTCCATCTCTCACACAACAGGGTCCCCCTCTATGACAACACAGAAATCGTTCATTCTTGAAACCATGCATTATTCATCACAACCGCTCCGTCTTTGATCACAAATGACATTTTCCCTGGGAGACTGTTTCACACATACAGGTCTTACACTTAAACGTTTGGTCAATCTAATGATCTGCCACTGAATAATAGCACGGGTCTCTCCGCCACAGGCCGTTTCCTGCATCAGGATGGGGCCCCTCACTCTGTCTCATGCACTTAGGCTTCCTCTGCCCTCTGCGGCCCCCCGAGTATGAACAAATATTTATGAAAATAGAAAAGCAAAACAATATATGGAATCCATAAACATGCATCCACATAAGGCAAACAGTTTATCCTGAGAGCTGATGAAAATAGAGACGGACGCAGAGAGCCAATAAACACTGAACTTCGGCTCACCTGCAGCTGAGCCTGTCAGTAAAAGTCCTTATGATTTTTATTTCCTCACTTAACATGTGTGACGAAATTGCTTACCAAGTTTCACTACATGGCCTTGAACCAAAAGGAGGGAGGGGGGGCTTCTTTTCTGCACATACGCTCAGTATACTGAAAATAAAACTATGTTGTAGGGAAACAAATAAACCTGTAAGAAATATCATTGCACTACTATTTTATCCTGCTAGTACAGAATTGTTTATTGTGTATCCAGAGTGGGTTTTTTAGCATCAGAGCCACTGTTTTGTATTCTTTGGCCAGGTGGCGAGGCAGCAACACAGTCTGATGCAATGTTGGTGCTATTTTCCTTTAATAGTCCCGTATACGCTGTGGGGAGAGGCGACGGTCCCCTCGGGCTTTAAAAGCTGCAGTGAACCCTGCGCTGTGACGTCTCTCTGCTTCTTTCTGTTTCTCCCACATTTCAAACAGGAGAAGGGACGCAGGTTCACAGCATGATGGGGTTGGGAGGGGGTGATGATGACACAGGAGAGGGAGGGTGCACTGTGTTTCACATCTGATTAGCGTGCCCATGGAAACGGATGGTTGGAGGATCCCTTTGCCCTTGACGTGCAATCTCTTGAGATTAGGGCAACGGTTGGTAGCCTTACCTACTGTACTGTACCTGTCATGCGCATTTCCTGCTGCTGTTCACGGAAACAGCAGCAGCAGCATCAGCAGCATCTCTCCTTCTCCTGCCCTCAGCTTTCTGGATGATACTCCTACAGCAAAAGTTGAGAAAAGAAAAAAAAAAGAAAAGAAAAGAAACCTCTCTCCCCTTTGTAGTTATTCTCTGTTTGTGATGTTCAATAGTCTCCAACCTGCAGTAACCTTATAGCCACAGATTCACCCCTTCAGCTGGAGTGGAGGTGGTGGTGGTTGGATTGTGAATAAACCAACAAGGCAAGTCAAGTGGCGAGGGGAGTCAGTGGCTTCGTTAACTGGCTCAATGTTGCTGCCGGCCCCTTTGAACTCGCAGCAGCGCTCTGATCATAGCAGAGTACGCGGTCTCACACCTCATCATTTCATACACTCTCTAATTCAGGAGCATATATAGCACCGCACTTCACAGGCGGCGGCGGCGGCGGCTGACTAACTCAAAGGGCCATCTGCAGAAAAGAAAGCCAGAAACTAAGAGGGCTGGACAGTTTTGTTCTTAATTTGTCCTGAACCTTCAGTGACAGTTGAGTGGGGAAGGGGAGGAGAGGGGGAGGAGGAGGGCCGGGTGGGGGGGAGGTGGGTGATTTCTCAGCAGGGAGGACAAGGGGTTAAGTCTAAAAGCTGCAGTAATAGGAGCAACTTTTCATGCACTTTGGTTTCCTCAATGGAGTTTGTATACACAAAGCCAGCCTTCAGCTCGACCACAAGCCTAGCATTATCGCAGTACAACAATGCTGAATATCAAACAGTCCCTGACAGAAATAAAAGAAAGTGCTCACGACCAAAACAAACCCTCCTCCCCTGAGAGCAACACTCAGAGCGCAGCGGTCCACAGAGGACGTAAAAAAAAACACACACACACACACACAGTCAGTCAGACAGAGGAGGGGGGGCTGATCATGGATTCAGTGAAATCTCAAATTGAGGCTCCTGGTCGATTTCAGCTGACAATGTCATTGTTTTTGCTCTAAAACTGAGCGCCTTTCATTGTGGCTGCCATGGTAACGTGGTCTGAAAAGTCAGCAAGCAATTGGTACCAGTTTCTGCCAAGGCCCCAGACTTACTGGTAGGCATGCGATAAGCAGCGTTTCCGACACTAAAACGTTGTGATTGTGAAACCTGAACAACAACAACAACAGCCAGCACAGCAGCCTCCTTTAGTTTTAGGCAGCGCTCCATATGTGCAGGATGAATGTGCACGGATGCTATCAGGCAGCTAGCAAATCCCCTGGATGATGCTGCAGCAGTAGCTGGGACTTATCGGAGGTTAAAAGACTGTTTGGCTCGTATCTGGCACAATTAACACATCTCATCCTTGGCTAAATAATCCTGATCCTCTAATGTGCTTATGCAGTGGGAAGCATCTCTGCCCGTGACATGTCTCTGTCTGGCTGTGTGGGTTAGTATGTCTGTGGTAATGGCATGCTACACAGGGATTCATTAGCTAAAGCTACTCCTCTCCTTTTAGTGAATGAAGGAGGGAGACAGCAGGCCGGCTCCCTCCAACGTCATGGTAATAACCATGGCTACACACACCAGGGTATTTATTCTTCCTCTCTCCCACTAACACAAATATTGTTCTGTTGTCCGTGAGGATTACACACACACACACACACACACACTTAATAAGCTACATCCACCTCCCATATACAGTAGACACAAATAAAGCTGCTGTCTTTATATTAACTGTCTGGAAAATGCTGTAATGGTTTATTTATATAATGGAAACCTAATCCGTCATTACGTTAACATATCTTTTGAGGGAATGCTGTAGCATTATTAGTGATTATGGTATGTTGAAATGGCGTGTAATTGTGACAGGACGGCAAGAGCTTTAAATGGCTATACGATTTAGTCCAACCATAACACTAACAGGAAGGGAATCTCAGTTCAAGACTAAGAGTCGTTGTAGTGGTTCTGTGGAGCTGTACTTTGCTTTTACTAAAGTTTAAGAGCATGCTAACACTTGCTAACAATAAATTCATTGATTGACATTTTGTTGTGATGGAAAGTTAAGGAATCATCAAGGTTATTCCGATTTATCCAGTGAACATGACTGTGTACACACAATTTCAGATACAGCCTCTGGGACCCGAGAGCCGTTCCTGATAAAGACAGTAATCTATTTCTGTTGATTAGTGCAAACTTTGACCTGGTGCTACATCAACGGTCAGAGGTCCCGCAACAATCAATAGGATTTATTCTCTCGGCACCATGAAGGTTAGTACGCGACTCCATGCCAATCCGTCCCATAGTTGTTAAGATAATATCATTATTGTGAGCACGTAGGGTTAACTCCTCTCCTCGTATTCCAGTATCAGCTGATTCTGACCCCAGTGTTTGTTTACACATCAGAAACATCCCCCGGTACAAACTGCAACGGACGAGATTCATGGCACAGAGGAGGTGTCAGATAAATGATGTAGGGACAGTAAAAAAAAAAAATGCACTCGGAGGAGAAATGAAACGTTCTTGAGAAGCTCAGCGAACCGTGAAAATAGATCAATGAGATTGCACGTAACCGATTCATAATCAGTGTGACTGTGAGTGATGAGCACGACAAGTAAACAAACAGATAAGACTCAAGAGGACGGCAAATCAATTTGCGGCGACACAGAGAAAATTAAACACAGCAAGGATTACATTTTGGCGGCCACGCTTCGATTGTGCATGTTTACATTTAATAAGAACTGTTTCTAAACCAGGAACAAAATCCTCAGCGCACTTGTTGCTACAGTTAGTCCCAGGCCGACATAGTTTAATCTCTTATGTCCTGGTGGCAGAAAAACCATTACGCTGTGGCTACATTTACAAGTGCAAACATTTGTTATGTTGCCGTTTTGGCAGTCGATACACACAAATCAGCTTTACAGCTATTAATAAGCAGCTCAGGCCCATTTGCCATGCTGTCTGTGTTCCCCGCATTGACACACAGCGCCGTGATATACAGTTCACTCCTGCCAGCCATGAGGGCAGCTGATGAACTTGGCATTAAACCAGAGGACAGCCATTTCTCCTAACTGACTGGACGGACAAATGGAAGATGTATATCTCTCCGGGGCTCCACTGATGGACTGTTGCAGAATCAACAGGGATAAGCTGTCAGTTTTCCACTTTCCGCCGGGCCATTACAAGACGGAGAGCCGGCCATTTGAAAAAGACAACATAACAGATATCACCTTAGGAGGGCGGTGGTGAAACTAGGGCGGGGAATTAGGGAACAGGCGTCCGGCTATTCATCATTAGTTTGGAAACTGGCCAGTTTCTGACACCGTCAACTCTTCCCTGCCTTGCCCGACCACCTCTACCTCTCCGCTTCTAACCCTTTTTCCTTCAGGAGGCGGCAGTGATGCAAACGGCGGTAGCAGCAATGCAGGCATTCCTGAAATTCCCCCTTTATTAAACTTTAATTAGGGAATTACCATGAGGGAGCAGAAGTGTTGAGATTTGTTGAGGAGAGGGCAAAACCAGGGCTCCAAGGTCATCAGAAGAAGAGATAAGACACTTATTGCTGTGAGACATATGTTGTCCTAGTCTTTTACTGTTTTACCAGCTCAACACAAACATGGGGATCTCTCATGGGAAAAGATCAAATGGGATACTACAAAGACTGGATCCAATTTCAGAGCAATAAGATAGGTGCAGATATCTTTGTTTATGGAGAAGAAACATGCATTATCCAATGATAGGCTCGCCATGGAAACAATCAAAAGGTCTTATCCACTGTAGCACATGCTGCCACATTTCTGTCTGTCTGTATGTATGTATCCACTACAGATGGGTAGAGATACAAAGCTAGCTGTTGCTGTATGTCATATCTGTCACGCCGAGATGCTTTCCCTACAGGCTGCAAGAGTTAATCTATAACACCAGTGTTATCACTGGGGCCCGGGGTTTATTTTTAGCAGCTTTCATTACAGTTTTCTATCCTGTAGCCAGATTGGAAGGGTTGAGATTTGTCAGGAAGAAATCATGAGATGTTCTCCCTTCAAACCACGAATGCTGAACAGTGGCTGACAGCTTGCTATGGCAGGAGACATCTAAATTGTCTCATTATGGACCTGGGTTATGACAGCCTGAGCCACCCTTAGAGCAACGGCAGATGAGCTGTGTGAGCTGAGGTACAATTACTTTACCATCTTGAACTGCAATGTGTGTGTGCATGTGTGTGTGTGCATGTGTTCGCAGCACCTGTTCAACTAGTCCGCTGCTCAAACTTCAGCTGCAGTTGGGGCGGTAGTATCATACTGTAGTTGTTACTGCAGGTATCACTGAGACATTTAAGGTGTCTGGATGGTTTAACCAGTGCTTGTCAAAACATCACACAGACTTCCTTCTGTCATATTTCACCCACTTATTTTTGACAGTTTTATTTTATTTTTTTTCAACTGGACTGAAGAGAGTCTGATTAAAAATATGCACCATTACCTGCATTTGAATAGATTCAAAGTAAATTCTTCGGTGTCAAGAAATAGCCTCAAAATAATGGTCAATTTTTCAAGGTTCAGGTTTTTCATAAAGGCAAAAGATTACAAATGCATTTCATGCTTTGAACTTTTTTGGGAAAGGCCATAATTTTTCTCCACCAAGTCCTTGCGATTGACCGACATTTCTGGGCTATTTCTATGCAATCAATCGTTATTTCTTGGCTATATTTCTCAACGTTACTATGAAATTGACCTTTATTTCTAGGCTATTTCTTGTCATTACTACGCAATTAGTTGTTATTTCTTGGCTATTTCTTGACATTATCACGTAATCAACGGCCTGTAAATTTAAGGATTACCAATTCTTCTACTAGTTTTGTGTCAAGCATACCGACACCTTAGACAGCCTGTGTGTTCAGCATCTGAATGCTGAGAGTGTTTCAGGGGCAAGGGGAAGCATATAATACTTCTGTTAGCCCTAAAAATCTACTCAAAGACAGAGTGTGTTAGCATTTAACCACCTGGATTTGAAAGAAATGAGCTGCATGCCTGGGGAATGTGTGAACGTCCCTCATTCAGCGTGTATCTGGAACAATAACAACAGGATAATGCGCAGATTAGTGCTCCTGGGGGCAAAGATGGGCTTTAGATGCGGAAATATGCAACAGAGACTTTGCCTGCTGCAAATGAATTAGCCCACTGTTCGCCCACAAATATAGTGTGTAACATGCTTGGAGGAGAAGATTAGTGTGGAAATGGAACTTGAGATGTCTGGCGTTTCAGGGATATACATTGAAAACATTCAGCAAGCTGTCTGGCTCAGTCATGCAGTTCACCATTGTTTAAACCTGAAAGCTAAAAAAGCCCTTCTCTATTTTCCTCTCAAGATGTTCTTTTAAAAACGTTCAGTATGCCACGGCTGGTCATTAATTAAGAAAGGCTGCAGAGAGACTTTGCCTTCTTTTCTAATGGCGTCTTGAATTCTGCTCTTGAAGAAAGCCACAGTCTATTCAACCAAACTGATCTTGGTCTATTAAATGAGCTGGAGTGTTTTGAATGCCACCGACAGGTTTCAGAGACAGTTTCAATCAGGCGGCGTCCTCAGGGTCACAGCTGTGGCTTGTTCATATAAGAGGCTGTAACATCTTCACTCAGCACAGCTATAGACACTAAAACTGATGAAGAGAAACTTAAGGAACCAGAAAATGTATCATAATTGTTACATTTGTGAGCCGCTCAATTGCTGTCCACGGTATTTCTTGCTGCTTTTTACAAACCTCTGCAGTCGGACAGTTTTACTTTATCCTGAGCGGTTACCTCAGCCCCCTTTCTTAAACTTAAGGAAAGCCTTTCTCTTGGGAATGCTAAAAATGGTGCCAGTGTCTGTGAGGAGAGGACACGGGAATGTCATGACCCCATGTGAGTGATGTCAATCAGCTTTTTGATGGGAAATGCTCAGTGGGGATTTGTAGTGTCTTTTGAAAAAGGGAGGCAGCGGCTCTAAGAAACACTAAAGACACAGAGAAATGATGATGTTCATTAAGGAGAGGAAGGCACACTATTAAAAGGTCTTTCCATTGATTTTTCTCTGCCTGTGGAATCAGTCATAGCCTACAATATCTTCTGGCTCTAGAGGCAGCTTGCTGAAATTTGAAAATAACCCTGATGGTGCCTTCAGAGTTATCTTATCTTGGATTTGGGACTATGTATATTACAGTCTACATTACTAAGTAAAAATGTAGAGATTGAACGATTTGTTTAGGTTATTTTGGAGGTAGTGAGGGTATATAGGGTCTAGGGACAGTCTAAATGTCTAAATGTCACTATAAATCTCAGCTTCTGTTTGTTTTTGTTTTTTTAATCAGCCTCTTGTGACTTCTCAAAATTTTACAGACGTCAACGATGCCTTCACAGCTCAGTAACTCAAATCTTTATGAGATTATTGAATGAAAACATGCGATCACTGAGATATTTGTCCAAATAAAAAAAGTCCTGCTCTGCTTTTACTCAAATTTTATTGGCCTCAAAATCTGGATGTAGTGTGTAAAGATCACTTGCATTAAATATCCCACTGCAAATAAAGATCTGCTGCAAAACGTAGAAAGAAAAAACCCCTGGGTCTCAGAGAGGAGGGGATGTTAAAAGGTCACAGAGACACTTGAGGTGGACCTAACCATTTAGAAAAGAGGGGCTTAGGGGGATCAAGCCACACTTATTGAGAGATGACTGAGAACATCTGGGATCACTCTCAAACACACACATTCTCACACACACAACGAAGACTTTCACACACTGCTATTATACTCATCTCTAATCTTGGATCAAACACTGCGACAGGATGCACCTCCACAAGGTCTGGTGCTGTGTGGCGGTGTTTGTAATCTTGAGGGAGAGTGAGGGAGACATGAGACACTAGGCCACGTTTATCTGCTGCGCTTTGGTCCAACCACACTGACTTGATGAACTACAACGCTGGGTGGGCTTAAAGAGGCCCACACACGCACAAATACGCACACACACTTATCTATACATGTCTCTTGTTTCCTCATCCATTACCACTGCGATCCCTCTTTGCATCGTGCCACGTATTGTTGCCCAGGCACCGATGGGCTTGGCTCATTATCAAGTCAAATGTGATACTTCTGGTGAGAAGGATGTTGTGAAGTCCGGTCTAATTGGTCTCTCCTTTGGGTGTTTGTGTGTCCTCCAGGTCCCATGGCCTCCATGGACCATGGCAGAGAGCTGGAAGAGGCCTCTACAGTGAGAAAAATGGTCCAGCAAAGCCCTGCAAGGGGCGGTCAGACCCACAGACCAGGCGGCTGGAAGAGGAGACGCCCAAGGCCCCGTCTTTCCCACAAGGGGCCCATGCCGTTCTAGAGCAAGGTGAGTGTCAAGCAGTGAAAGAAGATCAGACACTCCTTAAATTTGTTCAAACCTCTGATGAACTGGTTGGGAAAAAAACTTTCAGACCAGCTAGAAATCTAATGAAAAAATCCTGTGCCTGTCTGTGCTGCATTTGCCCCTGTCCAACTTTCTGTCAAGTAAGAGTTACTATATTTCTCAAGAAAAAATGAGCAAAAGCACTTCCCAATACTTTTAAATCATAACAGCTGACTGGTGAGGCAGCAATTTCACACAGGATTTTTTAAGAGGAATAATGTTCTGAATGTGAAGCCCTACATAGTTTGTTGGCTGAATCAGTTTGGATGTTTTCGGTGACGAATGTGAAACTCAGACTCTTACAGTACAGGACCACTGGAAACTGTTAATGACCATCGTAGCCAGACTCGGCTCCAACACAAGGATGTTATTGTTGGCACAGAAAAAAGTGCATGTCTTAACAGCTTATTGGACTTTAGCCTACCAGCTTGACTGCCTCCGTAGTACGATGTTTCTAAGAGTGCGTCATATGTTTCTTCATATGGGAGACAGTTATACTTAGAAACCTAACCTTTGAATCAATTCAACTTGCATAAATCTTTTCTCTCTACCTGATTGAGTCAATTAAAACCTCTTTTCCAAAGATAATACTTTGGAGAGTTGAGTTTCGTAGCTGTAATGCTTTTCCTCACAGGAATGTTTGACTTGCTGTCAAGTAAAACAAGATTTTTTTGTGGAAGCACTTTCATCCAAAATCAAAACTAATATTTTACTTATCACCTTTTCTTGGTTTGATTTTCTTTTCTCAACCAAAACAAACTCTCTGTATCTCTACAAAAACATATCAAGCTTCATTGGAAAACCAAAGTATACTACATCTAATTAAACGACATGATCAGGTTTACAGTACATACAGATTAAAACTCTCTTTGCACTTGCTAATGTTTGCATGTCTCTGTGAATAGAAAGTGACAGCAGTACGATCATGTTCCTGCAGTCAGAAGCACAGGGACCCATTCAAATGTCTCTCCCAGACGCTGTGAGAGACAGGGAAACTTGACAAAACACAATATCCCAGCGGGAGGTGCCGACCATACAACGCTGACCTGCAGAGGTCCGCCATAAATTAACGCCGTAGCGAGAGGCGGCTGCAGCCCAGAGAGTGTCGAGGCATGGTTAATCAGTTTTCAGGAAAAGGGATCAAAGCCAGAGACGTCTGAAGCCTCTATTCTCTAAAACTGCCAGTCAGATGAGTTTTACAATCTATGACGAACTATGGATCGTTATTTTTTTATTTATAGACAAGGTCAGACTCCTTTCACTCCTGTTTTCAATACGGGACTCTAGAGTCTCACAGCAGAGTTGACAACAATAAGTGAGGTCAGTGCGGCGCGCTCTCAGGACAACACCGGTCCTCCAACTGTTTCTCAGCCTGCCAATAAAACGTGAGAATCCTCCGTGGTCAGAGCTTGTGTTCGGTGCCAAAGTGCCGGCCACACAATACGGGGAGCTTCAGGAAGTTGTGAAGCTCTGTAAAAGTGAACGGCTCAGTGAGTCACAATGCTGTCTCCGCTAACACCACTTGAACCACAACACACTGAGGTTTTGACTTTTTCTTTTTTCTGTTGTTGTTGCTCACTTCCCACTTGGGCTCCTCTCATTCTTGCAAAGTTCACAGTTCACCTCATTCAAGGATTTCTCTGCATGCCGTGCCAATTTCCCCCAACCTGACCAGAGTGGGACTCAAGCTGTCTATCAGCAGCTTTACTTCCAACCGGCACAGAGTAAATGATCCACAGAGTTACAAGTCGTCTTCATAGTTGAGTCACAGTTTGCTTCGTCTTGATGGGAACCAGTATCTAACATCAATCCATCCAACAAGTCAGTCTTCGCACACTTTAAAGGGACAGTTCTACATTTTGGCAAATTGGCCCATTGCCATAATCCCTATAGTCTTAGCAGTAGGTTTGTTACCTTTAATTGCTGGTGCAAGCTGTTTTTAGAACGGCGGAGCAGAACCGTGAGCTGCTCAGAGCTAAGCTACGGAGGCTCATGGGATTTCTTGGTTTCCCTCATCAAACTCATCAAATACACAATCCAACAACTCCAAAACGCTCTCGTGGACAAGTTGTGACCTGCACATTCAGATAATAACGGAACATCATGAGACAGAGTTGTTTTCGAGGTAAATTCATGCAAAAATGTTGATGCATGTTCCTGTCGGGGGCAGTTTTTCAGCAAGCAGTCTCTGCATTTGCCTCTAAAACAACTCTGTCTCGTAACGTTACGTTATTATCTCATAGCGTGGTGAATGTGCAGGTCACAACTTGTCCACCAGAGCGTTTTGGAGTTGTTGGATTGTGTATTTGATGAGTTTGATTAGGGAAACCAAGAAATCTCATTAGCCTCCGTAGCTTAGCTCTGAGCAGCTCGCGACTCTGCTCCACCGTTTAAAATTAGCTTGCACCGACAATTCAAGGTAACAAACCTACTCCTAAAACTATAGGGATTATGGCAATGGGCCAATTTGCCAAAATGTTGAACTATCCCTTTAGGCTTGAAAGGCTCTGTTCATCCTCTTGTGTTGTGCTCCCTTCTTTAGTCTGAGCTGATGATGGGAAAAACACCTCTAGAAGCAGCTGGAGATGCATTTTGTCTGATCAAAGCCATAGAGTTCAATGGAGACATCCAGCTGAGGGCCGGTGAGACGTCTGGGCAGACACGAGTATGTGGATGTCGTTATAGACCTGAACTTAATTTAACTTAACAGCGGTCTTCACTAAAGATTACCTATAAAAATCGACTTGACAGTGTCCATCCTCCAGTCCTATTCCATTAAGTGATATCTTCCCGTTTCAGTGTCAAAAGCAGCCCATCTTTTATTCTCTAAGACACCTGAGACAAAGTTTGACTTTTCATCATTACACATTCCAGATGTGAACGCCTCGGAGAAGAAGGATGGCGACCCGGGTCATTCCTCTTTGAGCATCTGAGTAGACTCAGATCCGAACGTGCTATTACAACTCTTGGATCTGAGCCATGCCAGTGACAGTCTCAAAGACGACAGGATATTACAGATTTAAAGCCGCAGGCAATTTACGAAAAACCCTTTGAGACCCCGAGTGCGAGAAAGCTCAGTGAATGAGTCTTCTAAAGAGTTTTACATCAAAAAAGTAGAGCAGGTCTGCAACTCCTCCCATACACTCACTCTGTGATGTAGTATGACTTCAAGGCACTGACATCATACCGTGGACGCGAACAGCACAAAGGACGACAACAAACAACAATAGAGATTAGATATACTGTACATCAGCTCTCGAGGCATTACATGACCATGGAAATATGCCATCTTGAAACAACAGCAGGCTCTTATTACTGAATGAACCTTGTTGTCATGCAACAAAGCTTACAGCATCTGAGATCTCAGGGAATTATCACAGGACAGGAGAAGATAAAGGGCGAGGCGAGATAAAAGATTTCCTCATTGTTAAGGAGCGATCCAGTGCCCCCAGCTCAGTATAATGTTGGGCTTGTGTTCCACGGTGAGATATACAATTGTTTTTCTTCTTCCCTGCTGCACTCGTCTATCAAAGACCACGAAATCTGATTGGAACATGTCCGAACCTTTTCTTTTAGTTTTTTAAGAGCGAGATAACACGGGGAAGAACACAGTGAAAGCTCTAGTAGAGTCTCCCTGCGGGGGGGGTGCCCTTATTGGAGAGGAAATTGAAATGTCTGCATGACTCATGAAATGATTTTTAGGACTACAAAGAAAATAAGCACACACACACACACTCACTGATGGCGCTTGTTCTCTGTTGTTTTTCTGTCTTGCAGGCACTGCTTTGAGCGCCCTCCCCCAGGTTCTGATTTCTATGCTCTTCCTTTGCCTTGGGGGGCCTTGCAACGAAGGGCCTACGCTTGCCCAGCCTGAAGAGTGATGTCCATAGCACCTGCTGGTTCTTCAAGCAACTCTGTCCACAAAAAAAATCAGGACAAGCCGCTCACCCTCAGCTCTAGGAGGAATTGGGGGCAGGGAAGGGGGGTGGGGGGTATTGAGCCCGAGCTATCAGACTCTATTTCTCTGTCTCTCTCTTTCTCTTTCTCTCACTCCCTCACTACTTATCTATCTCTGTCTTCTCCCAAGTGTTTTTTTTATTTTATTTTTTATTTTTTTTCCAATTTTCCTATCATTTGCTTAATAGAGCCCAATCATAGCGATCTCCCTGAGTGTTTCACACACTTTGCATGACATGTGGTGGAGAGGGAGCCCGGTCAAAACAATCTTAGTCTTAAAGCATCTGTCACTTCTCCATGGTGTGGTATTCCCCATCCCTCAGATTCAAGGTTACTGCAGCCGCTGATTTCTTTGCTATGTAGCTACTAAACAGCTTTACTTGCGGGAGAGGGCGCTGATCATGCAGAAGGGCGGTGTCAGTTTTTAATAGTTGACAATAGCAAATATTAAGTTCACTTATGATACTCTGGATGTCTGCTGCATAAAGGAATCAAAGGTTTTCGTGTTTAAAATATGGAAGAGCAAGAGCGTCACATCTGAACATCATTCTTAACCATCACTTAATTATCATTAACGGTGCTTTGTACCTCCTAATGACAGTACGTCCACATGCAAAGTAAAGTTGGACTGAAAAGAGAGCACATATTGTCAAAAACAATCTATTTAAGTGACAGAATAATTCCTTCATTGAGGAGATTCTTTAATCCAAAGCTATTTTGGTGTTTCTGAACTCATTAACACCTTAGGGAGGGGTTTACTGACACGCTCAAGGTTACTGTAACATGCCCCACCTTGGATGAGTCCTTTGACCCCAAATCCCAATCCCAATCCTGTCCCCAATCCCCCAGCCTTCGCACCACACTGCTGCCCTGTGCAGCTGCTCTATACACGACTGTTAACTGGCAGTGGCGGTCTGCTCCACCGACAGGCCGCCTTGCCTTTTAATGAAGTGCCAAATAATAACCTTCTCCACAATGCTGCCAGGAACAAAGGAATGAAAGGTTAGGGAGAAACACATTACCTCTTGTTTGAAGTCTTGATACACTGACACATTATGCATTTTAAATTTCTGCAAACAGAAATCCCACACGAGATAATATTAGCGAGGAGGACAAGTTAAATTAGACCAAAAAAAGAAAAAGAGAAAAAAAAAAGAAAACAGTTTCAAAGCAAAACAACAGCTCAGTTAATATGCCACAGTCATCAGCCTGACACTCGGGCTCTGGCTGTTTTAATATTCAGCATAAGGCTGGTTTGACCCCTTGACCGATATCTTTCACTGACAAAATGCTATGCCTTTCCATCATACTGGAATATATTACTGTTTATGTTTATTTCTGTGTTTAAGTAGATTTTTTTTCTTTTTTCTCAGGGTGCTGTGATAGAGGCTTGTACTAGAGCAGTCTATTTTGTGCATTTATTTAACAAGACACAAACATACAGTACATTTAAAGCTTATATGAGCATATTTTCGTATACTGTATCTTTACTCTCCCTGTATGTATTCACCAATATAGCCATGTATCCCAATTCAATCCTTTCTCGTCACGATCCGTTCCCTACATTATGTTGGGTACAGTTGCCTTTCTAGTCTGCCCTTCCACAGCACAGGTGGTCGTGGCTTTGATCATTACGCTCATTAAATCCTAGAGTTAATCTTTCTCAGATGGATCTCCCCAAGGCTGGCCGGGGCCACTTAGTCTGAGCTCATTGTTAAATTGGCTTAGACTGAAACCACACCCTTCCCCCTTCCCAGTCCCAAACCCCCTGCTGATTCAGTGTGTAACCATGTAACATATTAGGATTGTAACCTGTAGAGCAGCCACCTTGAAATCGATGGTTGTGTATTAGGTGTGCGAGGCAACTTCCTAATTGTTTTTTTTTTGTTGGTTTGTTTGTTTTTCCATCAGATTTTCAGTGAAAATCTGATTTCAAATCACTACAATTCAATCATCAAACACCATCCTCCCGTCAGTCGGTTTTGACCAAACACGCAACTGGCAGGTTAACCTAGATTTTCCAAACACCTTTTCCCTCTCGCCATGTCTCATGCAAATATTATAATAAAATGGAGAGTCTTCTCAGTCCCAGCATGAGAAGCTTTTATTAAGAGAGCATCTAAAATCACAGTGGTAATCCACCCAGCCAAGCTCACCTTGATTAAAAATGTATTAAATCCTAGGGCACTGTGAAGAGTAATAATTTCAGTTCCACCATATTTTTTTTTTTCATATCCGCTTAGACAGAGATGTAGATTTCATTAATGCTCCTCGGGAGTGAGACAGCTTTGCTCAGGATGTCTCATGTATTATTGGGGAAGATAGTAGGAAGATATGAGCTGGGGATGGAAGTTCAAAGCCGCAGGAGTTGGGATGCTGGAAGTCGACTAGTTCATGACAAGGGGTTCAAATCAATATTTCCCCCATCTCAGAAGTTTTTGTTACGGAGCCGAGCAACGTCTGTATCCGCACTGTTCTTCATGAATGTATCCTCACCATCTGCACCAGCCATGCTGCCCTTTCAGAGACCAGAGCAAACCAATGTTTATGTAAAGTACCCTTTTTAATCTTGGTCTGGTTATCAGTTGAATCCAAAAAAACACAAAAGCCAAATATCCCACTGATCCAAAGCCTCCAGTGTCAACAAGTCCCAACCAATAGACGTGGCTTTGCTCCAAGACTTCTCTGTATGGGTTCGCAAGGCTGCACTTTTGCAATTCCATTATGCTGCTGGAAAAATACACCCTGAAAACAAGAGTCTCTTGATATGGAATGGTTTTCCAGTGTATTGTGACAATTTTTTTGTCTGATTCTTGTCTAGCTGGTTGTCCAAAGCTTATACTTTTTTGAATACAGTTGTGACGAGCTGTATCTATTGTGGATGTAACAAAATAGAAAAGTAGTCTGCAGCACAATATGTCGTGGACACGTGAAAGCTTTCAGGCGTTCTTTTCTTGTAGATCATAGCCCACAGCCCTCCCCTGCACATCAGGTTAATGGGCCTTGTGGTGTGGAAGGACAAGCACGTCCAGGCTCAAACTGAAATGGTAAACCAATACATTATGCTCGGGGAGCAAAACCATTTTCCTTAATGGTCTTTTCCAGCAAGGCTTACACAAGAGAAACAATTCCTATCCTCTCAATGTTTCCTCTCCAGTTCCTCTTCTCTGTGACCATCACAAGGCCTGAGTAATGTTCCTATGCACTTGTTAGCATGTTTTCCTGGTAGAAAAATGTTTGTGCTGAGAACTTGCCCCATTGTGTTTAGTTCTTTTTGTCCAAAATGCATTTGGCTGGGAGTGTGTAAGGAGTGGGGGTGAGCCGAGAGATAGATATGTGTTACTCATGGAGATGAGAATAAGCTAGCAGAGGGTTTTAAAGATATTAGCTTAGCCATTGAGCTCTGTTTCCCAGTAGCTATAGGCACAGAATATTCACAGAAAAACACAAGGTTATTTAGTTTCTTTTTTGTTTTTTGTTTGTTTTTTACTTTCGTCATCCTATTGTCATCGTTTTCAGGTCTAGCAGACATATTTTCTTTAAGATTACACTGCACCAAACTTTTCATTCATTAGGGAAATGGAAACAGAGTTGGCAACGCAACACATTCCATGATTTTACCTTGTGAATCTCTAAGCCCATCAAACTGTATCATGTTGGCCTTCAGAGTGGGTGTCTGCAGGATCAAGTGGCTGATATTCAATCCAATGCATTCACACATTTCCACCGGCTGGGCAATCCAAAGGATAACTAGATTTCATCTCCCATGGGAAATGACTATGATCTGTCATTATCCTGGAGCCTCAAAATGAGACTTCCTACACCCAGAATAGCACAGGCCCCCTCCTGTCGTGATTGTGACACGTTCTCCATCTATGTATCCACTATGTGTCCGAGATCAGCTACGTTCAAAACAATCTGAGGAGAGATGCAGTCTGTAGGCTTACACACCATCGCAACAGTGTTACTAGGTCTCAAGCAGATACCATTTGAAAGACAATGTATTACTCCTGAAACGTATATTCTGTTTATGGTGTGTGCTCATATTACTCACCAGGCCAAATGTACAGTCCCTGTCTCTGTTTTGATGTTGAACTGGGCAAAAATAAATGACATAAATAAATAAATAAAACAAGTGTATCAGAAATGGTTGAAATACTGTGTACATATTTGAACTTTTGGTTTCTAATTTATAAAAGATAAGCTTTAGCTCTTGGAGTACTTATTTTATTTTTTCCTTTCATGCGTAGCTTTGTGTTTTTATTTTCTATTTCTGTAAAGTGTGTAAATATATCTTTATGATAATAAGTAATATTAAAAATCTTATTTTAAGAAAACACTGTGTCGTGTCTTTTTTTCTGACAGATGAAAAAGCAGGTACTGTTGATCTTGGTGTTTTAGCATGCTATTTTGCTAGTAAGCAGTAAACACAAAGAGATGAAGATGGTGCTAAATAAAAGATCAAAAAGTTATTTGGATTCACCCTGAGGGAAACATAGATTTCAACAAATTGCCTGTCTTAGCTATGGCAACATCTCACCCAAAAACCCACACAAGCCGACCTAATGGTGGTTCTACAGAAAAAGTAAGGAGACCACCGTCATCATTGGGATTCGTCCTCTGGAAACCATGAATCTGAAAGAATGAATCCGTACAACAGCTTGTTCTTACCAGTCACATAGAGGTGAAGTGAAGACAAACACTTGAAAGTGTGAAAATATTGAACTGCTGGATGAAGACAGATGACCATTACAGTAATAATAAGGATTTGTATACACAGTTTATATGGTAGCTCCAGCAGACATTATTAAAGATAACAGACAGAAGTGAAATACACAGTATAAATGTGATAATGGAGTGAAACCCGCCTCTGACGTTTAGTAAAATTGCACTTGGCAAAGACATTTGTCATCCTCTCTGCTCAGTGCAGGACGTGACAAAGCCGAGTAACATAAACAAGCAAACTCACAATTCAAATGGGATGCTCTAATCACAAAAAATCAGCCCTCTCATTACTCAACAGAAGTGTTTATTTTGCTTTGAATCAGCCTGCTTGTTTGTGTTTTTAACATCAGTGTAGATGAACACTGCCTGCATCTCAACAAAAGGTGGACAAAAAGAGCAACATGTTTACCTGACTGCCACAGCCATTAACCTTTACCTTCAGTCAAGTCTTGTATAGAAATTCATTCGTTGCAGTATGCACTGCCTTTGGAAATGTAAATCAACTCCTCATCCATTAAGGAATACTTCACCAGTGACAGGTAGCCTTCCCAGAGCTTATAGTGCATACTAAGCATGCTACACATTGATGCATCACAGATGCTGAGCATGCATGGAGACTCTGGATGTGTCGGGAGGCGCTGAGATGTGTGCATACATGTCACATCTACATACAATAGAGGCTCCTCCGGTCATTACTGCTGAATATTCAAAACAATGGAGCGGAGGTAAACACAGCGTTCCCAAACATTTATATTTCAGATTTACTGAATAAAACTACACAAGACTCCCTAATTCTTGAGTATTCATTTAAACATACGTGTATGACGTGGATGTTTAATTCTCAGAGATACAATTTATAGTAGTTACACAATAAATTATATATTTGACCGTCACATATGCTTCTTTCTCAATGTGCTGTTTATCTGAAAGTGTTCCTCAGTGCGGCAATGTGCTGAAATGTCCTGGGCTTCGCATGGGAGCCACTCTTCCTCCTAAACTCCCACTGGGACCACTCAGGGAAGTGTCTGGTTAACGCGCCGAGTTGACATGCCATGATAGACAAGAGGTGCACCTCTGAGCCCCAGCAGCCCCCCAAAGACACCCAAGGTTATATCATCAAGCCTGGGTCAGCTGTATAATTGGTCTTGGGGTCACTGAGAGGATATGGAGCGTGACAATGAGGCTATAGAGTTACAGTTTGTGGCCGGGCAGCGAGGGGCTGCCGGTGGGGCATAACTGCGAGGCCAGACGTCCCTTCAAAGAGTTCAAGGTCCATCTGCAGTGGCTCCAGCCCTGTTCACTGTCACTGCTGGAAATGTGTGTCACTGCCTGCCGGCCATCGGTGCACTGCTGGCAGAGCGGGGGAGGTGAAGGAGACGGTGGATAGATTGAATTTGTTGCGAGGAAAAATAAAACTTCCAGGATGCTGAGGGAGTTGCTGCTGATAATGTCTGTCAGACAGAGTTGTTGAGTCTCATGAGGATCTTTAATTTATTGGGAAAGTATCTTCAGTCAGAGAAAATAGAAGGAGTGGATCTTGCAGACAAGGAGTACGTGGTGTTGTACACGTTCTGCCTCGATGTATGTATGTATGTTGGTACTTACAGAAACAGACTGCAGAAGAAACATCTGGTTTTCTCCTGGCACAGAGTCCCAGAATACATTTCTGCCACATCATAAAAACCTTTACTGCGGTTGGCTCTCCCACAATACCACCAACAAAGCCCACAGAACCACTGACAAACCCACACTGATTGATATTACCCAGCTCACTGCTGTCGCTCAACCACCTGGTCTCCATGGACTCTAATTATACTGAACGTGCAGACTGGGATTGCAAATTAAGCACACGTGTAACGAGCAGGTGTTGCAAAAGTTTCGATAATATTTTTACCAGCCACGATGGCGTAGTATTGTTTTCACCTTGTGAGATTATGTGTGTGTGTGTCATCATGACAAAACATGGTCCCAGAAACACCTACTGTTGCGGGAATTACCCGTCGAGTCAGTTTTGACTACTTTGTCAGGTCTTGTGTGTCTGTCTGTGGACAGGTTTTGTCAACGGGATAATGTCACAACCGTGCAAAGTACAGTCACGAAACCTTACAGGTGTGTAGTTAAGATCAAAATGAAGGCCGACTTCAGAGATGGGTGTGCGCTCATGAGTCAGAACGTCAACAAGCTGATGAGCGTGTGCAGCTGCTGTGATACCATCACACGATTCGTCTCTACTTATTACTCTTATCTATGTTATTCTGTAGTCGCGCAGCAGTAAGTGGTACTTCTCAAACTCTTTCCCAGGGAGAGCTGCTACAAAATAATATCTAGAGCAATTATGATAATCATTTTGTCATTTAAAAACTCCTGAATATTTAATTTAACATCACACTGGTGAATTTTTGCCATTTTGGCTTTAAAATGTCATTTAGTGCAGTTAATCATCAAGATAGAGTTCATTAAATGTTTATCAGTGCATTAATTAACCTAATTAATCAGCTTCAATTTTACCAGCAATTTAGTGTTGTTCACATTTACTGAATACATTATTGTGATATTTAACATTAAAGCAGAAGTAAGCCATCCGGTCGTTTTGGCTAACTTTTTGTCAGCCGATGAAGTTAGCAGTCCCCGCCCTCGTCATAGATCTATTGGTCCTCGTGCTACGTCACCACATTCACGCGCATCCCTTGGCTGCACACACAACCCTTCATGCCGTTCTCTCTCCTCATTGGATAAAGCTTGTAGGATACAAGGAAGTATACAAGAAGTTTTCTCCTCTGCTTACAGCAGAGCAGAGTGACTGACAGACACGTGTTTCGGACCAAACACTCTATGTAAGTGATTGCTGTCGGAAGATATAACTATTTCAGACTTATATTAACACAAACATTCCACTTACTTTTAATGTATCATTATATTGGGTGCATTTTATGCCTTTATCTAATAACAACAATAGGCACACAACAGGAAATGAGGGGAGAAAGAGATTGGAAATTTACATAAAAGTAAGTTCTTTGTTGACAAATCGCATCTGGCCGATCACTGATTCGGTTGTAATAACAGATGATTCTATATTTTAACACTGTCCTTGCTGTTACAGCTCTGGCTCATTATCCTGTATATAATAATAATAATACATTTTATTTATAAAGCGCTTCTCAAAAACTCAAAGACACTGTACAGGAAGTAAAAAGTAACACAAGAAACACAGAAAAGCGTGTGTGTGTGTGTGTGTGTGTGTGTTTGTGTATGTGGGAGAAAGTGCATGCACAAGTCTGCATCTGCCTCTGAAGTGAACATAAACAAAAACCCCTGACTGCAAACAGAGCCTGGAGCCAGGTAAGAGGCAGGAACAACAGTTTGTGTAATGCACCTCAGCTGTGTTAACACCAGCAGCTCTGCAGTGGCAATGGATCACTGGAGTGGTCATAAAAACAAAGCCAGCGCAAACACAGGCCAGGAGGGAGGGGGGGGGGGCAGCTGGTAGAGCAACGAGTTACCAGGAGTTTCCCCCCTCGACTGTTCAAATTTACTGCAATTTTGAACTTCCGCTGCACTTTTAAAACAACAACGATGCGGAAACATGACGATGGCGTTTAGTTAATTTGCACCTTTCCCTGAACTTGAGTCTCTTGTCAGTGAGCCAAGACTTCCTTCAGGATTATTCTATACACTGTGCAGCTTAGCCACATTTGCTTTAGCTCACAAGCGAGGAACAAAGCGAGTGCACCGGCCCATAGGCTAATATAATCAGGGTCATAACTTTCCCATCATTAGAACGGTACCCATTGATGACGGATGGACTTAAGGATATAAACTGTTCGCTTCCTTAAGCCCTTCCTCAAGTGTCCCCTTTTGGGGCCAAGAGGACACTTCCTTTCCTATTAGACGGAGAAATGCTGGCATCTGTCTCCACGGCATTCTTTGTCAACCGTGCTTACACGAGCATGAAGGTGGGACACTAATGAAATCTTTACAGGCATATATGAGGTGGTAAACAAAAAATCCTTAAGTGATATTGTAAATCTGTGAAAAGCCATTGTGTTGTTTAAAAAGCAGGGTCTTTTTTTACAGGAATGTTTTCTATTGTGTGGGTTCTTTTAACATTAAAGCTTCCTCATGCCTTCCTACAAGTTATATATTTTTAACAACATAGGACGTAAACAGGTCCCAACAAAAAATCTTAAGTGTCCAGTTGTCCTTGAAGATTTCTCAGATAGCCCTATCTTAAACCACTCTACATACACATGCACACATAGCGTGCTTAGAGCCAGGAAGTGAGTGAGCAGATCATACGGGTGTCACCCAAAACGACTTGTTTATCAGCTGCGTGCAGGGCACTGATCATCTGATAACACATCCTGGACTTTACAGAGCTTGTTGATGAGTCCCATTCAAGATCACACCAGTGAAGCTCACTCCTCTTTGCCCCAAACCAGAAGCGTTTTAAGAAACAATTTGCTGCTGATCAGGGGGAACCGTGCCGTGTTATTATCTTGTTAAGGCCAGTTAAGAGGCCGTGTCTCTGAGGGCAGAGCCGACCCTGTCAGGAAGGCGTCACTTTGCTTCGTGGGCTGCCAAGCAACCACAGAGGCGTTAACGGTCCAAACTTCTTTGCCACATGGACACTCAAAGAGATAAACACACACTCAAAGACAGACGGCCACATGAGTCACTTCACTACCCCCAAGGTATTTCCCACATCTGTCTCATAGGAGTCAAGTCTGCGGAGAGATGATGAATGTTTCTGTCTGAACCTGCAAAAACATTTAGAAGCTATTATCTAGACACCAAAATGTATATAAAAACCAATATTACCAAATGAATACTTAAAGGGATAGTTCAACATTTTGGCAAATTGGCCCATTGCCATAATTCCTATAGTTTTAGGCGTAGGTTTGTTACCTTTAATTGTCGGTGCAAGCTATTTTTAGTACGGCAGAGCCTAATGGGATTTCTTGGTTTCCCCTCATCAAACTCATCAAATACACAATCCAACAACTCCAAAACGCTCTCGTGGACAAGTTGTGACCTGCACATTCACCACGCTATGAAATAATAACGGAGCGTTATTATCGGAGACTGCTTGCCGAAAAACTGCCCCCGACAAGAACGCACATCAGCGGTTTTGCATGAATTTACCTCGAAAACAACTCTTGTCTCAAAAAGTTCCGTTATTATCTCATAGCGTGGTGAATGTGCAGGTCACAACTTGTCCACAAGAGCGTTTTGGAGTTGTTGGATTGTGCATTTGATGAGCTCCTCCGTTCTAAAAATAGCTTGCGCCGACAATTCAAAGGTAACGAACCTACTGCTATGACTATAGGGATTATGGCAATGGGCCAATTTGCCAAAATGTTGAACTATCCCTTTAAATATATATATATGCCAAAATTAGACAATGGAGTTACAAAGATGTGACAGACAAGGATTCATGTCACAGCACTAAGCAATTTCAAAGTGAGCACACTTCACAAAATGAGATGCTTCGTCCAAGTTAGTTCTTTATTGTAAATCTCTCCAAGAAGGTGCAAGTCATTCCTTATATCTGATGTAACAGCAGAAGGATGAGAAATTTATACTGGCAGCACGGTACCTGTTTATGACAACACTGGCATGCACACTTGGTAATCTGCTGTGAGGTTGTTCATATTTGGGGTTTTTTTTAGTCTCTCTCTAAGTTGCTCTCACTGCCATTTTATCCAAGTGATGCAGCAAATGAAACATCACAGTATGTAACAATGTTTTATTGAGGCCGGTTTATTTAATTCAGGGCTGTAAATGATGTAAATAAACAAAGTGGGGAGTTTAATGTGAAACTGAGCTGTTAGTGTTAAATTTACACACCAATTTATGGTCAACAGGCTGCAGGTTCACATTTCTCAGGTCTTTCCCATAAAAATTCTCAAGTTAATCAAGTAGAAAAGGAGCAAAAGCTTCATTTACGTTAACTTGTGGAAACTTGGCAACTTGTCTCTCTAAAACAACTCAAACAACAATGATTCAGACAATAGTGGTCATGTTGTTACTGGATTTCTGCTCCACTTTAAATGGCAAAGAGAAAAACATAACTGATTGCAGTGGGAGCTGGGACTGCGCCATTCAAAGGGAAGACAATGATGTCGTGACACACGCTGACCTATAATTGCCGACATTAGAGCGCCGAGGGCCAGTGATTGGCTGGCTTATAGGGCCCTGTGGCCTTAGAGGATGAGAGCCATCATGCAATTGCACAGGATCAGCAAATCACTGTCAGATGCCCACTGGCTAGACCACTCCAAGCCAAAGCTATTTTCCCATCAGTATCAGAGGGTTTACAGAAAACAATAAAGACAAAATGGTTACAGTAGAACAGAATGAATCCTCGAGGCGACTTTCAAAAAAACAAAAGAAAGAACAGCGCAGAAGTCTTTGAGAGAACAAACTGTGTTAGAAATGAGACCCTTTCTTTTTAGTCTTGACACAATTCTGCTCTCTCAGGTAATGACAGTCTCGAGTGCATTGAAAATTAGCATAATGTCTGAAAAATAATAGAGCTGGAGAAATGTTGGCCTGCGAGTTTCATTCTGCATGTCTCATAAATACATCAGCGCGGAGACAGCGACATCAGTTAAAGCAAGGAAACATTTGGTTGATGTCCAGGCATTTCTCATCTGCCAACACAGATTACGTGAACTCTATCTAAACCATAATAGCAGATTTCCTTAAATCACTGCCAAAACTCCACAGTTTAACAAGCTTTTTGAAGATGTTCTAGAAAAAGCGTCCCTATTAGCCCGTCAGGCAGTTTCTGATGTCTTAATGCAGGTCAGCTCCCAGACCTGCAGCTGCATGGAGGAAGACAGACCGGGAAAAGGAGGCGGGGGGGGTGGAGGGTGGAGGGTGGAGGGTGGGGGATAAACCCAGAATCAGCAGCTCTCCTTCTGCCTCCTTTCTTATCTGCTCGCACAGCCAGCTGAGAGGCACACAGACACAGCACTCTTACACCACAGCCAAGCTTTCCTGGCATCTCTCTCCCCCCCGACCATGGAGAGATGAGTTTGTCCTCCCATCTACACCTCTGTGTGAAGCCCAACAACACACATCAAGCAGCAGCAGCAGCAGCCACAAGCACGGCTAGCTGGCCAGCTGTTTGAGTTGTCAGAGCTACAGATTACTTAAGAGGTGGTGGACAGCACTTTTTCAACAGCTGCTCGAGCTCGTACAGGAGCGCACGCACACACACACACACACACACAACAACCGTACATAAGAGTGCAGGCATGAGCCATATGCAAATACCACAGGATTGTCCTTGCCCATACATTCCCACCGGAGCGAATCTGCACTTTCCCATTTCTCCTTCAGGATATTAATTGATTAAAAATTCAACATATGGTAATACAAAGCTTGCAATCGAGGCTCAGCTTGCAGGCAATAGATACAGTCGAGTCCCCACAGTAAATCAGAGTGATGTCTTATCAACTAATTATCTTCTCTGAATTGTTTATCAAACACAAGCCCTGAAGACTTTTCTTTCATTCGCTGCTGTGTTCTTCGAGTCCGCACATAACTGTGAAAATTGTATATGTAATGCGCCTCTGTGTGTGTGTGTGTGTGTGTGTGTGTGTGTCGGTTGGTGACATCTCTGGCTAACACTGCCTGTATAAGACTGGTAAGCACAGACATCAGCAATATACAAAGCACACTGACCGTGGCTGCCACAGGGAGACACAGTGGAGATGAGTCAGGAGGCTGGAGGTGGAGGAGATGATCAAGGGCCGGCAGGTTAATGCTGAAAAGAGCAGACAAAGCTTGTAGGTATAAAAGATACACTGGGAGAAACAAAGTCATATAATACTCTTACTTCAGCTCAAAATGACAATGTTGGACACACACTGGATGTTGTGATGGGGAGGCACCTGTTTAGCCAGATTAGTCCAGATTTATTGCTGTTTCACATCAACTATCCAGTAAAATCCAGCACGTGAAAGAACTACTTGCAATGTATGGCTTATTCATGACAAATGCAACATATTTTTTTATTGCCATCGTTACCAAGCAATCAATATTACACACATGTAATAATAATAATACATTTTATTTATAACACGCTTTTACATAAGTGCTCAAAGACGCTTATATAAAAATAACACCACAATTAAAATACAAAAACAATGTAGAAGGTTCAAAAAGAAAATGAGAAATGAGATATATATAAAAGAGTTTGCCCCATGCTGTGGGGAAAAAGTCTACATTTTTATGTATTTATTATGATTATTGCAAAAAAGGAGGATTATTGAGGAGAATCACAACTGATACAGAAATAAACAGGCTTTGTCTCGTGAGTTGTGATGTCCCACATCATGTTTATAAACAATGTCATCCTGTATCCATGCCTTTCGTGTAAACCTGTAATTAGCATGTACACATGCATATAATTCATCTAGCTTACTCAACAACTTTCCAAACCCAGACTGAAGCAACCTGCAGCTTACACTTAATGACATGAGTTTAGGTAGTCCAGTTACACTATATCATTGTCTGTACTCGGAGTACACAGAGTACACAGAGCGCTGACAGGCAGCAGCCCAGACTGTGTTCCTGTTTTTCCTGGAGAACATCTGCCTGCAACAGGTAAACACTGGAAGCAAACCTCATGGATCAACACACAGCCAACCAATCAGCTGTCAGAATAACACAGCGAGGGGGAGGCACTGGGAATCCAGTGTACACATTGGCTGATAAGGGAGATAATGCATTGGAGATTTGACTCAGATTTCAAAAGTTAAGGTGTGCTGGACTTCAGTAACACATAAAACACTGACGAAAATGACAACAAACAAGCACACAATAATATTTCAAAACCTAATGATATTAATTATATTGTTCCATAAACTTAAGTGGGGTAATTAAGTTATAACGTTTCAATTTAAACACTGAGGAGTTAGATTCAATGACCTCCGGCAGTGTGATGAAAGAAAAATGTGCATCCATCTGACCATTAAAGGCCCAGACTTGTCTTGTAGCCCAGAAGAGATGGTGCACATGGGGCCGTCCCTTCAACAGCATCTTCACTCATGTAAACATGACCTCTGTTAGACTAACAACAGCCTGAAAAAATTCAAAAAAGTAATCTCAGTGCAGAGGGACGCTCCATAAAACCAGACCAGGCACTTTGAAAATCCCCAAGTATGTCTAACGCCAAACACACGGCTTAGCGGCGATGGAGAGAGAAATTCAGTGGCACATTCTTAACTTTGGTTTTTAAAGATAAATCATTGGGCCTGTGTGGCTCTGTGTGGCGGGCAGGAGGTGAACGCCATGTGTTCCTGTCATCACAGGTTCAAAACCAGCTCACGACCTCTGCTAGACATCATCTGTTTCCTTCACGAATTTCCTGTCATGTTCCACTGAGCGGTATCTACCGGAGCAGGGCTTTTCCTTAATGGATAATACTGGTGTGTCTTTTTACATTATCCCTACTGATGTCGGCACACCTTAAAGAGAAGACATCTGCTGTTATCCATTATTGTGCAGCATAAAAACAACACTGACATGACAGTGACAAAATATCTCAAGCACTGTAATCCATCACAGAGAAAAGATTAACTTTTTTCCACAGTCCCTGTTCATTATTATTCCACTGTGAATGAGATGACTGTTTTCATATCGCCGTGCGTGTTATGCTACTCTTCTCTGTCTGTCAGTCGCCTGGCAGCCACAGGAAGTAAATGTGGTCGCCTACAGGAAATAATCCTTCAATCACATGTCAGCTCACAAATTTAATTGTCACATTCATGTCGTTTTATTCAAGGAATTATTGTTCTGTGGCACAGCAGCTAATTTCAAGCAAGGCTGACAGCATGACTCTTTGAAATTTTAACAAGAAGGAATCAGAAGTTGCATCCAGCAAAGCACACTCTCGCAAAGCATGCAAACCTCTGGTAGAAATGAATCATTAAACTATAGCCTACTTTTAAACTAACTTCACTTTAGCCTGTGTGACCAAAGAAATTTATCAAGGTTGAAAAAATTAAAAAGTCTACTCCAGTCTAGGCAATTGAATCAAATCAACTGGACTCAGTTTTTGTCTTGGAAAAGGGGTTAAACGTCTTAAAGACAAAAACTAAGTCCAGTTGACTTGATTGAATTGCCTAGAGGGTCATGCCTTTGACCTGGACCATTGAGAATTTACACTTAAAAGGCCTTGTTTTCTGTAAATAACTTCTGAATGTGGTCTTGATTTATCATTCGGCTATTAGGAAGGTTTTCCTAATTATCAAAAGCTTCAGTCTACATTCATGCCAGTGGCTGCGTGGGGTTTTATTAGCAGTGTTTTGAGTGAAATGCTAACAGCAGCATTGTGTGTGTACATCAGAGGAGGCTGGTCCATTGAGGCAGAGGAGGTTGGTCCTCCTCTATTTTTGAGAGGCAAAAGGAAAAAATTTTTTTATTTAAGAAAGAGTAACTGGTTGAAATAAATCATTACCAAATCTCAGTATAATTTATAAAATATTATATATGTATTTTATCATAAAAAAAGTTTGTTTTTTGGAAGAAAATCCACTTAAAACGGCTCAACTGCGCCGCCAGCAGGCTCAGGAGACAGAGCAGGCTGTGTGAGGAGCAGGGAGCAGGAAGGTGGGGGCTCTACGGAGGTGGCAAGATTTTTACTTCCCTAACTGGCCTCGGGGCGGGATCTTCTTCCATTGACTCAATGCATTTAGGATGTCTTCATCCTGACCTGTGATTGGCTAAGACACGTAAAATGACGTCATGACGGAGGAGGCTCTTCTGTACCAATCAGCAATCAGAACACAAGATTGACAGCAGGTTGGTCCAATAACAGTTCCCAAATTTCATTCTCACATTTATACAGCTGTAAACAGGAAATACCGCTATGTATTTTACAGCTTTCACTACCAGCTATGCTCGGACACTCAAAAATATCGCGTCCGGGATCCGCTGTTTGACGGTAGAATAACGGCTCTGCCTGGAGGCGGGGCTGATCCTCTAGGCGGCGGCCAAACGAATGTGACAGTCACGCGGGTTTGGTGACTTGAATGCGGATCCGCGTCGGAGTCTCCTGCTGTGTGGGGAAGATGGTCCTGATGTCAAAGTCACTGCTCCTCTCATGGTCCTGATGTCAAAGTCACTGCTCCTCTCATGGTCCTGATGTCAAAGTCACTCTGCCTTGTGGCTTTACAAATTCTAAAGAAAAGGTGAGTACTTAATAGTTCAATTATTTTTTTCCTCAGTGTTTTTTCCAATTACTATGAAACTGACAAAGTTTGATTTCTGCTCACTCTGCACCCCTGATGTTGTCAACAGGATCTCTGCTCCTCTCATGGTCCTGATGTCAAAGTCACTCACCTCCACTCATGGTCCTGATGTCAACAGACTTTTATCATTTAATAAAATGTTTTTTTTAAAGAAGTCTTGTACGTCATTGTTTTATTACTCAAATTAAATCGAATATAAGAAAGTAGAGATAGGTAGTTGACTAAAATAACATGACACCGTGGACTGGTTTTCCTCCTGTCCTCCCCAATTTTTGCAGTCACCAGCCGCCACTGGTGTACATGGGGGGAAACCTACCTCATGGGACGGTCCATTAAAACGAGTGGACTCTGTTTCCAGCACTGATTAACCTCTGAAGAGCTCAGCTGTTGTTGCTGTATCCTTTTTGTTCCCAGTTAATTTTTAATTGTCGCCACGTGGAAGGAACAGGTAGAGTAACACATTATGGGGCTGCTAAACTAACTACTGCTAACTGCTAATGCTAAAGCCGAGAAACCGAGAGACATTTAAACAAAGTCGAGACGAGATGAATGGTTTGTCTATCCGAAATTCACTCTCTGACTCTGTTTTAAGAAAGTTCCCGCGACCGGCCATTTTTGTTTCCGGTCAGCAGCACCGGAAGTGCATCATCTCTCTCTCTCTCTCTCTCTCTCTCTCTCTCTCTCTCTCTCTCTCTCTCTCTCTCTCTCTCTCTCTGCAGCCTTTATTAATAACAGCATCAGAGTACAAGTGCAGTTGTTAATACACAATAAAACAGGAGCCAGGGGGAGTTTTCAAATAAAGACAAAGAATAATGAGCACACATTAAAAGTTTTAGCAGCTTTTTTGTTTTTAGAGTCAGGTAGCCTAGATGGATGTAGCCTACTGTAGCCTATAGTTTCCTTTTCAAAAGCTATAAATGAAGGTTTTGAGTGGCTAAATTTGGTTTTATGAATATGGTAGCCTATTTCCCTAAAATGATCAGCAGATTTATTAATTGTTTCTGTTTTTTGCTTTTGTTATTATGGAAACCAAACAGTACATCTTCCCAACACAGCGAAAAATCACAGTCAAATCATCATTATCATCCATCCACACAGAAAACTGATTATATTTTTTTATTAGCAAATAAAGTAGCTGCATCCATTGGTTTGTATCAACAGTAGCCTATGATTGATTAATGTGATTTGATTTTCAAAAATGATCATTTGGGGGGTTAGAGTGGAGTTTGCTTGTTTATTTCCCCCTAGAGTTCAAAGGTTGTTGCGTTTGGTTATAAACCAAAGTTTAGAGGAAAGTGAAATTTCTAATGGTGGAGTTAGATAAGAGGGGAAAAACATGTGTAAATAAATAAGCAAATGAATAAAATAAGCAGGATGAAAATTAGCAGGATTCATCCTCAGGGAATCATGAATTTCTGTCCAAACTGTTGTAGCGGTCCATCTGATAGTTGTCTACAGCCTAGAGCAAAGTTGTGGATAAAGCTATATAGAGCCATGCTGCTATTATGCCTAAAAACAGCCTGACATTTTCACAAAATATGTTTACTGTTGCAAATTTGCAGTATAGAAAATGCCATCTCTAGAAGACAGGGTTGTGTTCAAAGGCAGGCGAGGCCTGCTCAGTACTATTGCACAGGGGGTTTGAACCCACATCCGTGGCTGTCAAAATAGCCTATATTCAGATACATTTTTAAAACTGTAGTATCAAGTATCAGTCCAAACCACACAAAGTTGAGTCATAGTTGTGTGTTTGTTTGCTGTGTCTGCTTCAGGGAAAGTAACTTCATGGTTACAGTTTACTAGAAACTCACACTATAATGACCTCAGCCGCTGGCAGCTGTCCACAGACCTTTACAATGTGCCAGCAACACAACTCAATGGGCAACAAAAGGGACACCCGAACAAACCTCTGGCTCTTTCACACACTCACCATCTCCTGAAAAACAGAGCAGCTCTGTGCTCAACCTGGATATTTGACAGGTTATTATCCCATTAGATTTGCTTTATTTACAGTCCAGACAATATATGAATGCAAAAAGAGACCCGCTGAGAAAGTTTTTAGTACAGACAAACAACTGAAACTTTTATTTGTTTAGGTTCAGAAAAATAGTTAATCTATATATCAGACTGTTGTTCCTTTGACTATGGGACTCACTGGCATAAAAATGTATTTTAATGGTCCCAAAAGATAAGGATTTTTGGTACATTTTCAAGTTAAATTTTTCAGTGGCCCATTACTGTGCTCTTGTGTACCAGAAATATGTTTAGAATAATAAATAATCACTTTAAACTCCTTTACCTCAGTCATACTACTTATAGTTAATGCTGTTTGGCCATGAATCATGTTTTCATAAATTTTCCCCAACATTTTAAACGAGGTCATTGCATGCATACCAGTCTCCCTGAGGTCACTTCATTTTCATCCTGAGTAAAATGTTCTTTATACACTGAATGTTTGGGGACTCTGTCAGCATCAGGCCAATTGCCCCTCGGTGTAACGCAAGGCATGAGCTGGGAATGTAAAACATGTTGAAGAGTGTGAATCACTCTTGGATGCTGTGTATCAACAGATGCCTGAGATGTGTTTTGACACAACTGCAAAATGTGGGAAAGACAGAAGAGTGTTGTGTGACGTTAAAAATGAGAAGTGTCATCCATCTGCATGAGGCACAGCTCCTAATAAGTCACGCTTTAAGTTGTGGCTAATGGCTTTAATAAATCAGTTACTACATCTCTGAAGATAAGTTATGAACCATTAACAAGAAGAACATTTTTTAGGTTATTATATGTGCTGTGGAGTCATTGACATTCATCAAATCATGAATTGCTTCAGTGATTAATAAAGGCTCCCTTAATGAACCATCAGCTCTGTAGCTATAACTGTTAGTATAGGGCATTAGAGTAATAAACATCAATTATGCATTTAATGTTAAGATCATTAAATGTTAATAAACTTAGTGATAATGGGTTGAAGTGTTTCCCACATTCAAATAAGCCACCAGTAAGAGTTATTTAATCCAAAGCAATGTAATAAGGTGTTCTTACAATAGCCTAATCAAAGTGTGTTGATAAATATGATTCTCTGCAGCACTTTCTCTGCGTTTATAAGTCAAACTGCTCATAGGATGGGACTCTGAATGATAAACAGCCACAATGTTGTTCTTATAATGATGAATGAGGATGATGACAGGTGAAACTAACAAGATAAAATGTGTGAAATGGGTGAGCTTGGGAGGTGCTGGCCAGTGGATTATTATGATACTTTTGGACGGAGCCACTTACTTCCATTCCTTACGATAAACTAACCTAAGATGAACTGAGCTAAGTGGCTGCTGGCTTCAGTATCATATCTATCACACATATATGAGACTGGAGACCCTTTTTATATGTAATATTTCTTATCCTATATGCTATTTTATGTTATACATTGTATCTTTGTTTTAATTTTTTGAAGCACATTGAGTTTACGCTTGCCGTATGAAATGTGCTATATAAATAAATTTGACTTGACTTGGTATCAATTTTAGCAATTCACTGCTGGTAAAATTAACCAAATCTTTTATCTATGTATTCAAGATGAGAAGATTATGTATCAAATTCTACATGTTACATACATATTGTGCAGCAGAATACACAAAACACCCTGAAGCCGGCAGAAATATGAGATCACTGACACACAGCTCCATCAGCCCACCGAGCAGGCTGGGTCTCTTCATATATAAACTGCAGTTATATGTATTGGCTCATAATGTTTCTTTCAGTAGGGAGACAGATGTTCATGCAGTTGCCATGGTAAGGGGTGTCTTTAGCGAGGGAGCAGCAGAGGTGTCGCACGATGCACTTCACCCTTTCAGAGTTATTAGACAGCCCCGGTTGTGTCCACCACTGAAATACCAACCTCCCAGCAGGGTGGCCAAAGTCACTGGTGAACGTCACGTGCTGCAAAATATAGACGGAATTTATTTTTACATAAATTGCCATTTCACCCTCAAAACATCAAGGGAGTTATTGATAGCTTCTGCACATGATGAAAAGTAAATATTCCCACAAATGAAGACGACATCCCACTGAAACAAATACAGTTGAACTTCAGTATTTCAGATTCTGTGTATTATTCCATATTAAGGTTTCCGTCTCTGCAAGGTATTGTATATCCCCAAACATAACATACGCTGTTAACATATTTTCTCATAGAAATAAATATAAACAGATAAACTTGGACCAAAAGGAGGAAACAGGGTTGGATTTCCTTTGTTTCTAAAGTTAGCAGTGCCTGGGATGTATCCATAAAAATTCAGAAGGACATTGTGTGGTCAATTTAAAGGAGGCCAGGGCTCTAATTATCAATTTGCAGGGTTATTACTCTCCCAGGCAGCACATATGTGCCGTTATGTACACAGGATACTTTGATTAGTGCTAATAAAATACCATTTTATTGTTGGGCCATTCACAGGTAGTTTCCTATAAAAGTTGTAATGCAGCCAGGTTTATTGTATATTTCATAACTAAACAACATATTTACAGGTAGTCACATGAGAATAATTAAAAACTAGTACAACGTTAATGTCACGCCCAAGGCTGCTGCGCAAAGTGGATGTTGTGCTTAGAGTTGGCCAATAAAAATCTGGGGGTTTTCGACTGTATGAAATCTTTGAGGTGCAGATCTGGCGCTCTCTGTCTGGCTCCTTCTCCAAACATTTGTCTTCATCTTCAGGATGGCTGCCGGCCCTGGCCTCGCTGCCAGCTCCTCACTGCTTGTTTGATGATTAAATACATTCTGATTTGCCGGGCCATGTTGTAAACTTCCTGTGTGGTTGCACCGTCAGGTCTGTGTTCCACACCGCCGCTCCCCAAAGGCCTTGCGTGAACACCATTATTATCCCTGCAAATTAGCCCAGTTAACCCGCCCCTGCTCCAGTTCACTCTTTGTTAACCCCTCATTTTTCACCATGTCTGGACCGTGGACCAAAGGGTTGTAGAAACTGGCCCACCATCACCCCTCCGTCCGTCCCTCCCCACCATCCCCATCCACCCCTGTCCCGGCAGATCCTAACCCCTGTGAATATTAAACAGCACAGACTGCAGGAATGCCACAGCTAAATTGGCAGCAGATGTTGCTGAGGGGATTTGGTTGTGAAGTGTTTTGTCTGCAAACTGAGCTGTAAAACATCGCAGGCCTGACAGGTTCTCTGGTGAGCCTCCGAGGTGAAATGGCACAAGGGCAATATAGCCCTGTGGTGGCTCGACTGAGGCTCACACTGGTGGCTGAACACTCAACCATCCATTTAATGATCACTTATGAAGAAAGGCTTCAGGAGACGAGCTGAACAAAGAGACTATTTCAGACTGGAATACAACTGAGTTTAGGTGCGTTTGAGGTGTCATACCCACTGTAAATAACGTCACAGAGAATTCAAGTTCAAACGCAACATCAGTAAGTAATCCCAGTTCTGTCCATACGGTGTTGTCCTCTACATGACATTGACCGTTTTTTGTCAAACAAGACAGATCTCAATTTAAAATGTGGAACTCATGTCAACATACAAGCAGATTACATTTTAATGTATGCTGAAATATGTTTAAAAAAAACCTACATGTGATCCAAGAGTGGAAAATGTTGCTTACCTGCTGGTCGTGTCACGTTGAGAGGAAGCAGGCCTGAGATGTCTGGGTGTCTGGGAAAAAGATGAATGACTGGTGCAAAAAGAAAATGATTTCGTAGTTTGTTCCAAATCCTAAACCAGCCACTGCTCCAGGCTACGGCTGCAGACTTAAACTGTGGCACATGTGATTTCTTATTCCCAGCACAAATTATGATAGTTTGGACTACTGGTGCTCTGGCTCCGAGGCCCCTTGAGCCACAGGAAGAGGAATTGGTTGTGGGCTCAAATGAATCAGCGGATGGTAACAGGAATAATGTTCTCATTGACTCTGAATTCTCACAAGCAAAACAAAGACATTTTCAGTCCAAATACAACAGCTTTTATTGATGTGAAGCTGCACTTATCAATATTTTATGGGCAACAAAGAGGTCGGATGTCTGTGTGTAGTGTGTGAAAGTTGTTGCTTGTGTTCTCTTCGCCTCTACGGAGCATTGTATTGTTTTTCAGCTTGTTTTTGGTTTAACTTTATTGTTTTTCATTCAGTCTCACTGGCAATTGATGATACCTGCACATATTCTCTTGCACAGTTGGCGTAAACCAGTCCAGAGCAATAGAGTGAGTGAATATACTGTATATTCATCACAAGCATAGAAACACATGTTCACAATAACAAGTTAATAATGTCAGCGTTTACATACTCTACCACTGCTCCCATGTGGCCAGACCCTCAGTTAATGCCAATAAATAAAATAGATTCTTGGCCAAAGTTTATCTATACATACAAACATCTTGCATTGCAGTACATTATTTCAAATCGAGGGCCCTTCTGGTGGTCTGAAAATGCACTTATAGTCTACTATCTCATATTATAAGTATACCATCCATCAGCAGAGAAATTCCAGAGAAATCATTGGTGTAAGTGCTGCAGCGGAGGGGAAGACCTCTCGCAGCAACCGTGTGATACGATTTTTTGTCTAACTGATAACAAACCATTACAACTGAGGCATGAGCTCCTAAATGCAGGGTCGAGTGCAGGGAGCAGCCCATGTTTCTGACAAGGTGAAGCTTAACATGAGAACTAAATTCAAGGGTGGCCAAGATCCACGTGGGCCCGCTGCCAAGAATCCAATACAACAAATGGTCGAATCTGTGTAAGCCCCGAGGCTGACAATAAAGTCACTATGCTTTAAAAATGCTAACATCCTTTAATAGGTATGAAAGCCACTGCAGCAGAATACAAATCCTGGCTATTTTTTCTCCTGTTCCCTGTAGCCCAGACTTTTATCCGCTTCCATCCAGCACACCCTGTGAAGTTGATTAATTGAACACTTTGGGACAAAGGGGGAAACTTTTATCAACTTTGGCCGTGACTAACCCACAGTGTGTGGAGTTTGGGGAAATTAACACACACAAAAAAAAAGAAAGAAAAAGCTGCTTTGCTTTATCTCCTGATCACAAGACAAGGCAGTGAAGTGTTTGCCAAGAAATGAAGGTATCACAAAATTCGCAGGGATGGCAGATCGAGATGAGGAGGAGTCTCGTGTTGGTGGTGTTTGCCACCTGCTTTGGGACAGACATGAGGGGGAGCGCAGGGGTAAATGTGGGGTCACGGCTGTCAGCAGTCTCTCAGTTATAGAGGCCAAGAGGGACTGCAGATATGAGGAGGGCAGAAACTACAGCGATGACATGATGGTGGTGGTCGGGGGGGTTATGCAGCCACTGTCTTCTTTCAGCATTGCAAGGCACATAAACTCAGAGAAGAGCTGTGTGTGTGTGTAAACATTTCATTAAGCAGTTTTCTCTCAGGACTCTTATAAGATGCTCCCACAGTCAGATCTGTCCACGACCCCTATAAAAAGAGAGGGATGCCCACTTCCTGCTACCCTCAGGCATGCCAGTCCTGCCTCAAGGGAGAGGGGCCCCCCATAATTTATTATTTGTTCCCCTCTTGTTAAGAAAATACTTTCTCAATAGCTCTTTCTCCTTTGTATATTTTCACTGTTCTTATTTTCTTCCTTGATTCAACCCCGTCCCCTCTTATTTATTTGCTTTCTAAACACCAGCTTGGTTTGCTACATTCAACCTGTCATGGAGACTTTAAAAAATTACTTTTGTCCCCATTGAAGACAGTGTTTATTTGCCTGAGTGAACCTGCGGGGATAAGGGTATTTTAGGGATAACTATGCGAGCCGGGCCGTGCAAGCTGACCCGGGTTAGCATTACCTCAGGCCTTAATCAGATTCTACTGCTTCAGATTGAAGATATGTCGACTGATACACCGAGCTCAGATGTCATAATTTATCAGCCGGGTCCTGCCACTCTTAATGTAGCGACATTCCTGCACCACGTGAACTTAATGGGATGTTATATCCACAGCACATGTTGTGTGAAGTGGTTTCTTTCAGCAGCAGGACCAAACTTCAATTGAAGCCCAGCAGGGACTTTTTTTTTTGTTTTGTTTGTTGATGTTGGTCAGTTTTTTTTTTCTTTTTTTTGCTGCTCTCTCAACCCCCCTCATCCACAGAACCCACCAAGGCAAGAAGAAAAGGCCACAGGACTGGCTGACCACTGATCCATGACTCAGCTTTGAAAATCTCCGCCCTCAAATCAAATTGTCCAGCTTCAAGGAGCGAAGGTGCCACAGTCCTGCCCCGGGCCACTCCATGTCACTGGCCAGCTTTGAGGGGTTAATGCGCATTTTTCTCAGTTGTCAAGGACGTGTGATGGGGGCAAAGGAATACAGAGGAGCGCAAGGGGTCACCACACTCACAAATATCCAAGAGAGTCCTTGAAATACTCAATTGTGCTCTAGAAGAAGCAGGAAATACCAACTTTCCAAGTGTAAGCACAAGTCATTTCACATCTAAAGTTTTTCCTGGAATGAGATTATATCCGGATCTCAATCTGGAATTGGGTTAACAGGAGATTTTTGTCATGTGGCAAAACCAGTTCACTGGTTTATTGACCATTTTGTGTCATTTAGAGAAGGATCTTTTCTATAGATATTGTATTATTTCAATGCATCACTTCACTGCTTTTGGATTTTTGAGAATATCTTATCTTTAGGTCGTTTTTTGGGCATTTTACTTGTTTATCATGTTGAAAGGTGTTAAACACAAATAAACTCACATTGCTATGAACCCTTTGGCTATTTTATGTTATTGGTCTGAATGTTGATTGTCATACATTTCAGCTCATTTCTTTAAAAAGTGCACCAGTGAAGTCCATAAAAAAAAAGGGAAAACACAACTCCAAGTCAAGGTGGAGACATGACATCAGGAACGCTGTGTGGTCTCCTGGCTTTTGATTTGAGAGATACGGAGTTAAGCACCGAGGGAAAACAACGTCCTCCAGCTCCTCTCGTCCGACCTCCTCCGACGTCCTCCTGATTGAGCTCTGCAGCCCTGAGAAAACAGACACAGCGGCTTCCTCCTGAGCCGGCCATGTTTCATGTCGGGACAATTAAACAAGTCACATGTGGCCACCGAGCCCGAGCCCCTTTCTCCAGACACTGAACTCAATTATTACAGAGGCGAACTCCTCATCGCCACGAGTTCACTGAGTGTGGCTAATCTTATCTGATCCGTTATTAGCAGCATTTTTCATCTTTACGGCGGAGCTAACAAGCCTTTGAGATCATTAAATAGTGAGGAATGTTCAAATCTCAAGTTAAGCATGAAGATGAGTGAAAGAAGGATCACTGAACATAAATCACTTCGTCCTATGCGTCGTTTTAAAGCTCGCAGGCCACTCTCATGAAACGGAGAAAAGAAATCTCACAGTGTGATGCGATCTCTCATGCAACTAGTTTTATTTAATTTAAAATCTGAAGCACATTCTGACACTTGTGTGGAGGCAAGAACCAGGAATGATTTATCACAGACAGGTTTGTAGAAAATAAGGAAAAGATTACTAAGGAATGTATTACAAAAAAAAGCTTATTTTTTAAATGGCAGCATATTGGGACATTGCTCTTCAAAGAAGGAATAATGAATCACATAGGCTTTTCTTGAAGAAAGATCCAGGTGCTGCAGAGAAACAACTTCATGACCCATTTGAAAAGCAAACACAGTTTTATGTGAAATCAACATAAACGTTTGAGTGTAAAAGCCAAAAAAAAAAGGAAAAAAAAAAACACAGAGGGACACTTTAAGTTAGTGAGGAGAGGGAATTGTCAATATGTTTGTTAACAGTGACGAGGTCAAAGGTTAAGAGCTGGTAATCAGACAAAGTTCAGGTGATGGACGAGGTGGTATCAGAGGGAGAATGACACGACGGAGCCACACGGTTTAGATCGTGTGTGTGTGTGTTTGTGTGTGAGACTTGTTCGACAAAGCGGGGACAACACATTTATGAATTGTATCAGCGAGCTGGTGAAGATAAAACCCACTTAGGGAAATATCACTGCCAGACACTGAACGAATACGCACTCATCCTCCCACCTCCCTCCTCCCCTCCCTCTTTTAGACAGCTCCATCTTTCTTTGAGTCTCGGGGTCATCTGCCAGTGACCTGTTATCAATGGCCCGGCTCGGGCCTCCAGACAGCATTAATCTGTCATGATAAGTTTACATCTGCTCAAATTGCTGTGTCGGTACCTTAAGCTTCATCCTAGTGCTGATTTTGAGTTGGATTTCATGGTTGTCTTTTGTCAGTTTTCTAATCCATGTGTGGGAGGGGAAGCATCCAGCCGGCCGCTCCGACTCTTCAGCCTCTTCTCACAGGTTGCACAGCCTCTCCTCCTCTTCCTCCACCAGACTCCTGAACCACAGAAACAAGGAAACACACAAACACACAGTACAGGTGAGCAGGGGACACAGTTTGTTCTTGAACCTGCAAACAACAATCGACAAAACCACCTCGCCAGCAGCTCACTGACATTTTCAGTATGAGTGAATCTGCTCTTTATTCCTTTAGTCAATTCATGAACAAAGTCTCTTTAAATTTGGTTTGTGAAACTAAAAGGGTTGAAAAATTCCCACTTTCTTGAATCCAAAGATCGTTTTATTGCCCAACAGATACTTGAATTACAGTCCTGCAGGACAAATGAACTTGACATGCTCAAACTGGAATGTGGATGATTTAGATATGGAATATAAAATATGAAATAAAACTCAGAAAACTGGCCGATTATCAATTCAGTGGCTTTCCTGGAGCTTTCAGTCATGAACCTTGAACCTTGAATGGACCTTGAGGTGAGATTGTTTTGTTGTGCTAAGTTTTACTGTTTGTCTCAACAGAACTAACCATTCACTGTTTTTCCCCCTTTGCTTCACAGATGTCCTCCTTTATTTCTTTAAGCTTTTCTTCTTTTTTCATGAATAGTCCTTCATCTTGTAAAATTGTTTCCAGGTTTGCCTTGCTTTGTGCGAGCTCGATCGTCTCTCCCACTCTGTCGCTAGTCTTCCTCGGTAATCAACACCATTTTTAGCCTCTTCCCTTTGTTTTCCTCTTGTCATACTCTGTGCTCTTTCAAATAAATTTTTACAACATCCCACCCTTGTTAAACTAGAGATCGTACAGGGCTTTTAAATCTCAGTGTCAGAGAGTTCCCTTTTGATGCTGCTGTCATATTGGAGACGTTATCCCGAAGTCCAACACTGTTGGACTTTTAAAGAAAACATCTGCCTGCTGCATCTGGAAACACTAGTAATCAGAGTGGCGAGAGTGAATCAGCAGTGAGAGTCCAGAAAACAAAAATAGAAATCTGAGAGATCGTATAAAGCTGTAATGTATAAAAATGTTTGATAACAACAGTGTTAGAACGGGCCCTCTAGTCGTCCACTGCTACTTGTTCACTCCACTAAATCGGATTTAGTCTTCAGTTGAGCTACTTGTTGCACTGTCATGCAGACCCTACTGAATGAGTTACTTTGTAATATGGTTCACATTAGCGGTGAGCAAAGGCAGCGAGCATCTGCACAAACTGCTCCGAGATGCTTTCACAGGCCATAAGCCACCCGGTAATGGCAGCCTGGGGTCATTAGGGTCTGTTGTGCAGACAGTTTGCCACGGCATGGAGAGAATAAACAACCACCATTTTCATTTCTTATTCATGGTTTTAATCACGGATGACAAAACACCCGGTAAGTGAAGAGAGGGAGGAGAAGAAAAAAAAAAGTTGGCATTGACTGTGTGCCTTTCCTTTGCTTTAAATGTCTTTGGGACAGTCTGTTGGGTAACGAGAGGGAATTAAAACTGTGGCGAATTTGGAAATGTGTGGAACTGAGTGGGGGGTGCTGACATTAACAGGCTGGCGTGGAGAAGAGCTGGCGGAGGCCCAGCACACAGCGCTGACAGTGTGAGGTCCTCTTCGCCCATTCTAATGAGGCATTGTGAGCGTCTGAGCTCAGGCCCGCGAGCAGGCAGGGGCCCCCCCCGGGGGTCACATGCAAGTTGGATTGGGAGCGACGGAGGAGCCTTAGGAGGAGGAAGTCCATGGCAGCGGGACGAGATGGCTGAAGTGCGTCACTCCACATACCAGGATGGCAGATGGTTAAACAACCTCAGCGAGCAGAGGCAACGGCATGAAACATCTTCAAGGTCACGTACAGGAAACTGCAGAAGTTATTTCCTCCGACCCCGCCGGCCCCTGATCCCAGCCCTTTGTCTGCAGAAATACCTCATTACGGACATAACGGATGTCCAGGTGACACTATATGAGATGCTCGGACAATACTGGGCCTTAACACAGGATCTTGCGGAAATACTCCTGGTATTATTCACCGTGATGCTTTTGTAGAGATGTTTTGTTGCAGAGGAACGGACTGACGGTGACAATAAACACGTCATTTGCACATTTCCACCTGCAGTGCCTTTTTTCTGTGTGTGTGTGTGTGTTTTAAGATTGGCTCATATGTAAAGAATGTCAAAAAGTAAACAAAGCATCAAGCTGATCTGAATCTAATGAAATCATCCCGGGATCATTATGCGCTCTGCTCCCGACGGCTCATTCTCCTCGACAGGTTTAAATAATGTCTGGCACTTTATTGAGCACCGTAGGGGACGTCTGTTTTCATTTCACCTCCTACCGCAGAGATGGGAATCTACAATATACAGTATGTCAGGGAGGGCTCAGAGTCGATGGGCTTTAATTGCAATCAGAAGCTACGGCAGCTTTAACAGGAGAAGACAAACTAATCAGTGAAGTCACCTGGTTCAGTGTTTTTGTTGGAAAGAAAACCTCCGTGTTGCTGCTCAGACCAGGTGAACCATCCCAGCTCCCCGGGGCTGGTTCAGGTCGAACTATTGACGGAGAGCCGAGCTACAAATTAGACTTCACTTCCCATTTTACATCTGTGGTGTTATTCTATCATACTGTACCAGACATACGGTGTGTGGTAAAATTTTAGGGGTCTCATTTGAGAATAACACTCTGCAGCTAAATTAAGAGGAGAACAGAGTCATGGAGAATGACTGTAATCGCTGTATTTATGGCTGCTTTTTATTACAGAGTGTGTAAAAGAAAAGCGATCAAAACATTATGATCTCTTATTGCACATACAGCCTTTAAATTAAAACGTAATTTTGGCAATAAAGTAAATCCCAGGAGGTAAAAATCAATTATATCTTTCCATCATTTAATAATTTACAGTCTATAAAAGACATGATGTCCCACACTGAGCTTCTTATGAGTGTAACCTGTCACCAGCCTACGTCAATGAAGACGATCAAGTTTCAAGCGCAGTGTCTTCGAGGTAATATTGTCAGATCTAATTATGCAATTTAATTTCTTTACAGCTTTGTTTCATTCCTAATTAAAACGACTGTCATAAAATATTTCATTTTCAGGCAGTGGTGGAAGTGCTCAGATCCTTAACTTAAGTAAAAATGTGAAAAATATTCCAATATTAGTAAATGCAAAATATTATTATTATAAGTAAGAGTTCAACATTATAAAGTGTTTTCTGGAAAATGTACTTATAGTGGCAAAAGTACTTGGTACGTATGAGCAATATATTAACATTAATACATTACATTGTTGAAAACTATTACATAATACTGCAATCGGTCTGAACTAGGTAATTTTTGGTAATATACTGTATACACTACTATCATTAGATACTGTAAATGTAAAGCTGTGTGATATAAAATAGAATAAAAGTGCTTGAGGAAACGCCAACCACAGATTTCAGATGTTTTTTTGATGTTTCTGAGCTCATTTGATTGTGTGTGTGTGTGTGTGTGTGTGTGTGTAGTTTTTGAGTTTTGAGTTGTGAGTTGTGAAGACCAGCGCATCTATTATTCAGAGCGACTTCACACAAACAGAGAGAGAGACATCAGACTGGTCTGACCTGTAGGCAACAATCTCCATGTCTCTGGCCATCTTCTCACTGAGCAGCTCCTTGTAGTCTTCACACTGCTCCTTCATCTGCGCTTCCAGCTCAGCCTCCTGGTGCCGCATTTCATCTATAGCACACTGAATAACACACACACGCCGAGACACACACACATATACACACACACACACGGTGGATGAGATTAAATGACATTATTAGTCCAAACCACTGGTCCATTACAGCCTATGATTACATTAATCAGTCCACTCTCGTACCTCCAGCTCAGCAATCTCGTCCACGTGTGCAGCCGTCTTCAACTCAATCTCGTCCTCCAGCTCCTCATTACACTTCTCCAGCTCTGCAAGCTCCTTCTCCAGCTCGGAAATCTACAGAAACACACACACGCACGCACACACACACACAGCAGAGGTAAGTCTTTGAAAGCAGATCCACCTCTGTCTGAAACGGACTCACTAAGACATTTCTACTTAATTATCTTGTTAGTGAGGATGTAACAATGCCAGACTGTGAAATCACAACCCCTTCGTAGTAATTTTGAGTTTCAGAACAGCAGCCCTGGAGTTGGCAGACATTCAGGATCCTGCTCATAATAAGCGCTTGAACCTGGGCACTCGTGGGTTGATGATTGAAACCCCAACATCTGACATACAGTGTTTAACTTGTTGTGGTGTTAGGGAACATATTAGCAGCTGTTTACATGTCCAGCAGACACAGAGCAGTGCTCATCTCAGCCGTGTTTCAGGCCACCTGACAACCGTTAATTCCTCTGTTTACTCCTCATTCTCTTCTGTTTCATTCACTTCACCATTTCCTGAGAAACATATCTCGGCCAACTGCGAGATATTTGACTTTTTCCCAACTTCTGTTTGCCAACAGCTGCATAACTTATTCTGCTGGAGACAGGGACGGGTAGAGCAGGATTTGTGGGTTTGCAAACCCCAAAAACAACTAACTTTAAAGTCTGGTGATGATTATAAAGTAATTTTATCCATGTTTTATACACACAAAAGCAAAACATATTGAGCTCCTACTAAACCCCAAAGTCAAGTGTGCCAATTAGTCTGACCAACACAGATAAATCAGGATACTCAACTTGCACCACAAACTAACTGAGGAGCATCCCTCCCCTGGGTCTGAGGCGGTGGCATCCCGCCGTGAGTAATTACAGGAATCACAGAGATTCAACAATTAGCTGTCACCACCAGATGGAGATCCAGGCGGTCCTGCTCGTCACTCAGCGAGCCGGGGCCAGTTACTACTCGCAGGCTCGATGACGACTCCCTAACCTGGTCAAGTGGTTTACTCACACACACTCCTCTGTTTTTTTCTTCTTCCCTTGGCATGATAAGTGGAGGCTTGACCATGTGTGAGTGTGAGTAGGGGGAGTAGTGGCGTACAACCCCATCGGTGCCTGCTCCATTATATACATTTCTGCGTCAGGGCTGATTTCACTGCAGTCTGTTTGTTTGGCCATGTTGTGTCTCAGTGAGAAACCAGACCCGAGGCATCCATCACAGAGCGAGAGAGGAAACAGAGCAGATCAAGCCGTGCTGTCCATCCGTCAGGCTGGATTGAGCAGAGCTGGAGGCTCGTGAGCTGCATGTTGGAGCGAGGTGGTTAGATGATGTCGAGGTAGAGAGAGAGAGAGAGAGAGACAGAGCTCTGCTGTGGCTGCACGGGCTCTGTGTTTGTTTAAAGAGCTGGAGGTAGAGCCACAGCCACAGTAATGAGAACCAAACCGCCATGTTTGTTACAGATGTGGTTAGGTGTCAGCTGTGGTCTGACCGCTGATGGATGTAGGAGAGACGAATGAGAACGAAGAGGAGGTTGTTTCTGTTTGCTCTGATTGTCCTACTGTGATTTTTTTTTTTTTTTTTTTACCTGAGTCATAATTTCCTGGTGCTTTGCTTCGCTGCGTGTCTTTTGTTCAAAGCCCGGTTTTGCTGCCTGGATGAAAAATATCCGATGAAGTTTTATTTCCTCTCCTCCATTTGAAGAGGAAGTCTCCAGTCAGTGTGTGTGTGTGTGTGTGTGTGTGTGTGTGTGTGTGTGTGTGTGTGTGTGTGTGTGTGTGTGAAGTTTTAAGACGTTTATGATGCTGCAGCCGCTCTGAAAGACTGTACTTAATAACCGAGGACACAGAGGGCAATAAATCCCGTCTGAGCTGAAGTCGAGCCCTTCACATCTCCTGCTGAAAGTGTCCGCAGAGTAAACACTCTGGTCAGCAGGATCTCCCACACTGTTGCTCTGCTGTCACTCAGCCGCCCTCCACTCCCTCGGCCTACTGTGGGAAACCATTCATTTGCACCATTATGTCTGATTTAGGAGCTGATGGTGGACACAGAGCCAGTGGTGGGCTGCAGGACTCCCCTCTTTGCTTTGTCAGTAAAGAGGTGGGAGATGTATTATGGGAAGATCTGAATCAGTAGGTAGCAACCGGGGGGATTTAAATAATTTATGAATGTGGGACTATGGGGGTCAGTTCACACTCCAACATAGACACATAAACATACAGGATTTTCCTACTTGGCAGAAGTGGTTTTTGTAGATTTATACCTTCATCAGGTTTTTATTTAATGTAGATTTACATCTTAACAATCAAATTCTCATCTCTCTGAATAATCCTAAAAACATGTCTAACTTCTCAACAGTTTTCAAGGACACAGTTTGTCTTAAAGAAAGAGTTTGACTTTGACTTATTAGCTTTATTTGCTTTTCTTTTTTAGCCAAGAGCTAGATAAGATCATCAACGCCCGTCTGAATGGTAAATACATAAAGCTACTCCTAACAGCCAGATCACCAAACCTGTAGGACGGCTGAAGCTCAGTGTGCTAAACTAAGCTTGTCCACTGCAACGTGACGCCATCAATCTTCTCTTCTAGCTCATGGCAACAAAACAAATAAGAGCAATTCCAACATTTGACATTTGCTAATAATACTTGTACATACAGTACATCGTACATGTCACTTAGTTTTTGTTTTTTTCCCGCTCTCTTTCGACAGAATCATAATATCGAAGATGCGTGACTCATCTCAAAATCTTGGCAAATTAAAAAAAAGCCAAATGCCTCAATGTAAAGCACTTATTTTTGTGTAATTTGTGTGAAGTGCACTGTCCCTTTAAGTAACGATCAACTCACCTGCATCTTCATCTCACTGCTGTCTTTTGGAAACTCTTTGCCCTCCGGCCCTGCAGCTTCTCCCGCCTCCACTTGTTTCCCATCAGCAGCACTGAGGAGCAGAGCGGACGGGGCTGCACCAGCCTTGTACTGCAGAGACAGACGGAGAGGAAAAGTTTGAGGGGGATATGAAAACCTTTCAGTTTCAGTCTGCAAGAGACCACGGAGGAAAGAGCTCTCTCTCTCTCTCTCTCTGTGGGGCAGTTAAGTGCACTCTGACAGGGGGGGCAAAGAGCAATCAGAGTCTCTCATCCTGGCTGATGGTTAAACCTCTCCTTGGGTATTGCCACATTCCTGATTAGATGGAACAAGTGTAGTCGAAATGAGCAGCATGAGGGTGCACAGGTGTGTGGGAGTTAGCCCAGCAATCACCATTACTGTTCAAACCCAATAGCAATCATTTTAGCATCAAGACAATTGCGCCTCGTAATGGAGGCGAGGCACAGACAGGACGGTGTCCAGCTGGACCGAGAAGAGACAGAGTGGGAGTGAGACAGAGGGAGAGAGAGTAAATAGATGTGGTTCAGGGGAACGAGACACACACCTATGTATCTAGACAGACACACAAATGTATAAATACACCCCTCACACACACACTAGCGTCCACTCCACTGCAGCAGAGGAGCCTGGGAAGGCGGCCAGCAGTCTGATTACAGCCCTGACCTCTGGACCAGACAGACATCCTCACCCCAGAGGGGGAGTGACCCCAAGGAGCTATAGCTTGACCCCAACGCAGCACCTCTGTGCTCGTAACACACACACACACACACGCTCACATACAGGTAGAGGCACGCACACACATACAAAAAGCATTTTGTTGGAGTTCAGAACTGCAGCTCTGATTCTCAAGTTCTTCCCCGGTGTTGTGTTAAGAGGGGAAAGAAAACAAGTGGGAGTATCGTTGTGTGATTTGTGAAAGCTGAGATTTACATCTGGAGCTGAGCGGGACGTTTCAGAGGGAGAGCGAGGGTGATGTGGTGAAAACAGGAGGTCAAGTGGTCAGTAGGAGGATGAAGATGGCAGCTCCGGATAGTGTTTATCAAGAATTTAGATTTTCTTCATTTAGACAAAATGTAAAGAAAATATAAAGGCGTGAGTGACACACTGTGAAACTCTATGTTGCATTTTTGGCTTTCTTAATATGAACGCATTCATGTGTATGTGGACTTCTATTGTTGTAACTTAGAGGAGGTGGAGCAAAACATGTAGTCCTGTGGTTTTCAGTCCAGAGGCTGAGACCCTCGAAGGGGTCACAACATAAATCTACTTCGATGAATAGTAATAGAGAAAAGAAGAAAAAGAGAACTTCATTGACTCGTATTTAACTTTTGTTATGGTACCTCCTCATTTGGTGCAAATAACAACTCATAATGTGTGTTTTCATCCACCAGTTTTTATAAAATTGTAATTTGCATAAAATTGTAATTTGAAATAAACCTGAGTGGATTCGCGCCATATTTGAGTCAAAGTGTCGTGAGAAAATGCAACAAACTGCAAAGTAGTCCTGAAATAATAAATGATGCGTTTGATTTAAACATCTACTGGAAAGATCAGAGCTCAAATTAACACATGAAACAAAATGTTGCATCTCTGTATTGTTGTTTTTTACATTGTTTCCCACAGTCTGAGGTTTGACTGACACTTTTAATTTCATTGTGTCCTTCTGTTCAGCGATGATTTAATGGCACCTACGGGAAAAGTTAATACCAACATCTGTTGATCTTGTTGCACTCATTTCTGAATATTCACATAAAAGGAGTAGATCTGAATGCAGAATGTGAATTATTAGTCAACCATCTGTTTTTAATGTAAATTCTTAATGTGAAAAGTAGCTAGTATCCACAGCTGTCAGATAACAGATACAATATTTGCCTCTGAAATTTAGTGGAGTAGGTGTATAAAGTAGCACAAAATGGAAATACTCAAAGTACAAGTGCCTTAAAATTGTACTTAAGCAAATACTTAGTTTCCACTCTTGGTGTGTATGAGATTTGTCACTTGAGTTCACTCCTCGTGTGAGTGCATCTTTAGCCAGAAATAGGACTATGACTCCAAAAGTGTATCTGAAAAAGCATTAAGCACAAAAAGGTCTCCGATCCACGACATGTTTATGTGTCTGATGCTTCAGTGAGTCGTACCTGGAGGCTCTCAGCCAGCTGGCGGTAGTACTCCTTTACATCCAAGGCCGGAGTCATGTCAGGGCTGCTAAATCTAAGAGCAGCCATCGCTCCTGCAGTCGCCTCAGCTGGATCCAGCAGACTCTCCACCTCCTGCTCAAACACACAGTGGTGAAAACATAAAATGAAAATGAGTAAATCATTTTACTTGACTGAAATTTTAGATGCCTGTACTTCTGCGAGTATTTCTGCTTCTTGCTGTTGTTTTCTTCTTGAGTTAGTTGACAGCTGTCTCACAAAACACATGAAGACTTTATAAAATATGACGTCAGTACAGATAGGGCTTCAATATGAAGGTTGAAGCCCTATCTGTATCTAAACTCAGTCACTGTCACAAATGAAGTGGAGTAAAGATCACTGCATTTCCCCTTGAACTCAAGTGTAATAGAAGCATGAAATGGCATAAAATTTAAATACCCAAGTACAAGTACCTCAACTATAAAATACTTTGCTTATATCACTGCAAATGAAAACACAATGTACATGTTCTTGCATTTACACATACACCGAGGACCTCATCATGTATGTCTACAACTTCCAATATGCAGTGAAAAAAAACATCCATTCCCGACAAAAATGAACTGTTACAGAGCTGCGGTGGCAGTCGGAGGTATTTTTTTCCCTCCACCTATAGAACGACATGGCTGCGGATTTGTCAGGGGAATATGGGCTATCTGGAGGTGCTGATAATAACAACAGTTAATAAAACAAAGGGAACTTCTGTTTTCATTTGGTATTCAGCTGCATTTCCCGGACTGTGAGTTATCGAGCGTGTCCCTGAGGGAGTGTGTTAAACGCCGGGCGGCCTGGCTTTGCAGAGAAAAACACAGAGTGATGGAAATGCTCCAGCATCAGCTCCCTCTCTCTCTCTCTCTCTCTCTCTCTCTCTCTCTCTCTCTCTCTCTCTCTCCCCCTCTCTCTCTCTCTCTCTCTCTCTGCCTGCAGCCTCTAGATCTGATGCTGGGGCGCGTCTGTCATCTCCTGGTGATGTGGAGAACAAGGTAGAGAGCGCAGGGTGTGTGTGTGTGGATACGATATCGGCAGTGATGTGTGTTGTATATAGTTGCAAACATGTGCCTGTGTTAAAGGAGTAGTTCCACATATTGATTAAACCCTTATTTGCTTCCGTGCCAAGAGTTTGATGATGGTATTGATAAAACAAACCATTTCGTTGAGTATAAAGACTTGTGGAGACAGAAAGTGAAGCATAATCATGTTTTGTATCATTTGCATGAATTTAACCACTGGATTATTTGTCTGAATACAACCCAAAAAGCAAATCTTAAAGATGTTAGCTTTGAGCTAACTGGATACACCTGCCATGTGTGTGCCGGTGTGTGTGTGTTTGTGTCCGGTTCATCTTCAGTCTGAACTCTGAAGTTCTTTCTGCCATCAGCCTCCGCTTTCCTCTCATCTCTGTATGTTTCATAAAACAGATTCATAAAAACCTGGGAGAGATTAAAAGCTGAAACATTTTCCGCCTGTATGGATGCATTGATCTTGTGTCAACGGGTACGTTTCCATGACTATATCTATAATTCACTTTATATTCTGTCTGTATACTCAGTGAGGCTACAGCCCACAGATCTTAGCATAGCATTAAGACTGGAAAAATGGAGAAACACCTAGCCAATACAATTCAGCCACTAAAACTCTATTGTAATCACATTATCCATACAAAAACCAACGTTTAAAAATAACAACTTGTGGTTTTGTGAGTGGTTATGTGTTGGACTTTTTCTTGGCTGGACGCAGTAACTTCCAACAAAGACTTAGTCCAACACGTATCCCCTGCGGTTTCTGTATCAATTCAACAAATAAGACATACTGTGTTATTCTGTGAGCTTTGAATGCTTTGGACAGAGTCAGGCTAGCTGGTTTCTCCTGTTTCCAGTCTTGATGTTAAGCTACGCTAACTGGCTTTTTGGCTGTAGCTTGATATGTACAGAAAGTTTAAAAAAAAGAGACTCAATCAAAAATAAAAACATTCAAAAAGTCTTAATTCTGACTTGTTGCATGTTTACTAGATTGTATGTTTTGTAATGTAATCCTCTGTTGACATGTGTGTTTTGGACTACGACTCTCCAGCAAGGTGACTGGGGTCATCACAGTTGTGTTTGTCACCCCGGGTCTGGGCATTTCTCCAACACCTCTGCTTGACCTAAGTGTTACATTTAGAGTCAGTTTAAGGCCATAAACTGTTCCTGCTTCATCACACTGGGGCCATATATCTTCTCTCTCTCTCTCTCTCTCCCTCTCTCTCACCGTGTTGTGCTGGGCCTCCATGTTGGCCAGCTGCTCCTCGTAGATAGCCACTTGCTCCCTCAGCGCCAAACACTCTGCTGTCACAGCATCCACTTCCTGCAAAGAAAACCAAGTTAACAGAGAACAGGGCTGAAGGTAAAAGAAGTTCAACTTAATTTGCGGAGGTGTCTGAGAGGAGCCGTGTGCAGCTCGGAGAGTAAATCACACCACAGGTTGAAATAAAGTGGAAAAGGTCTTTGCTTCCCACCCCTGAACACCCCCCTTTTAAAAACTATCAGCACCAGCACATCCACCCTGTTTCACTGAGCAGCAAGTAGACGCCGCAATGCAGAGGAAGGGGGAGGAGGAGGAGGAGTAGGAGGAGGAGGAGGAGGAGGAGGAAGATGAGACGGAGGCTAAGTAGACACAAAAGCCCTGTCCACCAATCCATTCACCAGCAGGGGTTCTCAGCTCATCTACTCCTTTTTAAAAGAACCAGATAAATTGGCATTGGATGCAATTACTGTGGCTGCCGGCATTTACATGTGGACACACACAGGGAGGGTTTGGTGGCGAAGTTGTGGAGGGCGGCGGGGTCCCTGATGGACAGCAGTGGGCTCAAGTCTCTCCTGCTGCTGCTGCCTGTGTTCAAATATCATTCAGCAGCTGGAGAGAAACTCGTTGTAAATCACCTTTAGTAGCCCACAACTTTAAAGCACTGGCCACTTTGGGCCGGCAGAGCAAGCTGTTAAACATTAGCACAGTGTAAAGTGAGTTTGGCAAACAAACTGTTAAAGTTGACTATTTTTTTGCATTCCAGGGAGAAAAACTAGTATTGATTTTGAGTTGAGTCTGTCCACATATCAAATATAAATTCAATATTTACTCGCAGCTCTGTTTTGGTTTCTACCAATTCCTGAGGGATTTATTTGGCTCTTCGGCTGCTAACTGCTCCATGGTGAGAGTGGAGCTGCAGACCCAAACCAAACCAAACCAAACAATGAGCTGAAGGATCAGTTAAAGCTTCCCAGACAGAGCTGATGGGAGCTGCAGATTTCGATTATAATTCTCCGTGGTTTCATCACAGTGTGCAACTCTTTTCACCTCACACTTTGTTATTAAATCATTTTTACAAAAACACTGATTGGTGCAGCTTTAAGGTTCATCGGCTGTCCAAAATCCAGTGTCCATCTGTTTTTCAGTCTTGAGAGGTTGAAAAATCCATGATTTAGTCATGTTTTATAATTGTTCTTGATTTTCCGTCTTTGAGTGGCTGAAAAAGTATTTTGTATGTGGGCCTGTGAATATTCTCAATTGTCCAGGTCATAGTTATCTCAAGGAAATTTAAATCGAATGCAACTGGACTTGGTAATTTGTCTAGGAAGACGTTTCACCTCTCATCCAAGAGGCTTCATCAGTTCATGTACGCATCTGACCAGGCTAGGACTGGTCTTTGTATGTGTTTTAGGACTTTGTATGTGTTTTTTCACCTTCAACATCACTGCAATGACCTGCACTGGTCTCTTCATTCATCCACTCCCTTGTGTTTGTAATGTACTGTATTTATATTCTGGTGGAGACTGTTTAACTCACTTGACTTGTTCTGTGTTTCTGCCACAGACACCAACATCTGGCAATGTAAGAAAAATCACAGAGAGACGATGAAGAGGAATAAATTTGTGAGCCCTGAAACCGGAGCAGAATTGGCAGGAACGAGGCAACACAATAGCCAGTAGTAAACTTCAAACCAAACCAAACGTGCCTTGTTTCATTACTGTCAGTCTACCATTATGTTGAGAAGACTGCAGCTTAGTATTCGCTCCTCTCCTCCGCATCTCTGCCGCTCCTCTGCCTCCTGACTGATTCCCCACCAAGTGTTGTCACTGTGCAGCTGCTTCCAATTCACAACCAGAGGACGGAGCCAGCAGGAACATTACGGCACCGAATTACAGCCTGCATTACATCTGTAAGGGAGAAATTAAAGCCTCCCTCGCATCTGGTCCGACTGAGAGGAGATGGCCTCTGGCATGAGCGAGGGTGGGGAGGGGTTTTTTGAAAAAGTTGATGGCTCGGGTTGCAGTGGGCCACCAGCCCAGACTGTGACTGCTGGTGATCAACACCCATTGGGTAGCGCTACAGAGGAGCAGCTGTGCAGAGTTTCAGCTGATTCACCGGGTGGCCGAGGGCGGAGAAGGAGCAGGGAGACGTTTGACAACACTGCCACCTAGTGCTCAAAGTAGATTATCACAACGAATACCTGCTAGTGTACAGAAGTTATCATAGGTAATCAGATTTTTCATTGATTAATTTATTCATCTTGATTGCCAGTAATTATAATAACTTCATCTAACCCCAATCACATCTATTCTTAAACCATTTTGACCTTTATATATATAAACCTAATTGTAAAAATACTTGCACATAAACATTGCTGTTCTAACAGGCCAGTGATATGTCACCCGACTCATCTTGAGTTTTACCCATCATGAGCTTAGAAAGCAGAAACTGTGCTTTTTATTCTTTTTTGGTGCTGCGTTTCATTTCATTAATGTTCTTTGTTATACTGCTACTTTAACAGAATGACGAATAGTAACTAGTGTTTGACACAGTATGTGATATGTAAGTAAAAAACCCGTCACACTTTGTTACAATAAGCCATTAGCTTTATAAAACTCAAGATGTTGTTAACATTACGTGTTATCTTCTTGCCTTGGCTTCACCTAACTTTTCAGTCGTCTTCCAACATGATTGCTTCTGTAATTTGCGACTGTTACCTCAGCAACATCTTGTCGTTCTTGCTGGAGGAAGACCCTCTGCTGTGCGGCTGCCTCGTAGCTTTTCTTCAGATATTCAAGCTCCTTCTGCAGCTTCTCGGTGTCACGCAGAATCTCATCCTGCAGGGAGACGCAGTGAAGACGGTGATGGATCTTGACAAGGTTATAAATCAGGGGCCTGCTGCCTGTCAGTGTACAAGCTGAGGTAGAATGTGTGAGATGGATGAGATGTGCTGGGGAAAACTTAATTGAGGCAGAGAGAAACATGCAGCAGACACACCCATCAGCAGCAGCAGCAGCAGCAGCAGCAGCAGCAGCAGCCTACCCTCTCCTTGCGCAGTCTTTCCACCACTGCATCCAGGCTGTAGTCACGCTGAGCCACAGTGGAGGTGATGCTGGGGGAGGCTGGTTGACTGTTCAGCTGCTCCTCCAGTTCCACAATCTGACACTCAAGAGACTCATTCTCTCTCTCAAAACAACGAGCCTGTACAGGACACAGAGCGGTGGGGAGGGGGAAAAAGTCACATACAAAACGCCACGACACTGCAGAGGAGGAAGGGGAATAAATAAAAGTGCTGATGTGTCAGTAGCAGCACTGTTTGTCCTCACCAGTTCAATAAGCCTGATCAGGCGGTCGTTCAGGGCAGAGATGATGGTGCGGTCCTGGACAAACCGGCTCAGACCATCCTTGTTCAGAGACTTGGCCGCAACAAAGTCTAACTTGTCACAGTCACAGTCGTCGACGGCCGCACCCCTGATAGAAGAACACACACACATACACAAACACACACACACAGGACCAAAGGAGCTGCACTGAATATTTTGGTGGAGATTGTGTGACCCAGCTTCACACATGCCTCCGACCAGGACACACTCACACATTCATCAGAGGTGAACTAAAGCAAAAAGCATTTCTGCCCTGCCTACTAAATGGACACAATGGATCATGACATATTTTTCCATGAGCGCAAAAGGCATTTGTCATCACCGTCCAAACTGGGGTAACACTTTCCTTTAATCACACCTAGTTAGCATATATGATCACCATTTAACCATCTAGTACAAGGTTTTCAAAACATTAAGCTGCACCGTGTAGCTTACAAGTGTTTTTAATGTTTTGTATGATCACAGCTGTATTTAGAATGTTTTTTGTCCCTCAGCCACCATTAGTCAAGTACGAAAAGATGTTCCTACATATAATACTCAACATTTCCACCAGTTAACAACTACATTATAGCATTATGAAAATGTATCAAATTGCATGTGTTTATAAATGCTGCAATGGTTGCCTCAGTAGGGCCTAAAATGATGTAAATCCTACATCACACCTTGACAAACTTCACTTCTTTGGTAAAGAATATCTTATAATCTACATGTTTTACACTTAAATTGATCCTTAACTCATTAAAATCTCTAGTTATTCAAGTGTCATCATGTTAAGTCGCCCTGTAGAGCAGAGACTCAGACTGACCTGACTTTACCCCGGTACTGGTCGGCACACTGCTGCATACCCAGGCCCCCGTTTCGACTCCAGCTCTCTTCCTCAAACAGCTTGCGGTAAGAAGACACTCTGAGCATGGCCATGACTCCAAGACGGCTTCAGACTGGACGACACGACACGACACGACACGACACAAACAGGCAAACAGAGACAGCAAGAGCACGGTGGGAGTTTTATATCGACAGGGAATAAGAATGTAGCACCGAGGTGGAAGATCTCTCATCGACCACCGAGGAGACTAAGTATAGTGTGAACATCAGCCCATAACGATTTCACATGCACATGGGGAGCGAGCCCTGAAATCCATTGTACAGTCGTTGTTCATATAACGAGGAGGTCAACAAGATTCCCACAATTTTTTTTGTTGAACAGAAAACACAAATGAACTTTACACGTAGTTTTATTTCTGTTAAATAAATTAAAAGTACCAAAAAATCTGCAAAGTTGAAAACAGGGGCAACAAGTTGTTTTTCTTGCGTACCGTACTGTATAATGTACCTTAATTTCTCTGAACAGAAACAGACAAAAGAAGACGAAAAGCACAATGAATCCACACAAATACATCAGCTGGTACAGTGGCATAAGACAACACTTAAAATCAGAAGTTATTGATTATACTGATTTCTCTTTGACGTGATGAGGGAAGCATTTCTATAGACAAAGTGAATAACTAATCGTTGTTGTGCGATGGTTTTCCCACGTCTGAATTCCTTCGGCCCGAGCCTCATTTTGGCAAAGCTCATCTCAGTTTTAAGGCCAACAGGAAAATCCAGTTTTTCCAATGGCTATAAGGCAGAATAAACTATGCAAGACCAGAGCGACTCAGCCTGACAAGCTGATCCTTTTCAGTGCCATGATTGTCAGCGTTATCACATTACGTCATGAGCTCACACTGACTCCCAAGATAAAATATTTTCAGCATCCGAAAAGAAAATCTGTGAGCTCTGTCTGGCATCACTGCGTTGCACGAAATACTGAACAAAGTAAATTAAGGTCATAAATCTGAATATTTTTGACAAGTGGGAAAGCAAATGCTGACATCTATTGGGGAAAAAACAGTTAAAGAGGAAACGCTGTTTATTCTACACAGCATAGCAGTTCCTTATTTCAATAACCATGACATGTTTTGCAACAGTAACTACAGAAACAAAGAAATCCTCTGCGGCACAAATGGAAAAGGTGCACAAAGACAGGCTGTATCCTGCAGAGTAATGAGCCATTAAATCTAGCACTCAGAAAATGCTGCATCACTTAAAACAAGTATTACTCATTTGGATTTACTATGAGGAACACAAGGACTGCGTCTTGGCATCACAAAGGCGTAAAATGATGAATAATGAGCTTTCGAATGAGGCAGAACGGAGGAAAAACACATGTAAACGAACACAGACATTGTACAGTACCACCTTCATGACAAACGTGACACACTACAGATTTGCACCACCATACCGACAGTCAAATACCCATGAAACAATCACTGCAGTATTTACACCATTTAAGACACTGAGAACCGCAGAGGGCGACTCCTGACTCTACTCTGGTCGACCAGGAAGTTAGTGTGTTAACAGACTGGTTTTGTAACTTAAGAGGAACTGGCAAAACGAGATGTAAGGCTCACGGCTGAAGTGACACAAAAAAAAAAAAAACACGGCACACTCACAACAAAGAGCTGATGATAAAAACAAGTGCTGAATATTTCCAATGAAACGTCTTTAAAACAATGCAGAGCTGAAAACAATCCAAAAAACTGTTCAGATGGTGCAAATGTGAAAGAAAAAAATATATAAATAACAGTTAAAGTACAAAGGACAATAACAAATAATTCTCTCAGATATCTTAACATTGTCCCCTCAACTAAAATGCTGCAAAATTAATGATTGTCATGATTTATCTTAAGCTTTAACATTCTTAGTGACAGATTTCAGCAATTAACCCATTTCAAACTATTTAATTCTCTCAACAGTATACTTGCTTTCAGTCTACTTTTTTAAAACTTCAGGAGTTTCCTTTGATTTAGTGTGTCTTTTTCTTAGCATCTATGGATACATAGTGTTTTCACATTTCCACTCACTATTCAGGGGTTATTTTGGCATGAGCACCTACAATAAGAAAGCTGAGCTGAGGACGAGGACAACTCTAGTCTCGAGGCACAGGTCCTTTAGGTCATCAGAAAGTGCAAAGGCGTCGGTCCAAACCTCTGCCAAGTGCTCCCAAAGTCCAGTGAGCGGTCGTTCTGTGAATGAAGATATGACACTTGGCAAAATCACCACAGTTCTACTTGAAGTCTGCGCTACCTCTAACTCGAGAGTCTGTGAAAGGTAGAGTGAACAGTTGCATTGGTCTCCGGAAAGACGACAAAATACCAAGAGGATCGTGTCACACAGCGTCACACAGTGTCGTACGGGTCCAGGTCTTGTGCCAAAATGAAGCCAGGTTGGGAATAGATTCCAGACCCGACTGGTGCCGCGAGGGTCCTCCGACCTCGCTTACTCCTCGTCACCCGCCATGAGGAAACCCAGAATGAAGTCGATGGCTTTCTGACGCTCGTGCGCCGTCTGTCTGCCGACCAGGTTGGGAGGTGGTCGGACAAGGAGGCTGGCAAACAGGGTTGCTGAAATAAAAAGACGACGATTTATGTATGTTTGACTGTAAAAAGAAAACTTGAACAACACTAAGCTAAACACTATGCTGTCTATGTCGTACCTATGAGGCTGGCTGTTAGGTTGTTGTTGTGCGAGTGTTTGAGGAGCTCCTTCAGAAAGGCCATTAAGTAGCGAAACACGTTGCGGTGAGCCCTGGGCAACTGGGAGATCAACTGTAATACATCAAAATGCAGGTGGATTAGGTGAGTAGAAAAAATGGCAACCTTGCACAGTTGTCACATTCAACATAATTCAAACATTGCAGTGAGTAGTAAAGCAGTGGTGCACCTGTTTGCAGAGGCGGCTGTCATGAGCACAGTCTAGGCACCGTTGGTAGAGCTCATAACACACCACTGGCTCCGGCAAGGCCTCCAAGAAGATCAGCAGAGCCTCGGCTACAGAGTGGTTACAACCAGCTACGTGAGGAGTCAGGGAAGAATAAATGAAACATGGGGCTTGATGTGGGTCAGCTGATCAAAGTCTGTGTCTGTCTGTGTTGTATTTTAATACCTGCACATTGGAAAACATTGAATGAAACAACCATGTTCACCCTAGTTGGCATCACAGACGCACATGATCATTCATTCTTACTATTATGTCATGCAAACTCATCCCAACAGCCAAGATACAACACGGTTCAGGTGTTAACTGAGTATGTGTGAGTATTTATCCGTGTCTGTTGTTTCATCTCAAGTGACTGATGGGCTGGGTCTTGGAGAAATCTGGGCCAGAGTGAGTGGCTTTATAAATGAGGATACGGATGGTGTCTGGGATGCTGGTGTCCAGACAGTCGATGATGCTCTGCAGCTCCTCCTGCAGCCCTGGCGTCTGGAAGAGGTCCTCCTGAGAGACACAAAGACAAATATGGATCATTTAATGTAGTTCTGACACAAAGTGAGATGAGTTTTAGTGGCCGCACTGCAACTAGATGCAAAGTTAATGGAATAGTGATACATCAAATGCAAATTTTACCCACAGCAGCATGAAAATGTTATCAGGTTAAGCATTAGCGTTACACGTGCCTGTATCCTTATGTGTTTCATGAATGTACAGATACAAGAGGTGAACCTGAGAGTCACGAGTGGAAACTGATGCATCAGCTGTTTGATGCAAATCACAACAGGCTGCAAAAATGATCCAGCGGTCAAATGTGCATCTATGATGCAAAGCAAAACTCCCTCCACTTCTGTGTCTGAACATAACTGACGTGTTACAACATTGAGGGGCATGATACAGCATAACAAATCCTGATTTCATATCCACAGGATTGTTTGACTAAATCAAACTGTAAATATATATTTAGCTGTAAAACAATCACTCAGACAGAAATGTTTGAAAGATGGAGATCCATGTCAGTTGCTGCACAGTCAAATGAATCAGATGCATCTCACTTCATGAACAATGGTCTAGGCAGAAACTCCAGTACTTGTCCAGCCAAACAATGTCATAACGAGTCAGTTATCAACAAACATTGATGTTAATGCTCTGTTGCAGAACAAACAAACAAAAAAAACGACATCCCTGTCCGACACAGTTCATCGATTTTTCACACGTCAACAATTCTCAATTGTGTTATTAGCTGGTGGCTTCTCACCTGATCACAGGACTTAGTGAAGAGGTGGTTGACCAGAATCCACACCTCCTTGGGGATCTTCAGAGGTTTGTCCTCAGTACTTGAACTGTCCACCATCAGAAAGCTCATCTTTGACTTTTCCTGATGGGAGAAAAATGACTTTCTTAACACTGACAGGCTGCAGCAGAGACATTAAGATTATTTCCAGTAAATATAAATATAAGATTATTTCCAGTAAATATAAATATAAAACATGTCTCTATTTACTCATTAGAGGAAAAATGATCTGCACTCATGATGTTATTCCCCTTACTATGCGATTTATAGTGCTCTGATCAAGTGTAACGGAGACTACAGGGATGACTGCACATTACACATCTGATCAATTAGTGATGGAGCAGGATCAGCAGTCGGGTCTAGATTATCTCTGGGGTCTGGAAACTTGAAGCAGAGCCATTTTACTAAGAGCTGGATATCACATTCTTATTGTCTCTGCAAATGGATCCCCGAGACTCATGAGAGAGAGAGAGACATCCAAAAATAACCACAGCTATTGAGGCTGCACATGGAGGCAGCGTAGACTGGAGCAGGGGCTTTAATGGGAGATGATGCTAACATGCAGAACTAATGTGATATTCTTTAAAACGCTGTAACACACAAAGCTTTTCCTGTGGTCCTTGAGGATATTTTAACAGTGTGATGAATCTTCCAGAGGGGGCTCAAACCCCAAGAAAGCTGGGACATACAATGTATTAAATTGGAGCACTGTAAAGAAATGGGGACACATTTATATTCTGAATGGCTCTGTTTACTCATGCAGCTATTTTGTTTCAGTAACAACTTATCAAATGGAAGAAGAGGCTTGTCGCCGGGCTTCAAATGAGTGTCTGAGCTTAGCCGAACAGACTCTAATACTTCTTCTCATTAGCTTTAATCATGTGTATGAAGGACCAGTGCAATGAGGGTGACCTGCTGTGAAATGAGATTTAACGCGCGTGTGTGTGTGCGCATGTGTGTATGAGTGTCTTTCACTGAACTGGTGCACTCTGTTCTAAATGAGTGAGGGGAGATTTAATGGGTGACTGATCCACACACACACAGATTATAACTAAGCCGGCATGGTCTTGGTCTGTGAGAACCTGTGGGTTAACAGTGGCTGCTCTTGTCAGCTTTCTGAAATGTAGAGTGAGGATGCAAACAGCATAAAGTACCAGTGCTGCAGAGGACTGCATGTTAAAATAATAGCTTTTAGAAAATGAAATACAATCATTTCTGGCTTTGTAAGAATCAGATGAGAGGTTTGATACCATGTCTGTGTCTGTACGTCAATTATAGACCTAGGAGAGGTAAACAGTCAGCCTGACTAAGTTCAAAAATACACCAAATTTGTGAGAGCATATACCAATTAAAATCAAAAATATTATTTTGTGCATTCGTTCTGTTTGTCTACAGATTAAACAAACAACATATAACATGTTAATCAGCCGTCTAAAGACAGCGTTGCCTCCCCGTCATTCATATGAATGAGTCCTTTCTGTCTGTGTCCAACACAGGCAGCTCAAAGCCCAGTTATCGAGGTTACTACTTTGTAGTGAACACAATACTCTTGACAAAAGATAAAATAACTGCCACCATGACAACCGTCTGAGCCATAAACCCTGTATCAGAGCGCTATAACCCACTCCGCAGTGTTGTGCCACCTGATAGGCCTTCAGACTCATGGATCTGTTGCTTTAACTGGACTTCCTGAATGGGATCTGTCGTCTCACTGGTGTCTGAAGCAACTCAGCCCCTTTCACTGCTTTGCCATGCGGCTGTTTTTAGGCCCTCGGAGGCGTTGTGGGCATATGTGTGACACGTCTCCCACTGTTCTGCAACTGTTATGCAAATTTGGCTCAATCATCTTGCAGCTCTCTAGTATTTGAATATTTTAAGTTACACATTAATAGACATGGCATGCCTGATTCTTTTTATGGCATGAACAATAATTTATCATTGTTCATGCCATAAAGCCGATACTTGACCACAGAAGTCTATGGAAATATTGACTCTGTTTTCCCTGATACCTGATCAGTATCAGTGTTAATATTTTACCTTTTCCATGAAGCTGTCCTCCCCCTGAGCAAGAAGTCAGCCCACAACCACAGTGAAGAGTTGGAAAGGAATGATCAAGGCAACGAGAGGCGATGAATGGAAACAAAGAAGAAAGAATAAAAGTAGAAATAGAAATGCTATGTATAATTACAATCAAGAGAGTATAGAGATTATGGATTGTTTTTGCATAAATCATTTCACCAAATACACCAGGGCAGAAGGGAAATGAACAGTTTAGTAGAAATGAAGCAGTGCAGAATCATGGCAACACTTTACTCCAAAGAAAAATCAGATTAAGTCAAAAAATAGCACTGGAAGCAGACAGAGGTGATCGTGTTAAGACCAGAGAAGTCTATTTATAGGAAATGGACTAAAGTGGGTCTAACCTGAGTCAGTTTTCCCTGTTCTTTAGGAGCGCCCTTCCTATGTTTTTGCCACTTCCTTGTTCCCTTTGGCCCCTTGTGGCCAGAAATATACAGATTGAGACATCTTAGGTTCTCCAAATATAGGCTTTCTCTGTGACTGTTTATCCTAAGGGAGTGAACAAGTCCTCACGTGTCACCGCTCAGGTTTCAGGTGGTGAATAGCCACAGAGTGAGGAACAGCCATCGGATTTCAATCTGAGTTAAACGGCTCTGTACATAGGAAGGTTTGTGTGTCACAATCAGGGTTTCAACTAATCTGAGAAAAGATGCATTTGTTCACTAAACCAAATACTTAAAATCGGTCTGACTGTGTTTTTTGTGTGTTTCACGACCACTGGATTAGCTTTCCCTCACCAGATCGATGAGTTTTGTGATGGGTATCTCTCTGATGGGTTTCTTCATGCGGCACAGAGTCTCCAGCGAGGTGCCAAAGCAGCTGGGCATGTAGTTGCCAGAGATGGTAATGAAGTAGTCCTTGCCACGGTCCAGATGCAGCACCAGAATGTCCTCGATGGTGTCCTCTCCGGAGTTCAGCAGCGTGACCGAATCTTTACTGACATACACCTCCAGATAGATCTCCAGGGTCTCAGCTGTTGGAGAGGTTCACAGAGAAACTTTGTGAGAGGCATAATGAGAACATTGTCAGAGGAGCTGCCTCTGTACTGTTTATATATTTGAAGCCCTAATCATCCACTTTTCCCAGCTCGTTGCCTTGTTATATATTCACAAAGGGGGGCAGAGAACATGACAGGCTCACAAAATTAGCGCACACTTCTTGCACTAGCAGATTATACAAGAGTGACCCGCAAGTCTAGATCTTTGAAAATGTTCAAAATACTATTTCAATAGTAAACATATTGCAAATTCATAATGTTCCTTTAATATTTCATTATAACTAATAACTAAAATGTTACATTATTACACATCTAAAAATTGAGCCAGCCAAAAAAAAATAAGGGACTCATTAAGATAAAAGGACTTACTGGGCTCCAGGAATCCATCACTTGGCTCGGCACGCAGCCAAGCCTTGCAATACTGTGAGTCATTGAGTTTAGGGATGAAGGCAAAGTGACAGGGAACCTGCCCGTCATTTGTTATGAGGAAGCGCTGCTTCTGAAGCTGCCGGAATTTGACATTCTCAAATGCAAACTGAGGAACAAGGAAAAAGAAAAAATATGATTACATCCTACAAATTCTTAGAGAGGTCACAACAGAGTACTCTGATTTAGATTTTTATAGATTATTAGTATCAGGACTTCTTCTTACCTCCCTCCTGCTCAGAGTCACAGATGGAAGGAAATCATTCTCCATCCTGTCCATCGCTCGAACAATCTCCTCAAACACCTTTTTGTGCCGTGCCTCATTTACCACCTTCACCTGTTACACAAACACATTGATTGATTTGTATCCTTACAAGTATTTATTATAACAAGGTCTTCAAAATAAACACAACCTTGTTTATTTTAACCAAAGTTTCAGTTTGAGGCATTTTGTCCGACAGCATGGTATCTTACCCCTATAGTGAAAAGGGAGCTAACAGGCTTGTGATCACTTGTTTGCAGCTCCATGTGACTTCGGTATTTGAGTTGCTTGATATTGTTGCCCCTCCAAAGAATCCTGTCACACCAAGCAGGAACACGGCACTTCCCACTGCGGGAAACAGTTGCGATGTCAGTGGCCAAGTCAGGGGTCAGACATAGGACTCAGATGCAGTACTAGTATTGCTGACCGTTAGTGTAGCGATAAGACCGGAAAAGACTTGCTGACTCACAAAATTTAAATCAGGATTTCAAAGAAGAAAAAGTGAAACTGAGGACAAGTTGGCAAAAAACAGACCAAGGAAAAAGGATATTTTTTTTGTACCTCGAGTCCCAGCGATCCGTTTTGGGGTCGTACTTGTACGTGGGAATGAAGTTAATCTCTCCCTCCATGAAGTCTGTGAAGGCTCTCTTTGTCTGCCTCTGAATGTTCAGCTAAACATAAAAAGTGGCAACACTGTTAAGTATTGTCGCAAGAATCAACACTAAAGCCTCAACTATGTTCATGAGGAAATCATAACAAATTAAAGTACTCCTAAACATGTGTAAAGATGTTGTTTGCAAGACAGCAGCCCTTATAGGTCAGCTCACATTGGAAATTTCTAAACTTTGAACATAGTTACATGTGCAGTTATAATAAAGTCACAGCCTAACATACTTAACCAAGTCCAAATTAATTATCTTATGTAAAACGGACTCAATGTGTGTCAAATTATTGAAGTAACATTGTCAAAATGGCTAAAAATACAAACTGTAGATAATTATAGACACACGCTATAATAGTGGCAATTAATCTGTTCTTAAAAGTGCAGTCAAAAATCCTTTTCACCTTCAGCCACTTCCGCATGAGTGCACAACGAATAAAACAAAAACACACCGACCAGGAGGACAGACTCACCTGATCAACATCCTGAAGTTTCTTTAGTTCGTTCTGAGAGATGAGCTGTTTGACATCAGAAGCATCGTACATGAACAGACGATAATTTAAATCCCCGAGCCAGATCACGACACTGAAACACAGAGAGAGACGACAACAACAATAGTGAATACGATTCTGCTCATAAACAGTAATATCCTGTAGCCCCTGTTTGTAAAGCTGATTTATATAATAAGAACTTTTTTTAAACTGCTGGAAATGTGAGAAAATCTTGGTGTGAAGTGAACATATCAACAAAACAATCAAGCTGCAGCCAGGGGCGACTCAAACATAACTAATGAGTGTAAAGTCAGGCTTTGCACATGAATCCTGAGCCTTGTTCAAGAGTGACAGAGGAACTCACTCATGCTTGACGATACTGAGAGGGGGGTGCTCCAGTAAGTGGAAGGTCATGCGGGCGCATATGTCCTTATAGTCCTGGTTGCGACGCTCAAAGTCCTCCACGTGTGCTGCAAGATGTGAGTTTACGATGCAGAAACTAGTGTTGTGGAAAACAAATCTCACTGCCACGCCTCCTTTGTTCCCCTGCAAGAAAAAAAACCAAAAAAACAGAGTGACGTCCTGTTGCTGCTATGTTTTTACTATCTGACAGCTAAACAGCTTATCATTTCAATTTAGACAAATTCATCCAGTAATAAACATGTTTATGCAGCAAATTTTTGAAAGTATTTCTGAACACATTTTTGAACATGTCGCAACTCACTCGTCAGCTGCTGCACTCAAATTAAACAAACGTGACACACTTATCACATAGTTTTCTATCATGACATGTATTTTGTGTTTACAAACCATTTTCCCCATGATTCCCGTCCCCACGTGCTCGGCAGCCACTTCTTTAATGTGATTCTTGAGGCTCTTTTTGACAAAGACAACAAGCATCATCCCAACCAGTCGTATGATCCGAACCTGTGGCATGATAAAGAAAAAAAAATCAAGCTCGCGCCTATACCAGGTGTGTTCTGTCCCACAAGCATGCAAATTATTCTTTAATCGACACAACAAGTTCCAACTACCCACCCTCTTGTACTTGGCTTTTGTGTGCAGACTTCTCTCCACAGCTTCCACCCACAGCTGTTCTTTGGATGAGTCCATGTAGAAGAAAGCTTCAGTGCTCAGATCCAATTCTTGAAAACTGAAAGCATGATAGTCATCATACTGTTTGTTAACAAAGCAAGAAAAGACAACTTCATGGTCAGAAAAGTGCTGTGATTCATTCTTACTGACCCCAAAGCATAAAGATCAGGAGGTTCTGCGTCACAGCAGAGCCATGGCGCAAGGCTGCTGTCTGGAGACTGGCCGTTCACATTCCACGTACCTGTGAAAAACCTTTAGAAAACACACGCAGTGAGGGGTTAGCTGTGGTAGAAGCAGCAATCTGCAGCATTTTTTAATTAGATCACAATTAAATAAATACAAATATTTAAAAAATCGAGAACAAGTACTCTCACCTAAAGGTCTGGATGTCCACATACTCGTTCTCCTTCTTCCCCAGGCGGTGTTTGATCAGGTATTCTCTTTGGCCAGCCTGGCTGGAGAACATGGCCTGCCTCATGCTGTTGGTGGTGGGGCTTTCACACCAAGACGGTGGCCGATCCACACGGTCAAATCCAGACTTGTAAGTACTGGAATGGTAGAAATGTATATTATTTATCACCAGAAAAAATATGTATATCTCTTCTTATTTATTATTTTGTCTTAATCGTAATCTTAATCATACTCTATTACAAATACTGCTTTCTTTTTACTGCTATTACTACCTGCTATTGCTACCTGCTATATTATCTGTCCAACTACCTTGCTGTTGTCTGCTGCTGCAATCCTGTAAATTAATGATACCATAATAACAAGGTAAAAAACCTTCTCTCTTTTTTTAGGACATTTTCACAAAACTGTAAAACTACAATCTTTCAGTCCCTTATCTTTGTGAAAGCCACTTCTGCAGAAATCACAGCTTTGATTTTTCTCGTGTAAGTTTCTAAAGACTTTGCACACTTAGCAGCTCCTCTTCAGCATGATACTACAACCACTATGCTTCCTTTGGTATTAGACAGATGATGAACAGAGGGGGAGCTTAATAGTGCATATAGTGCTTGGAGTTCTGCCCAAAGGGTTTCAACTTCCTCTCATCAGACCATTTTCCCTCTCAGACTCCTCTGTCCAGGCCATCATACACTTTTTACTCAAAGTGGCTCCTGTGCAGCCACTCTAATTAATCAATCTTACTGATGAAATTCAACTAAAATGGTCATCTGCAGTAGTTTCTCCCATGTCTGAACAATACTTCTGTAGGTGTGACCGCTGGACTCTTGAGTCAACTCTGTTCCCTTGCATTTCAGTTGTTGAAATCACTGTGTTGTATGGTTAAGGAAATCATACAGGTCTACAGAGACTTCATTGGACTTTGTGGCAGGGTTATTTTCCTGACATGCGGTATGAATTTTGAAACCTAAACTATGTCCAAGCAACTGATTTTACCACAGGTAACTACTCTCAGGTTTGAGACACCTGATCACAATCTGAAGGGTCTGAACAATGTTGTAAATGAAAGATTTCTGTTTAATTCAAATTGAATAGATCTTCAATAAACTGAAACGGAGCAACTGCAAAAAGTGAAGGGGTCAAATTACTCTCTGAAGCTGCAATGCAAAACAAACTATTTAAACTGATACAAATATAGTTGCAATGACAGCTCAACTTACTCTGGTCTGCTGTTGGTGATTAAGGAGTTGCCTTTGGCCTGTGCAGAGCCAACCCTCTCACTAGCGACTGGTGTAGGAGGCAGAGGGTTGGTTGGAGTGTAGGAGGCTTTTCGAGGAGGTAGTGGGGGAACAGGAGGAGGCTCTCGAGACGCAACTATACGATTCTGGTGGTTCTTCTTTTCCTCCACTTTGAGAGCATGGTTGAAGTTGTCTTCAAAGCCAAAGTCAGAGGCAAGTGACTGCACTGGATCTTTAGGTGAGAGTGAATTAAAAACAGAGGATTCAATCTAACAGCAACAAATTAATTTATACTTTTAGGGCTGCATTTAGTCACCAACTTTTTTCAAGCATTTGATTTCTCTGAACATAAAGACAATTTGTACAACATTTTACCTGCGTTAGTCTTATTTGTTGATGTGATATTGTTGAGGCTGGGAGGCAGTGCACTGGCAGATTTGGATGGGTTAACTCCCTCAGAGCCCCCAGAGTTAACGGTCTTGTTGGCTCTTTGCGGTGGGATGGGGACTGGACCTCTTGGGGTAATGGGCTCCATCGCTTTGGGTTTTGTGACTTTGGATTCAACTGAGAAGATAAAGCAGCATTGTTAGAAGGAAGCAAACAAGGAACTACTAGACCTCAAGTCAACGTCACATTAGCAGTGGGAACACTTTCCGTGTATTATCTTAAGATGTACGACAGCTACGGCTTGCTCTAGAAAAACAAACAGAGCCTATATGAAGCCTATGTGAATTATGAAACCTTAGTTACTAACTTTACTTAGGCAGATTCACATCCTGTTGCAGCTGACCACTGTCAATGTAAATATGAGCTCAATGAGCCAACACCCACAAGAACTATGTCGTCATTAAAGGAAGTAGAAACCTGCTCGTAACAAGACGGAGGAGGACTGCAGTGTAGTGTGACTGAATACCACAACGTTGCTATTATTAAGACGAGAACAAAAAGGCAAATGATAGTTACAATGAAAACAGGTGAACAAGTCCTCAGTGTAGAAATGATTACAACTCTGTGACTTGGAATGTCTTTTGTTTTGCTGAACATAAAGGAGCCTGAATGCATAATAGTAGCTTGCCATCAGGAATGCTAGTTTAAAAATATGTTGCACAGCATACCATTCAATAAGGCATTAATTGGTATCCGTCTTTGGATACTACATAATGATTTTTTAAATTATTTTTCAGCCTGGTACAGAAGTTAATTTTTCTATGCAAATGTTTTTAACCTCAAAAGGTCAATATCCTAATACAGACTTAGGTCAAATGTGTCTTAAAAAAAGACGAGGTAGTGCAGCATACATCAAAAATGCCTGCCTTTGGCCAATGTATCATGTTTCTTTCCTCAACTAATTCAACATGCTGTCATAATGTTTAGGTATGAAAAGCACAGTGATGTGAGCTTTACTCTCTCCTGATTGCCCTCGGAAGTAGGCTGACACATCTAAAGGAAGATCTAATTTCAAAAATGAATCTGTCCACTAATGTGGCAGGAATACACAGGGAATCAGTGAGTAGCGTTATCCACTCTCTGTAAATAAATATTGAATGAGTGATTAAATAATTAATCACTGCTTTGGTCGATTGAAAGACAGGGAGTCTTACCTTGCTGCTGAGCACTCTTCACCTGGGCAAAGAAAGTCTGAGACCGATCGTCATCCTGCAGTTCCAACAGCAGCTCTGGGACTTTTTCACCTTTAATCCGTATCCTGACGAAGGCTTAAGAGGAGGCACAGGAAACACACATTTCTTGGGCACCTTCTGACTTCGCAAACATATTAGAAATGCAGACTGTCTCGAACACAAAGCAAAGTGATTTAACAATGAACCAATTCAGCATTCTTTCAGAGGGCCCTGGTAACTCAGGACCCATGTCTGCTACTAAATAAAGACATTTAGCTGAAGGCATGCTCTAAAAATGTAGTATAGCTGAATAGGGGCTGTCTTGCGGTAAATGCCATGTTCTCTCTCATTGCCCCAACAGAGAAGACATCTATTTTTTCTGAATTGCTTGAAAAACCAAAGTAGAATTTGTTTGAAACAAAGCTGAGAGAGGAACTTTTCACATGAAGAGAGGAATAAAGTACTTACAATCTACTGAGAAGTCAATAAGAAGAGCTTCTTCGGCTTCTGGAACGAAAGAGGAACAGGAGCTTAATACGTGCCAATGCAATGTGAAGGGCTGTGTAAGCTGTGTAAACCACAGTGGTGTTATAGCCTAATTCATCTCAACAGGCTATATAGGCGTCATGTGTTGGCTTTTAAATTTTGCCTTCAGTAAAAAGAGGGATGTCTCAACTTCAACTTTTTACGTGACTGTGCAACAACCCTGAGAAAACACTGACACTCCTATACACAGGAGAATGTGCAGTCAAATAGACTACTGGGCAGGAGGCACAGACATTTTAGTCTGTGGCAATTGGCTGCTTTTAGATATGATGAATATTTGATAATATTAAGCATATATAAAACATAATACTTTGATTTTGAAAATGAAAACAAAAATAAAAGGCCACATACCTCGTACAATTTCAAAATTACCATTGATGGGTATTGACAGCTGAGCCACTGGACGAGACACAACAGCGTCAGGCGTGGCCAAAACACCCAATCTGGATGAGAACAGTATAGACTCTTACTTAAAACTTAAAGTCACGTCTGTGATGTTGCAATATCACGTAAAACTGGAAAGAAAACCATCTAAACACACAACGACAGAGACAAGCAACAGCAATTTCCAATTTCCTTTTTTCTCATTCCCGCCATTCTCTTGCAGTTAAAACTGTGTTTCATGCACAGCATTCAGAATGAAAATATTAGAAAAACTGAACATTTGAGATGCAATATGGGTGCGTCATTAGGATTACATGGTAATAATCAAGTGATTAAAAAAGTGAATTTAAGTTTTCCTAAGGCTTGCACATGCATACATGCAAAAGTCTCCTTTAGTCAAATTAGAAGTTTGGTTACTTTACAGCGGCACAAAATGAGATAAGCGCAGCTCTGTTTCAGTCAGGTTTTGTTGACATAGGTCCACTGCAAGAACCTGGAGCAAACTGAGTAGAGTTCAGGCTCTGGGTCATTATATAGTTGATATATAACTAGCTTCAAATCTGTGATGTGGTTTGATCTCAGCAAGGTCATATTTCACTCTGACAATGGCTGAATAACAGCCAGGGTCAAAGTAACATGCTGGGCACTGCCCACATTTCCTGTCCACTGCGCAGTAAGTCTGATTCCTGTTGAGAGGGAAATGATTCAGCCCTGCTGCACTTAACAATGTGTCAGAGAGACTTACAGTTACCTAGAGTCAGCAAGGGCTCTTCTGATGTGGTAAACTACATGACGACCCACAGCAGAGTACATCCCTTCCACATGGCAGTGGATGAAATTAATTAAATTCAAAACATGGTGGAACACATGACGTCCACATTTAATCAAGACTCTGTGGCGTGCTGCTGCAACCTGATGTTTATTTTTGATCATTTACAGCTTCCATAATCTGTCCTCTTTGAACCTCTGTAAGCCGCCTCACGCCGCTAGCAGCACTGCAACTAGAAAGTCTGCACAGGTACAAAGTGTACAAACAGATTAGTCTCGAAAATCATAACAACTGCCAACACAATGAAACAAAGCGCAAGAAGTACATCCTCACAAACAATGACTGATCTTAAATTAATAACAAAGCTGGAAAAAATATGTTTGTCAGTTTCTGAAAAAGCTAAGTATTTACTACAGGGCTGATTTAAATGTCTTGTGCCATACAATTCAGTCGATTTATGTTATATTGAATGACATACATTATAGATATGTAATAAAAATAATAATATCTGCTGAGCACCAGCTGAAACCCCAACAGCACCTTGGCTCCATGGCTCTTGACTATTTTCCTCGTCAGGACTGCTCCTGAGTGTGTGTATGGTTTTAACACAGTTAGCTAAGCACGTAGCTTGTGTGCCCATGTGAGTCTCATTACAGCCCAGGACGAGGTGGAGGAATTCTGGATAATGGGTAGTGAGCTGGCTACTGGTGGGACTAATTGCTTTCCGCCTCGCGCTAATGCACAACCACAACCTGCTACAAATACAACCAAAACTGATGATTAGACACCCCCCACCACCACCACCAACCACGACATCCTCTTTCAAAAGATACAAAAATGCAAGAGCTTTTAAGAGAACGAACAGCGTCAGGTTTGGCACATGTGACTGATGGATAAAATCTGATTGGGACGTAGGGGTGGTGTGTATGTTGAGAGACTCCTTCCCATCAGCTGAAAGACCTGGGGTGATATTCTGTGAATAACACTGAACCAATCACCACAGCGTTATGGTCTGCACTGTCCCCTAGCTGACCATCTGACCTCTGACGAAGAGGTTAATAATGAAGATTCAATTATTCCTGCAGCAACAAATATCTTTCAATTAAGCCTCTAGACACCTGACACAATTTTCTATGATGTAACTTTTGTTTCACATGCACAGGTGCTGTGTTTGGCCACATACTTTCCTTTTGATGTGGGAAAAAATTTTAATGTTTCAGTTCTGGTATTTTTCTATTCACCAACACCTTACCATATGATTTAGCCATGACAACTGCCTCCAAAAGTTTCTACCAGCCCTGGAGCTCCATAATCAAAAGGTACAATCTAAATCAGATTGTGTAAGCGATTCCTCGTAAGCATACTTATATACACACTTGAAACTGGAACGATACAAGCTCTTTTGCACGCCACTCATACGATATTAGGTGTATGTCATTTGAAGACTGCTAAAAATATAAAGTAGTTCCAAAATAACGAGAGCCGGCCTGACACCTCAGATTTAACAGAGCCACCAGCTGTCTTTAAACACACACAGAGCTGTCAGGAATGTGGATTTCCCTTAACATAAAACAGAAGCAACAGAACTGACATCTTACTAGGTTTACCCCAAAAATACATAAATGATCAGTCACCAGATTCTGATACTTACACAAACTCTCCACTGCGCTCAATTAGTGTAAGTAGTCTGGGCTCCTTCTGGCCAGCCCTCAGCTCCTGACCTCTCACAGTGTGAACAGCACAATCAAGGAATTATTGTGAATGAGAATGAGAAAGACGCGTGTACACGTCACAATATGTTTTTTTATCTCCACCATTATCTGCAAACAGACGCCTCCCTGTTATCTTGAGTTAGTAAAGTGTGCAGTTAGTCAGAGGAAAGATGGTGATCTGTGTTAGAAGAAGCCATGCTAATTTAAAAAAAAAAAAAAAAACAATAAGGAGGCAAATCAATGCGACAAACATGACACAGGAGAGAAAGTTAAATAAATAATGGCTGACATTATTCTGAACAGGTATACCGTTAAGTGTGTTTAATTAGAAGAGACTGTGCCTTAGTGGGGTGGTTAATAGAGGGTGAGCTGAATCAAACAATTACTGTGACCATATGACTATTAGGTTGTTAAATCTACATAATCTTTGGTGTTAGCTTCGGAAAAACAGTAAACGTTTACGTCTCTTGTACCTATGTAAATGATTTCAAGTTAGCCGAGTTGCTAACGTTAACTGAACGGTTAACGTTAACTGAAGGCTAACGTAACTTCACGTTAGCCAACAGGCTAAAGCAAACTGAAAAGACACAGGAGGAGGAAAAAAAAGGGGTGTAACTTAATTCAAAAAAGGATATTGCCAAGCACTCTTCCTTGCAAATTCCCAAAGATGTATCCATTCTTACCGACTTTAAATAAATAGCAGTTTATCAGTAGCTACAGAGACTTTCGAGTCGGTTCGGTGGTCCAGTCGTTACGGACAGGGAAAGTTAAATCCCCACCCGGCGCAGCGGCCTTTCCGGTGTCACAGCTGTGGAGCAGTTGGTTGCTAATGCTCGTTAGCTCGTTAGCCAGCTGTTGTTGCTGCTGCTGCTGGGTGGGTTGGTGGGTGTTGTTGTTGGGTCACAATATTCACCAGAGCCGACAAGTCGAAATATCCCGGTTAGTGTACGACGGCGGCGGCGGTGCCATACCGACAGACAGAAAGCTTCAAATATCCGACTTCTACGGCGGTGTCAGGAAACAGGCTGAGAGTCGGGACTACACTACATAGCTCTGGGAGTTTACAGCGGATTCAGCAGCAGCGCCGCCGGAGAGGGAGACTGTTTGGTATGTGGACGGCCCACTTCTCCCCTCCCTCCCTCCCTCTTTCTCTCCACACGGAGCGGAGCTATCATCATCATCCGCCTGCTCGGCTTCGTCGTCGTCATTTTCTACTGGCGCTCTCAGGGAGGATGACGACGCCACCTTCTGCCTCGGCGTGTGGACCGCAGACACCGGCCGCAGCTTCCCGGGCAGCCCCCCTGTCAGCCCCCACACACCTGCACCAGCCTGTGTGCTGTGGTAACTTTCACAAAACCACTTTCAGATCAAACCTAAATATAGTTCTGTATTTCAGAAACATAGTCTATAATTATGACAATTAGGATAATTAAAAGGCAGACAAAGAATGGGAGGAAGTATGCCTACTAAAATACATTTAAATATGGCTACACAAACCATTAAGCACATAAGACAGCATTTACGGTAGGCTACATAAAAAAGGGTAAAGCTAACATGCCAGTGCTCAAGGGTTTCTCACCTGCTTTGCTGCCTTTAAAGGCACTTTTATTAATGCCATGCTGTCCTTGCTTAAAAAGTAACTTTGAAATAGCCAAAATATTTAGATTCTTGTTGTAAAAGTACAAATACACACTAATAACAAAAGCCATTCAATAAATATCAAGAATAAGGAGATTAAAGATTAAGAATCTAATCTAATCTAATGTAGTCCGGATTAAAGTGATTATTCTTCCTAAGAAATGCATTGCTGCCCAACCTCAAGCCATCAGAAGTGCCACATTTGTAAACCTTAATAATCTGTAATTTTTACATTTTAAAAACAATGATTAAAATAATTAATGCAATCATTTCAGCTGTACTTATTTACTCCCTTTTACCTAAGTGAAAGTACTAATACCAAAATGTATGCATTTAGAAAATCAAACTAGCCTATTTACTTTAAATATTGTGTAATGTTGTAATACATTTTAAAATTAGATATAATTTTTACACCCACAGTACACAATAAGCTATAACAGTGAGTCATAACATGCAGTGTCATGGATAACCCTTGAATACACCTGTAAAACCATTTTAAGTGCTCTATATTTAACGCTGTAGCAGGCATCTGACAGATAGTACTGATGAAGTGTTGCCCAGCCCAGCTGACTCTGATTGTGGTGCCCAGGGCTGGACAACTACACATTAAACAGAGGCATTGTTTGTTGCAGTCACACCCCACTGACATATTTTTTATTGGTAATTGTGACTCATACTGCATTTAACTGTACACTCAAAAGCCACTTTATTAAACCTGTACAATAAAATTGTAATACAATATAGCAGCTCAGTTATAACACCTTTCTTTACAAAACAAATGATGTTCAGTTGTGGCAACACTGTTAGATGTGTTTGGGTGCAGGCCATGAAAACACCACTATCAAATATGAGCTAAGTCTGCTAAGACAATGTTACTTTATAAATTTTATATGGCATGTGAAGAAGAAATGGTCTGATGTCAATTCAAATAATGACCAACTCTCCATATGTTAGGACTTCATGTATTAGACTGATAATCTTTATATTATGATTGACACTGTATTAATTCAAAAGTAAAACAACTGGTTATTTAAGTAAAATAATGCTGGTTAACAACTTAAATTTTAATTTAGCAGGATATGCTGTAAAAGCAACTTCACCACATGACTTCTGTCAGTTGTTGTAGCTTTTAATCTTGTGAATGGCGTAAGGGCTTGAGTCTTGATGTGGCCAAATGTCTCCATTGGGCAGGTCCCTGGCCTGCTCCACTCCACGATCAACCATCTCTACTGTCAGCGTGGATGGACCAAACATGTCCGTTGTGCGGTAGGATTGTGTGAGCCGACAGAACGACGATGTGTCTGAGATCTCCTCATCGTAGAGGTCTTCAATCAGCTCCTTTCGCTGTTTGCGAGATTCTTTGAGCTCATACTTCAGGTCAGAAACCAAATCTTTAACATCTTTCACTACTGTAGAGCGAATGCCAAATAAACAAAGTAGGAAAACCAGACCAGCACAGATACCAGAGACAAAGTACAGAGCCACTTTCTCTGGTAGACCTGCAGGAGACACAAGAGAGGATCATGGGTCACACTAGTTTAAGGTATGTTGGCATTAGACACAGCAAATCAGCACACTTGTTATTACTGCACCTTTTTAACTGAAAGACCATACAGGTGTTTTTGTGTATGTTACCCATACACATTACATATCCTATACTTTGTATCAAGTATGTTTCAAACCAAAGGAATTTGCTTGCTATTGAGTTTATTTGTTTGTATTATGTGAAAATCAACTTGCAAAAGCTTCAACTCAAGATAGGAAATAGTTCATAGGGAGCATTTAGTAGTTCTAATACTGAAAGGTGGTCAGTGTGTTCATGTGCTGTGCTTTACAGCCATGTAACAAAAGTTATATGAGATTATATGAGACATTAATAATCTTCTCTATAAGGGTCCATATTTGCACATTGTGTTGTGGAAATAATAAATAATAAATAAATAATTTATTTGAAAGATATTGTAAAAATGCAGTAAATATAATAATAATATAAGAAGATGATTAAATTCGTCCTATGAACATTTACACATCTTAAGGAAATTGCAAGCTTGTACTATTTGATATCATTACTAGATAATGATAAAAACGTACCGTACTTGTCAAACTTAAAAACTGTAGCATACTTAAGAGAATGGATGATAGAACGATGAATGATGAGGTATTTAAATGCAAAATAATGTGTATGAACATCTGTATGGGCCTTTAGAATATGATCTACAACAGTGAAGTGTACATGTCGCCCCAGCCTGAGGTCCACAGGCATCAGTGCACATACCCAACATTTTTTCAAAGATCTCCAGAGAGTTGGTTAAAAGCACATTTTGAGGCCTGTAGATGGGGCCAGTGTACCATCCACCTGCAGGTGAGAGGGGTCTGGGCTCAGACACCAGTCAATCTCTGCTGCTTGTTACAAAAGCCTGTGAATGTTAAGTCTTCCCTTAATTCTCACCATGAGTGTAGTCTGAAATCAGGAAAGGATCGGTCGACCCTCGACCCACATCTTCCAGAAGATACCGGGGAACTAAAAAGGGAAATGAGAGATTATTTTACATAACTCAGCAAACCATATCGCTTCGGTCACAAGCAGCAACATCCTCTGTCTCTCACCACAAGTGAAGGACACCCGCAGGTGTTTCCTGGTGCCGGGAAAACAGGGGTCCCCAAAGGTTTGCGTATCGGCCAGGAGTGAACAGTTCGATCTGCCGTGACACCTGCGCGACACTTTCCTCAGGGCCGTAGATGACAGACACTCTGTAATAAATTCAGATGAATGAGCTGCAGAAATAAGTTCAAGATTGAACATTTAAAAGCACAACAACAACAAGTTTTTACAGTTTTACTAAAAGTAGTCACCAGGGAATTGATTTGAATAATTTAACATATGTTTTATTAATGCATCCAATGGTGAACACACAGAAATAATTTATTACTCCACAATGTCAATACAACTGATATATATTCCACTATTTGGCCACTAGATGGTTTCAAACCCATGTCAGTTCGTGATCCAGGTTCCTGCGAACAGTGGGGACTGCCGTGCAGGAGGTGTCCAAACGTGGCCGAGTAGATGGCGAGGACAGTCTCATTTTTACACATCAGCCTCAGGCGCTCGTTCTCACACACCAGTCTTGTGCGGTGGTGCTCTGAAGAACAGGTAGTATGAATTTAGGAGTGAACATATAAAAAGTATTAGAATAAACTTCAGATGAACTTTGCAATATAATTTTTGTCCACTACAAAATGATCTTTGAAGGCCAGTGTGAATTGAAGGAATCAAAAATAATAATTCATTGTAGATAAATACACATGACTATTGCTTTAAAACATAAATGTTTTATAACCCTTCCCTTGAATTGTGATTGATGGCCAATCTTGTGGATATTTGAAGTCACTGTGATCTGATTTTTATAATTTACTAAAACAGTCAGTGTCAGCGTCGCTGGGGAAAGGGAAGTCTGGGGCTTTCCGGTGGGTCTGCTGCCCCTGTGACCTGACCTCAGTGAAGCAGTTGAAAATAGATGGAAGGAGTCAGTCAGTCAGTCAGTGGATGTCTGAAAAAAATATGGCAATTTCCAAAAAACATAATTATTTTTGACCAAATGATAGTAAATCAAGGATCTACTTTATCTACTTATCTCCTTTGCTGCATGTCAGTCCCCCTCTCTCTGCCCCCCCCCCATTTCCTGTCTCTTTCAACCATCGTATCAATTATGACTTTGACTTTATTATTGTCATTGCACAAGTACAACAAAATTAGTCGCAATCCCATAACAGGAACAAATAATAAATTAAAAACATTATCGCATGCGCATACACACAACATACGGTACATATTCAACATTTAAATCGACACATTCAGGGCAGCAATGACTCTTGGGTAATATTAAAGGCAAAAAGCCTTACTTTTAAATATACTTGAAAAATATACTATGTATATATAAATTACACAATTTTCATTAGGGAGTGTTTTTTTGATTAATGAGATGAGCACCAAGTCCTACATAAACATTCAAAGCACACGGTTTTATTTGACTCATGTTATTAATTATGCAGCATAAATAAAAGCCAAACATTATATAAATGTGTATAGGAGCTCAGTGGCCTACCTGGCCTGCACTTGTAGGAAACCAGGAGGTACTTGGTGGTGAGTGGACACGGGTCCTGTCCAAACACTTGACTGAGGACGGGGATGTAACAGGAGCGCCGGTCCTGACATTCAGATATCACTTTCTGCAAAGGCAGGAAATCACATTGACTAACTGTCATCTGTGGGAGTTCACATTCATCTCTCTCTCTGTGGCTTCGTTTTACCTCAACAGCGACTGATGAGGTGCATGTTGTGTCCTCCTCCACAGTTGTGTTGGTGTTTGCAGAGGGGCACAGATGCTGATTAGGAACACGTCGTCCGTAGAAAGCTGATAGGACCGCCACAGACGTCCTGGAGGGACACTCGATGATGAGCGTGTCCCCCTCACATGCATGAGCCGTGTGGTTCTTCAAAATACTATGAAGATACACTAAAAGAGAACAAAACATCATGCCATGTTCGCCTAACATATACAGGTGAGTCAACAGTCAACAGTGCAACTTACATCACATTAGCAGGCATAGTCTATAGTATGAAGCTGATATCTAATCTCAAACACAGTGGCTCAATGCGTCACCATGCATCACTCGCCTATATTATTATCAGCAATACTACAATTGTTCTAGATTTGATTTATCACTAACATGGCCATTATTTTCCCATGTAAATAAAGTATAGATGGTGGTTGTAATTACCAAGTAATTCATATTTTATAAGTCCTCCATTGTTTGTTATTCACAAGTCAGAAGTGCAACGTGCTTTTTTTAGCCCTCGGAGCCAAGTCCTGACTGTCGCCTGGGTGGTGTCTCAGTCACTGGGTGTAGACAGTATTTGGACTATGACCACACATACAAACATCTGTGACAATGAAATATGGACACTGAAGTAAGTCTCCCCTCCCATGAGTGCTTCCTGTGCTTGCCCCCTGTGTGTCATGCATGAGTGTGGGTGGGATGAGGGTGTGCGTGGCAGTTTGAAGCCTCAGAGAGCAAAGGCGAGGCAGTACCAGTCGCTCACGCACAATGAGGCTCCTCAGAGCCTGCAGCCTCACAAAAACATGGAGATAGCTGCCAGGGTCAGATAGAGAGATAAACTCCAATGCTCATCATCACAGGGTCTGAGACAAAAGCTACCTTTGGCTTTGTCTGAATATATCATTGTTAAGATAATGTTATCAGTCACACTTTCCACAACACCACAATAACAAAATAGTTTAATATATAAACCCAAGTAGGTTATTTATCACTGTGGGAGAATCCTGTTCTGTGCAGATCTAAGTTCAGGACCTGCTGAGCAGCCTCTTCAACCTGACTCTGGTCTCTCAGCATGAACTGCGCCAGCTGTTTGGAAAGCAGGATGTGCAGGATGTGCAGATAAATTAGGGAGTGTTAAATGTCTCCATGAATCCTCCAACATAAGTGAAAGTGAACTGGTCAGCAGTTTGACTTTGTCCAACAGAAACAAGTTACTGATGTCAAAAACAAATCACTTACAAGAGAAGTCAGGAGCCGAATATGCCGTGTGTATCTTCAGAGCCAGAAGGACGGGCAGCAAACAGAAAGAGCAGCTGAAAGTCCATGGTACTGTCATTGTGCATATCCTGCCTGACAGACCCCGGGGTTTTGTTGTAATGAGTTGTTGTGCAATTGACTGCCTGGGAGAGGGAGAGCGGTCAGTAGGTCAATGGTGCTATTGTGTTTACACGAAACAGCCAACCCCCTTTAACAATAAAAATTAAAATAAAATGAAATAAAAAATACAGTTAAGTTAAGTGAACAGAACTGGTTTGGCTGATCATGTTGTCATCTCATCTGTCATCTTCAGATGCTATCTAGATTTAATGTGTAACCTATCAAAATGAAAATTATGTAACACATGATTCACATGAAAAATTATGGATATCAAGGCACTATATTACAACAGAGTATTACGGCCACATTGAGAAAAACATTTTTTTCACAGATTTCAAGAATAAAGTCGTAAATTTACAATGTCATATTATTACGAGAATTAAGTCGTAAATTTACGAGAATAAAGTCGTAAATTTACAATGTCATATTATTACGAGAATTAAGTCGTAAATTTACGAGAATAAAGTTGTAAATTAACGAGAATGAAATCGCTAATTTACGAGAATAAAGTCATAATATTATGGGAATAAAGTTGTAAAAAACTGTAGCCTACTTATTGTTAAGAGCTGAGTTCTAACTACTGGGTAAGAGTAGATATTGCTGTTCACTGTGAGAATTGATTATGTTGCTTATCTGCTTTTTTATTTAGGCTATAACAGAGTTGATTATTGATTGATTGATTACAATCTTAATAGACAGCGGAAAATGAAAAGGTTGTAGGCATAGGCATTAATGCTGCCAATAAAAGCAAGATGACTGGAAACAGTGTGTTAAAATATCGAAGAGAATGATCAGTGGCAGCCTTCATTTTTGTTACTTTTGGGCAGCCCCCCCCAAATTCACTGTTGTTACCCTCTGTGCCCCCCACCAGAAAATACTCTGGACCCACCGCTGCTTCTCAACCATAGTAGCCTACTACCAGTACCACGAATCCTACGCTGGGGCTTGGCACATCAGCACCACATCATCATCAGTATCAGGACTTTGAAAAGAATATGCAAGAAAATGCCCCAGTGTAGGATTTGTGGTACTAGTACTATGGTTAAGAAGCAGGGGCGGGTCCAGAGTATTTTCTAGTGGGGGGCACAGGGGGTAACAACAGTGAATTTGGGGGGGCTGCCCAAAACTAACAAAAATGAAGGCTGCCACTGATCATTCTCTTCAATATTTATAGGCTACTGTACAGTTACACACTGTTTCCAGTCATGCCTATGCTATAACCTTTTGATTTTCCACTGTCCATTAAGATTAGAATCAATCAATAATCAACTCTGTTATAAATAAAAAGCAGATAAGCAACATAATCAATTTTCATAGGCTACTGAACAGCAATTTCTAGTAGTTAAAGCTCAGCTCTGTACAATAAGTAGGCTACAGTTTTTTTATGACTTTATTCCCGTAATATTATGACTTCAAAGGCACTTGACTTGTTGTAAATTTACGACTCGAAGTCTGTGATTTTTTTTTTCTCAATGTGGCCCTAATACTCTGTTGTACTATGTTGATTTAAAGAGCAACATTTTGACAGATCTTCACCAGCTATTATTGCCCTCTAAATATGAAACCACAATGTCTTTGTACTTGGACCAGGCTGCACCAACCTGTGATTTGACTTATCGTCACAGCCTGAGACTCATGTCGCTAAAATATGTTGCTGTCATGTTCATGGAAAGCTAGAGCCAGGGGTCAGTTAGCTTAGCTCATTAGTTTAGCCTAATTTGTTAGCTTAGTTTAGGATATCTTAGCTCACTATAGCCTAGTTTAGCTTATTTTATCTTAACTTTGTTTAGCCTAGTTTAGCACAATTTTGAACAGAGGAAAAAGCTACACTGGCGCTGTTCAAAGTCTAAAATTACAATTATACAAACATCTCTTTAGCAAACTAACACATTGTATCTTGTGTTTGTTTTTTGTTTTGTTTAATTTAAAAACAACAATAACCAATCACCAATGCCTGAATTCTGTATCTGCCACAGCTTTAGGCTCCTGGTGTTGTTTTAACTGGCGTGTCACAGCACTGTCATGACTGACATGGGACATTTAAATAGACCTGCGCCACTGTAAATGTTATTACACTTGTGCTTTTCTTGTTATGAGAGTGTCAAAATGTCCGCTGAGGATAAGGGCCTGTTTGTAGTTACAGGGGGAGGTAGTGTATGTGTTGGAGCTATTTCTTCTCACAGTGCGTAGCCATACCCGGCCGCGGCCTTAAATCACCATGTACTACAGGCAGACTGTACTACCAGTGTTAAAGCTAGTTATCCCCCCAGCTCCTGCTCCATACTTAAAGCAGAAGTAAGCGGAATATTTGTGTTAATATAAGTCATAAGTTAAATAATTATACAACAGACAACAATCACTTACATAGAGTGTTTGGTCCGAAACACGGGTCTGTCAGTCACTCTGCTCTGCTGTAAGCCGAGGAGAAAACGTCTTGTATACTTCCTTGTATCCTACAAGCTTTATCCAATGAGGAGAGAGAACGGCATGAATGGCTGTGTGTGCAGCCAAGGGATGCGCGTGAATGTGGTGACATAGGGACGAGGACCAATAGATCCATGACGAGGGCGGGGACGGCTAACTCCATCGGCTGACAAGAAGTTAGCCAAAACGACCGGATCGCTTACTTCTGCTTTAACCCACAGACAAGATAAGCAATCCCAATTTCCCCAACAAGTGCGATTAAAGTGGCTATAATGTTTTCTTTAGAGAAATGTAACTGGAACCATCCCACGGTATAACAGTAGCTCACCAGTGTGTTTTTACTTAGTTAGAGGGATAACATCTTGACCTTTGTGTGTGTGTGTGTGTGTGTGTGTGTGTGTGTGTGTGTGTGTGTGTGTGTGTGCGTAATGGCAAAATCAAGGCTCATTGTCATGGAGTTGTCAACACCGAGGGTCCTGTTTGTAGAGATAAGGCTTTTTCTTTCCAGGAGGTCACTTCCAGCAGCTGTGTGTGGCCACTGCAGATACGTGTAGCCTATCTCCACGACATTTCGCTTTCCTATCTTTTTGTCTGAAGTTGAGGAAGTGAAAGATCATTGACGTGACATAAGGTCCCCCGAGCTGCCGGTTTTGTTTTCCAGGAACACTCAGGAAATCTCTCCTACTAAAGATCCTCTCTGTGTTTGTTTCCAGAATCATTTATATGAAGGTTATGATTTTAACCTTAATTTCCCTTCTACACATCTCTCACATCACTTTCTCATTCCCTCTGTGTGTGTGTGTGTGTGTGTGTGTGTGTGTGTGTGTGTGTGTGTGTGTGTGTGTGTGTGTGTGTGTGTGTGTGTGTGTGTGTGTGTGTGTGTGTGTGTGTGTGTGTGTGTGTGTGTGTGTGTGTGTGTGTGTGTGTGTGTGTGTGTCTGCTGTAGTCATACCAACCAAACACTGACGCATAATACAGTGCTGAGCTCAGGGCATTATCAGTGATTGTAGCCACTTGGTGACTGTGAATCAAAATACATTTCCCAGTCATCTATCACACCAGCTCCATGAAACACTCCCTCCATAGCAGTGGAGTGGATGTAATAAAGGAAGCCGATCATTCATAAGGAGAATCCCACCTTTTAATTATGTGTACAAATAGGAGCGACACTCCCACTTTACACTCCAGTGAAATTCCATTTACCTCCCATAAGTGTCTGACCATTCATTAAAACTGTCAGCCTCCGGCACTTTCTCTCCTGAAATAGTTGGAAAAATCTCAGCCCTCACAGCCTTGATATTAAACGGGAAATGTGACTGTTTCATTTTCTGACAAGTTCAAACTAACTCTGTTGTATTGTTGCCATGATGGTTTAGTGTGATTCATCTAATGGATTTCTTAGGAATTTCACTGGAATTGTTTTGTTTGTCATCCTCCCCCCTAAGTGATATAAATTCTCCAAATCCTCTCAAGATTAAACGAGGCGTGTCCATGGCACTTACCCGCGTATCTTCTGGATTTCGTTTCTGAATTCCTTGAAATGCATTGCATAATCTACCCCACGTAGCTGGTTATATTTCTTTAGGGAAGTCTATACCACAGTTTGGGGGGGATTTTGTCATGAAATTTCCCTTCCGCTATTTACAGTAAATGACACCATATTACAAAAGAACCAATAGTGAAGTGAGCCCTTCATGACTTGAAAGTTGACTTTCACATTCATTTGTTTATTTACCAAGACAGCTTCACACACCATTAGCCGCACTACCACAATTACAATAACTATGTCCAGAAATGTTGTCAGATGTTTTTGATTGTAAAGTAAAAGACTATTACTTTTTGTCTTTTGTCCATATTTCACAGAAAACTGAAATCAAAACCAGCCTCTGCCCTTTTAATGCCCCATGAGACCCCGGGGGGGGAATCCCACAACTATGACTCAACCTATTGCACAATCAAAGTGTGAAAATATTTTGACTAAACCTCACCGGACCCCATCTAAAGGTACAGTTGAAAATGTTGCACAAAATATTCGCAAAAATATTGACTATATTCTGTAGTAGAGGGAATATCCCTTAAGTAAAAGTATCAATGCCATGATGTAAAACTAAATTACAAAGAAGTAGGGTATATTTACCATCAGTAAAATGATGACAAGTGTTATAGTGTATGACCAAACATTTTGTTGTTGGATTATTAGGCTACATTTAAATTTACCATAACATTTTAATATCATATCTGGTCAAGGTGAAGTTAATTTTACACATTTTAAAGTCAGTTTGGAAGAAGAGTTCATTGTTACCCATATTATCCATATTATCACACAACTATATACAATATAAAGTACTTAATATACCGAGAATTTAAATAGTGTTCCTTCATTTGTCAGAAATGCGCAATAAAGACACAAACAGGCATGTATGATAAAACATGGTGAATTGATTGTAGAATAAATAAAAAGTATTCCTTATAAGAGAAAGTGATACTGAGAAGTGATACTAAGAAATAAAGACAATATACCTCTTTGACACATACTGTGGTAAAAGTGGGAGTTGACATTGTAATACACATGTTAAGTACTCAAAAACTACAAGCTATAGAGCAGAAGATACCACAACGTAGAAATACTCTCTCTCTTTTTTTGTTTTTACATCATAATAGCAGCAAAATAAAGAATAATTCTCAATTATGCCAACACACTTGGAAGAATCTGTTTATATTTCATACGGCCTGTTCAGGTATTACTTAACATTCCTGTAGCCAAAGTAAACATGCTGTACTTTATTGAGTCACACAGATGTGAGACTGAAAGCTGGAACTAAATTAGATTAGGTGTTGCTCCTGTTTCCCAGTGTCGCTAACGACACAGTGGATGCTTTGTGTTAAACTACTGCAGCTCTCCGGAGAAAAGTGCTCCTCTATTATCTTCTCCATATTTAACAGTGCTGGAATGTGAGTGGGCCGGATGAATTGTCTAAACTTGTGTGTTTTGAGTCACATGCCGTTATCAGTACCTGTACGTAGTAATTCAGACGAACCTATACTATTTTAAGATCTTTTCTCATTGATCCTGCCCCGGGGTATTTAAGAGCGTGTACCCCGCCCATCTCTCTCTCTGGGTCCTCCCTCCTCCTCTGACTCGTGAAGTATGTTGAGTGCGATAGCCTCTAAGGAGTCATCAGACAGAGCAGAGCCAGCTGTGTGAGGTGTTACACACTTTCTCATCACAACCACAAAGGCACTTGAAACCAGAGGCACTTTTATCAGTTTCCTCCTCAGGTCCGTGGATATTTTAGGGCTGCGCTTGACACAAGGAGAAGCTGTAACCAGACAGAGGACGAGATGGCACTCAGGCAGAACTCTGACAAGGAGCCGAGCATCGAGTTGTTCATTAAGGTCAGTAATTTCTTTTCAGTTTCATTAGTTACTTCCAGGAGAAACTTCACTGTGACACATGTGGCAAAAAGGCATAGCTACACCTGAATTCACAATCAGAAGAGTGTGCTGCTATAGTTAGATATCACGGTGTGATCTAAGATAGAGAACATATAGACAAACAAAGGAGTCACACGAGGATAGCCTCTCATGTATCAGTGTTGTAAAAAAGGGCAGAGATACAACAAGTTGCTGAATGAGCAGCATAAATCAGAGGACAACTCTCAGGTTGAAGGCCACCGTCCTCAGATGCCATGTGCTACAGATGTTGAGGTGTTTGTAACCTCGGTCAGGGTCACGTCATGTTTTTTTTTTATCAGCGACCTCTGGTCACAGACAGACGGTCCGCCTTATCATCGGGCACCCAGAGGGGGCCTGAAGCATACAGGCTGACTGGCCCCAAGCCTGAAGACGGCACACCCACTTCACTTACGCACACATCCAGATACAGACGTCTATATCATCCTGCTTGTTCTCTCCTAATATCCAAACACTGAAAGACACTTTGTGCTTTTTTTTTCTTTTAGATGTTGGTATCAGTGAAGAAACATGATTTTTCCTCACATATAAAACAAGGTCAACTACATTATATCTTTGTAGATTAAATGTTCAAAGTTCAGTCAGACTAGTTTTACATTCAGGGGATTGTTTTATCTTTAAGCTGAGGGTTGGATGCAAAGATCCACTGAACAGCCAGCTGCCTGTTAGCTTAGCTCAGCATTATGATCGGACACAGAAAAATCATCCTAAAAGCATTTCCAAACACACTGATTATATCACATTTCATTATTCTGTATGAGATCCAAAGTAAGATGAAACTTCATGAGCTTGTGCAAGACCAGGCAGCTTCCTCTTGGTCAGATGCAGACACTGCCCCGGGACAAATAGTCAAACTGTTTCACTGTTGTTTATGTTTTTGTACAGATCAAACAAACTGTTGTGTAATGAGTTTTGGAGGTGCTGGAAGGCAGATTTGTATCTCTGTATAGAGCCAAGCTAGCTGTTTCCTTCAATCCCTCTCATGCTAAACTAAAACAATCCCTCTGCTGACTGTAGCTCCATATTTACTATACAAACATAATGTGAAATGTATTGTCAGTCTCCTCATTTAACTATCACTATGAGGGCAACCTCATCATTCCCCATGATGTCATACAATTTTTTATTTTACATCCACTTACTGACTACATTATGGCTCAAAGCAGGAGCTTAGTAAAACCCATGAAGGCTGTGACCACATGGTTGTTGTCATGGTTGGAGTTCGTTTTAAGGAGGAGCATGAATTTAACATCTGTTGTTTTTTTGGCGACAACACAATGCCTGCAATTTCCCTTCATAGAGGAAACTGCCTTTAATATCCCAGACACGCCTCTCCCTCGCTTGTTTATCAGCAGAGGAGAGATATTGTGATTGTAACTGAGATGCGTGGCTTTTTAATTTTTTAATTTGTAAAACTAAATATTCTGACGATACTTTTCCTGCACTTTTCAGGCTGGACACGATGGTGAGAACGTGGGGAACTGCCCGTTCTGCCAAAGGCTCTTCATGGTTTTGTGGCTGAAAGGAGTGAAGTTTACAGTGACCACTGTTGACATGAGGAAGTAAGCAACCCCCTTCTCCTCTGGCACAAACACTTCCTGAGCATCTGGTGCTGGTGACTTGCGCACAGAAACCTATTAAGAAGGAAACCACAGAGAAATTGAGAAGTTTGTTTTCCCTCCGTAATCCAATCCTTTCCTCATTTGTCAGTGGTTCGAGGGTGGAGTTTTTGAAGTGTATAAAGAGCTCTGTGTGGCCTTCACACAAACACCTTCTTTAATTGAAGGCTTTATTGTGTGAATTTCTCAGGGTCATTACCGGCGAGCAAATAAGATCAGGAAACTTTGAAAGGATGCTGATAATTGAATGATTCAGAACGCACACAGAGCGGGCTCTGAAACAGGCGGCCACTCCCAGGGCTCTGTGTTTTTATAACTAAACCAACAGCAACAGCTAATGTTGAAATCATTAATCCAGAGAGTCACATTTGATTCTGACAGCCTCGATAACCAAGAGGCTTTCTGTTGCCACATGCTTGATAACAGCCTGATTGTATAGCGCTGAATGAAAACGTGTAAAGTCTGAATCCTCTCCCCCACGTCTCCATCCCCCTTCCTCTGTTAATCTCTTTCTATATCTTCACCAGGAAACCAGCAGAGCTGAAGGACCTGGCCCCGGGGACAAATCCTCCTTTCCTTCTCTACAACGGCACCCTCAAAACAGACTTCATCAAAATCGAGGAGTTTCTTGAACAAACACTGGCACCTCCCAGGTATTACTGCGCTTAATCATTGTACAAATATTAATGAAGTGCGGATTTGATGACGGCTTACTTTCAGAGCACACCTTCACTCCTTTCTTCTCCTCCCTGCAGGTACCCTCATCTCAGCCCGCTGAACAAAGAGTCCTTCGACGTGGGTGCCGACATCTTTGCAAAGTTCTCTGCTTTCATAAAGAACAGCCCGAACAACACCTGTAAGATCAATTAAACATATAACAGTTCATTATGTTGTCACTTATTACCTTGATTATTTCACTATGTTGATGGATGTCGCCAGTGTGAAGGCGCAATTACGTTATGTAGTGGGGTGAAAAGTACCTTTAAGAAAATGCCCACAATTAATACAGTACAGTGCAGCAAGAAAAAAAGTGTGTCAAAATGTCTCTGTATTTCTGTCCCTTCAGTCCAGGAGAAAAACCTGCTGCGGGAGTTTAAACGCCTGGATCTTTACCTGAACTCCCCCCTCCCCGAGGAAATTGACCACAATTCAAGAGAAACCATCAGCGTCTCCAAGAGGAAGTTCCTGGACGGAGACCGACTCACCTTAGCCGACTGCAACCTGCTGCCCAAACTGCACGTTATCAGGGTGAGACACTGTCAGTTTTGGGGGGATCCTGTGGTTCAGTTTAGGGACATTTGGGTGCTCCTACTTGAAAACAAGTTTGAGGTACTTGGTGCTTCACTGACTTGAGTATTTTCATTACAAGGTTTTTTTTTGCTTTTGACTATTTTTGCCACCAAATATAGTGTCTGGGTGTGCCATTTGTCACACTTCAAATGTCTATCAGTTGTTAATAGACAAATAAGCTTTAATTATATCACACACATTTCAAACAAAGAGGCAACTCAAAGTGCTTTACATATGCAACAGAAGAACAATAACCAGAAAAAATTCAGTGAAGATAGAAGTGAATCAATGATATGAGATTCCTAAAGGCACGTAATATAATATACACACAGTATTAAGAGTAGACCAGAGATACATTATGTTATAAGCCACAATGCAGTAACACAAATTAAACAAATAAGATAAAGGTTCAAAAGAGAAACCAAAAGAGACACTTCCCCTCCAAGCCTCTGACACGTTCTCATTAAAACAACTGTTCAAAGCAAAAATGTTATGATCCATGTCCTCATCCATCCATTGACTGCTTATCCAGGCAGGGTGGGGCCGAACCCCTCTGTTGGGAACACAGTGGGTATATTTTAGGGGTTTTAAAGTAGTTTGAAACTGTTACAGACCACTAAATACTTGAACAGTATGAGATCATGTTTTATTTTTTAATAACATGTGCTTTTTACCTAAATTTGAAATGGAGTTCAACTTATTGTTGAATTAATACTTTCACTTTAATAAATGATATGAATACTTCTTCCACTTCTGACCTTTTTGCACTCTGTGTTTGCTTCATTTTTCTTTCTTTTTATTTCAGATTGCTGCCAAGAAATACTGCGGCTTTGAGATTCCTGCCGAGTTCACAGGTGTGTGGCGATACCTTGAAAACGCCTACGAGAGAGAGGAGTTTAAACAGACGTGTCCAGCAGACATTGAAATCGAGAAAGCCTACTTCAGTGTGGCCAGCAAGAGGAACTAACCAGTTTCCACTCTGTAACTTTTGTCCTGTTTTTCCCAAGTGTAACCATGTATGATCATCAGTAGAGGGCGCTAAAGTCTCCAGGAATAAACTGTGGCAATGAATCAGACACAAGTCCACATTAAAAACCTGTTGTTGTTGTTGTTGTTGTAGTAGACTTGGGGACATGCTACAGCTAAAATGTTTTATTGGTTGTTTGTATAGACTATTTATTGATAGTCGCTCACAGATGAAAGGTATTTCTATGCCACATTGAAAAGGCCAAATGTGCAATCGACTGTTGATGTAATTTAACAAATTTGTTTTGTTTATAGTGTAAATATTTTCCATGCTTTTATGATCAAAAATCCCTCATTGAAATATATGTGATTGTATTCGTGTGGGCAGCACCTTCACAAACAGTTCCTTTTTATGCAAGACATGAAATACACCTCTGTATCTTACCCTGTACAAACACAGTTTGATATTATTTGATTGTCTCACTGTCACAATAATAATAATAATGATAATATAATAAAACACTTAATTAATTTCTCATAATTTTGTGTGTGTGTGTGTGTGTGTGCGTGCTGATTGTGCTGCCTCATCATTGATATATCTAACATAAAAAACGAGGGCATGTCACATAAAAGACATCTCAGATATTCAAGTTTATTCTCAGCCACAAAAAAAGACAATTATACAACTCCAAAAATATATTTTCTGTTGATCCACTTTTGTCGATGAATGCACTGGGAAGCAAATTGATGGAGAGCGAAGATGTTTCTGTTGAGGCTTTGTCAGACTCCTGCTGCTGTTGTACTTTAGTTGGTCACACAGTATTTCCAGAAACACGCTGTCAGAAAATCAGAGGGGGATGAATTAGCAACAAAAGTAAAAGATACCTCAAACTCCTCAATGCACTTATGTTACTTGTAATGTAATATTTTAATACTGACCTAATGTTGTAATCACTAGTTTATCCACATCAAGGCTATAAGATAAGTGTTACATGTTGTGCAGACTTTGAAGGTCTTGATCCATAATTTACCTTTATTAACTCTTTATTCTTCTTATATTGACAGGTTAGATTGAAGAAATGAATCGCCATTTGGGATTAATATCTGAATCTGAATCTAATCATATTATCATTAATCATGTACTCCTGCATGTTAATGTTTTAACATACTAGGTCATTAACTGCTTCTGTTTAAACTGATAATTGATGACAATACAGTGGCTGTAATAATATACAATAGGAGAAGTTTACATTAATATAAATGACAAATACTGTCAACTACATCTTTCACTCTTTAATTAAACTCTGTGCAGTTACTATATCTCATATAGTCATAAGCAATCTCTCTCTCTCTCTCTGTCCCTTAGTCTCATCTTGCTCAGGTGTAAATAATCTAGTTACATAGCACAAGCCTTGGTTAAACATCCTTTGCATTAGTTCATTGCATAATAATAACGTCAGTTCTGATACTGTATCACATCAGGTATTGTTATGTGATCTCACTTGAGGACTAAAACACCTGAACCTTCATCAGTGACAGCCCATAAGTAACAGGTGTGGCTCACGCTCGATAGTAAAGAACCAGTCACTCACCTCTTTTGTTTGTTTTTGGCAAGTTCTGCTCTGATCTTAGAAAACCATGAGAGCGAAGTTTGTCGGCTGCCGCCAGCTTCAAAACGGCTTCTTTCAGATCCTCGACCTAAAGACAAGAAGAAAAACGTGTAGACATTTGGTGATCACATGACACCAATTTCAGCCTCTCTGCATTGGCTTTCAGGTATAAATAATAAAAAAAAATCACAATCTATAGTAATAACATAATAAACTTTTATTTATGAGGCTTTTTTCTTTTCTTTGCTTATCTTTTTGTTTTAAATCCATGTAAAACTGTCAATTTTCTGAATAAAATGCTGAAATAATAAAAGAGAAAAGAGAAAACACATCTGAAACCAGAAGAAGAAGCAGTTTTAAAAGATGGCTCTGATTCTTTCTGATTACAAAAGCCTCAAATTTATTGTCACACAAACTCTGGAACAGCCTTCATCATCCTACTTGCTTTAATTCTCACTCTAAAAAAAAAACCCTCCTTTTTTCACATCTATTTCTGTGCCGGGTCATGATAAACAATTTTTTTTTTGTCTCAGTCATTTCTGCTATTATGTTCCATGTTACGTATTTTGCTCGTGATTTAATTTAGTTTTTTGCTTGAGCTTATTTGCTGCAGTGTACTGGTTTATAGTTCTATTGCAAAAGTGTAGAGGGATGCACATTACAAATCTTACCACGTTTGCAAATTTGTCTTGCTGAGCTGACTCCTTCATCCCTGAGGGAAAAATGTTATAAAAGTTGAAACAACATTATTTTGAAAATCATATTGAAATCATATATTATGTTTTATTATTCTTCTTTTTTTTTTACCTTTATTCCAGGAGTCTCTGCCTCCGTTGTAATGCATCAGTAGAGGGTACAGATTATTCAGATTATTCTGCTCCTGCTCCACAGCAGCATTGGGCCCATCCCCGACTTCGGACACTAATTTCTGAGTGAAATCTGTTGAAATAAAACAACATCAATCAGACATTATGTTTCAACATCCCTGCAGTGATTTCCTTTACACCAGACAATCTCATGTCTCACAGGTTTAAGTTTAAAGTAGTCAATGTCCATCACGAGAAGTTCATTTTAAAAGTTATGATGCATAATTTTCTGTATAATTGAGAGCATATACTGTATAATATTCAGAGAGTCTTACCAGGCTGTGGCTCCAGGTTGGTGTCCGGGTACAGAGGGAGGGCATGTGTCCGTCTTGCAGAGCAAATTACAGCTACAAGGTAAAACAGAGCTGCAGAAAGCATGGTGCCTGTATCTTTAGATGACCAGATCTGGACTATACCTCAGCTTGACTGAGAACTTCACTTATATACTCTCAGTGGCCATCCATCACTAGCTGATCAATACATTATCATCACACCCAGTCTCCCTCTTAATGGTTTGGACAGGATGGATCGGGCGTCATCGACACAATTTAGGGGACCCTGTCGATTCAGCCGGGGCCTATCTGTGCTTGTACAGAGGGGCCTAACAAATGTTTACTCTGCAGCAGCAATCAGTGGCTGTCCAACGGAGCTCTGATGGTTTTTTTGTCCAGTTCGAGTCATTGCTCATGTCTGAGGTCACAGAGCTGGTGGACGTTTATGTCTGAGGGTCTCTGACTGCGTCATTATTGAATTGAATGATTAACATCTCTGAGGTCATTGATTATGACTGTCTGTAGAGCAAACAGGTGGCATTGTGGTAAATCGTGTTTAAGGTACAGACACTAATGCTTTGTTCCTCTTCACATTTTTGTTTCATGTTTTATTTCTCTTTACATTTTTGCAGTTTTAATTTCAACCAGTGTACTACTGCTGCAATTCCACTACACGGGTTGCATTTTGCACATTTGTTCTTTACACAGTGTAAAATCTAAATCGTTACTGTGCAAAAACAAGGTCATCTCTGATGCCACCTGCTTCTATTTTGAGTTAATAATGTATTTCAATTATTGCAATTTATTCTGTAGCAAAGTAGGAACCATATTTCATTGCAATCCATCCAACATTTTACCCAAAAACCACAAATACTTGGTGGTGCTAACGTGAGCTCAAAAAAAAAAGCATTTTTCCTGTATAATTAAGATGACATAAGGAAAATTGTATTTCCTCATTTATTACTTTTTGTTTAGATGTTGAAAATAAGAACATAATCTAGAGTGATTGTTTTTAAAATGATTTAAAATCAAAATAAGTCTTATACCTGAAGTCTTCACCTGTTGGAGGGGGCTGCAGGCCACGAGGCTTTTAGTGAAAGGTCACTAATGCCCCTCTGATAAGTCTTCATGGCATTAGATGATTTGTCTCCATGTCTCTTCAGTTGCTGTTGAAAACATATTTGGTTTGTTTGGCTGCTGAATGAGAGGAAGTGAAGGCACAGCAGAGTTTAGCACTGAGGTCAAACAGTGACTCACAATAACAACAACAGCCACATGGAAAAATTGGTCATTTAAAGAGGAGCAGTAATGAAACAGAAATAAACCATCACAATTAAAATTCCATTTATGATTTATGTTGAAGTGCTTTTAGTCAGAAACAGAGGAACGCCGCACACTCAGCTCCAGTTGCAGAGAGTTTTATCAGACAACGTTTCGGCCCGTTCGGCCTTTGTCAAGTCTAGTGAAGTGCTTTTAGTGGCGAAGGGAAATGTGACTTTAGGGTCATGACGACCTCCCCTGACTTTGACCTGATGGTTTTGATACAAACTCAAACTGACAGATGTGTTTATTGTGTTTATAGACAAATATTTGTGGAAAGATTTGACTTGACTTCATCGTGTGTCCTCACTTGAGAGCAACTTTTGCAGTATTTGGTCTAATTTCTTTGTTAACTGTTCAAATCCTGATTGATTAATAGAATATGGGCAGTTTCGGTAAACAACTTCTGGAGGTCATCTGCTGTGTCACTGCTTATTCTCCAAGATCACAAGGGAGTCGACATGTTGCAAAAACGTATACAGACTAAATGACTGAATAATAATCTAATTACAAATAAGTGTGTTTATCTACAGTATATTTGTGACAGACGACTATCTGTGGCTGTTGACAGTTCATCTATTATGTTTTACTTTACTTTAAAAAAAAAAACTTACAGTTTATTTAGTAATATTCTGCATTAAAATTATGATCATAAAGAAAATTGGAATATCGTGCTCTGTTATGTGTTGTATAAAATTTAAAATATGAGTAGTATCATACTTACAAAATGTAGCCTATTTAGAAATATAAATTCAATATCTTTTTTCTTGTAAAGGTTTTTAATAAACACATTTATCAAATGACCTCCACTTACAGACAAAGATAGTTTGGTTTAATGATTAATATATTGGGCACACAGTAGTAAATACACAAACATTTTATGATATACAATAATTCCTCATCAGTAGGCCCACTACCAAATTTACTGCTAGGAAAATGTATAAAAAACTTTTAAGTTATGATTTTTTGTCTCTTAAAAAGATAGGAAACAAATATTCCCAGAAATTAAGCCTGAACTTTGCCTGTCTTTCGTTATTCTAATTTCTTAACTCCTTTTTTTTTTTTATTGATTATTTTACTGCTCCGTTTTATGTTGAATTAAAATGCCTGATGTGTTTTTTTTCACACCTTATCATTTGGTGTTGTTTTGCTTTTGTTATGTTTTTCCTTTCCTTATGACTCCCCTAATGTTTTGTTTTGTTTTGTTTTTCACTTTTTTTTAATGAACTTAATTTTCACTTGTATTATTATAATTATACTTAGAGAGTTTTTAAAAAGTAGTAACAAGACTTCTCAGGGTATACACAATGGAAAAAATAACAGCAAAGCTCAACCTTGACATGGCCTTATTCAAGAGGAGGTGGAATCCACTAATTACTTACTTTGGACTAACATTACAGGACACCTAGACGATTCAGCATAGACACCTACAGGCCTGGACCCTCAAAAGTAAAAGGGTGTATTTCTGTTTTTATTATTTCATTTCATGAGTATCAATCACCATGGAAATTCTACTCAATTTGATTTTTACATAATTATCAATATTTTTATTATCTATTCAACCATTTATTTTAACTTTCAGACCTCTGTCATAAGAATATGGAATAACCTTGGTTCTCTGTTCATGCTGTTCCTATTTTTGGCCTTTTCTACTTTTTTTTTACTCAGATATGGAACAAAAGAATTTAAAGCTTTTAACAAGAATAATTCTGTAAGTGTGTTTAAAGCAGAAGTAAGCGATCCGGTCGTTTTCGCTAATGCTGCGTTCCAGGCAGGCTTTTGAAATCGTAAATTACAGCTTCAAGTCACAACTTACGACTTTGTAGCGTTTCAGGCAACCCATTCGTGTTTTTTGTATTATCTGCTTGGTCATGTTGGCCACATGTTGAAAGAAATTTTTTGAATTTTGTCTATTTTGGCTACATATTGACGGATATATTTTGAATTGTGTCTATGTTATGCCGGATTTTGTTAAAGCAGAAGTAAGTGATATATTTGTGTTAATATAAGTCTTAAATAGTTATATCTTCCGACAGCAATCACTTACATAGAGTGTTTGGACTGAAACACGGGTCTCTCAGTCCCTCTGCTCTGCTCTGAGCCGAAGAGAAAACATTTATCGTATCCTACAGTTTTTATCCAATGAGGAGAGAGAACGGCATGCAGGGCTGTGTGTGCAGCCAAGGAACGCCGTGAATGTGGTGACGTAGCGACGAGGACTGTTATGGTGCGTTCAAGGAAACTCGTATTTTTCCGACCGTGAAGTGGTACCAGTTCGATCTGGTACGAGTTCACCGGTCGGAAGTTACAAGTGGCCGTTATAGTGACTTTCACCGGTAAAACAGGTCGGAAAAACACGAGTGGGTTGCCTGGAGCGCTACAAAGTCGTAAGTTGTGACTTGAAGCTGTAATTTACGGTTTCAAAAGCCTGCCTGGAACGCAGCATTAGCGAAAACGACCGGACCACTTACTTCTGCTTTAATAAAAATTTAGATTAAAAAAAAAAAAAACACAGTCAGACCGGAAGCTGTAGGAGTGACCCGTCTCCAGCAGGGGGCGGTGGCGCGGCACGGCGGCTTCGGGCTGCCGTTAAAACCCTCGGCGAGGAAGACGAAGGACCAAGAAGAGGAAATATGAGGAAACAGAATAAGTTGTAGTCGTGTTGTGAATCATGCCCCCACCTAGTTGATCAATGATTGTCTCGCCTGACGTTTTGAACCTCGCCGAGCAGGAAGAGTGGGAGCTGGAAGACGAGCGGAGCAGCGGCAGCAGCAGCAGCAGCTGACCAGGCAGCAGCAGCAGCGTTTTACCCCGACCAGGTGCAGTAAAACCTCCTGTATTTCCCTCTGTTTACGTCGCTAACAAGAAGCGTTGGAGTTAGCCGCGACATGTTCTCGATAAGAGGATGAAAGCAGCTAACACTTAGCCACAGTTACAGCTGCTTAATCGTCTACAGTACGAGCCCTGCTGGTCAAGAAGTTAAGTCAAACTGAAGCGTTTTGCTCTACGTCGATGTTAAAAAACAAACAAACGCAGTGGGAACAGTTAAAACAGATGTCGGATGTGTCTTTATGTCGAAACTGTCAACCTGAAATGTTAATGATACCATGCCACACACAGCATTTCCTTACACGCAGTCTAAATGCCAGTAAAGGTAAAACTGCAACAACTAGTTATTAGTTTTTTCTGAGAATATATCTTGTGACTTCTTTGCAGATTGACCATTTGTGCTTTTAAAAGAAAAGAAAAAAAGACTTTGATAATAAAAAAACAAACAAAAAGTGGAAACAGTTCAAACGGACAGATGTCAGATGTGTCTTTACGTCAACCTGACATGTTAATGATACCACGTCACACAGCATTTCCTTTCTCACAGTGTAGAAATACTACCAGTAAAGGTAGATCTGCAACTATTAGTAGTGGTGGGGCATTAGTGGTTATTTAATCAGTCAAATCGACTGATGTGAAGTTGTTAACCTATGATGATGGTAAACTATATTTTGCCTTTTTTGCACATTGTTATCAGATCAAACCAGAAAGTAGATCAGGCTTTGGGGGAATTAGGTTTGAACAGGAACGTCATCTTTATCTTGTTTAATAATTTACTTACAATAAACAGCACTAAGAGCATTCACAAAGTAACATACAAATTGGCCCATTTCAGACTTTTTATAGATCATAATATCTTGTTGGGTTTTTGTTATTCCTATTTGCTGTTGTTCAAGGTAGACTGTTGTCTTGTAAATTACCCCTTAAGGATCAGTAAAATTCATAATTTCTATCATTTGATATTACTATTATTTTTTGTGTTCCTCAGAATCAGCAAAGTGATTAGTAACTAAAGCTCTATGTCTCCAGACAAATAAAACAAAACATGACTCAGTTTTGTGTCATAAATTAATGAGCATTTGATATTTCATAAAAGATAAACCAAGATGAGCATAATATGTATTAAAGAATATAACCAGTTGTGGCATTTTAGTTATGTTTTCCATTCAATCGTTTGGTTGATGACACTCCAAAGTCCAACTGAACTTATCTCATAAAAGGAAGAGGTGCAGCTTATATTCACAGCTGAGGAGCTGAAACTGATCATGTTTGACATTTTTGCATGCAAGGCTGCTTCTAAGACAAACTGTTTGTCAAAATATTAGCATATTGGATCAATAAACAAATGGTTTCAGTTCTAAATCAGTTAAAGCTGCATGTCCTGTGTGTATTTTCCCTTTTTTTCCCCCCAGTATCCGTTGCCAAAATGTTGTCCGAAGGAGGCTCTTTTGTGAAGGGGATGATGTTGGGAGGCCTGTTTTGTTTGGTGCTGTCGCTCCTGGGTAGTTTCACTCCCGGCACAGAGTCCAGGACGGAGGATCACAATCATCATCACGTCATGGCTCCGAGTAAAGACGAGTTGAACCGCCTGTCTGACGGCGGCCAGATACAGGAGTTGAGCAATCAGGTCCGGGTCTATTGCATCATCATGGTGCAGCCCAAGATCCTTGTTTACTGGGCTACGGCCGTGGACACCTGGAGCAAACATTGCGACAAGGCTGTGTTTTACACCTCGGAGTCCTCTAAAGCGCTCGAGGCTGTAGACCTGAACGAGAAGGACGACTGGGCGCGGCTACGCAAAGCCCTGAAGCACGCCTATGACAACGCCGGAGACCTGCGCTGGTTCTTTGTGGCACAACCCACAACATTTGCCATCATTGAGAACCTGAAGTACCTGGTGCTGGCGAAGGATCCCAGCGAGCCTTTCTATCTGGGCAACGCCGTAAAGTCAGGGGAGCTCGAGTACGTGGCCTACGAAAGCGGGATCGTCCTGAGCTACGAGGCTCTGAAAAGGCTGGTTCACGTGTTCCAGGACGAAGACAAATGTCCAGAGAGAGGACGAGCGCTGTGGAAGCTGAGCGAGGACAAGCAGCTGGCCGTGTGTCTCAAGTACACGGGAGTGTTTGCGGAGAACGGAGAAGACGCACACGGAAAGGGCCTGTTCAACAGCAAGAGCGTCGACAGCCTGATAGGGGACAGCATGAAGAACAACCCCAACAACGTGGTGGACGGCTGCTGCGCCGACTTGGCCGTCACATTCTCCGGGATGTCGCCGAATCAGATGCAGGTTATGATGTTTGGAGTTTACAGACTCCGACCATACGGGCACGAATTTCACGACTCGTTAACATTTTACCCTCCCGAAGGATCAGACAATGACTAGAGAAGACTTGTTCCATCATGCTGGATGTGGCATTTTAATTATTTTTGCGTCTGTGATGGCAAAACCAAGTTTTGGGAGATGGTTTTCTTATGCTGTTTGTAAAACTTGATCCTGGGTGGAAACAACACTTTTATGTATATTTGTACCTTTTGCACTTGGCACAATCAGCACCCCATTTCTTTGTGCTGTAGGTAGACAGAGCCGATGGGAGTGCCATCCTTTTGAATGAAGATATAACTGGGAAATATATTATGGAACTGTGACATGGAACAAGATAATCTGGAAGTTTTGGTTACTATAATATTGTCATGTATCTTAAATGTCCGTCTTTTTGTCGTCTTAAAGCTTAGTTATAAGGTGTTCTGAAATGATTTAACTGTTCAAAGCGCTTGGTCATCTTCACCACATTACAAATGAATCCTGTGTTTGTTTTTTCGGAGAATACATCTTCTGACTTATTTCAAGATTGTACGGAAAAACCAGCAGTCATTGAATCATATGTGATAACCCCACTGGGCTCTCAATGAAGTGCATTTCTTCCCATGCAATGCTTGTTAATCTCTACATATTAGCAATTGGCCTTCACATCTAAATTAAGTACTTTTTTCTGTATACTCAAACGAAACTTTGTGTCACTGTTCCGCTGACATTTTAAAAACAGATGACATGGCTTCAGATTGACCACTTGTGCTTTTTATAAAAAAAGGAGAAAAAAAAGTGAAAAAAAAAAACTTTGATAATAAAATAAATAAAAAGAATGACTGGCTGATGATTACAGGGTGGGATGGGAGAATGCTCAATGTGAAAAACCATGGTAGCTTAAATGTTATGTATGAAGTTACTCAAAATAAACCTGACAGCAGTCACTCTGTTGACTGTCACCTGAAAGTCAAGTATAATAACCAGTCCAACAGCCATTCAGTCTACATGTAAACATGACACCTGAGTTGTTGTGTTACTGTGTCTGATGTATAAAACCTGTTAATCAAGATAAGTCCGATCAAAGAACTGGCCTCGTATAGTATATTATATTGATTATAGTAAGTATATTAAATTATTATATTAAGGCTTTTCCATGCCTTTATTTGATAGTACAGTCGAGAGAGACAGGAAATGGGGAGGCAAAGAGAGGGGGAATCACACGCAGGAAAGGGCCATCCGATCCGATGCGGGATTTGAACCGGGGCCGCCTGCACGAGAACTACAGCCTCAACACATAGGGCGCCTGCTTAACCTACTGCACCACTCGGGGCCCAAAGAACTAGCCTCTTAAAATCAACACAACAACATGGGCATCAAAAACCACATGAAAACCGAATTTAAAGCAAGATCTCTCTTTTATTTGTGCATAATGGCAACTGATTCAAAGCCTCCAGCAGGTTACGCAGCGAAGTCCGTAAGTGTAAACAGTTGACTGGCAGTTCATGCCTTCACTGTCAAGAAACTCCACACTTTGCGGGGAGGGGGTTGGGGTGCGGGATGGGCGGTGGGTTGTTGCGGTGGTGTTGATATCATCATCATCATCATCATCATTATCATTTATACGTCTTCATGTGCCACAGTCCGTCATTCAGATAGTGAACGTTCTCAATTCCAATTCCCTTGTTGACTTTTTCTCTGTTTGCAAAGAGACAAGATCAGATCAGATGAAGACAACAGCAAATACAGAAAATGTTTTTTGTTTCTGTGAACTGGACTTACATGCTATCTGCAGACATCTTCATAACGCCAACACAAAGTGCATGTTGTTTTCCCTCTGCCATTATGGCCTGCATTCTCTTGTTAAGGACAGACCGGTTTATTCGTGACTTTATACAGCTGCTCATGCTGTCAGACTATTTCCCCGAGTATTTTGAATAGTTTTGTGTATGAATGTAAAACAACAGGATAGAAAAATATTCATCTCTATGACTCAGAACCATTCAACACATGTAGTACAGTATGAACCATCTCAAGGTACAGTAATATTGGGCCCCAGAAACACAATACTATTAAAAGAGCTGGAATTATAAATCAATTGACAGAAAATGACAAAACTGACAATAAGTTTGATAGTTGATTACCTCCAAGTCTTTTTATAGCAAAAATGTCAGAAGCTCAGTGATACCAACTCATCAAATGTAAGTATTTCCAAGTTTGCCAGTTTTCTGTCATAGTGGACTTAACATGTCTGAGGTTTAGCAGCTGCTTAGAGAAAAAAGTAACTTGTATACAGGTAATACTCAGAAAATTAGAATATCGTGAAAAAGTTCATTCACTTCCCCATGATTGCGAACTGTACTGAACCAGACAGAGAGCTTTTAAAGGCTCAGGAACCCTTTGCAGGTGTTTTGGATTAATTGGCTGACGAGGCTGTGACAATTTGAGTTACAACATTGAACTTTTTCACGATATTCAAATTTTTTGAGAGGGGTTTTCATAAGCTGTAAGCCATAATAATCAAAATTCTAACAAATAAAAGCTTGAAATATCTTGCAATGCCTGTTATGAGCCTAAATAATATATTCATTTCACCTTTTAAGTTGAATTACTTAAATGAATGAACTTTTTCACGATATTCTAATTTTCTGAGTATTACCTGTATGATATAAAGAATGGGAACAAATAATTGTCAGGCATTAAGGAAGTGTTGCTACTTGGTTATTGTTGGTTAGATTACTCCTAAATGTATAACAACCAACCAATCTAAAATAATTGAGACCTTGTGACTAGATCTTTATTTGAATGGTGTATATTTTCTGACAAATCTGTGCAGTCAGAAATGATATAAAGTGAACCTGGGGTTTGTGTGGGCTCTGGGGCAGATAATACTCCAGCATCATGTACAAAAGGATACAACTACTGTGTCAGCATCAGCTGGGTGGAGTTTAGCGCCTGGTGACGTCAGCCCGGGACACATGATGTTGGCTCCACTTAAGACAAATTTAATGGCCCCTTTGTCTACTTGCTGGTGTGGAAGAATGAAAGGATCTATGAAAAGAGGAGTAAGTTTGTTATAAATATGAGGAAATCAAAATGCAACAGTCAATAAGTTAGCAATAGTGAAGCTTACATTTATGCAACAGTCTGAGGGTGGGGTAGAACGGTCCTTCTCTCTGTCTGAAGAAAAGCAGCTCTCCATTCACTGTCAGGATTTCAATATGTTCATGGCTGGGGGATTAAAAAGATGAAAAACATCTATAACATCCACTATAAAGAGACACTGTGTATGGCATTGGTGAGAAAAATTGAAATCAGTGATCATACCATCTCACTATTTTGACAGGATCCTTTTTTGGCATTATGTGATTGAGCCATGTCTCGATGTCAGGAAACTGGTCCAGCAGCTGATTTTTGATGCCTTTGATCACCGATGTCTTCAGCTGGATGCAGTTAGACACGTTCTCCTTCTCATCGAATCTGAAATAAACGATATGCAACATGAAGGTCATGAGGTGTGTGTGTAGCTAAGACCTGTAGGGAAATATAGGAAGTGGACCTTAACATGAATTTGGCTAAAGTGAGCACTAAAATGATGACGTTGAAGGTCATCCTGCAACAAAAATACCATTTCCAACAGCATGAACCATTGTTATTCAGCAGTTTTAAAATGATGTCATTCCACAAAATAAGTGCTTATTCTTTGGACATGTGAAATACATTGTTCTGGTTGCATTTCTGTGTTTCTACACAGGTAGGGTTTAAAATTAAGCTTTTTCACTCGGGTTTTCACACAGTGAAGGATCTGGATACTTTCAACACTGCATTATTACTTTCATCACAGAGGAGACCATTGTGAGATCTGTGGATACAGAAGAGCTACATTTAGTATTACTGATTATACGAATCCACGTAGCTATGAGACTCTAGTTTTCAAAGTCAATGCACTCTAGCTGGAGTAGGGATTTGCCTGTGTGGTTTCAATTGTCTCAAGATGACACGACTTGATTATGATTTCTGGATTTACGGCGTCATTGTCTTGATCAGACCCATTCAGCTTTTCATCTGTCTCGCACCTTTTCTGATGCAACAACACCAGGTAATTTCATTCAATGTAATAGTTCATGTCAACTTGTCTAATTGCCCGTGAAGATGAACTATCAAGATTTCTAGTCAGATAGCATTAGCCACCTAGCTACGGCTAGCTAATGCTACAACATGGAAATAACTCTGCAGCAACGTACTTTTTGAACATCCTCGTTGGTCGCCGTTAGCGTGGTCCTCAATCGCGACAGAACTTTTTCCGCACTTACTGCACCGGGTCGGGCGTGGCAAACACAAGTAAGTAACAAAATACAAAGAATGTATTAAGTAATGCTAAGGTAGTTTCCACGCCTGTTTATCAGTGACGGGCCAGCGGCAGTGTTAAGAGTTGCGTCATTTTACGACGGTTCGTGACTTCACCCGGCAGGTCAGGCTGAATTCGACGGTCGCCAGGGTAACAGAAACATTTAGGTTTCAAAAAAAAAAAAAACTGTAGCAAGGTGTTAAACCTTTAACAGACAATAATATGTTGTTTAGGTTATTTTAGTTTTGGCTTTCTTATTAGGAGGGAAAACGAGAGAGAGAGAAAAATTAATAAAAAGATGAGAGATACTCCAAGTGGCAAACATACAGTTTATTTTGAATTGGAGGTCTATGTGTGTACATTAATATGGAAATAATAAGGGTGTTTTTTTCTTCTTTCAGAAATCAATGTACATTCACAGACTTTGTATATTTAAACTCCTTCATATCAGGGCAAAAAGTATGTGTAGCCTATTTCCCTTGCCTTATCTGCTATTGTTCACATATGTACATATGGCGTTGGTCTGTAGCTAGAAGTTACAGTATGTCACTCCACCAGCTAAAATACAGCAGTTAAAATGCTATAGATTATATTTTATACTAGCCTATATCTCAACATAAATAACAGGCTTTTGGCAATGTAAGTGTATTTTGTTCATATATATGCAGGAGTTTTAGTCGTACTCGAGTAATAGTTTATTAACTTTATATGTTGCACATCATTTACACAAATAAGTGCTGAGATGGTAATGTGCTGGGATAACACCAGAAAGGGAAATAACACAAATAAAAAATTAAAAAAAAGAAATAGGATAGGAATTAAAAGAAAAAATAATAATAATGATAAGAAAAAAATAATAGTGCGCCAGACAAAATAATGAATGAAAAGAGAGTAGTGCAAAACATAATTCAGAACGTGTTGAGTGCAACCATAATAAGTCGGGCGCCATCTTGTGTCCGGAGCGGTCACAGCGCAGCAGTCGGTTAAAAAAAGAATGAAAAAAACACGCCAGTGCAAAAAGTACTTTTGTACAAAGTACTTCCGGTGAGGTCACCAACTAGCTTTTTATGAGCGATTCTCCCCGTGTGTACTTAGGTGTGTTTTACTATGATGTGAGGGAATATATATGTATATATTTTTAACGATAGCCAACATTTCTTTTTGTAAATATTTTTTCTTTAACGACCGCTTCAATTAACGGCTCCAACTGAAACGACTGCACAACGCGGTTTAGACAAGAGAGGCAAAAAAAGAGGAAGCAATAGCCAACCATCTTTCTTCTCCTGCCAGCAATAACAAGAAAGAGAGACCAGAGAGCTAGACTCAAGTAGAGCTGAATAGTTATAGCAATTCATTATCTGTTTTTTTTATATATATATAATACCAGATAAAGCTCCTCGTGTGAAACCTCTCCGCGTTTGACGTCGCTTCAAGCTCTCCGACACTGAGCTCCTCCTGCCCTCTCCGGCAAACCTGCAAGTTTCGGGATCAGAAGAAGACTGGGCTGTGAAAGAATTAGTATTCCCGTTTTTTCATGTTTCCAACAGGTTTATCTTCCCCTAACCCCCCACCACCGCCAACGCAGGAGGCTAGACCAGCGGCTACTGATGTCAAAAACGACAGCGGTAACATCACATCTCCGAAGAAGAGGAAAATAAACGGCTCAGAGAGGGAAGGCACTACTGACACGATCTCCCCCTCGCCTCCCAACAAGACCCTGCTGAATTCCTCCTCTTCGTCTTCCTCCTCCTCCTCCTCCTGTTCTCCCACTCCGCTTCACATTCAGAAGAAGTTGAGGTTTGAGGATTCAGTGGATTTCATTGGACTGGATGTGAAAATGGCTGAGGAGGCTGCTGCCGCTGCCGCTGCTGCTGCCGCCGCCGCCGCCGCCGCTGCTGCTGCTTCGTGCTCCAATAACAAAAGCAAAGCCGTGTTTCTGCCCGGTGGCGTGGGGCACCATGCAAACGGACTGACGAAAACCGCAGGGTCCGGCACCTTCTCCAACAGTAAACCCGGTGCTGCCAAGAAACTAGTCATCAAGAACTTCAAAGGTAGCAAGCAGCAGCAGATGATGATGCACTGTGGTGTGGTGTGGTGGATGATGTGATAACAAGCTCCAAAAAACAAAAAAACAATCAATGTCTACAAAATACAACTTAATTTCAACTGCTAACAAACCCTCAGGCTCTGTGAGGCTGTCCTTAATTTAGCACTGCATTGAAATATTCAGAAATAGAGACAATACAGGGTTTGTAATTGTCTTTACTGGACTCAAAGTTGCACTATGATTTCAGGAGTTTACTTGATTTAATGGGTTATGGTTCAATCTATTACTATGAACTGGAGCTGCAACTATCAGCTATTTTCATTACCAAATAATCAGATGAACACTTTCTGAATCAGTAGTTTTCTATCTTAACAGCCAGGAAAGAGTGGGGGGAAAAACACCTGATATAGTTTCCCTCCAACCAGAGTGACTGTCCAAAACTTATATGTATTCAGTTTACAGTTAAGTTCATGTTTGGGTTTGTTGCTTGATTTTCTGTATTGTCAGATATTTAGACTTGGAGTTGACACAAACTATTTCTCCAAATTATCATTGATGATCTAACACTGAAATAATAAAGTAACTAATGAGTTCCTAAAATTGAATCTGAAAAGATCACTGCAGTCTTCAGTTGTCCAGATTTATAATATCATAAATGAGCTCTTAGCAACCCCAAATCCAGGTGATGTTACATATGAATAACAGTTAAGTAGGCAAAATGGATAAAATGTTGTTATTTTAAAAATGCCATATTGATGGGGTCTTTTACACTCAGAAATAGTCAGCATATACAGCATGCCAGTGTTTCATTGATAAAAAAATTGTATTGTCTCATACACTTATATTATTGTTAATGCAAATGTCTCATATTTATGTCAACATCACCAAGCTCTACTTTAAATAGAAGCACACACACAGTTGTTTTAAAATAGCTCTGCTGACACTGGTGACACAGCACGATGGTCCAGAGAGGTCCACTTTCTGCAAGACGTTCAATGCCTGCAGAAGTTGACAGCGTTGTCAGGACATTGTGTGTTTTTGTTTTTGCAGAAAAGCCCAAGTTGCCTGAGAACTACACACAGGAGACCTGGCAGAAGCTGAAGGAGGCGGTGGAGGCCATACAGAACAGCACTTCAATCAAGTACAATCTAGAGGAGCTCTACCAGGTATGTTGACTTCTCAGAGGAAGCTCACATTGGATGACATGTTCTTTGCACCTTGCACTGATGTAGAAACACTCATTTTTGACCCTTTTTTTGTCCCCATCAGGCTGTTGAGAACCTGTGCTCCCATAAGATATCTGCCAAGCTTTACAAACAGTTGAGGGCCGTGTGTGAAGACCACATCAAGGCACAGATCGATCAATTCAGAGAATATCCTTTACAGTTTATCAACAGGTATTTGTTTTGGTTATCTATCTGTGCCAGATTCCTTGAATGAATTCCCATTTTTGCCTTAACGCTGTTCTCACGGACGCCCTGGACAGTGTGCTCTTCCTCAAGAAAATTGACAAGTGCTGGCAAGATCACTGCAGACAAATGGTATGTTGTATTACTTCAGTATCAACTGGTAGGGTGCTACATCCCTTGAGGGTCTGTCACTTTCCATGCAGTTTGTTTGTAATTTACATTTCACGTTTAAAGGAGTATTCCAACAGCATAGTTTCTTTTAGTTTGTTAAAGCAGAAGTAAGTGGTCCGGTCGTTTTCGCTAATGCTGCGTTCCAGGCAGGCTTTTGAAATCGTAAATTACAGCTTCAAGTCACAACTTACGACTTTGTAGCGTTCCAGGCAACCCACTCGTGTTTTTCCGACCTGTTTTACCGGTGAAAGTCACTATAACGGCCACTCGTAACTTCCGACCGGTGAACTCGTACCAGATCGAACTGGTACGACTTCACAGTCGGAAAAATACGAGTTTCCTTGAACACACCATAACAGTCCTCGTCGCTACGTCGCCACATTCACGGCGTCCCTTGGCTGCACACACAGCCCTGCATGCCGTTCTCTCTCCTCATTGGATAAAAACTGTAGGATAAGATAAATGTTTTCTCTTCGGCTCAGAGCAGAGCAGAGTGACTGACAGACCCGTGTTTCAGACCAAACACTCTATGTAAGTGATTGCTGTCGGAAGATATAACTATTTAAGACTTATATTAACACAAATATATCACTTACTTCTGCTTTAAAGTTGGGGAAAGACCTATGATGAAAGACTAATCAAGCTATTCTGACTTGTTGTTCCTTGGTTGACTCTGTAACATACACATATGAAGAATTTTAGCACTATTTGTTGAACTTTATACCCCAATCACATGAAGCCAAGGGCAGCTCCAGCTGTGTATTATAATTAATGTAGAATGTGACTTGGCACGCAAGAACTTGTCACACCCCAGACACAGAAAAATGTCAATGTCAGTGAGAAACTGACATTGTAGTAGCAACTCCACAACCCCATTTGTAACACAGGCTTTCTGTTCGGTAGTGCCGTACTCCCTTTGACATATAAATTGAACTTGAGGTGTGAAATTGATGGAATACCCCTTTAATCTGGTCAAAGAAGATGTTTCAATCAAAATGTCAACGGTGTTTCCTGCTCATTTTGGATGTTTTTCATTGTTTCACAGATCATGATTAGGAGTATATTTTTGTTTTTGGACCGCACCTATGTTTTACAAAATTCAATGCTGCCATCAATCTGGTGAGTGATCCGTTGCGTTAACGGCTGTACAGTGGTACGATGATGTTATCTGTTTAAAGTGGGTGTTGAACAACAAGCATCTCTGATCCGCAGGGATATGGGTCTGGAGCTGTTCAGGTTCTACATCATCAGTGATCTGAAGGTCCAGAGTAAAACCATCGATGGGATTCTGCTGCTCATAGAGAGGGAGCGAAATGGAGAGGCGATAGACCGCAGTCTGCTGAGGAGCCTGCTGAGCATGCTCTCTGACCTGCAGGTAACTTTCATTATTATCTTAACAATGATCCAGATATGAAGTGACAAATTTGTTAAAGCAGAAGTAAGTGATCCGGTCATTTTGGCTAACTTTCTTGTCAGCCGATGGAGTTAGCAGTCCCCGCCCTTGTCATGGATCTATTGGTCCTCGTCCCTACGTCACCACATTCACGCGCATCCCTTGGCTGCACACACAGAGAGGACCGCCCCTTTATGCCGTTCTCTCTCCTCATTGGATAAAGGTTGTAGGATACAAGGAAAGTTTTCTCCTCGGCTTACAGCAGAGCAGAGTGACTGACAGACGCGTGTTTCGGACCAAACACTCAGTGATTGCTGTCGGAAGATATAACTATTTAAGACTTATATTAACACAAACATTCCGCTTACTTCTGCTTTAACATTATTAAAAAAATCACATTGCTTGGATTTCAAAGAAAAGTGTTGTTTCGTCGGCTTCATTGTCAGTGATTATCAAATGCACCGGCTTGTGATGAGCCGTCAGTTTCATGTTGACAAATGGATTTAATAAAACCTGTTCTCTCCGTGCCTGACAGATTTATCAAGACTCCTTTGAGCAGCGCTTTTTGGAGGAAACTAATCGCCTGTACGCTGCAGAGGGACAGAGGCTGATGCAAGAGAGAGAGGTGATTTTATGTGCACATTTTGCATTTTGTTGGTGGAATTTCAAGGACTAGCTATTCGAATACAGACAATGTCATTCCTACATGGTTAGAGCTCATACGACTTGTCACACAAAAATCAGGATGGGAAGTCTTAACTTTATCATCTGTAATTATACACTGAGTATCGTTGGATTGGTTGGACAAAACAAGCCAAACTCGTCTTGTGTGTGGTTTGGGCCTGAGGCAATCATTATGGGAATTTTTCAACAAAACAATATTTGAATCATACACTACAATGTCATGGCTCATACATTTAGGCATCTAAAATGGGTTTGGCCTGAGTACCTCAGAGAATGATGGAAAGGAAGCATGTTGTGCTCATGTTGAAAAAATATGCAATCTAACCACACTGACATGAAACCACAAAAGAAAATCTTTCATAGCAGAGAAAAATAACCCAAATGTTTCCGTAGATGAGAATGCAGTACAGGCACAGTAAACATTGTGTTCTGAGTGAAGGCTTTTATGTCCATTTGAAAACCTTTTACCTGATAGAAAAAACAAAAAGTAACTATTGAAAACTAATGAAATTCATTCATTTTGCAACTGATGGTTCTGCTTATTCGCTGATGCATTAGAACTTTAATGAAGTTTAATGTTTTCCTCCAGGTGTAAAAACACAGAGCGTGTTACGGTATCCACACAATAAAATTAGGTGCAGCTTATTAAGTTTTAGCACTAATATGTAAAATTTACAACACTTGAACTCCTGAACCTGACTTTAGTGTGTCCAAGAAAATGAGGCAGACTGAGCCAGTGCTATCTTTTAGATCCCTCAAGACTGTAATAACAGAATTTATTTGATCATAGATGGGCAGTTCAGATAATATGTTACATTAATCACTCTTCTTCTTAGTTCTTGGATTCAAAGTGTGATGCTTTGTCTAGTTGTTATTGCAAAGCCTGCAGCCCCTCTGATCTTTATCATGTCCTTCGCATGCAGATGTCAGCTAATTCAGTACACCTAACTAAAAATAATGCAGTCTGATATAGTCCTATAGTAAATTGTCCTTCTTGAAGCATTTAATGTTCAGTTTATTCCACAACCACTTTGGAGAGCTGTTGCTTACATTCATCCATTTCTATTGATTTCCGCTTGTGTTACTGTATGTTAGCCTATATGCATTAGCTACATTTAGATGGACGCTATTGGGGAACATATGTTACTCAAGACATCTAATACATTTATTAAGTATATTCTCAGTGTAAACGTCACTGTTTTCCTCTTATTCGTAGGTCCCAGAATATCTCCATCATGTCAACAAGCGCTTGGAGGAGGAAGCCGACAGAGTCATCACATATCTAGACCAGAGTACACAGTGAGTGTTGGACTGTACTACTCCTGCTCGCAATTTCTCACTGACAGAGACACATTTCTAACCTGAGTATTTTTGCCCTCTTAGAAAACCACTCATTGCTACTGTGGAGAAGCAGCTGTTGGGTGAACATCTCAGTGCAACTCTACAGAAAGGTAAACAACACTGCTTTAGAAATGACTGCATGGCATTACAGCAGTAAATAAACGTCTAAGATGTATTTGACATGCAGCTTTCCTGTCTGTCTGAATATTGTTTCTGACCTCTGACTTCCTGTTATTGCAAACTTCCAGGTCTGACTCACCTGCTCGATGAGAACAGAATTCAGGATCTTTCTCTTCTCTATCAACTCTTCAGTCGAGTGCGAGGTGGTGTCCAGGTCCTCCTGCAACACTGGATAGAGTACATAAAGGTATGACATCAACAGTGATCAAATACTGAACACAATGGAGGGTGAAGGTGCTGAACAATAACTGACTGATAACCGTTTTTTTTTCTTTCCCAAATCAACATCTAGGCTTTTGGAAGCACAATCGTAATCAATCCAGAAAAAGACAAAACCATGGTGCAGGAGTTGCTGGACTTTAAAGACAAGGTGGATCACATCATAGACATCTGCTTCATGAAGAACGAGAAGTTTGTCAACGCCATGAAAGAGGCTTTTGAAACATTCATTAACAAACGGCCAAATAAACCTGCAGAGCTCATTGGTTAGTAGCTGGGCATCTTCCCCCTTTTCTAAAATGATCACATAATAATCTTCAAGAAATAAACATGCTCTACCAATCTGCTTCTGTTTTACAGCAAAACATGTGGATTCAAAACTAAGGGCAGGAAACAAAGAGGCAACAGATGAAGAACTGGAGAAGATGTTGGATAAGATCATGATTATCTTTAGATTCATCTATGGTAACATTTTCATCTACGTTTGTTTCAGTTGAGTCGTTCTCCCTCTCTGTGAACGGTCCTAATAATGTAATGTAATCATAATGTCCTGTCTTTGAAGGTAAAGATGTTTTTGAGGCCTTCTACAAAAAGGATCTGGCCAAGAGGTTGTTGGTTGGAAAGAGCGCCTCTGTAGACGCGGAAAAATCGATGTTGTCAAAGCTGAAACATGGTCAGTTTTTCATTAATGTGACATGAATCGGAAAATGGGAATCTTTGAGTCTGAGCCTCGATTGACTGGTGAATTTCTGGTGTTTCGTCAGAATGTGGAGCAGCGTTCACAAGTAAACTGGAGGGGATGTTCAAGGACATGGAGCTTTCTAAAGACATCATGGTGCAGTTCAAACAGGTAAGAACAACTCCAGCGAGTTAAACCTTTAAGAAAATGCACATGACATCAGTTTCAGACTTGACTGAAGCAGAGTTGGCACATGAATATCATTTACGTCTCATTTGTCTCCCTGCAGTATATGCAGTGCCAAAACATTCCTGGCAACATTGAGCTGACTGTTAACATCCTCACTATGGGTTACTGGCCAACCTACGTCCCAATGGAGGTGCACCTGCCTCCTGAGGTTAGTGCTGAGCAAATATTGAATTTTTTTTTTTTTTTACAACATGTCGTTTTTATACCGCATCATGCAATAAATGTGCTGTGGTGGTGCTTCGTAACACCTCTATTATCTTTGTCCAGATGGTGCGACTGCAGGAGATCTTCAAGACCTTCTACCTGGGCAAACACAGCGGCAGGAAGTTGCAGTGGCAATCAACACTAGGTCATTGTGTCTTAAAAGCTGAATTTAAGGAGGTAGACAACGACTTTCTAAGAATACTCTGTCGTGTTTTGTTCCCTAAGTGAATACAGATAAATGTTAATTGTTCTCTTTGATTTTACTCACTAAAGGGCAAAAAGGAGCTGCAGGTGTCACTTTTCCAAACACTTGTGCTACTGATGTTTAATGAAGGAGAGGAGTTCACTCTGGAGGAGATCAAACTGGCAACGGGAATAGGTTTGTATCATCATGTCAGTTTGGCTCAAACAGCAGAAATAAGTGCTGTGATGTAGTCTCCATTCAGCACCGCTGATATAAAACACCACTTGTTTCTGTTGTTTAACAGAGGACAGTGAACTGCGTCGGACGCTGCAGTCACTCGCATGTGGGAAAGCACGAGTCCTTACCAAAGTCCCAAAAAGCAAAGATGTAGAGGATGGGGACAAGTTTTCCTGCAACGACGACTTCAAACACAAGCTCTTCAGGATCAAAATTAACCAGATCCAGATGAAAGAAACGGTACTGCTGTTGACAGACACTTGTTTCCACATTTTCAATATTGTAAAAGATACTGGGAAATGATTTTACTTGCATTTTTTAACCTCAGGTGGAGGAACAAGCCAGCACCACAGAACGAGTCTTTCAGGATCGTCAGTACCAGATCGATGCAGCCATTGTGCGGATCATGAAGATGAGGAAGACTCTGAGCCATAATCTCTTGATGTCCGAGGTGTACAACCAGCTCAAGTTCCCCGTCAAGGTAATAACACTGGATTTATAATACAAACAAAATGAAGTGATCCCATTGTGTTTGCACATATACCATACATAAAAATACACAAGCCCTTTTTATTAGGATCCCTTTTCAGGTTTTCTAAACAGTTTTGACCACAGACTTATGATACTTACATTTTCAGTGGTCTGTGCTGGACAAGCTATGAATTGAGGACAGTTTCTAAATCTGTTGAGACGTACAGTATCTTTGAAATTTGCTATTACCTGTCCAGCCGATAAATGCATTATTGTTTATAAAGGATATACAGGTGCATCTCAATAAATTAGAATATCATAAAAAGTTTATTTATGTCAGTAATTAAATTCAAAATGTGAAACTAATACATTGCATAGATCCATTACACACAGAACCCTAAAAAAAAAGCATTTTTAATATGGAAATGTTGGCCTTCTGAAAATATGTCCATTTATATGCACTCAATATCTGGTTAGGGATATTTGACTTGAACTACTAGAAATTGACTTTTACATGATATTCTAGTTTGAGATGCACAGTATAAATATAGTTTTTAAATAAATGAAAGTAACCTGAAATTTATTTAACCTGACAGTCCTGTTGGAGTCAGATTAAGAGTTATTTTAAGGCTTTTTCTTTTCTTTTCTTTTTTTGCAAGAATGAGTAACTTGTTTTCCTGGAAAGTGCCTTGGCTAACACCAATTCATTTTTCTATCAGTGAGTTGACATGGACTTGAGTATCCCGGTTATGAGACATATCCCATTTATGATCATATTCAGGATACCACGCTGACATGCACACAGAGAAACCTGGGGCTGTGTTATGAAGCTTCTTAGAATTACTCCCAAAAACACTGCTAGACAGGGTTGTTTTTGAGGCAAATGCAGAGACTGCTTGCCAAAAAACTGCCCTCGACAGGAACGCGCATCAGTGGTTTCGCATGAATTTACCTTGAAAACAACTCTGTCTCGAAACGTTCCGTTATTATCTCATGGCGTGGTGAATGTGCAGCTCACAACTTGTCCACGAGAGCGTTTTGGAGTTGTTGGATTGTGTATTTGATGAGTTTGATGAGTTTGATTAGGGAAACCAAGAAATCCCATAGGCCTCTGTGCCCCCGTTCTAAAAATAGCTCACACTGACAATTAAAGGTACTACTATGACTATAGAGATTTGTTTGTTTAGATTTGTTTATTATATAGATCCCCATTAGCTGCAGCAAAGCCACAGCTATTCTTCCTGGGGTCCAACAGTATCAAATATACAGTTGAAAACACAAAACATAAACATTATAAAAATTAAAAACAAAAAAACAAGTGAGCGATATGCTTCACCTAACAAAACAAAAACAGAATAAGTGTTTACATTTCTTAACTGTGCTTCATTCCTTCTTCGTTATATTAATTGTTCACATACTAATCCTATTACCCACATTTCTACATATCATATCAGGGTTTCCCGCAGCGCTTTCCTGTTAAGGCGGCCGCGTTAACAACAAAGAGCTGCCGCCTAAACTAACATCTTAAAAAAAAAAAAAAATGTAGCGATATTCGCCGCCGCCGCGCGCCCCCCCCCCCCGTCGGACGGTGGCCGCATCCACACACACACACACCACAGAGAAGCGCGCACGCATAACAGCAGCGCGTGTTGAAAGCGAAACTTTAATACGGCACGGCGCGTCCCCCCCGTCGATCGATCCGCCCCCCCCCCCCCCCGTCAACAGATCTCCGCGCTACCCCCCCCCCCCGTCGACAGGTCAGACACCACCTTAACTAACAAATTTTCTGGGGGAAACACTGCATATATGTATATTGTACATCATTACACATCACACATCATACTTGTATATACATTCATTCTACAGAATATACATTATAATAACACATATCATATATCCATCGAAATATACTCCATATATAAATATACCATGTTGTCTTACTTTGATAAATGCTGTTTTATTAATATTTTGAATTTCTTTGTGTTTGTGGTGAGTTTGATATTTTTCGGCAGTGAATTCCATTCTTTCATACCTCTATACAAAACCGTACGCTTGATGGCGTTAGATCTTGCTTTAGGTAATGTAAAGTTTCCTACAGCTGCATGTCTGGTGATATATTTATGACTCTCTGCACTAAAAACTAGGTTTTTAAACAAGATAACAGGTGTTTTTAGGACAGATATATTTCAAATAACAACAAACAGTGAGTACAATAGTCTGTCTTTGACCAGTAACCAGTTAAGCTTCTTGTGCATAGAAATTATACTTGTCCTGTAGTCACACTTCAGTATTGTGCGGGCAGCTCTATTCTGTATACATTGTAGTTTATTTAACATGTCTCCAGTGGCATTTGACCAAACTGCTGGGCAATAGTCGAGATGTGATTATGGCAATGGGCCAATTTGCCAAAATGTTGAACTATCCCTTTAATGAAACTCATTTATCATGTCCTGTAATCTGCTTGGAGGGCTATACCTGGTTTGGCTACAATAGGATCACTCATGTTAGAGCTCCCAGAGCTTCGGGTGAGTTGGGATTTTCATTAAAAACACTGTATTTGAAGACTACGAAGTGGACCTTGTGGACAAAACCACTGATGGCGTGATTGGTTTGCATTTAAGCATCACTTCATGGAATAGTTTTTATTGTTAAGTTTTAAAGGAAGACTAAATTCCACAAATTCTCAGCACCCAAGACTAAAATGGCGCTCTAAGACGCTTGATAAATACGGCCTTGGTTATTTTAGTCCATGTAAACACTCATTGTGATTACATGGACACTCAAGTATAAGAACAACCAAAGACGCTGACCTGTGCCCCGTGTGTTTATTTCTTCCTCTTCTCTTCCAGCCTGCTGACCTGAAGAAGAGGATAGAGTCTCTTATCGACAGGGACTATATGGAGCGTGACAAGGAGAACTCCAACCAGTATAACTATGTGGCTTAACGAAAGAAAAAAAGAAACGACAGAGAAAAGGAGATGCAGATGGTCTAGTCAGGCTGAAAGCTGCTCTTGAGTGATCGGTCTCTAAAATATTTTGCTCCAGTGGATGTTAACCATTATCATCTTCAACCTAGCGACCGACAAGTGAATGGATACTGCTCCACAGGATTTTTTGTCAGGGGTCTTGTGATCCTGTGGACTGCATGCCCATTGAAAAGAGAATATTGTCCATATTTCTCAATGCCTCTGAGAGAGTTGGGCGACTGTGGACAGACAAAGAAGACACAGATGTTGTTCCGTTTGCTCTTTCTTTTTTTTTTTAATGGAGAGGAAAAATATTTATTTTCAAACCTAGATTCTTCTTTGTCCATAGTTTGAATCAATATGCTCTTTGTTATCAAGTCACTTTTTTTTCTCTCTTTTTGTTCACTCAGTATCCCAAGCAAATGCTGACTCACCTAACAATGCTCTAAATGTACCACACTTTGGAGGAAAGAAAGAAAAGGATCAAAAAAAAAAAAATCTGATGCTTGTTTCTTCAGCCAGTGTCAAATGTGGGACTATTGGACTAACATTCAGATTAGACAACTTTTTTTGCAATATTTGTGTCAAATGTGTGATCCTGCAGCAAAGTTTAAACTTTTTAAGGCCCTGTAGCCATTTGACAAAGCTGGTGATCATGAACACACAAAGCAGTCAAAGCAGAGTTTGTGCCAAAAAAAAAGGAGCACTTCTTTTGTTATAGGGTGTATTCAAGCTGCTAAACAGTTCAGTTGTTCAAGTATATACATTTTAGTTTCTCATTTGTTTTTCTTTGTATGTGTTTGTACATACTTCACAAAAGTGACATGAGCCCATCAGACAGTCAACCGCTTTCTTTTTTTTTTTTTTTTGGTTTTTGTAAACCCTTAGAAAAGTATACCAAAAGCACAACGCCATCAAGAGCCCATTTCCCCACCTTCACTGGTGTCACACCACATGCATACACTATATTTTTTTGTAAGTCTCCATGTGGGGCTTGCACGCCTTTGCCGGAAAGTGGAAGTGGATCCCCTCAAAACATGAGGAAAAATATGATTAATGATTAGACATGCCCTTGTTTGTATGAGTCTGTTAGATTTATTGCTTCAGATTAAAATAACTGTTTCAATCAGATTTTCTTTCATGATTGGTCATTGTTTTCTAAACATGTCTCTCTGTCTTGCCCATTATAGTAAGCATTTTTAACTGGAGCCATTAAACATTTACATTCTTGCAAGATTGAAACGACACACACAATATAATAATGATTAACTCTGCAAAAGATGAAAGAGAGGATTCAAGATACACTGTTAGTCCACACCTCTGGGTGGTTTTGACACACTGCTGGTCGCAGTCATATGACTTACATTTCCTGGTACAGTCGGCAGCAGCGGCTCCGCTTCAGCTCAAACGCCGCTGACTGAGCGTCGCTGTCGGGCACTTTCCACCTTCTCTCTTCGTTAACTGACACTCCACAAAACCACCAGGCAACCATGTCCCGATATGCTGCATTTGTTTTCTTCCTTGCCTCCGGGATCGGTATGTATCATTATATTACATTTATCTCAAATGAACTGCAAAAAGTGATTTTAAAAAAAAAAGAAGAAATAGGAAAGATGGCAGTCCGTTTCTGCGAACTGACGTGATTAAACTTGCGGGACTCTGCGGGCCTGGTGCCGCTGGGCTCCGGCTAAATGCTGCTAACAGCGGGTTGGGAGGATTTAAAAAAAACAAAACAAACATCTCTCTTGTATTCAGTTTTGTATGCATAACTGTGACCTGTTGTGTGTTAATTTTACTTTACAAGCCTTAAAAAAAATAACCATCAGCTGTTCGTTAGAGGAGGAGCCCGGTCGTGATGTTGTGCTAATGTAGCTTAGCTTGTTAGCCTGCTAATTGTTACCTACGTCAACAAGATAAAAACTGGCTCAGTGAGGCAGACGGCTGCTGCTGTTGTTGTTGTGTCCGTCTATCTACTGTTTTATCTTTCCATACCACCACAGGGCAACCGAAATATGCATTAAAAACAGTTGTCAGTTTAGCTTGAATGTTAAAACTGTTGCTGTTATTTCGTGTTGTGTTGGTCGGAGAGCTAACTTAGCTTAGCTGTTAGCCCGGCGGTTGAATAACATGTTTTAGAGGCTTTAACTTCGAGCTAATGATAAAACATTGGGCCGGTTGAGTCATGTCTCGCAGTTAAATAATGTCAGCCACATAAACCGAGGTGAAGAAGAGTAAAATAAAAAATAATCAAATAAAATATAAACCCGTTGCGACATCACTTGTGAGAACTGGCTGAAACAGTTAGCATTAGCATCATTTATCTTTTCTATAAACTACATTTATGTAATGATCTATTATTATTATACAATGCTTTTGTCTATTTGTGATGTTATTGATGTGCCGCTCTGCATCAATTAATACCGTGTTGGTTCTGTATATTATACTTGCTCAATTAAAAAAATAAAAAATAAATAGTTAGCATTAGCAAGTTAGCATTGTCAGCCTTTGAGGTTTACAGTAAGTTGGCACGTGACAGCAGAACGAGGAAAAAAATACCTTCCAGTTATGTTTTGTGATATACACATAAAAATAACAGAGAAAGAACAACGGATTATTATCGAAACAGCCCTCAATATCTAAATAGATAAATAGAAATACTTTATTGTCTAATGCAAAGGCAGAAAATGTGTCTTTGGCTTGTATAAAAACGCATACATATATAAAAAAAAAAGAAAAGAAAACATTTCATAACATCAGCAGTAATCCATTAAATACTTAACGAAAGAAGTTTACATAATAAATCAATCAGTCACAATAGCAGCCACTGAAAAAGTATCGGGCATTATGCGGTAGTGGTTTGATAGTTGAATGTAGCAGGCTGGCTTCCTCCAATCAATCACTTGTTAAATTGATGTTTTAAATAAGAAATTAACTTCATCCCCCTGTTGATATTAGCTAAGGTTGTATGCAGTTATTTCGCTGCACTGCTGATAAATGGTGCTGTTATATTGTTTTTTGGCAAGAATGAGAAAAAAAAACTTGCCTGCTGCAAATGCATTTGATATTGATTAGAAAAGGTTCCACCCTACAATACTGTTGCATACACATTGAGGCTTATGCACAGATGATGACATATGAAGACACTTCTGTACACATAACAACCTGAATTTTTATAATAATGTTTACACAGTTATCAACAGCCGGGTTCCTTGTTGTCTATGTATCCCAGACTTAAAACCAGGACACTCATGAGCACGGAAACACGCTCGCTCAATATTACACATCATGTGCTGTGACCCATCAGGCACTGAATCACTGGAATTTCAGTAATCCTGCCACAGCAAATGTTGTTATCATGTATGAACATTTACTTTATGTGTGTATGTGATTCCTTTCATGGTTGATTTTTTTTAGTGCCTTTAATATTAAGTATAACAAATGTGTAGGGTTGCAGCCAGTTTTACAAGCCTAGAAATGTAACGTGACAATAGTGAAACGATATCTTAAGATCTTGTTTTGTCTGATCAAAAGTCCAAAATCCAAAGATATACACTGAGTGTTACATGTGATAAGAAGGATAAACAGCAAATTTGAAAAGCTGTTGTCTCAGTATGTGTTGAATGTTTTGCTTTAACGACCTTGGGGAAAACAATCAGTGAACTATATTTGTCAATTACTTTTTCATTAATCAACTGGGGAGCAACTGTTTGAGCTGCAATGTTGAAACAAAACACAAAACTCCAAACACAACACAACTGTATATGTCCAACAAATGTTTTGTTATCAGAGTGGTTTGCTCTTTTGTCTCATTATTCATGTGCAAAATCCCAGAACATTCATGACTCGGGATGAATATCTCTTTAAAATCTGCTTTGCCAAGAAAGCCATCACATGGAAATGGCTGCGGCCAAACCCTCCAACAAAGGACGACTAGGTGGCAGTTGTCAACAAAATAAACTGTAGGGAGAAACCAGCCTTTAACTTAAGATGCTGGGAAAATATGACTATATATGCAGGCTATAACTTAGCTATTAAAACACCTATTAAACTATATGTCAATTTAAAAAAAGTTGCAATGCAGCAGAATCTGTGATTTATGACACCTGAGAGAAAGACTCACCTTACATGTCTCTGCCTGAAATACAGTTTTTATAGCCAGGTCACAAACATCTGCGTGAGTTTCAGTTCATGTCATGTGCTTTATATATGTTTGTGTTACCTCTGGTTTATGACAGTTGGTGAGTTGGCAACAAACCGTATAGTTTATCTTAATGGACTTTGGCCTCTCTTCTCTGACATTGTATAGTGTTTTATAATCCACTTCAGTCATCCTGGGGGCTTGCATTACTTTTATATACAGGAAGGGCTCATAAATGCACTCTCACGACAGGTATACTCGTGTCTAATCGGCCTGTAAGTGTTAGTTGTCTGTCATATTGGTGTATATGAGCTGTCTAGTTTCCACTTATTCAGTCCTAAATGGACTCTTCTCTGTTATATGCAGTGGTTTTATTTCAGCTATACTGTAGAGGGGAAAAGTAATGTGTAAATAATAATAATAAACTTTATTTTTTTCTCTTCAGTCTTCCAGCCGTCACGTGGCGTTGAGGTGAATGTCACAGACTCGCAGGACAAGTTATGCCTCTATGCCAATCTGATGGTCAACTTCTCAGTCACATATGAAACGGAAAGCAAGGAGGTGAGTGTCTGGTGTTGGTCACAGTGATCCCGTGATGTTCAACCGTGACTGAACTATGTTTACATAAGCTTACGCTGTACCCTTCTGAGATGAAAGCTTAGCCAAGCAGCTTTGCTCTTGTCAGGCCACTGACACAGGTGTGACTGTCAGATGAGTCTTGTGGAAGCAAACATCATCATGGAAAAAAGTCATGACGAAGCAAATTCTTTCCTGCTACTCAGCACTTATCTACTTAAGTGTGTTTTCCTGGTGCATATCCTGCAATTGTTATATCCTGTGTTATCCTGAGGGTATTTTTAGACTCTCTGAGTAGTTGTTGGTATTATTATTGTTAATTCCTTCAGATGATGAGCAAAAGTCTGCTTTTAATTTAATTTAACATTAAACTTATACAAGGTTACACTCTGCTCTCATTTCAGAATAAAACCGTCAAGATTGAACTTCCCAGTGAAGTCAAAGATGAGAGTAAATGCGAGGCCGCTAGCTCACTGCTGAAGCTCAGCTTCGGAGAGGGACACTCCTTCAGCATCAGCTTCACCATGAGTGAAGATAAGTACCAGGCCGACCTCATCACCTTCATCTACAATCTCAACGACTCATCTCAGTTCCCTGATGCTCTCTCAAATGGTAATTTCCACCTGTCACAATTCCAACCCTCCAAAAAAATTAAGTAAACATGTGGATGAAAGGCTTTTTTTTTTTTTTTACTGATGCTGTTATGTGTTTGAATTTCTTTTAGAAACCCAAACTGTGACCGTGAAACCTCAGATCGCAAACGTTGGCGTTAATACCTGCTACTCATGCAAGAGTGAAGAGGCGCTCCGGGCCGATCCTGTTAACATGACGCTGTGGAACGTGCTCGTACAGGCTTTTGTCAGTAACGGCAGCAAGAGTGAAGAGAGTAAGTGGATCTGCAGCGACACATCTCTCACCCCGGCCGTTAATATTTCCACGTTTTTGTTTCTAATGTTTCCAGTGATGATGACGACGATCCCTTCTGTCTGTTCTCAGTCACCTCTTGCAAAGCAGATGTGCCCACAACCCCTGTTCCCCCCACCACTCCCCCCACCACTACCACCACAACCACCGCAGCTCCTGTCACAAACGCCACCACCACTGCCCCTCCTCCTCCCCCCACCACCCCCACCCCGACCCCCACCCTCCCCACACCCACCACCGGGAACTACAGCATCAAGACCGGCAACGACAGCGCCTGCCTGTTGGCCAACTTCGGCCTGCGGATTGGTTTCAAGCAAGGAGAGGTACGGTCATCAACACAAAAATAATAACGCCCTAATGTAGTGCCCTATAAAATCTGTTTTATTTTTTCCCCAAATTCTTTTTTTTCCGTTTTAATTTTTGGAAATTCTGTTTTTTACCTTTTATTCTTATTTTACTTATAAAAAGAGTGTGTTTTTAATGTTAATGACTAAAATGTGCACAAATTAAATAGAAATTACTAAATTAATTTATCGAGGTAACAAACTTACAACACTTTTCCTCCATACCTTAAGAACAAATACTGCATATAGGTTTCGCTTTTACCGCGCACTGCTGTCATGCATGCGGCGCGCGCTTCTGTGTGTGAATGCCAATAAGAAACAGCGCTATGCAGAGATGAATGAACGGAACGATGTTGCGTTGCCGTAAAAAAAATGTGTGGGAAACACTGTGTACAGTACAGATGTTAGCCCATAGACCACCGCTTGATTCGATTCCCCTTCTCTTCCTTCTGGTGTAGAAATATCAGGAGATGAACCTCGATGCCAACGCAGCCAACGCAACTGGAACCTGTGGGCTCAACAGCAGCGAGCTGCAGCTGACGTCCGACACCATGACCATCGTGTTAACCTTCACCAATGTAAGTCGAATAAAGATTTGACAGAACAACGTGGAGTTCTGGCATGTGATGATATTTAAGATTTTAGTTTTAAAGGAATAATCTGACATTTTTCCAGGTTTTGTTTGAATCAATCAAATTAGATATAACAGAAAAGAAAGAGCTTTACTAGTGCTGATAGGTGAACTGATGCTACGACCGAAGTGAAGTGAAGAAGCTGCTGGTTTTACTGTACAGATGTGAATGTGATGTTTTATTTTTTTTTACACAAAATGGGATAATGGATTGGGATATATACATGGCAGTATAACCAGTTTACAATATTTTTGATATGCAGTTTATTGATTAGATCAGTGATTCACAATCTTTTTAGTTTTCCCCGCTTATATCTTCTCGTTTTTCATATTTGCCATGCAGAACAATCTTTCCTACTTGGTTTAAAATCGCTAAATTAAAAGGATAAGAAGTTAACACAGCAGAGTTACACACATTATATAACCTCACAGAGTTAGAAGGAAGCAACAAAACGGTCTGTGTACTCCGTACTCAAAAGAGAAGGGAAATGTTTGTATCCTGGATGTCTGGTTGCTGAGATAGCTGCCAGGGATTTTCATGTGTTCAAGATGAATCACTTCTGCTTCTAAACTTGATTTTATTTTTATTTTTTACCCTCTAACAGGACACATCGAAATTCCGCCTGCATGCTCTCAACGTGACTGCAAAGACGAGTTCTGGTAATTAGAAGAATCAAATCTACACACAGAGACCAGGCCACGCTATTAGAAAAAAAAGGCTGATGTTGTATTTTTTCTTCATGTCTGTGCGTTTTGTTTGAAGGCGTGGAGTTCACCGAGGCGAACACCAACCTGAGTCTGTGGGAGGCGTCTGTCGGCAGCTCCTACATGTGCAACAAGGAGCAGAACTACACCATCACCGGCCAGCTCACCCTCTTCACCTTCAACCTACACGTGCAGCCCTTCGGCGTCGCAAAGGGTGTTTTCAGCACAGGTACGTTACGTTCTTCTCTCATGTCTATTTAAACAGAACCTGCAGGGACCTGAACAAACTGTTACATAATTAAGAGAGTGGACAAGACTGACTGAGCAAGTTGTTTTTTGTTTTCTTTGAAGCTACAAAATACATCTTATTTATTATGATTATTAAGACAATAGTCTTTTTATTCATACCTTATCCTTTTTATGTGTTCAGATAACTCTAAGTAACGCTCAAGTTATATTTTATGAAAATAACATAGAATTGAAATGAGAACATGTCAGTGGAGTGTACAATATGATTACATATTTCCAAAGAAAATATAAACCAGTAAAAGTATTACCCTTACTTTTTCCCCAAATCATTTTGTTAGGATTTTATGCTTTTTTTTAAAAAGTTTTGAATTGAAATTAAGATTGTTTAAGATTGAAATTCTAATTTTAGTGCCAATAGCTGTCAGTCACATTTTGTTTTAATCAAAGTCCATCTCAAGAGCGTTTGTAGTAATGACACTAAAGTTGCACATGTGAAGCAAAGCAGATGTTAAATTGAAAAACAAGTGACATCTGGTTTGTGTGTTTTCTGCCTGTGGCACTTTGAACTCAACTTCCTGAAAAGGAAGTCTGTTTTCCTGATCAGTTCAGAAACATCCACGTTACTTCCTACAGAATCTCTTCAGTGCTGTGTGACAGCTTTTAAGTGGAGGGGGTTAAATGTTGTATTTTGGTGCAGTTGGGGAAACCAAGCTGATTTTTTTTAAAAGAAGATATCAGATATTGTGACCTGCTCCACTCTTGTCTCTCAGGTTGTGTTGTGAATCAGAAAATCACTGTTGCACCTGTTGACTGACTCTCTCTTTATCTGCAGCCCATGAATGTTCATTGGATGACACCAGCATCTTAATCCCAATCATTGTTGGCGCTGCTCTGGCTGGCTTGATTCTCATTGTAGTGGTCGCTTACGTGATTGGTCGAAGAAAGACTTATGTTGGATACCAGACCCTTTAAATCAATCCTGAATTTTTCACGGGGCTCCCAAGCCTGGTCCTTGGGGTTTTAAAATCTGTTGAAACTAAAACCTAAAATGATGCATCTGATGGGAAAACTCAGAAGAAATAGATTTTACAATCTGCTGATATTGAAGTTATTGGTCATTATGAGACATTAAATGCACTCAGAACAGATTTAATTTGCAATTTTCCTTTTAATGCAAACAATAAGGACAGAAAACATACAAAAAACGATATAAAGAGGGAGGGTTGGGTAATTATAATTCTCAAGGACCAAACTTGTCCACCCCTAATGTTTGTGTTCCTTTTTTTGTTTTTGTTTTCTTGATTTGTTGTCTTGTCTTTCTTTTTAGTTGTTTAGTTTTTTTTTGGTGAGCAAGTGCAAGATCCACACAGCCCCTTTTCTTTTAAGTAACACAATCACATAAAAAAGAAAGGTTCAGCATGCAACACATCTTGATCTTGGAGTTGTACAGGTACTGTAAGACTTCAACAACATTCACAAAAGTCCCTGGATAGTAAACACATTTTTACCAAAAGATGTGTTTTTTGTTTTGGTGAGATCCTGCACTTGCTGTGCAGACATTCCCTTTTTTTTGTTTGCATTTGTCATCATTTAATTCTTGTGCACATTTTAGTTTTTGCCACCTCTTTATGGTTTGACTTCTCATTCTCATATTTATTGACCTTGACACCTGTAAGACTGACCATTAATCACGGGATTTAAACAGCCTTTCCTGCACAAAAGATCAAAGGAAGATGGCCGGGCAGCTTTCTTTTCTTTGCTCTAAGAGATTCATAACCATGGATGAAGGTCTTATCCATTTAGAGGGTTGTCAAAGGAGATACATACGCTTTAACCCATGTTTGCCCCTGTAGAGCAGGAGCAACGCTGGTTGATTGTTGTCCTGATTTTTGTGGCTCCAATCATTTGAAGAATGTGAAATCAAAGTCTGGTTTGTCTGAACATTAATAGGCCTTTTTCATGGGCGACATTTGAAGCAGTAAAAAGCTCTTGTTGGAACTAATGACGTTAACGACGGCTGCGTAAAGACCCTGGAGCCGACAGAGCTGCATGGGATGAAGCCATTGTTGATGTCATTAATTCCACCTGCGCTTTTCCTGCTACGACATGTCAAAATGTCTGCTGTGGAAAAGGTCTCTTACATTTGCACATGTTCGGGCCAGAAAATGAATCTGACAAGAAAGGTCAACTTTTTTTTTTTTTTCACCCACAATCTATTTTGGCATTAGGTTTAGAAAAGGGATAGTACTATTGTGTAGATGTTCACTTTCAGCAAAAGCGTTACTGAAACGAGGATATTTACATATAAATGCACTAAGACGCTCTTTATATTTTTGCGTTAATGTTTGAGACTGTTGTCACATTGTTTCACCTGTGTATAGGCCCGGGCTTGGCCTGAGCGCTGAGAGCTGTGGCTGGATCAGGGGAGACGTTAAAGACCCTGAAAATCTCTGACTGCGCAAGAAACAATCAGAGCAGAAAAGGAGAGCAGAAACGTGGGCAAACGGCTCGACAACTACCATCATGTTCAGTAAATAGAGACATGAGAGTGGTTTAAATTTTTTTACACAAGATTAGCTCTAAAAGTATGAACCTAGTCCTGTACAGTTTGGGCCGATCTGCCTGCATATGAATCAAATATAACAAAATCCAGATAAGTGCAAAATCCAGATTAGTGCACCAAAACTGTCAGTATGATGACAACGATGGGTTTAAACTTTTCAGGGCCTTTAACTCTTAGAACCAGTGCAGTGTTTCAGTGACGTCGTGTCAGGGACAAAGGAAAAGCCCCAGCATGTGTATTTTTTGTAAAGATGGAAAGCCAATGTGACACATGGTCGTAGCTGTGTATTGTTGCTTAATTCTAGCTGCGCGCTGTTTGTTTGTTCCAACTCTTAACTCAGGACTGGAGCAGGCAGTAAACATCGCTGAAGACAAAAAAAAAAAAGACTAGAAATATGTGCATTTTTATGTCTCTTTATAAAATCCGCTTGCCCAGGACATTGTACGTATGTGTGGATATTAGCTCTAAATCAAACCTGAGCTTTGAGTTTTGCTTGTGATTGCTGCTGTGTCGTGTATTTCAGCTTTGTATAAACTCAGTTGCCTTAATTATGAGGATGGTTTTGCAGCATCAATCTAAATGTGTATGGTTATGTGTATATATATATATATATATTATATATATCTGGCTCTCAATAAATAATCTAACCGGTTCGTTATTACGACAACCGTGCCTTTCTCAAAGATAACATCCTGTTTTGTGCGCATTAACTCATTAATACTGTGGAGATACAGTTGTTACCTGCTTCTATTCGGCTCATTATTCTCTTCCCTGTTTCCAGTTAAAAAACTTTGCACACAAATGATCAGCAAAGGGAATTTATGCTGCAAGACCATCTAATCAAATACCAGTTTAATGTGTGTTATGTGGAAACCAATGACTGCTGACTTCATCTCCATTTTCTCACTGTTGGCTTGAACAAATTGGATTTCAAATTGTGTGTCAGACTGAAGTGGAGCTTTTTTAGTATTTTAAGATTCATGGAAATAAAAAATGCATTGCTGTCCTGGACACTCGAGTAAATGTTTATTCATTTGTCAAATTGGATCGGTGCTGCTGTTCATGCAGTAAATTCTCGGTCCTCTTTCCCTGCAGTCCACACACTAACCCTTCATTCTTCTCATGTCTTGTGTTCAGCCTGTGAAATGTTCACCTCTCTGCTCTCTTCACTTCTCGTCTAGCCGAGGATTGCCAGGCCGTCGGGGAGAGCTTCCTTGTTCCCATAGCTGTCGGAGTTTCCCTCCTCATACTCATTGTTATCGTTCTGCTGGCCTATTTCATCGGGAGAAAGAGAAACATGGCCACCGGCTACGAGTCCTTCTAGTTTTTTTTTTTTTTTTTGCCTCATTCACATCTTTATGCCACACAAAGGAATAGTCAGTGATTCGCTTCCTGTTTGCCACGCTGCCTTAAACTAATTGTGAAGATGTTACCAACATGTGTTACACTCATGTTTCCACCGGAGCGTTCAGCGCTGTCGACTGCCTGACTCTGTTCGCAAGTGAACAGTTGGACATTTTTGGGAAATGCACTTATTTATTTCATCCAAACTAAAAAAGCAGCATAGAAATTAAATGTTAACAAAACGGCTTAAAGTGGGCGAAATCTGATCTTATTGAGGATAATTTCAGGGTGTTTGCAGTTTTACATGTACTCTAGTTACGTTGCCAGTGTGCAGAGATGAGCTTCATACTCAATGGGCTCTAACAAAATAGAAAGACACATAAGCTGCTACTGTTCGCTATAAAAGTATTAATTTGCTACAGGAACGTAGTGACAGTCTGGACATGTGAGGACTGTCAGATCTCAGTGTTTAAATTACCTGTGCTCTTTATTGACAACATCGTTATGTCCTTTTCAGTGTTTGTACAGATTAAACAAACAAGATGCAACACGTTAGCAGGTTTTTTTTATATATATACTGTATATATACAGTATATAACCTATATACCTTTGGACAGATGCACGCCAGCTATTTCTGTCCATCACCAGTCTTTATGCTCAGATAAGCTGTACTGGCCGATGGCTGTGGCTTCATTCGCCGCAAAAAATAATAGTATTGTGTATTTCCCAAAATGTCACTCTGTTCCTTTATCCATATCCTATAGAGAATAATAATAATAAGTCATGTCCACCTCTGTAATTTCCTTGTTGTGCCTTTGAACTATTTCAATAACCCTCTCCTCTAATCAACACTTATCTTTACACTGATTCCACTTTGTGTAGGTTTTGATGTGTCTCGCTGCTTCTCCGGCCTCTAACCCTCTGTGTGCTTCTCTGAGTGGTGTTTTTCTGCCGACTGAACCACTAACCTGCTGTCTCTGTCTCTGTGTCCTTTCTCTGTCTGTCTGTCTGTCCCTCTGTCTGTCTGTCAGCTGAGGAATGCTTCCTGGACTCTGATTTGAGCTTTTTGGTGCCCATTGCAGTGGGCGTGGCGCTCAGCTTCCTAATCATCCTTGTGCTTATCTCTTACCTGATTGGCCGGAGGAAGAGTCGCACTGGCTACCAGTCCGTATAATCCGACCCCTTCCCTCCCTCCCTCCCTCCCTCCCTCCCTCCCCCGGCTGCTTCTTTTCCTTCTTCTTCCCTCTCGCACCTTTTCTGACCCTTGCAGCTCTTAAACGCGACCTTCCCCCCCAAAACCACACTTCCCTGCCGGCGGTCAGTGCATCCAAAGCATCCCCCTCCCAAAAAAAAAAAATTGTGCTTTTTTCTGTTTCCCCCCTTGAGGCAGCGTCTCCCTAAAGAAAATAGAAGAAAAAAAACCTCCAGCTTATTTCTCGTACCCAGTTTAAAACTTCTCCCACTGGTTTCCTTTGTTTTTGCTTTGATGCCAATGACTGAATCAATTACCAAGACATTTATGATCGATATTGCATTGTTTGATTATAGATTGCATGTTTTAAAAGAATTAAATTTATTGGCTGTAAGTAGCCGTCCACCTCCTCCCCCTCTGAGCCCTCCCCCTTCCAGAGAGAGAGGCTTTTCCCTCTCGCTTCCTGTGCTGTAATATAGTATATGTGTAAATTACTCTCTTGTATAGAATGAATGACATTGATTTTTGATGACGTGAATGTATGAGCAAGCTAATAGATCCTCTGTTTGTCACATCCCATACGCCACTACTGTTTTCACGTTTCTTTAACCATCACGTAACATTAATTAGCAGCTAAATGAACCTGTTGCACATCGTCACTTAAATTGTAGCTTGATGAAAGGGACACTAAACTTATCAAGACACTTTGGGACCAGCTTGTTTTGTTTTTTGATGAGATTTTTAAGGTTATGTCTTTATGTTTATGTCACTCATGTTAGAGGATTTAAGACTTTTCTCTTCTCAAATTGCACACTACTCCTCAAAGATTTACATGTGAGTATTTGGTTAATTGATAATAGTGTTGTTCCTTTATATCATACTCTTGTCATTTTAAAAAAGCTTTAACATGTTGCATATTTTGAGTAGTGAGTCCCGGAGCTGGTTTTCACCAGAAATCAAGTTTGAAAACAGCTAAGACTTTGGTTTGAGTAAGATCCCCTCACTAACCCTCCACGTGATGGTACACAAACATTAACAGCATGAGCAGTTCAAGTCCGAGGACCACGAGTAAAAAAGTCACAGCGTTTCATTTACACGACCCTCAGTTCTCTACGTTCCATCACCCACCACCCCGACAGTTTCGTGCCTTTCTGTTGTGCACCTCTGACTTGCTTTGCTTGAAGCTTGTCTCCATCTGATGAAGAATGTGACATGATGAGCTTGTTCAAACACAAGCGGGGAACAAATTAAATAAAGTTTCGTTCTTGTTTTGTATCACTGTCATTCTTTTTAACGTGTCGAGAGCGTCTTGTGACTTGAACTGAACTCAAAGGTCAACAGAGGTTGTAATCTTAACGCGTGACCTGCTGCGGCGGTTCAAACTGTCCCTTCGACTTTGGTCAACGACATGCTTTTTATAACCTGTAATGGTGCACACAGTGGCACGACTGTCTCTGCAGCTATGACTGGCATGTGGGCAGATATGCAAGTTGACCCAGAGGTCACAGCGGTCACTGTAAACTGACTGAGCTACTTAACTTACACTAGACAGACAAGTCGTTTGTGTCTTGTGTATGTTTTTACAGATGACATTAACCACAAAACCAGAGGACCTGCAGTTAAAAAAAACAAACTAAGGAGGGTCCACCACTCTGAATATACTGAAACAGATTAAGATATTGACGGACATGATGTTCAGCTCAGGTATCCATGGTATTGAGGGGTTGAACTCTAATGATCCCGTTAATTTTCATCCTGCAGCATCATCATTAAATGCTTTTTATTTTATGACCAAATACCTGCAACATTTCTAACATCCCTTTTGTCTTTAGCTGCAGTTATTACCACATCTGGTAGCTTTGCTGTGGAATTCAGTTGCACCGAATAAGGCCATATTTCATGTGATGTGTGCATTACCAAAGATACTTTACCCTTAAGATTAATAAGCATTAATCCAAACACATTTATTGAGAGGTATGGTGCTTTCTAGCAAACAACTAATTTCCATGGATGAAAGTCTATTTATCTATGTTTTGCTGAGAATAGGAATTATTTGTAAACTCTAAAATGTCATCATTTAATAGTTAAAATTCAGTGTAAATAATTATTTGTATGATAGTCGCTATCCAAATGTATCTACCTGTAAAAAATATATATAAATTTGAAATGAATGGTGAAAATATGTTAATGCGCAATCGAGGATTAGTCCCATGTGGAAGAAAACTTACAGTACATACCAGAACATTGTATTTATTATAAGAACTATAATAGGAATAAATACAACATTGATGCAAAGTTTAGTAGCACTGTTCAGGCAGGATTAATACTACCACAAAGTAGTTATACTTCAAATGGTACAGACCTTTCACAAACTATTTCACAGTACAGTATGTCCTTTATTGATCAGTCTTGTGTAGTATTTCATTTTCAAAAGCAAAATGTTTTTACAAAAGAAGGCAAGAAGTGGCTCGTGATACTTGTTCATAAATTCTGCTCTATTCAACAAAAATATACTAAAAGTGTATTTGCAGTCATTTATTATGTCTCTTTTTTTTTTACTGTGTAAGTACAGCACAAGTCCTGCTTTCAGTGTTTGCATGATACTTCTTTGAATTCTTACAATATACATGTTTGAAAAATATAATGCAAAACAAATTAGTACACTTTGTCACACAAAAAATGTGCACACAAAACCATAAATCTAACCCGACAAAACAATATTTCTAATCTCCTATTAATGTTTTAAGTTATAATTGGATTTGCATAGCCAGAAATTGCTAACTATTGGGCAGAGTGTAATTTAGTTTGATTAATCTTGCTAATCATTACAAAATATCAGGAATTCAATTGTAACTCACTCTACGCACTCGTCCTGTGCTCAGCACTGTTTGTTGTGGGTGCAGGTGCCAGAAGCACGCTCAGGGTACAAAGATAACAACAGAAAAACACAAGAGTAAATATCTACTTCTTGAGGAATTTGTTTCACAGCAGAAGACAACGGATATTTAAGTGAAAGATGAGGAGAGGGAAATTACATATTTCATGGAAAATAATGGTTCAAAATATATTTTTTTTCCCCGTGTAACATTTTCCAGCCTCATTGTCACAGGAGCATCCTGCTGGCAGCGACGCCTTTACGCTCCCACCTCCAAGGAGAAGGTCACACTGCCCAGGTAGCGGTCAGTGGGGGAATCGTTGATGATGCCCTTTCCGTTTAGTTTGCACTTAATTTGGATGTGAGCGTCGTACTGCACCCCTGCAAAACGCACGGCCACCACCGGTGCAGAGTAGTTTACCTGAGACGTAGAAGACAGATTAGACGTTTTATGATAGTTCAGACTTAAATGAAATGACCAAAGCAGATATTGACAGACAGTTATGAAACTCTCGCTCACATGTCTCAGCTTCCCATAGTATGGGTAATACTTCAGGTCAAAAATGCTTTTGGGAAAAAACTGGACTTCTCCCAAGGCCTCTGCTGGTCCTTTCTGAAACAAGAAACAGTTACATTCATGACACAATTATCACATTTTCAGACATGTTGAATGTCTAAATGTAAAAGCTTTGACAGTTTCTGTACCTTTACTCCACAAGTCACATTTACTGCTTTGCCGTGGCCAGGTAAGTAACCAAGAATCTATTGAAGAGTAAGAACAGTGTCAAAGGGACTTTCTTCTTCTTTATTTTTGTTCGACATGTCTTTAAACTTGGACTATAATGTCTTATCTTGTCTACCTGACAAGACCTGGTAAGTTGAAACCTTTTTTTTTTATTATTATAGGCCTACAGTGGTTGGACACTATCTACATCTCAGCAGGATAAATTATTTACATATAAAAACTTAAAATCACATTGTTAGGTGTAACTGTTTCTTCTGTATAACAAATATAAACACTTTCCACGGTGAGATTACCATATTAAGATAACATTCAAAATCAAATCCCAGACAGCCGGTGCTGAGCGGCCTCGTGTATGACCATCCTCTCCCTCACACGGCCACAAGGTGTCACTCACTGTGAAACCTGGGAGCCTCAGCAGTACAGTAACACACTGTGTGCCGGCTGATTGATGGTCCCTCTTTTGTTTTCTGGGCCCAGTATAAATCACGGTGCACCGATTTACAGGTCTTTGGCGGCTCAACCCTCGTCGTCTTACCCGGTTCATTCGAAGGAGGACGCATGGCCTTCCCTGAGAATAGCCATAGTGGGGGTCCTGCAGCCCCGAACAGTCCCCCAACCAGGACCTCTTAAACTGACACGCTTTCCGCTCTGCGCTCTCCTCCAGGTCGTCCTGCATGAAGTATCTGTCCTGTGTGCAGCGGATATTCTTCCTCTCCTGAGCGCCATCGTTATATGCTGAAAATGAAGATCAGGGAGGGAGGGAGAGAGGGAGAGAGAGGGAGAGAGGAGGGCATAAATAAACCTTTGCAACAGCAATGCCATGCCAGGCTCAGGCCTCTGATTAAGGAAGCTTGACAAAAGCGGGGTGTGAAAAAAACTGAATGGCTGCACTCTGCCCACAAAGAGGCTTCCCTTCCCAGAATGCCCTGCAAGATCCGAATGGAAAAAAGGGGGACAAAGGTAATGAAGATGGGGATTAACTCGTTGCTTACCCACTTTCGTTTAAAACAAACTCAACAACCCCGTCAGACCTCCCAGTTATAACACAGTCCCACTAAAGACTCACGTCGTAGATATTCATCCATTGACCTGGCGTACTTCTTCCAGGATTTGCGATCAGAGGCGTTAAAAGCGATGTCGTGGCCTTCTAGGTGTGGGGCCATCGTCATACCTGCCAGTGGAGACCATGAGACAGTCAACTGTGCCGAGACTCAAGTAGACGCAACAGACAGAAGGACAGTCGAGCAGAGAGTGGAGAGGAAAGTGGCAGAGGAGTGGTTGGAGCTTGGGGTTATATTTACCTGGTGGCATCACTCTATCATTGAAGGTTGGATGGTAGGGACTAATAGACCACATGAGGCAAAAAATACAGCCGCCAAACATAGCTGCAAGAAATATATAAAGTGCAGCGTAGAAGAGAAGGATGAGGCCTGAAAGAGGTGTAGAAAAGAGAGAGAGAGAGTTATTGGGGTGAATATTTCCGATGCAGAGTTTGCACAATAGTGACTTACATAACTAACTACTCATGTCTCAATAAGTTTTGACTGTGATCCGAGTGGAGGAAAACAATGAGGCATAAAAAAAAAAAAAGGCATTTTGCTGGGACAGTGTGGTCCGTCTGTCTGGACTCCAGCTACTGTCCTTGATCAGGACGGTCACTGATTTGTTTACTGATACAAAAGCAGAGCCCCCTCCCCCTCGTGTCTGGCCCCTTCAAATAACTCAATCATTTTTTTTCTGCTATAAATTACACTGCACTGAGCTAATTTGACAACCCTGCAAAAAAAAAAAAAAAAAAAAAAAGGAAAAACCCTGAGAACTCGATTTCTGTTCTGTAATTTTCAATTAAAAGTCCATTAGCGACTCATCAAGCTAAACGTGTCCCACATTAAATGGCTTTTGCTGTGCAGACAATTTCACAGGGGACTTGCTGCAGCCAGCCTTGCGTCCCCAGAGCCACAAAGGCCTTTCTGTTTCAGCTCAGTGAGAATTCTCCCAGCTGTCCTTTCACTCAGGAACACAGTGAACCTCCGGTTGCCATCGTAGTGAAGGTCTATTGCAGCCATAGAGGCCCGGCCAGCTCCAAGGAGCCCCAATCACCCCACTCTGGTATTGTGTCCCTTCTTACACACTTGTCTCACAGGACACACAGCACAGACTTCAACTCAGGCGCCTTTCTTCAGCAGACACATGGGCCCCCCCCCCCCGCCCACCCTCCACTTGTCCTCTACAAATTGTGCACACACTGGTTGTATGTAGCTGAAACAGGCTCTGGGATCCAATGTTGCAGCTTTTTTTTGCAAAGTAACACACACTTTTCGTTGGATATTTTTTTCTCTACTCAGTTGGATCATGTTTGGCATTGTGTACAGTGGAGCTGAGGGAGAGGGTGAGGGAGGGGAGTGAGGGGGGGGGGCGGGGGGCTCAATAGCGTCATATAACAGCTACCCTGGAATACCAAGAGGCTGCTCCATCATCATTGACTCAACAAACTTGTCCTGTCTGTCGCCCCTCAGCCCCCCCCCCCCCCATAAAAAAGTCCTAAAGCTCAATTTGGCAGTGTTCTCTATGGAAAAAAAAAGACGTGAACATCTCTACGTGTTTAGCTGCAACGGAGGGGCCATAAGCATGTTAAGTTCAGCGATGAGGTCGCCGAGGCTTTGGGAAAGAGGCTGTGAAGAGCATGGTAAGATGTAGAGGAATGTGATTCCTGGCCAATGCGAGGCCCGGAACAGTGCGCTCCCGCTGCGGACACGTCCCCAGGCAGTCTGTTTTTGTTAGGACACTCTGAATTGTCCATGCACCTATGTAAACATCGAACATAGGGACACACACTCGCAGCACAGTGAGCAAGAGTCACTGGACCGCGGAGACATTTCTCACTTCTTTAACCGTCCCTGAAATCAACTTTTAAAAAAGATATTCAAACACCACGTCTGCTCTTAAGCTGGTTTAAGACCGTTCGACTGTAACACATCCAAGCTTTACATCTGTAATCATTTCACACATTGAGTAACACAAGTACTTTTGCATTAATCCAATCGCCCCACCACCACCACCACCATCCCTCTCGCCATTAAATCCCAACACCCCAGAACTTTTTGTGTCATCAACTCACTCCAGCTCTTCCCAGAGCGACCCATGAATTCGCTGGTCTCTGCATTCCACAGGTATTTCTTCACGTCGTCTATCTTCTGGTGCAGCGTCCTCTGAGGTATCGGCCTGCGCTTCCATCTCTCAAAGTTCAGGTCTTCCTGCTCTAGAGGCTGGTGCTCGGCCAACTCCTCCTGCTCTTCCTCCAGCTCTTGTCCATGTTTGAGTATCACTTTGTGAGGCTGGTGGAAAGAAGAAGAAGAGAAAAAGCCCTCACCACACATACTTCTCAGCTGCTAAGTTCTGCACTCAGCCTATTTTCTTTGCAAATCGCCGCAGGAAATAAATGGCATGCCTTCTGATCCGAGTATGACAGATAATATAAACTGCCAGAGAGTGCGCTGCATATTAATGAACATCGCACTGATGGTCCTGTCCCCTGTTTCTGCAAATTATAAACCCGCTGGTGACCTTTCTGGCACTCGTTGGGAGAGCTGACCTCCTCTGAGTGGACCCTCCTGCTTGGAGCAAGCAGCTGCAGACAGCAGAGCTGGAGGGTGACTCTGACAGCCAGATGTTACTCACTGACTCTCAGCATCCGCCGGCCAGGACACACAGATCCCAGAGGAGCCGAAAGGACACTCGTGAGTGTCACCGAAAAGTAATTTCATTTGTGAAAAGCTTGACCTTTAAAACGAATCTGCTGTTTTAAATGTTTAAAATTCTGTATAACCAGCTTTTTTGAGTTTTGTGCTAGTGAAAAACCTCTTGATTGTTGAGTTAATGCTTGTGTTGCAGGTAAAAGAGACAAGTCAGTGCTAGTGGAAACGATACCTTCATCTGCCTCAGTGAATAAAGTGATTAGAAAGTGATGTTTTCTGTTTAATGTCAGCACTTACAGGACTTGACGGATTATTTTTAAGGAGCTTGTCCTCAGCTCCTCCCTCTGTGGAACTGGGCTCCATGTTCTTCGCAGAAAGAAAAAGGTACTTGTTAAACCCATCACATCCACCGAGCCCATCGAATTAAAGCCACACATCTCTACATCTCCACACTTGTCAAGTTCTGCAAGAATTTTTCAACATTACTTCACATCACTGATCACAGCCACTAAAGCGAAGCTCCTCCAACTAGACTCAGACACTAGAATTAATCCTTGTAACTTCTAATAAATAGATTTTCAATAATAAATAAATAAATCTGACATACCTGAACGTTTTCTTTTCAATAAAAAAAAAAAAAAACGATGATTAATATGTCGAAAAAACCTCTTGACCCCTAGAGGAGAAAAAAAATAATGTTTGTCAAAAAGTGTTTGGGGATTTCATTAGAAAGTTTTAGGCGTGCAGAGGGGATCGGGAGTGGAGAACCTCCTTCAACTAAGCGCGCATCATAGTGAATGAACGGTGGACAGGACAGGGGAAAACTGGGGGTGGGATACAAAGTGCTTTTTTTTTTTCTTTTTGGTCCCAGAGACGTTTTGGCAGCGGCCTGCACCACAGCAGTGCATTCAGTACACGCACACCATCAGCCATTGTCTGCTAAGCTGGGCTAAGACTGAATCAAAGGCTGAATACAATATTTATAGCTGATCCCAACACAAGACTGCGTTGTCAATCATTGCCTGGTTGCGTTACTGTACGTGCACAAAAGACACTGCAACAATCTGGAGTTGTTGTTTTTTTTTTTATGTCTTTCTCTAATGTCTATTATCTTTATTATTATTGGTCGAGCGTTAAATTGGCACCAAACTAAACCTAAAGGCATCATAAATTAAGTATCAGTCATGTGGTATTGTTCTTGCACATGCATGCGCGTTAAACCTGCAGCCAAGGCCAGCAGCACACCCACAGACTCCTGCAGCAACTGCTTACCATAAGCTCTCCTCCGGTGGAGTTCAAGTAGTCCTCATCCTGACTGCATCTGCACTCCGGTCACGTATCGCTCTGTTACCCCATGGAAGAGTGAGAGAGGGGGACTTCTGAGGGTGGGTTTTTTTTTCTCTTCTGCTTCTTCTTTTACATGAAAAGAGAAATTGCGTCATGGAAAAAAAGCTGTTCTTTGACATTTGCGCGGCAAAAACGTGCACGTTGTTTGCCTGTGCGTGCGTGTCATTGTGTGTATGTGCGCGTGTATTTTACACTCATGGTCAATGACTCCTCTCATGAAATAAAGAGATTTGGAAAGAGGAAGAAATCCATCACAATGTTTGGCATCTCATGTTCCTAAATATCTATATAGGACTAATAATCTACACAACTTTGCTGCAGTTATACAATCGATATTTGCCCCTGCATGTGCGTTTTGGCATGGATGTCATGGCTAGAGTGACCCGTCCTGTGGTCTCCAGGGCAGAAATGAGCTGCAGGGCCCCTGCTGACCCCACATCCACTCCTACTCTGTGTGAATGTGAAATCTGGCTACAGTTGATGTGTGATAATCCAAGTTAATGCATTCATTTGGCTGTATACAACATATTTTGTAGTCCTTACCTTTATTCAGTAGGCTAATGCATATTCTGAAAAAACCCATTTTGAATCAAATCAAGTTTTCCACAGACAATAAGGTTGGAGCTGTTAGACCCCCAGTGTACTATGTGACAGTTTTGTTTGGTTATTAGAGAGCAATTTGGGTGTATTACTATAAAGCACTTGTATGAAAAATGCACTAAATTAAAGTTTATTATCACTTTTATTATCTTTATATAGCCTATGATACATGTGTGGATGCATGGGAAGCAGCCATTAAGATCTGAACAGACTTTACACCTCTATACTTTATATCCACAAGAGTTCAGTGTTGAACTTTTAAAATGAAAAAGAAATCAATGATGTCAGTGCAGGAGTTCAGTCATTCATTAATTCAGTTCACTATAATCTCACACACACACCCTAATGCACACAGGCAGGTCGACAGCTCCTTGGTGTCAATGTTCAGAGAGAGATGTCTGTCTCTACAATATGATATGAGGTCACTGGTTTGATTCCCATTTTGGCAGAGATCACGCCGGACCAATTCATTTAGGGAGACATGTAGCCTAAATGTGAGCCTTATGTGATAAACAGGATATTTAAATTGTAATCCTGAATTTTCAGAGGTAGGCTACATTTATTTTCAACTAAATCTCAGCAGGTAAAAATCCCCATGAGGGCACAGGTGTTTTAAAACAGATTATTAGGATGTTTGTGGTGTTTATCACCTATTTTACTGTCAATCATTTGCTACGTGCCAGTTCCCCCATTCTTTAGTCGAGAACAACGACGCCTGCCTCCGGCTCTTCCTCTTCTTCCCCTTTGCTCCACATGGGATTTGAACCCCAGCCTCCCAGTTCAAAGTCAATGACATTTCCCAAAGAGATATCCAGATGGATATGTCAAGCCCTCAGCTCCACCATACTATTATCTTACACCACAATTTCTGATGCTCAATACTTAATAATATTGGCACAAAACACAATTAATTTGTTATTATACAGACATAACACAGTAATTACACAGGAATTGCCCAAAACATGATTTAACATGATGAATAAACTGATAATAATACTGGATCATCCTGTAAAATACTGGATTGTTGCAGATATACTACAGAATCATCCCAATTTGAAAAATAAAAAGCACTGTCCCTTACTGAATCAATACAGGACACCCACCCACCCTATTTTACGTTTTCACATGCCTGGTATGACTTTGGAAACAAGAAAACCAAAAGTTTCATGAGACACAAGTTTAAAATCAGAATGACAGGCAAGTTGTCTGTTGCTGTCGCTCACCGTCATAGCTGCCCTGGTTGAAATAAATAAAACATGACAAATACACAGTTTATGGAAAAAGAATGAAGGAGTGAACGAAGCAATGAAGGAGCAGGGGCCCACTTCAGTATTTTTTCAGTGATTACAGTTAGGGTTGTTTAAGTGTTTACCCTGAGTTGCACTGGTTTAAGCCTAGGTCTTCATTTTAACTAAAAATCTCACTCAGTTTAGAATAAGCAGGTAAAATCACCACAGCAACTTTTGAGGGCAGGCTGACACACAGGTGTTTTAAATCAGTGTTTTGTCACTGTCAAGTCTGCCTTGGATTTTTTGACTTTCCACAGACATACATGGCTAAACTAATGTAATTAATCAGCTACCAAACAAGAGTATGGATTCTTTTTTCTTTGAGTCAGCGACAAAAGTATTTTAAACTGACGTCGTGCCCATTACAGCAGAATAATGTCATTTTGTTGAATAATGTGTGTGCTGCTCCCTGAAATGTCCCATGGCTCTTGAACGCACCGTTGTCGTGTTGACGGTTGGCGGCGCTCGTTGCTCATAGTAACCTGCACTTTCTCCTCAACGAGCACTGTTGAATGATTATCTGCACAATTAGCTCAAAATTAATATAATTAACAAAGAGAGCAGGATGAAACACTTAAAAACATATCCAACCTAAATTTATTTGAGTCTATATACATGCTTGAAAGCAGGCTGATACTCAAACCGTTTTTCTCAGGTAAAGCCCCTGAATGGAGACATGAAGGGTCGTGACAGGTAACGTTAACAGATTACCGTTACTTTAATCTTAATTTTTTGTACATTAACCTACTTAAATTAGCTACGAAATAAATAGAAAGCAGAAGCTAATCTATACAGGAACAGTTTTAATTCCCAAACCTATTTCTCTGTTTGAAGCTTGTATCAATTATCTTATAACGAAAGGTTTACCGTTACAGTTACTACTTTAACTGATATCCTTTTTTAAAAAAAAAAAAAAATGGCGGAAGATGTATGGCTCTGTGGATTTATACACGTATCTAATTAGATTTTATCGACAGAGATAACACCATACGAACAATATCGATCATGTTCTCATACTTTAAATTGGTAATTGTGGTTACGTTGGCAGAGTAACGTCTTTTCGAGTGTGTAGAGACTGTGACATGCGCAAATAACCACCACCACCACCACCACCAGCTCCACCACCAGCAGCAGCAGCAGCAGCAGCAGCAGCGGCGGCAGCGACCTGCTGTCCGACAGACACCGACACACAGTGAGGACAGACACCGAGAAACGTGTCCACAGCCACGGGGATGTAAATGAGCCGGACGCATAGAGGGTTCAGCGGGGACGGAGGACTGCTGCTGCTGCCTTCGCCTTCAGATAATGCCTCACCAAGCGACCACGCCGTCCGCATTGGCTCCTGATTGTAAACACTTGGCTCCAACACAAACATACAACGTGTAACATTTAGTCGTGACTGTGTTTTTTTTTTTTTTTAATCTACAAGAGGATCGTGATCGAAACATCCAGCCAGCATGCCTCCATCTCAGAGCCTCCAATCCAGCGGACTGACTCTCTCAGAAACAAGCATGGGTAGGTGTGTGTGCGTGTGAGTGTGTGAGTGTGTGTGCAAGGTCAACGGCGTGTCTGCAGCAGGTTTTTTTTTCTTTTTTTAATCAATTCAATAATAGCCTATACTCCTTTTTTTTTTTTTTTTTTACTCCACTGCAGATGTCTTATTGATCACCGGAGCTTCTTTAAATAGCGCACACTTAAGGTTAATATTTTATCCGATCACATGTATTATTTGTGCTGCTTAAGTAGACAAAAGCAGACCATCTCCTCCTCACAAAAGCAGACAAAACACTCGTTGCATCACCAGATCGTGTTGTTTTTTTTTTCACGTCCAGGCCGCAGCGCGTCACTGCAGGTGCGGCGACGTTGAGTAACCTCAGCAGGCTGGATGTTTGGCTCTGGTAACTGACTGACACAGATTTCTAAGCAGGATGTTGTCGGCTGTGTTCGTGGCGATTAAAGGAATATGAAATGCACAATTCGTGAAAAGGAGATTCGGTGAAATATTTGTGTAGGCTACATGTCAGTGCAGGTAGTACAGTAGATATAGTTGGAGTTAAGTAGCTACCGTATATCCTGTGGAGGATCAGATGCAGCTTTGCATTTGTGAGACAAATAGAAGGATTATCCATATTAGCTTCATCAGACCTCTTCACCTCTTATTCATAAGGAGTGTTTGAGAACCACTGTTTTCAGTAATACACGAATTAGCTGTAACGAGTGATTGAGTAGGTAATCACTCTACTCTTTTACGCATACATTTTCCTCTGCTTGTTCAGGTCCAGGTCCAGATTTAATGGGAATTATCTTTATATACAGCAGAGACATACTGACAGAAATATGATAGACATGTCAATAAATTCATGCACTTAGTAAATAATGCAATGCCATATCACCTGTGCTGCTCTTGATTTATATATTTTATTCCATGGCTGGTATGGCTGTGAAATATGTATTAAGTTTCATTTAGTGTGGTGAGTAAAATGGATTGAATTTAACTCCTGCACAGTAAGACAAATAACACCCCCTGACTCCTACAGTTGTAACCTTTTCAGTGGAAGTCACATGATATACAAATCTAGTCTTGCCTGATTTGCAGCATAAAAAGCTTACCTGTCCAGGCCTGTCCCATGCAAAAATCCCACAGGGCAGAGCCAGGAGATAATGATACAAATCAAATGCATCAGAAATGTGTGGATTTAAAACCTCAAATGAAATCATCATGTATTAAGATGTGAAAATGACCAGCATTTCCATGTGATGTTTGCAAAGATATGATCACTTTTATGGGATTAAAAGTGAAAGGATGGGATCTGAAAACAGAGACACTCATGATTAACGTCACTGATGCAAACCAGCAGCATGCACCATTTAATTTAACTGTAATTTAGCATTTGATATTAGTTTTTAAATGAACACAAGAGGAAGTATCTCATAACATTGTTGTTGTTGTAATATAATCCCCAGATCTCCAAAATTGGATGTATGTTCTAGATTATACATCTTTGTGGAGACACTGTGGTGACAAAATCTGACTGAAGCCATATGTTTTATCCTCTTCGTCTAGTGACAAACACTGAAGTAGTTGCATCCTGAGTTACAGAGAGCGCAGTTTCTTATTGATCTCCAGGTTGGAGCATCAGTATTCAGCAGCAATGAAGTCCTGCCTGTCTGTGGCTTCCAACTCCACCTATCCACAGATTGATAAAAGAGCACATGGTGACTTGGCTCATCTGTTATTCTGCGGGAAGCCGTGGGAACACTGCAGAATAAACTGAACGGATCAAATCTTTTCTGTCAAACAATCAGAGGCAGGTGCAACTTTCTCTGTCACAGTTTTGTTCAGGCGGTCGATTTACTGCTGCTGAAACACAGAGAGAATAGTTAAGACTGCATCTAAAATTACTGGCCACTCCCACCAGCCTCTCTCTTCAATTTTTAAAGTTTGACGTCACCAGAAGGCCCTGAATGTTGTTAGAGATGACTCTCATGCAGCAGCTCCTCTCTGTGAGGAAATGACCTCTGAGAGGAGATTCAGACAAATCTGTTTTAAATCTGAGCAGTTTAAACGAAGCACAATCCCAGAGGCTGCTCAGCTCTTACACACAGTAAACACATGGCTCCTTAACACACCTGTTATTATTACTTCATGGTTCTCCTTTTTTTTAAATACAATTATTTGATATTTTGAACATGCTGATGTTTTTTTTTTTTTACCTTTGCATACCTCAGTCAGGTGTATTTTTCCATCCAGAAGTGGACTCATTACTCTGAAGTCTGAACAGGATCAATCAAAAACAATGCACAGCACATACGTCATACCACGGGTGCACCAGATGGAGGAAGTCTGCTGATTAGGCTATAGCATGCCTTGCTGCATGTATTTGCATATTAATGAGAGAATGATGAAACTGCTGTGACTCTGTAACACTTAAGATAACAAGTTCATATTGATAGCAAATAGCATGCAGCCCATGCAAAGGGTATGAATTGCCATAGCTAATTATTGACTTAATTGGCCTAATTAGGAGTAAACTGACTTTTGAACACAATAACTCTGGTAATACATTGCAGAAATGTCGTACGTGATGTGCCTCTCTGCATATATTGGCATATTAGTGATGTAAAACAGTTTTTTTTAAACTCGTGTTAGACTCATTGATAACGAACGGTTGATTCTAGGAGCATACTGTTGTCATGGAGACATGAGACAATATGCATTTACCAGATGGTAGATGAGTAACATCTACAGTAGTAAATGCATATTGTCTAGATAAGAGGGGCATTGTGGTTATGTGATCTGTGGTAGAGGTTTAGGCCACCAGGATTTTAATTTTTTTTGATTTTGTCTTTTCTTTTTTCTTTTTACTGAAATATTGGAAGCCAAGACTTTTTTTTTCATCATGAGAAACGTTAGAAGTAATTGTCGTTCTTTGGAAATATCTAATCTTAAGAAATAGTCAACACATTTGCTGTGGCAAGTGACTCCAATGACTGTCGTTACAACAACATAGGGCACTAACGAAGTCGAAACCAACTTTCCATCAAAGACAGTCACTTAAACGACTGTCGTTGGCACTTGGAGCACAAAAGGGAACCAGTGACATCATCACCCTTGTGAACGCCCGCACAAGAGGTTAAATAGTGAGTCTCCACACCAGATAGTTGGACCAGTCCCAGCCTGGTCAGATGCGTATGAACTGATGAAGCCTCTTGGATGAGAGGTGAAACGTCTTCCTAGATAAATAACTAAGTCCAGTTGCTTTCGATTTAACCTCCTTTGAAATACTATGACCTGGACAAATGAGAATACAGTCAACAACACATTTGTTTTGAGCTTTGCTGTGGTTGTGGGAGTAATTTCTATGTAAATGTTTATAAGTCTGCCACACTCTGATAATGAATAGTAAATAGTAGCTAAAACATTTTTGTGAGGAGGTCTAGCCTATTTCTGACTGTTTGGGTGCTGACTGTTTCATAGCAAATTGTTTTCTTTTGATATTTCTCTTAAAGACACATTTCACAACTGGAATCTGTCTTAAAACAGCTGTCAGGTCAAACAGGTTTACTTGCCGTCATAATGAAAACATGTGCTTATCTGAAGTTAATACTAGGCTTCAGTCGTCTGGGTGGCTCACGTTTTATTTTTATTCCAAAGTTACAGCCTTTGTAGTGTGAACTTCCATGTTTGTGTTTCTTTTCTGGGCTTGTAGAGGATGGATAGTAAAGAAAAGAGATAATGTTGTACTAGAAAGTCTGTACATTTGATTAAACCCAAGCAACAGGCATTTGATACCTTGCTCTCAGACACTTCAACAGAGGAAGCCACTGATGGGCAAAAGGGCAGAGCCAGAGAGACTCCAGTTCCATCAGAAGTCTTTAACTACTTCCCATCATTACATCACAACTTCTAAGTGGCTCCCACAGTTCAGGCAGTTATACTTTTTCTCTTCAGGCTCACTTTGAAATAAAAAATAACGGTTGATATGTGTCATACCTTATAGCACTAGCAGGTTTAGATGTAATAGGACAGATAAAACAGTCACCACACCTGCCACTTAGCGTGAAGTCCCTCCAGTGTATGTCTGACTGAAGTTTTGACCAGCGGGCATTAGGCTAGATTTTCTCCCAGGACTTCACAACCAGTTGCACCTCTTTTGTACGCTCTCTGGCTTTTGTGTGACCCTCACTAGGTGGACTACAGCCCAGCCAAACTCAGATCAGGTCATATTCCACCTCTTGAAAAGCTTTTTGTGTTTTTTTTTTAGCCGCATAGTTCGGATCATCCAATAGGTTTGGATGCATGTGACTGAATCTGATCACAGATGCTCCTCTGTCCCTCTGTATTTGTCCCTTTTGCTTCCATGAGCAGTGAAACCAGTGATAAATGCCACTTTACCAACTCTGTTGACAGGCATACCTGTTGGAGCCATAAAACAACCACCACCACCATGTTTGACAGCGGCTGTGGATCATGAGCCGTCTCTTTTTCCCTCCACACTTTCCTCTTTCCATCATTTTGACAGAGACTGGCTTTAGTCGATCTTTTGTCCTAGAGCTCTTCTCTTTTTTTTTTTTTGTGTTTGCGCCCTAATGAATCCTCTGCGGTTTTGGTTGTGAAGGCCTCTCTTGATCGTTGACAGAGAAATGTCCTCCGTCATTTCAGTTTGGGAAACCAAGTACCTCTGGCTACCGCTTCCTCTTTTTTTCCCCCTTGTTATCATCGTCCTCACTTGTATGGTCAACTCTTTATTCATATTAAAGGGACACTCCATTCATAACTTGGATTAAAATGGCAACTCTCAGCTCTCAGTCACCTCTGAGACTCTGAGTGTGAGCTTTTTTTTTTCTTTTTTTGTGAATGAGCTAATGAAATGACACACCACTGCACATTTAGTAGCCAAGGCTTCAGTTACTTAGGAACCACTGCAGTTTGGGAACTATGCGTTGAAAGCGCTTTATCTTCCACACAGTTCCTCTAAACTGGGTTAGAGTTCCTCAGATTAAAGAGAGCCTGCGCCCTTTAATGTGGTCTCCATTATTTTATTTTAAAAGGAATGTGCAGAGGATCCAAGACTGAAGGACAAAAAAAAAAAAAATGCACCGGCCAAATCCAGGACAGTAACAGTGGTTTGGTCTGTTGTTGTAGGACCTTCTAATCTTGTGTGATGCTAGCCGTGATGTTCACTAATCTGCTGTCTTGCAGGTTCCTTTAAAAGGAGAAAGAGGAAATCCATAATAGTGACGGTGCTGCTGCTCATCGTGTCCGTGCTCATCCTCATCTTTGGCCTGGCAGCAACTACCAGGACGCAGAACATCACAGTGGGTGGCTACTATCCAGGAGTAATTGTGAGTGCACATTCACACCTACATGTAGCAGTAGCAGCAGCAGCAACAGCAACAGCAGCAGGCCTGCTCCCTGTCAGATTTCATTAAAAGTGATGTGTAAGTGAAGTGTGAGTGTGTCCAGTGAGCTCTTCCCGCTCCTGGACACTGATGAACATAATTACTGAAGGTCTCTGAGGGGTGAATTTTCCCCACATTCATTATTCAGCATCACTGTCATTAGCAGCTGAGTGAGGCAAAGTATCTCAGTCCATACATTTGTTTTCTTCACAGTACTTGGCTTTTAACATTGTGTTTCACATAAAGAGCTGCCAGGAACGCAGCCAGTGTAAAGATCCCTCTTATGGCTTTTACCTTAAATACACCAGATTAATAGTTCAGACTATTGTATGATATCACAGTCTGATGAAAATAACTGAGATTTACAAAGAAATAATATTATTGTACAGCACTGGATTGAAAGAAACCTGGATCTCACAAATCCTCAAATTATAGTAAATGAATCGCAATGTGTTTTGCCTTTCTATAAAAAGTTAATAATATTATAAAGCTGCTGTAATGTTTCCCCAGAGCATGAGAAAAACACTTAAGTCTGTGCCATGAAATAAAAGCTTGATGGTCAAATTAGATAAATGGCCTAACAGTGATTTTCTTTCTCCTCAGCTGGGCTTTGGCTCTTTTCTGGGAATTATCGGTGCTCATTTGATAGAGAACAAGAGGCAGATGGTAAGAGGATTTATATTACCGCTGTGCATTGAGATCACTTTCAGTGCTCAGTGTCTACTTGTCTCTACAGTCACAGAACACTGTTATTAAACTGCGCACGAGCCCCAATTACCTTTCAACATCAGCTACAGCTTGATTATGTTGTTAGAGTGAGCAGACGCGACCTAGGCTGTGAGTCCTGGCTCTCGAGCCTGCGAAGCTTCGTGTTGTGTATCAGAGCAAGTGTCCTGGGGCTTCAGGAGCGATGCAGCCAGAAATAGAAATAGGGTGTAAGTGGAAGAGGGCGGATGTCCACACAGGAATGTGGAGAAGGAAACTGCAGATGGGAGCAGCAGGTGGGAGGTGCTGGGCAAGGTCTGTCGGCCTGAAACGAAGTACGAGTTTGTATCGTGACACCTTTTCCCCATAATGCAGCACGGTGCAGATGCCTGGAGTCGCAGTGTCGTACGTGTGGCACAACTGACTGAGCTGCGGCACATTACACCAGATGACCTCTGGGTTGTTGTTCCTCATAAAAAGTCAACATGTTGTTATTATTTGTGGTCTGAACTAATGGAGGCATGTGATTTTTTGACGACTGCGTTTTAAGGAGAGCTGATATAAGTTGATGATTCAGACTGATTAGTAACAGCTTCCAAACACTTAATTGTGAATATTTGTGGGGTTTGAATTTTATTTTAATTGAATTCCATATTTTGTCCATGTAAATTGCACAGAGATTGAATTTATCCAATTTTATCCAACAATTTATCCAGGGGCGCCCAAACTTTTACATACAGCTGTCTGATATCAGACTATTGGTCCAAACATTTTCTGAGAAATATTGACGTATATTTTTATGCCTGGCTGCACACAAGCAACAGCTGTGACCGCAGGGCGCAGGCATCATGTTATTTATTACATCTCAGATTAGATTTTGGTGATGATCAAAGATGAAGCTTCACTGTAACTTCTCAAAATACATTTTTGGCCATAATTCAAGAATTCATACATTATTGAAATGCGTTTACATAGATTCCTTTTTTATTACATTTCTTTTGAAGTCTTGCCTGTACATTGAATGCAGAAATTGTAAAATTATTAGTTTAATTTAATTTTTGCTTCAACTCAAGTCAAGATCCAAACATTCCTCAGAAATGCACCAACAACATCCTGCCTCCCTTTGTTAAGGAAATGGGGAAAAGATCCTGGCTTTTAGTGAGCTTTTAAAGAGTTTAATGGACTCTCCTGTGGCCCATGACACATCCCACCACCACATTTGGTGCAAACTGTTTCATCGCCACTGACGACCAAGTCCAAATTGGTGTTGCATGTGCCAGTACTGGTCCTCTAAAAACAGGAGTGAACATCTGAGTCCCTCAGAGAGTAGTAAGAGAAGGGAGGGCGTACAGAAATCTTTCAGTAGCAAGAACTTAAATTGTTGTCGATGGACGTTAACATCATTGAGATCAACAGATGCCCTTTCAACGACCAGCCCGACTAACAGGCAGCGTGTCCGTCCGATCGTTAACACTTGTTGTTGAGAACCCCAGGGTCTGGATGTTTTCGTGTTACCAGCTGTACTGTAATCACAGAAGTCTTGGCACAGATGTAGCTCACTGTTGAATCTGTAGCACGGCCTCACCCCTGCAGACCGGGTGGGGTAGGGTGGGGTGGGGTGGGGTGTAATTGAATACATGCTGTTACTCATAGTGGACTTAAAGGAGGAGAACTGAGAGTTGCAGCGCCTATAAAGAGCCGGGCACTGTGCCACCGTTGACGCTAGGTGACAACCGCCACGCTCTGTCAGTGTCGTCCTTTACCCAGCCTACAACCCCCCCCCCCCACCCCACCCCCCACCCACCAAGTCCCCACCACCAGCCCCATCCCATTCAGAGAATTCATATGATACGCATTAGTGTTGCAAATGTAACCCAATACAGAAGTGGTGAGAGGGGGCAAGAAAGAAACAACTCTAGTTTAAATTTAGTTCACATCTACATTTTCTTTCTAGTCTTCAAACATCCATAAAAATCATTACATGATGATGCGTCTCTGTTGTCTTTCAGCTGGTGGCTTCTATAGTCTTCATCAGTTTCGGAGTGGTGGCCGCCTTCTGCTGTGCTATTGTTGATGGAGTATTTGCTGCGAGGCATATTGTAAGTATCACTGAAGCTTCTACTTATTAAACTAAATGTATAAATTATGCATATGGATAACATTAATGCTTCAACTTATTACAAGCGTATTAATAAATGCCATCTCCATTATAGCAGGTCTGCATTACAAATATAGCAACATGTATGCCCATCTGCTGGGGCAGTGCTCACACAGGGCAGACTGGAGCTGCTGCCACACCCTGCTCAGTGAGACAGACATACTGTATTCTGTGGTGGAGATTATTCTCCATGACGCAATGTACATAAAATAATAAATAACCGCTAATGCACTCTTAAAACAATTATGCCAAAATAAGTTAAGGCTGGGTGAAAGGGGAGATTGGTGGCACCATTAGCAGGTTTTCATTTGCCAGTGGTGTCAGTGAAATGGAAAATGGAAAATTTTCTTCTCAAACTGTTTTGGTTTTTTCTAAAGACGGAGACTGTTGAATGAAAGAGAAACAGGAAAAGTATGATGCCGCGAGAGTTTTTTGATACATGTGAATATTTAAGATTATGAGATGTTCTTGCTTTGAATAACTGAGAACATGTGAAACAACAGGGCTTGAGATTAGTGTGTAGTAATCACCAATGTGATTTTAACTGTTTCTTATACTCAAAGTAATGATTTGCATTTAAAGGACACATTGTTATACTTTCTAATCTCAGCATTCACAATAAAAACTTTGTGACTCACATTCACGAAAACTGAATTAACCACCATAATATACTAGAGCGAGAGTCAACAATTCATTCTCATTATAGTGAATTATCTCTTCTGAGAAAATCTATTTTGTACTTTTATGCCTGACAATGAGGGCAGGAGACTGTATGACAATGAACAAAGCTTTGATTTTATGACAGTTAAGCTTTCTTTCATGTTTTCAAAGCAGGAAAATCTGATAAAGTAGTTAAAGAATGGGGTTATATGGGGAATATTTCCACATTTTTTTGAAAGCGGTGGAAATTTAAAATCATAAATAGATATAGAGAAGGTGAATAAACCAAAAAAACTCAGATGATCTGCCTGCCCTCTGCCCTCTTTGAGTTTTCCCACAATAGGAAAACAGAGAGAGAATTGCAGCTGTGGCATCTCGTTGCCTCAATTTGCCTCCAGCCTTTCTCACTAGTTTGATTTCACTCCTATAATCATTATAAACATTGCAGCCTTTATTCGTGCGGCACAAATCAAGTGCAGTGTGAGTTCTTGTGTGTAAAAAACTGTCGTGAACTGTTAGTGAATTGTGTGAAAATATATAAAATTGATGTTTGTTGCCCTGCAGGACCTCAGACCTCTGTATGCCGGCCGTTGTGAGTATCACTCCAGTGAGACAGCGTCTGACCGCGATGTAAGAAACACATTTTATCTCTTCAAGTTCACAGACATAAGATCAATTCCTCCTCCTCAGTATATCTCGGACCTGAACTCTTTTTCCAGTTAGTCTTCTAGCCAGGACATTGTTCAGGGACTTTGACAGATGATGGATCCAAAGTGAAGGAATTGTAAACTAATTTTTGACCTTCAGGTCCCGTGTCACTCATCGCGCTCGTCCTGTAACCTGCGCGTGAAGAGCAACACCTGTTACTGTTGCGAACTCTACAACTGCGGGAAGTGAGTATGCTGAGCGGTCGAGCACCTGACACAGGCTATTCGCTTTGGCTGTGTTGCTTTGATTGTTTGGACCTTTGATGTGTACTTGCTCTGCAGTTTTTGCAGATTGTTATGTTTGATTTTTCTTTCATTGCAGTGTTGATTGATTTTAGAACAAGAATGTTTCTTTTCTTTTTAACCTTTGTTTCAGAGAACATCCTCTTATGGGACTTCAGAATAAAGATGTTTTGAAAAAGTTTAGGAAGTCATCCATGATTTGGAAGTAGGTCCCTTTTTTCTAGACCCATAATAGACATTCATTATCAACTTTTTTTTCTTTTTTTTTTAATATTTGAAGTGTTTTTAACATAATCCATAATACATTTCTTCTGCATGTCCTGTCTGAGTGTGACCAAAACGTCACCCATGCTCTCATCTGTGTTTCCCAGCTCTGTAGCAGCATCTTCTCCTCAGATCTGAAATGAAACCATCTGAACTTTTTACAACCATAAATCAAAACCCGTCTTTTGCCTTCCACTGTGTACTGAATACCAAAATTGCTGTTGCTGTGGTTCATTTAGCTGCATTTATTTATTTATTTTTAAAGCTTTCAAAAGCACTGCCAGTGACGTATGTGGCTTGACTGTAGGCTGTCTCCCTCTCTGTCCCACCCACTGGGCTAGAAGTGTGGAGGTGAGTGGAGGCTACCACGAGTACACGGATGTGCGGAGCTGCCAGGACGTGGTGCACCTCTATCACCTGCTGTGGTCCGCCACCATCCTCAACATCGTGGCGCTCTTCCTTGGCGTCATTACCGCTGCAGTGCTGGGTGGCTTCAAGGACCTGGTACTTTAAGTGAATCATACTTATTACACTACCAGTCAAAAGTTTGGACACACCTTCTCATCCAATGTTTTTTATTTGTTTTCATTGCACATAACACATTTCATAAGGAATTACAGTAGCATGTAAAGATTTGGGCACCCCTGGTCAACATTTCTGTTAAGCAACAGTTACAAGTGGAAGAATGATCTCCAAAAGGCATAAAGTTACAGATGACACATTCCCTTTACATTTATCACAGCATGTAAATAGTAAATATCTTGTCTGATACTTTGGTCAAAGTTATCCCAGAGCTCAAGTCTCCTGGGTTTCCTATGCTGCTTTGTTTCCCTTTTTCACTCTAAAATTGTAGAAAACAAAAATACACAAAATACACATTCCCTTGACAGTCTGTCATCAACTTCATGTGGTCGTCACCTGGAAAAGTTTTCCAACAAGCTTGAAGGAGTTTCCAGGGGGGTGGGCACTTGTTTTGCCTCCAACTCATCCCAAACCATCTCAATTGGGTTTAGGTCAAGTAACAGATAACACTTCTGTTTTAACAAACATTTTTGTGTTTACAACATAACTCCATATGTGTTCCTTCATAGTTTTGATGTCTTCGGTTTGAATCTACAATGCAGAAAGTAAAGAAAAAACCACTGAATGAGAAGATTTGTCCAAACGTTAGACTGATACTGTATGTTCATATTAGCACTGTGTTTGTATATAGTCTTTGTGTGTGGATGGATACTGAATGATACGTTTTTCTCAGACTCCCTCTGCTGCCTCGGAGAGCTCCTCTGAGCCAGAGGCCATCACAGCTCCAGTCCAGTCTGAGCCTCCTCCGCCCACCACGTCTCTCAACTCGTATTACAACACTGCCCCCTGCCTGCCGCCGTACACTGCCTACGACCTGCAGGTACAGTGCCGCATGATGTGCATCAGAACAGTTGTTCATCATTGGCAGGTCATTCAGTTCAGATGAAATAATGGCAGGGCTCCAGACTAACATAGCACAGTGGCCCTAACTTAAAAAAAAAAAAAATTAGGGGCGCACACTGCATAAATCAACTTGCAAAGCAAATATTTACATTTCATTTTCATTCATGATCCTTATACACATTTACCTTGCACCTGTAATCACAGACACCAGATTCTTTAAGTTGCCACTTTCACCAGTGTTAAAAAAAACAACAAAAAAACCCAGCAAATTTAGTGGTTGCTCATGCGCAAGTAGATGAAAAATCTGCTTGCACACTCAAATTTAGGGGCAGTCTGAAGCTGTGAATGGTGTCATTCAAACATTTATTATAGGAAGTTGACAGTGTAACTTTGCTTTTAAGGTGGAATAGGTTTAAAGTCCCCCTCCCGCGACCCTTTTTGGTCATTTTAAAACCAGCAGCTCATTAGCAATGAACCTCTGGAGGGTGGACGGAGACTGCGCTGCCCCGCCCAGCCGCCCCCCTCGCTGACAGCTTAGCGTAAAACTGCACCCTGGGATTCGATACCAGACTGGAATATAGTCCTTGCTCACGGTGCAAGCTGCTCTACCAGGTGAGCTATATCTGTTATATGTAGATAGATACACCAAGCTGTCAAGGCTTTCACCTCTGAGCCAGATGCAGAGCGGGGCGGGACTAGTGCCCTCCCCTGGAGTTGTGACACGTCACCTCCAGTCTCCCTGAAACTGCCAGTTTGCGTCTGCCATTGGTTCACAGCAATTTGAAGGCAGAAAAACTCTGCTGATATGTCCTCTAACACAAGAAAAATGCCACAGGAACATGTGAAAAGCACGAAAAACACGATTTTCATGGGAGGGGGTCTTTAAGGGTTTAATATCCAGCAGCAGTTTGGGTCCGTCTTTTACCCAGATGCAAACCACTGGCCACCTCTGGGCGATTCAGCTTCACCAATTCATGTAAATATCAGAGCAAAAAAAAGGGCCGAGCCATGAGGAGGAGGGAGCTGCCTGCAGGGCTCAGAGACAGGATGGTTTGGAGACACAGATCTGAGGAAGGCTACAAAAAGGTTCCCATGAGCACAGTGGCCTGCATAATTCATAAATAGAAGAGGTTTTGAACAACTAGGACTCCTCCTCCTCCTCCTCCTCCTCCTCCTCCTCCTCCTCCTCCAGCCGGCCACAGTGAGCAGTCAGGGAGGAAGAAGCAGTGAAGACGTGTGTTGAATTTGTCTTTTTTTTAATCAGTGCTGTGTTGTGTCTTTTTTCCTGAAGGGCTCCTACATGTTCCCTGACTCCTCCGGTCTGTCAGATGAATCCCAGTCTGGAGCGAGTCACCTGTGGCCCACCATGGTCCCCCCACGCTACTCGCCTCCTCACAACCACCCCGACGAGAAGCCCCCGCCGTACAGCCCCTAAGACGGCTCTGAGCAACGAAAAAACACACACACACACAAAAAAAAAACACTTTGAGCGCGGTCAGCTTGTTGTTAGATGCTGAGTGAGTGGTTTGAATGCACAACGCCTCTGGGCTTCTCCTCACAACGGTTCAGAGCTGCAGTGAAGAGGAGGAGGAGGAGGAGGAGGAGGAGGAGGAGGAGGAGGAGGAGGAGGAAGAGGAAGAGGAAGAAGAGGAGGAGGACGGCCACAGAGTACACTAACTAACTTTGAGTTCAGCCCAACACAAGGGAGCAAGTGTTTGTCTCCCAGGGCGCCACTCACACTCTGGCCTGCACTGTGTGTGTGTATGTGTGTGTGAGAGTGAGTGAGTGTGTGTGTGTGTGTGTGTGTGTGTGTGCACATACGTACACATCAGAAGAGACAACCAGTTCAAAGCCAGGACTGTTTACACATCTATCTGCCTTAATGCAAACGGACTTCCAGCGCCACAGCACCCCGTCACCTGGATGTATCTCTACAAGGTCGAAACAACAACAACAACAACAACTCTTTCAGCTCATGCTTTACATCCACCTCTCTTAGTACGTAGTGTAAATGCTTCCTGCTTCAAGCGGTAACCGGCGACGACATCTTCATCGTTCACACTGTGAGGAGCTGGACTGAAGCGAGTGCAGCTACTATGACCCTCGTTGTCACTTTAATACCGAGTCATAGACGAAAGCTTCGGCGTCTTCCCTGAATCTGGATCAGCTAGAGTTAAAGTAAAACCTGTAGAGTCGTAGGCCCGAGCAGGCGTTTCCTTTAGCAGTTCAAAGTGTCCGTGTACATTATCTACGGCGAAGTTAATGGAGGCATTACATGCTCATTACGTATGTACAGCAGTATGATATTACAGAAGCTCTTTTAGCACAGTTAGGCCTAAGGTTTGCAAACAGATCATGGTTATCTATTTATCAACTCTTGACTTCATGTTAAAGAATATCCCGATGATCAACGTATGGTGAACTTTGCAGAACAGTGATAATGAAGAGAAATAAGCTATTCTACCTAAAGTAGTTGTTGAGGAAATTCAGTTAATAATTACACTCTGATCCCTATTTATTGTATTTTCCACTGCAGGCTGCAAAGCAGGTAAGCATATGTATGTCTCTCTCTCTGTAACTACTAATGTCACATCGACGAGCTGAAATGTGTTGTCTTTGTGAAGAAATTATCAATGAATGTGAACAGTCAGTGCTGGATTCACTGACACGAGATGAAAGGTCATGAAGAAGAGTTGGCAGAAGTGTAAACTCCACATCCATGAAACCAGTCTCTGTCAGCTTTAATCACTGCTTTTTATAATTTAAACTACACATTCTCAGGGGCTGATAAAGTGTCGGTTCCTCTTTTTTTTTGTCTTGCCATTAAAAACTGTTTTGTGTAACTCACATTGCGCTTTTCTTTTTCCCCCCTTCGCCACTTTGGTCCAATACCTCATTTACTATTGTTGTCGTCGGCTGAAATCATGAACAGATTAAAATTTAGTGCAGATTTACCCATCAAATTTTAAACAGGATGTTCGTATTTTCACATTATTTTGCATTTAACTTAACTCCCTGCATGGGTGTAAACTGTAAATCTGGTTTAACTACATCAAGAAACTGGATGAATGCTGTTTCCCTTTAGTGCGTGATGTTAATTTTAAGTAGGTGTACCTAATGACAAGCACCAGGGTGGTTGCTTATCAGTATTTTGTAGCCTCAACTTTAAGTTAGTGCACTGACACAGCATAAACAATAATATAGCAGATGTTTAAAGGCTCATATTGCAAGACAGCTGTGTTAAAATAGTAAAATAATTTATTTACTGTCACACAATCCTCATTGCTAACTGACAGAAAAAAAGGACATTCTGGGAAATGCAAACAGACCCAAGTGTTTAATATCTATTTCATTAGGTCTAAGCTATAAACCTAATAAATACATCTGAAAAGTAAAAAAACAAAAAAAACAAAAAAGATTTAAGTTAAAACAAATACATACTGTACAACATTCAATGTTAATCTGTTTATTATAAAAGAAAATGTATTGAATGACATGAAGTAGAATGATTCCCATGTTAGCACTAATTTTTTTTTTTTTGAACTCATACTGACCGATTACTACCTTCTGACACAATGGAAAACAAAAATAAAAAATAAAGATATACAAAAAAAACAATAAAAACAAATATTGTCCATGAGCCGACACTAAGTGCTATCTGTACGGACTGAAACAAACAGGCAGTTTATGTCAATCCTATTATTACATCTGTATGCAAAATCTCTAGCCGACACTATGCAGCCTGTAGATTATGGCATTGAAATATCATTTTAAAGAAATAAAAACATGGAAATAAGAAAACAAAAAATGTAAAAGGTGCAGTGAAATAAAACAGAATGTGTTTAATGGACAAAAACAGAACCCACATTTGTTCACTAACCACTGAAAAAAATTAAATAAGCAATGTATATCTTCCCTGCCACATTACCCACATGTGGGATCACCAACAATAACACAATAAAAAAAATATATTTCAGATCATATTCTCTTGTACAGAAGTTGGTCTCAAACAAACGGAGACCGGGAACAAACGACTCAAGCAAATCCTCCTCGCATCCGTTATAAAATCTCCACCTAATCCTTCAAATAGTCAGTGATTGACGCACCAGGCGATGCATTGGAGAAACTTTGTTTTACTCCATTGTGGGGCGGCGGGCGGGCGAGCGGCGGGCGGGGGGGTGGGGGTGGGGGGCTTCACTTCCTTTATTACAGATCTAAAAATGCATGAATGTATCGTGATGACCAAGAAAAGAAAAAGGTCACCTGCTTACATAATCGTCAGCTGAGGTTTCACACCGACTGAAGTAGGTAACCCCGTTTCTATTTTGTTAAAACGGGGGCTCACTGGGCGACGTGACGTCTCCAACCGCTTTCAGAAGCGTGGCCTAAATGTTAAAAATGACTGCTGGAATGAGACGGAGCACTATTCAATTAAATGTGTTTTTTTTTATTTTATTTCAGTGCTATTTTTGTGCTTTTAGATCCTTCAGCTTCATCATCGTCATCATTCAATCGTTAGACATCAACACCGGTCTCGAGCCTCCAGCAGCTTTAACTTCCTCATTACTGTTAAAATTATAAATGAACGTCACCTTTTTATTGCAGCTTTCGAAATGTTTCACCTCTTATTTTACCTTCTGGGTTAGTTTTTGATTCATTGCGTGTTTAGTTGCTGATGTTATTATCATTTAACCAATGATACCAAAGATCAATTACACGATGTGCTGGTTCAACCATCTGTTTCTTCGTTTTGGTGCGATCTTACACCGTGAAATGGAAAGACTGATGTGGGCAGAGCTGGATGCTGCGATGCCGACACTAGACGAACATTATTGTTGACATGGACTCAAAGACAAAAACAGGGTGGGTGGGGGGGTGGGGGTAGGATTGGGGGGGGGTGGGGGCACCTAAAAGGCACAGGCAAATGGAGCAGCGCGTGTTGCTCAGTAGGTCTCTGGTATAACAAAGTCAAACTCCGTGGCGCCTTGCGGAGGAGAGCTTATGGCCGACCGCGGCTGGCCGTCGGGCGTCATGTGCGCGTCGGGCTCGGTGAAGATGTCGTCCCAGTTCAGCATCCTGCTCTGGGTGGAAGAGTGGACGTCCCCGCCGCCGTCGGTGATGTGGTGCACGCTGCCGTCCTCGGAGATGACGGGCACGCCGGGCCCGTCGGTCGTCCACGAGTACGACTTCATCTGCACCGTCTTGCACGGCAGCAGGCGGTACAGGTTGTTGTCCGCGTCGTCCTTCTCCTTGCGCCCGCTGGGGTCCTGGTTGTGCATCTGCTTGCAGTGCGTGGACAGCAGCTGGTAGTTCATGAACATGTCGTTGCACACCAAGCACTGGTACCGCCGCTCGCCCGTGTGGTGGATCTCGTGTTTAGTTCTGTACTCGGCCAGGGCGAACACCTTGTTGCAGTAGCGGCACGGGTACTTCTTCTCCCACGAGTGGGTGTTGAAGTGGCGGCGGAGGCTCGTGAGACACACGTAGGGCCGCTTGCAGACGATGCACACGTAGAACGTCTTCCCGTCCATGATCAGCTCGTAGTGATCCTCCAGCTCCGTTTTGGACTTCTTCTTGTTCGGGCCGGCCTTCTGCGGCGGCGATAGTTTATCAAAGGTTTTCAAAGGCGCCGACATCAACGCTCGCTTCCCTTTATTGGCCTTCGAGCCTCCCTCGCCCGGGTCCTCCTTCACCGGGACAATGTCATAGGTATTTTCTCCGATATTGGCGTAAACCTTACAGCCCGACGAAATAGAGTCAATCTCCGTGGTCGTGTTGAGCGTCACCGTCTTTTTTGCCGCCATGGCCGATTTGGGAACGTTAGCCTGGTTATCCGGGCTTTCGGAAACATCCAAGAGGCGTATTTTGAAGTTCCCCTGCTGAGATGAAGTCGAGACTTGTTTTTTGTGGACCCCCAGGATGTCGCTGTTCTCGGAAGACTGAGAGGCACTCGTGGGTTCGGGGGTGAAGCTGCCCGACCTGGCTGGCGTCGTGGGAGCGCTTCCTGAGGAAACTCTGGCGGGGGAAGACGAGTTATTGGAGCTGGAGTCTGGACTGCGCAGAGGGCTGCGGTCTGGGAGACTGGGAATCTTAATGGCGGCCGTTCTCAACGTGTTTGTCGCTTGATCTCTAAGTTTTACACTCGTATTGTTTGATTCTTCACTTCGCTTTGACGCTACATTCTCTGAATCGGGCGTGTTGTCGACGTCGATGATCTCGCCGCCGTCGGCTTTCTTTTTGGCCGCTATGGTTTGAGCATCTGTTTCTGAGACGAACATAACATCGCTGTCCGAGTCGTCGTCGTCGCCGCCCGCGCGTTTGCTCGTCTGATTGAACTCCTCCGCGGATATCGAGAAGGACTCTGTGATGATCGGCATCATCTCCGGGGATGTGTCGCTTTTGCTTTCAGCCTCTTTGGACAAACCAGGAAGACCCTTGACTTGAGATAAAGGAGACCCCAAGTTTGCAATGAACCTCACTCCGAGTATCTGTCCAGCGTTTATGAGCTCCTCGAGCATGTCGGAGCGCACGCGGACGATCTTGGAGCTGTACATGTAGTTGAGAATCTGCTCGAAGATTTCTGCTTTGATGAAGTTTAACTCGATCACTTGTCCGGCTACACTGAAGAGCTGGTGGAAGTACGTGCTGGAGGCGGAGAGGACCGTTTTGTGAGCTCTGAACTTCTTGTCCTGAATGATGATGGTGACGTCACAGAATAATCCATGGTTTCGCTGCTCATTCATGGACTTCAGCACAGACGCTGGGTACTGTGTGTCGGTCGCAGATATCAGCTTTAGACTTGGCATGTCTGGAGAGGAAAAGAAAAGGGAAAAAAAAAAAAAAGTTAAATAAATTACACAACAAAAACTACATCGATGCCTTAGTAAAAGTGTCAGTTAAAGAGATGGCTTAAATCCAGCATTTGTCGTACTCATATCTGGCTTTACCACTTCATCGAACTCAAACTCACCCAGCTGTCAAAATCTCATCAAACCAGGAAGTCCTGGTTCTCTTTTGCACATGTTCACTCGGTTTCCTGCATGTTAACTTTCAAGTGATCTAAAGCTGAAATGACTGAACTATATGATCATATTGGAGGCTGCAAACATGTGCTGCTCTCTTGAATTATATATAACTTCATACAGATATTTGTTAGCCTACCCCCATTGATATGAATGGGATGTACAGAATACAAGTGTTTAATGCACTGTGGTTAAACAGGACAGGGAAAAGTGCAGCCTAAATAGATCACACATTTCAATCAGCGCTTCAATCTGTTTAATAAATGAATTAATTTAACACAGGACTGTTTTGTTAGCTTAAGCTAATTGTGTTTTTACACATTGCCTTGTGTTTTGGGGACTTACTATTATCCATATGGCGTTTACAGACGTGTAGTTTACAAATAAACTACATGAACAGAGTATGCATGTGAACAAATAAAAGCTAACGTTGTTGTTTTATTAACCAGGAAACAAAAACGACAACGTTACCTTTAGTTGATATCAGCTAATAATCGACAGGTTTGTCAGACTTGCAGTAACTAAACTCCCTGAATTACTGGACTCAAATGACACAGCGAAAAGCACTAAGACTGCGTTTCTTATCATTAGTGCGAGGGTTATTTACTATAAGGAACCTGTCGTTGTGGTTGTTATTACTGTTATTGGTGAGTTTAAACGTGTTTGTTAGCCGGCTAACAAAAGGTATCGCTGCTCCTTCACTCTTCCTCCTCATTAATGAAAGGACGCAGCGCGGCCTAGCTCCCTGCTGGCTACACACACACACGAGCTCCGCCGTGGAAACACAACCAGGCATTTACGATCTTACCGCTTGTTTAAAAAATAAATACATAACAATCACGTTTACCTGCAACCGTGATGTTTCCAGCCAAGACTAAGCAGAGCAGCCACCGCCTCCCGTAAACAGTAACTTATCCGGGGCTACAAACAATGGCTAACGGCTGCTGCTGTCCGCTACCGATCCGCCGCTAGGAGGCGCTGCGCTGCCGCTTAAATGAGCACGGAATATAAATATATATAATTATTATAATAACGTAATTATATAATAAATAACTAAATTATCTTCATGTTTGAAAAAAAAAAGAATTAAATAATGTCTGAATATTATTTCTGTAAAAATGATTATGTCTCCTCAGCGTCGATATAACTTCCGGTTCACCTTCAAAATAAAAGCATATTTAACACACTGAGTAAAAAGTAAACCGTTGCAAAAGGTTGAACATAAAATAAAAACTGTAATATAGAAAAATAAAGATCTCGTTGATATCTTACAGCATTTTTATGTGTTTATTAATATAATTACTGACAAACTAAACTATTTTGTTATGAGTATAAGCGGAACTAGTGTGTTGTATGCATGTGAAGACCCGGACTCTATTAGGAGACGGACGCTTGTTTTGCTTGCGTACTTTGGAGAAAGGAAGGAAGAGTCGTCCTCGCTGTTTGTTTGTTTGTTTCTCAAACAGTTTTACTTACATTAAAGTTTTAATCTTAAAGTCTAGTCAACCCCGGGGCCGTCGGTCGACAACATGCCGCAGTCGGACAGGTCGAGCTCGGACAGCGGCGGAGGGGGGCCGCGGAGTCCTCGCGCTCGGAGACCCCGGACTCGATCCCGATCCCGCAGCCGCAACCGGAGCGACAGCCGCGACCGGAGCCTGTCCCCGTACAGCTTCGGACCCAAACTCCCGAAGCCGCGGAACCGGGAGCGGGAGCGCGAGGAGCGGGAGCGGCGGTTCCGCGAGGCGAGGAACATCCGGAGGATCCGCATCGGGAGTCCCGCCCGTCGCAGCCGGTCCCGGTCCCGGTCCCGGTCCAGGTCTCGATCCCGGTCCAGGGAGAGGCACGGGCACAGCGGCAACAACACGAGTAACAACAACAATAGCGGCGGCGGCGGCGGCGGCGGCAGCAGCGGCCACAACCACTGGTTCGAGCCCCGGGAGCCTCCGTCCAAACACGGCGGCTTCAGAGACGAGTACTACTACGAGCAGCAGCGGGACGACGCGCAGAGGCAGCGGCAAGAGGCCTTCATCGCCAGGTACAGACAGACAGACAGACAGACAGATGGATAGACTTTTATTATTAGACTCAAGGTCCATTTAAAAAAGGCAAACAAACACGTACAAATTTAAAAGAGATAGCCATACCAGTGTCTCCACATGGCTGACTGGTATCTCACAGCACTGAGACCAGGATTGGACAACAGCATTTCATCAAAAGGATTAATTAAAAAAAACAAAAAAAAAACATCCACAGAATGTCTAGAGGGGTCCAGAATAAAAGTATTAAAGCAGAAGTAAGTGGTCCGGTCGTTTTCGCTAATGCTGCGTTCCAGGCAGGCTTTTGAAATCGTAAATTACAGCTTCAAGTCACAACTTACGACTTTGTAGCGTTTCAGGCAACCCACTCGTGTTTTTCCGACCTGTTTTACCGGTGAAAGTCACTATAACGGCCACTCGTAACTTCTGACAGGTAAACTTGTACCAGATCGAACTGGTACCACTTCACGGTCGGAAAAATACGAGTTTCCCTGAACGCACCATAACAGTCCTCGTCGCTACGTGACCACATTCACTGCGTCCCTTGGCTGCACACACAGCCCTGCATGCCGTTCTCTCTCCTCATTGGATAAAAACTGTAGGATACGAGAAATGTTTTCTCCTCGGCTCAGAGCAGAGCAGAGGGACTGACAGACCCGTGTTTCGGTCCAAACACTCTATGTAAGTGATTGCTGTCGGAAGATATAACTATTTAAGACTTATATTAACACAAATATATCACTTACTTCTGCTTTAATTTTACTGAATTTTAAAAAAAATAGTATATAAATAATTGTTTAATAGATTTTGGCGGGTCCGAAATATATATTTACATCTGGTTACGTTGGCAACGACAGCATGGAATGATCTCTATGGCAACAGCATTAGAACTTTAGCTACTGCTGTAACTGGCGACCAGTAAAACAGAAGGTTGGAGCGAGAGCAGGCAGTGTGAGTTCTACACCTACTGGCCAGGAGGAATTAAACTTGTAGCTATCACCTTTAAAACAGAGTTAGAGTTAGATTTAGGTTTAGATTTATTTTACACAGTTGAAAATACACAAGTTAAAGGAGCAATTTGATAATTTACAGTGCTGGAAAACAGCTTATTAGACGTCTGCCCTCCACCCAATGAAATATGTCATACAAAAAAGATAACACAACATACAAATGAACTGAATCAGAAATATGTAAATGATGATGATAATAATAAAAGAAAAATCATCATAGGGAAATTACACAGAGATCAACAGAAGATCAGAATAAACAAATAACAATAAAAGGAAACAAAAGAGCAAAACGAATAAAGAAAGAAAGAAAAAAATAGTTTTATGGAGATTACACAAAGAAAGTAAGTGTGTGTCTTGTCATTATTTCCAAGGTTTATGCCAGCGCAGTTACATTTACAGAGCAGAAATTAAATGATGTTTCAGACATCCTTTGAAAGGATCAATTCAGAAATGCATTGATGAACTTCCAGAGATGTCTGGGAGCTCACTAAAAAAGATTAGAAAACATTAGTCGAAACTTGAGTCTAAATTCAAATAAAACAATGCTTTTTTTTCTGATATCCATGCTTTATTAATGTATATTTATAACAGTTTGTACCACAGGCCGTTGGTTAAATAGATAACCCTGATGACAACACAGATGATTATTTACACAAATCTGTCCAGACTCACAGAAAACACCAAAACAGTGGAAATCAGTCTGTCTCTTTTAAAGCTGTGATCTGAAACTACCAACTAGGATGAGACAGTATGGTTGAAATCGATATCACAGTATCATCATTATTATTAATAGCAGTAGTTTTTTTCATCATATGCACATATAGTAAAAATTAACAGTCACACAATCATCATCGATTTTCCTTCCAGACTATATTCAATCAAATTTATAAGCCCATAATTACGGCATATGTCAGGAGCTAACAAGCTTGTACATGCCTACTCTTTAATTATAATCATGTATTAAGCCTTAACTATTTATATTTCAATGGTGCCAAAAATACAAAAAAAAACAAGAAAGATGCTTAACTGCTTATCAAAGTCAAAACAGCTATCACAATAACCCCTATAATCCATTGACAAAAACAACAAACAAACTTATATTGTCTGCAACTGTACTTCTGTTTATTTTTTTAAAAAGATGAATTATTCATGTTTAGAATGGATGTATGTATTTCATTTTAATAAATGTAATCAATAACTACAGTAGGTGTTTCTTCAGACTACTGCATCTGTGTGTGTGTTGCAGGCGTCTTCAGGAGAGGGAGCGGATCGGTGAGTTAGGTTGTCCCGAAGTTTGGGGATATTCACCCAGAGTGAAGGAACCAGAGTAAGTGCAGCAGAGTCTTTTATAACAACGTGTTCAGTGTGACACTCGCTGGTTATCGGGGTCGTTGACTCTCCGGTGCTTTTCTCCGTGCGGAGAGTTCACAAGGTCGTTTTTATTTTGTTTTTCTCTCCCAGCTCTGACGAATTCACACCAGTTGAAGAAGACGAGAAAAACAGCAGCTCAGAGTCGAGCTCAGAAGGTATACAGACTACGCAGCGTACTGTGAACATGAACACATTTCTGTGACGTGGTGGTGTGTCGTTTGATTTTTACAAGGAAATCTTGTTTGTTGTGAACAGAAGAGAAGAAAAAGAAGAAGAAGAAGAAGAAGAAATCCAAGAAAAAGAAGAACAAAAAGCACTCGGAGGACAGCGAGCTGGAGTCAGAGTCAGACGGTGAGACAGTCACTGCTACATTCATATGTAAAAGCTCGACGGCGCCTGTTTCTTCAGATTTATAAACTGAGTTGTTGTGTTTCTTATCTTCCAGAAGAAGAAATAAAGAAGAAGAAAAAGAAGAAGAAGAGTAAAAAGTGAGTGTGAACCTGCAGTCGGGAGCTTCACTCGAATAGAAACGGAGGAGAACATGAACTATAAACATCACGTGTTTCCTAACAGGTCCAAGAAATCCAAGAAGAAGAAGGCGAAGAAGAGCCGCAAGGAGTCGAGCGAGTCGAGCAGCGAGGAGTCTGAGGAGGAGGAGGAGGAGGAAGATCCCAACGGGGTGATGTGGGTGGAGAAGACCTGCATCGACGAGCACATGGTCGGCCCCGAAGCTCCGCTCACCCACTTGTCCCAGGACGACCGGCCTTTAGAGTGAGTCCGCTTGACCTCCGCTCCGTTGGAAGAGCACTCGAGATTCATGAAACGTGAAACGGAGAAGCGATGCCAAAGGGCCGATTTTCTGCAGTGGTTCTTTTGTGTTTTAGCTTATTTTCTGTGTCTGATGCTGCTGTTGAAGGGATAGTTCAACATTTTGGCAAATTGGCCCATTGCCATGATCCCTATAGTCATAGCAGTAGGTTTGTTACCTTTAATTGTCGGTGCAAGGAGCCACAAGCTGCTCAGAGCTATGCTACAGAGGCTCATGGGGTTTCTTGGTTTCCCTCATCAAACTCATCAAATACACAATCCAACAACTCCAAAACGCTCTGGTGGACAAGTTGTGACCTGCACATTCACCACACTATGAGATAATAACAGAACGTTACCAGACAGAGTTGTTTTCGAGGCACATGCAGAGACTGCTTGCTGAAAAACTGCCCCTGAAGGCAACGTGCATCAGTGGTTTTGTATGAATTTCCCTCTAAAACAACTCTGTCTGGTAACGTTGTGTTACTATCTCGTAGCGTGGTGAATGTGCAGGTCACAACTTGTCCGCCAGAGCGTTTTGGAGTTGTTGGATTGTGTATTTGATGAGTTAGATGAGAGAAACCAAGAAATCCCATGAGCCTCCGTAGCATAGCTCTGAGCAGCTCACGGCTCTGCTCCGCCGTTCTAAAAACAGCTTGCACCGACAATTAAAGGAAACAAACCTACTGCTATGACTATAGGGATCATGGCAATGGGCCAATTTGCCAAAATGTTGCGCTATTCCTTTAACTCCAAGACAACAGATACAGCTACACAGAGCACAAGAAGAATTATTTTCTTGGTAACACAGTTAAGGGTTTTGTCTATAAAAGTTCCCCAGAGCTCTGTGTTCATCTTTGTGTCAAGACAAAGTAAACAATATATTCCAGTTCAGAATTTGTATTTACAGATCTCATACAGTTTTATCACTTACACATCACTGACATCATAGCTTCATATCATCCCACGACCTGACTGAATGACTCTTATTGTGAAACCATTCAGCCTGTTGATAGTAAGTGCACGTTTCTCTTCCTCCAGTTTTGGTCACGCCCTGCTGCCAGGTGAAGGTGCTGCGATGGCGGAGTACGTGAAAGCAGGCAAACGTATCCCGAGAAGAGGAGAGATCGGTCTGACCAGCGAGGAGATCGCAAACTTTGAGAAGTCTGGTTACGTGATGAGCGGCAGCAGGTGAGTGAAGCTTGTAGATCAGACCTAAGAAGTCTGCAATATTACCATATTATACAGCGGGGAAAATAAGTATTGAACGCGTCAACATTTTTCTCCGAAAATATATTTCTAATAGAGCTATTGAGATGACATTTTCACCAGATGTCGGCAACAACCCAAGTAATGCACACATACAAAAAAATCCAAACATTTAAATCAATTAAATAAATTAAGTAATGTGTAATAAAGTGAAATTACACAGGGAATACGTATTGAACACACGAAGAAAAGGAGGTGCAAAAAGGTTTGGAAAGCCAAGAAAGCACAGGGTTTCTGCAGGTCATTAAAAAGCATTAAAAGTTATTAAATATATTTTGCTAAAATTAAGGCCTTAAATGGCATTAAAAGGCATTAAATCCGATTCTCAAAGGCATTAAAAAATTGATTGATTCATACAGTGAGATTTTGATATCATTACATCCCTATAGAGCACAAAAAGCTGAAAAATGGGGAGATTATACAGTTAATCTACAGTAAAATTAAGCTTGGGTGAAGAAATGGAGAATTTTCTAAATTAATATTTTTAGGTGGTGGCAGGATACTGTTGACTTTTTTTTTTTTTTAATCGCTATCAGAAAAAATCGGAATCGGCAGGTCAGGCTTTTTAAAAATGGGTGATTGGCCAGAAAATTGCAGTTGGTGCTCCCCTATTGGTGTGATAAACATGTAGAACCAAGTAATTGGGTGTGCATATGTGTATATAGGTAAGTGTATGTATGCACACGTATCGTATTTGCAGTCACGGGCATTAAAAATGTTTGAAATGGCATTAAAAAGGGCATTAAAAAGCATTAAATTAGATTTGCTGGTACCTGCAGAAACCCTGAAAGCAGCTGTCTGTCAGTATTTAGAAAGTAATCCTGTCCCCTATCAGTGCAAAGTAATATCAGCTGGTTTAGTCCAGTTGTCGCCTATGAAAAGGTTTCTCATCACTAAGGTATCACACAAAGAGCTCTCAAGACCTTCAGAAACTTATTTTGCAGAACACACTGATGGCATCGGTTACAGACGTGCCTGAATGCACCGTTTCATCCGTCAGTGCCATTATCCAGAACTAAAAAAACATAATTTTACCATAAACTGGCCACGACCAGGTGCTCCTCATAAGATTTCTGACAGAGCAAAGGAAAACTAAGAAGAGTTGTCCAAGAGCCGAGGAGCAGTCAGTACATTCATTAAAAAAAACAGTGTAATGCATTTAACCCCCATGGCCTCTATGTATGCTCACCATGCAAGTCTATTGACGCGTTCAGTACTTATTTTGCCCGCTGTATATTAACACAATGTGAAAGTGAAAAGAATGAAGCAGGCTAAAGAAGTGATCGTCAGTTTTTTTTTAATGCAACACTGACAATCTCTCACATGTGACCCCGCAGACATCGTCGTATGGAGGCCGTGCGTCTGAGAAAGGAAAACCAGATCTACAGTGCAGACGAGAAGAGAGCGCTGGCGTCGTTCAACCAGGAGGAGAGAAGGAAGAGGGAGAGCAAGATCCTGTCGAGCTTCAGGGAGATGGTGTACAGGAAAACCAAGGGCAAGGAGGAGAAGTGAACATCACATTTCCTTCTGCCACACATCCTTATTCTTTGTCTGTGGATTATTATATTCAGTTTTAGGGGATTGTACAGTGTGGAGGGACGATTTTAACTGTAAAGAAATGTGTACAAGTTAAACTCTGAACAGTATTTAGTTGTGTTGCTTCCTTCCCGTTTCCCCTCTGGAACTAGTCTTTCATTTTGTTCAACCATCATTTTGTTTTGTAAGATTTTGCCTATTGTCATGGAGAGAATGCTAAATAAATTTTCACTATGAATTCATCTTGTAGTTTTCACATTTCTTTTTTTAAATCTAATCTGAGAGCAGTGGGTCCCAACTTACTAAAGGGATACTTCACCCAAAATCAATAATTCACCAATCATCTACTCACCGTCATGCCAAGGAAGGGTTTGGAGAACTTTTGGAGTCATCAAAACTCTATGAAACACACACTATGAAACATCCAAATACCTCCATACTGCTCGTCTGTACTGACGCAAGTGTCCTGAAGCCGCCATATGAAAAAGTTGTTAGGAAAAAAATAATTTGATCTGTTTTTAGTCTTGTTGTTGTCGTAGTAGCTCCCAGCGGCTCTGTTGATGTTTGTGCACATGTGCGAGATTTGCTGCAAGATGTTCGTTTGTTGTTGTGGACCATTGGATGTATGATGTAAACAAGGAAGAACATCTCACAGAAAATCTCACGCAGCCACTCGGAGCTACTACTACAACAAGGATAAAAACAGATATCAAATTAATTTTTTCCTACAACTTTTTCATTTTGCGGCTTCAGGACACTTGGGTCAGTACAGACGAGCAGTATGGAGGTATTTGGATGTTTCATAGTGTGTGTTTTGGACGATTAAAAAGTGAACTCTATCCGGTGCCATTATATGAAAATCCGCCCCCCTGGAACTCCAAAAGTGTTTTGATGACTCCAAAAGTTCTCCAAACCCTTCCTTGGCATGACAGCGAGTAGAAAATTGGTGAATTATTGATTTTGGGTGAAGTATCCCTTTAAAGTGTCAATTTTATTGTAGATTGTACTTTTCATGGGTCCTAAGATATATATAAGAATAGGTTTGAAACTCTTAGTATGGTATGGTCTGTGTAGCATACTGTATATGCTCTCCCGTTTTACATGTTTCTCAAAAAACAAGCCGGTGAACCACTGAGTGTAGTGCACTTTAGTGGAATAACTTCTCCATGTTTCACTTACAGTGGTTTATATGGGCTCTTGTTTTAAATTAAAATGTACAGCATGGTTAGCTCTTGTAACCAAAGGGGTTGTAATCAATTATTATTGCAGTTGGTTCATTTAGTTCTTATTTGTTTTAATAATAAAATGTTGATTTCAATCAGATCAATGTGATTAGTTTGACTTCTCTCAGCTGCTGGTGGTTCGTGCTTCAGGACTGAGATAGTTCAGATGTGTTGTAACCACCATGGACAGACACTGATACATTTCTCCAGCACAACAGTGAATTATCAGCTGTAAAGTATAAAATCCACAAAAGGTGTAAAAGCATTTGTGAAGGTAGAAGCCCACTCTCTTCCAACATACGACCCAAGAAGCCTTAAGACATTTCCAGTGTGGAACAAGTTTAATTGTTTAACAGGAACAGCCGCTTTAAAAGACTGAAAAACAAACAGCTGAATGTTAAATATAATCTTTTAATGTACAACAAAGGACTTTCTTCTCATGGGAGTCTTCATATTCCTGGTCGTTAGTGGATGTTCTCAAGTCCCTGTTGTTGAGAAAAAAGAAGAGAGTATCAGGAGTACAGTCATATTACAACGGATGAGTTGTTTCAATATTATTTTATGTGCAAAGTTCACTGGGATGATCAGTTTACATGTTTAATTTAAAAAACAGACAATTTAAAAACTTTCACAATGGAAGAAAGTCCTAAATTCATTGAATTCATTCATTCACTTTTCTTCTGCTGTGTCAACCATTTAGGATTTACCCTCAACTTTCAGTGATCCAACTGGAAATGAGGCTATACAATTAATCACCTTACCTTCTTTCTTTTTTTTGACACTGGTGAAACATTAAATAGGCGACTTGAATATCTTGAATCTGTCATTACAGTAGGCAGGACAATATGTGTGAGGAATGGATCGTGAATGAAAGGGGAATGATTGAGAATATTTGCTTTGTAAAGTGGATTTATATGTGCGCCCCTAAATTTTCTGCTTGCACTCCTAAAATTTCAAGTTGGGGGCCACTGTGCTCCTCGTAAAATAAAATTAGTCTGGAGCCCTGGTGTCACTCCAATAAAGCTATGTAATATATTCATATTGCCTTTTCTAACTATACATAAATCAGTAGTCAGTAGGTGTCAGATGTGCTGAGTCTCGTAAGTGCTAGTGGATTGTCACATGCTGACACACCAACACATGTGCATTTGTTTGTGTATGTAAACATCTGTGCTGTGGTGGTTGGGTCAGTTTTGTTATTGGAGATAAAACACAACAACTCTCAAGAAGAGAAAAAAGGGCAGACGGTCACAAACAGAGCTGAACAGAGGTAGTGGATGTGCAAACCCACTATAAAAAAAACAACCCAGGGGAGTCTGTGGTGGAACAGCCTACCTCTGCATATTAGGACTGCACAAACACTCGAGCACTTTTAAGTCTCTATTAAAACTAATCTCTTTCCTTGGCATTTTAGTTAGGTTTTATATGTCTTCACTTTTGTTTTATTGTTTTATTGCATGTTTTACTGTACATTACCTGTATCCCATTTAGTTTTATTGTTACTAGTTTTGCTTGTGTGTCTTATATTGCACAGCACTTTGGACAGCTTGGGTTGTATTTTTAAATATGCTACATAACTAAATATGTATTGTATTGTACTGAATAGTGACAAAAGGCATCAATAATGGTGCAGCAGCCGTGGATGATGTGGACTCACCTTGGACTGGTGGTACTGTCCGTTTCCAGAGACGCGCTTGTCCCTCTCCATCAGGTACCAGTACCACGGGACGCGGGCCAGCCTCTTCTCCTGCAGGAAACATTTAATACTGTCTTTAATCAGAGCGGATTTAAAGGGCAGAAACAACAACAACACGGTCACCACCACCTCATCTCTCTGCTCACCTTTCCTCCGTTGGTGAACTTGTGTATCTGCGCGGTGGCGACGCCGGGGATGATCATGCACACCGTCATGATGGCGAAGCCGGGCAGGATCTCGTACCACATGTTGGACTGTTCAGCTGTCAGGGGACTGGGGGCGAAACTTTGTGGACCACCGAGTTGTCCCCGACACGACACGACCCTGTGATCTGTTTATTTTTTGCTAAGAAGCTAACAAAATGTCGCCGACCGACCGACCGCCCGGACGTCCTCTACCCGTGAAGAAGGAAACACTTCCTGTGTCGAGGGGTTTTCAAAATAAAAGTCGTCGAAACAATTTCCCTTTTCTTGCAATTCCGGTGTATTGTGTAGATTAAACAACACAAAGGTAACACAAATACAAAGTAGAACAGTAGGTCAATCGAGAACATGTAATAAAAGAACCTGAAAAATTAACATAAAAGTAGAAGAGCTCAAGTAACTAAATACATCATTCTTGTACATCAGAAATATCCACTGTACTCTCCACCACAAATGAAATAACCCACTAAAATAAATTAAACTTCTTATTTTGGAGATGTAATAGTTTCATAACACAAAGGTAACACAAATATAAAGTAGAATCGTAGGTCCAGGCAACAAAACAAGCAGAAGAAAATGAAAATAAATAGAGCTCAAGCAACGAACAAATAAGCCTACATCATTCACATCAGAATAATACTGGAAATGCACATAGTTACTCTCCAACTACATACACAGTACGAAATAACCCACCAAAATTAATTAAACTTCTTCTTATTTTGAAGATGAAATAGTTTCATAACACAAAGGTAACACAAATATATAGTAGAATAGTAGGTCCAGGCAACAAAACAAGCAGAAAAATAAATAGAGGAGCTCAAGTAGTAACCATACAGTCTATGGTAGTAACCACCTACACCATTCTTGTACATCAGAATAAAATGCACCAACATACAAACCTACAAAATAACCATGGATGTATGAAAATAACCCACTAAAATAAATTAAACTTCTTATTTTGAAGGGAAGTCGAATAAAAAGAAAATGTACTTCTTGTTTTCTTGAAAAATAAAATCATAAAAATCAATAAAGATGGAATATTGACAAATAATCTGTACATTTGATTACATTACATATTTTTTACAGTCTATGATTACATTACATATTTTTTACAGTCTATGATTACATTACATAGATGTAAAGCGACAGCGCCGCCGTCCGGTGGGAACAGGAACTGCGGAACAAACCGCCAGAGAGGAAGTTGGTCGGTTTGCTGCTAGCCCGGCGGCTAACTTGCTAAAAAAAAAAAAAGTAAACAAGTGTGTGGGGGGTGAGATGAAATTCGACAAAGAAGCTTTTCAGCCATGAAAGAAGACAAGGAAAACACTCGACCGAAGGAGAGGAAAGTGGAGATAAAGTGTGAAGATGGAGAAAGGACGGAGAAGTCCAAGGAAAAGAAAGAGACGATGACAAAGGTGAAACTTGCTGCTAGCTACGTTGTTAGCCTCGGTTAGCACAGACGCTGAGACACACACACACACCCGTCACTTACGGACACTAATTATAGTTTTAATGTCACAACAACGAGTTTCTCACCAGCTGCGTTTCTCACATCTGGAAAACAGAGACTTATTTTGTGAAGGATAAAGTCAGTTTACACCAATCTGTCCCCTAACTTTGAGTTAACAGTATCCAGTTGTTACCCCCCCCCCCTCTCTCTCTCTCTGGTTGTTTTCATGAAAAACTGTGGAAATAATTAACTTTCTTCATTATTTCGCTGCTCCGATTTATGTTGAATTAAAATAACTAATATATTGTATCCTTCGCCCCTTATCTGGTACTGTTAGGTGTTGTTTTTGCTTTTGTTTTGTTTTCCTTCATGAATCCCCTTAATATTTTTGCACTTTATACTGCACTTTAATTTTCACCTGCATTATTGTTATCCTCATTGAGAGTTTGTATTTTTCAATTGCTCAATTAAAACAGAAGGAATTCCCGCACACTGTTAACTTGCATATGGTTTTTAATCCTAGACAAAGCAACGTTTCAGTCAATACGACCTTCTTGTTGTTCAGTACGAAAAAAAAACCTTAAATGGTAAACACACAAACAAAAGCAACCAATTAGAAACAAGGTGATTAATCACTGTGTGATTACAGTAGGTGATAAAGGTGAGTATAACCTTAAAAAGTCACCATAAACAGAAAGTTGTCAATTTCACAATCATCTCCACAAAAACGTCACTAAAAATGAAACAAAACATGAAAAAAAGGGACTTGAGTAAACACTGAGGGTTCACTGTGTATCAGGTTATTTAAGCTACACAGGTAGATGTAGCAGAAGTTGCTCGATTAAAAATAAAAAATGAACAATTGTGTTTAACGTTTTAACAGATCGTGATCAGGCGCTTACCACCGAGTCTGACCAAAGAGGAGCTGGAGGAGCAGCTGCAGCCGCTCCCAGAGCTGGACTACCTGGAGTTTTTCTCCAACGACACCAGGTGAGTTTCTCCAAAGAGGGTTTATCAATTAAAACATAATTGATCAACGCTTCGGATAATCGTTAATGATGACATGGTCTTTCTGTCCTTTCAGCCTTTACCCACATCTCTTTGCGAGGGCTTACATCAACTTCAAAAATCAAGATGATATAGTCCTCTTCAGAGATCGCTTTGATGGATATGTTTTCATCGACAACAGAGGTAGGTAGAGTGTGAATCAGTGTTTAAATAAATAACATAGAAACACAACATAGATTAGGATTTTATCAGTAACACACTGAGGTTCAAAGCTTGTCCACTTATTGTTTGTCTGCAACAGGACAGGAGTATCCTGCCATTGTTGAGTTTGCTCCCTTTCAAAAGACTGCCAAGAAAAGAAGCAAGAAAAAGGATGCCAAATGTGGAACGATTGCTGAAGGTAACAGATCTAAAAGAAATTTGCATGTTTTGCTGTATAAAGAAATGAGATTCAATTTGTACATATTTACTGAGATAACCACAAGTATTTATTGACTATGCACTTCATTTTTATGGTTAGATTTGTCAGTCAAATGAAAAGAAGTTACAAAAAAGCTTTTTTATCTTCTACCTGTGCCTGATGTAAATTTCTTTCAGATCCTGACTACAAGAAGTTCCTTGAATATTATAATGGAGATGAAGAAAAGTTTACATCAACACCTGAGACCCTGTTGGAAGAGATTGAGGCAAAATCAAAGGAACTTGGAGGTATGCTGACACTACAGTTTCCTATATTACAAGCTGTGATGCCAGAGAGGTCAGTGCATATATGTGAAAAATATACACATAACTTAAACCTACTTTGTCTCTTCCTTCAAGGTAAAAAGACAACTCCTCTGCTGGACTTCCTGAAGAACAAACAGGTAAATGTGAACAGCACCGTGTTGTATCATGTATCTGTTGCTGTGTTTAATTGTACGATGTAGGGTAGACTGACTCATGTTCGGTTTCACTGCCCTTCAGAGAATCAGAGAGGAAAAGAAAGAGGAGAGAAGGAGGAGGGAGCTTGAACGCAAGCGTCTGCGGGATGAGGAGCGTCGCAAATGGAGGGAGGAGGAGAGAAGAAAACGCAAGGAGGCGGAAAAGATGAAGAGAATGGAGAAACCCCAGGACAAAGACAAGGACCAAGTTAAAGAAGAACCAAAAATTAAGGTGTGTGAGTGTCCTGCGGTGGAGTGAAGCACTTTAAAACAATTTCCAATATCTCAGCATTTGTTTTAGTTTTTTTTATCTGTGTTGAACTGTGCAGCTCCTGAAGAAGCCAGACAGAGGTGACGATGCTGATTCTGAGAAACCAAAGGAAAAGACCAAGAAGCCAGAGAAGCCAAGTAAAGAGGACAGATCCATGGGGAGTGCCGATCACAAGAAGCGTCACAACATTGAAAATAAAGAGGATCGGGGAAGGAAGTTAGTTGCTTCAGTCCTTTTTATTTATTTATTTTCACATATCACATTGTTCACTTAGAACAAAATATAGAAACAGGATTTGTGTTTTACACACAGAGGGGACGATGACGGACGGAAGGAGTTCAGGGACCGTGATGCAGATCGAGAGCGCGACCGAGACCGGGACAAAGAGCGGCGGCAGAAAGAGAAGGAGCGCATGAGGCGTCAGGACGAGGAGCGGCGGAGACGGAGGGAGCATCACGACGGAGAGAACTCGTCCAGGAAGCGCGACGATGAGGTGAAAAAAGAGAAAGAGCGCAACTTCGAGAAGAAAAGGGGAGAAAACGCTGGAGATTCAATTCACTCTGAGAGGCCGGAGAAGATCACCAAAGACAACAAGAAGGACGAGGCCAGCAGCAAAAGAGAGCGGCTGCGAAATAAGGTGACGAGGCTAATCTTTAGAGTTGTCAAGTGGTTTCTTTGATTTTTATTTTATTTATTTATTTATTTTACAATTTCAATAACACTTAAGATTAGGGAACACATTTTCACCATTGACTAGGTGCTTATTAATATGCATATAAGTAGCTTACTAGCTCCTTATTAGTAATTATTAAGCACGTATTAACACCTTATTCTACATAGCCTTATTCTACCTCTAATACACCATGAATTAAGATTTTTCCTGATATTAACTCCTAATTATAGCTTATTCATTGTAAATTAATGCATTGTTCTTTCTAAATAATGATGTGAATAACCAGTGGGTTATTGGGGCCTTTGTACAGGGGCAGTAGCACGAGAACGGTAATTCTTCCTTTATCACTCTGAATTAGTATAGCATTAATGCATTAATTTACAATGAATAAGCGATAATTAGGAGTTAATATCAGGAAAAATCTTAATTCATGGTGTAATAGAGGTAGAATAAGGCTATGTAGAATACCGGTAAGGTGTTAAAGGTGTACAGAAAAGAAAATTGAATTTAAGCCCACTCTGGGTCATAAAATTAGTGTAATAACTCATCTATCAGACGATGTAGGCCAAACTTTGTGCAAAATTCTATTTTTGAGTAAATCCAGGATGAAAGTGTGTATTTTTTTTTCCACATTGGATAATGCAGGCGCACGGATTATACGTCAGCCTGCACACGATTCACCAGCCACTGATATTGGATCCGTAATCCGTCATTCAAACGTCTGAGACACACACACGGAGCTTAGGCTCGCCCCAAGCTTTGAATATCCCGCCCGCTCGATAACGACCAATCAAATTAGTTTTCCTTACTCGTGTTGCAGCTCGTGACAACTCGGCGCGACAAACAGGACAAACGGCCATTTCTGTACACCTTTAAAACGTGCTTAATAATTACTAATAAGGAGCTAGTAAGCTACTTATATGCATATTAATAAGCACCTAGTTAATGGTGAATATGTGTTCCCTAATCTAAAGTGTTACCACAATTTCTAACTGTGGCGTTTGTGTGTGAATCAGGATCGACCTGCTATTCAGCTGTACCAGCCGGGGGCCAGGAGCCGCAATCGACCTACAGGAGGAGGAGGAGGAGGAGGAGGAGGAGGAGGAGGAGGAGGAGGAGAATCCAACTCCGCCGACAGGAAGCCGGATCCTGAGACCAAGAAAGTGGCCAACAAGGGAGACGACTGAGCAGATTTCCACTTGAGGCATTTTCAGTTTGATGAGGAGAGGGCAGACAGGCCTGTGAGGCTCCGAGCAGCGATGTGGTGCCTCAGGGGGCGACCTGCACTGCAGATGAAGCAGGGCTACATCTGGCTCTCCCAGTCTCAGAGGCGGAGGTGTGGTGATGGAGCCTCTTTAGTGCCTGAATGTGACCCCTCTTTTTGTTTAATTCGCTAGGAAAGGTAACAGTAACCTTTGGGAGGAGCTTGGCTGTAGGGCACTTTAGGTGAAGCCAAAGCTTTTCCTGGACCACATGAACTCAAAGTGACCTTATTTTCAGTATTGTTTTCTCTGGAAAAAATAGTTCACACTGCAATCGTCAGCTTTTTTCCTTGTTCATCCAAATCCAAATCACAGTCTGGCGCTATGAAATAATCACTCCACATGTTAATTTTGCCAAGCTCATCGATATTGTTTCCACGCTGTCTTCAGAGAGATTTCTGTTGTAGCATTGCCATTTTCAGTGTAAAGTGCACACATAAGACATTTCATCTTACTCTGCCTGAGGAGCTGCTGGATAATTCAAATGTATGTGCAGAGCTGTTATTAAAACGCTCCGGGGTCTGTAACTTTAGAGTAGCCTCATAGGAACAGTAAATACCTAAGTTCATACAGCGACAAAGGAGAAATAGCCATTTCTGTCTAGACTGCCGTTTGACAGGCATGCCTGCATGAACACTTCAGAGTGATCAACCTGTGGCCTTCCCCCCTTTTCTAATCTGAAACATTCATCTGTGATGCACTAAACTGAACATATCAGCATGAAAACATATCACAGCTGGTGATGCTAACATACTGGAAATAAAAAAGGTCTTTGCTAAAGCTCATGTGTCTTTTTGTCTCTTTGGAGTGGACTTAGTTGAGGTGAGTTGTTATTTGATAATGATGTGGTAGTCCATTGTTTGTCTCGTATAGTATGGGGAGGCCTGATGAACTGCTGAAACTAGACTTCAGTAATCAGTCCAAGAAATGATCTATTTATTTATATTCCAACCAGGGAACATACATTGACATAAAGCATTACACACCCAACATAAAACATTTACATTGCTGGTAAAATAGCAAAATTTGACAATGATTTATTAATAATCCTAATACTAAAATGATGTAAAATAAATTAATAAAATAAAAATCATCAATCATGCCACTTTTTACAAACATATTCTACTAAATGGCAGCTATTTTTCCCCTTTAGTTACTGATTGCATTACAGATAAAGACTTTACAAACAAAACATGACTTTAAAAGATATTGTTGTTGTTTCTTTTACTTCATGAATTCATTGATTGATTGATTTTTGTCTAGATATTTTTTTGGTAATTGACACACCGACCTGCAGTTAATGGTGATAACTGATATTGCCGACTAAATTAATCAATTGAGTAATTCAAAAAATAATGTGTTGAATAAAAATATAAAGAATAAAGAATGACCATACAATTATTTCTGCTTCAGTGAATGGCTTTATTCTTCTTCCACCACCAGTTCAGTTTCTCCACCGCCACCACGTGGACACAGCCGGTGACGCCTTGGCGCAGTGTGATGAACCTTTTTATTTTTTTAAATTTTTTAAAATTTTATTTCAAGTATCAACAAATTACAAACATTTAAGGCACATTTGTGACACAGAAATTGAAAATGTTGAATCAGCTAGCAAGCCAATGGAAAGAAAAAGAAAGGAGAACAACAACGTGAGTGTCTCATTCAAGAAGGGTAAACAAATCCAGTAAAGAAAAGAGTCTCTGGGTATTTTTGTTTGTCATGTAGGCTAGTATAAGGACTTTTTGCATATTTTGAGTTCATTCTTCCATCCGTTTATGTGGGGCTTCACCTTGAGGTATTTGCATCTGTGAATGAAATGTTTTCCAAGCGTGATCAAGTTGTTCACTAAGAAGTCTAAGTTGTTGTTTTTTTCCTTTAGTTGCACTCCAGTGGTTCGATGGATAAATATAATTTAGTTAGTATTTTAAATGTGTGCAGTGCATGCATGGATGTATTCATGTATTATATTATCGGTGCAGTGTGATGAACAACTAAACCCCCTCCAGCAGGTGTCGCTGTCCGCAGACGTCACAGCTCGTTCGCTCGGCGCTGATTGGATAAAAGCGGCCGCGTCACTTCCTTCTCTCTCTTCGACCACTGCCGTAGTGGGGAAAGGACTGTGGACAAAATGGTAAATACGAAATCTTTAAACATCGGCATCATCAGCCCCATTAAACCCGCACCGATGCCTGAAGTGTCGAATAAACACCTCAGTGGTGCCGTATAAATGTAAATGTTGCGGCTGAAATTATGTTTATACGCGTTTTAAAGCGGCACGTCGATGCTAGCTGTTAGCTTCTGTGCCGTGCCGCGCATGTTGGGTCCAGTTTCACTCCGTAAATGTCGTAAATATATACATTTGAAAGGCTTAGAGACGTGGCTTTTGTCCTTAAAAGTTGTTATTGTGTAGACTTGGTCTTAACGGAGCTCTTTGTTGTTCACAGTCGTCCCACAAGACTTTCAGGATCAAGCGCTTCCTCGCTAAGAAGCAGAAACAGAACAGGCCGATTCCTCAGTGGATCAGGATGAAAACTGGCAACAAGATCAGGTGAGTGTACCGTGTGTGTACTATGTGTGTGTTCTATGTGTGTGTTATGTGCTTTGCAACATATGAATTAAAGGTGCTGTGCATGTAAAGCAGCATTGTCACTGAGGCAGTATATGAAGGGTCTACCCAGACTGTTGAGAGCTTAGCTTCCTGCTACCCAGCATGGGTACATGACTGCATCATTAAAGTAAGTGATAACATGCCGTTTTATAACTGTATAAACGCACAAAACTCTAGAGAGATGGTGAATTGTGCTGGAAAACGCCACTTAATAACTCAATTTTACTTAATTTATTCACAACACCTGTTGAAAACACTGCAAACTATCTGCAGAGGCTGGAAAGCCTGTTGAAGATGTGGTGTGTTTTCAGCATTGTGGTCATTTTGGAGGTGGTGTTATTCAGTAGTTGCATAATCTAAAATGTTTATCTTGGTGAAGATGTACACTTAAACCATCATGGTTGAATTTATTGCACAGCTGTTGCATTAGACTGCAGTAGTTCAGCTTTATAGATGCTCTGCTATATTTATTTGCAGTTCATGCTCACTGTCATAAATTCAACAGTTAAACTAAAGATGTAGGGGATGTGGAGGTTAAATGTTCAACCTGAGAGCTTGGGTGCCTCTCGTAATGGTTTTAAAAGTTGCACTTGGACAGTGCACAGCATGCATACATTATCATTAAGTGCAAAGAAGTATTACTTTGTGACTAATGCAGGAAGTTTCATGTCAGGTAAAGCAGGTCTGCAATTGCAGCACTTTGTTCCAGTAGAGTGCTGTCATTAATCCTGCTGAGAGCAGCTTTCTGCTGCGGAGCTCTCACTCCTCATCGCCCTGTAGGTGATGAGGCGGCTCTGTGGCTGAACATTTTATTTGCTCAAACAGTGAGTCAGTCTACCCAGTAAATTGTTACCCTGAAGGATTTTCCCTGGTGTTGCTTGTGTCTGTAATTTACTGTGGTCAGGAACTTGAACCATAATTGTTGCAATGATTTCCTGACGGTGGACAGTTGGTTTAATTTTTTCTTCCAAATGTATCTACAAGTAGATTTTTAAGCAGAATCAACAGCCATCTTTAACACTTAACTACACAGCACGATGTGGTCAGTTTTATGGCCGCCTGAAACTAGAGCAGCATCAACAGAATTTGCATAGTTTTAACTGAACCTGGCCTTAGTTTGACTATGTTTGTGTGTCTGAATATGTCTGGTTGTTTTGCACTATAGTCTTCACAGTTTGAGGTTATAGATTGAGGTATTTCCTCAAGGAACCCTTTTTAAAAGGATCAGTCTCCAGTTTATTATTTACCCCCAACTAAAGCTGAATGGCTACAATAGTCACACCAACAGACTTGTAAGGTGATGGTATAAGGTATAAGATTTGAAGTTTACTTCATCATCTTTTACAGTTAAAGTCCTGCAGCTGTTTTTAGTCATGTCAAATGTTATGATCCCTCTTCACTTATCACCCTCTCAGGTCAGATGTTTGTATGTAGCAGCCACTGTCAGAATAAATTGATCCCTCCTTTGTTGGAAGACAAATGTTTAAGTTTCTCGACATAATTTTGTGAAAATGTAATTGCATTTGTCGTTTGTTGGTGGACACAACAAATCAAACGTGGGGTAAATGAATAACTGAAATGAGAAAACTTACCTGCATATCTATCTATAACGAAATGGGTAGCAGATTTTTATAACTGGGAAAGAGTTGGTCATCTTTTGTGTTTTTTGTTTTCTTGAAAATCTAAATGTTCCTTTCTTCTTGTCTCATATCAGGTACAACTCCAAGAGAAGACACTGGAGGAGGACCAAGCTTGGCCTGTAAACATGAGGATCCCAGGATCCCAGTGTCCCTCCATCCCAACATCTGCCAGGACCTCCAGCTGCAGGGCCCGACCGCACGGAGGGAGCCATGTTATCTCGTCATGTTTGATAATAAAAGATCTGTGATCAACATTGAAATTCTGGTTTCTGGTGTTTTTCCCACACACAGTGAAGCTGAACTGTCTAGTTACAAGATTGTTTTTTTTTTCTCTTTTTAAATCAAAACCAAACATCACGTGGGTGGATCTAATGTTGACACAGCTTTGCAGAAAACACTGCTGGTCAAAAATCCTACTGTAGTAGCAAGACAAACTATCATGTGTTTACTTTGCTGAAAGTGCTTGAACTTGAGAAAACTTGACAACATCAGCACTTACTAATATTAGAGCTGTTGACAGAACTGGAGCAGCTGCACAAAAAGAAATACAGATTTTCTTTATTAAACAGCTGTGATTTGAAAATACAAAATGACACTTTCTTATAGTTATAACATGATTGTTTTAGGACTCTTTGGAAAGCAGCATCTTCCTGGAGAAGTTGTGCAGTGATTCCCAAATAGTAGCCTGTTTTCCAAGGCGCAGCTTTGTCTCCCTTGTGGTAGGTCATGGCTTCACTGGACACATCCATTTTCCCTTCTTGCATTTTAGAAGTGGGAGTATCAAGTGTTAGACAATTACAATCAGACATGTATCCCTCATTCTCCATCTTATCAAGTTTTGTTACAGTGAATACACATAAAAATGCTATGAGAATCTTAGTCTGGTAGTTTTCCACAATCAAAACTTGACAGAAGTAAGTATCTACAGTAGTGACCCAGGGTGGCGGTCAGAGGAATGGGGAGTTAAATGTCACTTAATGCACATTATTGGATGGAGTTATAAATATTTGTTCCTAAGAAATGAGGGCAGCAGCCTTTTAAAGGAGCCCAACCTCCAGCTGGAGCTCCGGTCAAAGGAGTTCAGTGCCTCCGCCTGTCCGGCATCGACCTCATCACACACGGCCAAGTTGTTTACACCGGAGCCGCTGCTGCTGCTGTTGACGCTGTTACTGTTGTTGTTGATGTTTCTGGTTACAAGTGGCGCGGCTGCACACCGTGACCGTGACCCGCCGGCGGCGCTGTGCTCGTCGTCCCACGTCCCCAGCAGCTCCTTCATCTCGGGCGGCGCGTCTGCCCGCAGGTACTGCCAGGCTCTCCTCCCGCCGTAGTCCATGGCGTCGACGTCGGCGCCGAAAGCCCCGACCAGCAGCTTGATGATCATGTACCGTCCGTGCATGCTGGCGACGTGCAGCGGGGTCAGGCCGCCGCTGCCCCGCAGGTTCACGTTGACGGGGATCCCCGCGCCCTCAGAGTGGCGCAGCAGCCTGAGCAGGGTCTCGTCCGCCCCCCTCTTGGCCAGCCAGTGCAGCACCGAGTAGCCGCTGACGAAGTCCTTCCTGGTCAGCAGATGCGGGTCCGCGGAGATGAAGTCCAGGATGGTCTCGTAGCTCCCCTCCACGGAGGACAGCATCCACGCGTGCTCCATGGGACTGAGAGCCCAGCCTGCGTCCTGCGGCTCCGAGGAGGACTCGCTGTGGGTCTGCGAGGAGGACAGGACGCTGCTGAAGCCGCTGTGTGACGCGTTGCTCAAAAGCAGCTCCTTCAGGTATTTTTTACGCATAGCAGGAGTGAGCGTCTCCCTCGCCACCGGTCCTCCTCCGTCCGTGACCTCCTGCTGCCTCTGCAGCCTCGACCTACGCTGGAAGGCGCTGGGCATGATGACCTGCATCATGCCATATCTGGACAGTCGCTCCACAACGGAGCGCTGTGTGTCTGTCCCGCTGCTGCTGTGGGCGACGGCATCGCTGACAGCTGGTTCAGATCCAGTTGAGTCACGTCCAGCAGCATCATCCGATCTGCATTCATACATGCTGCTGAGCTCTGTGTGTGTGTGTGTGTGTGTGTGCGTGCAGAGCCACTTCCTTTTATTTGGACAACACCCCGAAGATATCAGTGTCACATTATAGACTGGGAACAGTTTCCCATCCACTCCTCTGGACTCTCTGCCTGCACCGGGGGGACATTAAGTTTATTTTAACACATGTACACAACACCTGAAACATTGCATTAATGCATAAACGCGCTAGTTTAAAAACAGTCTGAAGCACAGTCACTGCTAGTTCCTCATTTTTCTAAACGGCTTTAAGTAAACATTCAGTTTCCTTAAACCCACATTTCAAATGTTGACCAGATTTGATCCAGCCAGTCACCTGCTTCAGACTGCTGTCAGTCCATTGTTCACTCACCTGTTCTGTGTCCACGGCGCATACCATACCGACTCGACCAGAAGTGAGCGCACACACTGATACTACTCCATTTGAGTCAGCCAGTCAGCGTTTCAGCCCCGTCGACATTATGAGCAGCCTGATAAAAGCTAATAGTTATTTTAAGAAATTATCCAGAAATAGTGAGACAAAGTCAAGACGTGTCTCTTCTTCCTTTCATAAGAGGAACGAGACAAAGTTCATTCTAATCTCAGGCAAAACCAGTGACGAGATTCCCTCACATGTGACCACTGATGGACTAAAAAAAAAAAAAAAAGCAGGAAGTAATGCACTGGATATTTCGTTGCTACTTTTACAGCTTGTTATATAAACAGACTGGATCAATGCAAATAAAAAGCAGACAGTTGGAACAGATAAAACGGCTTTATTTCAGAGCATAAAATGTAGTATTACAACAAATAAACAAACATGCATTAATAATCAGCAACAGGAGGAAGTTCAAGAGTCAGTTCGTCAAGTGTTTGAAGAAAGGCGTCCAGCTCCGAGCAATAATCTAGAAAAGAGACAAAGTTAATGATACAGTAAGTTAATGATAATTGTAGTTAATGATAGTTGTAGTTTCCAACCTGTGCCCCATATTTAAACCACTGTAGTCACACCTGGCAGACAGTAGTCACATACTATACAGCGCTGCTAAGTGTTTTGTCTCAGTCAATTTGACCTTCATTCGTTATCTGGATAGCAGTTAAATACACACAAAAAAGCCAAGTCCTAAGAATGCATTTAAAAACATTTAAGCAACACTATTCAGCTCCTTTGTACCATCTGTAATCTCAAAGTAGAGGGGAGAAAAAAATAAAAAATAAAAGACTGAACATAATTTTAAAAAATAAAAACACAACATTAACTTGATACCTGAACGTTTTGGCATCTTTACTGGTGACAGATCTGGGAGTGGATCAAACTTTTCCTGGTTATCCTCGTACAGATGTGGAGCTTGTGTGTAGCAGCCCAGTCCAGGTAGAACAAAGGTACCGACATGAACCATATCTTCAGGGATGCTGTACTTCTGAAACTCTGCAAACGTTTTGAGGGGAGGCAAGCTTTAAAATACCAGTCAAAACAGAGGAAAAATACTCAAGAGTGAGACTTAGACATGTCATCATGCTGTATTTTACATGCTCATGTTCTCTAGTGCAGCCAACACAGATAGCATCAATGTGCCAAATTAATCCTGAGGAAGAAAAAAAAATGAATGGACTCAAAACAAAGTCAGTGTGACTCTGCAGTGAGATTGACCCAGGCAGCGTTTTCATCTAATGCTCATTTCATGCCTTAAATGTAATTATACCATGAAACAGCCAACTGCACCAATATAAACTATGCTTTAAAACTGCATTATAGTAAAATACGATGAATGTTTGGCAGCATTAACAAGTAAAACTGTGAAACTGTTCCTGAAGGCGATGGTTACCTAGTGGATCATAAGGAATGAACTTCTCCATTTCTGGATATTCCTCCACTTCCATTAGAGGCGCAGGTGTGACTTGAGGTTCCTGAGGAACAAAACATTTGCTATAGTGTACAGCCTGACATCGGTTTCAGATTAAATAAGCTGACATATTATGGTCTGTTCTAACCTGTGACTTTAGGAGTTTCTTCTCCTGCGTGTTGACAACAGGGGTTAGACCTTTTTTGTTGACGGTACCAAAAGCTTTACGACCAGATGGCTGAGGAGTCCTGATGTTTTTGGCAATTGCTGGAGATTTCAGGAGTCTCTCTAGTGGGAAGAGAACATGACAGAGTTTTTAGTTAAATGTGAACATTTAACACAAAATGAAGGAGGGGAAAAAAAACACCACTAACAGACAGCTTTTCATACCTGGAGCAGACTTAAGTCGATGGCGCATCTCCAGTGGAGGTGCATGGAGGCGTGCATTTTCCTGCTCTGCAAATATTATGTCAGCCATTGTATCTAAGAAGACAAGTTGACATTAGCTACTGTGACTCAACGTCAAAATCCTTTACCTTTAATGAGTAGCAGACATTTTAATTTGTGTCAGGAAAAGTTTAAAAGATATAATGTCTGCATTCAACTTAGATTTGTCAGCCGTAGGGACCTGATATTGTCTTTGAAGGCTGATGGGAAATCAATGGGCATTCTGCGTTTGACATTTTATAGAAAATGACATTACTCAGTATAAATGAATGCTTAAAATAATTCCCAGTTGCAGGTCTAACAGGCATGAAAAAGAAAAACAGCAAATCGTTAAATAATGACACTTGAACCAGCAAATGATTTAAGTTTTTGCACGAAAGAATAAAATCGACCCTTGATATGTAATTGACTACATTGCAGCATGAAAAGTCATCACATCCCAAAAACAAAAATATAAACATCTGAATTAATGTTGACTGTTTTTCCTGCAAAGGTATATAGTTGTGCTGGTCATGCGAGATAAAAAACCAAGGTGACAGTGGCCCTCATTTATCAAGCATGCCTAACAAAATCACCAAACTACCACCATATTAATGTACAGATCATTTGTGATGCAGGCCAGAATTTGCACCAGATCCTACCAGGCATGATAAATGAGGTCCAGTGTGATATTAGGTCCAAGTGTTAATAGCCACTATGGCTGATGGCCAGCCTGTGTTTACTCAGCATCACACACACCCCGTCACCATAGTAACGGTAAAGAGCAGCTGATGCTAAATGGCCAATCTGGCAGCGTTACAGCACTTAATAGTTGTAGCTGGCTAACATTAGCACTTATCTTGTAAACTAATCAGAGTCAAACTAGTTGTTGCTTCATTGTCTTTTTTTTTTAATCCGTGTTTTCATTTACCCTCACTCTGCTGTCTTGCGTTTACAACAGTCTTTGTTTTGACATTGCAGGGGCTAAGGAGGAGGCGTAATGCAAGGTAAGTTAACGCTTGCAGCTAGCCACCACCACCTTTAAGTTACTGCAGACAGTTGGAGACAAGTTTAGTTAGTTTAAAAACAAACAAACGTCACACGTCTGTTAACGGCTGCAATTTAAAACGTATCGTGAATACTTTTTAGACTTTATGCCCACCGTCACCGTCTGGTGGGCAACTCGGCATAAAGTCAGATCAAGTCAAATCATCCAACCCTTGGTGAACTGATAAAGTCCAACATCAGACGAGAAGACGCTGAAGTAATGTCGGGTATTCGCCGGTTAATAAAACTGACTCGTATGATGTAAAAGCGCTGAGAAATACAAGAGTAGCTCCGAGACACTGTTGTTAGCTTAACCTTACCTCCGTTAAAAGTCGCCGGTTGCCTCTTGGTAAAAATCAAGAGCTGTTTTCAAATGAAACGACTGCAGCCGCCGCGGTTCCTTTTTAAATTCGCTGCCATCGTCCTATTGGTCGCTGTAACCCGGTGGGCGTGTCCTAAACAATAGCCCTATTATTGCTATTTTACAGCAAAAATACACAATAATATATTAATATCTGATAGTTTATACTAAATGTAGATTGTAAAAATTAAAAAATATATATTTAAATATATTCACCACAGTTTCTTGACCCATAAAGACCTTTCTACTACATGAAAAAACAACTTTATTGACAACACAAACACTGGTTTAGTGCATGAGCAGAAAAATACATGGCATGGAGATGACTTGTTGACTCCACAATTCCCACCTCTGATTTTGGTTGAATTATAGTAATAGTAGTAATTAGTATAGTTAGGAAACCTGAAATCAGAGGTAAGTTCAATGTAAATTCTTCAGCTCTTCAGCTCATTTTCACACATAGTATGCATGGCAGGTTATGTAGAGAAACAAATGCTGCACTGAACATAGTGCAACATGTAACAGACATTAAGGATGAGTGCAAAACAAATAACTTTACAATTACCACAGCACAGATTAGCAGCAACAACCTGACTCATGAGAAAAATGTTTTTAAAAAGGGTGCAACGAGATAATTGTAAACCCTTACTGTGAATGGTGAGTGGTTTCTGCCTACATACAGTGCAGTGGATTGTAATACACAGAGGGCTGAAATAAGATATTACTATGCATGTAGTGGATGCCGGCCTGTGGTATTGCCCATGGGGAGGATTGAGTTGGTCTGGGTGCTTTTACAGTTCATAGCAGGGGGGGTTGTGGGTGACCGTGGGTGTTGGCCTGGATGTAAAAGCAGGTTGATGCTCTGGTACCTCCTGCTGGGAGTTGCTTGTAGATCTCTTTTGATTATTTAACTGGGGTTTTACAATTACATAGCCTATCAGTTTGTTTACTATCAGTACAGTGACTGTAATCATCATTCTCACAGCTGACTGTTAATATAGATGTCTTTGCTTTGTTTTGTTTAATATTACATACAATGATACACAGACGCATAAATGTTAAAAATCAGTGCTATGTGCAATATTGGGATGATCATTTAGGAAATACACAATAGATACTGGTTGAAAATATGGTAAAATCCGTAGTTATTTCTATTAAATTAATCTTAAATTGTGAGTGAATGTTGGGGAAGCCAACTAGCCCAAATCAACATTTTTGATGTAGCTATTGCTTCTAAATAATCATTAGTTCATTGACTGCGGTTCACTGCCTTTGTCACAGGACGAGACCACTCAGATACAATGTGGGGGAGTTCAGTAGCATTTGAAAATTAAAATTGATCATTTCGAAAATACAGACGAACATAAATCGGGTGTGGTTTTAATAAAAAATAGTTATTGTTTAACAATCTACCGTATCAGCAACACGATCGCTATATTATACTTGAAAATACGCGAAATAGCCTGTTGAACAGTGGTACGGTCCTCGTAGGCTTCCTTTGCTAAAGAGCAGCAGAGGTTTCGTCCTCCAGCTAACGGCCACCACCGCCATGGCGTCAACTGAGATAGCAAGGCAAGCGGTGAGTAGCCTGTTTTATCAGGATGCTGGTCTCACTGTCATCCCATAAGTAAAGAAATTCCTCATCTAAACTCAGCATACGTTGGAAATGTATATTTTAGGGTTTCTTAAATGAGTGCAGCGCAGTGTGGAGAGATGTAGCGGGTCGCCGCCACCCGCTTTTCCTGCCTTTATTCCGACCCAAAATTCAGTGTAACGTAGCTAAATTACGCCACTTATAGTCAATGCAGGTTGTCAAAAATCTAATATTGCATCTCAACATCTTATAAAACATCAAATTTAAAAAAAGAATAGGGCCCGTGGTTGCTCATTCGTAGCTCTCTGTTACCACATTTTCTCTTTTAATATTTTCAATTATGTAAGCCAACGCCTGCAGATTTCCTGTCGCACCGTCAGCTAACATTGGTCTCTTAAACGAAATATTGTTTTGTGGGTGGGTGAAACCTTTTAAATACAGTGTAGTAGGCTCGGTAACAGAGCCGTCGGTAGGCCATTCATTCTGAACGCCCCCATTTCAGCAGCACAGCTACGGTGCTCATCATTTCCGTTGTGTTGTTTCATGTAAGTCCCGTTAACTTTGACTCGGGCGTTGTCTGATGATGTGCATAGAAAATACAGCTATAACAGACTGTAGCTGCTTATAGCCATTTTAGCCCTGCAATTTGAGAAGCGTGTGTAAAGTTTAGTTGGGTTTTTGTTTGTTTTTTTTGTTTGGGGGTAAAACAAAAAGAGGAAGCCACCACTACACCCAGACAAGGGTGCTCGGAATAGCAAAGGATTTGCAATTTGATGTCCCTTTGCGGCTCAGTGAATGAAAAAACCCGCAGTGTGTAACTTGGCTGTGAGTGTCTTGAAAAGCAGGAATGGTTTCAGGAATGTTGCACTTGCAGCTGAAGAAGTATATAGGCTGTTTGTCTAGTAACATTACCCCCAAACACTCCCTCAGCTGTTTAAACCCCAATTTCAACTATCCAAATAATCCATGACTGTTTAGTGGCATCAGCTTGTCCAGTTGTTTTTAAACTGACCCTCTAATGGTGCGTTTTTATCTAAAATGCTTCACCGCAGTGGAAAGCAGCACTGTGTTAAGTTAAGCCACATAATGGCTGGTTGGCCGAGGTTTTGCTGGTTGAGAGCTCTTGCTGTTGCCATATAATCTAAATTCTTTGCTTTCCTGCGCCTCATAATGTAGATGTAGGCAGCAGAAATGAGATCCACTGAGATGGAGGTGTTGGCTGCCAGCTACACGCCCACACACACATGTAACAACAGTGCTTTTACACTTTGGTGTTTAGAGTCGTTCTAGTCCAGAGATAGATTGTGCAAACAGTGTAATAGTAGAGTGAATGGAAGTACAACGGGACCAAAATAGATGTTTTTAGGGTTCAAATCAAAGTGACAACACAGAAATAGACAGTGCTGGATATTATAAGCACTGTGGCTCTTATCATTTTGGTAATATAATCAGATTTTAAATACTGTAATATATAAATATTCTCAAAGCCACCTGTTTTTACTATTCTCTTGAAATTAACAGTGACACTTTGCCTTATAAGTACATTGTGGTTTGTTTGTGCCTCGACTGTGGAAAGAAGGCAACAGTGCAGGAAACAGGAAGTGAGTTGCACCTGAAGTCAGTCTGACGTGGTTGAATGTGGTTCAGATTGTGCCTAGTTTGTTTTTTGACTTTGTAATGTAATTTTTCAAAGAACAAAAACAACAATGTAACTACCAACCAACATGTAAATATAAATGACACTGTCAGAGGGCATCCTGGTTTGAGAGCAGAGTTTCTTAACGTGGCATATGAGTACTTAAGCTGTTCAGTTATTGATAGGTATTTACTTAATGTTACCTATTGATTTAATTTGTTTTTCAGGGTGAAGGTGCTCGTGCTGTCCCCCTGGCTGGCCATGTCGGCTTTGACAGCATGCCTGACCAGCTGGTCAACAAGTCTGTCAACCATGGATTCTGCTTCAACATCCTCTGCGTTGGTGAGTGTATCATGCGTGAAAATGCTTTTCCTCTCTCTCTCTCTTTCACTCGCTCTCTCTCCTGAGGCTAAAAGATGACTTAATGAAAGTCAGGCTTTATCACAAGATACAAAGCCGATTCCTCAATACTTGAGCTGTGTAGATTCCCCACCGTTGGTTACTGTGCTGATTATGATTATGATGCTCTTATTCAGATGGGGAATTCAGAAATATCTGCAGGCAATTATTTAATTTTAGTATGACGTTATTCACCAGCAGTACAAGCAGCAACCTCATTATACATCTGAGTATCTCATGCAGGATATCAGCCTTCACTAGGTTTATTAATCAATGCTTATATTGACAAAATGAGTCACTCTTGCACTAAATCTATTAGGTGCAACCAGATAAAACTAATGCAATGTTGTACAACAGCCCTGCAGTAAACCTGAGCTTTAATGTTGAAGTTATGGTCACATTGGAGGCTGTAGTTTTTGAGACTGTGAGATTATGTCATCCAGACATGTTTCCAATAGCGATGCTATTTACTGCTGGTTAGGGAACAGGAGGGAATGATGACTATTTCTGTTCCTGTACCTTGTAAGCTATTTATTTCTATGACATGTTATTTGGCGAACTTGTAACATTAACACAATCCGTGTTTATATTTTTAAAGGTTCTGATGGTAGGAAATTCCATGTGGCCGTTTTTAGTGGCATGGTTTTGATTTTCCTCCAAGCTGAAAACTTCTCTGCTATTTTGTGGATAAACTGAGGCCATTTTTTATTTGTGCAGCAGTGAAAAGTGGAAAAGGCTGACACCAGCCAGCCTGTGTCTTCCATGATTTAACCAAACTTGCCTCACAGTTACCTTATTATGTTGCTTACAATCTGATTTTCTTAACAACCCTTGACAAACATTAGTACAATCCATTAAAGAAAATAGAAGCAGGGATGATGTAGAAGAGCTCTTGTTGTTTGCAGTTGTGTGACTCATCTTGAGCAACTTGCTTCAGGCAAGGAAATGTCTAGTGTCTTTTTTAATAATAGAGTGAATCAAATGTGTCATGATGATCGAAATGTGTAATTTCGTTTAAAAAAATGCTTGTAAATGATAGACATTAGTCTTTGTTGCCATTTATAAGATGCTCCATATAAGACACAAAATTGCCTTAAGCATGAAAGACATTTTGACAATAACTTAACGTGAGCTTAGAATTGGCAAATAAGACTTGCGGCATCATTTACTTTTTATTTCTAAAGGAAGGATTGGAAACGCAGCATGATATCCTACAAAAAAACGGCCTAACGTGCTGTGAGTGTAGGTCAGGCTGTGATGAGTAAAAATAGCTTTTCCTACAGCAGGAGCTCTGTATCTCAGTCATCTGACAGCGGACCGATGTCAGAAAACGTTAACATCTTGCTATTTTTGCGCATGAAAACATTCGTAAATGATGTATTTTGATTGAAGCATCTGCAGGAAGTCATGCTGAATCTCCCCTCGTGCTATTGAATGAAACTTTAGTCTTTATCTTTGAGTTTAATGGGCAAAAAGCATCAGACTCGATAATGAAGTCTGGATCAGGACTAATACAGGTTGAAGTGATAAACATCCTCATGTGAGTTGAGGTGAAAATACACTTGACTTCTCTGATTTAAATCATCTGATGATCACAGCGAACGATGACTGAGCAAAGAGGTCAAGACTTGTTAGGATCTGAGTAACGTGACACGTTTTCTCTGTCCAGGTGAGACGGGTCTGGGGAAGTCCACTCTGATGGACACGTTGTTCAACACCAAGTTTGAGGGGGAGCCCACCCAGCACAACCAGCCGGGAGTCACACTCAAGTCCAACACTTACGAACTCCAGGAGAGTAACGTGCGCCTCAAACTCACCGTTGTCAACACCGTGGGCTTCGGGGACCAGATCAATAAAGAAGACAGGTAAAAGCAACACACCTGAGAGAGGGAAAGGTCTGCTCTCCTTGTTCCTGGGGTCTTTTCCATTTGTCTCTTTGAATCCTAACTTGTAGTCAGAAATCCTCCGTTGACTGTACAAACAGTGTGAGAGCTTTAAGCCTTCTCAGAGCCTCAGGATTTATTCAGTCTGGATCGAACAAACATAACCCTCAGGATGTGAAATTCACAACATGAATCAGATGGAGGTGCTTTCTTTCCTGGCTGGAATAGCATACCACAGCACCGGCGTTTTATCCTGGAGTCAGAGGACATTTTCGTTATTGTAGACCTCCATTAGATCTTGTTACCAAGCATAATGTGATTGCCTACTCTGCTCCTGAGGTGAGTTTAGGGAGAGAATGACGTCATGTCATGTGAACCACCTGTGAGGACGGCTGTGGTTGTTTTGTCTCCAAGTTTCACTCTTCACTCAAATTACCACCCAAAGAGGAACATTTTTGAAGGGCACAGATTTTCTTCCTCTAATTCAATGTCACTACACTTCTGAAATAGTGTACCTGTCATGCTTTGACCCTTAAAACATTACCATTAGAGGAACTGGATATGTTCTAGCAAAATAAATGCTTGAACTTCTTTGTGTTTCTGTGTTCCCTTTGCCAACAGCTACAAGTCCATCGTGGAGTTTATTGATGCCCAGTTTGAAGCATATCTACAGGAGGAACTGAAAATCAAACGCACGCTACACAGCTACCACGACACCCGCATCCACGCATGCCTATACTTCATCGCCCCCACGGGACACTCGCTCAAATCCCTGGACCTGGTGACCATGAAGAAGCTTGATAGCAAGGTGAGATTTCACTTTTCACTTCACTTTGTCAAGCTTTTATCACCAGCAAGAAGACATTTTTATTGAGCAGCAGAGTGTGTTGTTGTTTCATTCGGAAGCTGGGGAATCATTTATTTACAGATCCGCTTTGAAGCCTTGGTGTTGTCCATCAGCTCCAGCTCAATTCCTGTTAGTATTAGGGTTTAATAATGGCTCCTGTGATCCAAAAGCATTGTACTGTTAATTTGCAGCTGTGCCAGATTTACAAGCTTATTAAATATGGCGTCTGTATTGTTGTTTTTTAGCATTAAGTAAGAAAGACAGTTGGTCTACAGCCAAATGAATGTTATGAAGTAATTGTTACATGGATTAACTCATCGAAGCACGTCATAAATAAAGTAGGTAAGTCCCCTGGCGCTGTTGTTTGTAGCATTTGATCTATCCGCTCTAGTCATGAGCTGTAAACCTTTTACAGGGGCATCTGCCGCCGTGTAAATTGGCTTTGGTGTTGTTACGGCGTCGGTGTAGGTCAGCTGTGAAATGCAGTAGTCTCGGCGACTCGTTTCCGTGAGGTCCTTTTCCACAGTAGCTTATTTGCATGGACCTCCTGGCTTTTGTACAAAGAGCCAGCTCAGTGTTTGCCAGAGCAGCTGTGCCCTCCAGCAAGCGCTCGCAACAGCGTGATCCAGAGCAGAGCCTCCTCTGTTTACACACTCACCCCGGGGGGGGGGGGGGCGTTCAAACAATGCTCTGCTGAAGTGTCCTTGAGCAAGAATCAAGATCCTCACCAGACTCACGGATCCAGTAAAATATTTTTGTTCACATGACCCCCAGCATCCCTTGCTGTTAATTAAAGGGGCCCCACATCTTAAGGGTAAATAGTATGGGATTGTGTAGGTGACATCGCGCTGTTACAATAGTTGTGTGGGAGTGAGTCTCGTTGTTCAGCAGCCAGTTGTAAGAGCATGTATGAGAATGACCCCCCCCTCCTCCGTATCTCTGAGTGTTTTTCATTTTCTGTTTAGGTTACACGCATAACTGCTGTTGTACTCTTCATAGTCTGACTCTTAACACCATGTTTGGAGAGTGTTTGTGTGATATAGAGCAGCAGATATGAGCCTGCTGCTCCCTTTTGCTGCTTGTACTATTTTTATCCTTGTGCTTAAGAATGTTTAATTGTCTGCAATACACAAAAGCCTGATATACTGAGGTCCCGGTGAAGAGAGAGTGCTGGTTGTTTAAATTACTGCTACAATAATGGCAACAGATAGAATAATAAAACAGTGATTCGAAGTGTTAATGTGTTTAACCTTTTTTTTTAAATAAACCAACTGAACTCTTACAAGTTTGGACTACAGAAAAGGAAGAAAGCCACTCTATATTTAGCTGCTTATCTGAAAATGCTGTCTCCACCATGTCGTTGTGTCTGCCCACATTAAATCTCTCCATCATTTTTCAACTCGCAGGTCAATATAATCCCAATCATTGCCAAGTCAGATGCCATCTCCAAGAGCGAACTGGCCAAGTTCAAAATCAAAATCACCAGTGAGCTGGTCAGCAACGGGGTGCAGATCTACCAGTTCCCCACTGACGATGAGTCCGTGGCAGAGATCAACTCCACCATGAACGTAAGGCTCACAACTCTATCTGCATCACATGCACTTACACAGAACACGGTGTCATGGCGTATTGATAAAGATGAATTACCACTTTAATCTTCAGGGAATTAAGTAGCACAAACTATTGAGAGTAAATTCAGTTTTGTGATACCGGAATAAACATCATGTGATGCTAGAATCGGGACAGGCAACGTCTGTGTCTGCTCGGGCTGTCAGGAAGCTGCCCCACGCGGGGAGGAGCGTGTTCAGAGCAGCACAATCAGCCGGCTCACTCTGCAGGAAGCTCTGCAGTGTGGGAAAGGGCCCGATGTGCACTGACAGATGAATCGAGGTTCGCTTGGCTGTTCATAATGTCTCATCTGTGGAGATACGCCTGAACTGCCCCTGAACTGATAGCGTTAAGACTGTTGCCTCCCGGCTCATGTTATATACAGTCTGACCTCGTCATACGTGTCTCTGTCTGAGCCGTTTCCTGCCGTCTGTGAAAAACGGCTCTTCAGAGTCGGGTTATGTAAATTAAATCACACATTTCTCGCAGCTCTATCAGTGACGTCATCACCACGAGGAATGTGTGTAGGCCTCGTCATGCTGTGTAATTGACATTATTGCTTTGCTTTGATTTTTGACTTGGTAAAGTTTAGCAGACTTGTTGGTGGCTTCACCTCCACCACGTGTCCCCGAGCTCTCAGGTGTTTTCAGGTTCGGCGGTGTACAGATATCGATTTCCTGTCTGCTTCACAGAGCCATTTGCCGTTTGCTGTGGTGGGGAGCACAGAGGAAGTGAAGATTGGGAACAAGATGGTGAAGGCCCGGCAGTACCCCTGGGGGACGGTGCAGGGTAAGCCCGGGTCATATCCTGTGCAGGAAATGAGTGTGCTCTCTCTCATCAGAGCTGCCGCTTCTCCCCCTCCTCCCCCTCCTCTCCTGTTTCTCCTTCAGCCACATCAGCTGCTGCAAACTAGTGGATAACCAGTTATATAATCTCATTTAACCGGAGCACCCCCTCTGCCATTTACACTCTGTGTTACAGCACCAGCAGATCTGAGCTCTAAGCTCTTGCACATTTAGTGATTTTATGTCACTGATGATATTTCAATTGATTTCTTATTGACCTACTAGATCAGCCCATAACGGACTGTGTGTAACGTAGTGGGAGTAGACAGCAGTCAGAGATCTGCTCTTAACATATTTGATACTATTCATCCTCATAATGTAGATCTCTCATGTCAACATTTATTCAATGATAATGCGTAACACATATATTTACTTTGTGGAGATATAAACAGAAGAATCATCAGACACTGTGGCCTTGTTACACAGAACGGCATAAATGGGGCGATGAAGTCTACACCATTTACTCAGAGTAATACTATGAAAAATATGAAATAAACAAATAGGAATATGAAAATGCCCTTAAAGCTCAAGCACAGTCATTGTTCGTTTTAGCTGTAAAGAGCACAATGAAAAAGATTTCACTATCCTTATGCTAACAGACAGCACTGTATAATATTTCAGGGCATAAGCTTTATCTGACATGGGGTCTGTTTATCAGTCTGACTGTGTGCATACATGTGTACTCACATGATGTCACACGGTCTGTGGGAGCGTGCTGCTCAGCTCATCAAAACAAAATCAATAGAGAAGCCACAGGACACGAACACTGCTCTGTTTTTGTCCTGGTGCTGCTGGTACTTCTATATTAAATGAATGTATTAGCTGTCACATTATATAAACACTGACAGATGCAAGTGTTTTCTGATTCTGCTGCTGCTGTGCGCTTTTTTTTTTTTTTTTTTACAGAATATTTAATCCATTAACAGGATGGCAATTGATGTGTTAGGTAAAATGTGTCACGTGTCACTATGATGTGTCTTATCACAGTGGAAAATGAGAATCACTGTGACTTCGTCAAACTGCGAGAAATGCTGATCAGGGTGAACATGGAGGACCTGCGAGAGCAGACTCACACGCGCCATTATGAGCTCTACCGCCGCTGCAAACTGGAGGAGATGGGCTTCAAGGACACAGACCCCGACAGCAAGCCCTTCAGGTTGACTCTTATCTCCCTGCTTTATACCAGCATGTGCTTTTGCAACTTTGCTAATGTTGTTTGATTTTGCATTTCTCTGTTTCCACCATTATCAGAACTTTTTATTCCTTTGCTAGATTGCACCAGTTTGTGAGTTTTCATCTGCTTCTATGTTGTCTCTTATTTATTTTTATTCACTTGTTCCTATTCCTTGTCCAGTCTGCAGGAGACGTATGAAGCAAAGAGGAACGAATTCATGGGTGAGCTGCAGAAGAAAGAAGAAGAAATGAGACAAATGTTTGTCCAAAGAGTCAAAGAGAAGGAGGCCGAACTTAAAGAAGCAGAAAAAGAGGTATCAGCATTTCACTTTGATTTTTAACAACCACATAGTAGGTCATTAATCTTTGATTCCAGTCACTGATGTAAGAGTTATGTTTCCTCTGTCACCGCCATGTAGCTGCACGAGAAGTTTGACCGTCTGAAAAAGCTCCACCAGGACGAGAAGAAGAAACTGGAGGAGAAGAAGAAGTCCCTGGACGACGAGCTCAACACGTTCAAACAGAAAAAGACTGCAGCAGAGCTCTTGCAGAACCAAGCTCAGCAGGCAGGGGGCTCCACCACACTCAAGAGGGACAAAGAGAGGAAAAAGTAAGTATTGCTCTCCTCCCCGCGTGTCTCTCTCTATCCGTATACCACAGGTGCAGGAAACCACTATCACTTGTATGAGTGGGTGTAACAAGGCCATAGATCACACTGACACTGACTCTCCAGGATTATGTCAAGTTAGTTGGTCGTCAAGGATTTCTATTCTGGATTCACATCAGTACATGGATATAAATTGTGTCCTAGGCCTTTGGGGTCCATATTTTCATCATGCTTTGTGTGTCGTCTTCTGATTCCTGGAGCTTTTAGTCCACACTATACACATTTTCTGCAGAGAGAAGTTAATTTTAGTCTATGCCATTTATACAATTGAGCACTCCTTGCTTTCTCTGTCACCACTCATTAATAAACCACCTGAGATTTGTATAATTTCATGCACACAGTGGATGCAGGGCCCTGGTTAAACCGAGGAATTCTCCCAGACTCTCGCTGTGCTTTTTTCTTTCATACAGGCATACAACTGCTCCAGTATGATAACAGAGAATACAGTTAGTAATTCCACACCAAGAGAGCTGAGCAGAACTTATAATCCATTACTAATGAGGAAACATAAGAAGGGAGAGCAGAGGAGAATCTGGAGATAATTACTCACAGTCCTCATCTAAATAGTTGAAAGACCAGTTGTCAGCAAATTTTGGTGAATGAATTCCAGTCAGACATCATCATTGTGCAACTAAATGTTGCAGATGGCTCAAGACAAACAGGTAGTGAAGTTAAACACTAAAAACAGAGCTGTGTTAACAACCTAATCACAAGTTTATCAAAAAATACTCGATAGAAGCATCAGAAAGGGAGCTGATAAATGACATTTTTCCTGTTTCTGTGGGTTTCTGACATTGATTCCCCCTGCTCCCTTTGACAGTTGATGTAAATATGCTTTGAATGAAATCTGGACTGTACAGGAAGCAGAGTCGTGCAGCCAGATGTGTTCAAGTGTGGTTGCAATGTGGTGCTGACGTTGTCGGTCCCTTCATGTTGGTAACGAACTCTGGTTGTGTGTTGAAGCTGATGTGACTCCGTGCCTGTTAGAAAAGGAAGAAGACACTTGCACTGAGAAGGTTCTTGTCATTTTTTATTTTTCCTTCCCTGTTAATTCATTTTCTTCACAGCCACTTCTTCACTTGTATGAGCTCTACTCTGCCTGGATCATTTCTCTTCCAAAAAGGGGGCAACCTGTGCAACTTAAGCTTTTTGTCTTTGGGTAACTGATTAAAAAACCCCGTCTACAGTGGTCTTGCACTCCACATGTTAACTGAATAATAATTATGCTTATGTGTATTTAACCTTCAGCTTTCAGTCGGTGTTTTCTTCAGCTCCCAGGAGACACAGTTATTGATTTGCTGCTTGTTGTGTAGATATAAATCTGTCCTGTGTGAATGCATGTGTCACCTATGTTGCATCCATAATGTTTTCCAGTTAACTCCTCCTACACTTGCTGCATGCTGCATGAGGCACCATTTTCTGGTAAGAATCCCCTCTTGAGTGACACCGCCACAAAAGCAAGAAAAAGCTTTTTCAAATATAAATGAGGTATCTATGATTTAGCTGGACAGAAATATCAGTTCTTGGATGTAAACATTTTTAAATGCCAGGCAGAAACAAGAGCTGATGCTGAAATGGAGCTCCAAAATCTGTATTGAACTGAAATAAGCAACATTTCAACACAACTTGATCTTGAAATGTCTAATCCAAATGTCAGTATTTGATGAGTTAAAAATATAATCTAAATTCACATGCAGTTAATTTGCCCATTAGTCATTTTAAATGTGATAGAGTCTGAGAGATGAGTGTGGCGTTGCGAGGCCAGACAGTGTTTCATCTGTAACATCCACATCCATCATATCCTTTCGCTGGCAGTGTTTACTGTCCCTCTGCCAGCGTCTAAATCAACCACTTTATTATATCCCCACACAAGCATTTGATGTACTTCCCCATCTGCCTCCCTAAATCCACAACAGTCTCCTTTTTGTGGCTCTCCCAAGTCCTTCCCCACCCGTTCCTGCTCTCGCACAAAGAGCCATTCAAGGCTGAACTGGGACTAACAGGTCACACCAGAGGGGCAAACCGCCTCCGGGCCCATCTCTGTTTATAGACATGACATGTTTTGTTGATCTCGCAGCCATATGACGACCCCACTCTGCCACCTCTCCCTCTTGAGTGGATACAAAAGCCAAATCCACAGAGGGATGTTGTTGAGGCTCAACCACTGGGGAGGGTAGAAGTGAAGGAAGACATCTGTCTCGCAATCTGTAAACTCCTCAAGCAGCTCAAGACTGTTGCAGCAGATGAAAACAAGCTGCTGTTAGATGATACTGAGCGATGTCATAGATAGATAATCGGACTCATTGTTTTAAAGCTCAGGGGGCTCAGGGTCAACGGAAAAGACGTGTACGAGTCTGATTCAAAGAAGGAGATGACTGTACTTGCACTCTCACCTCTGTAAACTCACTTGAAGCTGCATGATTCCCCTCTAAACGCCATCTGTTGTCACTAATGTTGATGTGATGTCACCCATGTGAAATAGTGTGTGTTGTGATGATGTTTTAACTCAAAGAAAGCATTAACAGCCCTTCTCTCTCATTTCCAGCTTAGGATCCCTGTAGAAAAAAGTGCTCCCTTGTGGCCATCCTGCTGTGAATGAGTTTCCACCCCATCATCCCCCTTTTTTTTCCTTTTTTTTTTTTTTACTGTACCCCCACCCCATCCTTATCCTCACGCAACCCCCTCCTCCTCCCCCTCCTCCCATAATTCAACCCTCCATGTGCCATTCCCCTCCCTCCTCCCCCCTTGCTCTGTGGAAGACGCTGGGCATTGCTATCAGTTTTACATCACTTGTTTTTGCTGAATGATGCTTGTGTATTACTTTTGTTTGTACAAGCGATTATTCAGCTTGTCTTTTTTTATACAAATTGACCAAAAAATGCATTCCATATTGTTGTTATATTCAGTGATTCATTGCATGATGGAGTGAGCTTTTTTTTATATTAACATACATGACTACTGTTGTGATGGGCAAAATGTATTGAGTCTAAAGAAGAACATGCATCAGACACTGGGACCTGAGAGAGTAGCCGAGAAGAATCAAGACAACTGAGACTAAATTAAAGAATGGATTAAGTTACTAATTGGTTATTAGCTTGATGTTAGTTATATACAGTAGATGTTAAAGTTATGATCCTTAAGATTTTAGTCCTGGTTGAAATCAGAGCAACTTATCAAAAATGAAAAGATGTTGTAAAAACCTTTTCAATGATAACATAAAAGTTTATACTAGTAATTTACATGACAATATACGTTTTGTATGTGCAGTAAAAACTGAATCGGAGATCTACTTTTCTGTTTTGCCATTCACGTCCCTTTGCTGATGTTGTCTTACTTTAGCCTGACGCATGAGTAGATGTGAGCCTAATCTCTCTGCCACTTCTCCCATACCTCATTCATTGTCATGTGTTACGTGCATATTTGTATTAGCTTTCACATTTGCACTTTTTTTATTTTTTTTTACACACACACACAAATGTGATGTTTTTTTTAAAAAGTATATATTAATGTTGTCAGTGCAATTGTAACTTTCCTTTTCATTTTACTTATAATGAAGGCACATTTGAAAGTCATTCATCATCATGTCCACTGTCCTGCGGGGACCAGAGTTGTCTGTATCAGTGTTAACGCATAAAAAAAAAAAATTATTCCAAAAGAAAATAAAGGCCAATTTTCCACCAAATGTTACAACTGTGGCCATAATCATTGTGTAATGGGTCAAGTGAAAATTTAACAAACTTAGTGACTGATTGTTTATTTCCTCTTTGCTCAGAATCGCAGGGCGTCTGTCACCTCTTTTATTCCCCATCCTTCCACCACTTCAAGGTTCATGGGTCAAAATGCATTCAGAGTAGAGCCGTTTCCTCCTCCTAACGCTCAGCTCACTGGTCTGTGTGGTTTCACTTTTCCTTTGCAGTAATCCCTGGCTCTGCACTGAGTAGGTCCTCAACCCCTCAAGCTTTGCTAAGGGACCCGTCTTTGTGGGCACTGAGTACCTCAAATGTGACCAGAGACTTTGTGGACCCCCATCCATCAGGGTTTCTTAACCATTACCTGCTCAGTAATATGGGTTAATGTATATTCATGTTTCACTGCTGCTCTAACCTCACCTTGAGCGATCTAATTCTTGCTTTATTGCCTCTGCTTTATGCTTATGTGTGTATCGTGTTTTCTGCTGTGATTAACACCCTTTCCCACTTATTTTAGTGTAATATTTAAATAGTAATTTGCATTTTTAGATGGACCACATACAAGTGGACAATCACAGATCTGAAGCACCTCCTAGGAGATTTATTCACTGTTTTATAACTTCACAGAGTATTGTCAGTGGGCACAACATTTTCTCATTATTAATGCTTGATGTATTGTTTGGATGACTGTAGAACTGGCGATTGTTTGACCTGGTTTTTGTATTTCTGATCAATCTTCTCTCTTGATATCCAATGCACTTCTAATTCTTCGTCTCTGGCCTGTAAGTTTGTTTTTTTTATGAGCGTCTCTTGCTTTGCCATCTCCTCTAACTGCTGGCTTTCTTTCTCTTTGTCTCTTCAGCTTCTTTTAATCTGTCTTGACCAAGTGAAGAGGGGATTGCAGCTTCAGCAAGAACTAAGCACCCTTTACCTCCTCCCTGTTTTTCTCGCTGTATGAACCTTTTATATTTTCTCCCCCCCCTCCCCATCGCATCTCCTTTTGTTGATCATGGCCTTATGTGGACTCGCATGGTATTTCTGACCACCTAATGAAGCTCTAAACCAGGTTGGCAGGTTGGGATCTGGGCACAGTTTAAATCTGCTATTATGTCTTAATGTATATAAAGCGACTCTTTGTAGTTGATAGAAGTCATCAGTGGGGGTTTTACACATTTTCCAGGACTTGTAGGTTCATGTCATTATTTGATCTTTACTTGAAATAAAATTGCAATGACCTGCACTATGCACTCATCTTTTCAATAGGATTCTTAATACAAAGCGCACATTAGGATGAAACGCTACCAAAACATCGAGGCTTGCTGATTAAACAAAAGCTCCATCAAGGACAGAAGCACTTAATGCACTGTGTGTAATGTGTTATGAAATAGATTATAATTGAGTAGACATGTTTTCTCTGGAATCTCAGTTCAGTTAGATAAAGATTTTCTGCTTTCAGGTTTTTCTGAATATCAAAAATGAAATGGCAGAATTTAAATTAGAGTCATAATCATGCAAACGCCAAAGCAATATTTATCCATAGCACTTCATTTTATGGTGCCCATGTTTACATGTCACTGCTGAATACCATGGAGGTCACATGTCATGGCCTTTTATTACACACTGTGCTTTAATATTCACAAACCTTTTCAATATTTTGCATGCATCTCTTTATTTAATTGCTGATGTGACCTTTTGACCTGCTTGTTTTGATCCCTGAATAACTCTTTTGCAGTCAACTTCATTGCTGTTTTCTTCAAAATGGTGCATATTATTAATGTATATTTGCTCTGTCCTATGATCTCAGCTCCCATTTTGCCAAATATTAGAATAAGATGGAGTTGAAGTGAATCCCAGATAGGAGTATTAAAAAAAATACTCATGCATTTATATAATTTATAAGGATATATTTTGTGTATTGAAGTGGAGACCTGTTGTTTATTACCTTTGATCTTTGGACGTGACTCTGAGTGTAAAGTGACATTTTGGTGTCAGAAAATGCCATACATTTTTCTAGTATCAGTCATCACCTCTTGTAGTCAGAAACTCTCCCACACTACAAATTATTCAGTATCTTACTTTAGTTTGATTCCATTGATGTACATTTTCAATAAAAAAATGTGATCCAAACATGTTAAGCTTTTGTCTTTCGTTCGCTGAACCTTATTATAATATTCCCTCACTGCCTTTTTTTCCTCCCAGACAGATCAGCCTGTGTCAAGTATTTATTTCATCTATATACTGTAAGTAAACTTCATTTCAGCAGGAAATCATTCATGGTGAATTATTCACAGCCAAAATGTAGAACTAAGGACTAGTACACATAGTTTACTCTACAGCATTCATATACAATATATCACAATTAAATAAATTAGAGGCATAAGAAACGTGACTAGATCAAACTGTTTCACCTTATACATTGTTTAATGTGTTCTTTAAAAGCAGTTCAATTTTAAGTTTACCTTGCAAATTATGGTAAACTTGGAATATTAAAAAAAAAAAAAGTGCTGTTTTGCCAAACAAGAACAAAACAACAGTTTAATGTACTTTTCCCAGGCTTATTATACATAATTGGACAAAAAAATTATAATGTTGCAGCACAAGATGGTCTAAATTTTTATAGGCCTAGTAAAATATGCAATGAACTCTGACCTCAGTACATACTGGAGGAAGATTTTGCACTTTTTTACTTGCATAACTTTAATACGACAGCTATAGTTAGTTAATATCAAGGTCCTGCACAGAGGATGTCCCTTATTTTTGGAATTTTTCAGGTTGAAGGTTGGTAGAGCTGCACTGGAAATTATAATTTCACAAAACTATAAGAGGTAATAGCACAAGTTTACATACAACACAGACTCTGTCATATTATATTCACAGATTAAGTCAGCCTGAGTCATGAAGAACTAACTTCAGAGACAAGAAGAACAAGGAGACCTGCAACAATTGATCTGTCCTCCAAAGGGCCCTCAACTCAACATCATGGAGTCAGTGTGGAAAAATATGAAGAAAGGACACTGAGAGAAGAACAATAAAGTTATCAAGACCACCTATACCTGCCATGTACTTTGTAAAACTATAAAAAAAATAAGTGAAATATGTTGATAGACAGATAAATATAGTATTTAAATGCATCTTCACTTTCTTATAACACCAATAACCATTATAGGCAGATGTAGCCTACACAATTAAGAGACTAATAATTGAACTTTTACAATTATGTTTGCACTGTTTACTTTTATTGACACTGGTGACACATTCTGCAGATAAGTTGATAATATTTTGCATATTGCTGCAGTAAGGCGTGTGCTCTGACTATAATAACCCATTCACTTTGTAAACCACTAACTATTGATTCAGACGGCTTCAGCGCCGCGACACCAGCCCGCTGAGCCTGAACTGTCCGGCGGCAAAGCATTGTGGGTCAGCGCGGTGGCAGCAGCCGCCATGACTTTACTGTAGCCGGACCAGAAAATGGATGCTTTCCTGCTGTAGCAGAGCTCGCATCTCTTGTTTTAGAGAGATATTTAAAACTACCACCTTTCGGAAAGTCGCCTTAAAAAGAGACGAAACTGAATGTCTTCATTTTCTGTGAGCAGCTTTAGTCGCGATAGAGAAAAAAACTATCAGGTTAGCTGCTACAGGCTAGCTGGCTAATGCTAGGCTAGGCTAGGCTAGGCTAGCACGATAATAATAATAGTGATAATAATCCCTAAAACAAATCAAAGCAGTGTCTGTGTCTCAGCGAAAAGACAGCGACATAAGTTGGATCAAAGGCTACACCTTACGGTAAGGAAACGGAGCAGCAGAGTAAGTAGTCGGCTGTGTGTTTTTACAGCTGTGATGTTTATCCGGCAGCTAAACGTGTTGCCCTGTCGGCCTACTGCGTCACTCTGTCCAGGCTTTGTGTTGCCACGAAACCATCCTGTTTCCCCGGCTTTTAAAACTTAATATTCAGTGTTCAAGTGTTAGGTTAATACATATCGTCCAGACACATGGTATTTTTCAGCACAGCATGGTGCTGGCAGGTGGTGTTTGTGCCCTATGTAACGTGTTAGCCTCTGTAGGCAGGAGGGGGCATTGACTCATGATGTCCGGATGTTTGTGCTCATACATTTCACCCTTTTCACATAATATCTGACTGACATATCTTACCTCAACCACAGGTATGGCCTGGATTTGATTTGGACGGTGCTGGTGATGGCAGAGGGGACTGACACTGTCGAAATGCCCTCCTTCGACCCAAGTCCTACTTCTGAAGCAAAAAAGAGACCTAATTCTTCTGATGGCAGTGAGTGCTCATCTGATCTGTCTGTCACCATTACGTCTTTATACCCAAAATAGGCAGAGGGATATCCTATAACATCTTTAGATGTTCAAATCTACATTATATTTCTATTCAGATGGTAATTAGGTAAAATAATGTTGATTTTCTCAGTGTGAAGGTTCAGGTTTGCCATACTCATGAGCAGCAGCAGTAACCTAAGTCTAGAGGTGGAGTCAGGTTTCTCCAGTGTAAATAGTGTAACACCTTTTGTACATGACACTGAGGTTCAAATTCAACGTCAGATTACTTTACTGCCATGATGTCGTGAGCACAGGTGGTGACTGGAATTTTCCTCTGTGCAGCTTTTACAACGGAGAAGACAGAAACATTCACACATACGTGTAAATAACAAGTAATTTCAGACTAATGCACATGAATGGTAATTGTTAAAAGCAACACTAAAACTAAAAGGTGATGATGAAAATTATGGTAATGTAAAAACAATAACATAAATTTAGATCCAATATAACAAGTGGCAATAGAGCATTTTAAAACATGTCTCATTCATCCTGAATAATGTAAATCTCTAAAAGACCACAAATACAGACTAAAACATATTACTAAAAACAATTGATTTTAGAAAATGAGGGTCAAGAAACAAATTTGATTGTCTGTGTTTTCCTCTAAGAATTCACAGCAGCAGAAAGTTTTCTGTGGGATTGACTAAACTTGAAATTACGGTATTCATGTTGATCATAATGAAGTTGTAACCACGTGGCTTGTTTCTGTTTTTAAGCCACTGTTGGACAAAAGCGTAGCATGTAGGCATGTATATGAAATCTGAAGCTTAAGCTTCCTGTAAAAGCTCAGATATATATCTCTGACATGATGGGAAGTAACATTTACCTCAGCTTCCTCTGTAAGTGGGGATGACTGAGGAACAAAGTGCATATTAGTCATTACTATCAGTGCCTGCTTAGCAGCCTTCAACCTGCCTGCCTACTGCAGAAACTGGGCCATTAAGTTCTGCCTCAGCATCCTGTTTGAAGAAATGAAAAGGCTGAAATCCCCCTCTTAAAGCAGTTTCAAGGGACTCCTATGATGTTGACCTGTTTGTGTTCATCTGGGATAAATGATTTACTTTAATGTGCTGTAAGTTAAGGTTCAGTTTCTTAACCATTTACCTTTGTCATTTTATTGTAGAAGACGAGCCCATGAGGAAAATGCCTGTGTCAAAATTTGGTTCCAGACCTCGGTTTGAGCCTGTTTACTTTGTCAGTGGTGGAAGCAGTGGAGGAACCGGCACCGATGAGAAGGAGAACGATAAGGAGCGCAGGAGGAGTGATACGTACGGTGTGAGACAGTGGGACTCTGAGCACTCCTCCTCCTACAGCAGCACCAGCAGAGCGCAGGGCTCCTCCTCCCTCAGGCCTGCTTTTGACAGAGTGCCATCGTCGTACAGCTCTGACTCTTGGGGTTCCCATAGAGATAGAGACCGGGACCGAGACAGAGACCGAGAGTTTTCTTCAGGTGGTACGAGCGGCTTAGGTTACGGAGGACGCGGCTCCACTTCAGGCTTCATGTCAAAAACACAGCAGGACTACACAGCCAAGTATGACGCCCACTCCTCTCGCGGTTCAGACACTTACTCCCACCCCAATAGGTACAATGGATACGGGGGAGCGAGCAGATCGGGAGGTTGGGATTCAGGACGTCAGGGTTTGGGGTACGGTTACCAGGACCGGCCGTCATCTAGCAGGCCGTTCAGTCGAGTCTACAACAGCCCGGGCAGGAGCAGTCCCACCACGTCTCAGCCAAGCTCTTCATCGCAGCCTCTTCCAATATCTCAGGCAACACTAGATGAAAAGCAAAGGCTGATTGCCAATGTGGCGTCCGCATTGGCCGTTGCTTTTAGGGACCCTATGTTTATGACTGGAAGTGAATCGCCAAACTATAATTTCATGTTGAGCCGCAGCATTCAGGCCTGCAAGACCAACCCTGAGTATATTTATGTCAACCTGAAGGATATTCCTCCAGCTGACTTGCCGAAGAACAGAAAAGTACCAACAGATGGTTATGCCTGTGAACTGAGATGTCAGGGTGTGTATCTCGCCACCGGATACTCCGGCAGTAAAAATGGAGCGAGGGACAGAGCCTCTGAGCAGGCCGTAAAACTCTTCCTGAAACCAGTTGAAGTTCGTGTCGTGCAGCGCAAGTACAGACACTCGATAGTGAACGACATTGTTGTGTGCCAGGCGCACAGCCCGACCCCGGCTTTTCTCCCTGCGCTCCGCAACCCAGAGGATAAACCGACGCCCAGCTCCAAGGGTCAATACGAGCCTGACAAACGGAAGCACTGGACAGAGTTTGTGGTTATGGACAACGCTCACGACGCCATCTGCATCCTCAACAACTCTGCGGCTTTTAACCGCATGAAGATAGACTACAAGTTCGACGTTCTCCCCAACAGCGCCGCTTGGCTGTGCAGCGTCTACCTGCAGGATGAGTTGGTGGCGCAGGCGACGGGCACCAAAAAGAGCTCAAAGCACGCAGCGGCCGAAGAGGCGGTGAGGAAACTTCGCATGAACCAGGCGCAGCGGCAGCAGCAGCAGCAGCAGCAGCAACAACAACAACAGCAGCAGCAGCAGCAGCAGCAACAGCAATATCAACAATCGCAGTACTCCAGAGGAAATAACCAGTCAGATTCTGGTGGACGCTTCGGGCAACAGGGCGTCAAAAAGAAGCATCTGAGCGAGCTGGTCATCCTGGAAAACTCCGACAATGCTATCTGTATCATTAATGACACGGCACAATTTAATAAAGTGACTGCGGATTACAAGTTCACCGTTCTGCCTGATCATCGCTGGAGGTGCGAAGTTTACTTAGAGGGACAGTATGTGGCGACAGGACTCGGTCCCAAGAAAATAGTAAAGCACATCGCAGCAATGGAGGCTCTGGCCACCTTGAGACAGACGCAGGCCGTGGTCAAATCAAACCTAAGGAAAGAGGGCCACAGCGACGCCATATCCCGATCCCAGATCCTGGCTCGCTCTGGTGAGGAGGCCACGAAGCAGGAGATAAAGGAAGACAACATCGGAAACCAGCTGCTCCGCAAGATGGGCTGGAAGGGCGGCGGTCTGGGCCGAGACGGCGAAGGCATCGCAGAACCAATCAGGGTGAAGGAGCAGTTTTCTAGGGAAGGTTTGGGTATGGACACGGACAAATCTGGGAATCAGCTCAGCAAGCGTGACATTGAGGACATCATCCGTAACTACGCCAGTTCGGACCGCCAGGACGACCTCCGCTTCTCCACCGACCTCACCAACGACGAACGCAAACAGATCCACCAGATATCTCAGAAATACGGTTTACGAAGCAAATCTTACGGACAGGGACGGCAACGGTTCCTTGTTGTCAGTCGCAAAGTACACAAAGACCAGCTCATTGGTCAACTTTTACAGGAAGGACAGGTGGGACGATATGAGCTTGTGAAACCTCAGGCTTCTCACTAATTTGCATGCAAAGAAAAAACAAAACAAAAAAAAAACTGTCATTAGCTTGGACTTCAGAGCAAATCACATTCAAGTGTAACTTCTGTGTTTATACTTGTGACAAATTTACAACACACACATTAACTAATGAGAATCTTTCAGGTACCACCTGTGGTTTCTGCATTTCTTTGCCATGACATGTACTTTAGCTTTAGCAGGAGCTGTAGGATAAATAATTTAATGTCTCTTTTTGTCTCCTGCCATTCCACGTCCTATTCGTTTTCACATTTGCACAAGCTTGAGTTCAGTGCTTTGTGGCATCACGTCCTGACGATGCTGCAGTTTATTTCATCAATTTGAAAAAAATAAATGACTTTACAAATGTTTTTCCTTTCATCAAAATGATCTTTAATTTCGTGGCTATTTAAGGAAACCTGGCAGAAAATGCAGCTTTTCACTGCTCGTTTGTGAACAATGTAGACAGTTGACACATGAAAGGCAAGGATTAGAGAGGCATTATCATCGAACTGTAGCTAGGTTCTCATACCAGTCTGTACCATCACTGTAGTGATACATCTCTACTGAGAAATAAAACCTGCAAATGATGTTTGCTCTTTCAGCACCTGAGATCATTCTACAAGTACATGCTGCATTCATGATGTGAAAACCTTCACGATGAAAGTGTAAGCTGTGATCTTCGTTAAATGTCTGATGTGTTGGTTTGTGTGAGTACAGTTAACCTGTCTGCTTGTTTTCACAGCTGTAAAATCTGAATAAATTAAAACTGATCAACAGGCTGAACCTGGTTCAGATGGATATTTCTGCAGTGCAAGTCAAAAAACAAAGCCAAGTGAGGTATATTTATTTTTATTTACAAGAAAATGTACAGTTTGTTACATGGGTTACCAGTGCAAAGTTTTATAATCTGGAAAGAGACACCATCCTGTTTAAACAGTACAATCAGCTCGTTACGAGAGCTGATTTTTAAGATTGTAAAATAGCATAAAAATGTTCTCACAAAGCCTTTAAATGTCAGCATTATGAAACTGTGCATGAAACAAAGTCAAGTGCCCAGAGAGGCTACTCAATGTCTTGTTTCAGTGTTGAAGAGGGCTGTACGTGTTCACCAAGATCTAGAAGATAATTGAAATACAAGGCATGGTTTTGCAGTTGATAGAAAGGCATCTGTCGAGTTGACAACTTGTTAGAGGGATGGATGCCCATGCCAGGTTTATTTTTCTATCCCACTGAAAAGGCAGAAAGAAAGAAAACCAAAAAGGAGTGAGCCCACTGAAACAGGAGAAACACCCATTAACAGCTTTGTTTTTTGTTGTTGTTGCAAATATTAACTGTTGTATCTACACAGCAAACCACGCAGCAAGCACATCTAAGTAACTGTCACCAAATCATCCAGCCAGTTTAAAAAAAAAAGAAGAAACAGGTAGAAAAGTGACAACTGAGAGACCAGTCATTGCCTTTTTTTTTGTTTTTTAAAAAAGAAAAGAGTTGGGGCACGTAGCAAGTAACCCAGATATAACAAGGTACATTAACTTTTACAAACATATGCTATTGCCCAACAATAGCTTTCGGCAGGAGTGAATGCCACAACACAACAGCATACAAACTTAGCAACAGTTATGGGACAAATATACTGAGAAGGATTTTAAGATGTTTAACTTTATTTTTTGTGAGATCAGTTGATTTCTTGATCGGTGGTTTCTTGATTCTGGGCTGGACACTGTTCATACTCGAACGTTAACTGGGGTCAACAGTCACGCCAACTCTGTTCAACAATAGCAGAAACCCTCTTCTCGTATTCACGCTTGTTTTCCTGGTACAGCTGGGCTGCTTGGCTATTGGCTGGACTGTTTGGGTTTGGCTCATCCAGTAAAGACTTTAAATAAACAACAGAGAATGTCATGGGGTTAGGTTTTTAATAGTTTTTTCACATCATTTCTGAACTCGACAGTCACTGCACATACAGATGACTTTTTTTATGTCACTACAGAATGGGCTTTTAATTTGCATTTGCATATTAAATGTTAACCTTCATAAAAGGGTGTTAAATTACCTGTATTGAAGTTAAGATTGAAGACACATCATAGGTTGGACTCCAACGATTCTGAAGAATATCTAAGCATATGCTGCCATCTGCATACACTGTGAGAGAGCAGAAACAATATTAATCTTTTTTTTTTTTTACAGAAATCGAGTCAGTTTTCCTGAGATAAATAACAATTGATTGCTGTAATTAATATTGTTAGAGCAATTACCCACACCAGGAAGTGCATACATACCATTTGGATGAAACATTTTGGAGACAAATCGCACTGTTGGAGGTTTATTTGGATATTCCTCTGTGAATTCAATGGTAAGTTTGAAGGTTCCTGAAAGTGAGAACAAGTGACATTGTATAAACTTCAATATATTATACTGAATTATAGTAATAATGTCAAAAAGAAAATGTCTTTATCAATTTGTCAGAGTCTGGCAGGTTGTTTTAGTGATGTTTACAGTCAGGAGAAAAAGTGCACAAGCCCGTTTGAGGGACATCCGTTTTCTGCCTTAATGTGATCTGACCATCGAGGTTATAAATGTACATCTGAAATCTATTCAGAGCTATATCAGTCAATATAATGTTACCTCCAAACCCAGAGCTTTGAGTCGTTGTGGGTATTTGATTGATAGCAGAGTCGAAAAGAAAAATATTGCTGGAGGACACATATTTGGATGCGCTTTCAAGAGGACTTACCATCTTCAAAAGGTGTTCCCTCCGGTCTGAAATTCAGGGAATAAACAGATTGTAAATAAACCAGCTAAAGCCTCACATGAACTTTTCATATCCTTTAAAATGCACTCAAGAGGCTGAAAAGTGGAGGTTTACAATGTATTCTGTATCCAAAAACAAGTGGCCAATACTTGTGCAAAATATATACTGTAAATATATATTATTTATCAAAATATCTAAAACCATCTGTCATAGTATTTAACAAGTCCACTTGACTTACCCAAAAATGACAGCGTTCCAAACCATGATATTGTTTTCTGATGGCGCCCCACTAACTCCAGCTGGAGGATCCTCTTGCAGTCTTAAGAGAACCAGTAGAATTACAGTGGCGTCATTAACAGGGCATTAAGTGTAGAAATCAAACCCATTACTACCAGATGTTCAGTGCTATCAAACAATTATGTAGTGGGAGGAGTAGGTTATTAACTTTAACAAGTGAGAGTAAAGCTTCTAATGTACAGCTGGGTGGTATATCAACATATTACAATGGGGTCTCTTTAGTTCCAAGACATTATAAGACCTAATACGAAACAGAAAGTCACTAAATACCTATCTCATGGCCATATGAAAGTATGAATGACAAGGACTACACTTATTTAAATAAGTAAAATTTTGTTGAAATTCATAATCACATTTTGTTTATTATTTACCATCCAATACGTTTTTCAGGGTTTCTGTTAAATTAACGAATGAGTTGTATGCAATTAAATTGAGTTTTAATAAAATGACAGAGAAAACCTTTAGGAAGGAAATGTTTCACAACTATGCGATTTAAGATTTTTTTTTTCTCACATCTTCTGAATTTTGATACATGCAAATATACTGTCTAAATGTTTTACCATACTGCATAGTCCATCTTGGCCAATTATTTTTGTAATTACACACCAATCATACTGCAGGAATACTGCTATGTGGTGAAAAGGTGATAAGCATTGTTCAATTTTGTAAAAATGAACAATTCCTTTGACTCCTTGGTCACTTTGCCCCCCCCCCCAAAAAAAATAAATAAAATAAAATAATGTGATGATTGAGTTTGACAGTGGGCCAACCAGGATTAGGTCTTGATCTCTGTGACCGTCAGCACTGTTGAGATGGAGCATACTGTGGATCAGGGATAAGAAACCATGTGTCACAAGTTGACTGTGCTGAGTGACTGCATGGCAGATGGTTGTTTATCCTCAGGCTTTAGGCAGTGATCAATCAAGGTCCCTCGGATATGAGCTCCCTAGATCAGTGCGTGTAGACAGAGCGAACAAACAAATACCGAAACGTTTCATCTGACTGTAAAAGGCCATCTGGCCAGTGACTTGAGTTGCATCCTCAGTTTGCCACTTTCACATACAGCAGCGGCACATAGAAATATGGACATTGCTGTAAGCTGTTTTCGGACATGCTCTATACGAAGCGATTATATTACACAGAATAATAAATAGTCAAATATACAGCAGTGAGTAACTTAGAAGTTACACAACATTGACATCATAACTACTGACTGCCTTGCTAACGCTGATGTCAGCTAACTAACGTGAACAATTATCGATACCGGTCAATAGCTTAGTAGTCATTTAGTTCACATTTTAAAATAAATGAGGAGCAGGCGACCCCAGCGAAGCTAAAATCGCGATTGTAACCCGCTAATGTTGAATATTTGTGTGAATTGTCATTTTTATGTTGATTTATAATTGTATTGCCGTTTAGGCTAAGGCTAACAGGCTAGCCTCAGGTTGCTAACGTTGGCCACAACCACTGTTTGTTGTTTTTATATCGCTTACCGTTTAAAATCCCTCATTAAACGTCGTCTTGCTGGAGTTGACATCCTGTGTACGCAAGAAAACTAAATCCTTGGCATAAACGCGAGCGGTTCAAGTTTAAGGGAAATGTATTATTTTGACGGTGTATTCAACTCCTAGCAGGCTAGCTGACGATTGCTAGTTTGTCAAATATTTGGCTGCCTTTGCTAGACTGAGGACGCTACCACTCTGACTAGAAAGAGGGCATCACGTCAGGTATCTTTAAATTAATGAGCTGTATAGTCGCATTAATGAGAATCAATAGTGTCGCTGACCATAGTACTGTAATATATACGTTTTTATATTTGTAAACAACTTAAAACCAGTGCAAAACGAGCTAAAATACTTGTTTTATAGTCGATAGGACCCTCGTCTCTACACTTGCATCGGTCCACGACGATGACGTCATATGTTTAGCACAGACTGTGCACCCATGTTTAGTTTTTTTTCTCTTTCTGAACACGACAAATAATGATGTGTTTTTAAGGTTTTGTCCGTCTCTCCTCTCCTAAATTCATACGTAGCATTGCCAATTTGTCGATTTATTAAACCTATAGTCAGTCAATCGCTTCAGTTATAACCCGTGACAACACAGGGTATTTATGGCCGGCATCCTGTATAAGTTTACAGTCTATGGTTTACAGTAGCAGTAAAAGACCACTAGATGGTACCTAGATCCCTATGGTAAACTCTACGCCACAGCACTGGTTCGCCTCAAATCTATCTTGAAGCAACACGGTTCCCCTTTTATTTTTTTATTTTTATGTAGCATAACAACAACATAAATAAGACAGCTATAGAGTGAAACAGAAAGAATAAACCACAATGGTAGTATCGCAATGAACAATAATATATGATATTGAAAATATTGAATAAAATACATACATTTAGCCCTTTTTATGTGGTACTGCATTGGTTTTCGCTTTTCCGCAGTTTTCACCTAATAAGATGAAAGCTGTAGCTAAATAACATTGATCAAGAAGAGCAATGCAATTTTAAAAAAAGTGAAGAATATTTGATATTATCAGATTTCTTAAAAGTCAATGGAGACTGTTGAAGACCCTGGGCAGTTGCACACTTTGCCCAGTTAGTAATCCAGTTCTAACAACAAGGAATAGAATAGAATAGAATAGAATAGAATAGAATAGTAAACCTAGCAACTAAATGGAATAAACAGATACGACATTATTAGGATAATAAAATAACGTAGGATAGCACTATTATTAAGGATCCCGTAACAAAATCTGTATAAAATTACAAGGAGACATTAAACATAAAAAAAATAAAAAAAATACATTTCGGTATTCCTGGCTGTCAAACAAAGGCTACACCAGAAGGAATATTAATTTGGAAATGTATATAAAAATAAATAACAACTATGGGAGTTTAGGAGTTGCCGGATAGATATGTGCTTTCTTAAAATAAATTATATATTTGTTAAGAGGAAATTATACCCATAATCACATCAGACTATATTACAATGCAAAAATCATACGATTCATTTCAGCCATCGGTTGATGTGGTTAAAAACTAACCCTGCCACCATTGCACACAGCTTCCCATATGGTCTAGCGGTTAGGATTCCTGGTTTTCACCCAGGCGGCCCGGGTTCGACTCCCGGTATGGGAACGTTCGCTTTTGGTTCTAGAACCATACAAACACACATTCTAGAATTAGTGTCATTTGTGGTCACATTCCAAACAGAATGAATATTATCGCCTCTGGTAGAAAGCGTACTCGGTCAAGCTGTGGCGTGTTTCTCTCCGTTGGTCATTTGATACCGGATTCACCAACATGGAGTCATCGTTTCCAGGGAATCTGCTGCCTACAGACCCCGCCCTCTGAGGAGTTAACCTCAACTGCTCCCATCTCAACATTAAGGGCTTGGACATTCCCGTAAGATGCCTATTATTCTTCCCACCTAAACTCCCCTGTGCCGTGCCCACACTACACTCATCGTGGTCTCACTCACAAACTCCATCGTGATCCTTACACGGCGGATTTTCTGTTGTTTTTTTTCCTTTCTTTGACCGCAACTTCATTTACTATTTGCCGTGTTGTTGTTGAGCTGTTGGTTTGCCCGGTAAAGCCACACCTGTTACCGCGTGACGATTTACTAAACATTAACCGTCATCCTCAGGTTGTCGCGCCAGGTTTGTTTAACTACTATTTTAAACAATGGGATATGACGCGGACACTTAACAACTTTTTCTAACGTCTTGTCTCTACTCTATAACCACCCGGCGTCCCTCCATGTTTATTGCTCAACTCCAGAAAGAAAAAAAAAAGCCCTTGCCCTCCTGACTCCTGACTCCTCCGGGTCTCGGTATTTAGTTAGTACCACCAGTGCTGCAGCCAAACTTTGGTCCGGGCCAATCATTTCCCAGGAAAATGTGACTGCGAGGAATTCCCCACGCATCAGCCTCTATCGGAGAAAACTGCAACCTTGTGTCAGGAAGCACAAGAAAGCAGCAGCAGCGGCAGCGGCGGCGGGAGGAGGCGGGGGGTGAAGCGGACTGACGGACCGACGACTGTGTGGTGGTGATGATGATGATGTAGACTGGTGGCTCCTCCAGCCGCGTTTTGTATCTCCAACTGGCACCGAGGATAATAATGTTTTTATAACGTGTTTGACCAGGACAAACACACTTACTGCCCGCTTAACGTCAGGGAATATGAACTACTGAGGACATCTGGTCACAGGGTAAGTCCACTCACTTGAGTGTTTAGCTATTAAAGCATGTTCTTACTACTGTCTCTTCTATAACTTGTGTAATAGACTATAATCTTGTCAGCATTACTAACATAGGGCCTATTGGGTTACATTATTGATGTGTAAAAATAGGAGTTTTCTTCTTTCTGTTACTCATCTTAGGAAATTATGACTTTCTAAGCAGATGGTGTCATCAGGATACATTGAAATAAACTAAATCAGTTTGTGTAGCCTTTGTTTCACTTTGCCAGTCTGACACACTTGGGCTACTCATGCTACAACTATAGAGGCATGACTCAACTCATATGATGTTAGCAGCAGCAGCCACTGGGATACATGCAGGCTTTTGCTGTGCTTTACTCCATAGCTTATAGTGACTCCCCTTTGTGTCACTCAGCCGGCATGTGACTGTACTAATGGTGTGTGTGTGTGTGTGTGTGTGTGTGTGTGTGTGTGTGTTTGTGTGTGTAGGCTATGTATGCGCGCGTTTGTCTGTGTGTGTGCGTCCGTGAAAGTCTTGACAATTTGCACAGATCAGATAACAGGCTCAATTATGAAAGGAATGGCAATGTATCTTTCTATAATTAGTTTCATTATAGTGGGTTTATTACAGCTTCATAATATTAATATATGAGCAAACAGCATTCACTTTGTCCTCCATTATCAGGAATATAGTCTTGACCCCTGTGCTGTGGCATTGGCTCCAGTATTGCCTTAAGAAAAATGTGAGAAATGTGAGTCCACGTGCTTCATAAACTGATCACTGAGAACAAGATATTTCAGTTGGTTCATCTTCCACCTCTAACTATAGTTAATTGGACTCAAAACCCATAGTATGATTGGTGTATTAATCCATTTGTCAATCCATAGATTTTGAATTGTACCAAACTGAGGAAATCATTCAAACCAACCCCCCCCCCCAGCTGTCAGCTTCTACAATGTGGATTTTGTTGTTTTTCTGCTGGTCTGTGAGAGAAAATTGATTATCACTACTATTTAAATACATAACCTTGGGCTCTAGGAGGTTGTGATGGACATTTTCACTATTTCACACCACTTTCACTACACGGTGTGTCCACTTGCTCCACTGAAGCAGCCTCAGACTGAGAATATCCACTGAAGTGGTTTGAGAGCTGCTTTGGGAAAAGGTCTCAAATGCTTTTTGGGATTTCTCTGAGGGTAAATATGAATGAATGTTTACTTCTTCCCTCGACTTTTACAAATAGATATGTCTATAATGTTTGACAGGATAGTGTTTTTTCTTCTTTTTATTGTTGATCAAACCTATTCTGTGGCAAGTCTAAATGTTTGCCAGATGTTTACATTTTTGGGCTAAGATGCTTGTATCATGGGACAGGCAATCACAGTCTCATTGGTCGACTGCAGTTGTTCCCTACAGAGGAGGCGGCCGTGACGCAGAGTGAAGGGAAGAGTTACGAGCTCTGAGCTCGTCAGACCAGCTGGACCCACCAACCCTTCACCCACCCGCCCCCCCCGCCCTCGCTCCCTGCCCCTCCCCTGCAGTCTTCCCATGGTGGGAACACTGTCAGAGGCTTGTGGATAATTGGAAACTTCAATCCACTGAAAGCAATTATCCAGAACAAGACTTTCCAAATATACTCCAGTGTGGAGTCGTCTTGTTTGTCTCGAGCATGTGCCATTGCTTTGGAGACTTCATCCTGCCATGCCTCTGCCCACACATTCAGCCCCTCTGTTGCCCTTTTCCTCTCTGCTTTGATAGCTTTAATGTTGCACAGGCTGCGAGTGATATGGTCAACTGTGTATGCTTGTGTGTGCGTGTGTACTGCTGACGGTGTGGTTGAAGCCAAAGCAGTTCCCGGTAGCCTTCTCATCCTGTGACAGTGATGTCACCATCAGCAGTCTGAGCAGCTGAGGAGTGCGATGATGACCATGGATATAACAATGGAGAGCTGTTCTGTGATCTCTTTAGTAATGACGAGCTCCTCAGACATCAGACACTTCTTCTTCTTGCCCAAGATGTGCCCGCCTGCCTTAATGGGCTGCTGAATATTGATTTAGCTACACAAAAAGAAGATCTGAGCTTTTATCCTATTTAGAAAGCTGCACTCCAGTTTCACAAAAGCTTTCAGAGAGGCCTTGCAAGAGTCAGGGAATCCAGTGGTTCACGTACCTCAGTCAGAGATACTGTATCTCAGCCAACACGCTGTTTTTTTTCCCAGGCCTTTATTGTTAAGTACCCACACATGCCCCTACGAAAGAAGTTTACCTGCTTATTAACTCGGGCAAGCTTAAAAAGAGCATGATGACTGACATCTTTACATAAAGATGCTTTCTTCTTAGGTGTAAATTAATGTAATTTGGTACGTTAAAAATAACCACAAGATGGCAATGTTCATATGCACTGACTAAACAAACAATCATATGAGATGGCTGAAACCTGAAATGACTTGCATAAATGCAGGAACCGACTTGTGAAAAGAGAAATAAAACTGTTTAACTTCCCCTTTTTTACATGTAGAAAAATACCCAATGTTGGCCTGTTTTCTGTCTCAGGCTTGCAGGGGAACTGCTGTTTGGAAAGTTCCTTAATTGTACACTACTGATCCACCACCACCCCAGGCTTTTGACACCTGAATACCACCTTGTCAGGCATGTTTGATTGCTAGGCAGCAGCAGCAGTAGCAGCAGCAGCAGCAGCAGCGGTGGCAGTAAACCGCTGCCACTGGACATGGTGTGACGTCAGAGAGAAAGGCGAGATGAGGGAAATTCCACCTGTAACCTCATTCCTCTCTCATGCTGTCTGTCTCATAAGCATGTGACTCGGACGAGCCTGCTATGCCTCAGTTTGTTCATGGATCTGTGTATTGTCATGATGTAATCCAGTGTTACAATCAAACTATGTTTAGTGTGTAAAAGTGGAGCACTTGACTTCAGTTAGTCTACTCTGTTATGAAATCAATTTGTGAGCTAGAAAACATACTGTAATACTCGTCTTTTAAATGCAGAGATTCATTTATTCAGGAGTCATCGTTCTTAAAACCATAATTAAGACTTTGTGGTGATCAAGAAAGAACAGATTAGAATTTAAAAAAAGAGTTTTACTTAAAGGAATTTGCTTCTTTGAGGTGGTTTGTAGGTAGAAGAAGAAATCCCTCAGTTCATTTAAGAAAATGATAATGACATAATATGATATAATACCACACACACACAATTAGCCTCAGTATATGAAGTAAGAGATACTCCAGAGTATTTAGTGTTCACTCTGGCAGCATGTTGACATCATAAGATTAGTTAACCACATTACTGAGACATTTTTATGGTGCCGGCTGAGGTCCATGTAAGCACAGTGTAGTAAGCTGTAGCACTGATGTATGTGTAATTACATTAAGGAGTGGCTTGGTTTGTAATGTTCCTCTTACTGTACTTTGACCATGCAGAATAGTTCCTCACAAAAATAGAAACTGACTTTGTCTGCAACTTTTGGTGCATAATGATATGTCACCCTGTCTTTTTTTTTTAATGTCTCTCGGAGCTAATGAGTTAGTAGTTAGTGAGTGTCTTTCATGAGTCAGCTCAGTCACTGTTACTCGGGTTCGAACAGGGAGCTTTTCCAGAGGAAGCCCTGTGATCTATCCTTATTTTACTTTAAACAAATGTGACCAATATACATTTGACAGAATTTGCAGGGAGCTGTGGCAGCTAATCACATCTGCTGACAGGCAGTCGTCCGTCTTTACCATCAGTGCATTTTGCCCCCTTTTTTTTTTCTTTGGGGTTAATTTCAACATGACAGGCAGCCCTCAGGCTTGTTGAATTATTTAACTGCATGGAGCCAATGGGTATTATAATCTAGGCCCTGAGTGACAGAGCAATATGCTCTTAGGGCCTGGTGGCATTTTATTAATAATGAGCTTCCAATAAACTAGGGCTCTCCGGTTAAAAACTGCTAGCTGTTGGCGCACTCTGGAGCAGTCATGCTCTGTTTTGGCCCCGATTTAGCTGGTTGGACACAAATTGGCTTTTCAAATCCTCACTGATTGTTTATCGTATAAGAAACAACTGTCATGTGGCAAGTCAGTGACTCGAAGTTGCAGTGAATCTTTTTTTGCTGATGTCTGACTGCAGGTAGTTGAAACGACCTGCAGAGGTGTGATGTGGGTGATCTGGATGGTTGGCCTACTCTGTGTATTTAATATTTAATGGCTTTCAGTCTGTATTGGAGCTGGAGCAGCATTAGATGTATTGCTGCTGCTCCAGCTTGTTTCTGCTTATCTAAATTGCATTAAAAATGGTCTAACATTCAGTTTCACAATTCATGCATGCAGGGGGTGTTGCATCTTCACACTTAGCAAGTTTTAGAGGTGCTGATAGACACTCGAGTGTCTATGAAGTGTCTATGATGTGAGTGTCTATCTATCAAATGATTTGGAAATTTTCTCAGGAGTTTGACTTACCTGCTTCATGTCTCATCCATAAGGAGAAGCAAACAGCATAATACTACTAAATATTTAAAATGCAGAGCATGATAAAGTTTGGGAGAGAGGAGTCAGCCTGCTACCATGATGCAGTTCAAATCAAACAAATAAACTTTTTTGAACTTATAGTGAATGCAACACCAATAAAATATAATGATAATGATAGATGCATCCTAGTAGTTTCATGGATGTGTGAAAATGTAAGGTATGTAAGTGTTAAAGCTTACCAACTAAACCAGAAACCAGTTTGTTGAGAGGAGAGAGAGAGAGAGAATCGATTTTTTCCAAACTTTGTTTATGACACATAAAGGTGAAGTGGATTCAAACAGTGTCCTAATTCAGGGGCTACATTCCTGCAGAAGACGAGGTTTTCATATGCGACCATTGTAGGCCGGAAAGGCTAAACCAAAACGAGACAGCCTGGCCAGCGGAAGGATTTCCACTTTGCATCCCCAGCTGTGACCACCTTCACCGACGTGTCACAAAAACCCTGCTGCCTAGCAACCTTAACACACACCTATATATTTTTTTAATCGGATCTTGAGGTTTTAACACCTTTTAGTTTTTACCTTTTATCACTCTGCAACTGAGCTGAAACCCAATTGTGCAATGAATCTTGGGATATGTTGCCAAGGAGAAGAGCGCTGCATCTCCTGGCTGCGTTTGAAGAGGCCGTGGTTGTAGTTGCTGTGACGCAACCGGTCACGCAGCCTCCAAAGGGTGCGGCCCCTGAATTGGGATACAGCTCAGAGTGGGTGGGGTCGTCACACTGCTCGAGACCCCTTGTTTATAGTATCTGTCCAGGTCAGGACGTCCTTTTTGCCTGTGTGCACATGGTTCACGTCACATATTAGTCTGAGCGGAGTCAGGCAAACTGAACACCACAGTGGCTGCTGTATGTGGCTGTGGTCGCTGCATCATTCTCTGCTCAGAGGTGCTAATGAATCACTCACACAGAGTGGGCTGAGCTGTTGTACCCCAATAGCATTGTCTGTCTTGTCTGTGCGTGCAGCACCTACGCAGCTCTTTGTTGGATTGTTAGATCTACAGTCATACTCAGTCAGAGCAGTGAATCACATCAGACCCCGGCTCAGCTCAGGGTCGTCACTGTCCAAGAATGATAATGTTTTCGTGGCTTTTTGAGCTGTCAGCTTATTGAACAAAGCAGATTATTGCAGTACAAAGTCTTATCTCAAACAGCCGGCTTGTGCTTAAACCAAAATAACTGTCATATTTGCATCAAAACACACCTAACAGAGTTTTTTATTTTAATGATTCCGCTTATTATAAATCATTGTCCATCTTAGTAGGGTTAAATAAAATGCCTTGCTGCCATTTTTAAGCTTCCCTGCTCTTTCCTGCAGTTACAGCAGCCATCAGATGACCTCTAAGCCACCCAAATAATTCTGTGTCCTCCAAAAGGCTCCCATATCTCATCCTGTCAAGGATTGTTTTAAAATGTTTCACAGACTTTATGAGACCTCAGTCCTCCAACATAACTCTTAACTGTGTGAATTTGAGGTTTTGGGGCCTTGCATCGCTTGGTGGAGTGGCGTGTGGCTGAGTGGCCTAGATAAAATGTCATATGAAGTGGGAGACTTACATATTAACTATACTTCAACCTATAATATAAGAGTATGAGCTTGTAGAGGCTTGGTTTTTGATACATTTTGACTTTGACATCTAGTATCCCGATTAAATGATATATTGCCTGAAGGGAACTCACTGACACGAGTTTAAATCACACCTGCTTCTTGCTGCAAAGTGTTGCTCTGCCCTGTAATGGGGACATACCACAGAAATGGGGTCTTTGAGGCCTGCATCCATTTTGGTATGGCTTCTGTTGTGCAGAATGAGCACAAGAAAGTAACCAGTTGCCTTTTTTTTTTTTTATTCTTAGGCTGCAAAGGAAAGGTGTGTCCTTTCAGTTGGTCAGGGTCACATGTCTCTGCACTGATCTCACACATCAAGGCCTTTTTGTTTTTGCTCTAGTTAATACACCACCAGCATAGGAATAAAGCAAGAACACAAAGCAGTGTATGACACAGGCTTTTTGTGTGTTTGAGCTGAGAGCTGAATTTAATCTGATCCCCCTGACATGTCTTGAAGCAACAGCAATTTAAACATCTTCTTTTATTGGTTTTCCCCAGAGTGTGGATGTAATTTGTTGTGCAAATCTGGGCGGGTTTATTGTGCATCTGTTGATCCTGGAAAAGCTTTTATTGGACAGAAAAGATTCAGTATTGTGTGTGTGTGTGTGCGTCTTAGAGCTTGAGCAACACATTGCAGTGTATTTATTTTCACAATTAATTATCTGACGTTTTCTTAATTAAAGGAAAATAACTGCGTGTTTATGAGATGTCTGAAATAATGACAACAGCTCATCACAAGTTACCAGAGCACAAACTAATGTCATAAGATTTCTCACTAAGTCATTTCAGGATTAAATGATATTCCTTGTTTTTTTGAGACATGCCACCCGTTGAAATGCATCCAGCACAAATTAGATTGCAGGTAGTTACTGTATTTTTAGATGGTTGTCATTTAAGCTTGTTTGACATGTTGATTTCATTCTGAGCCACTGAGACATTGCAAAACTTGCCAGGAATCCAAGCTGTTTTGTGGACTGTGATTATACATGTTATTATTTATTATGATATATTTACAGCTCATGCAGATAGAGAGTCTCTGTCCTGCTCAGTCCAATGCTAACAGGATTTGTTTGGACAGTTAGTTCATACATGTCACTGCAGTTCCTCTAGATCCATTCTTGTAGTTCCTCTAACCAAAACAAAAAAACTACAAAGACAATAGTTTGATTCTGGCACGTAGCAGATTAAATGTGCTCTGTGTTCACTGAAAGAGAGTCATGAGCTGTTTGATGCCAGCCGTGCCCTCTCATTTATTTATTTACTCCTTAAAAGTCTTTCTTTTTGGTAAATAGTTATGATTTATCACAATTAATAGATCACTGGAATGTGGCATCATTTTCTTTTTGTTTCAAATTAGCTAAAATATGCCGGATTTGTGCTGTAGGAATTCAAAAGCTTGCAGTCAAAGTTCTGCACAAACATTTCCTCAGTGTACTACAAACATTTCCTTTCCTTTGATGGCTATTTTTCTTTCAGAGTAGATAATCTGTGAATGGAATTTCAATTTTAAGATCGAAGAGATTTAGAAATAGGGTCAATTAGGGACAGAGATTAAAAAGAAGAAAAGGGAAAAAAGAAGTGTGTTGGTTGTTGCAACATCTTGGCAGCACGAGCTTATTGGTTCTCACATCATTAATTAAACTGATGTAACACTCGCTAAGGTTGATAGGAATGTTAAAATTTGTGCACCTCTCTTTTCAGCTTTTTTAAAGCCTTGTACAGAGACTTGGACAGAGAAACATAGGAACTGAATTTGCTTGTGCATGTGTATGTTTTTGTATGTTTACATAGTTGTCCTGGATTTTAGCAGCGCTGCAGTGCATTAGCCTTTAAGAGTTTATAACACAAGAAGTGGACAGTTTCCACCAAGGCTTCAGGGGTTGTGGACAGTATTTCCAAAGGCTGATTAATGGAGCTTGTTTGGTGTAACTTTCCCGCACACTGAGGCTATCAATTTGCTCCGAAGCAAGCAGCTGCTTTCGACTGAACCGTACTGAACCAAGGCCAGGAAGAATTAATGTGATGATGAGAGTCCTCAGTGGAGATGGAGAGGGTGATTTGGATAACAAACAGACCCCCACTTCAGTCGCAACTGAGTTTAATGGATTCATTTTTATTTTTTTTAATATCAGTCTCCAAGTTGTGTATCAGTTCATGTTCATTCTACGTGTTTTATTTAAACATTCGACTTTTGCTACTGTGTCTGTGGGCTCTGGGTGAAAAAAAACATGTATTTTTGATGCAGACTGACTGTGTGAAGAGAGCTCAACACTCACCACAGACCACCACTTCCTGTTTGCTGAAGTGTCATTTCTGATAAAGATTTTTTTTATATTTTTATCAAGGTTCTTCATCTACCTACACTAAACTGGATAAGGTAAAAATGATGTGCACCATCGACTTAGTGCTGCTGATCTGTGACACTTTTCTGCACATTTTCGACTCCTTGGTGTTAAACTTCAGAACAGAAATGCTTAGTTGCTTGAGTCCAACTTTGTATGTGGTGATTGTTCTCAACAGGAGCTTTCCTGTGATCATGAGCGCTGAATCATGAACAGGAGGAAGAGGAGGAGGAGGAGGAGGAGGAGGAGGAAAGATTTGGGGCTTCTGTGGTGCAGCACTTGCTCATAGCTAAACGCTTTTGACTTCATAGTTTCATTTCTCTCAGCCTCCCACTGGTAGAAGTTGTTTTATGGGGCTTTCTGATGCAGGGAGAACAACTCCCCCACAAGTCAGCAGCTTAACTGGCTCCCTGACACGGCTAATAGACTCACAATTCACTGTAAATGTTTTAACGGGGCACAAAGAGATGTGAACTTTACTTCTGAGCTGACACCCAGAATTTAATCACCTTGCCTGGCCCGTATTGTATGGTCAAAGTCTAAAATGAGCGCATACCTGTCCGACTGTTTACTTACACCTCCACAGATCCACTGCCTCTGCAGGAGAAACCCGTCTGTCGTCTTTTTTCTTTTCTTTTCTTTTTTTTTCCTCCTGTGCTGTTTAAGGTGTGGCCCTCTGGTTGGATGTCTCTGCTCTCCCCTCCCCCGCTGCAGCCCCGTCCAATCCCCGCCACTGGAGAACTCACCTGAAAGGATTTGCATTCAGGACCAGTGCTCATTGCTGATTGGCCAGGTGAAAGCACTCTGCCTCAGGGCTCCCTTACCAATGGCGACAGTGCTGCGTGACTCATAGGGAGAGGACAAGTTGCTTCACTACACTTCTCCTTTTTCTGTTTCAAACAGCAGCCATTGCATTGTCTTTTTTCTCCCCCCCTCCTCCTCTTCGGTTTTGTTTTGTCGCTGTGAGAAAGACGTGAGCGGCTTGCTGGTGGTCCACACCTTCACACAGCCTTGTCCCCCCCATTTGTACGGACCTTGGATTATTCCCTGTTTCACCTTTTGTTGTCTGTCTTTTTTTTCTCTCTTGATTTTCATTGGTTGCGAAGATCGACACTTGTTCGGTTGCTATTATGGATCTTGTCATCCGAATCCTGTGTCTTTGAGGTGAGTGACAAATAGCACTTCTTGCTCATCTTCACGATTAAAGTGTTATTAACATGTTTACTGAGGAGTTGTATCTGTACGTTGGCGGGCTGCTCCGTAGTTAGGTCGCCATCATGCGCACCTTTGGCAGTTTCATTTGCACTCTTGACATATTGAAGTTCTCTTGAGGGAGTCCAGACATGTCATGCAAGTTCAGTTGAAATTCAGGTATCTGTCTTTTCCCCTATACAACCTCCTCTGGGCCTGCCTGTGCACACGTATTCATTACATAATTACAGGAGTTTTTATGTGAAGTTGCACATATAAAACCATTTTTCTCAAAGTCCATTGAAACTTTTTATGGCTTTACAACTTGTGAGATCGATTAAGAAGTTGACTTCTTGTGTTTCATATTTAAAGATTTAATCCGAATGTTCTCTTTTTTTGCTGGTATAACTGTTTGTTGCTTTTCTTTTATTGCAATATTGAATTATTGCCTTATATGGTGTGTTAGAGCAAGGGCGGGAACAGTGTTTTGCAAGCCCCTTGACCAAGCCCACATGTATTTTTCTTGGTCTGCTGATCAGTAAATAGACATCATGTCAGTTTTACCTCATGATCAGTGGCTAACAACCTTTATTTCATTTTACTGGGAAGTTTGAACGCAGCTTTTTGCTTCCTCTTTTAGGCCTGCATAAGCTGACCCTTCCCTAATGCCCCCCCCCCCCCATCAACCATTGAGATGATTCTTCTTGATGCTGTTGAGTATGTGTTTCTAAAAGTTGCTCAGTGCAGCAGAGATAAAAACACGCTTCCTGTTTCACCAGAAATCTACCCAGAGCTTTGTGGGCCACAGAAAACATGTGCACACACTGTTTCACACATGAAACAGGGGGAGAGTTGAAGCAACAAATTCAAATTTCACAGCCATATTTAATCTGTCTTCACATACTACTGCAGTAAACACCACAGAGCTTTGTAGATAGCCCCGAAAAACCCCTGAACCAGTGCAGCCGGCATATTTTCATCCAATTTTGGTCAGACTTTTTTATACAGTTATATGCAGAATACCTAGGCCTGTGATTGTTTCATCAGTTTGGCATTCAGAATTGATTTTGTTGATGTAATGTCTGACGTAATTTTCAGTTGGGGCCTAAGACAGGCAACTGGAAACAGATTATTGCAAATAGATGTTTCCACAGTGATTAGATACTGAACTATTACTAGGTGTGGAGAACCGACAAGAGTGAATTCATTGTCTGTGTTTGCACACAACACCTGCCGAAGTATCAGCCCATGACCTAGTGAGAGAAAGGCTCTGTTGTGTCGAGCGCATATAAGTTTATGTTTGACCTAACTTTTTTTTCAATTCACTTTATGCCCACCCTGATTTGGATTGTAAATGAGGCCTTCATGCCTCAGAGGATGGACTCATATTGTAGCGTCTATTTGGTGAAGCCCTGGGTGTGTGTGTGTGTGTGTGTGTGTGTGTGAGGAGGAGGGGTGGTGGTTGGTTGGTGGGTGAGTGGGGGGTGGGGGCTGGACAGTAGTGTCAGGTTGGCTCCTCTTTCAATACAAAGTCAACAAGTCTTAGCCTGTAATTAGATCATTAGGCTGGGGCAGGTTATCGGTGTGACGAGGAGGTGAGGTGGAGTTTATTAGTACAGCCCCAGCACGCCGAGATATGTAGAAATGGATCATTTATTCAGTTTCATGTTACAGAGCCAACTTTGTTTGTTTGGTCGGTCGGGTACAATCACTTCTTTTTTTTATCCCTTGAATAGAATAAACACAGAGGTAGCTTCAGTTTCTGCCTCACGTGGTCAAGTGCAAATTATTCAGTATCACTAAAAGGATCATGATTATTTCTTATATCTTATCTGCAGCAACAATGCAAATACGATGCATTTGTGCAAGCTTGTTCTTGTACTGATTGAAAGTCGGTGGCACAAAAAACTTAAACGCACCCTGTTTGGACTTATTATGGAAACCAGTAGTTGTATTTTTTGGAGTTTGACCTGATATTTTAAACCTAAAAGAGACCAGAGTTTCACCTTTTTAATGGAATGTTTTGACAGTCACATAATGTGGCTTATGGGAAGAATTATTTCTTTCTCTTAAAGCAGATTTATGTGAACAAATTTACTTGAAATATCAGCCTGATCGTTCACCACCTGTGATTAATGGTCCCATTTATTGAAGGGGATGCGGAAAACCAGTTGACTCACGGTGAATAAGTAGATAAACGTCTTGTTTGCCCACGGTCGTTATCTTTTAATAAACCTGGCTGGAAAATGCTCATATGAGAAAGCAGAGTCAGAGCTCCTGTCCTGTTGTGATGGTTTTCTTGGCTGTATTATATTACTCAAGGATGGATTTGCATCATGTTTCCATGTCAGTTTCTCCATTTCTTCTTTGCCATTTTAATTTCCATGGCACTCTCTTTTTCTGGAGAGGATGGAGGCTTAAAGGTTAGAGAAGTTCGCTTATACGACAGGAAGTTTGAGCTCCTGTGACCAGCTGGGAAAATCTGGGTGGGGAAAGTTAATGTGTAACACTCTCCTCCGTCTTAACGGCCGCGGCCGGTCGTCACTGCTCTGTATCTTCAGGTGATCTGAGACCACAGCTACACTAATCCCAGGAGGTTCAAAGCTGCTGGTTGTGTGTCTGTGTCCATGTGCTGCATGGGTACACTCAGAAAAACCCTCCCTTGATAAATAAAGTTAACTAGATTGAGCAACTGTCTTTCTAATGTTGTAACTCGGAGCGTGCCGGGACTGGCAGCTTGTTGTTCTGGAGTACATGTCCAACCAGTGCTGTGATCATCACATCTGAACACAGAGCCCAAGAAATAAAGTAGTATGAGGCCTTTTCTATCCAGACAACTGTCACTTTAATCCTGTATGATGGTTTCTGATCTGTATCAGATCATGCTTGTTTCTTCTTGAGTCTTTTTCCTCACATCTATTTCCTGAGAACCGGAAAGGATGTGATGTAATTCTGGGCTTTTTCAGCGATTAGAAAACAGGCCACTGTGCCAACCGACTGTGGATGGCACAGGTCTTTTTGCTGTAGTGGATGATGTGCGATGAAGTCACAAGACTTTGAAAGGACTTTATACCATGTAACTATGTCTTTCATATCTTCTTGATTATACATTTTCACACCTTTAAACCCACCAGAAGAGACAGAGACAGACTCATCACACCTAAGAGCGTCATGTTTTTGGATACAGAGAGTGACAGAGAAAGAGTGTGTGTGTTAGAGAGAGAGAAAGAGAGAGAGAGAGAGAGAGAGAGAGAGAGAGGGAGAGAGATGATATGTGGAATATCAGGTCACACCTTTTGATAACACTCCTGGTTATGCAACGTACCATGCTGGTCAGGGCGCTGATTCTGTCTCCTGTTAACATGGCTGCAAATAGGTTCACTTATCACATATTCAACACAGTGTAACATGATCAGTGGTGGAAAGTAACCAAACACATTAATCCAACCAGTGTAGCTAGCTAGGTAGGTAGGTAGGTAGGTAGGTGCAACTTAAGGTGCTTTACTAAGGTATTTGCAGTTTATGCTGCTTTATTCCTCTACCACACTGCGTTACAGAGGAGAGGGACATGTTGAAATAGGGAGGGCTATAGAGTTATACATAAACACTGGCTCCAGTACAAGTATTTCACATCTGCAGACATTTTTCAGATTAAGGAGTTTGCATATAAAACCATAAACACTTGACAACATTATGTGGAGTTGTGAAAATGAACTCCAGGTTGAACAGCTACAACATTCAAAGGCTGCTTACATGTTAAGGAAAGAATAAGCTGATGACATAATATATGTTGCTGCTGCTGAATGATCTTTGAACATCTTGGTTCTAATATTTTTACTTTTAAATACTTTAAAGGATTTCTTCCACCACTGATGATGCTGGATTTAGAAGTAAAAGTGCACCCCATTAATTTCTAAATAAAAAGTAGGCTCTGCTTGCAAGTGGAAACTGTAAAACTCAATAAGAAGCGGGGTAAGACACTAATCATCATTTACTGTAATGATCCAACAGTCTGTTGAGACAGTGTCTGCAGTGCACATAACTTAGTTTAAAAGTTTTTTATTGTTCTGAAGTATTCTCTCCAGTGGACTATTTTAAAAGGTTCATAATTAATTTGTCTTGATGAAAGTTTATCTGTCATAAAAGTTGCTCACTGAGTTTGTGCGGGTGGAGGCAGGTCTGAGGTGCAAGCTTATTTTGTACCAGAAAAAAAAAAGCAGCGTTGCACGGCCTCATGAGAGTTTCCATTACTGGCTTCTGTTGAGCTCTCCCCTGTGTTAGAGAAGCACGCTCATCTGCGCCTGTGTAATTTGTAAATACAGGAATATGATACCTGTATGACTTTCCTAACTGCCAGTTGACAGCTCGAAACCGCGAGCACTATATAACGCAGTGACCTGAAAAACATATTCACCGAGCGATGTTTTTCTTTCCAATTATATGGGTTCCACCCTGCATGAGGGCACAAAATAGGCTCTCAGCTGGGAGATGGATGTGAGCGTAGGACTGACATCCATGGTGAAATAAGTCTGAGCTGGTGTCTCCTGCCAACTCCTTCACACTCCCCTCATGCTAATTTAAACATCGTGTTGACTTTAATCCACTATCACTTGGTACAAAGAAGCATTCTGACCCAGGCACAGACAGAAATTGATTTCCCACATGGTTTTTTCGGAGGCTTTGGTCCCAGACACCCAGCTGCAGTGGTGTCTGTGTCTGGAAGCCTCAGCAGCAGCAGCAGCAGCAGGCTGTCATATGGAAAACTGGCCATGCCCATAATGACTCCAGCATTCAAATGATCTGCTGAACTCCTGTCTCAGTGGAAATGTCTCAGTAGTGCGGGCCAGAAAGTTTATTTATTCCTTCAATTATTTATTTTTTGCTTTGAATCCTTGCCTACTTTTCCTTTTTATCCTTTGCTGTAACATCAGTCAAAAGTCACTCTTCTTTCCTTTCATCACCTTCTCCTATACGTGTTAGTAGAAATGCTTAAATTGAGCCTCAAAGTGCCACATTTTACGAGGACGATGGGGTCGTTTTTCGAGAAAATTCGTCATGACATGTGGCTTTTGTGGTGGATACACGAGTTGCTGAACCCACAGGTTTGACAGCTGAATAGCACAAAACGCTCCCCTTATGCAAACTCTAATTCTGTCTAAACTGTAACTCTTGCTTCCAGTTTAAACCCTGAAATCTCGCTTTCATTTATAGCCCCCACGTCGGCGCACACAGAGCTGCACGCAGAAAACGACAGATTTGAGGATAGCGGCTCACAGTGACATTTTTATATCTTCATGATTCGCCCATCAAGCGTATCTGAATTGGCTACTAGAACAATATTGAAAGTGCTTCTTACATTTTACCTGATTGGCTGTCGCTGTTCCCACAAGAGCACTGCTCAGTGTTATCTCATTCATTCTTCTTAGTCTCGTTATGCAATAGTTTTACATTTGTGGAATAGTTTTCTTGCAGAGATCACATGTGTTTGTTAAATACAAAGCTATAGCCAGCAGCTAGTTAGCATAGCTGAGCGTTAAGACTGGAAACAGGGCACACAGTTAACACATGTTCTGTGACTAGGTAACATAATCAACCTTCCAGCACATATAAAAAGCTCCTGGATTAACATGTTGTAACTTGTTTGTTTTAATCTGTTGGAAAACAAAGTGTGAAAATTACAACTTGTGGTTTTATTGGGGCTGATGTGCAATTATGTGTAATTAGTGAACTTTTTGATGTGCTGTTTCCCACTGGTTCCAGTCTGTATGCTAATATAAGCTAAATGTCTCCTGGCTCCAGTTAATCCGTCACCGCAAGGACATGACAGAGATATAATCACTTCATTGAAACTTATATTTTAGCATATTTCTCCAAAATGTTGCTGCTCAATTGACCTGAAAACAATGAGTTTTATGATCATGTGACTACCTCATGTCTCTGGAGCTACTGGCAGCCTCATAACGCTCACACGTGTGACGTTGCAGTAGCAGTAACGCAACCTTGCAAGTTTCTCAGTGAGTCACAGTGTCCATGCTTGCACAGAAACGCATAACGCATTTGGTTAAAATGAATAGCTGCTTACCGGTACTTACTTAAATCCTGTCAAGTCCTTAATTTGGAAGAATTAACACTGTGATTCTCAGTGTTGTCAGAAATGACATTAAGCCTTTACTGTGCATCGCAGGGACTCGTACTCATTCGACTTTATTGTAGGATCAGCAGGATGTGTCTGTCTGCATGTTTTTCTCTGCTCCCTTGTAATGTGCTGAGGTTTTTTAATTGGCCCATGTGTAGGTAGTGGAGGTAGCTCTTCCCTAAGGGGTAAAGTGGGTGGATTAACTACTGGATTTCACAATTGGTGCTGTAATGACTATGTGTACTTTTATTCAATTAGTATCTTTGATTCTGTTCGGTAAAGCTGAGGTCGTCTGTTTATTCCCGGTCTTCGACATGTGTCCTCACAAACACACAGCGGGCCCACCTGCTCTCTGCTTCTCGTACTGTCGAGCCTACTCGACAAGCCCTCTCTCCCTCTGCTTGTTCCTAAGCAACAGCCACTCCTTGTTTACCTTTGCGTTTTTGCATTGTGATTCTCGTCAGAACAACATATAGCCCCCCACCCCCAGGGGAGACTGATTGTCAGGCCGCTTTATTCAAAGCAGCGCTGGAGCAAAGGTTACCATGTCATATGTATATTCTCCTGAAGGAGCAAAAGACTCACAGCCATTTCTTTTATTAAACTCAACCACTTTATCATCTTCAACTTCCTACGTATAATAATTACAGATCTCTAATATGGTTAAACAATAACAAAGTGTTATTATTTTGTTATATAACCAGAGCGTGTCTGTCTTTAACCAGGTAGTTTATTGTCCTTACCTCCTGCGCTCACGCTGCTGCTGCTGCTGCTGCACCTTCCTCATCGCCTGACTATCATAAACGAGTGTATTTCATAAAGCCTCCTCAAATATTGACCAGGCTGTACACACTGTCCTTTTTTTTTCTTTTCCTGCACAGAGCTTCTTCAAATAGGTGAGGTGAACATTTGATTGATGTTTAGCCGCTGCTGGGATGTACGAACTGAGATTATTATGTTGGTATTAGCACATAAATCCCAGGTTTATACGTTATAAGTGCAGTTGAGACACAGTTCACGATGACAACATGGAATGACTGAAACACGAGAAATGTCGTAATACCTTAAGCATGCAGCTCAAGCGTTTGTCATTACTTAATGAGTTGTAGTCAAGGAGTGGGAGTGAAGTCACATAGCTCAACTGTTTCTTTTTCCCTTCACCCTATTCAAAGCATTTACCTGACATCATGAAACGCAATGACTCGGCACTTCTGTCCCGAGATCCGGGAGTGGGGCACACGTTTACTGGCTTCGAGATTAGATAGAGACATTGGCCAATGATACTTAATACCACACTGACCTGGTATCCAATTGTGTGAAATCAGATAAGCTCTCTTGAAGGGGCTAAGCTTTCTCAGTGTGAGTGGTCCTGTCTGTGAGGCTTTACGGGGGATCAGATGAGAAGAGCTGATTTAGTTGTTATTAGCTGTTAAACCGAAGCTTGATCTGCAGAAATCTTGAAAACAGCTTTGCTTAAGCTGCAAATTAGCATGTTTCATAGTGTTTTAACCTTCCCAGCAGAGCGACTGTTCACACACACGTAATAGATACCAGTAGAAAAAATTATTTTCACTTCTCTGTGTTCCCGTTGCTTCTATCGTATTCAGAAAACAATGTTTGATTGTGGATTTGAAGGAATAGTTTGGGGAAATAAGCTTTGTTTGCTTTCTTGCTAGGAAAAGTCAGGTGAGAAGATTGATACCACTCCACAGCAAATATGCAGGTACAGCCAGGGGACTGTTGTCTTATAAAGACTGGGAACAGGGGGAAAACAACAAGCTGCAGACAAGCAGCCGCAAAGTTCACTCCTTTTTCTGTCACATTTTGTTTAATTTGATGTGAAAATCAACAGGTTGTAGCTGTAGAAGGGGTTTAGGTGGGTTTTTGTTCTTGTCTCCTGTCATTATACGTTAACAGCTGCTGGTATCAAATTGATCTCCGAGTCTTAACACTGCAGCATCCAGTTTTTCTTAAAAATATTGAACTATTGCTTTAAGAAAATCTTGATCCCGAAAATGTATGACTAGCCGGAGAAAAATGAGCTTATTTCATCTCTCTCTGATTCTCTTTCGCTCTCTCTAGGCGTGTTGTCTGTTACATATTGCAGCATGCCTGACTAAGGGTGGACACATCAGCCTGCTTGTGTCCAGACCTGTTTGGTATGCAGTCTCCTCTGCAACAGCCGGGTCCCCTGTTCCCATTGACTCAGCCCCACAGTCCTGAGATGTCAGCGCTCGATCTGAACACGCACCTCCTGGTATTCTCTTAAGGCGACTGTGGAAAGTGGCAAGATGGCAAGATTTACACACAGTATATAAACACTCAACATGGTGTTTTTCTCCCCAAGAGAAAATGAACCCTTTTGAGAGATTACATAAGGTGATGGCTGTTATCTGCAGCGGTGATTTATAGTTTAAGAAAGAATTAGGAAAGCTTTCCTTCATCGTTTTGATTTAAGCTTGGTTGATTGAGAGTATGCTGGTATTTTTCTGGGTGCAATGTCCTCTCTTGTTGCTGGCAGTATACCTGTGCTATGACATGTTGGTATTGGTATGAATGTAAACACATGAGAGATGGGCGTGTGAACGAGCAGGAACGGTGCGCAGCAGAGTAGTGGTGGTTGTAGAAACACTTCAGGACTTGAATTTAGCTTTGTTTGTCATGTTTTGTAGTTTACAGCTTGTTTAAAAATCTGCTTATTTTGCCTTTTTCTCCTTTGCACACAGTTTCCTCTGCATATCTAATGCCCATGGGCGGCTTGGTTACTGTATAAAAAGCAGAGAAATTAGCTTTTCCAGTCTAGTCATGCATAAAATTGCTTGCACACAGCAGCCGAAACAACAGCAGACTCAGGATGAAGCATCTCAAATATGTCTGCAATAAAGGAATCAGCAGGGCAGTTTGAGGCAACTGACACACATGCACAGACTTGAATGTGTTTGGTTCTTAGCTTTTGTGTTTTTTTTGTTTTTTGTGTGTGTGTTTTTTTTTTTCGTGGAATCATCTTGATTTTGAAATTGATGAAATGACGTAATTGAGCTGAGGCACAAAAGGATGAAAGGAGCAGTAATGGCCGCTATTACCAGGGAGATTCACACCATCAAACACACTGTTACGTTTGTTAATTGCATTGAGAATAAGGTGGTATTTGATGAGGTAGTTTATCTTTTTTAACCAGTTTGATCAGACACCACATTGAGTGTTTATTTAGGAGGAAAGTGGATTTGGTCCTGCATGTGGCACCTGTAGTCACCAGAACAATGCTAAGATATTGTTTTTGATTGACCACATGTTTTATGATGAGAAGTGTTAATTTAAATCTTAATATGTAAATTATGTACAAGAAGAAAATGGATGCTTGAAATGTGTTCTTCACACGTATTACTCATAGAGCTTCTGACATCCTGCACAGACCAAAGAGTGCTGATATGCAGAACTACAAACCTGCAAACTCGATAGATTGCACTGCTCGATGTAGCCTTGTGTCTTTTTATGTAAGAATAATATGCTTTTGCACCTCTTTTGAGAGAAAGCCTTGTCGGTTTTAAAGCTGTAATCCCAGTGCTATCACCTTGAACAGATAGGCTTTACCAAAAAAGTATTGATTTTGGAGCGCTGGTTTGTTAAAATACCTGGATTTGTTGAGCTCCAACAAACAAATCTCATATCAGACCCTTCATCCATCTTCCTTCTTGTTGGAAAGAGTAATGAAGAAAACCTTGGTTTTTCTCTCACCGCTTTAAATGTCAAACATCACTGGTATGTACATGTGTATGTATACACACCAGCATGTGGTACCTATACCTATACCTATATATATCAGACTTCAGGCTAATGTCAGCAGCACTGTTGTTCTGAGATGTTCCTTGTTTCCTTGAGTGGTAATTCTTAACAAACATGACATTTCCCCCCGCCATCGATGCACCTTGCCAGACCAGTGTTTCTCTTCATCTTCCTGACGATGTCCAGATGCTTTAATAAAATCCTGCAGGCTTTTTGGGAACATCAGAGCAGCTTGCAGGAGATCAGACTGTGATGTTTGAGGTTGCAAATGTCATTTCTAAAACTTTTCTGCAATTTCCTGTCCTCTTTTCACAACTTGAATGGTTCTTCCTATCTGTGACATGTGGCCTGTTGCCACATAATAGAAATAGGCTGCAGGAGGGTGGGGGCAGTTTGAATGCATCTGTTCGATTTAAACATGTTTCTCTGACATAAGAGCCAACTTTGGATTTATTATGCACCGGGTAAGACTGCAGTGATGTAGCCAAGTTGACGTTTGTTTAGTTCTGGTATTTATTGCAATTTGGATTTGTATGGGTCTGTTTCCAGGCTTATGATTTGTTCAAATTAATTTAGCAGAATCTCTTCATGTTGTTAATGAATGTCTTGTATGTTCTGTGCTTTAGGGCGCAAATTCTCAGTGGTTCATGAAAAACCTTGCGGGGTTCTCTGGACCGATATAATTTTCCCGCGATATGACCGACAAGACTGTAACAGGAACTGTAGTGCATTCTGAGAATTTGGAGTTTGTCTTTGTGTGTGTGTACGTACATATTATGTATGAGTATGAGAGGGTGGGGTGGCGGGGTTGGTAACACTGTCTGTGTTTGCACGCCTTGTGTCAGCATTGTGGGGAGGAGATGTCTGCAAGTAGCAGGTGGGGATTTGAGAGCCATGTTGTGATCCCTCGAAAATTCACCATCGCTGTCATTCAACAGTGTGTCAAAGGGAGAGAGATTAATGTTGTCTCAAATTCAATCTATCTAATCGTGTAGCCTACTAATCCTCAGTGTGCTTTCTAATCAATTGTATTTATGGATCTCTGATTTCTGAGTTGTTTTTTTAAAATGCAAAACATGTTTTCCGGTGAGTGCACCTAGCGAAACGCACTGTAAAACTATGTGTGTCAAGCTACAACACTTTGTCTTTATCGTAGAAAACCAGTCACTTTTGTCTTTGACGTCACTCGTTGAGGTATTTCTAGCTACTACACTTCATGTAGAAAACGCAGGCCTCTATCACAAGAGTCTCGTCTATGAGAGTAACAGCGTGTTATTTGAGGAGGAAGGAGGGGGAGTTGAGAACTTTCCGCTCTTACACAGAGGAAGAAATTTTCTTCTGAGTGTGGTTTAACAGACAGGAAGCAGCAGAACCCACTGCTCAGTGATGCTGTGCGCACAAGTGCAAGATTCACAGGTCACTTTGTGGGTGTTTCTTTTTTTTTTTCGATCCAGTTCTTAAACATGTCACACTGCTATTTCTGGCTGTCGTTATTTTTCTCTTGCATGCCCTAAAACAAGAAAGTTCAGTATTGTGAATAAAGGCATTTTGGACGAGTATATATAGAGTAGACAGAGAACAAGTTTTAATATCTCAGATATGTCTCTCTTACATATTTGAGATAAATCTGACCAAAAAAAGTAGTGGAATCTAGTCTCCGAGGACATTTATCAACGTCAAACTCTGGGGACGTTACTGCGCGGCCATCCCAGCTCTTGAGACCATATTATCCGACTAAAGCTCCCGTCTAATCTTCCGAGATAATGCCAAATGTTACACCTAATAAAGAGTTAGTTGGCACAAACAACTGTTGTCACAGGAAGGCAATGGGTACTTCTCCCACAGCCTGAAGTCTGAGTGGAAAAGTACAAGGTTTGCAGGAGATGAGATTAAATTCCATTCTCTTTCTGAAAGCCTGTGCTCGAGGTGACGTTTTCTCTCTCTCTCTCTCTCTCCCTCTCTCTCTCTTTCCCTCTCTCTCTCTGTCTTCATTTGGCCCTGGCACGACAAAGCCAAATGCCTCCTAGTGTAAGACACTAGTGAGCGCTAGCTGGCTTGGACGCAGTGCCCTCTTGTCTGTGTTTCTGATGCCTTGTGTTCTGCAGCTGCACGTTGTTAAGCAGCGCCTGTGCCTGCCTCTGTGCCCGTTTCTGCCATTTCTTTTCTTCTTTTTTTTTTTTTTATCACCACATGCATGGTGTGGCCTCAGGATTGCACTGAAAGCAATCCTTTATTCACTTCAATGAAGTTGAGTCGGAGTTTGAAACATGGTGAGACATGCTGTATTGTGCAACGCTGGGTGAGTAAAATATAGGATGCCCAGAAAATGCTGTATACAAAACAGTTTTCAGGCTGCTGACGGTGCTGTCGCCACGGTGAAAACCATCTCTGTGTGGTTTTTTGGTCTGGTGTTGATGCAACTCCCAATAATTCAGTCAACACTGCCTCCATTTTTTTCAGCCTTATCTTGAAATGCAGAATACTCACACAGTGTGTTGTTGACACCTACTTCACTTTTTCTCTCTGTAATCAAAGCCATGTTTTCACTCGGCTCAAACTGATGCATTTGAGCAATTTTCCATAGTGCTAAAAGTGCTATTGTTCCATGCTGGTGCTTAGTTCAATGACATCTGGGTGAAACATGCTGAAAAGCCAACGGCTGTCCCAGAAATGACGACCAGGATGCCGTGATGCTTATATGGGCTATCATGGGGCGTCAGGAATGAACTTGAGGCTCATATCACTGAGTCATTTCCTTTACAGGAACCAGGAGGATCTTGCAAAAAAACAGCATGTCTGTGCTGACAGCCATTCAATAACATGGCAGCGGTGGTGAGCCCACACATTTTCTGCCATCTTGCACATTGTAGTTTTTCTGAACAGCTGAACTGGGAAAACTAAACCTTTGTAGGCCTTATGTAAGGTTACTTTTTTTTTTTTTTTTTTTTTTTGCTGTTGCTACTCAAACTGGGACCTGCCTGGTGGGCAAAATCACAACCTCAGTCCATTTCTAAACCCTTACAGGTCAAGAAAGACTTTTTGATTTATGTCCCTTACAGTTTTCACCAGTTGCACCTGTGCCGTCTATAGGGACATTTCAAATACCAGGAATACCCGTCTCTGCCTGTGACAGCAGCCATCTTTAAGTCCTGGCTGTGCCATCGAATCACAAGCCTCCCACCATCGCTTAGCAATATCTAGCAATGTCACCTGCGGGAATCTGCATATTTGTAACCTGAGCTGAGAATGGGCGATAAGTAAAGTTTGCCCCGGCCCTTTTTCTTGCATCAGTGTTTGCACTCACCACATGCAGGGTGAGTCATTGCATAGTCATTCAATTGGCTTAAATTACCTCCTTTCATGGTCAACAATGAGCTCAGCTGAAGAGACTAAAGCGGGGGAAGTAGGGCCTTCTGGGAATGCTCCATTTGTTCATGAATCCTGACTCTAATTGGTTGTTATTGCGACTGGCAGTCACCATGCTGTAGGGGTGGAGTAGGCCAATGTTTGCTTCATACTCCTCCTCCAGTCTGCTGCACAACGGGCTGCTGCCACACATAACAGACAGTTGTAATTGCCGGAGGAGAGGAGATTGATTAAAAAAGACATCACCACCGCGGTCACATGACCAGGAACCAGGACGGAGCCACTAACACTATCAGCTGACCATCACAGTAATGATTATCTTTAGCAGCACTTTTGCCAATAAAATGGTCATTTAAGCGATTTTTTTTAAATCACATGTCTCCAGCTTCAAAGCCAGACAGACAGACAGACAAAAACACACTGTTCTGAATACAGTTACCTGACCTTTAGGAAATTGTGAAGGGCATATTTGGTATTTTCTGGCTTTTATCAGCCTTCTAATTAATCAAAAAAAACAATAATTAGATTAAACAATACTGAAAATGATATAATATTGGTTGCCGCTGTATATGAAGTCAGATGTTATCCATCTAATTTCAGAAAATAAACTTAAACTAAAAGTAATTATACATGACCTGCTCACCTCCAAATAAATAACAGAGCTATTATTCTAAGTCATTAGAATAGTTATTTAATGATATGTCATTTAAGTCATTATCTAATTGTTTCAGCAGCTTTGAACAGCAGGCACTAATAGGAATTACAAGGAGAGAGAGAGAGAGAGAGAGATAGGGGAGGGAAAGAGGGATGACATGCAGCAGCACATGTGTTTAGTTGGCTTTAAACGCAGGACACCACAGTTACACACTCGGTGCTGTAGACCTCAGCAGGATGCCCCGCCTGGTAACCACACTGAAATACTGAAGTCTGTCAAAATAAGGCTCCACCCAGAGCGAGTAACGCGCGGTCTATTTGCTCTGTGGACTTATTATGCATTGACTAACATCCCGGTAAAATCCCTCCCACCGCTGTTCTCCTCCTCTTCTCCTCCTCATGACGTAGTAAGTGCAGTTACAACCCTGCCCCTGTGCTGGGACAAGGCAGCTGTTGTCATGTGCTCGGGGATAATGTGCAGACTGTGTCTGACTAATGGCTGGCTCTCTTGTATCCCTGTCTGCTGTTAGCACCATGCCAACTGGGCCATCCCCGATCAATGAAGCACTGACAGGAGGGATATAGAAAAATACACACAGAGGATGAAGCAGGCAACACAGACAGGCACAAAACAGGGGCGAGGAGGAGGAGGAGGATGATGAGGATGAAAGAAACACTGTTTACCTCTATCATGGATTGATACGCTGATTTTACGGTTTGATAGGAGTCTGTTTCCTGTTCTCTGATAACACATTAATGAAAATGATGATTTGTTCAACGCTTACCCTCGGTTCAGCGCTGCGAGCTCGCAGGCTGGAAGGTTCCCACTAACAGCCTCATAAATGTCTGTACGTCTAACACTGTGACGGTTTAAAAGGGGAACTGAGATGCTCTGTCGCAGAGAAAACGCCTGTCGGTTTGAGCGCTCGCTCCTCGTCTCTCCTCGGATCTGGGATGAGGCGGCGAGGGCCGGGGCAGGGCGACTCTGCACGCTGATGATCCCATGTGATCAACCCCGCTGCACATTTGCCTTCTTCTTCCACATGGGGTCCAGCTTCACAGAGGCCACACGAGGGCATCTGGTGCAAGTATGTGTGTGTGTGGTTTAGTGGGGGAATTACTAAGAGGATAAAGCCATTTTTCTTTTTGTCTGTCTTTTTTTTTCCTTTTGACATGAATCAAAAAAAAAATCATCCTCCATTTGGAAGCGCCAGCCCCCCTGTACTATATTATCCCCCCTCTATTCTGCTCGAGTCTGGTAATGTCTTGTCACACTCTCATATGCCAAGAGGACCAGGGCACTCCAGACAGATGGCAGCAGCATCCAGCTCTGGCAGGAGTGGACAGACATGGACGCTGCCCAGCAGAGAGGGGCAAGAGACAGCGAGAGAGAGGGAGAGAGAGAGAGAGAGAGAGAGAGGCCGAGTGGAGTGAAACACTAGTCTCCTCCAAAGTGATGCTGTCCAGACCTCGGCCACATGTTAATATTCAGTCTGGATGCTCAGCAGAAAGATAAACTGAGTCGCAACATTTGTTTGGCCTGTGTGTTCCTATTCTAGTACCTCTCTTCTGTTCCTGTTGCCCCCCCTCCCCTCCCCTCCCCCCCCCCCCCCCCCCCCCCCCCCCCCTTTCTAAATACAATTTGGCCTGGTATGCAACTTTGTCAGTCACACAGGCATTTCAAAGCAAATAAGCTCCACCCTGCAGCAGTGGGAAAAGCTGGGACTGTGTGTGTGTGTGTGTGTGGAGGGGCTGCACTAAACATTGCCATCTCTAACTTCTCTCCTCCTGCCAGCTCTTTGGTCTGTGGGAAAGAAGAGGGTGGTGAGGGGTGGGGGAGGTTGGGGGGGGGGGGTATGTGGTGCCCCTGGGGTCTGTTGATCAACATCAGCCCCTCCCATCATCCTTTAGTCCCCAAACCGGCCTGTGGGTATCGGGTTGTTGGGACACACCTCAACACACACACACACACACACCAGTTTCTCTCCCCCGCTATCTGTGATGACAGTGACTCCCCGGGGGGTCGACTCGGCATAGAGGGGCTTCCAGAGCATCATCACATCCCCCACCTGTGTGTGTGTGTGTGTGTGTGTGTGTGTGGGGGGGGGTTGGTTCACACCCCTCTCATGTGATCATAACATACCCCCCCCCGTCTGCCCCCCTGAAATGAGAATAAACTGAATATAAACTGTCCTCTGTCCTCCTAACCACACGCCAGCATGATGCCGCCGCCGCCGCTGCTGCTGTTGTTGTTGTTGTTGCAGGGATTAATTGATCGGTGACAGGAAATTAACGCTCAACGTGTTGTGATAATTGATTCACATTATTTTTCCGAGAGAAAATATTTGATGGTTCCAGCTTCTCAGACATGACAAGCTTCTGCTTTTCTTGGTCTTACGTGATAGTAAGTAGAGGTTTTGTGAGTGTTTGTCAGTCAAATAAGCACTTTGAAAATAAATGTCAAGTTGCGCTTAAAATGCACCGTGACCATGTTCATTTTTGTTATTTTCTGATGTTTTCCAGACAAAATGATTAGTCAGAAAAGTGTTGACGGATTAATAGATGACGATGATGGTTTTTGTAGCTCCTGTGTGAATGTCATGTTTGAACTAAAATAGATATTTGGAGTAAAAGTGAAGTAAAAAAAAAAAAAGTTTTCTAATGTTTGCAGCAATGCAATGAATCAGCACTGAGAAACTTTTTTGTTTTCGCTGGTCTTTCTTGGCTGTCTTCACTTCTTAGAGTTTATTAGAGGTGTTGTCAAGCGAGGGCCAGAAATCAGCCGGTGATCTGATTTCCCTCCTGACGCTTGGTGTTTTAATTTGTACGTAACCCAGATGTGTGTTTCCGGCCTTAAACCGCTGCACTGCAAAAACTTAAAATCTGACCAAGAATATTTGTCTTATTTCTAGTTAAAATGTAATTTCTAGTCAAAACAAATCTAATTATACTAAAAATAAGACTCATCACATAAAAAGTAGCTTGTTTTGTAGACACTTTTTACTTTTTTCAAGCATATTTTCACTTGAAATAAGTAGAAAAATCTGATAGTGGAGCAAGTTTTTCTTTCTTATTACAAGCACGCTTTCACTGGCAGATTTTTCTACTTATTTCAATTGAAAATTTGTTTGAAACAAGTGAAAACAGTCTAAAAACTAGTTAATTTTTAGGTGACGAGTCTTATTTTAAGTGGAAAGAGATTAGTTTTGAATAAAATTGAGACATTTTTGACAAGAAATAAGACAAATATTCTTGGAAAGAATCAGAGTTTTTACAGTGTGTAGGTCTGTTGTTATTTCTATGATGACTTTAGGCTGCTCTCTATATGTCTCCCAACCTTAACCCTTTCTCTCCCTCTCTGTCTCTCTGTCCACCAGGTGTAGATGCTCCAGGCGCAGCGGGACCCAGCCTCCGTGTCAGAGAGGGACGAGGCTGCTCCCACCTGGTCCACAGCGCTCCTCTGAAACTCGGCCTGTGGCCTCTCTCTCGGAGCGCTAACCGCCCAGGTTAGAGAGCAGCAGCAGCAGGAGGAGGAGGACGACGACGACGACGACAACGGAGAAGTCATTTTGTGAGGTGAAGCTGATTCAGAGAAAGGAGCCGGAGTAGTCCGAGCCGGGATATTTTAGGCTGCTCCCTGCCCTCCGAACTCCACCGCCATGACGACCGCGGTGCAGCCCACCGAGCTGGTGTTTGAATTCGCCAGCAACGGGATGGACGAAATCAATCAGGTACATATGACAGAGGAGAAGCCACAATGGAAACTTTAAGAAAACCCAAAACAGTTTGGTGTTTTTTTTTTTTAAGCATAACTGGGCTTGCGATCAATTTTCATTTGAGCTTTGGGCCTTTTTAAACCAGATGTACTGTGTGTGATTTTGTTGATAAATGTAAGACAAACAGAACTTGTGTAAACAGCGTGGTCACTGGGGCAGGATTAGCTGTGACTCAAAGCCTGTGATCTTTAACTCTGAGAACATGTTGGGCAGCGAAGCAGGAGGAGGAGGAGGAGGAGGAAGGGGAGGATGGAGGGGAAGAGGAGAGAGAGAGAGAGAGAGAGGAGGTCTGGGAAGACGAGTGTGGGCTGTTGGGAGAGCAGAAATGGAAAAAGAAAAAACCTGCAGCGAGGGTTAGGGTGCGTGGGAGGGAAAGGGATGGGCTTGGCCATGAATGTGTTTTTGACACAAAGGTTACTGTGTGTGTGCATACGTTGACGTGAACCTGTGCCTATGTGTCTTTTCATTACCCGGTCAGGTGTGCAGTTATCTCATCCCCACAGCCGTGTCTGAATCCTGTGGAGCAGGCTTGATTGTAAGTGTGGTCGTATGTGTGTTTATGTGTACCGGCGTTTTGTGTATGTGTGTATCTAGAGTGACAAGTTGTCACTGGATCCCTGAATAGCACCGGTTCAGGCCTAACCTGACAGACCAGTTACAAGGCTGCCTGAAAGGCATGGGATAATTCTTCTGAAAGGTCTCACATTGTTCCAGGGCTACACTTTTGTTTCTTTGCTGCACCCACTTAGCCTGTTATGCAAGCAGAATGCCCCTATGTACCAAGTCCTGAAAATACCCTGAAAAATGAACCTCACACTAATGTACTGCCACACTGGCCATCTTGTCTCCTCTGCCTGTCGTAAAGATTTATTCAGGCCACAATAAAGCTGTTGGAGCTGAGTGAAATCATACAGTAGGTTCTTTAATGATTAGCCTCGCTATATTGGTTTTTAAGTCAATAAGTAGCTCCCTTGGGTGCATCATGTATTGACTAGAGACTAGAGATAGCCATATAAAAGGTTTAAAAAAATATGAATATATAGTATCTCTGGGGCTATGGGTGAATAAACTCTCTCAACTGTTGTGATTGTGAGGATAACGTTGTAACAGTTGGACGTCACTGCGAGTGACGCTGAGCAGGTAAAGCAGAAGAGAGTGGGGTGAAGTGAAGTGAAGCGGCGGTGCTGGTTGGGGGGAGGGGGGGAGGGGGAGAGTCAACCTGTACAAATGCTGTTGCTTTCAAAGGCAGAATGAGGAACTCAAAAATGCAAATGGGCCCGATTCTTATCGCTCTTGTTGTTTCCCCGCTCGAAACATTATTCAAGTCAACAAAGAGGAAGAAGCAGTCGAGGCCTTTATGATGTTCAGTGTTTGTCAGACTGCATTTACATGCCTGCTGTCAGATCTGCTGAGAGCCCCACCTCTTCGCAAAGTGTCAGACCTTTAAACAGTAGTTTCTCTCCTCCATAGTTATTATCGCTGCACATCACAACGTGCATTTTAAATTGTCAGATCAACACTCGGTTTACATGACAACAACAAAAAAAGTGTTTCCAGAGAAAACAGGTTAACAGTTAACATCAAAACAACAGTGGAGACAGCCTCTCCAGACGTCTCATGCTCCGTCAGCAAACTCAAAGTGTTTGATGGGAGGAGGAGGAGGAGGAGGAGGAGGAGGAGGAGGAGGAGGAGCAGGAGGGGGAGGGGGAGGGCGGGTAGAGCCGGTGTTTCAGGCGCTCAGCAGACCAACAGTCAAAATGCCACACGCTTGACTCTCACTCAAGGACGGCAAACATCATTTAAAGTCCAGTGGAGGAGATGCAGTTGCCTCCCTGTCTAGCTATCTGATAATATGTCTACCAAAGACTCAGATTAATGGGAAACATTCAGTGTATGTCAGTGAGACATCAGTATCGCCTGTAGTCAAAGCACGTCCCAGGGTTTTTTAAAAAATTTTTTTTTTATTAGCCCCGGGAGGAGTGGTGGTTTTCGCTGCAGAAATGACACAAGCTGTTTGCTGCTGATCTTCAAAGTTATGACAGACATCTTGTGCAGCCGTCGTCCTGCTCTGTGCTCACAGACACCTACATTTTTCACAGCATATGTTCAACTCCCCAACAGCTTCGGCTAATTACTGCTGGTGCTGCTTAGAGATGCCTAACCGTACGACACCATGTCCACATAACAAACCAGTCTGTTTAGTTTCCTGGTTAAAGTGTAGCCAAAACGGGAGTGTAGCCGGCTCCGTTGCCCCCTCTTCTTCCCCCCCAGACACCTGGTATGCCTCAAGGCCCAAACCAACAATGGACACTTGTGCAAAGAGACAGATACACCTTTATTCGTCCATCTCTTACTTCACCTTTTGTCTGTCTGTTATCCTCTGTTATCACATCTTTACTGTAAGAGTGTGGATACATGGACAGGTGGCAGTTCACATTTTTCTTTCTCATTAACGGCTTTTTGTATGCGAGAGTGTTACAATTAACACACATCAATCCAGCCAGTTGATTTTTCATATCGTCTTCTGGAAATTGAAGTTACACCCTCCGATTACATGCAATGTGTCATTAGAAAAGTGTTTTATTTTTTAAACAAATTATGTAACTTCAGAAAAGCTTCAGAAATGCACATCTCTTCTTGATTTGAAGTGCTGTAAAAAAAAAACCCAATTTATTAAAATTCTTGAGGTTTGGACACACAATAGACTTAGAAGATAATCCTGGAATAAAGCAGCTCCATTAGCTGCTTGGCACTGACATGGTAAAAGCAAAGCAACAAGTTCTGCACTTTTTTTTCAAGTGTAGTCTGCTGCCATCTGCTGGTGCTTAGTTGACTCTAAGTGGTTTTACATGGAAGCACAACCCGAGGTGACCTTTTTTTCATTTGAAAACAAAAATCATTGTTATGGGTCAAAACGTTAACTCAATTTGATGGTTTCTAAACCAAACCTACCTCTGCCTCTGATGCTGTATGTATGCTGTATGCTGTACAGAAAAAAAACATTGAAATACTGGTCTCAGAGGACCATAGATCCTCTTACAGCCAGGGACTGAATTAGTCAACACATTGTCCCTCCCATTGACACGAACGCCCAGTGAGGACTCTTGACATGTGTGTGTTTGAGGAGCTGTTGTGCCTCTTAGTTGCTCCTCGGTGGTTCGGCCCAAACTCCCCCCGCTCCTCTCTGCATCAGGCTGTGTCGAGCCTGAAAATGAGACGGCGAGCTTGGAATTCCCAAAGTGCGTTTAGGACATGATGAAGGGGGTGTTTGCCTGCAGTTCATGATTGATCCATTAACATTCATTTGGGCTTATATAATTTCTGAGCGTAAGATTAACTTCTCAGGAGAAGTAGGCCAAATCAAACATCTGGTTCCTGTCTTCTTCAGTGGGTCCCTGTGGGCTGGTGCAACACCACAGAAATGAGCTCTCCTCCATGCTATGTGCCTCCATATTAGCTGAAATTCAGGGATGAATCTGTAATATTTTACTAGGCAATAAAAAATAAGAGACCACATCAGGTTATACCATCATCTGTGGTATTTATTTTGCATTTATGATGTGTAGGAGAGGGATTAATGGTGTTTTTATTGGATGTGCACACATGTATATTCACAAAGTCCATCTGTCCCCTGCCTCCCAGTGGTAGTTGTGATGTTGCAACATCTCATACCGTCCTCTTTATATGTGTGTCTTGTTTCCATCCAGCTGGACGACCCATCAGTATTCCCAGCGGTGATTGTTGAGCAGGTGCCTGCAGCCGATCTGCTGCAGGTCTACTCCGGCCTGGAGTCGGACGAAGTGCCCAACGGCATCATGGTGGACTCCACCCTCCATGTGGCGGAGGAGTCATCCATCTTGGTGGGAGGAGTAGACCTCTCAGGTAAAGATACTTTACTACCTTTATGTCTCAATCACAACAGTTACACCAAACATAAAACCAACACAACAAAATACAACAAAATCGATCTATTAATTGTTAACGATGCAAATGTAAGTTCCGCCATCCTTACAGATCGAGCTTCGTTTCACTCGCACATGTTTCCCAAAACTATTTTAATTCTAAGATCACCTTGGTTTTAATGTTGAACATAGTGAAAGGCCCTTTTTAATGAATTAATTACAGATAAACACAAACATAATGAAAAGTGCGTGAACAGTACCAGAACATGAAAAATGTGAATTCTGCCAATGTGCAAGCAATTCAACAACATTCATGAAAGACAAGTTTTCCATTGATTAATGGAGAATGAATTATTGCTTGTGTTTAAACTTTTCAAGGACACCTATTGAAAAACATCACAAATTTAATTGCTAATTACCGACTAGCATTGATCTATGTACCGAATTCAATTTTTTTTTTTTTTTACCATTCATTTTTTATACACCTTGATGTTTTATTTTGATGTAACCTTTTAAAATTCAGTGAATTCCTTCAGACTTGTCTGGTACATCTGATAAATGATAAGAGAAAGTATTTACCTGCAGGGATCTCATGTTGATGAATTTTTCTTTGTCTGGCACAGAAACAACAGTCTCAGGTGCAGAAGACAGCATAGAGACGAATGAAGCCGCAGCAGCTCTTCTTAACATGGAGTCTCCAAACAACATTTTGGATGAGAAGCGTATGAGTAAGTCCATTTGCATTGTTGATATTCCACAGTCTCAGAACTGGTGCAGAATATTTAACTTTTTGCTCCCTCATAAATCAAATCCGTAGCATTTGACTTGTTCTTTACGGTTTCTGTTCCTCTTGGTGTTGTTTATGTTTAGTTCACACCTACGGTACTCTGCTGGAGTCGGACCTGACATATACCCCGCTGAGGCCTGACCAGATGGACAACAGTGCCCTTGACATGTCCCTAGACGAGGACACTTCATCCATGGATGAGATTCCTCAAAAAAGTCCCTTGAAACCGCAGAAAAAAAACAAAGGTAACACCCTGTTCCTCCTCCCTCTCGCTCCCTGTTCGACCACAGCAATGATCTCCTGTGCTAAAGTAATTGGAAGATTTCACTGCGACCTTCCACCTTATAACTCTCCTCCCCTCAATTTGAATCATAGTCCGGAAGCCGCGGGCGGTGCGTCCCTGTTCGCCTATCACCACCCCTAACCTGCCACTCAGGAAGAAGACCAAAGAGGGCAAAGGTAAGCCTCACTAACTAGTTCGCTTCTCGGTAATGAGCCAATAAAAATCAAGGTCTCTCCTCCTCTTGTGTACGCTCTGTTTCCTCCTGTGGAGTGTGCAAACAGCAGTCCTCAACCCCTGCAGTCCGGCTGGGTTGAATCTGGCCGAGTTAATGGATGAGGGGCTCTCAGAGTGCTGTTTCACGGGGAAACAGAAGTGATTGTAGGCTGGAGGGCACGCTGATGCTCTGCTGATAGAGGCAGACTAGCGCTGCTCGATGTGAACCCTCACTGCACCATACAGTGTGACACAAAGAGGGAGAGGGGGCTGGAGACGGCAGGTTCAGCAGCACACATATACATCACCCTGTCACGGTGTCTGGGATTCAAGTGACTGCTGGGAGCGATGCTGTTTTTAACCACTTCTGGCCACAGTATCTCACAAATTAGAGTAATCTACTCCCAGGCTTGGTATAATTAATTCCCTTCCCAGGCACACATGCACACACACACACACACAACTGACACAACAATGGTGATAGGAAAACGGGTGGTTTCTCCTGTAAAGCTAGTAGCTGCTATATAAAATTTTGAATTACAATTGCTAAATAAATGATCGATGTCTATAGCAGCGCTCGAAGGCCTCACTGTGAATGTGCTTGAATGTCAAAAACATGGCTTATTAATTTATCCTTCCTCCTTGAATTTGCAGGCAACACCATCTACCTGTGGGAATTCCTTCTGGCTTTACTGCAGGATAAAAACACCTGTCCCAAATACATCAAGTGGACACAGCGGGAAAAAGGCATCTTCAAGCTAGTGGACTCCAAAGCAGTTTCAAAGCTGTGGGGCAAACACAAGAACAAGCCCGACATGAACTATGAGACTATGGGAAGAGCTCTAAGGTGAGATGAACATTCAGATGAGGATCATTTTCCAAAGCACCATTGTCACGCACATTAGCTCCCATTTAGCCCTGAACCCTGCAGACACGACGCCGCAGACGTGTTCATAATAACGCGCTGGGATGATGGTTTAAGACTTTATGAGGCTGTTAGAATTGAATGATGATCATGTATATACTGCGTTAAACAGGCTCTGTGTCTACTTCCTCCTGTAGGTACTATTATCAAAGAGGCATCCTGGCTAAAGTGGAGGGGCAGCGACTGGTGTACCAGTTTAAGGAGATGCCGGCCGACCTGGTGGTGATCGAGGACGAGGACGGTTCGGACGCCAACGTCGGCTACGGTAACCAGAGGTCTAGCAACGGGCGATCTGTGCTCCGCGGAGGGTCCAAAGGGCACGGGAGGGCTCACGGCCAACACCACGTATCAGTGAAGCAGATGAAGAAGGAGCCGAATGATGAATGTCTGTACCAGGAAGCTAACGGCGGGCAGCTCCTTCAGCCGCTCCATATGTTGCATGCAAATCAAGGGTCGGGTATCCATGACGCAGCACAAGCTATGAGGTAATAATGACGATGATAATAACAACAATAGTAATAGTGATGATGGTGACAACCATAATAACAAAGCTGTTAATGATAATGAAAATAATTATGATAATATAAAAAAAATATCCTCTCTCTCTTCACTTATTATTAATTATATTGAGAGTGACTATGAGTGGATACTTGGCTAAATGTACAAATGCAAACAGACTCTAAATAGGAGGATTTGACAAGTATGAAATATTCACAATAACAAAAAAGCTCCGGGAAGTGACTGTTCCCATCCAACAAATAATTTCCCCTTTCATAAAACCACATTATGTTTTTTGCCCCCTCAGTTTTTGTGCAGATTAAATCAAATGAAATATAACATGCAAATTAGAGACAAGGCTAAGCTGCTAGCTGTGGCCTTACATATATTGAATGGGCAGACATGGGAGTTGTATCGACCTCAAAGAAAGAAAATAGGAGAGAGTATAGAGTATTTGTTGTTATGATGTCTAGTCTATACCATAAGAAAATCCCAAGTTTATATGTTGGGATCTGCTTGTTCTAACTTTTCATATATCAAGATCAATCTGTGCAGGCTCTACTCCAATCCTCTGGATGTTTTGATAGCGAAACGTTGTTGTTTTTGTGTTGGTGTGATGTTCTCCGGCTGCGGTTTGTGTTGTGGTGCGGATATGCTTTCAGTTTTTAATGTTTGCTTTGTCCACTGCCTGTATTATTAATCTGCTATCAGCAATCTGGCTTCTTTTTTGTCTGAGCAGTTAAATATTGTCTGCTGTGTGGAATTGAGGGGAGAATAATGATTTCCGCGGTATACAGCCGACAATGCCATTTGTTATATTAATAAGGGCATTAGTTCTGCTGTTTAGGATCATAGCTGTGCACCGGGTAACTCTCCCAACAGGGTTCCATTAAAAAATAATCCTTGTCTATATTTGCAAAGATACAAAGTGAATATTCAGCTACAACAGCTCTGTCAGGGAAAAGATGAAAAACACCGGCACATATTTTGCTTCGTTTTGTCTTTTCAGGACCATCACTGCTCCCGCGTCGGTTCCTATGGTGCTGACGTCATCCGGCTCTTTCCAGTCCGTTCCCCTCACCACGGTTCTGGCCAACGGGGACTCCAGCCACTCCCCGCCTCCCCAGGTTATTCTCCACACCGTGCCCTCCACCACAGCAGGTGGTAAAGATGTGCTCACCATCCAAACAGCCTCTTTAGCAGGCGGAGCCAACAGCCTGCAGGATGGTCTCCCACAGCAGCTCTTGGTCACCAGTCTGGGCTCCTCCGCCGTCGCCTCCTCCTGCACCGCCTCCTCCTGCTGCACTTCCCCTCCAGGAGTCATTAGCTCCACCGCTTCCAACCTCAACAGCCTCCCACGCCTGGTCGCTATCAACACCACCTGCGGCCAGACCATGGTGGCACAGCAGCCGGGCACCGTGATTGCCACCGTGCTCAAATCCAGCGATCTGTCTGGGCTGCAGGTCAAAGAGGAGATGCTGGACCCCAGCTACTTCCAGTCCATGGTGAACGGCGATCCATCACTGACGGTACATACGTTTGCGAAGGAAGAGATGGAGGTAGGGGAGGCAGAGCTGCAGTACAGGACTGTGATCATTGATACCAGTCACAGTCAGGGCCAGGAGGCTGCGAGTGAAACTATAATAAATGGACATTCCTCCCAGAGTAGCAGCCCCAGCGAGGGCCTGACCCCTGTGGAGGAGCTGGAAGTGCGTGGGGAGATGTCACTGCAGCCCGAGCAGGGAATCAAAGGTCTGCAGGAGCTGCCACTGTCTGTCCAACTGCCTGCAAACTTTATCCAGATAAAGACAGAGCCTGCAGAGGCCTAAACACTCTTGCACACAAGCTGAACCAAAAAAAAACGACAATTAAATCCATTCTGCCGACAGACTTTGATGTTTTCTTTTCTTACCACAGTGATCTGGTCGTAGATCAGAAGCGAGGGATCTATGCTCTTAAAGGTTGGTCAGTTCAGCCTCAGGATTTATTGTTTACTCACAGATTTTTGTGACCATGTGCCTAATTTAAAAAAAAAAAAATCAAAGTTTAGTGTTTTCTAAGAAACTTCACTTCAGATTTGTGATTATGATCTGTAGACATGAACCCCAACACACAGACGCAAATACACTCAGAGACAGAAAATCACACACTCTCACGCTAAACAACCCCCCCCTCCCTCTCCAGGAGAACAGCCATTGGATAAACCAGGGATTCAGCCTACCAAATGTGCCAGTTAGCAATTCTCTTACTTTGCATCTCATTGGACTTATATGTTTAAAGAGGAGGACGCAACAAACCAAAACAGGACTGAATGCCAAATGGTGCAATGAAATCAGACTTCTGAGAGCAGGCAGAGTGACTGTGTGCATGCGTGTGTTTTAATCCACATTCAAGATGGATAACGGGCAGATGGATGTCACGGCGTCCAATGTGGTGAAAAAACACACCTCAGAGTTTAATTGAAGAGTGCCTTACAGGAAGTTCAAACAGCTCAAGACTCTTTTCTTGGAAACGTTGAGGAAAAAAAGGATGAAAAACGAACTTAATGGCTTTTCAGACTGTTGGACTTTTAAGAACTTATTACTCATTCATTTTCATATAAACAAAAAAGGTATGCATTTTCTCTCTATTACTCACGGCCTTAAAACACTGTGTTACTATGGAAATGGGCATTTTCTGTCCATCAAGGACAGTTCAGCATCAGCTATTTGTATAGAGCTGCAGACTGGAGGCACAGTAAGATTAAGAGGCAAAAATAGAGAGAAAGAGTCCGCAGGATAAAACAGATTTTATCAGCCTCTTCTTCAGAGGCGCCAATGTTTAAACCCTGTTTATATGAAATGGAATATATATGAATATATATATATATATATACACATATATATACATATAATATACAATTGAGATTCAATTTTAAAGGCCACATCGGATTTATTTATTTTGTGAATTTCTAAATTCTGTATAAAAATGGCACATTTGTCGTCTATTTACATGTGTAAACATGAGGGAAAATATAAAGAATATGAACGTTAATACCAGGAAGCTTATTGGGTTTTTTTTTTTTCATTTCTTTTGTTTTTTGTAGACCACCTTTTGTTTTTTGTATAGCTTTTCCATATAATCAGCTCTGCTGTTTTCTTGATTTTTGGACTCCAGTGCTCAGTGCAGCATCATTATTCCACTGTTATATTCTCCTGTTGTAGATAGCCTCTGTTGTGTTTCTGATTTAAATATGTACTGAATGTGCTTTTTGTTCCCTCTTGTCAGCGGACATACCTCTTTACCCTTTCCAACAGGCAAGGAGTCAAGGCTATGCATTCACAAACAGCATGTTCTGTTTAATTCATAAAGTGTCAGATGTGTCAATCAATAGGCCTTTGAAAACGTATCTGAAGTGCCTAGTTATTTGGTACTAAGACATACCAGTGCTCTCTTCTCCTCTCCTCTCCTCTCGTCTCCTCTCCTCTCCTCTCCTCTCCTCTCCTCTCCTCTCCTCTCCTCTCCTCTCCTCTCCTCTCCTCTCCTCTCCTCTCCTCTCCTGCTCTCGGGTCAGTTGAGTCTGTGCCTTCTTTATTTGCTGTCCCATTTTGTTAAGGACACCCCAGGCCAGCGAGCCAGGCCGTCCGATTGGCCTCTTGGCCCTGCTGGGGATGAAGCCATATTGATCCTGAGTGGTATCAAAGCTAAATTGGTTGTATTTTCCACCCGGACTGTAGCTGCAGAGTGAGGACGTTCAAACATACTGACCTCCATCTGCACTGGCACCGAAGGACAGGAGTTAAATGCTGCTTCACAACCCGAATCAGCCAAAGGGCTCTGTGTCTGCAAAGACGCTCTGAATGTATACTTATATTTTGACAATCAATAATTACACTGGGTTACATTTGCATAGAAATCTGTCAATCCTTGAGAGGGAATTTGCTGCTTTGTTGTTTTTTTTTTGCTTTGTTTCCATCCTTGTATCTCTCCTGCCTTTTCCTTAAAGCACTGTTGTCTGTGAGATGTTGAGGTATGTCCACTGCTCATGTTTTGTTGCTTCTTTTGTCTTTGGGTTGTCAGTAGCCTCCCTTATGCTAAATATAGAATAGATTTTTAAGAAAAAGTCAATGTACTAATTAAAAACAAAAATCTTCACCGAAGACCCTCTTTATTTGTTGTTTTGTTGCAGACAAAGTGTTTCTTTTTAAAATTGTGTGAGGGAGAAAATGTCACACACGACATTTTTCTGGGGAAAGAAAATTAAAGTCAGTTTAAATAGAAAGAAATTAAGTCAATTAATTTTACAGTGTCACCATAATGAAACTGAAGTGGTTCAGCCTTGAAAGCTCATATTGTTGGGCTGTCGCAGCTTTGGGAGACATTCGACCACATGGCATCTGAAGAGGAAAGAAAAAAGTAGTAAACTGGAATGAAGCCATCATCAGGCCAGAGACTGATTGGACTGTTTCTTAAAAAGCGTTTCTTCTCCAGTTGCTGTGGGTGGATGAAGATATGTGACAAGCCCCAGAACTGAGGACTTTAGGAGTGTGTCGCCGCAGCTCGCTGGGAGACGAGAGTTATGTGTACGTGTGCGTGTGTGTTTGGGCCATGGTCGGCAAGTGGCGAGGGTTAGTCTGACTTGGACTGAATCTGTTGAAGCATGTGTTGTGTGTGTGTGTGTGTGTGTGTGTGTGTGTGTTTGGATGGGTGCACTGGCTTAGACTGACTATGTGTGTGTTCAGGGTTGAGGAGGGGGGCGTTGGTGCTGGGGAAGCTGTCTGGCAGCAGGACTCGCCTACTGCGCCTAGTTCTGTCTACACCCACATGCACAGCTGTGTACCACCACACTATCCAGTATTGCCATAGGGTTAATACACACACACACACACACACACACACACACACACACACACACACACACACACACACATATAGCAACCACTCCAACCTTCTCCACTCATCTTCCTGAGCTTTTTTTTTTGCAGATGGGAAAATGGTCTGAAATGAGTCTGAAATCATTGCACAAGCCTCTCATTCAACAACACACAGCCCTCCATTACATCTAAACAGACCCTTAGCTTTTCTGTTCAGTGGTTCATCGATCGGCTGCCATATGGTAAGCGCAGGTTGTTATGGATTACTAAAATAATGAAAGGCTACTAACAGCTGTTACGACTGTGCTATTCCTTTGGTTAGTGAGTCAGAGACCCTGAAGATGGAGCGAGAGCCGGGTCCTGCGAGAGGAGGACTATTTCTGTGTCGCCTGCAGCCACTGACACAGCGCGAGTGTTTACTGCTGTGCCATGCTGCCTCTCACAGTGGGAGCAGTTGAAGGATGACGGCTGACATTATTGTGCCTCCAGCCTGTAGCAGGAACAGTACAGGGAGAGCTTATTTAACCATCAGGTCACCAGACTGACTGCAACATTACAGACAAAAGGGAAGAGTTGATGACTGCAGTCTCATGGCCATTGCAGCTTTATGCAGGACGTTAACTTGACAACCTGCAACCAAGGTTACATTTAAATAGACCGCTTTATAATTCGGTGGCTTTCTCAAAAGAGCTGAGAGTAAATGTATTTAAGGACAAAAGGTGTAGAGTGGGTTTAAAATGTGAAAAAAAAAGAATGGTGACAAGCAGAACGTCTTGGTTTGATTTCTTGCAGCAGTACACCTCTCTCCACACAAGATGGCACTGGTAATACATGCGTCCCCTCCAGAGCCTGAGCCTCAGTCTGCGTCGGAGAGTCCTATTTCTTCAGGTCACTAATCTAAATACAGACACTCCTCATACATTGGTTTTCACTCTCCTCTGCCCCAGAATAGCAAAGCATGGATCTAAACGAAAGAGTGATTATTTGAAATGAAAATTAGCATCTGGGAGAGAAGCTTCCTTGTGTTTTTGTTAAGTAACAAATGGATTTCATTGACTGGTGAGCTGCAGTGATAGCAGCCACACATTCCTCAGGCCAGGTTGGAGAAATCCTTTTGGACTGTGCAAACCCTGGTAGACGCTCTGTATATCTTTGTTTATCCTGCAGAGCGGTCCATCTTGTTTCCTCTCATCATCAAAACAGTGATAAACAAGTGATGGTGGGGGGGAGTTTCCTAGAATGCATGAGAGAGAAGAGATCGTGCAAGGCCTCATTTAAAATGATATATTCCTTCATTTTGTTTACAAGGGAGGGGCTCGCAGCCACAGACTCAGATTTGCTTCATATCTAATGGAGATAGTATTGAACCGCTTCATACATGGTAGGAATGCAAATTAATCTCTACTTATATGGATGTATGGGTTTTAAAAAGCCATGCATAAATAAAGAGAGATCATGTAATTTTGAGTAGTTTTGCATTTTCGGAGGAAGGAGAAAAAGAAAAAGAACTCTACCAGCTTGGTCTTGTTTTCTTATCCACTCCTCATATTTGCAGCAGCCTTTAGATTCAGTCACCACAGATCCCTGTAAATAAGCTGATTTGCTAAACATCACATTATTTACATGATAAGATGCAGTATATTTAGAGAGATATCCAAGAGAGCACTGAATCGCTGTAGATTCGTCTTGACTTGTTTCCTCAAGAAGCTTTCAATGACCTCTGGAGATTTTATGTGTTGGATATTGGATTTTTTATTTTTTTTTTAACTGGATAGTGATCCACTTTTTTCCTCTTCTTTGACACATGTGCAGCTGTTGTATCACCACCGCCATCCACCATTCAGTGTCTGTCTGGGTCTCCTCCACAATGATTTTTTAATTGTGAGACCTCTGTACTTTTTAAGTTTGACTTTCATGCTTAATATTGGACTTGTGTCCCAACAGGGTTGAGGAGCTCTCAGGGAACCAGCTGTAATATCTGTATCAGCCTCTCCAGTCAGGGTGAGCCATCCCTTTTCAGAGCGACTCTCAGGGCTTCCATGGCAATTTACTCTCACAACTACACAAGAGTCCTCAGAGTCCGCAGAGACCTCGCCAGATAGACAACTAACAGCATCTTACGAAAAATAACACTTTACACAATTTCCCAACATTGTGACTGCGAAGGCCTTGCAACAATGGCGCCGCGCCGAATGCATTCTTTTTAATAAAACCCAATGATTTGATGTGATAAGAGGGAAAATAGTGGGAAATGAATTATATAAACACTGATTTTATGAACTTTTTAGAACAGCCTCGGGGGCTTTGCAGTACACTTGTCAGTTTATTTGAAGTATGTTTGCAATTATTGCATTTGTTAACTCGTGCCACTATTTTTTACTTGACATGTTGCTTTAGGCCATTGACATTATTGATTTAAAAATAAGATGGTTGCGGTCTGAACTCCATTTATGAGCATATCCATAAAACATTTACATACAGTAATATGTTCCCCTCCTCTTTTCCACAAAATCCATTCCACTGCCAAATATTACTGATATTACTGACATTATTATCACAGTGCGTCAACATGAGTCAACGTCCACACTCGCACAGCAGGCACGATACTTTCACAAAGCTGTACACAAAGGTTTAACACAGCCTTAGGTTATTAAATGGAAACAATAAGAGCATATATGTCTGTTTTCCTCTTGTCAAGACTCTTTTCAATTTGATGCTAAATGTTTCTGCTAATGAGCAATGGGACTAATGGAGAATAGAGAGGATCTGTCTATTCATTGCATGAGTCAGATTCAAACATTTCACACAAACACCCCAAGGGTATTAAGTTTCTCTCAAGGAAATCACATTGTTTCATATGACGAGGACAACTGAGATTATTCATACAATGAAATTTTAATTGGAAAGAAATCAGGGAAGAGATAGAAAACACACGACTTCAAAGCAAAGTATGACAGGAGTGCTCCATTTTTGTCTCTCTGTTTAACTTTTGAATGTCTCGCACAGCTCGAATACTCTCGGGCATTTATGCACCTTGTTATTCTGATGACAGAACATCAATTACAAATGCCTATCGTGCTTGCTTATCTGTTAGTTACAGATGAGAGTTGTTTCAGCTCGACAGATTGAGATGTGGTGTTACAGATTAAAATCGCCTCGGCAAAGAAGACTCTGTTTGAACTTGAGCACTATTTAAAGCATACCGTGGACTGCAACAACAGCGAACACAATAGAGAATAAACGGGAGCGCATCACAAAAGACAGCTGAGGTCTGTGCATCTTTAATTACACTGAACCTCCTTAGTTTAACATGATACCAGAAACACAGAAAGAATAATTGTTATAATACAGCCTACAGCGAGTTTACTTATTATTATCAGGCTCTTTCTGGTTTGTTTGCTTCTTTTCCTGATACTGTCTTCATATGTCGCATATAGTTTTCTATATATGTGTTAGATCTAGATGAGATTTTGTGTTTCATGTCTTATGATACTGCAGTTTAATTCACTTTAATTTGTCACATGTTCTGTGGGTGCAAATGTGTGTGTTGTGTCACATGTGTGCCGCATGTCAATGTGACAATGTGTCAGCTTCATTATTTGTGTGTAGCTACCGTGTGGTGGATATAGGGCAGAGCCTTTGTTTGATATTTATATAAGCAAGAAACACAAAAGACTACAGTACATGTTGAACAACTCCTTTGAACCTATAAAGTAAAAAAAAAAAAAAAGAAGAAGAAGAAGAGAAGGGAGCACAACAAAGTGAGGACAGACAGTGCTGAATTGTTTTTTTTAGGGCACATTAGTTTCTGGTGATATTTTCCAAACTAACAGGGTCAAATGGGGGGAAAAAAAAGAAAAAGAAAGAAAACTGAAACAGGTGGACAAGCGAAGAAAATGAGACAGCTGTAAACAATCAGTGACTCTTTAAAAAGAATCTAAACACTTTAAATGCCATTTAGACTTGGTTAGAATGACTAATTCTCAACGGGCTCCACTGGCTAATAATTGAGTGTGTAATTGGCTGCTTTGGTTTCACAAGGCATCGGGAATATTTGTCAAAAGGAGAACCGACACCTCCAGCAACGTCAACAGTCTGAATCCCACTTCAGACCCTCCCCATCATACGGGCGATCCACCAGTTGCACGGCATGATGGTCTTACAGATGACGTGGCCTCCCCGGTAGTAGTACGGCCATGGGTTGAAGCCACCCAGGGGAGCGAAGTAGCGCTGGCAGTGGCGGTAACCACGGCGACAGTGCTGGCAGCAGTAGCCGCGGTCATCCAGACGGCCGTCCAGCTCGATTCCAACGTCTCTCTGTAGAGGACACAGGAGCGGGCAGGGTTACAATCACACACATGACAAATGTCAGTCCTCTCAAGGCAAGGGCAGGAGAGGAGAGGAGGAGGAGGAGGAGGAGGAGGAGGAGGAGGAGGAGGAGGAGGAAGGCGTGAATTGATTACCCTGCTTTAGACACAAGAATATTATGTTAAAAAAAAAACAACCAAACCAGAGTGAAAAGATGTGGACGGATGATGAAAATGCAAAGTTGTGTCCTGCATGATGGCTGTGACAAAGAGATCAAGATAGCGTTGAGAAGGAGCGAGCTTGATTTAAGCTCCAGGAGCATAAAACATGATATAATACCCTTGACCTTTCTATTATACCGGCGGTGTCGCGACTGTCGGCTGCAGAGTGCGTCACCTCTGAATCCTGCATTCACAGCCTCTCTATCTTCAATCAAAGGAACTCCAACATTGGTAGTTACCAGCATAATTACACTATTTCTTTCATCTCTGACCTCTTAACTCCCTCGACCGAAGCCCACACTCTGCACCAAAATGGCTGCCCCTCCTCCAATAGAGCATTCAAATTAGAGCTCCCCACGTCTTGGCGCCCTCCTCCTGACCTTGACTTTAAGTGTGTGGCACATTCCTAAAGCAATTAGCAGAGTAATGATCGCCTAACAAGGATTCTTTCATTTGCTCTTGCTGGCTGCCTCTGAATTTATAGAGGGGCCAAATGAAACCCAAACGAAAGGTAAATTGGGTAGAATTAATGGCCCTTGGATTTTTCCATTGTGCTGGCTGGTTCATGCCCTCGTAGACTCACGGGGGCTGAGTACCATGCCTTTGATCAAGAGCAACTCCAAATGGGGTTCGGAGAAGTGCCACTTAACTCGGCGCGCGAGTTGAGGCAGCAACTGCCCTCAGTATGCATTTGACCACATTTCAATCTCTTTTAGTAAATGAATCCTCGGAGACAATCCCGCGCCGTCTCGTTAAACTGCTCCGGATCCAGGAGACGACGGCCTGCGCTGACTTCACATTCGGAGAAAAACTGGCATAATTCTCTGCAAGCAGTTGCAATGACTCAGCTACATGCAACAGTGCAGAACAAAACACATCCACTGTTGGGAGTAGAAAATGTGTGGGAATTGTTTAAGAGGACAGGACCCACAGGAACACATGGCTGAGTCCCTCCAGTCCCCTGCTACATTAAGGACGGGAATTAGGGGGGTTTTCTTGCATCCACTGTGTAAGTCAATGCAGTAGTTTTACACACACTTTTTTTTCTGGACAGCAGAAAACAGAAAGCAACAAACCCATCAAGCATGACTTATAAAGAAAGTAACCCATGCTTTGATAAATGCTGTGATGTATTGAGTGAAATTACACACTCACGAGACATAGTTAAAACACATAGAGAGGGTGGGACAGATGATATCTGGGATAGCTAGGGTTTGATTTATTACTATGACAAGCACAGGTAGGCTTGCTAATGATTTATTGTTTCAGTCAAGTTTCAGGTCATCAGCTTCCAGGCAACAATCTGTTATGGAAACAACACGAAAGCTGTCAATGGACCAACGATAATCTTATCTGCTCCTCGCAGCCCAAACTGGGAATGTTATGAAATCTAAGGGGCCCCGGCTCCGGGAAAATGAAGAAAAATATTTTATTCAAATGACGTTGTGTTTATCAAAACAAACAGCCAATGGGCAGCATTGTACCTTAAAGACAATTAATCAGAGCTATCCTTTTAAAACGGAGGCTACATATTAATCACTCTGGCTTTGAGTTGCCGTCTCTAGTGGGATGCTGCAGTGATAAGAATGGTTCACCTTGGGAAATCTGAGGCAGTCACTCACAAACAAGCAGCATTAATGAAGAGTAAAAGCCATTACCCCCTTGCTGCATCTGATTTCATCACACACTCAAGCTCATGTAGGCCTATACACATGCAAACACACACTCGCCCACGCGCAGACACCTCCGTGCATAATATGAAGCACTGGATATGAATGAGTCTACAAAGTAGAAAACTGCATCAGTCATTCAATAAGATGTAACGAATCAAAGCACGACTCCTCTAATCTCCACACTTGTTGGTGTTATTTCACACACGCTGATCACCGCTTTTCATGAGCTCATGCCTGGATGTGTTATTAAATCTCATAGCAGAGCTCATCACATTCATTCTGGGATCCAAATGGCAACGATAACATTTCTGTTTCATACGCTGCTTTGTATTCAAAAAGATTTTTTTTTCTCCAATGAAGACACACACAGGCCAGTGTAACATACGAAATGCTTTGCTGCGTGTCCTGATCTCAGATTTTCATCTCACTGTGCTCTGCAGTCAGCTGGAATGACAATGAAATTGGATGTAATTGAATAAAGAGATAGTCATGTATTTCAGTAAACTCTGCTGGTTTACCAAAGTGATAAGGAGCTTTAGCTTCAGTGTAGCGATTCCTCTGGAGGCAACGACAGCTCGTGCGTTCCTGGATTTGAATTCCTTCAGCTTTTTGCACCTCGGTTATGCATGAATAGCCAGCTAGCCTCACCCTGAACATGTCTCCCAGAGGTTTATAACAATGCTCTAAGTTAAACACACAATGCAAACACTCATATACAGGCAGAAAAGACACTCCAAACATGTTTACGTGTGTATGTATGCGAGGTAAATTCATTCTGAAATCCACGCTGTGTGGGTCAAGGACAGTGGCACCATCCTTTCAGCCTTGTCAGATGGTAGTTATTCAGTTTGAGATTTCCAGGGCCACCTCTGACATGGCAGCTGTGGCAAAGGTCAGCTTCATATATCTGTCAGCATTTATTCTGGCAACCATTATTCTGCTCTACAAATGTGCGCCATATTGGGAAGGTGCGACTGAATTTCCGACTTATGAAATGCAGATGAAGTGAATCCATATAAGTGAGAGTGTGTGTGAGCGTGACAGATGAAAGGATGAAGGCAGGCAGAGGAATAGTGTGCATGCCTTCTGTCTGTGTGTCTGCACATCTACATGAGTTCCAGATGAAGCAAGGAAAAAAAAACAGGTTTGGCTAACACATGTGGCATCCTACTGGCATGAGCTAGAGTTCAGACTCCCAATTACAGGCTGCTGCCTGCCCTCCGTTTGGCCACAAAAGCCTTTGTTATCACCGGACCCACAAACAGAGCCTGGATGTGCTGCTGGAATGGATTGCAGTGGTATGCATTACTCAGCTGATAGAGGCAGAGCGTTTCAAAAGGAGAGCCGAGTTTTTCATCCCCTGGTATGTTTTAATTGCATAGCGCTGCATCTCCTGCCGCAGACGATGAGGGAGAAGACAGGGGAGCCGAGGGGAAATTGAAGAGTTGAGCGGGAGGTGTTTCTGGGACGTGCCTGATAAATGTCAACATTATAGGACGTCTCATTTCTCTGCATGTCTCTCACCGTTTGTCACAGCTCTGAGGAACAGACCGAGCCTGACTCATTATCCCTAAATTTAGCTTTAGTGGCTATTCACCTGTAAGTGCTGAATGTGTGTGTGTGTGTGTGTGTATGGGGGGTGGGACCTGTGCATGCTCCTGGTATCTTTAGTGTGCAACTGCTGCTGTTGTTGTTGTATTTTTGTGTTGCTACGAGTGCACAACTCCCGTGTAATATCCTGCTTTACGTGATTTCCCCTCAGAGTCGTGGGTAATTAATCATACAATATTGAGTAGTTTACATACGGTTCACCAAAACATGCCACCAGCCCTTTCCACTCATTTTATATGCTTTGATAATTACGGCATTATAAATAAATGTAACTTATCTGTGCAGCAATGAGTGACCTTGAGAATTTGCCTTTGTACAGTGCTTTCCACTGCTTCAGAAAAAAGGAAGTGAAAAAGGCACTAACGGGTGCTGTGAGGCACAAGTTGCTGCCTTTGAAAGGCTGGATATTCCTCTCAATTAATGGGGAGACATTAAGGGAGTCTTCAATGAACTGGCCTTACTTAAATAGATATATAGAGCAATTGCTATACCCTCTGGTGCACAGAGTCAGTTTTAACATCAATTAGTGAGCGATTTATATGCAGAAAGAGTCGTGACAGAGCCGGAGCTGATTGAAGTCGCTCTACTGTATCTCGTGGTGTGGTCCCCGGGTGACGTGGCACAAAGCCTCCCACTCACATAGTCGCTGACTGGAACGTGCTCCTCCACGTCACGGGCGAAACGCTGACCTGTGACCTCGGCGTCGGGCGCATCCACATTTCCCTCCTCAGCATCTGACATTGTTGAACAGAAGGAGAGAGAGAGAGAGAGAAAGACAGAGAGGGAGGGAGGGAGAGGGAGGGGGAAAATGTTGTTGAGATGTTTATGTACTTGTGACTGTTTTTCTATTGTTTGATGTAAAATGAGAAAGCTCTTAGATTAAATTTTGGCTTGTTCACTCTATTTTCCCAGTAGCTTGATGCTAATTACTACCATTCAGGAGAAATACGCTGGAATTCAGTCCAAGCTTTTTCATGCCCCAGTCAAAGAATGGAGTTGTTGCTGTTGTGATACTGACGCACAAATCGTTTTCCACAGATCCTAATTAGTAAAGCCTACACATCCCTTTGAAAGAGAATGAATGCCTGAATAAAATTAAGCCCATTGACTCAAGTAGCCTACTCTACTTAAGTACAATTTCTTATTTACTTGAGGCTCGGAGAAACATTTTACTTTTTGTTCCACTACATTTATCTGATGACTGGAGTAGATTAACATTTCACATATTGCATACACACTGCAAAAATATTCATCATCATCATATCACTACATTTTTACCAAAAAGTTGTCTGCATGTATGAATAAAGAGATAGTCTGTATGTGAAATACATGGAAAACTCACATCATCACATTTTGAGTTTTAACTTCACTCCTTTACACATCCAACAGTTGTGGAGCAACACTATCATTCATCATTTTCATTCATATCCTTCATCAGTCATGTTTCTTAACACCTGGTGAGTGGGAGTCTCAATCTGCACTCTGTTTTAGCTCCATTTTTGGTCTCTACCACCTCCTGAGGGAAGCGTTTGGACCATAAGCTGTTAAATGCTCCACTATGTGTCTGTCTGCAGTTTGGCTATACAGGCCGTGCACAGTAGGTTTCTTTTTTTTTGAGATTTTTTCTGTGCTGAAAACAGCTGCCTAGTGCAGCCACAAGAGATGCTATGAAACCATTGAGTGAACCAAAGCATTAAAGTTGCAGGCCTGACAGTTCAACAATGAGCTGAAACTCACTTTAAAGCTCCATAAAGCTGAAAGGAGCTGTCGATTCAGGTGATAATTCTCTGTAGTTCATCACGATGAGCCACCTATTTAATATTGTTTTGACATTGTTATGTCAAACTATATAAAAGCGGTCAATTGCAGCTGCTGTAAGAAAAGTCACATTCACCCATTCAGATACACATTCATACTGCACTTTTTTGTACTACATATTGCACATGGTGTCTAGCCAGTGTTGGTTCAGTGTGTTGCCCAAGGACACTTCGACCTGTGAACTGGAGAACCCACAAATCGAACCACCAATCTTCAGGTTAGTGGACGTGCTCTACCTGAACCTGAACCTGAACCTGAACCACAGCCAGACTCAGTAGCTATGTTTACCAGTTTAGATGTTCATAAATTGGTAATAACGATCTAATGTTGCATTCTGTAATAAGCTGTTATGCTGTAATGAGTATATTCATTCTTAATATAAATGTTATTGATAATATTTCAGTTTTCCAACTAAAGTAAAACCTGCAAAACTTTCATTTGGACTGAAGTATTTTCACATCAAAAGTTGTACAAGGCAAAGTATTGATACGTTTACCCCAGTAAATCATCTAAAAGCTTCTCCCTCCACTGACCACTGACCATGAGTCTCTCAACTTTCCAGACACACAGAGGGTAGCCTGGGCGGGCTGCTCATATGGTCGAGAAATCATGCGGTCCCTGTGGGCCTATACTGTATGTATGGCCTGTGGGGGATGCCCTCCAGCGAGAGTGTTAATAGTCTGCATTTAGAGGTATTGATGCCCCCCTGCTCTCACCACTCAGAGGGGAGGGATGAATCCAGTGGATGGGCAGCTCCTGGCAAATCTCCCAGATCTTGGAGTCGAGGAGGAAGGCTGGATTAACGATGGGCTCCTCCGCAGGAATCCACACTTGGGAGTCCTCCACCTTCATGTCCATGGCCTCAGCCTCATCCACCTGCTAGAAAACACCACACATACACATGCACACACAGTTTACGCATATATGATATAGCACGTCGGAGCTTGCTGAGATGAGTGGGCTTGCGTTTGCACTCTCCTCCCCTGAGCCGCGCAGCAGCTCGAGCCTCATCGTTTTATCTATCACCTTACTGCGAGAGGGCGGCAACTTCTTGACTCCCTCTGCCCTGACTCCCTCCTCTTTCTCTCTCACCCTCTTCTCGAGCCTCCGGCGTGCTCTTTCTATTATACATCATTGAAATTCACAGACAGTGATGATTTGACTTTTAAATGACTTTAGAAGTGGTCTTCATTACTCTGAGTGTGGCTGCAATATCATTTAATGTGACAGACACAATAAAGCCTTGCATTCTCCTCCCTCCTCCCCCTTCGCACTCTCCCTCCCCTGCCCTCCCTCCCTCCTTCCCCCTCCACCACAATGCTTCACTTGGCAGCCAGCACTATCAGTGGGCTTAATTTGTTGATACTGTAGTTCATGAGCTGTAAAGTAAACTATTATTGCTTAATGATAGGGACTACATGTCAGTGTTGTCTAATAGAGACATATGAAGGGGATTTGGTAATGCTCTCCCCTAACAGTGCAGATATTTATTTTCTTCATGTATATGTAAATACACACACAAACAAACCCCTCTTCCCATTCCCTTGTTAATTAGCAACCCAGAACAGAAAAACAGTTCACTTGACAAATGTTTTTACAAGGTGATTTTCTCCCAGCCTAAAGCTTAATTGCACATTAGTTAAGCTTGACGTAGATTCCTGGGGCTATAGTAGGAGCAAGAATCATTAATATTGGGTCGCGCACCCTCCCTCCCGTTCACCCCTGTCACTCTCGCTTGAATTAGACTTTCGCTTGCTTCTTGTTTGTCGTTGGGCGACACAGTTGTGACCTGCAGAGGAAAACAAAAAAGACTTAAGCACATTCTGTCACATCAAAGCTCGTGTTTGGGGCGCGGCAGGTGTTTAGCCAAGCTTTTGACACACTCTCCCTCACTTTTAAGAGCCGGCCAGTCGACTAATGATGACTCGGAGGACTGGTGTAGCGGGGCGGTGGTGGTACAGCGGCTGGGGTACTCTGGCATTGAGCTGGCACACTCACTGTGCCCGTGCTTGAAGAAATTAAAATCAAACTTGAAGAACACAAACAGCACTCTCTAATTGGACATCTTAACCGCTGAAGCCAAGTGAGTCTTCTCCGGAAAGTAAATGGAGGTCACGACACGGGGCTCACAACATGACTTTGACTTCACAGTTGAGAAACGACTCCAATAACTTGTAGGAGAAAGTGCCTAGGGGGAGGTGGTAAAGGTCAGGAATTTAGCATGGGGTGGGGATTTCTAAATGCCAGTTGACAAGCACAAAGACAACATGATTACACTCTTCTAGTTTATACACACTTTTGAAAGACTTTTCCATTTAGCTATTGACAAATGATATATTATTATGATATATTACGGACATCTTTTCTTTTTTTTATATCAAGTATTGAACCTTGGGAATGGTGGTAATTTGTTTTGTGTGGCCTGCTCCTGGTGTATGTTCGCGTTGCGCCTACAGTGCACCACTTAATTATACACCAGTTGTGTTGTAGTTAATGAATTTACCCTCTCCCGCCACTGTGTCCCAAGGGAGGAAACACTGTCTACATGACACATTGTTTAAAGTGGTGCTATGTTTGCCAGAGATCAACAAAGATTTTCCCATGACACCCTAGAGCTTTCACATAGCGTGTATATAACACAGACAGGGGGTGTTTATTATGCTGTGCAGTAAATTTTAGTTAACACCCATATTCAAGCGATTCACTCTCATTGAGAGTGCTGGTACTTGCTTGAGGGCACTAAAGGCCTGGTTGCGACAACGTTTACAACACTGATGCTTCACTGCAAAAAATCAATTCATCTCAATGGAATCATAAGTGGATTCGCTAGTGGGGGCATATCTGTGCAAATTTTGTCCGTCCAACTTTGGTGAACTTTGATATGCAAATTTGCATCGACAAATGGCAAAACTGTCTTGATCGTGCTGACCTTTGAGGGAACAGACAGCAAGAGAGGCTAAAATGGAGGAAGCTATCGTAGCTTATTAGCTGTGTTGCATAGTCTTGTCATAGCTTAAACTTCTCCCTAAGAGAAGAGCCACTTTAGTGAAGTAATGAGACAGTCAAGTCAATTGTCCACTTCTATCAAATGGCTCAGTACAAGAAAAAATAACCCCAAACAGCTTGATTAGCATTAGCATATATAGCAGATTAGCGGTAAACTCAACAGGTAGGCTGCATTAGCTTCTAAACCAACTGTACCGCTCTCTGGTGTGAACAGGCCTGGCTGAATACGTCAGCTCTCACCACTGACCGAGCTCTTAATAAACACATAAGTTAAAATAAACCATGCTGTGCTTCTTGCAGGACTTTGTAAGTATCTCATCCTTTGCCATGATGTTGTTCCTCAGCGCACTGTTTTTTTTCCATTTGCAGTTTTTGTCCGAGTGGGAGGTTTTGGGTTGCTGGGTGAGCTTTGGTCATCCATATTAAGTGGCTGTTTAATGGAGCAAGCAGCATCCATTGACGATGTTAAGGGGTGTGAGGGAGGCGGATGGCGATTTCCATGTCAGAGTGGGAGAACTGGAATGAAGCTCAGGGATTACTCCCTCAGACGTTTCATAGAGGAGGCAAATTGAAAAGGGAGGAAAAAATCCTGGCAAACAAATCATGTTCGTCACCTGGTTCTCCCTCACAGGGGCTGCATTTCCTTATCAGCCCCTTGCAGTTTTTCAGCAGTTTTTTCCATTGTTTTTCACCCCAGCTCTAAAGCCTGCCATGGCTGCTCTGAGCCCTCTCTCCTAAAAGCCTGCAGCTGGGTTAAGCTAGGACCCATTAACATTTGGCTTTAACCCCTGTGAGCTTTATGTGTTTCACCACCCGAGGATGAACTTGTGCTGATCTTGTCCAGGGTCACACGTGGGTGTATTTTCACAGAGGACGGATGCTCTAATGTGAGGACAGACCTTGTTGAGGTCAGGCCAAGGTCACTGTTTATTACCTAAATGTGGCCTCCCTGATATTTACTGTATTTCTCTGGTGCAATCGATTGTTTTTGTGATGAAAATATCCTCTGCAGCAATATCAACAGCAGCAGGCTACACAGTGGTGCACTGCTAAAAAAAGGAATAATGACAAAAATAAACTTCCTTGCAGGAAGGAGTGAGGAGAGATGTGTGGCATTTGTATGATATTTTGAATGCATGAATTGAGTAATTGTTTCGACATTTTGGGGAATACTTGGTTTCTTGCAGGGAATTAGATGAGAAGATCAATCTCACTGTGTTGTGTCTATCAACAGATGGTTGTCCTGCGCACAGCTATAAGCTTGTTCATCTTCCCGGGTGCATAGCTGAAGCCGGAACAATATAAGCAGATATTCCACTGTGCTCTAGGAATATCTACACCGTCTTCTTTCTCATTAATTTGGTCGTACATCATCACAAATTTGTGAAAAAACAAACAAAGCAAAACTGAATTTTTGCATTGTGGCGTCTTGGGGTCGTCACTGTGAAGTGGCCACGCAAATTACTGTACCCAGCAGATAACCCCCTGCAAGACCTCAATATTTTTTCATATTTGTTTTCTGCATGGAGTAAACAAATGAAATATAACATATTAATTAGTGCACTTCAATGGTAGACAGATTTTCTCATCTAAACTCTTGGCAACAAAGCCAATAATTATATTTCCCAAAGTGTAGAACTATTCCTTTAAACTGCCATCCAAACTACAATTTCATCTAAATAATAAGGAAATATTTTGATGAACACATCTCCCAGGCAGCAATATGCATCTCCAAAATAATTATTGATACCATATTTCATTAGTTTTCCTACTGTTTGTGCAACAAAAAACCCATTTGTGGCAACAAAAGCAATATTACTAAAGTGCCTTTGTTGCCTAAACTCTTGTGTGCTTTTTGTATTTGCTGGGTGATGTGATTCGGTCCTCTTCCTTAAGCTCAACCAGTAATCAGTACCTGCAGTGTAAAGGCTCTTCACTACACTCTTCTTCAGGTCTAGTCATCAACGTAACAACAATTGCAGGTTTCCCAAGACTTGTGTGTTTGGTGTCCTTGTGTTGACCTGAACCTGAACCTGAACTTGAACTCTGCCTTTCCTCAGATCCCTTGCATTCAGCCCTCTCCGCACGTCTTCCTGGCCCAGCCTGTTGTCTGTGTGTCGGTCTCCTGGTTTGCCTGCCTGCCCTTCTCCATCTACGTACCCATAGCCTCTCGCTCTGGATCTCTCTGTCCGTCCTGCTCCAATTTGTATGAGACGGTTGCATGTTTGGCCGCCTGGTTGTCCCTACTAAGCCTGACGGTTGATTCAAGCTTCTATAGTGGAGCTAGCAGTGTTCTAATCACCATGATTGTTAGAACTACTTAATGAAAACCGTAGTTTAAAACACCTTTTGCATTAATATCTTATGGAACAGAGTGCGGAGTGTTTTATTTCATTAATGGTTAGCTCCTTTGAATACTTGTATGGGCTTGAAGGTATAAGCCTCGTATACGTCACTTTCCTGGTCTTAGACAATTCACGTTGGAGCTGTGAATAAAGCCAATTAGGCTTCACTGTGCACAAAAGAAGACAGAAATGGCATGGACATATGGTGCTGCCTGGGCAATTAGTATCTGTAAACGTGGATCAGACATTAAGAAGATGAGAAGGAGGGGGAAAGAAAAAAGCAAAACTGTGTTTGGTTTTTGGGTGTAACAGCTTGTGTTCTTAAAGTTAAAACCGGGACTGGGTTTTTACTTGGACTGACAATTGGCTTATTCTGTTTTTTTAAAATGAAGCAGTGAGAGCTGAGATATTTGCCAGCTACTTCTTCCCATCTACAATGTGAAATGTAAATGAGAGCATGCTAGCAGTAGAGACATTTGAGAGGAGGATTTTCTCTTTGAACATACGGCTCACTCAGTGAATTGCACTGTGACACTGAAAAATTGGGAATTTTGATTGATTGAATTTCTTCCGTTCCTTTTGCTGAAGTTCACATACAACTGTAAGAACTCAGAAAAGTAAAATGAATCTCTCTAAACTTGGAGAGGGAGCCTCGTGAATCTTACAAAGAAAACATCTTTTAAAAAATACCATTTTAATGGCTTACCTCTCACTCAGAGCTCTCTTGCACCCTTCCCCCTTTAGGCTATTTGGGTAGAGCCTTTGGAGGAGATGATTAAAAATTAATATTGGCTCAAGATTGACAGCAAACACTATTTGATGTGAGCCACAAAGAGGCTATGGGTTTGTGGGCAGCTTTCTGACGGTTTCACAGGCACCACAAACCCCAGTTTATTCTTCAGTGAGAGGGGTAGGGGTGATAGGATAAGATGGACAGGCTGAGGATTCGTGTGGAGCTCGCACTGCTCTATTCTGGTTATCTCCCTACAATATGCATGACAGCTTCTGTAGGACTACAGAGAGTCTGAGGAACAGACAGCTGAGAGAGGAGTCATACCAGTAGCTCCGTGTCCTCAGCCTCCACCTCTGCCACCGTGGGTAGTTTCCTAGTTTGGGTCCTGATGTAGCACCTCTGATGTTTGGCAAAGCGGATTCCAGTGATTCCCTTTGAAAAAAGAAAAAGAAATGAAGGGATACTCAGCAATTCAGACATATGTATCATTCATTAGCTTCCTGTGATGTGGATATCCCACAAGCACTGGGGCGATCGTTTTAAAACGCTCAGCTTTTTGCTGATAATCAAAGCTCTTAAAAAGTCAGAGAAGTTAAAACCTAATGAGTGAGAGGAGGTATGTTTTGATCTTTTTTTTTCCCTCCCCGTTTGGCATGGCATGAAGTTGATCGCTGCTTGGACCTTGCACCACCACGGCAAGCTGAATGGAAGTAAAAAAATAAAAAAATAAAAAAGGCAGGGTGCTCCACAGTGGCTGTTTAATACTTCATAGTAGGATATAACGCACAGGAGAGCCAAGTGACATTGTTGAGAATGAAGTGTTTTCTACAGAGAGTGCCCCCATTGAATTAGCCAGTCATAGGTCCCTGTCACTCTCTTAATCTGTGCACTCAAGTGTGGAGTCACTCTTCAGCTCCACTGATGATCCTCCACCATGTGGACTGTAGCTCTATTCATGCTGACACACAGAGCCTCAAAAGGCAAGAAAGATCAGTTAATTCTCTCTCGCTGCCATTCTATGTTAATCTAAGATATTCAACCAGAATAAGTCTGAAAGAATCTCAGCAGATCAGATTGTATCCAATTTATTTTCTGCCGCGTAGAGCTGCTCATTCAGCACACTGTATTAGTACAGACGGCAGGATCTACATCTGCCACGGCTGCTTTAAAATTGTATCAACTGAAAATTGTAAGAGTGGTACCATGAAAATGGACTTGATTCAATCTAAATTTAATTACAGTAACACGGTGATTGCTATGACATCTCCTTTGAATGGGTTAACTTGACCATGTGGGTGCTATTTCTACATTTTCTGTGGTGCTGTCAGTCTGAAAACCAGATACCAGCCGCACAGGACATGATACAAAGTGATGCCTGTCACAATCTACTGCATGTAATTTCATCTGTGCGGAAAAAGGATGGGACAATAATAGTCTCAAGCACAAAAGCATAATGTTTATGCCGGGCTTGATTGTGATGAGTCTCGGTTTAATTTGGGTCTACTGTATTGGTGAGCTGTAGCAGAAGAGGAGAGGGCAATGTTGTGATGAGATACAATGATTACTGAGGTTGGTCAACCAGAAAATGAAGAAAGACACATTAACACAGGGATGAGAAATGGAAAAGCGATGTCACTTTAACAGACCATGTTCAAATATCCACTTGGCGTAACTGTGTGGAAGATGCTCATCTGCATCTATTCAGGAGAATAAAGAACATGAAGGCGCATGCATCATTCAGCTCCTGTGAATAAAGAACTGAAGTGATGAGAGCATGTACTAGTTTGGTCGATGCCTTGATGCTATCACCTTCATTTTTTTTGTATCTCAGTCCGACAGCTCACGTTTGACACATTTATCACAGCAGCAGAACATAGCTGGACTTTCTCCCTGCAGATATATCTCCATATGGTGGTGGTGGTATCTTCAACTCCCACCTAGCCAGAGCCTGCAGGTGGATGCTGGGATGGTGGTTGTAGGACTGAAAGAGCAGCCAGCGATACTAATGCAAGGGCAGTAAGGCAAAGATGAATGGGAATTTTTTTTTGCATCTTAAATAGACAGCCAAATAGGGAAGGTGTGTTTGTTAGATGATTGTGGACTGTAAGGTGTGCTGCATCTGTAGCAGTGTAGCTTCTGTTGACGGCCTGAACTTCAGAGACTCACAGGTGTCGCTCACTTTGAGTGACATTTTTTACACATGAAATATCTAAAATCTGCAATACCAATATTGTTGACTTAAATGTCTATGTGAGAGCTATTTACCTGGAAAAGGTGGGAAAACGCTGGATTATAATTACAACAATTTAAGTGCAATAAATCTAACATATTATCTACTATCTACATGACTATCTCTTTAATATTAGGTATCCTATACTGTATCTGCAAAACTAAAAAACTCAAATGTTATGTTTTTCAACACTATAGGCTACTTATTTGCTGTTAGTAATGTTGATCATGGTAAAGCCCAAAATCCAAGCAGGATGTTAGGTTACCGTAGGCTATCCTCAACATCAGCTGTAGCTTTTCTGCAGTCATGGATTTCAAAAAAAGCTCCAAAGATTTAAGGATGGTTGAACGCCAGAGGGGATTTTTGTAGTGTCCGTATTATTTACTCTGAAATAGGATGCAGTAGAGTGTTGTACAGAAAAAAAGAAAGGTTAGATTTTTTTTCAAATTCCCCTTTGACCAACACATCCTTATGGCTAAAGGCTATCTGGAAGACAGACAGCACTGACTACATAGGATATAAAAAGTATAAACCTACAAAGCAACATTTGGTTGTAGTGACTGTCAAAGAAGAGCCCCTGAAGGCACACAGTGGGGTTAGATGTTGATATTTAGTTGAGTTTGAGACATAGCTCCAGTAAAGTTCTGTCAAAGCCAGCGACCAATGCCAACTTCACTTTGATGTGAAATACTGATGACAGCTGATGTTGATAGTTTGTTGTTTTAAGTTGTGTTTTAAGTCACCAAAATCCAACATCTTCCAAATGTCTTATAGCAATGCCATCTTCACATAGGCCTACAGTGTCAACAACGAAAAACGCGACATCTGCACATTATGTCAAGTAGCCAATGATGAATGAAGAAAATAAAATCACAGGGGATAAAAATTAAACATTAAAATGACAATACAACCATGAGAAGCTTTAAAGGGACAATGAAGAGTTTTGGAAAAGCGAAGCGTTTTCACATTACATTTATAAGCCTCCGCGCGCACCGTAAAATTCTTGGACCGGCGCAAGACGGACTCATGTTTTCATTTATCAAGAATTAAAGTCAGAGGTTCAAAGACGATCACATACCGTCGTAGTTCCGACCATAAACGGCGATTCAGCGACGTTATTCTCATGACTCGCCACGAAACCGAAAGTAAAGAAACGCTGGTCGGCTCGACCAGCATTTCCGCCACCACTAATAATAACAAAATAACGATAGAGACAAAACGATATATTTATCGAAAATGGGCCCATTAACAAGTGTGGGTAGTGTAGATTCATCCACATTAACGTGAGACTTTTAAATAACCAAATAGAAACTCCTCGTTGTCCCTTTAAAAGTAATCAATACAATCTTTAAATCAATCATAGAACAAACAGGGATGTTTGTTTAAATGTGTTTGTATTTCTTGGCACCGGTTAAAAGCCTATAGCTGAGTTCTGTAGGGCTTTTTCGTTGATACACAAAAAAAGACTGTTACAGTAATCAAGGCGTGAGATCGAGGATATGAAAGAATGTACTGATTTTAGCATTTCTAGAATTTAAAATGAATCGTAGGGTATTTTAGCGATATTTCTGAGATGGTAAAAGCAAGATTGGACAAGCAGGCCTAATGTGTTTGATATATTTTGCAACCAGCTAGCAGTAAATGGCACGATTTGTTGTATAAGACTTGGGGTGTGGGCAATAAAAACAATTTCTGTTTTAACCGAAAATGTCAGTCTACTAAGATATTTAATTTTTTTTTGGTAATGGCCTTGAGGCTAGCCCTTTCTTGCCTCTTTGTTTTGACTGGCTTTCTCATTGTTTGGGAATTGATGACTGGACCTGTGACCATGACAGGTATACAGCACCCCCGAGCAGGCTTAGCTGGGAGGCTCTAAACTTTCTAAAGCATCTCTCAGGCTCTTCCCTAAACTGCTCACCGGCCTTGTCTTTTGTCAACAACCTGACGTGCACACAACCTGACAGTCCATCCTATTCCTCCTTTATTTATTAATAAGCACAGATTATGTACGGGCTTCCTCTCTGAGCTAGGTTGTAACATTTTAAAAAGTTAACTTATTTTTGGTAGCTTGGCACAGTTTTTTTTTTTTTTATCTTCCAGATTTTAACAGATTTGCTCAAGGATAACTAGCCGAAATGGATAGACAGAAAAAGGAATTTTGTATCTTACTGACTAAAAAGATCAGAGAAAGTTGTATATTTACTTGATGATCCAAAATCCGGATGACTATGCTGCATGTTTTACTTCCTGTTCGCCTGAATCGCCTTCCTGGTAAATTGACCTACACTGGCAGTAGCACCGTGAATGCACCACCGAGACGTCAGGAGCTAGCTTAACAGTGAAAGTGCTCAAAACAAAGATACTATATTTACCGTATTTGCTCAAACTTCAAAAGAATAGGAAGAAAAAGAAAAGAAAATACACGGTGACGGAAAAAGGGACATGCCAACGACAGCCTCGTGACCGGTCGGAAAGGACGTTGATTGCTGGAGCCAAGAGGAACTGGTGGTGAAACGTGAGGAAGGTTGTAGCTGCCAGAGAGGATTTCTGTTGCTACCATGGAAACACCTCACCTGACAACAGTCACCAAGCAAATCTCAGGTACACAAATGAGGGAGGAGTGCCATTGATTCTCTGGTATGGACAGTGTGTGAGGATCTGAGTTTTTGTTTTATTGGGCTGAATTTACATGGCTGCTACCTTGGCCAGTCTCCCTTTCTGGTCGCAATGGGATTTCCTGGTAAATAAAAGGTTTTTTAAAACAGAAGAAGCACCTGCTCAAGCCAAGAGTTTAACGTTACTAGCCCATATTTGATTAAAAAAATAAAAATAAAAATAAAAGAAAGAAAGAAAGGGGACATTGCAATTCATTACACAGTACATTATTTCTTGAGATCTGGTTTTAGCCACACTGAAAAGCCAGTAGCCGAGCTAGCTAAGTTTTGTTTAACATGCTAATCCACTGCTAACTCACTCCTGCTGTGACACTGATTTGAGCCCATCATGCTGCACTGACAATGCTGAGCAGAGGGATTTGTTGCTGGGCTGTTGTGCAGAGCTTTCAGCTGTGATGATGGGTTTTCTCATGTCTGGCTACTCAGGGTTTGTGTTATCAAACAAAACATCATAGCAATGACTGACTCGTTGCAAGAGCTGGATTTACTAATGTTGTTGCATCCTTCTGGACTTTGCTTTATCCTCTTTCATGTCTGGATTTATTGCCTAAATTAATAACATCAGACCAGACACCCTGTCTACAAAGCTGCATTTTTGATCATACCTGTCACTTTGTGGCTTGTTGCTGTTGGTATTTTCTTTCAGGCTAAAATATCATGGATGAAATCTTACTTGACAGCCAAATGCTGAAGTTTGAATCCAATACTCTGCTTGGTCTGTTCACAATATTTTGTCGGATGACTAATTAAAGACTAAATTGTCAAGTTAGGCCACACTGTTTTTTGTCTTAATTTGTTTATTAAAGCAGAAGTAAGTGGAATGTTTGTGTTAATATAAGTCTTAAATAGTTATATCTTCCGACGGCAATCACTTACATGAGTGTTGGGTCTGAAACACGGGTCTGTCAGTCACTCTGCTCTGCTGTAAGCCGAGGAGAAAACTTTCCTTGTATCCTACAACCTTTATCCAATGAGGAGAGAGAACGGCATAAAGGGGCGGTCCTCTCTGTGTGTGCAGCCAAGGGATGCGTGCATATGGTGACGTAGGGACGAGGGCGGGGACTGCTAACTCCATCGGCTGACAAGAAGCCAAAACAACCGGATCGCTTACTTCTGCTTTAACTAAAGATAAAAGGAAGGGGTTATATGACTGAAAATAACAAGACATTTGATCTCACAACTTAGACTTGTATAAGACTAATGATATTGTGAGATTTTAAAGGTTATAGCTACAACTTTTTCATCAAAACGATTAATTTTTCAAAAATAATAGCCTACATCTACAGAATGTCTAGATGGGTGCAATTAAAAGTATTAATTTTACAGATTTAGCATTTAGCGGTTAGCATTGGCTTAGCTTTAGCTACTAGTCGCTCCCTATAGGCGTAACCAGTAGCCTACAATTGAAGGTTGGAGGGAGAGCAGGCGAGTGTGAGTGCGACACTTACTGTACTGGCTGGGAGGAATTAAACTTGGAGCTAACACCTTTAAAATGTCCAAAAAGTCATATGATAAATGCCAATAGGTTTTGTCAAGTTGAGGTTACTACTCTGGATAATCTATGTGGTTAATATAGTTGGAAAATTGTGAGAAATTAAGGAAAAACATTACATTGTACACAATTTTTTGCTTATTACAGACTGACTACATTCACCTGCAGATTCTTCCAGCTACTTGTTTATGGACGTTTGGTCCCACAATCCAAAAAGTGAGATGCCATTTGAAGGTAAGTAGCTAAAGACTGAGAACTGCTGCATAATGCTCTTAACCATGACTGAATCAGCTATAGCCAGGAATACCTGTAATGAGAGTCTGGCAGAAACAGGGGGAAGTCATGGGTTTAGTAGCTTGTCCAGTTGGCCTGTTTTGTTTTCACTGCTGTTTACACAAGTTGGCACGGTAATGCAGTGGTAAGCTGACAGCAAGAAGCTCTGGCTCTGGGTCCACTGGTTTTCTCCCATAGCTCCACTGAGTAGGAGGATGACCAAGAGTTGTCTGGTTAGTGCACACCACTAACACATCATGTCACAGCGGTGACATAGGGACGATTTGACCGCACATTAAGCTCAGATGATTTCACTTAAAACCGACGGTTCAGCCACACTAAAGAATGACTGAGTGTGGTCAAAACTAAATGGGAAGTGTGGTCATAACGGTTACACAAACCATTAACAAGAGGCTTACAGCTGTGCAGTCTGGATATGTTCACAAGGACTCAGGACAGCACATACCTCAGTGGTTTACATACAGACAAGTTGACCCCACAGTAGGTCAGTGGGTCTGCAATGATGCTGCCCTAAATTGCATACTGCTGTAATGTGAAACACTGGAATAGGAGATTACCAATAAAAATAAATGAATAAATAACAAACTGGCATGCAAATAGCACAGTTTCTGTCTCTGTAGTGGCACAGCCATGGTGATTCACTTAGTTTAAAGCCATTATGGATGAAATGGTAAAGTAAGGCACCCCTTAGTTGTTCTACAAAAAAGATACGTCTCAAAAAGATAACTCTACTACCGATGTAGCTGATGGAAATACAACACCATCTGGTGATGAGTTTACGTACTCTCTAAAGACATATTGTTTTTCTTTTTTATGCTAGACTGTCCATGTTGTTTGTACCAAGTCACAGTAAAAATGAGCATTTTAGCAAAGGGTTTACTGATAGGAAATCCTTATCTAAAACGTATCAGTTGCTATAGTTTTGGTTGCTTCACCCCCAATTGTTATCTAGTTTTGTAGCTCTCCTTGGTTGAACACTTAAAAATAAGCATTAATTTGTGTGGTAACACACGCACAGTTTGTAATTTTACTGAAGCAAAAATTCAGAACAAGGTTAAGGCCAATTTTCCCATGTGTCTTTGTTTTAATGTAAAAATGATTCTGTTTTTTCTCTCTCAGGATGTCTCTTTCCCCATTTCATTCCTGTCTCTCCCATTAAAATGAGTCTGGAATTGGCCAGGAACAATAGTGAGTGGATTTCGCCTGTGGTCCACAGTTCTGGTGGTATAATCCCCTCATTTTCCATTCCTCACACACCCCTCAGGCTTGATGGAGATTGTTTTTGAGGTGGCTTTGGTCCCTTTAATGACATGCAATATTCCCATTTTTGCATTAAACAAAATCAATTCTAACATCAGAGCAGAGGCCACCACTTCATATAACCCTGTTGTAAGTTTAGTGTGAATTTCCCTGCTTTCTTTTTTTGTCATCAAAGTATTTAATTACTCTGCTCACTTGCTTGTTTCGTCGTCTACCTCAGTGGGACAGCACACTGAATCAAAGAAAATCTCATCAGGGGATGTACTTCACTAACAGGAAGTGGAAAGAGCAACAGGCGCATGTGTTTATGCATGTGTGTGTGGGCTGATCTGTGAGCTGATAAGGAGTCATGCACACATATTGGACTTGTTGAGGGAAAGAGAGAGAGAGAGAGAAATAGAGTGATTGCAGAGGTTAAGGTTTCCCGGCGCTGTGCTGGTTTTCCATCATATAGCCATTTTAGATTCACAAAGACCATTGTAGCAAAAACAATAACAACTCAATGCAGGTTTTTGTTTGGGATGAAGTGTATCCTGTAATGTTCAGCCTTGCAACCAAACATTTCACAGTAAATAATGGTTTGAGAGTAAGAGCATTCATTACCCAGTCAGGCAGAACGCACCCTTCTCTGAGGTGCAGCATGTGTAACCTCCTGCACACTCGAGCAGGATTTAGGAATGAAAGGTAAGTTAATGAGTTCTGCTGGAGACAAAATTACAGTTGAAAAAAGGTGTAGGAAACAAATAGAGATGGGCTTCTTAATGGTGTTTGTCTCTGTATTGTGAGGAAGTTTCTGTATGGAATTAACAGTCTTTTACCAGCCCCTCTCTCTGTGGTGCTGTGTGCACTTAAAACACACTAAAGTATAGTTGCCGCTTTTGCATCAATTACTGGTAGTGTGTGCATGCACGATATTCTTTAAAAGTGTATTCCTGACCTCTGTGTACTCTTTACTTGAAATAATTTCCTTTATTTTGTTTTTTAAATGTGTCAAAGGTTTGTCACACCATTTTTTAGTAAGAGTGACAAGGGAGGGGAAAATGCTGCTGAAAAAGAATATAATATCTCAACAAAGGATTGATGTTGTCAGCTCAGCCTTTTCTCACCAAATGGTGTATGAATAACACACCAATTTCTTTAGTCATTTCATGTCTTGTGCTCTTTTTGCTTTTTGCATGTCATTTCACGGCAAGCCATTTCTTCTACTGACTAACCCCAAACCCAACCAAAACACTCACCTTATGACAATAAATGACATGCAGGATGGAGTGGCTTTAAATGAAATGCAAAAAACTTAAAATGTGTAGACATGACGCACAAAACGTCCATGGAAAGTGGTGCGCTATTTATACATCATCTCATGTATCACCTAGGTCATCAGCTTCTTTGAAAAGGGCACGATGTGAACATCCTCATCCTTTTCAAAATAAAGTCGAGGCACAATTACAGCCCCAGTTTTTCAGCAGAAGAAGAATAGCTCACACCTTGTAGTTATACTTACATTTTTGAAGTCGTGCACCTCAAGTACCTCCTCACTCCCGTTTCCCATTCTGAAGATCTCAATGCGCTGACCTGGGTCAATCTCCAACATCCCTTCTGTCTCTTCGCCATCCAACACAGCTTTGTATGGGTGGTCATACACCTGCAATGACACAAACAACCATTTGGTAGCATTACTAATGCGGCATGTCACACGCCTTCATCTATTGTTGGCCATGTTGTTATTCTGCTCCATAGAAATGTAATTATCTGTAGAAACAAAACACTCAGACCAATTTATAAATTTCTCAAACTTCAACATCTAAGAGCTCTGAGCTGAACAAAAGATTACCCCTGTGAATCGCTGCCCACATTTCAGATTGTTTCAGCTATTCAAACAAGTCGGTCGTTGTTCTCATTGACAGCTGTTCCCCTGGTTGGAAAAACAATTGTTTGTGTGCTGGATTAAGACTCCAGACATCATCTTCCTGTGACAGAGTTTAAAAAAAAAAAAAAGAAAGCTACATCCGTGAAACAGTGACAGAAAAATGTCACAAAAATTACAAGTGTAAATGATAATGACACAGCTGTACAGGTTGGTGGAAATAAACTAATGAAATAACAATCCCTACATCAGCAACCGCCATTTTTTTAGTCATGGTAAGTCAAGTTAATCGTTTCTGGCAAACTTTGCCACAGCTTTACTGAAAATGATGATGATTGGACTGATGTGCCACTTGCCTCTGAAAACACAAAATAAACAGCAAACAGCTGACACAATGTCAGAATGAAAAATGCAGCGTAACAGAATGGAAATTCAATCTGAATAGGCTTGCATGAGATAGGAAACAAAAATTGTGCTCAGGAGTTTAATATGTCTGCTTTGTACTTCTTATGAAAATTTATAAAATGTTAAACCTGCATTCATTAAGGTTTTTTGGCTACTTGCAGGCAGTACAAGTTGTTTTTGTATGGAGAACATGGTAGCAGTCAGTTGTTTATTAATACACCCTGAGCAGACAAGAGATACACCAGCACTGGGAATCATGCTTCTGGCCACCAAATGAATTTAAGTCCAATATTCACTGTCCCTCTGGAGCTGCCTGAGGGAAATATCTGGTTCTTTCAATGCTCTACTATGTTCATCTGCAAGTTGCTAACTTTGTCTGCCATTTAATGCCGAGCAGGTGGTGTACAGTAGATTTTCTTTTCCACTGAATACACTGTAGCCTCCCGCTGCACCTGGTGAGAGCAAATTCAAGAGAAATTGTAGATTGTAAAATCTAAACCGAGATCCCCTGCTAGAGCTGAGGGAGACTGCAGAGCTGGATGATAATTCTCTCCAGGTGCATCACTAAGAGCAACCTTTTTCAAATCAGACCCATTGTTTAAATTATTGGCTGTAAAAGTTGGGTATTTTCTTTGAAGGATCCTAATCAGACCTGTGTGAGAACACTCTGATTAATATTTTTGTTTTCTACACACAAAGTGAAAAGAATTGTTTGCATAATCGTTAAGATCGTTTCCATTTATCTGTATAAAAACAGCTGGATAAAAGATACAGATATGTCATATTTTCGTCACTATTTCCTCGTCGTTTTGCACCGTTTGAAATTTGACTTGTGCTCTTTAGTTGATCCATCACGTTGCCCCCCTCCCCTTCTGTTATGGTTTAATGGTGCATGAGAGGAGTGCCACACCACAAACTGTTTTTCTTGATGAGCTTAATTTCTAATATTCGACCACCACATTTCAAAGTGCATCTGTTGACATTAGCATTGTGGATTTTGATGCAAAGCCTAAAGGAAAACAGAAATGCGTTTTTTGCAATCGTTAATCACAATTTTTGTATGGCAATTGCTTGTCAACTAAGATTTCATGATTGTGACAGCTCTACTCATTGAAAAATCTGGATCAGGCTTTATGTCCCGCCCACCACTTCCCTAGTCAAATCCAGACTCGGATGAGGAGGACTTAAACAAAATCAGTGACGACCAGACATGTTTGTGCATAGTTAGTTTATTTTATTAGTTCATGCAGTTTCTTAGCTCAAAACTGGAAACAACTGCCACAGTGCTAGATTAGTGATTTTGTTCTGTAGATATGTATGTAAATGAATCTCTGGCTGTCTGGATCCTAAGTATGAGGCTGTCTTTGGTCTTAAGCAGCTCTGGGGTGGACACATGCAGCCATGACATTGAATATTTATTTTGCTTGCCTATTATTATATAAATAACATAATTTGAACATGTTAATTTTTATGGGAAGGGGTCTTTAATTCCTTATAGCATAGCTGCTAATACCAGTTAATTCCAAGATGACTTAGCTTTTTAAAATGCTGGGCTCATAAACAAACATCACTAGTGACGACCACTTATGATAATGTGTTGAGAAGCGATAAGTTTAAATACGAAAATGTATTGATAGAATTTTGCCAGAAGAGGTAAATAAAATAAAGACCTTTTGAGTCTCCAGTATGGGTAAAGCCTTTTCTTCACTATTGCCTTAAAGCGGTGTTGTTTATCACAACTGCTTGCTCATGTACTGTTCTTGGACACGCATGGATAGCTCTTAAAATTCCCTGTCTGAAAAACGATTCATGCCCACCAGCTGAAAATATGCTATTAATATTTATGTGAGGGTTGTGTTATGATGAGAAATATATTGCTGAGTTCATCTTCATCTGTCTCAGTGCCAAATCAGAGCCTCGCCAATGAGACGCATGATTAATGAATACACTCAGATGGGAGTCCATCAGGATTTATATCCCTCATCAGAAACATCTGAATGTCCTCTAATGCTCTAACACAAAATTAGCGTTTGCTTTAAACTCTTTTACAACATGTTAAGCATTTACCATGTGTTGTGTCTGCTATCTTTATATACAGGATCTGGAACATTAAAATACACTGCATCACATGTAGCAATGACTTTTCTTTCTGTGGTGGGAGAACAGAGTGATAATGATCAAATGGGATATAATTCTTAATAGAAGATCACTGTTAGAATGGCACTAGCCTATAAATCTCCATTAACATGGGTCACAGTGGCCATGGCTCCAAAGAGAAGTAGAACTTAAAATTGTCAGGAGAAGCCAAATTAAGATGGGCTTGAAATTTAAGTGTCAATTGAGCAGTTATGGATAAAATTGGGGCTATTAAACAGTCTGAAAGTCTGTGTGGTGAATTAAAGTTCTATTTGGGCATATCTTTTATATTAACATAAAGGTGGAATGGGGGAATAGATTCTGGAGGCTTATTGATTTATACTAAAATAGTGAATTACATTTTCAGCAGGCTATCACTTTTGATGAAAATCCAGCAGTGAGAATCTCCCCACCACACCAGGTTGAAATAGATAATAATGTATTACAACAGTTTGACTTCAACTGGTTCAATATCCAAAGCTGCTGCTGTGCAACATAATTGGCATTCTGAAAATAGAAATGAATAGCCTCTGTATGGCCCCTTTTGATACTTATAGATGCGTCAGTACATTGGGGAAACTTGCAGTGTGGTTTATGCTGCAGGAGGGGGAGGGTTTTGGAACACAACACAGTATTTTGGCCCATTGTAGCGGCAGCAATCGCTGTAATTTCTTTTTGTGCTGATTCTCATTATGTTTCGTCCTGCATTTGTTTAAAGGTATAGATGAGGTGAGATTTAAGCACTTGTTTTGTAATGTACTCATCTTTGTTCTTTTTCTTAATATTGATTAAGGGGAACTTTCCCCTGGCTACAAAAAAAGTTAAAGCTGTGAAAGTTAATGGGCTTCCCCTATGACACCGAACCAGCAGATAAAAGGCCAGCGCATAAGAGAGGCTCCAATTTATGTTACACACACTTTCAAGGGCTCTGAAAGGCTACTGTGTGACCACCTCGGTTATAAGGACTTTTAATACGTTTGAAACTTTAAACAATTATACCACTGTGACATCACAGCTGCAGTAGACACTTTTTATTTATTAAGTAATAGTTTCAAAATAATCTTAAGTAACTATAATTATGATGACCGTGTGTCATAGACTGGAGCGAGGTGTTGATTTAAGAAATTATTTTATGTATTATGCTGCATTTATTGTAGGTGTTGCTCTTTCCACAGAGTTCCAGTTGCCAGTGACCCTGGAGAGAGGTTTTGTCCTTGTGGCTGTGATCTAAAGACTGAAATCAGATATTTTCTGAATTGTGGCGCAACAGAGGCATAATAAGGTCAGTCTTCCTTCTACATTCCTGCTCGCTTACATATTTTGGGCAACTTAATTGCAATGGTTGGTGGCCATCAACTCTTAAATGTAAGTGCAAAGCAAATGACAAATTTACCTTTAGGCTACCATCCATGCAATTCTATGGAGTTTTTATGGTATCGTAATCTTCGACAAAAGAAAATGCAGTCTACTTGGCAGTTATCCTTGACTCCTTTGGTGATTGAAGGCTTGAGCTTTCAAGAAAGAGTTAGGATCGACAGGCTTTTCATACATGAATCCCCTTATGTTTTCTTTTTTCTTCTCCTGTGGGTCATTGTGATTCTTTGTATGCTGGTTGAAGACCAGTGTTGCATGCTTATGTCTATTTTGTCTCTTGATGGGGAATGAAGTGAGCTTGAGCTTGCTGATCACCCTCATTTCCCCTTTGCCCGTCTGTAGTTGAACGTCACACCACACTTTGTTTACCAGCTCCTCTGGACTGTTGAGATCCAACGCCTTTGTTGTGGCTTTGAAGTCATCTTCTGATGGTGATACACAATGACTGTTGTGTGGAGTCTTTTCTTTCTAAGGGATTTCACAATGCCTATAAGAGTACATTGTTCATTGCACCATTAGGCATTGTAGTGTATTTCTGACCATCTCATGAATGCAAGTCCAATATTTATCCTCCTTTTTCAATTTGTCATTGGTGGAAACTCTTGAGGGAAATGTGTGGTTGGTTCTTAATAGCTTAAAGCAGCTAGTGCTTAACCTTGCTTGTTTGCTATTTGGTGATGAACAAGTCGAGTACTGTGGGTTCAGCAGAGCTCTTTGCTTTTTTTTTTTTTTGCTTTGTTCATAAAACCAAAAATAATGAGCTTAAATATGCTAAAAAACTCCACAGAGGGGAACTACAGACTCAGGTGAGCTCCTAATATTTACACACATTTATAAAACATACATTTTTCCATGGCCAATGTAAAAAATAGTGATTACTTTGCTTATTTGAGTAAAAACATGTACTTAGAATTTACTGTAACATTACATTGTTTTTCTGGAACAGTTTCATTTAAAAACGTTATCCCTATAACGTCCTCTCTTTGCCTCTTCTCCAATAACCACTATTTCAGAAGAAGCTGTCTTTGTTTGGGCACCTGGCCATTCTTTGAAAACCTGCACAGCTCTGAAATCACATTTCATGATTTTTGGGATTTGACATTTTTCGAAATTCACAAGAGTTTCTTGTCAACATGTGAAGTTTCCTACTGCGGCTGTAAGCAGTGGTCTGTAATCTGAAGTTCAGCACTGACTCCCTGTTGTCTCACTATCTTAACAACTTGTAACAGCGTTGAGGTGCCAAAACAACCCCCAGGAATAAAAGCAGTTTGTTTTTAAGAAAGCAAAACATTAACAAAAATATAATGACATCTTCTGGATGTTAGCTTATTGTTATTTTTAACAGTTTATTTGAACACTTAAAGGTTATGTAACCTAGCGCCGTGAAATGCACATTGATTGCCAAAGAAACACTACTGCGAACCAGACCTTGTTATTTATTTGAAAAACTGCCTTCCACTATGTCCAATATATCCCTCTGGAACAGTTGGTCTTTTCTCACATCATAAGAAGCCTCAGACTGTTGTACAGTGTTAGATAAAGAATTCAGATCTCCACAGCTAGAAAAACATTCAAGCTCAGGAGTGAGGCGATCTGTGCGGAAGCCTTCACAGACAATGCCTTGTTTATTTCCTCTGTTCAAGGTTTCTGTCTGAAGTGGTTCTTAACAACCTCCACCTAGATGGTTTCAAACACAGACTCCCGGTGTGAATGAGAAGCGGCAGGCACAGCTAAGGCTGCAGGTTGTTTGTGTGTAGGTTCTGGCGTGGCACCCGAGGACATTAAGCAAAGGTCACATAGATGTTGTTACAGGTGAGTGGGTCGCAGTTGGCTGTGTGTGTGTGTGTGTGTGTATTCTCGTGCGGAGAGAAAGAATGTGTGCAAATGTGCATCTATGGGGGAGGTGGCCGTGGGAATGAGAGAGATGAGTTGATGACAATATGTCCTCTTAGTTGTCCTTGAGGGTGAGAAGATGGAGGCTCCAGCCAGGCGGAACTGGATGCCTGTCACTCACGGCGGGGTGGTGATGGCAGTGGAGGTGGTGGTGGCGGTGGTGGTGGTGGTGGGGGGCAGGCGGGCAGGGTGGGAGGCGGTGGTGGGGATGGAAAGGTGGCGTGAGGGCTGCGCGGTGCAACGGGCCTCCCGGGAGCCATAGGGATCTGTGTGATCTGTGTGCCCACCTCGATAGATCGAGGTGGGCAGTGGCGTAGACAGTCACACCAGTACACGGTGTCCTTTGGGTGCTAGTCCTTTTAAAGTCCTCACAGACGTGTCAAAAACAAGCTGTGTGTTATGGCATGTTCATATGATAGAGCTTATGTCAGATATACAGTATCAGCGAGCATGCATTATGGGTAGAGAGCAACAGAACAGCTAATGATAATGTCACGATTACTTGTTTTCACAATTAATCGCGGTATTAAACGTCACGATTAATTAATCAATCGTAAAGATTCATAAATACCGTCACTTTCCAAAAAAGATTATGTTGGAACCATATCGGCAGATCAGCACCAAAGTAAAGGTCAATGCACAGCCACAGATACCGGTCCATTCACCTAACGTAATATTGAATTGGTGGGAATTTAAATTTTAGTGTGTCATTTGTAATAAAAAATAATGTTAAACATTTGGTATACAGTAGATGACAATTAATGACTTGAATATTTAATAATTGGTCCTATATTAATAGATATCTAAATATTTTAAGTATATTTTTGGGGGCTTTTTCGCCTTTAATGGACAGGACAGTTCAGAGAGAGAGAGAGATAATTAATGCATAATAATCGTGATAATCGTAACACCGTGATTATTTCTCTGCCAATAATCGTACAGAGAAAATCTATAATTGTGACATAATCACTAGTAATATCTATTCTGTGCTATTGTATAGCCCTACAGCAGTGATATGCAGATTGTATATCATTGAAGTATCACAGATATATCCATCACAGTCAATACTGAAATACCGATACTTCTGATTCCAAATGTTACTGTTCTAGGATTGATCCTTATGTTTAAAAAAAATAATACTTTAACTCGATTATCATCAGCAGGGACAGAGTAGAAAGTAATAAATCTATCACTGAGATATAGTCTAAATAATGCCTGAATGATAGGAATTTACTGCCTGTCATATTTATAAGAACGCAAACAAAATCGTTTGTGGAATTTCTTCGGAGAACGGACTTCTTAGAAGTTTGTGATGTGTGATGGAAGACTGTGAGGCGCCACGGCAACATTGTCAAACACCTGAGATGTAATCACAGGACACAGTATAATGAGCTTGTGCAGCAGTGGTCTTGAAGAAAAGGAGAAGAGAGTTGCTGCTGGGGGGCTGGACAGACTTCAATGACTGAGTCCTTTGGCAGAGACTGGCATTATTCAGGCACAGACGCTATTGGCCACATTGATCATTGTAATTCACATCTGTCCAGGCTTCAGTTAGTGTGTTAATGTTCAAACAATGGGACTTCTCCTCATTCTTAAAACCATGGAAAGCCCTATATATAAAAATATATGCTAGCCAAATAAATAAATAAATGTGGTCATGAGGTAACTGATGAAAATGAAAAGAGGCTGTAGGGCTACCACTTTCACAAATTCAACTCTATTTTTATTAATTATTAAAGAATAAGAAAGAGTACTCTGATTATTCTCTTACTTGAAATGGTTCTATCCTACCTACTATTTCCCTTCTGTGACTTATTGGAGCTTTTGCACAAAGTATCAGTGACATCAGCCTGAGTATTGCATGGCAAAGGAAGAATCACGAGCCCCTAAAGTCCTGTGGCTGAACGCACTTACGGCAGCAGTAATGTTCAAATCATCATACTGTATAGTTCTTTATGAAAGTAATTTGTGAGACAGGGTTGTCAAGGTTGAGCCTTCATTGAACTCCTCTAGTGAGCGCTTTAAAAACTTGAAGTCTATTGTTAGAGTTAAGAAAAGAAGGCATATATGGCTGTATTTGAACAACTGATGAAAACCACCATTTATCTGCTAAGAGAGACATGACGTTGCTTGTGTTTTTGTTTTGCATAAAAGATATTGTGATATTATAAGTTTGGGTGATGGATTGAGGATTTCTGACGTGTATGTTTACAATCATTTCCTGCTTAATAGTAGGTTGTAGGTTTAAGGACAGTCTGTCTTCTGAAGATGTTTTTTAAGTGTTACATTAGGAAAAATCACAGGTGTAGATTGTAAAATGAATGGTGGCTTCTTCAGTTTCAGGTGTTATTCATGCTGGCTTCCTGTCACATTGTTAAACTCATAATTGAGTTGTAGGAATATCACTCGTGTGGTGATAAAGACATTCACATATCCCACATAAATTGGTTCTTTTTACGACCAATTGGCCATAATTGATATGATAGAAACCACAGGGCTGTAATTTAAAATGTTGGTTGGACTGACCCATTTGTTTGCATCTAAATCACATTTCATCCCTCTGACTGGTTAACAGTGGGGGATTCCTGTTTGAGAGCTGCTTTAAATTGCCAGTCAATGGACCACATAACAACATTTGATTGGAAGATGCTGACATTTCTTTACAGTAAGAGTCTCAATATATGGAGATGTACTGACAATGAAACCGCAGATACTGTAGTCATGCTGTCAGGATGTTGAGTCACTCAGAAGTTCATGTCTCCAGCTCTTCTCTATTGTAATGTGCCAGCAGTAACATTGTTGTTTGTATATTGTAATGCGCAATTAGTGATGACTCCCCACATTTAAGGGGTTTGTTTTGCTGTCTTTTATACAGCTTTTATCTGTGACTCATGGCGCAGCATGTACGTCTTTTAAGTATATCTATTATAGCGTTATTACTTAGAGAGATTTTGCTGTGATTTCTTCCTCTAGCACAAGTGTCAAGTGTCTTGTAAATGAATTGCAGAACCAAAAAAAAAGAGAAAAATACCTCAGTAATGAGTTTTGTCTCCCAGGTATAAATGAAATCTTAGGAGTTCCTTTTTTAATTGAAGAGCTTAAACTCAGAACAGCTGGGCATGGAAAAGCAGAGCCAGTTGATCAACACAGCTACAGCTTTCCTGCCAGTAATGCAGGGGAAGCTCCCTCTCTCCCCCTCCCTTCCCCTCTCTGTCCCTTGTCTCTGCTGTTGGCTCCTTGTCCTCCAGCAGACTTATTTTGCAGAGCTCAAGTCTCTTCACATGGGCAGTCACATGAGAACTACTAATGTCTCCCAAGTACTCTGGTTGCGCTCTGGCTGGCAATGTTGTTTTTATTAGAGTTTCTCATTTTCTCAGGAGTAAAAATGGAACATCTCTGTTAGACACTTTGGAAATTGCCACTGCAGAGGTGTAACCTTTTACAAATAGAAGCAAACACAGTCTCTGCCAGAATAATTAATCTTTCCCCAGAATAATGACAATTAAAGACACACACACACACACACACACACACACACACACACACACGCACTTTTGTTTCCAAAGATTCTGCTGCCAGGTTTGTTTTCATTACCTGCAAATTTCCCGTGTAACTCAACACATGAAGCAGAGAGAAGAGCAGGAGCAGGTTCCTATGGAGATATTATTTGAAAATGATGATTCACAGTGGAATAATTATGGTAGGTATAGCTTTTCATACCACAGCGGTGCAGATGGGCCTCACACATGTCACGGACGGTATGGTATGCATATTTGTGGGTGCGCTTTTGCTCGCAAGGTGACTTTAGCAGATTTTATATAAAATCTGAGGAAGGTTAGGGAAAGGTAAAGAGAGGAATAGAGAGAGAGAGGGAGAGTGGGGGATCTGATTGTGTAGTGTCTTGAGACCACGGGGATTATGCTTGTGGACACTGGTTACCAAGCCTGTCAACTCCCAAGGCCTGGAGAATTCAGATAAATGAAGTAAGAATGGTCTCCGGCTGCCAAACACACGCAGTCTGCTGTTTGGTGATGCCTGCTGAATACAGGCAGCTCGTTCTGGACAGGCGCCAGCTGGGAAAATTCAATTTAGAAAATACTGGTCAGTCACTAATGCATCATCAACTTAGTCAGTACATGGTAAAATGAGCCCACTGGCAGTGCATGACATCAATCTCACTGAAGACAGCCTGACAGCACGCAGAATACAGCACTGTGCAACATGTTGCAACCAGTGGAAATACAGTATGTCGCTGTACATCAGACATATAATGATGACACTGCGTCTGTCTTGTTGTTTGTTTGTTTCAATGTCTATGACAATGAGGACATTTACATACATAGAATGATTTCAGTCGGCAAACTCTGCTACTAGATTTTCTCTAGTGTGTGTGTGTGTGTGTGTGGATACATAGCTGTCTTCCTGGAGTTTATTGCATTCAGTGTTGCTGTTTGTTATTCCTAAATATCCTGTTAAGCTCTGAATACAGCACAGTCATCAGTGGACCACTGCGTTGTGTTTACTGTTGCTGAAGAGGATTAAATCTTGTTCATGTGTTGTTTTTCAGTTTTTATGAATTTAGTTAGAAGAATTGCTTGTGTGCCAACAAACTATGATAATGTGAAGCTCAGCTGAAACCAACTCCTGGTCACAGAACAGTGACTTTCACTGGTTGTGAACCTCGGTCACAGCAAATAAAAACCCATGCTCAAAGTTGTCCACATTTTAAGAGTATTTATTTAATGTAATGCCCTACCGCTTTTATATTTAGTCACTAAAATAAGTATATCACAAGATCAAGAACCACTGAGTTTTCTTGGAAGGGAACTCAGGAGGAATTTCATCCTCCAAATATAAAGCCAAAGCATATAGCCCCGACTTTTGTCTGGAAGCCGTGTGCGTGTGCCCAGTCAGTGTGTAATGACAGGACGCAAACTCAGGCTCTAAATATAACCAGTTGTAAGGAACTTGAACATTTGTGCACTGTAATTAGCTGTGGTTTCGTTACATGTGGAGGTAAATAGCTGGATGCAAGTAATTAAGTATCAGTGCCCACGTTTGCCCTCTTTTATCCTCAGGAAGTTCTATCAATAGACTCAAGAAACACCAGTGGATGTTCTTACAAACATCTACTGACGATGGAGTGCTTACTACTCACTGACTGACTGAAAAAATAATGTAAACTTACTTTTGATAGCTGAATTTAATGGTGTTGTACACTTGAGTGTGAACTCCTACCTTTTGTGGTCTCTTTCTTTTTGTTGGAAGCCATTCAAAAATCACAATCTGAGTACGTGGTGTATGTAGCATTAAATGAAAAGCTAAAACTAGGTTGGCGTGGGGTTAAAGTGCTTTTGGGAATTCACCCAAGCAATTACTTAAAGCATCAATTTGATGTTAAAATGTTTTGCAGCTGCCAATGCCAGAGGCCAGTTTAAGAAAATGCTAAGGTCATTAGCCTTTCAAAGACTAAGCTAGAACATGTCAAGCTGCAAAAGCTTAATGCTTCCATCTTCCTAAACCACATTAACACTGTTAAAACAAACAGCTAACGGCAATGTACCTTCGTTCTGAGCCAATTTTTATTGTTTGATGGTGTATTTTTCTTTTTCAATAAAAAAAATAACTCGTGAAGACATTGATGGTCTGTCGTCGTCTCTCTCAGATAGTTCCAGCAAAGCTCGAGTGGAGTTTAATCACTGAGACACGTAACCACCTAAAACATTGGTCATAAAGGTCAGATTTAGGAGTCAGTCTAACAAGAGCAGAGAGCAAAATCTTCTTTCTAGCCTCACCATTTAGCGCCGGTGTTCAATAATCGCACAAATCCCCTGTGGTTGAAGAAAAGGTCTAAAAATCCCCCACTGACAGAAATATCAAAAGACCAGAATGTAATGTCGCCACAGGTTAAAGGAAAGTGCATTTACCAAAAAGTGAATTATGACATTTCACCACAGAAAACACCCCTGAAGTGCAAAAACACCACCAAACTGATGGTACTTAACAATGTAAGAGAAGGGTAGATATCTTTTTTTTTCCTTTCATGTGCAGCAGACTGGAAAACCATATTACTGAAAGTCTATCCTTGACAAAGAATTGTTTATTTGAGTGAACTCGATGTGAAAATACTCGAGCTGACATAGGTTTGACTCTTCTGCCCTGAGTCTCATATCCGACAGGTGTCATTTTTCTCTAAAGATTTCAAAGGTATAGTGCAGAACCTGGGGCATTATTTGCTTTCTCGCTTTCTTCTTTGCATTTAATACGGAGCAAAAGGTGAAGGACATTTAGCTCAGATAAGCTTAAAGACTGCAAAAAGTGCAAAAGGGTGAAAAAAAACTAGTTTGGGTCTCTCCAGAGTTTAAAATATATCTACTAGCACCAAACCCCCCAAATTAACTGGCTGTATGTCCTTTGTTGAAACCCTAGAAACAAACATCTAAGAATGATGATTTGTGTTTTTTAGCAACTCTGTTTTCTACAAATTCCTCATCCTCATTACGTTATAGAGAAAACACTAGCTGGTCACATAAAATGCATATTTGCTGCAACTGTTTAGTGATACTGTATTTATACAGGTTTACTTGCATGGAGTTGCAGTATTTGTTGGCTAATAATAGCCCAGAGCAGCAACTTCCCAGAGTCCTGACATGCTGGATAAACTGTTCATCAAAAACATCACTGGATGTAAGGGTCTGGTGTTGTCTGAAATCAAATGTGTTGTTCCAAACAGCCATCTTCAAAGGTGGAGTGACGAGCCAGTCGCCATAGAGACAGAGGAGACGTGATATTGCTTGAGAATAGGAATTTATACTAGGAACTGCACACATTTTCATACAGTCTCTCCTGGAAGATAACATTTCTCTCGGTAGTTCACATGAAAAGCGACTGAAAATAATTGTGTAAAGAATGCATAAAAAGACCTGGGGTTGGGAGCTGTGGACAGCAGCTGGCCAATCAGCTGCAGCGAATTTTGGCTTGTTGGTTTTGTTACATAAGTTACAGAGACGATCAGACACTTTGGAGGGAGTCAGTGTCCCCCCCCCCCTCCTTTGAGTATTAATGCTAAGATAAGCTTATTTCCTCCGAGCTCTAGTGTTGTAGTTAATGGAGAGACATACGAGTGTTATGAGTCGTCTCATTTAATTGTCAAAAATAAAGCGACTAAGCATATTTGCCAAAATGTCAAACTATTCCTTAAAGAGAAATACCATACACCCATGGAAAATACTTCCCTGACTGAACTGCTGAGTCAGATGTTTTTTGATGAGCTCTTCACAGGCTAAAAAAGTGAAGGGAAGAGGGAACAATACTTTAAAAAACAAAACAAAACAAACACAACAGAAGCCACAGTAACCAAAGGAAAGGGTTCTTCCTTGAGCACCTTTTTTGCGAGGAAAGATGCAGCACAGAGATAGCCGAGGCCTCGTGGAATATATGGAACATATTTTTGCAGTAACTGAAGTGGAATCTTGGCAGAAGTCTCGGGGAGTCGGGGTATCATACTTCTGCCGTTTTATTTTCATTGCTTAACTCAATTCATCGCCGAGCCTGTGAATCCTGAACGTAGCCCACCTCTCCCTATACTGTCAACCGACTCGTACCTGAAAGGGGTGTAATGACCCACTTTCTCTCCTTGTCCCCCGGCGACTCTGCTGCTTACCACGTTTGACCACCTTGCTGTGGTCAACTACCGTCTGCAGCTGCTGTTAATTTACAGGAGCACTGCGCACCCCCTTTTCCAGCTCTGAAGCATATATGACTAATCACACCAGTCATTTTAAACAACTTGAGCTCTTTCTGGCAATAAATCACCTTGATATGTGCTACTGTGCCCATAATAGAGCCGCGTACAAGAGGGAGGAGAGCAGGGGGAACTTTGGGAGCTATTCACTAGTTTTGGTCAACACGCTATTGTGGAACAAACCGAGGCGACTGGGACATATTGTTGTTCGATGTGTTGTTTGTTTCTTTCATCTCAATAAAAAATCTAAGAGGAAACAGAACTGTATTATTGTGTACAACAGCTCGGGGAATACAAGGTTTCCCTGGACTTCTTACTGAAAACGTATATACTCTCCTTCCCTTTTACTCTTTCTTGTAGTTTAAACTTTTAGAAAACCTATAACAATGTGCTCTATAAATATGCTTGAGGTTTTTCCAAGACACAAAGTTCTGTGTTCAAGCAAATGTGACACTGACCACAGACTGGAAATTAAATCTTGCAAACTTAAATTTAACCAGTGTTTGATCTGCTTTCAACATTTTTTTTTAATAATTCAGCCAAGGCCTAGATAAACTAGAAAGAGGAATTGCTGGCTTTTTTCTTCACCTCAATAACATGGAGAAAACAGGGCTTCCAAAACGTCCACGAGTGTACGTTTTATCTCCACCTGCCAACTGTAAGAGAGAACAGAGGGTTTTCACAGGGCTTTTAAAGACGGTGTTAACCACCTTTTCAGGACACGACAAGTGATGTAACAACTCCCACATCCTACCAGCCAACAGGAGACCAAAATGGTTTCCACGGTGGCAGCAAACAGTAAAAAGTAGTAAAAAAAAAGAAAGAAAGAAATGAAGTTAAACAGTACAAAGGGCCCAGCTATGACTGTGTTGTGCCATTTCTTTTTTCTGTCTGTCATTGTTCCATGTTGCATCTTCCCTTTTTTCCCTTTCGCTGCCAAGTAACCACGGTGCCGAGCTGAGGAACAATCTGCTCCTTGTCAGGAGTGCTGAATGAATCCTGTTGCTTATTGTTGAGGTGAACACGTTATTTGAATACGACCGGTCTCCTGTAATAAAAGGGCTGTTGTGGTTTATGAAATATTCATCAAAGGTATCCCCTGGAGACTCCAGCGCATTCAGATGCATATCTCTGAATCTGAAACAGACTTCTCCAGACAAAAGATTGCAAGCAGCGACTGCGAGCGTCTGAACCATGAGGCAGACAGTCACAAAGGGAGTGACCTCTGTAGTGGATATGTCTCCTTGTCGCTCTGCTGGTTTTCAGCCATTTCACCTCCTAATAAATCACGAGGAGCACACTCTGTGATCCAGCAGCTAAGTGGCATTTAAGAAACAGCTTGTGAGAGCTGTAAGGCTGCAATTTGGATCATTTAGATGCAAAGCAATAATTTGGCCAAATGAATGACATTAACAACAACCGGAAAGTTTCTAAGCCACTAAAGAAAAAAGAGTAGTCCAAGTAACATTTTATTAAAAAGCCAGTGAAGACTGAACTTCTGCAGTTCAGGAGGGCAGAAATGCTTTCCATTTGCTCAGGTTTGCTCAATATTGGGGATGTGACACATTTAAATTCACTGGCAGTTTACCAACTGATGACAATAGATAGTTACCTTGCTATTTATCAGTTCTGTGTGTAGAGCATTTATCCGTGTGCCAACTTATGCGCAGGAAATTGTGCATGGAAAGCAATAAAAGCCATTGTACACTCAGCTTACTGCAAGAATGCCAAGATACAGTTTCTGCCACAAATAACCAATAACAGCGGTTCCAGCAGACATCCACAGTTCAGTCAGGATGATCAAAGTTGGAATCAGAATAACAAGAGTGCGACCACCCCTCTCCTTTTATGATCACAATACAGCTGATATTCCCAGAAAAGCACCAAACTCAACCCGACCACCCTCCTGCACGACTTCATCAGTGCCTTATAACGTACAGAACAAGCCAGCTATGTCTGTAACAAGGTAGACCGTTAGAACAATTCCTAACAGAGCTGCTGGGAGATATACAGGCTCATAATTGTTCCAACATTGTTTACACCATGCTCCTGCCTTGAAGACACAATAAAAGAGGGAGTGATAGTCCTATGCAGAGACACTGGCCTATCACAGTGGGACTATGGGTACTGATGAGAAGCTCTTGGTCTGTTGCCATGGCCCCTGTGTGGGTTGCATGTCAGCGGCAGTCTGCCCTTCTTTTTAATAACACTGAAAAATACTTTGAAGACCCACTGTGGGAACACAACACATTATGCTCCCAGTGGTGTGGGCCTGTGATTTTACAGCTTAACATTGTCTCGTGTTATTAAAGCCAAAATCAGGAGCATCATAATTTGACTCAGTTTTTCGGCACAATTCGTTATTATCAAACCTACATGGTCCATGATGGTCAGCCTCTGATGAAAGAAATGCAAATTTAGCATTCTGAAAGAGCAAATTAGTATTTCAGTAATTCTGCCACTGGTTTGGACCAGTGTGTTTAAAGAAGGAAAAGCGTGATTTTTATTTTTTGCTCTCTTTCCAAATGAGGTGAATGAACAGGTTTTCTCTGTGTTATGCAGTGGGAAGTCGTCTTTGGTTCAAGTATGAACATCAACTGTGGCTCCATGACTGTCTGCCACTGTCTCTCATTAACAACCTCTATGTTCAGTTTAGGTCAAATGTTGAAAAATGAAGACACTGACACTTGGAGCTTAATTGAATAGTTTTTATGCACTGATTAGCACACACGGCTTTTTAATTGCAGAGAGATTTATTTGTTTGTAGATGCAAACTGCCACTATATAATGGGCTGGAATTATTTTCTTGACAATATGCGACAGTGTGACTACAGTATATTACAGATACTTTGTCGATCTGAAGTCACAACTCCCATCACAGGAGAAAAAAATATATTTCTAAATTCCAAACTGTAACATAACATGACGTCTTAATAATATGATTGGAAAACTTAGATTAAATTGCACCCCAAAGCAATTAAGTCCAAATAAAGCAAAGTGTGGAATAACTGTAAAGATTAGTGTATTTTACCATGAATTTCAGTTTCTGTTTTCTGCACAGTAACTGACAAATGGTTTTAAATGGCAGAAAAATAAGCCTTTTACAAGCCTGAGGTTTGCACCACTGCTGTACTTCCTATAAACAGGGAGTAGATATTTGTCAGTCACTGGGCTTGGGAATTACAGAAGATCATATGGTTAATTTAGCCGCAGGTGAGATTGGATGAAAGCAGGTGAATACAGGATCACTAGCGTAAGAACATCAGTGACCTTTGGATCCATCTCGCATGCAGGTTTAAATGAAAGACAGGACATTCTCGACGTAATTAACAAATGCAGATATGAAAGAAAAATGCCTGAAATCATGATTAAAACCTGTGTTATTATTAAAGCTAGTGATGATGATGTGTTAGGATGGTAATTCCCCCAAACTAAACTGAGAGTGTAAAAATCTGTCTCTCAGCAGGAATGAATTTTGATATTAATATGTAGTGTATGACAGCATTGTTGTTAATTAAACCCTACAACATTTCAACCAGGCTATTATTTGTTCCTGCCAGACAGCTAATGAGCCTCACATTATCCCAGCGAGAGACAAAAGCCCAGAGGACACACTGTACTTTAAGGAGTCTGAAACCATTTCATCTGTCCATATTGTAGCTGCTCATGCAGGTCAGTGGGTCAGTCCGGCTGCCACCATGAATACAAGGAAAAAGATCTTGACATGCTTTATCACCATGGGCTGACAAAGTGAAGTACATTTTCTGGCCAAATGAGACACAGTAGACACAAAGCAGCTGTCATCCATCATACTTGTGGTGATGAGTGCTAGATAACTACACATTCAGCATGAGAGAAGGAAAATCACAAATACTTCAGAGCATTGGATGCTTCAAAATCTCACATTTTACATTTTAAGTGGCTCTTATGGCAACTGGACCATCTCGAATCGTGATAATGCACTGTAGTATATCGTGATAATGCACTGTAGTATATCAAGAAAGACGACAAAGACAAACAAGTCAAATCTACAACATAGGGACGCATTGTTTAATGGGGTTGACCAATATCGCTAATTAGAATTAAATAAATAAATAGAATTAATAATATGCAATATGTAAGACTGTAGCCTAAACTGTTGCTGCAGTCAAATTCAAAATACTGCAGTGCAATGTTGAGAGTTATAGCGAAGTATTTCTTTCTATTTCTTCGATACAGCTCCTTTAACCCTATAATGCCACAGTAGTACTGTTAACTTTCTGCTTTGCCCACTTTAGAGGTAGAAAATATTTCACAGTCACTGACATGTAAATCCTCTGAATTTTTTTCAACAGTAACTCTATGAAAACTCAAAAGGGGTAAAGATGAATTCATTGTAATAACATTTTCTAGATCATGAACCACTTCTTTTTATGTATGTTTCTTCTAACTTTCTGTTATGCAAATGAAATATGCAAATTAAAAGTTTGCCCAAACTGTCAGTTTTTAGACACAAAAGACGCCAGACTGAAACTGTGCTGAGAGTGAACTTTATAGAGCAAAATAGGATTCTTTATTCTTTGGATTTGACTGACATGTGTTTGCTTAATGAAGCTCACCGGTGTTTCTTTTCCTCACTGTCACAGTGTAGTGCTATTTATTTAGGTAGTGCAGTGTACCTGTAGTTCTCAGTTTTCTAAGGTTATACTGTCACTGTTCCTACATTGGCAAGTTAACACAGGGTACCTGAATCACTTGTAACTGACCACGTGGTCTCATTTATTTACAAAAAGGGCAGGTTACAGTAATACGGCTGGGTATTGTGAACCAAAAACCAAACCAAAATTTGGAATAGTTTCGAACTACCAAAGAACAAGTTATCAGTGAATAGATTTGATTTTGGCTCTGTTTATCGATTCCTACTTATCTAGAAACGTCATGCTTCAAATCAACACTGTGTCGATTCATGAAGATAAGCTGGCGTGCACAGTATCAGATGATGGGAAGACCATAGTCTGGTTCACCCCAGCAGCAACAACTGTCATTCAATACAGTTAACTTTATAGGGGAAAGCAAGCGACCATTCACAGTTAATGTGAAAGATGGAATTAGTTAAATGGCCAAAAGTGTGGCTTCTTTTCATTGTGGAAAACAATGATAGATGCAAAGTATGTGGGAGGCCAGTGAGCTGCAAGTCAGTTTGCAAATCAAAACATTAGGCAGCGCATTGTTGATGTGAAAGATTGTGCTGTGTTTGATTCGTTGCTGCTGCTGCTGCCCTCAGGTAATTTAAAACACAGCTACCCTGCATCGGTCCGTGATCAATTCACTAACCTAGTGGTTCAAGGATTGCAGTATGACATTCACTCTCATCTTTTTCTTGCTGGAGTGGATTCACTTGTGATTATGGTTAAATTCTGTGATTCTTGGCCTGCAATGGTTTTATTTTCCTCAAATATTTTTCCATATAAATAATTCAAGAGTATAATCCCTTCTACATTTGCTTGTTTTGACTGTTAAAATTACCTCTGGAGCGAGATGTTTATTTGTTGATGGTGGGTGCGGTCTGTGATGTCCTTGACTAGTAAAATCTTATCCAAACTGGAGTGTGAGGGTGGGCAGCACTAATATCTGCAGGTGGGTGTAGTCTATTCAATCACAATCCATACATAAAGATTTTCCATATGCATCTGTTAATAGTTGTATTAGTAAACCAGCACTGTATTGAATGCATTGCTGATATACATAAAAAGCGAATAATACCACTTTGGTAGCATGAGCTGTGCTTGGAGCAGCCTGTCAGAAGCAGAATGAACAGCTGGAAATCAAACATGCAGAGTTTTTGTCTCAGGGATGTTTACCTTATTAATTACATTTTCTGTCAGGTTTAAATTGAAACATGACGTTGTAACATTATATATGTATATAATGCAGTACATAACAAAAAAGTGTGAAATTCTAATGCATATCAGAGCATACCTCCAAGTGATCATTGCTATTGGCTTTAAGGCAATGCATACGTTAGCTTTAGAGTTATCAACATATTGGTTTGTTAATGCCTTTCCAACTGTGTTACCGCTGTGAGGAGTTTAGATGAGAGCCGGCTGACAGCCAGCTGAGAGTTCACAACATTAAAGGGCTGCTGTGATGAAACGCCTGAATATGTGACTGAATCTCATCGTGAGTGAACAACTGTTACTGTTTTGTGTTTGCCTATGTAAAGGAAGGTGCTCTGGTACTGTAGTACCTCAATAGAGCAGCCAAACTTCAGCTCAGTCCACAAATGACAACTCTCAGCAAACACTGTGCCACGTGTGAGTGCTTTTTTTGTGCATGAACTAATGACACACAGCTGACCAAGAAACAGTTAGTTGCAAAGCATCCAATTACTTTTTATCCCCTTAAATTTGGGAGCTCTGTGTTTTAAGGCCTATACCTCCCACATAGTTCTCTCTGTGTGGGAGCTAGCTTGTGGCAAAGCTGCTCAAATTAATGTGAAGACTTAGCTGGCACTTAAATACATTATAGTTTATTCTATCTCAAACTGAATGTGCTGAAACTCACAGCCTGAAAAATAATTGATGTTTAAGTGTCCAAATACTGTATGCTATTGACTTTATTTTTAAAGTCTTGTAATGTGCAAACATTATGCAGATCTTAAAAACTTTTAATCTGGTTGCACAATGTTAAAATACAATTGACATTCATGTAGAGAGAGATAATTAATTTGCTTCAGCAGTTTATTAATGCATTTTAATAATATTAGAAAATTAGTTTTATTTCTAAACAAAGATCTTTTGCATCAATCATTGACTAGAAATTCAGCAGACATCAATTTATGAACCTATGAACACAGGATTAAAGGCTCTTCTATTCAAAATGATACAATAAAAGTTCTTAGCAGTTATTTGATTAAAAAAACTGTTTAACACTTAATGGGATTGAGCAAATATCTCACATTTATTGCCATGGTGTATCAGCTCAAAGGCTACTGACAGCTACCTTAGATTTAATAGTTTTCTTTGTTTCATGTTTTTCTGAGCTTCGTGATATTGTGAATTAATTCACTCACTTTAAATATCAATATGACAAGTCTGAGTTGTTGCCAAATGAGTCTGATTCGTAGGTCTTCTTCACAGTCATAGAAGGAAAATGTGTGTTGCTCATGACATTAATGGAGACTGTTTTATTATAATGGAATCCAACACATAATGGGGTCAAAGTGTCTTCTGTGAAAAAGGTCAGCACAAGTGCCCATTAAACTGTAAACCTATGGTGTGGTTTGACCACTAGATGTGCTAATGAGCAACGTTTCATGAGTGAGTCTGTTATTTGCTTGTATTTTGTGTTCTGCTACTAACCCAAAGTTTCTTGTGCATGGTTGTGCGTGGTGTTTATTCACACAGTAAATCAGTGTACTTGAAGAGGAACTATGTAAGTCCGGTTGCTTTTTCCGCTATTTTGCTAACCCTCCTCCTGGCCATGTGCATTTGTTTACAATGAAGCCGGCAAGAAATCAATCAATAGAGTGGTAGATAAGGTTATATATCATAAACGATCTTACGACGTGTATATTGGTGTAGTTTAGTTTATAAACAAGAGATTACGGGTCATGGGGCGCGAGATGAGAGCTGGAACACTGGGGCGGCGGCCCCGATCTTGCAAGGTTGGTTTCAGCCAAGGGACACGATAAGTGACCTGCAAGTGGAAGGCAGAGAGCCTCCATTCTCCCTCGTAACAAGTTAGGCCATTTATTAAACCATCACAAGTACCCCAAAGCTGTTTGATCAAGGTAAAAAATGTAGTATAGTTAAGGTACAGATCCTACATAGTTCCTCTTTAAATGGATAGTTCATTTTGGCAAATTCACCTATTGCAATAATCCCTATAGTCACAGGGGTAGGTTCATTACCTTTAATTCATTCAATCAGTGCATGTTGTTTTCAGATCTGCGGGGCAGAGACGTGAGCTGCTCAGCGAACACAATGGAGGTGAATGGTACAGGTCCCTCCCTCAAAACTCATCAAATACATTCCTGTGACTATAGGGATTATGGCAATAGGCGAATTTGCCCAAATGTTGAACTATCCCTTTAAACACAGGACACCTTTAAAATATTCTTCATTCTTAATGAAGTGTCACACTTTTTTTCTGTTCCCCTCCTTCAGTGACATGTTCGTGCCTCTTCCCTTTTTTTTCAAATTGTCATATACAAAACTGAAGTGATACCAGAATTAAATTATAGTAGAGGAACTCGCTTGCTGAATTATCCAGTATGTCAGCATGTCAGTTTTGATTTTGTCACTTATGGATACATGGTATCTGGAATGAATATCTCATTATTAACGAGGTTCATTACAGCTCTAAAAACAAAGCTGTCTGGCTTACTTTGCCTATTTCCTGTGGAAGCACTTGACGTGTCTCTGGATGAAAGATCTTTCTTTTAAAAGTGGGTTATATTTTGCTGATTTTTCATGTTTATTTCACCAAACTAAAAAAAAATGTCTTAACAAGTCTGGTAGGTCTAGATAGATGTCAGTAAGATTACAACTTTTCGAGCTGTTCTCATTCTCGGTAGTTTAAATAAAGGCCAATCAACCCAGGTTATTTAACCTGCAGTGTTAGACTGAGCACCAGACAGAGACCTGCATGGGTGATTTAGATGCTGCGTCTCTGCTCAGATATTGAGCAAGGTGAGTAATGGAGCAAACTCACAAAAAGTCCATGCAGCCTTTTAATTGCTGACAGATATATAGCAGAGCACACTGACAGGCATTTTTCAGAAGAGAGATTTACCCATCATCATTCACCGGACTGTATAGCAAAAAGGTAGCAAAAGATTTTGATCTGCGGTCTCAAATGCGCTCAGAGACGACAGATGAACTGAGCATTTCCCGTTTGCCGTTCACCCCTCTGCTTCGGCATTGTGGCTGTGAATGCAACGTCGAAGCTACAAGCAGCGCCGACTTACTGGGAGAGTGAAAGTGGATGTGAAAGCTCAATCACATTCTAAATTGTACAACAGAGCAGAGGAGTCTACTTGGCAGTCACACTTGTGAGACAGGGAGAAGAGAGAAATGGAGACTGCAAAAGGAAAAAAAAAGAGGCACGCATTTGTGTCTGTTTAAACACTGCACTGTACATACAACATGGTGCACATGAGCTGCTGGTGGATTGGCAAAATGAAGTACTGGCAATTAAGATGCAGATCTTTTCTTACACCCATGTGTTCTAGCTTCTAAAAAGAAAATCACAGACACACTAAAATGCTTTATGGAACAATAAATAACTCCCAGTGGGCTTTGCAGTGCTGTCACGCTCTCTGTAGCATTCACCGTCTCAGAAGAAGGCAATGTGCCACAACCGCCATGAAGCCTTCCTACCTCAGGCACTCCACTAAAACAACTCTCTTTTGTTTTTCCCAGTCTGCATCCCCTCCCTCCTCCTCCTCAACTGCTCCCGGAGTAGAAAGAATAATGCATCATCTTAGGAGGCCCACAGCGGCCTACTTTTTTCCAGCCAGGGAGGAACACCGGTGGACACTGGCTGGCTAATGAATGAATGAATGAGCCTGACGTGTAAAATCAGAAAAGATTACAGACTGATGGGCAGGTCTCTGGAAAGGTCCTGCCAAATCAGCTGTTTAGATAAGCCCCGTTGCCTCTGCAGAATAATAATTCCTCTATTTAAGGCTTGGTAAACAAACAGTGAGGGGGAAAAAGTTAGCATCTTGTTTTATTCCTGGAGACAAACTAGGTATAAAGAAACATCTGCGAGACAGAAAGATCGGATCAGATGATCAAATCTTGTTTCTGCCTCCCCTGTTGCATGTTGACATCTCGACAAGAAGGGGACTGCTGGGTATACACAGCCTACGAGCAATAAATAAACAAAGGGGGCCAGGCCTTGAAAAGCCATACACCTGTGACCAGTGGAAAAGCAGCAGGCGCAGCAGTGTTCATTAAAGAAGCCAGTCCTGACAGTGAGGCCTTTAAGAGGCCATCAGGAGCGACAACTCAGCAGCTACCTTGGGACTGGAGAGGGGAAGGCATCAAGGTGAGCAATGCAATTTCAGCTTGAATAATGGAGCACTTTCCTGAGGCATGACATTCATGTATTTCTCAGGCAGTTTTGCCACACAGCCCAGCAGCACCTGTGAGCTATTCAGGGTACACCAGGAAAAACCGGTTTACAGTGTTTACAGGTTCACAATTACCCTGTGCCTGGCTGCTGGTCTGCAGATAATCTCGCTCGAAGTGTCTCATGAATTAAAAATACTACCAAATACATCAAATCTAATGATATGAAAATTTAGATTTTGGACACAGCAGCAACTGCAGACTTGTTTTTTTTTTTTTTTTTAAACACTGAAATTTTTGGAAATGATTTCGTCAAGGCAAATTATTCTCACTTTTCCGTTGGATTCACCAGCCAGATTCCATTTTCATGGAGTTGCTGATGTAAACTGGTAATAACAGAGGATTAATTTACAAGGAGGCAAAATCCCCCAGTGGGACTTGTGGCCCAGAACAATAATGAGCACATAGTAAACAGGAATTTGCCGTAAGCCAAAAGAGAATGCAGGGGCACCTAATCTACACACCGAAACACACAAAGCACACTGATGCATACACAATCAAATGCGCACAAGCACAACCACGCCCTCACACACACAAACACTCACACACATTTGCACACGCTCACACATGCAAGCAGTGAAAATGATGGCAAAGTATTTTCCCCAGGCTTCTGTAACAACATATGTTTGCAGGTAATTAAAAGAAGATCCCACGCGGGTATCATGTCATATTGAAATACAATGCACAGAGCAAATTACCTTAGTGCGGTTATTTATACAAAGCCGGGGGCACCGGGTCACGTTGCTTTGGCGATCTCAGAGATAGATGAGCGTTCGTGGCTGAAGTCGTGCTGTGGTTTTGACCTCTAATTAGAAAGCCGAGGTCAAAGCGCATCGTAATGTGTGATACGATGCAGCTGGTAATGCGAGCGTGTGTGTTTTACTGTTGACTGACAGCTTTTAGTAATTGTTTGTAATGGCAGTACACAAGGTAAACTAGCGTCTGAGCAGAAAACTAATACAAGCACGTAGTGGATTTGTGAGCGTGGGCAAAGAACTGAGTCTTAAGAGCAGAACTAATTTTGTTGTCTATGTTTTTTGGTAGTTAGTTTGGTGGCAGCATTAGGGCTTCCTGCGTTTGTTCCCTTCAAAGCTGTGGATGCTCACATTTGTCAGTTTTGGTTTGTATCCTTGCCATGAAGAATCCAACTGAGTGCAGAGTATCCATTGTATTAAACCTGGAAGTAAAGCACCATACTGTTGAACACCACCTTCTAAGTAACGCCAGACTACTTCCTAGTGTGCTCTACCGCCTTTTTCATTTGCCTTTAACTGTGAAAAAGATTTGAGTCTAACAGCCGGTTTGCGCCTCTCATTTCAGGTGCTCAGACTCTGTCAAAGCAGCTGGAGGAAACAGTGTGATTTCAAACTGAGAAGAGACCGCGTCAGGAATTTTATCTACAAAACTTGTTTTTTTCACTTGTGAGTCTCTTCCTGTAGACTTTCAAAGCTTTACCTTTTCAATGATTACCACTTTAATATGTTTTGTGCATATTTTTTACTGCCACTCTGTACTTCTAATCTGCTTCATTTTCAGAGGGAAGTGTTTTACTTTTTACTACATTTATCTGATTGCTGGGGTCACTTTGTAGATTAACAAATCTCCATCTTGCCAAGTGATTTCTGTCTGTTATTGAGTCCTGAAAGTCTTATTTTCTTAAAGTGTGTGGGAAACTGTCATTGTCGCCTGATAATTTGAACCCATCTAATAGAATTCAAATGGTTTTATGAAATTTCCAGAGTAAGGCAACATTTCTATTGGCTTTAAAGTAACTATCCCCGAATTTCGCTTCTTTAAAACTGAAAAAATAAACAATCCGATCGGCCGCTGCTACTTTATACTTCAACTCCACTTCAGTTGAGAGGAAATTTATAGTGCCAGTCACAGGATACTTTGCAGTATCTGATGAATAATACAAATATAATGTAAAAAATAGATTGTGATGAATTATTATCAGTGAAGGTCAGACTTTATTGATCCCCAGGGATGTGCAGAAACTCCACAGCAGTGTGTAGTGTGTCAAGTAACTGGAATGAATTTCACTTTAAGCAGCTGCGGCATCACAGTAATGTACATATTAATGCATCAATAATTACAACCCATTAATATGATATACATTATTTTGAGATAGTTTGTTTCCCATAATAAACATGTGTACTTTTAGTAACTGAAGTATTATAAGTTGCTAATGATTTTGTACTTTTGCTACTTTTGGACACATGAGTTCTACTTGTAACATAGCGTTTCTGCCCTGTGGTGCTAATACTTAAAAACAGATCTCAGTACTCCCTCCACCGCTGGTCTGTAAAATATACAGTGGTTACATAAGACCACACCACACATACATTTGTCTCTCCAGTTAATCTGGGTTTGAACAGTGACTGAGCTGCCTGGAGTTAGAGAAATAATAGAACCTAGGTTACATATTGTTTGTACAGTATGTCTCTGTTGGATCCAGACAGATATATTCCTTATGTTTGAGGACTCTGACACAAGCACTAGACATTGGCGGAATTTGAGCAGTCACCAAAATGCTAATCTTTGTGCTCAAATAAAAAACAACCTCCCCATCCCCCCACTCACCCCCCCTCCACAACTGTTTCCTAAAATAAATTATGTACTCTTCTCTTGGCTTCAGCTGCTGAGCTCTGCTGCCCAGAGTCTATACATGTAGGTGCCAGACTCTGCTCAGGATTAGCTGCTGGTGAGTCAGGAAGTGTCCTGCTGCATTGCACCTAACACCCGTTCACCACACAAGATGCTGGCTGCCACATTAATGCAGGAGAACTAATCCATCCCTCCATCTCTCCGTCTACTATATATCAACCTATCCCACTAGCTTCGGGGGGAAGTCCCCAGAGAGATTCGCAGCGAATACATACCTGAGTTTTTACTGTTCTTCTGTGTCTGTGGGAGCTCCCTTCCCCATCTGACTGACAGGTGATGCTCCTTTGAAGTGGCTCCATCTCACTCACTGATGTGGAGGCCAGAGAATGAGCCTCCCCCCTCAAGACCCCATTAAAGCAAAACCCAGGGTCTGCAGGTTTGATATTCATCGCCCGGGCAACCTCTGCCATCAACACATTTTGTGCCACGTGAGAATGATCACAGCTTATTAAAGTGGAAATAATGACTGCTCTACCTCCGGCATGAAATATTTAACAAGGACAAAGGAGATGGCTCAAAGGTGATTCATATCTATGTTGAAAGGAGAGAACGTGGACAATACCGTCTACTCAGGAAGTGCGGCCGAACCTTGGTTAACAGAAGCTCGGAAGTGACTGGTGGCAATTGAATTTTGTATCTTAATGAAAGCAGAGAGAAAAGCCATAGTGGCGAGGGGGTGGTCTGAGGTAATGTTTATCAGGCATAACAAAGATTTCAGTATAAAAGCAAATGACATCAGTTCCCGTACAGTACAGACAAAGAAGACTCACACACTCAGACTTGAAATATATGTCCTCGTTCTCAACCATCACTTCATTTTAATCACTCTCTCATTCCCAACCGTGCCCAGAACGTATACAGCATCCAATTTCTGAATGTGAAATTATTGATGTACTTCCCTCCAGCTTGGGTAAATTAGCTTTTTTGGCCTCTTGGGAAAATCAAGGGAAGGGAGCAGAGTGAAAATGTTCTCCATCAAATGTGATCGAATTGGATTTTACAAGATGAATTGCCAGGACAAGAGTTTATCCCAATTACATTGCCAAGAGGTTTCAGTCCTGCTGCAGCCACTCTGGTCAACAGCAATTAGGGTCAGCTTTGAGTTATCAGGAGCCGTCATTGTGAGAAGATGTTTACAATGTGAGCGGAAAGTAGATAAATGCAACAAGCCAACATTCGCAACGGCAAAAAGTGGTTTGTGGTTTGGTCCAAGAATTCATGAAATTACAGATCTGACAGCCAAAACATGAGCAGAGCAAAACACAGCTGTCTGTTCCATGGCCCACACATCTTTTAATCTCGCAAAATACAATGCAGACTGCAGAGACTGCCTCTGGCCCTTTGTGTGGCCATCCATTTGCCTTATTCGTGGTTTTTTTTCTTTTTTCCTTTGATGTGACCTGTATGATTTGCTGATGTGGAAATGCAACATGTCTTTCATCTGTCTCATCAAGACCACACCTTCACAGACAGTAGCAGTAAGTCTGATGACTGGCAAACAGGTGATAAAATAAAGAAACAAAACCAAAAAAACAACAAAAAAAACAACAAAAAAAACAGTGAGGCGATATTTAGTCTTACCTTCCCCAGACTGGGGCTCCACAGATATCTCAGGCTGAAAACACAGAGAGCCAGCACAAGGAAAACCAAGGCCAGAGCCAGGGCCACTCTCTGGTAGGTGTGGTACTTGGCCTTTTTTTCCTTTACCGACTCGACCTACAAAAATAACAAAAACAGGAAAAACACAGTCACAGAGAATATTTCAATGCCTATTCTTGCCTAGATTCACCAATGCCACTCACATGCTAGTATAAACTATATGAAGCTATAGCAAAGTTAGCTTAGCACAATGACTGGAAAGTGAGACCACCTGCTGCCAATACATGAGGTTTACAGGTGGTGGTAAGCGAAGCCAGATTAGCTATATTGAGCTTCTGCTTCTGGCTTCAGACACGTGAGTTGTATTAATTTTCTCTTTGGTCAAGCATAGGGGATGTGATGTGAGGTAGTTTTTCATTTTTGCACCTATTTGCCCAGTGTTTTGCAGCCTATGGATCACATGAGAAAAAGTCTGGTGGGGTAGTAAGTAGGCTGGTAGGCTGGTTTTGCTATACAGTCAGGCTAGCTGTTGCTTAAATTTTTAAAACGAAGCTGTGCCAACTGCTTCCCTCAGATGTGAGTGTGGCATTGATCTTCTCATGTAGCTCAGCAAAAAGCTTAAGGCTGCGATAACGGATTTTTTTTTTTTTAGTGGATAGCAGAAATAAGTTGTGAACACGACATTGACTGATCATAGCCTTGTAAATTGAAATGGCGAGCTTTCTTCATACATTCATCTGTTATACAGCAACATTATCATTCATTTGGAGTCGTGACCACCTGATGAACACTCAGTAATATTCACTCACTCCTATCTCCACATTTGGTTCAGCAGCTCCAGGGAGAAATATCTGTCTCTTTCCCTGTTAAATGCTTGTTTATGTTTATTAGCTGGTCTCTGGCTGTGTCTGTCTGCTATTTGGTGCTGAGCAGAAAGTGTGAGCAGGTACTGGTGGGTTTTTTTTTCTTCTCTTCTTCAAAGCAGCTGCAGACCGAAATGAACAGGGAACCAAAAAGATTACTCACTTGTAAGGCACATGCACAGTTTTCATATTTCCAATTGATACATTGGTATTATGAAAATATAGATTATAGCCATTTTAAGCACATTTTTCACATTCCAAATTTATTTCTTTAATTTACTTCTTTTCTTTTCCCACTTCTATCCAAAAGAAAAGCCATTTGATTGAATTTATCCACTAGGGTGGCCGCTGACAAGAGTATAACCACCCCCGACACTAAGCTCAGGATAGAACAGACTGCTACAAGTGCTACAGAAAGGTTACATGTATTAAACTTTTACTCAAATTAAAACTCTGGCTGCTGTATTCAATTCCCAAAGCTTAAGGCCACAAATTAATAAAGATGGGCTTTTGTTCCAGCAGGGCTCCAGTGGGGAGAAAATGAAAGCTTCTCATTCACACTGGGCCATTTTTGAAGGTCTCGGAGGACAACAGACAGCCAGATATGTAGAAAAGAAAATCGAACAAACTTAAGTTGGCAAAATTGGGGTTGCTTATCTTTGTGTCTGAAAATGATAAAGCAGCTTTGGTTCTATTGTTACTGAGGTTGTTATAGTGGTTTGGATGCACTTGACTGAGCAGCACTTTAACCTGCTGACTTTTTTGTATTATATGTAAGAATAAGATTTGAATAATATTTTTGTGACCTTTGGGCTCTACTCTACTCCATACTGTTAACAATAAGCTAAAATAGTTTTAAGAAATACACGTGATATTCATTTTATTATTCTGTAAATGCAGATGTCCATGGCATGACTAACCTGTACAAATGTGGTTTAGCAATAATGGCACATAGCCACTGTGCACTGGTTCTATTTGAGTATGGATTGAATGTCTGTTTGGTAAGTCCATTAGCAGGGTGAATTTGGGGTTGAACCAAAGGCACATTGTTCAAAATTTTAACCACATCTTTCCCATGAATTAAATCTGCACCCTGACTATTCCACATTTGATATATTGGAGACAGTAGCCACACAACCCCGTGTCACATCAAAGTACTGTACATTCCTGAGGCATGATGAAAAACAGAGGAGCACAATCAGGGAGCCAGAAATTCCTTACGTTGTAAATTTCTAAGAGTGAAGTGGGAGGGAAAAAAAAAAACCGGTGGCTGAAATCCTCTGCTCTCCTGTGGCAGGTTGCATAAGCAGTGGAAACTTAACTAGAGGACAAACCTCTCTCTCTCTCTCTCCCTCTCTCTGCCTGTGCTTTGAATATCGAATACTCAGAGGAAGGAGGTGGGATTGAGAGACAGACAGAAATAAAGGCACGGATGGAGACAGAGTGAGTGAGCGGTCTGAGTGTGCAGCAGCCGCCAACTAGTGTTTAAAGGTTTAGGAGTTCAGAATCAGCCTGGCAATTCGCCTTGAGCTTTGTGAGGAAGAGTGCCTGGAGCCCCCTGCTGTTATCATGCAAAGGAGAGGCACTCTCTCAAGAAAACAACAGAAAAAAGAGAAGTAAAGCCTGCATAACCAACGAGCAGAAGGCTGTAGTTTATCACACCGGGGCACGCTCTTATAAGCATTGAATTCCTCCAGAAACTGTTCTAAAATAAGAAGCCACAGGTGATTTCTTAATCATAATCATTCACCATCCGTGACTCAGAATGTGTGATGAGCATCTGCTGGAGCAGTTGCTTTGCTTTGATGGACAGTAAAAGAGCTTACTTTTTAATATACATATAAAAACATAATAACACAGTGCTGTGGAGGAATTTATCCGTCCCTCTGTTGCTTTCTCAAGTTTTGCAACAAGTGAAATATGAGAAAAAGAAGAAGCAGGATTTCAGAGCCCAAAATCCCACCTCTCCCTCTCCTCAATAATAAAGGCTCAAATAAAGACAATTCTTGGTGTATATTTGAATGCTGCTTATGTGTGAGAAGCAAGGATATAAAGATATAAAGCAAATACAATGGTTCAGGTGAGACTGAATATAAAAGTGGAAATAAAGGAAGGAAGCAGAAGTGAAAAGCCAAAAGGAATTAGATGGAGAAAATTACTATTCTGAGAAAACTCAGATCAGTCAGCAAGAGACCAAACAGCGCTCCTTCAAAAAAGGCAGACTTCTGACAGATTTTCCTTGCACTTAGATATCACAAGATTTTTTTTTCACCTCTAAACCACTACTCCTGCCACCCACACTTAATTTATTAAGCTGTAAAAATTTAAAGGTGCTCTCATTTTTCCTGACACTGCTGTAACATGAAATTAGTATTATAACAAATAAAATGTGAACTTTATCTAAAATAGTTTGAAGAGTTATTGTAAGTGCCATAAATCAAAATGGAAAAAAAGCAAAAAAAAAAAAAAAAATGGACTCACATCTTTCCACAGAATCTGTTGACTGCTGGATTGACTGCTAGCTTCCATGATGCAAGCACTCAGGAGGAATCTTTCCGATCCTCTTAGCTGGGGAAAATACCAACGCTCTGCAAGGCAAAGAGTCATTCCTTTGCTGCAATTTGGGAGTGTGCTAAAGGGGAGGGAAAATTTCAGATGGAGTGGAATTACTGAAACATTTGTGATACCCATTAAAAGCAAAGCAGATGTCTCTCCTGCCTGCCTGCTCCCATTTCAAAGGTGAAAAGCCACGAATGGATTCAGGCTGAAAAGACAAACCTCTGTTGAATAAATTACATACTAGGCTGAGATGAAAATACTGCCGTGCTTAACGTTTTCAATAGATTGCTGTTCAGGGGACACAAAGTTTGCAGATGAAGATAAAGAAAAAGAAATAAAATTATACTTCAGATACTGATCTTTTCACTCCTATTTTCTGAAGTATCAAAAACAGTTAAAGTACCTTCATTCTGCTATTGTTCCCCAGCCATTCAGACTTCACACTTGACAACAAACGGGAAACAGTGAAAGAAAAACTCAAATGACTGAATAGCACCGTAATAAAAGAATCAACCTTATGAAATGAGGAGAATGTGAACTAGCGCACATACAGAACTAAAAGAGTCATAGATGAATTCTCTGCTTGTAATAATTGTGTGAGAAAAGTGCAGTTATCTCATTATAAACTGACAATAAAATGACATTTACTCCTTCTCCAACTTTGAAAACTGAATCTATACAGATATGATTTATTTCATTTAAGTTTATCTGCTGCTCATAAGGCGTCTCCTGCTTTATTTGAAAGTCAGCTCACAGAGTATAGACACAGCTGGAGATTTTAAAACCCTTTAACAAGCAGTTGGCTAATTTGGAGTCAGCTGAATCCTCCTCCTCACACCTTGACAAAACATACATGGCTCAGAAGAACAAAGTGCTCAGCAACATTTAAAATCACTGAAAGCTGTGAAAACATTTTGTTTCAGGTGTGCATACAAAACAAAATGGTCAGAAACATATCTGAAAAGCAAACAAAAGAACTAGAGATACTAATGTTGCATTGTGAATGACCTCTGGTGGCCATAATTAAAAAAGTAAATACAACAGGAGCGATGGAGGAAGTTGTGTTACAAAGGAAATTGTGACATTATTTTAACCCAAACAATGATCTTCTTCTAAAACCTGAGGTTATAGCCAGCCAAACCATGACTCTTCCACACCTTTAATCGTGTTTTTATTGTTATTGTGGCCACAAAGGTCCACCACCCCTGCTGCTGATAAATTCATGCAGGTTGTGTTATTGTTACCATGATGGTGAAGGTCTGGTACATCTATCCACACTGTGCTCCTGGGGGTTATGGTAAGCAATGTTGTTAAGTTTGGAGAACTTGCTGGAAAACAGCTAAGATACACAGAAGCTCAAATCCCCAGTTGGGGTCAACTGGGCTCAGGAGGGAGAGTGGATTGTTGACTAAGTAGAGGGTCAGTGGTTTGATCCCCAGCTCCAGGAAGCATGCCAAAGTGTCCTTCAGGCAAGATACTAACCCCATGTTGCCCCTGCTGGCCTCTCACTGAGTGTATGGGTTTGTATGTGTGGGTGTGATGTTTGAATGTGAGGGGAGAGGTGACTGTGGCGAGTACTGTGAAGTGGTCAGTTGGACTAGAAAAGTACCAAAACATGCAAAATACGTGAGCTGAACTTTTATGAATCATATGGTTTCATCTGAGGAGTATGAAAGTGTTTGATCATGCCCATAGCCCAGGTAGTAGCTTTTCTTTTCATTGGTCATCTAAGGAGTTAAAGAGACCCCGAGGAGTTCGCTTTTGGTCATAAATGAGTCTCATATTACATGTAATGTGGATGAATCTACATTACTCACACTTGTTAATGGATCAATTTTCGATAAATATATCATTTTGTCTTTATCGTTATTTTGATATTATTATTTAGTGGTCAGCTCGCCCAGCATATTCTACTTTCGGTTTCCCCGACGTTGCCCAGTGGGTCATGGGAATAACGCTGCCGGATCGCCATTTATGGTTGGAACTATGACGGTAGGCTATCTGATCGTCTTCGAACCACCGACTTTCATTCTTTATCAATGGAAACATTCTTAGCAAATGTTTTCGCTTTCGTCCGTTGAAGAATTTCACTGTGCGCGTGGAGGCTTATGGGAAATGTAGTGTGAAAACACTTTGCTTTCCAAAACTCCTCGTAGTCCCTTTAAGATACCTTAGAAGAAATTGTCCCTCTCTTTAAAAACCTGGTTTATTTTAACCTTAAACCAATCACAGTGCACACTGAGGAAACTGAGGGTAGGTGGGCACCCTAACTGTTTCGTAGTGCTCAAACTGAATGATTCCCGTTTGTGCATCATAAGAAGGTAAAACTCTATTCACAAAATAACTAATTTTTTCTGATAACATTGGACACATGGGATAAAATAAAAGTCTGCTTCAAACCTAGAAATCATTTTTCACTTCTGGCTCCCATATGGAGAAATCCAGATTCCCCCCCTCATGCCAGGATTTAGTGTTTAGTCTCCAACAGGAAAAGAGTCTGGACCAGCTTATCAAACTCTGTGAAGGAGGAACAATGGAGGCATCCAAGGGCTTGAAGAGTAAATATTCTTTACAACACTTTCATTTTGTCTGCTATTTACAAATAAGACATTACATACCAAAAAACATGCGGTCTCCAAATGTGAGACTTTCTAAAATAAACCCGTAGCGGAAAGAAACTTTGGTTTAAAGTTAAATTATTCTACTGATCACATCTGAAACCAAAGGCAGACTGATATGAAATGTCAGATGGAAGAAAATATTTGAGCATCACTTACAGAAAACACACTTATTATTCTGAGTTGTTACACTGATAGAGAGACACAATTTAAATATTAAAGGCTTCATTGCGTACGATCATTGAGAGGCGGGCTTGGTCTAAGATTCCTAAATGTATTAAATACAGTTCCGAAATTGGCACATATCTACATATGTTTTGAGAATGTGCAAAGATAAAAGGTTTTGGAGAGAAGTGAAAGATGAGGTGGTTATTGGATATGACTGGCTCTCACCTCTTCGATGTGTTTTGGCAGCTAAAATGGTGGTGCAAAGGAACAACCACAAAGCTAAATTGATTGAAATAATCGTATTATAGAGCAAGAAAGCCCATTCTCCAATTCTGTATTGTTGAGTATGAGAGAAGCAAACAGATAAAGAGCCGGATGCTATAGTCTGGTTCAGCCATTTCCCAGGTTTCCACCCAGTTTTTAATGCAGTTAGTAATGAACCAACTTAAGGGGCTTACAAAGAAAGGGTTAAATAACAAATGAGCTCTTCAGTTGTTGGCACCCCCAGTTCTTGGCAGGCTTAATAATGCCATCCGATGGTTCCCAGTTATTTCCCCTCATACATATACGTAGTACACGGTGCCATTAATAGTTTTTGAAAATGTCACTGCGACTCGGGGAAGGTGTGATCACACCTTCAGTTCCCTCGTCCCTACGGTCAGAGCTGTGTTGGAAAAGTGAACATTTTTCCATTTTTGGTTTGGTTTGTTTTGGTTGATTTAATCAATTTTAGTTGACTCATGACTTGTAAACACTTTTTGTTTTTCTGTAAAATGTCAGTCAGTTTGTGAGTTTGTTTCCACCCTGTACATTTAGCAAACACAAGACGACACTCTGTATCATGATTCATCTGAACTAGAAGTCAGACAGGCAGAAGACAGGAAGAGAAAAGATTATGATTAGGATGGTGCATTATGATGAAGGTCGTGGACGGGAGACAGACCCTGGATGGAGTGCTGGGATGACACATAATGATGCCCTGCTGTTTAAATCTTTAAATTACCTTCTCAGGTGTAAGACTACCACCAGACACATGATGACAGAGCTAAAAATGCAGCAGCCATGGGCTATGTTTTCAGCCTTACTTAGAAATAAGAAGGTCAGCATTGGACAGTTCTGCAAACCCTGAATTACAGTCAATAACAACAGTTGTTTTAAATTTTTATTTGCAGTGCAGTTTTAAAATTGTGGTCTCCCATGTTACAGATTCATCCACCACCCTGACCTCTGCACCCAGAAGTTGTTGTCTTCATACTCCGAAGTTCTTGTAGGAAACCCCCTAACCTTTCTGATGTCAGGGGAAATTCTGAGTTTAAACATTTCTGTATCTTGTAAAAGATCTGACATCCACACCCACTTCACATCGTCAGTGTCGTTAACTGTGTGGAGGTGGGAAAAGAAACAAGGGTGGAGTTTCTTTCCACTACTTGTGGCACTCTCAGTTTAACCGTTTGGATCAGTTTGGCTATGTGGTTAGACAACAGTTTTCAGCATTAACACATTAATCAGACCACAAACTGACCTTCATGTTCTGCCTGACTACATGTAGGGCACACTGCTTCCTCCACTGGTATTAAATTGTGAGATTTTAATCACCCAATATGGCCGTAGCATAGCTCTTATGAGTTTTCTATGTTCTCATAGGGTTAGGCAACTTCTGGTTATCTAATGTCAACAACCAAAGCCTTGAGAAATATTTTAGTTTTATGTTATGTTCCAATTGCAGTCTCATTCTCGAGAGCACCACATGCAGCTTTCGATAATGATATTATCTAGGTGTAGGTGTACACTTACAATTATTCGGTGCTACTGAAGTTCAAATGCATCTACGTCCTACAGGGATCAAACTAAAGGAACAAACAATTCTAAGTTCAAAGAAAGCCCATGCCTGTTGTGAGGGAACACTCAATAAAACACTTCAAAACAGGAAATGTCTCTCAGCCAGTGACTCTAGAGATCAATAAATATGAATACTAGATTTAACTGATGAATAAACTGTGAAATTTGCTGTAATAATCTTCAATCAGATCCACAAAACACTGAGTTACTGAGTAACAAGTGAGGAAAAATCAAATCAGAGTTTAATGATAAGGTGACTCTGAAATGAGGACCAGTTGTTAATTATAAGGTAAATATGTACATGCTTTGAGAGATGTTGGTAATAAAACATTATATTAACAGTTATGATATTGCATATTGATTACTTTCTGTTATTCACCCCCTGATTAACTCAGGTCACTGTTTACTGGGAATTATTAAATTAGCTCCCTGAGAAGGTCTTTAAGTAATAAATCATTAAGACTTATACATAAATGAATCTTGCTCTGTTCAGACAGAATAAACTGCCGCAGGAAGTCAGAGCACCTGATTTTTTTACTCTGAGTGAACTGCAGATCGTTAAAGTTAAGTGTAGACCATATACCATATTACTGTGTTATGACTTTTGCGTTCTTGTTTGACGCCCTTTCTCCGTTTTATCCTTAGCTTCCATTTGCAGTTTTGTGAGGATTAATGTTTGTCTGAATCTTTTTTGCCTTTGGTTTTTTTTGTTCCTGTTTACTCGTGCCCAAAGCAAAAGCAGCTAATGGTTTCTCAGTGGACCACTCTTCTGCACTGTTTAAATAAAGGTTGAACGAACGGATGAAAAAAAACACTAATTTGCCCTCCTCAAAAATAGCACCTGATATTTAAGTCATAAGAAAATTAATGAGCAGTTGATAATTTTGTGCCGCTTATCAGCTGATTGAGAGTGACCTCATTAAGAAAGTGGTCAGTCTGGTGAAAGACACATATCACAGGAAAAATCATTATATAATGTTTCATTAACACAGTATCTCAGTCTCATCATTATAGTCTATGTGGTCCACAATACACAGTTACTCAGAGAACTCCATGTACTCAGTGTTTCCTGTAAAATGTCACCCATTGTGTGAGGTTTATCATCACATCACCATCATTACCAACCACAATACTTTGCTAACATCCTGCACTGTGCCGCCGCTGACAGTATCTTTATTATTCTACCTGTTCACCGTCTTAAAGACACACAAAACAAACTGCATGTTTAATTTTAATCCTGACAGGGAGCGAAGGATACAGTCTCAACGCACAACTATGTTTAGTGATTTATTCAAACCACCTGTCAGTCCTTTATTTTTTTCCATATCATCTCAGATGCCATACAAAGCAAAAACTAAATGGTGTGATAAAATGTTTTGAAGTGATTCCAGTTTATTAAAAGCACAATTTCACAACCTACAAGTTCCACTTCACACTCGATTAGCACTAGTGAAAAACGACGGCTCGGTCAATACCACCCGAGGTGGAACATTCCGGGTAAAATTGGTCAACCCACAAGCCTTTAGTGTGGCAGGCAACATTTGAGCACATATTAAGTCTGTCAGATCTGATAGCTGTGGGACCTCGTCAGCTCTTTCCCATTGATATAAATCTTCACAATTACTGTGACATTTTGCTTGGGTAAATCAGGCGACAGGTCTTTGAGGAATACTGTTGTGTCAGCAGCAGAGTTGAGCATCCTGGGACCCTCATTCCCCCGATAGCATTCAGGCCCAGGTGGGGGCTTTGACACCCACAGAATAGAATAAACAGCAATTTACTTTGGGAGTGCATACCAGATACTCACAGATTAGAGCAGAGGTTGATGGGAGCAGCCATGGCAAACCAGGAAGAATCACAAAATAAACATTTGCTCGATCCTCTTCATGCTTCAGGCCTGATAGTTTTGATAGGAATTTCCCTCTTTTGTATTTGTCACTTTGGCAAACACAGACTGAGCACTGTGACCAACGGCAGGACCCATTACAAATCCAACAGACCAAGTTGGATCTTGTGAGTTTTTTTTAATATATATATAAATAGAACAGTTTTCCATCAGACAACAGTTCTACTAAAAATGACTTGTAGTGTAGTACTGTACTCTGGGCAGGCGCTGCCTTCCCAAATTTGCAGAGTATATATTGCTCTATTTTGCAGTGGCCATCTGGAAAAAAGCTGTTTCTTGTTTGCTTTTTTTTTTTTTTAACTCTTAAGCCTGCCTCTAAAGCCTTGTCGAGCTTCTGTCACTCAAAGAAAAAGCTGTAGTGGAAACCCACTCATTTCCCACATGCACATCCACATTCATTAACAGTCCCTTCCCACATGAAGGGAGACTGTCACTGCTAAAGAAAGAGAAAAAGATGCAGAAAGAATATGTGGAAGAGAGATAGAAATACAAAAAAGCAAAACTGAGCAGGACAGAGAATTCTTTCTGTCACACGCCCAGGCAGACAGGAAAAAAAAACCCTGATTGATTCCTACAGTTTTAGTCCAGGAACTGGGCCTATACAGGTCAAATGTGACACATAATCCTGTGTGATTTGATTATCTGCCTGCTGCCTGGATGCAGCTACACCACCACAGTCTTTCATTACAGGGGAAGCAGAGGTGGGCAGGAATGGGCTCATCATGAGGAGGCAGTCACGGATCTTGACTCGGTCTAGACAAAAGATCTGAGAGCCTCCATCCGTCATCTTTTCAGGATTCTCCTCATGCTTCAGTGACGGTGGGAAGGAAGTGTACCTCTGCACAGGAAGTTTACACAGCTCTGTCTGTTTCCCAGGAGTCACTTGGCTCTTCAGCAGACTGTAGCGAACGCCTTGAAACATCCTGCTGATATACTTCTGCAAATTCCTAAGTGCAAAACACTCACAGCCCTAGCAAAGTAGCAACACTTGCAGATGAAACGCTCTCATCAACACTTGTCTGAATATACAGTATGTCAGTGTGCAGCTTCAGCTCGGCGTCCTTTTTTGTATTTATTGTTAATTATTAAGTTTGAGTCCATCAGAATTAAAATACACACAAATTTTCTCCTGCACCACGCTTCGCTTCTCCAAATGTGCTTTTTTTCCCTTGCTGCTTTGCGTTCATCATAGGGTTGTCTGAGGTTTCCTCCTTGTAAACAGTCCATTAATTAGTCATGTGGAATGAATCACCAAAGATATTCAGTTTACAGAAAAAACCTTAAAACATCATTACTAGCATCTTTTTTGAGAGCGGGATGACAAGGGTAAACCAAAACAGTAAATTTACAGACCAAGTTGGATGATATTTTTATCGCTACAAGCCCCATGCGATCCATTGTTAATGTGATAATATGAATTATAGCCACTTTGAGGTGCAAATTCTCTAAATCTCTCTATTTTTTAGCGTCAACAGCCTCTCAGTTTGTGTTTATTTTAAGGGGAAGATGTGCCGTGTGTTGTAATTTTTAAGGACTTGCCGCTCACTCGGCCTGAGTGCACTCTCAAACTTTGAAACCTACACCTTTTACACATTTTACACAACTTAATATTGATGAATTAAAATCTTCATCCAGAGCGGTGGATAAATCGCTGAGATTAGAAAATATGGTTATTTTATTGTGCACATCATCGTTCCGCCTGTCCATACCTGATGTTGAGGGAGAGGAATGTAACCTCTTAACAGGAGTCAGATGGATAACTATGCGCCATCTCTAAGGAGTTGGTGTGACATACTGAGGAGCCAGATGAATAGGAATGTGGATTATGGCACTGCAAATCTTCCCCAAGTTTATTCATTCATTTCCCAAATCTTACCTTGAAAGTAAAGCTACTTGCTGGGGGATTTTCTCAATTTCTTGCTTGATGGGACAGGTGTATTTACTTACATAATTGTATTCCTCATCCAATTTATAATGCGATTAAATATTAATACAATTCTGAGTTTGAAGAGAGGCAGATCTGTGAAAATTATCTAGACAGCAATATTGTGAAATTGTTCTTCTTGCTGTGCAACTTTTTCAATCACCCATAAATGGAACAGAAGCAGTGAAAGAGAAAATACTGTGCGTCTTAGGATGCATTGAAAATGGTATTTCAACAAATAAAGCAGCCTGAGTGAAAGGTAAAAATAGGCGCAGGTATTTTTCACTGTGATGATCTTGACTCATCTTGGCTGAGCTTTGTTTAGTTAGCAGCAGAGCTCTCTGGAGGAACATTGAGTAGTGTAGTCAAAGTGGAACTCTCCTGAATGAGCTTTGAGCTTCAAGTCCCCAATATCCCAGCGTGTGTGCCAAAGAGTCAGACAATGGAGCCACACGCAAGTCATAGCCAAATCGTAATTACCTCTGCACCCTGCAGAAGCAGACCAATTGACTCCTCTAGATGAATGAGAACAGGTAAAGGGCAGTGATTAGCCACAAGGCCCCAGAAGCTTTGTTTGGTGCAGAGGGAAAGGAAATTCTCTATATAGGTCAGAAGATATGCTTCACTTATTATGGTCTTATTATTCTGTGGAGTTATTATGGGCACAATTCTGCTCAGTACAGGAAACTTTGCTTGTCATGGTCGACTGGCAGTGCACATTCGGTCTAGTGCATCCTTATCTGTCTAGTCTGTGTTGCTTGTAGACAGTTCAGTAGCATCATGATCAATTACTTGATGAATTATTAGTGATTAAGGTTACCTGTAATAGATTAACGATTAATTAGTTGCCAAATTGCAACTTCTAAGCTTGTGTAGTCATTTTCACCAGGAATCCTAATTAAATAGCAATAGATAGTTGTTGATATAAGACTGAGGACATTTTATAGGCAGAAACCAACAGCGTTTGACTGATGTTGTTTTGCTGTCAGTTGTATCCAACAAACAAAACAACAGAACTTTTGGTTAATGGTCAAAAAATGAAATGTAACAGCTACAGTCCCAGATAATATTAAAGATAATCTTTCATTTCTACACTTTCATTTTTATTCAGAATGATATTTCAAATTCATCGCTGCAGAAACAAACTCAGTTACAACGGCTTGATTAACTAGTGAGAAACAGCAGCCTAATTACAAACTAACACTTCAGTGATAAAAAATAAGATTAAATCTGCATGAATCTCATACAATACTACCCAAACTCATTAAACCTGGAAATATTGATTATATGGCCATTAATAAATCAGTAGTTAATTGTTTGCACCTGATGTGTTATTGGAAAGAATGGAGTAATCAATCTAACTAGTTATGAATGTGACTCTGTTTGTTTAATGGGCTTGTGTTTTTACAAGATGAAGCCTTTAAACTATAACTTGTTTTCAGATCTTTTCTCCACTCATTGCCGCCTGAGACAATTTCCTTGTCAGTCATGAAATATTAATAAAATTAATCACTATCAATAAGGACGTAATGATTCATTCATCGCATGGATCCATTAATTATGAATTATGCTGATTAAACCACATCCGTCTGGTAAAATAAAGAAACAGAATGAATCCCTTCAGCAACAATCAATATGAAATTACTTCAACTGAACTATTCATGACTCTTTAAAAAAAAAGTTGGTGAATATTTTTACAGCACAGTAGCCGTGCCGTTTTACATCATTCATACTTTTCAAAGTGTTTCAAATAATTTAATGCTTCTTGAAATTGCTGAAAATAATCAGAATTTCAGTGGCATTTGACAATAACTATTTCTTTGGTGTTACATTGCAAATAATAACCCACTTTATATGTATGTGAAAGACTGGAGATCATGTCACGTGTCACATGTTTGTGTTTGTGATGGATATGTAATTTCCCCTTAAAACTAAATGTATTCAGTAGACATAAAAAGGAAACTTAATGAATCAAATCAGGAACAATACAGGCGGTCAAACTTTTAAAGGCCACATGCAGTCACTGGGAAGTGTGACAACTTTCATCCACTTAAATTCTCACACGTGTGAGGTTTGGTCAGAATGATCTTTCTGAAGCATAAACCAACATGACACAGCTGGCACAATGTGTCAAAGTGAGCACTGAGTCAGTGAAGTGAGCAAAGATTAAATGGTCTGTGAAAACATCTTCTGCTGTGATATCACCATTACACCTGGTAGACTGTGACGACGAGCACGTACAGCATCTGTGATCTAACGTCTCACACTCAGGCAACAAAGACATAACTGGATATATATCTGTGATTTATCTGAGTTCTAACACGATAATCTAGACAATGCAGTGACTGTGGGCTGTCTGAAGCCAACCTGTTTCATTTTAAACAAAAGGTGCCATCATGAGACAGCAGCGCCTTGATAGAGTGCACACACATGATTTTACAACGTGCATTAATTGGATTATAACAGTCATCGCTACCTGTAATCTTAATCCCCTGTGGACGACCCATCTGGATCTCCAATGATGAAAGTAAACAACTGCTAGCTAAATGGTGCTAATGATCACCTAGAAACAAAAGCTAAACTAGGATGAGCTCAACAGCACACAGAACGTTCAACCCTCCAGGGTGTGGGAGAGCGGGATAAATTGCGGCTGTGCAGAGAGCTCGTGTGAAGGGGCTCCATGGAAGGAGGGAAGTGGTTCCTAAGCAACTATTTTGGTGATTCGCTGTGGGAAGTGCAGTGGTCATATTGAAAACTGGACTATTACGAGAACTAACGCCCGCCATCTCCACAAAAGGCTTTTTTTGCTTGAGCAGTAAGTACATATTAACAGGAACATTGGCTGAATTACAGCATATTAGAATCAAATAGGCAGTTGAAGCCTTCTATTCATCTAATTTTTCAGTACTTTAAATTTCTTCTCAAACTGGCTATAGCTGGTGCCCTTGGAAATGCTGCATCTGTTGCCAGAGTGAAAAACAAAGCAAGAACTGCAGTAAAACTACAGCTTTCAAAAGAAGACTCACTATATAATAGAAAAAAGGGCATATATGGGCTTGTTTTTTAACAAGTTGAAAGTTGAATTGAGTTTTTTGTAATAGAGTGATGCAAGTAAGACATGGCAGAAGAGTAAATAATAGCGTTAGAGATGGATTAACTGTGTTGGCTGTGTTGAGGAAGCTGCGTTTTTTGCTTCTGCAGAAAGGGTAAACAGATGAGGGGAACAAACAACATACTTTTTCCGACCTTTAGTCCGATCTATCCACTACCTCAGCTGGTGACCAGGGAAAGCAGCACCAAGAGAAAGAGAGCAAAGACTATACAGTAAAAGCTATAAAAGCACAATGAGTATTCAGATCCATCACTTAAATTTTGAGTTAGTACATTACATACCAGGAGACGCTACATTAACCCCTGTCCTCTGGCCGCCAGATCCCACCCCCAACATGTAAATACAGCAGCAGCAGCAGCAGCAGCAGCAGTAACACTGTCGTCTGTGTCGACAGTATGAAAGACTGTGAGCGTGCAGGTGAAGTTAGCACCTGTACTATTTGTGAGGCATTTCAAAGAGTGGATCAGTGAACCAGTGTTTGTAGCAAATTCAGCCTCTGTTGATTCATATGCCTTATTTTGTCACTCACCGTTTCCTCTGCCACCTCTGCTGCATCCATCCTTTGAAGTCATAGTTCAAATACATGTTCTGAATTTGAATTATCAACGTTGGGTGTTGTTACAGTTGTTAACGTTTGTTCAGGCTTAAAAAAATACTGATGATATGATATGAAATACTTTCTGGTTCTCACACTGTTTCAATGATTGGCAGTTGGTGGCAACAGTGTGCCAATAAAAGCAGCAAAGCACCGACAAGGAAGAAGAAGACAAACAAATGTGTAAATATACGGGATGTAAAGAGGTTTCAAATTCTTCCAGGAAATTATTTCCATAAACGTTTAATGAGGAATTAGATGAGATGTGGTAGCCCTTCATGAAAAAGATGTTCAGCCATCTTTCTCTATAGCCAGTGTTTGGTTGTTGGTTTTGGGATCTGGTGAAGAGGGCACACCTCCCATGTAGATATAACAAACACAATTCTTAGTTTCAGGTGATCATACACAAATGAAAACATAATTCTGAATATTATTCTTCATAGATCCTCCTACAGTAAATCCTATAATAGTACTTTTAATTGGAATCAGTAGCCTTATTGTAAAAATAATTGTTCACATAACAATCCTACATTGAAGATGCTACTGAAGAAATCAGGTATGGTTCCTTGTATAGACTATAATTGATGATGATATTATATTATATGATTAATGTATTACTGGTGATATGTATAAGCAGCATTTTATTGTCACTGGAGCTGGATTCACCAACCTCATACTGTACCTACTACCCAGTAAGGCAAGGCAAGGCAGCTTTATTTTTATAGCACATTTCATACACTAGGCCAATTCAAAGTGCTTTACGGAGCAATAAAATATAAAACATAATAAAGGATACAGATTTGCAGTAAAGGAGTTAGAAATAGTAATAGTTTAATCTATACCAATGCATCATATTTCTTTTAGGCCATTAGAGGTTTCATATGTTCTTTGAAGCTATCTGTGAAGTAATTAGCTGCGATAGGTGTCAGATAAATTTTTTAAAAGTACATTTTCCTCTGAATAATACACGGGTAGACATAATAGAGTACCTCAGATAGTAATAAATTAAATGTACTTGGTTGCATTTTGATTGTGGAATTTCTTTTCAGTGTGAGAAGTTAAAGTTTGCTCCAGTTTTGACTGGGGGATTTGGATGAAAGCCCAGATGATCAACCAAGCAACTAACACCAACCTAATATAAACACAATGGACTGTGTTATCATTTTTTTTAATGGTTTAGGCTCAAAAACTGCACTTTTGTGCTGTAGATTCTGTGCTGCACGGATGTGGTACTGCTTTTGGCAGGACACTGTGGTTCTCCTGTGACGGTTTGTGTGAGCATCTGTTGAAAGATTCCCTGCATTGATTGATTGAAAGCTTCAGCAGAAAATCTGGTTTGTCCAGCAAAAACCTTACACCTCAAGCTGCTCTCACACAGCTGCGTAGATGCCAGTTTCTACCTCGATCGTTACTACAGGTGCTGTTTCATTGGCACACCCTCCCTGTAACACTGCCAATCTACTTCCAGTGTGGCCTGACAGTGTAAACCTATATTTTTTATGCATAGTTTGATTCAAAGGCTTGTATATTACTGTTTATAGGGCCATATTTTATTAGTTGTTTGTATTTGCTGCAATGTTTTGCAATAGATAAACAGTTCTAGCCATTGGTAAATAGGTAACGTAAATAGTCACACTGAAAAATGAACATTTCAACAGTTGTTATGTGAATTAGTTCAGTCCTTTTAAAACCTTGGGGAATAAATTGGAAGCAACTCAATATAAATAGACGACAAAGCCTTCATTTATCTCTGGGCTTACGAACAGAGGGACAAAATAGACCTATTCATCACATATTAATTATCATGATTTGCTTCTACAGACAAGGTATTTTGGAGGCCAGGGACTCTTCAAATGGACCTTTACTTTCTGAGAACCTTAATTCAAAGAGGGGCTCTAAATAATTTTAATGCCGTCATCTTTCTCTCTCTCTTTCATCACACAAAGCCAGGAACTGCACACAACTATATTTTAATTTGCAGAAGAGCGATAACTCACCTCATCACTTTAAATTAGGCATACAGTTTAAAATGAAATAACGGCTCTGCTACTCTCCAGTATTTATGTCCAGTTATGAAGGTTGTGGATTGTACTTTAGGGTTGACACAATTAAAGGGGCTAGAAGTACCCAAACTAATTCATTCACTCAGTTTTTCCTTGTTTTAATATAGCCTCCTGAGACTCAGCAATACAATTTTGTACACTGTGGTGTGCATCATGTTTTAGCTTATTTCTTTTATGCATCTTATCTTCATAAGCATGTCACCTTATTGAGTCCTGTTGTCCATTACTCAACAAGCACATTTTTATGGGAAATGTAAAAGTGAGCATGATATTGGGAATTTTAAGCATTTCAGTCCCACATTTTGAGTGTTTATTATAAATAAACACCTCAGCAACATTTAAGTGGATATTCACAACTGAATTGACAACTTATGCAAAAAAGGTAATCTTACGAATGTACACTGTAGTGGACATCGGGACACTGTACTTGTGTTTGCTTCACATTTTTTTAGGAACAGATCTTTGACAGAGGCTGAGTGAATTCTTTACAAAATCATTGAGGGAGATTCAGAAATAGATTTATCAGAGGATGAGAGTCAAAGGAAAGATGATAACCCTGCAGGAGAGTGTAAAAGTTCAGATGAGGAGGAGTGAGATGAGAGAGATCAAGACACAGAGCTGTTGAGGTGCACCATCGGCCTCTATGGGCTGAAATCAAAACAGAGGGTTTTGAGGAATGCCTATGGAAATATGCTACAGAGCCCCTGATTTTATTATTGACTCTAAATAATGATTAATCAATAAAAGATGTTCATGGATGGACAGCAAGCCTTTTGTTGAGGTATTAAGCATTGGAACATACGATGCAACTGTTTCTCTTTGTCTCTAAAAAGTCTGAATGCTCTAAATACCATTTCAGGAAAAATGTCTAATGATGAAAGGTAAATACTTGTGTGTGTTGATAAAAAAGAATGAAACCACCATGATTGACATTAGTTTTTTTTCTTGATGTATTACAGTACTTTAGAGCATTGGGGCCCTGGACCTGAAATCGTAAGATTTCAGGGGGTCCACAGAGGCTGGCTTGTCTTCGACAAAAGCAGGGGGGGCTTTAAAGAAAAAAGGTTGGGAACCACTGCTTTAGGAGCCTGACAAGCCAGACTAAAATGTATAGTCTGGCAACGACCGGTAGACCTCGGCTCAATCCAGGGGGCGGGATGAAGCTTACTTACTTACTTTACTTAGGCCTTTGTGTTCCTTTCGGAACATAGGCCATTGATGAATTGTTTCCACCCTCGTCTGTCCTGGGCCTTTCTCTCCAGCTGTTTCCACGTCAGTCCCTGCATCTTAAGCTCTTGTTCTGTGCTCCTTCTCCAGGTGTTTTTTGGTCTTCCTCTGCCTCGCTTGCCTTGTGGGTTCCATGTCATTGCCTGTTTGCTTATTGTTGTGTTGTTTCTTCTTAGTGTGTGACCTATCCAGTTCCACTTCCTCCTTTTCAGCTGTACCTCCACTGTATCTTGTTTGGTGCGTTCCCATAGGTTGATGTTACTGATTTTGTTTGGCCAGAAGATGCCGAGGATGCGTCTTAAGCAACGGTTTAGGAAAATCTGCAGTTTATTGACAATGTGAGTGGTGGTCTTCCAGGTTTCGGAACCATACAGCAGTACTGTCTTGTTTATTGTATTGTTTATTGTATTCTTTGGATCCCCATTAGTCTACATAATGATGCAGACTATTCTTCCTGGGGTCCAAGGTCTTAACGTTGGAGTTAAAGATTCTGAGTTTCGTCTTCAGGGAGATGTTTTTGTTTTTCCAGATTCTATTTAGAATGTTGCATGTTGTTCTAGCTTTCCCTATTTTTGCCTTCACGTCCTCCTGTGTCCCACCATCCACTGCAATTACACTTCCAAGGTAAGTGAATTTATCGACCTCTTCCAGGGCCCGGCCCGCGATGGTTATGGGATTTGTGTTTTTGGAGTTTATCCGCATGATTTTAGTTTTTGGTCCATTTATTTTGAGTCCGAGTTTAGCTGCAGTTATTTCCAGCAGCTGGGACTTTTCTTGCATCTGTTGGTGTGTATGTGAGAGAAGTGCAATATCATCCGCGAAGTCGAGGTCCTCAAGCTGGTCTGTCATACTCCACCGGATGCCTGTTTTTTTATTGTGGGTTGTTTGTTTCATGATCCAGTCTATGCATAGGAGGAAGAGGAAAGGGGAAACCAGGCAGCCTTGCTTCACGCCAGTGAGCACCTTGAATGTTTCTAGTGCGCAACCTTGGTGGAGCACTCGGCATTTCATGTCCTGGTACATGTTCTTGATGATGTTTATGTACTTCACGGGGGATGAAGGCTGTTTTTCAAACTGCCTCTGCACGCAATACGGTAGCGCTACGACTAATCAGAGCAAAGAGCAGGATGACGTAGCCTGACAAGCCAATTATAATGTATGTCGCCATCGCGTTAAGCCCGCCCAACGACTCTCTAAACAGATAGAGCGCAGTGATAGGTGAACACAAATGGTGTTCGAGACTCAAAAAGTTCCTATGGCTCGTTTCTAGACCCACCTACGGAGCAAATATATTTGCTGCCGCTAGGGTGCGTCTAGATTTCTAGGCTACTGCTTTAGAGGATAATTCAAGTGTTTCCATGTACATAATAAGCATCAAAATATTGCACGTTTAAGAACAATATAGTCCTGTTGCCCACTACAGTGCACATGTTGTAAAATTTTCTTTACCACAACAACACTTCAAAAAAAGTCAGAAAACTTTTTTTCCCTGCATGGGTCTCAGGAGGATACAATTCACCTAGAACCTGAGCAATAATAAATAACCCAACCTCTTAGAGCATTTAAAAAAGTCTTAACCATTGATGTCTTTCCCCAAATGAACAGTACAAGACTATTCAAGTGTTACCTGAACTTTTAATGCATGCTGGTTATGAATATTTGATTAAAATGACCTTCCTAGAGCTATTTCAAGAGGGTAATAAAGTTAAGAAGTGTCTGTAATGGCAGCAGTGCAGTAATGGTCGACTTAGATGATGAAACAGAAACCAAAATAATTCTGTGTTTCTCCAGTATATTGACTGATGCAACACCCAGAGGTAAGCAAAAAACTAGAAAATATGGTTTCCACTGATATATAAAAAAAAATTATGATAGAAACATGGAGTTAGGCATGAACATCATCTTCTGAAAGCAAGTTTAAACTGGTACACACATCATTGAATAAATTTACTTAAATACATAGAATAACCAAATGCTCGACATTGATATTTGACTTGAGGAAGTTTGTGTTGGATGTGAAAGTATGTTTTGGATAATGGTACTGTTGCTGTAATTTAGATATCTGTGCTCAGAAACCATTTCCAATTGTGTGATTATCAGTTGGGAGGACTTTCTTTTCATCTCAGGCTGCTCCATTTTTCTCCAAACGCACTTTTGGTGAATTTTTGAGTTCAGTTACACTTGTTGTTTCCAAAAATGATTCTGGCTTATCCAGATGTTTCTTTTGCAGACTTCACACGCTGACTTTTGTGATGAGGTTGCAGCTAAGTTTTCTTTCTGATGCCTCTTCCATGTAGGTCCTGTTTCTGCACAATGGAGCACTGCCACTCCTGTGTCAGCTAAACCTTCCTGCAGTTCCTCTGCAGTTTTTCTTTTTTTTTTTTTCTTTTGCCTGGCCTTTCTGCCAATCAGAGGTGTGGTTTGATCTGAAAGTTTTCCTGGTCTTCCAGATCTTGTCTTGACTTCCACTGTTTTCCTCAACAGCCATTTCTCAATGACTTTTCAGTCACCAGAAATTTCAATCCGGAAGCACTTTAATGTTTTCATAGCCTCCTCATCCTTGTAGGTATCAATTAGCTTCATTTTCAGATCTCTGGCAATTGCTTAGAGGAGCCCATGGTTGTTGAGTGTTACCACAAGGTTCGAAGAGTCAGAGAATTTAACAGCTCTGGAAATGTCATGAGCCGACAATTGATAACGACCTGTCCCACAAGTCCTAATGAGTGAAGTTCTGAGTGTTGTACATCTCCTAGCGTGGCCAAACGTTTGCACAAGCCAATTACTGTTCTTTTTTCTCTTCTTTTTTGCAAAGTTCATGAAATAAAAAGTAACAGGCCATTAACATTTGAAGAAGCTCAGTTTTTGTTCTGTTTCCTGCAGGGGTTGTATTGACTTGGAAATCAACAGAACATGTAAACTTTTTGAATGCAACTGTACATTTAATGATGTGATCGGACAAATCTTCACAGTGGGCCAAAACATTTAGTCACTCTACACATACAGACCATTTAAAAAACTGTTGCTCAAAGATAATGAAACTTAAATATCCGAAATTCTCAAAAGCTTTTGACAAAGAAATTCTTCTCAAAGTTGACGTATTTAACAGATTTCTTTCTAGCCTTCAGTGTTCTCTTATGAACTACACTAATTATGGATGTTTCAGAGGCAGACATATAGTTGCTTACAAATCCAATAATACATTAATAAATACCTTTAAATGTCAAGTATATCTGACAACAATTACCCTATAGTGACAAGAGCTTTTAATTTGTCCAGTACATTTGCTGTCAGTACCTTGCTAATGTCAATTAAGTTGTTTACTTACTTGTCTAGACGAAAAATTGCGAGCTCTGTATCAAATTCAGTTCTAACTCCTGTGAGTCACTAAAAATCTAAAACTAAACTGATTTGCAGATAACATTAGCTTAGTTTTAGTTTTCTTAGAGACTGCTAAAGCTGCAGGAAGAAAATGCCACAGCTCAACGCGGGAAAGTCGCTCCTCAGAGGCAATTGCGCTCCTGGGTAAGCCAGGGACTCTTGTGTGGTGGAGATACGTTCAGTGATCATCCTAATAAGTCGTTTGGCAGTGGCTGCAATGTAACGGACATTGTTTTATATGTATAAACTCCACAGGTCAGCTTTAAAAGCAGCAAAGACAGTATAAAACATAGAAAACAACTTGATAAGGATAATAACCTTGTTTCTGTCACTATCACTTTTCTTCAACTGAAGAGAGCATGCTAACATGCTACAGTAGCTCTTGTCCAGTTAGCCCATCATGTCATGTTCCAATAAAAAGTCTCTTTAATGTCCAGTCTGCCCTGAAGTAGCTGCTCAGATTGTATTATAGCCTCTGTATTGTGAATCTAATGATTGATGAAAGTTGAAGTAGCTACCGTACAGTACCTGTACGTACATGCTAACATTGGGTTGATAAGATTAACATTTAAAAGCTCTTGTAGGCTAATTGATTAGCTGAGCAAAACATTATCTGAAAGTACAGTAGGCTACAGTAGTTTGATTACTGATTAATCAACAAATTCTTCCAAGCCAAGAGACTAATCATTCACTGGTTTAGCTTTAGGCTGTTAATGTTAGGACTGCTTTTCACTGTTTTATAATAGCCTAACCTGAATATTTTTCATCTTCTGGATTGTCAGTTCAAAACAAGCCATTTAGAGACATCACTCTACCCCTAATGGATGTTAATAGACCAAATAAATAACTGAGAAAATAATCAGCTACTTCAATGAAGAAAATGTTTGTAATTTACATATTTTCAGACAATCTGCTTATAAAGACTAAATCATGTGTTTAAAATGAGCGTGTATTTTTCACAGATAACCACCGAATAGGCTCTGGTAATGAGGAAATCAAAAATTCTGCTGTAAAATCTCGTTGAATATGTTTAAGCTGCAATTCACAGCGTTTTGCCTTGAGGCAGGAAGTGTATTGTTAGTCTTGCCCTCCTCCTCCTCAACTGGTCAAGTTCCCAACTGACACTCATCACTCTTTTTAATGAAGGATGTGGCCTGAGGCTGCAGCACTCTGCATCCATGAAGCACACTCTGAAAGAGAGGCGACACTAATGCTAATGCTCAGTGTCTTTTTGAACACGGTCTCTCGTGCTATTTGCGGAGCTCTGTTAATTTGATTCTTCTGGTTTTCCCTCATTGTAGTTGTTGCTATGACTTCCCTAAAAGCCAGTTGATAGGCTCACTAGCCTATGCCAGCACAGCAGTGGATCGTACAAGATCCATAAACATCACAGAGCGTACCGAAAAGTCCATTTCAGGCCAAGGTGTTTATGTTTGTATGCACAGAATCATAATGTATAGCACACATATAGCTTGTGCTGTAATAACAGGTAGTACAGCTGATGTAAAGCAGTTCATTCCTTACACCGCTGCAACAGGGGAACAAAGACAGAGTGGGAACATGGGAAAAGGAACACGCTACTAATTTATCTGTGAATTTAATCAAATGGAACTAAACTGATTAAACTATATTTCATGCAAAGGGACAAAGCGATTTAGTTTATAACATTTCCTCACCTAATGTATAATTTTAATCAACTCATATGTATTCTCTCTTTTAAATGTGCTCATTCAGAAATAATAGGAGCTATAATTGCTGTGTAATTACTTTGTGATGTAATTAGACCATGATTAGCACGACACTGCCTTTATTTATTGGAGCTCTCCTTTTTTTCCTACAGTTTTCCCAGATGTTTTTTCACTCTCTAAAGCAAACATAGTTGCTATGTCCAAGGAGCCTAAACATCACAAGTGAAGCCAATTTAAGCACAGCCGAGTTTTGTTTTCATCCCTTTATCTTGTCAATACTCAACAGCTGGTAGCTAGATTATTTGTTTGCATATAGCAGACCATTAAAGGAACAAAAACATTTAATGATTACTTGGTGTGACAGATGTAATCATATAGGGTCTCCTATGGAAAAAGGAAGCTCTGCTAGTGAAGCTGTTCTCCATTTTAAGCAGCCAACGATGTCTTCATCGGCTTACCAACTGCCTGCAACTTCACTTCCATCCATTACCTTGTCAGAAACTTTGTATTGAAATTGACTTATCTCGTGACTCCCACTCCTTCCACAATACATCTAAAATACTCTCCTGAGACCCAATTTTCTACCTGTATCCCTGCGCCTTCTCGTTTGAGTTATTTCCTCTGTGAGCACAAGTAAGCCATCATGCTGGACAATACCGAAGACAAAAGTTCTTACAATGATGAAACACCCACACAGACACAAACCAAAGAGTCTTGAGGGTGTTTCTGATACTTTTAAATTTTATCTCTTGGCATTTGTGAACCAATAGACGTGAAAAACTTGTCTGTTTAATGATGCGTTCACTGTTAGATTGTGCAGGAAATCCGAGCAAGTTTAAAGAAATGGAAATGCATGGTAAAAGAGGGAAATAATATGCAGCACATAAAGATAATATTTGACATTTCAACAAGTTGAAGATTTACTTTGCAAAAAAACTGAATTCATGATGGGGCTGATAACTTCATGCAAGCCTATGCCTTTTTTTTTTTTTTTCTCCATAGGAACTTAAATTTTGCTCAGGTCATGTGCTAATGCCCAGGCCAACAAAATAATGATGAAGATTTAGACAAGTATTGAGCAGTGGAAAAATATTCATATTCCTAGAGGTGCCATCATTAGCAGCTATACTCCTTGCTCGATGTTTACTCTCTGGGGTAAAGCTGGAATGAATTACAGTAATTGATTGGATGCAAGGAGGTGGATCGAGCACAGAGCTGTCCACATCTCTGACTGATCTCCTTGTTATAACACTTCTCCCTCCTCCCTCTTTGGCCAGTGCATTTCTGCCTCTCAGCTTCACCGAGGCCGTCCTAACGTATGACCATTGTCTAGAGGTCACTGTGGATGTCCGAGTCATGTGGAGGCAGCTCGTCATGCAGAGCGCTGCATGCTTCAGGGAGTAATCACAAGCCTCCAGCTTCCCCCATCAACATTCTTTGCTGCCCTTAGGCCAACAAACCAGATTTTTCATGTCAGCTGGCATGCACCTTCAACTCATAAGTAACTGTTTGACTTTCACAAGTCTCGCATCATCCAAGCATACACACTCCCAGGCAAGGTTGCTATATCCTTGGTCGATAATTATATGCCAGTTATAAGTGTCCACTTGCGCATGCAGATGGGCTGGGCTCCTTAAAAAATCCAGGTAGCCAGTCGAACCCATCTACAAAGACTATTTATCATTCCCTAAGGGGGCAGCCCTCACATCGTGATAATAATTTCGTATATTCCTCATTACTTTTGTTCTTACTCCCTTTGTGCACACAAACACCACCAACCACTCAACAACGGGGGGCATGAGGGGTGTAAATAAGGACAACTTTTTAAAAAGAATTTTCAATGACTTCATGTGTTGTTAATTATCATCGTTCGTTTTCAAGACAACAACCCTTCATAAAGAGATTATGTTATATATTTTACTTGCTGACACACAGTTTATAAAATGACACACAAACAGGCAGATTTTCTCCCTATTTGTCCTCTGATGGACAAACATGTAACACACATTGCATAAAAAGTAATGATGTTGAGTCCTAGAAAAAGTTCAACTTAGCAAAAAAAAAAAAGTTCTGCTACGTTTGTCATCTTATGCAGTAAAAAAAAAAAAAAAGCCAATCATTTGAAAAAAAAAAAATCAAAGTAAATGATCCTTCAAAATGCTGACTGATTGCATCAAATCCTGATTGTAGCTCATTACTGCCTAAGTACTTCATCTGAAGTGACAATGATTGTCATTTGTGATGCATGACACATAACTAACTTAGTGACAGGTATTTATGGACAGTAGTTACTGTGATGTTAGGGAAAGGGAGATGCATATGTGGTTACAAGTATATTTACATATTTTTAAACGTACTATACTGAAAGTGTCAGTCTGTCTTGTTGTGTACGTGCGCTGAGTGTGGTTGGAAACACGATGCGGCTGTCACACCAGAGCATTAGCTGCTATTTAGTGTAGCTGAAAGGGCGCCTGGTATCTGTGCACCAGCCTTGAATCCTGACAGAGGTGCAAGAAAACACATCCCCAAATAAATCAGAGAATTTTTTAGAAACTGTCTTATTTTTCTGAAAACACCACATGGCGTGAATCTACATGCTGTACTTGCAGTTAACATTCATGGCGCCCCGTTTATTTCCCCCCTGCATGGTGTAAATGATTTTGGACAGTCTGAATAACCATGATGGTTTGTTATTCATTTTACTGTTTGATAAGAACATTGCAGGACGCAGAGAGAGCGTTGTCTTCCTCTGTTTCTACCACGACGGCCCAGCTGCAGAGACAGCTGCGGCGTACGTCAACACCTGGTAGAGGAGGGACACAGGATATATCACTCCATCGTCGAACTGGATCTCGGCTTGATCTCAGCTCCGAACCAAACTTTATGTTGCTGACTTACGAGTGCTGCAGTAAATAAACATGTAAACACCTGCAAATGTCAGCAGTTCAGACCAATTTGGAGTCTGTTAATTAAAAGATGCTGATTGTAGATTTTCCCACATTCTGGGGGAATTGATGACTAAACAAACACCACAAGGAACAGCAGTAATTCTTATATTTGTACATTCACTAATGAGTTGTGAATACTAGACTTCACTTTCAATACACCTGCTCCTAAAAAAAAAAAGAGAAAGCACCATAAGGAACAACTGCAGCACTGTCATGAAAATATTAATTGAAAATGCGCTCTGATGGTGAGATTGGCAGCTCTGTGTATGTGTGGTGACACCAGTATTACGGCAGTGCCGACTGTGGGTCCATGAGGCAATTTCTGTGCACAGTTGAGACCCAGTGAGATACGACTTCCAGTGGCCAGCTTTCAACCCTCACACTCGGAAGCCCTACAAAATAGTCATTACAGAGTTCAGCACAGTCAGCAGATTTCAGGAGAACTTTGTAGCTCCGTGTTGGCAGCCAACTTGATGCTTGTACTCACAGGAGGTTAACCATTGGCTTCCCTTGCTGACATAAAAATATGGAGAGTTGTGACCTCTGCTGCCTATGGATGTGAGATGCAACATCTTATGAGCAATTTAATTTGGTTCTGACACAGCTCAGGCTGAAGTCAGTTATGTTTTATCCAGCTTTATCAGACTCTGACAAGATCTTATTGTCTGATTTTAGGCTGGAATTTTAATTAAATGCTGTCTGGATTTAGTTTTTTTAATGTTATTTTCATAATAATAATTTCATAATATATAATACTGCCACCTGCTCACTCTCCACACTATACAGCATAACTATATGTTCTTTAAATGCTGTTACACTAGTTTGATTTTGCATTTTGCCTATGACAGTGGATAATAAGGACAGGAAAGAAGAAAAGTGTACAACAGCCAACAACGTCTCCCAGCCAGTCAGAGGACACTGAGGTTATACGGTATGAGATTTTGAACGATTAACTTGGTAATGGTCCATGTTTTTTGTCTACTGTCAACAAAAAGACCAAAACTAACAGTGTTTGTTTGTCTCGGCCGCAGGCCCATTGATTCCAACTGAAGATGTAAATATTCAAAACAAAAAAAAAAAGGGCACAAATACATTTTCTCAATTTGAAGAATTGCTAAACAGCATCCCGAGACACCTGGGAATTATAGTTTGTAGCAGACATTGCTCAACAGAAGTAAATAGCGCTATCACTGGAAACAATTTCTAGCTGTGGATTCAGAGCCCCAGTAAATATGTTCAGCACCAGGATCATGTATCTGAACTGACTCAAAGTAAGCTAACAGTGCCCATGTTCATCATAATGAACCAACGTGTTGCCCGACAGTGCAACAGTGTGGCTCATTCATGTATTTTTAATATTTCTGAACAACAATGAAGTGATCTGGCACAGATGCATCTGATCATACATCTGGCTTTGGTTACACAGACAGCACAGTCTGGACTGTAAGTTAGCTGGGTCAGCTTATTATTTGTCTGTATTCACAATATGAAAAATACAGAAGATCATCACTGTTATCCTTTAATCATTACCAGGACATCCCAAAAGCTCCCTGTAAAAGAAAAAAATGTTGTTATTACCACAACAATTGTAAATAATGCCTGACATGTCTTTTTATGTAAGAAATCATGGGCACAAAAAGCTCTTTGAATGTGGAACAGGTGCAGGTGAAATCAATCATGGCCGTCCATCTGGTTTTCTGGGTCATGCTGGGTGTGACTAGGACAGGAAAATATTTTCTCCCAAGTGCAGATGAGTTTTTTAGGAAGGAGAAGCTCTGTGAAGTGAAGTGGAGCAGACTCCAGCCTCCCCTCCATGAGGGTGTCACACTGGGCCCACATCGTCTGTGCTGCATCATTGCTGTGATCCTTTGTGTAACACTGACTATCTGAAGGGTATTAAAGCCCAACACTTGTTATCCTGAGAAGTTTCTTTCGAGTTGCATCACTCCTCACTTTCGAGCACAACCACAGGGCATACTGTGTTTTGTGATACTTACAGCCCACCTTTGACAGCTCACACCTTTTTCATCCCCTATAATGATTAGAAATAAAGCTGGATATATTTGAAATGAGGATTTGTTCTCTGAAAGTAATTAGGAGGTGATGTCCACAGAACTCATAAAAGGTATTGGTACAATGGTGGTAACCATAGAAACCTTGTGGCCGGAGTGGTCTTCTGGGAGATGTGCTTTAATAATGTATTGGCCAAGCAGAGAAGGCAAATATAATATCACTCTATAGAAATGCCAGTCAATGACAGGATATGACTGCATTCCTTTTGAGAGGCTAGATGTCTGAGGGCACATGAGCTGGTAAAACTGAATTGACAACTGGAGTTTTGAAGGAGAATGCCCACAGGCCAAAGTCATATTACCTACAGTACATTACATTTCAGACGCAGATGCAAATGTGTTATACAACCAATCTGTTCCAGAAAGCAGACATAAAATGAGAAATTAGAAATTGAAATAGCATGAAAGACCCATACTTATTATTGCAGCTAGAGACACACATTATTTCTCTGTGCACTATAGTGACTGCAGCACAACAAACTGGTATTGCTTGGCAACCAGCAGTTCTATATGTTGGGTTTTATTTATATATATTTTTTGCATGCCTACTTACCAATGTACAAACTAAATCTGCATTACTTTTCAAACACTTGATAGGAGCGAGGGTGTTTATTTGTTAAGTCTGAAGCTGCAACTCAAAAAGAATCAGACATTTGTTGGAAATCATGTCATACATGCACATTTACAAAAGAAAACTTACAAATTAGCAAGAAAAAAATATTTATTTTATTTAAAATCGAAGGTTCCTTTTTGTCCATTAAGGAAGGAAACATGTAAGGTTAGACAAACATTGCTTGTTTTGCATTATGCCTGCAGTGGAAGATCAATTGGATTCAGCAACACGGTAAAACAGTTGTTTTCATTCTTTGTCATTGAGATTCATAAAAGCAGATTCTTTTTTTGCCTTTAATGGACAGGAGAGTTGAGAGAGAGACAGGAAATGGGAGGCAGAGGGAGGGGGGATGACACGCAGGAAAGTGCCGCTCGACACGGGATTCGAACCGAGGCCGCCTGCAGTGAGGACTATAGCCTCAACACATGGGGCGGGTGCTCTACCAACTGAGCTAAACACAGCCAAATAAAAGCAGATTCTCAAGCCATTACGCTGCAGGGCAGTTGACACCTTAATGGAGAGGTGAGAGTCAGATCTCAATGAACCGGATCTACATGCCTTTATACTCGTAGATATTATTATGGAAATAACTGGGCCACCTTTTAACTCACCGCCATCATTGTTATTAGCTGGATTTGAAGCTCTCATTGAGTTTGCAGGTGTTCCATAGTTCTGCTCTCACATTGATGTCTTTTAATATATGATGGCATAAAAGGATTGAGGAGTGTGGCAACACAGTGTTTCCACATACTGTTGTAAATGATGCTTTTATTTAATAGAGAATGAAGCGAATACACTGAAGGGTAATAATGCTAAGTGCTAAGTACTTGTTAGATAGTCTCTACATAATGATACTATCAAATGATACCAGATAATATGCATATGACTTTGTAGAGATTATAGTTTAACAAAGGAAAACAAAATGGATGTTGTTCTTTTGGTTTGTCCCTCAAATTAGACACATACAAAGTTTTACAATACACTCAAACATCTGATACAACTTTCACTCATTTGTTATCCACATTGTCTTATGACAGATGTTGTCTTACACACTACTTTGTAATGTTTCGCTGTATACTACTGCTCAGTTGTGTTTGAATCTGTGGATAATTTGCCAAAGATACTGTAATTCTCTCAGGTTGTATTTTCCTTTCCACTTGTTTCAGAGTTACCTCTGTGCATTCATACTAGATAATCCGTCTACTTCACTTTGTTTGTGAACTGACAGATTCTTTTCATTTTTGCACCTCAAAGTTAAGCCCTTTCTTCAAACCACTCAATATTATGTAATCATAGGTTCCCAGACAGCTGAAGTTTACCATATGCATGCTGTATGGTATTAAAGTTATAAAGTGTACTGCTCTGCGCCTTCCTCTCTCAAAAGAAAAGCTACAATGTGACATTAATTTGAAATCGTAAGGTCATATTTTTGCAAACAATAGATCTTGATGAACGATTTTCATTCGCTGATGCAATTTTGTAATAGATAGTTAAAAGGCCTCATATGGATGTCGTTTGCCATGGCCTCCTTGAGCGCTCACTTTGATTTGAATTTGAAAGCAGCTCTGTGTTACTTTTGCGCTCTGGAATTGATTGTCATTATGTGTCTTTGTCCATTGTAACATTCAATTCGCTGCATAACTCTTGGGTGCAGGCACTCTGAGTTGTTATATAATTAGCCTTGGAGTAGTTCAATTTTAGCCTGACACTATAAGAAGCACTGAGCCGGGTGAAGGGACACTCCAATTTGTCCAATTCCACACTTCTGTGGATTTGAGTAATCATCCCGCTATACTTGCTGATTGGCTCTGAATGGCTGGTACCGAATAGCAACACCATGCAGAAGATATGCTTTTTTTTTGTCTTATGTCTTTTTATCCTTACTTAAGTCATACCTGGAGATAGCATTGAAAATTAAGAACAAAGTCCAGTCTATGAGGAAAAGGAACCGAGACTAATAAAGAGACAGTACATCATCGGCATTAAAAGAGAAACTAAACTGTCTTTCCAGCCAGATTCCTACTGACCTTACCACCATTTATGAGCATTAGTCTGTGACATCCCAGAGGATCTCAGCCAATGATCTGCTAAAGTGATCAAAACTGGAATGTTTTCTTAGCTTTTAGGCACGCAAATAAACTGTAGACTTATTATCTCTCGCTCTCGTAGAAGGATGAACAGACCATTGAAAAGTTGCATAAGAACTAATAAATGCCTCTCTGTTCACCAAACTAGTGTTATGGTCTTCATGTACCATTTACAGCTTAAACAGCTTTTCCCCTGCTCGAACTCTCCTTCCTCTGTTCCCTTCTCACAATCCTAAAATATATATATATATATATGTATATATATATGTATATATGTATATATATATATATATCTCTGAACATGGCAAAGATCCTGGTTTTTCCACTGCAACTTGTGAGCCGTGAGCAGAGACCTAAAGTAAAAGCTAAAAATATTTTTCTGGCCTTCTTCTGTCTCCCCCTTGCATTCTAATGACTTGGATGTACCCATGGTAGATTTATTTGTGAAATGAAAAGAGGCTAATGCTCATTATTCAGTTGTGAAGGACAAGGACAGTGGAAATGATTAGACCTCTGAATCTGCTAAGCGTCTGTAATATGATGCTTTCATAATTGTAATCCATGATAAAGCCGAGTTTCATTCTGCGGTCTGGATGTGCTTTAGCCAAGGAGCTACTTTTGTTCCTGTCCACCTCCTCGCTTTGCCAAGTTATCGTAGCTGATGAGAAACGTTCCAGTCCTTTTTACAGTATTCTTTGTGAGACATGACACTATTCATCCCATTACTGTAATATACGTACATGAACACACAAAGTGTAGACATGTTTGGAGAGCAGGAGGTTATAGCTACCGAGTCTTTTGATTTATGTAGCCTAGATCCAAGAGTATAAATAGCTAAATGAAATTGTTTCTCAAATTTTTATGCACTTTGTTCCACTGGCTGGCCAAGTTTCTATCAAAGAAAAAAGAAAAAGAAATTCAACAGCTTTTTAAACCAAGGTAGACTTTTATCTATTGCAAATCAGGTTGGTTCTAAGATTCTCTTCACATTCTCCATGGGTGTTTTAGCTGAGAGGCAGCCCAAGGTGAAAGACACTTAATAGTACAGGTGTGCGTTACCTCAGACTCTTTGACCTAGCGAGTGCACAATAAGAGACATTGGAAAGTTCTCACGATGAATTTCACCCATTATTGAAATGATCTCAGACCACAAAGCTCCCACCTCTCGCGACTCCCATGACAGATGTAACATGGAGTCACGACTGCATCACCCATGTCAGAGCAGGTCCAACTGTGTGGCAGCAGTTATATAAGCAACAGGTGTTGTATTATTGTCCTATATCAAGCACCTATAGAGGAGATTATTGCAGAACTGTAAACTCTCTCCTCAAGATTGTTTTTAAATCCTGTCTCCAAGCAAAGTAGGTGATGCAGGTTACTAGGCGATGTGACCTCTGTGTCTTGCGGATGAGTTAAAATAATATCTTATGGGTACCACCAAACATATCTCAGATTTCAGCAATCCCTTTAGCCATGGTTTAATAGTTTAATATGAATTATATTCTTAGATTGTGGTTCTGTCAATTTAAATATTTCATTTAATATAGCTGGACCAATTAGACAGAGAGGGATAGTCATCCTTTTACTGCACCTATAACTTTAACGGTGGTAATGACTGTGAAGACACATTAGTAGAGCAGGAGGAGAGGGAGTCATTTGAACTTTTAACCAAATTCAAGTTAATAACCATAAACATTCACATTTCAAAAGTTACAAGGACAGAGGACTTGGTAATTGTGCTTTAGCCCACGGCAAATGAGTTCAGGTACAAGATGTTTCTTTTTTACTGATGAGAGGAAGATCCAGAGCATAAAGCCAAAGCCAAATTTACTTAATGCAGAAAAGAGATAGGACTATTTGATGCTGTCATTTTTCTGGCATATGGCATGAGTGAATCACTGAGCCAGCTCCTAACTTTACTTTCCACTTTCAATTCTCTATAGCCTGGTGTTGAATTCTCAAAATTAATATTTAAAGTTGGCTTCATCCCACTCAAGTGACCCCCCTTTTCAATTATTACATTTTTAATTTCTGTCCTTCAGTCATGTTTACTCAAAGACAATATCAGCTTATCCTGAAGCAGTCATCAAAAACAGAATTGAGCAGGGAGGGAGACATGAATAAGATCAGTCAGTTACAGCCCTTGCCACTCGTATGCAGGTTTTCTTTCAAACTCAACACCGCAGAGACAAGCAGTTGCTAATTAGCGAGTCAGGTGAGGTAGCATTCAGCTGGAATGAAAACCTGCAGCCCCAGGGGCCTCACAGACGAAAGACCCACGAGAAGGAGAGTCTTTAAAAGTGCTAAGAAATAATTTTATCATGTGTGAGAAAATGATGGAGCCATATGCTTTGGTGACAGATTGAAACAGGAAAAAACTGCTCGATCAAGCTCCGTTATAACACCATCGAGAAGTCAAGTGACTGAAAGATATCCTAACTGCATTACTGTATGTTGGAGCAATGCTTTGATTCTATCAATGCTATTGGACAAAAGATCTCTTCCATGATCACACCGGCATTATTGAGTTTTTAATCTTCTCAGTGCCTGCAGGGATCGCTTTACATGGGCCTTGACAACTTGGTTTCCTACCACTCAGAGTCTCTGAATTGAAACTGACCTGAGTCATCCGTCCCAGTGGGCATTTGAATCACTCTCTTTTTCTGTCCATGCTATTTGTCAGTCTGACAGTCAAGCTGTCAATTTTGTGACATACTGTAACTCGAAAGTTTTTTCTGAATTCAAATGCAATAAATGCCACAAAACATAGCAAAGAGTCCATTAGAGAAAACAAAACTGAATATGTCTGAACAAAAGAGTATTTTAAATTGAATATACTCTAAAGCGACAAGGTTGGTGATATTCTATATTTTTGTTTTTGTCAACAAATCCCATGAAAAGACTAAAACCAAGAACACTTTAGTCCATGTGTCAATACTGTCTGTCTGTGTTGTTCAGACCCAATCGTTCTTACTGAAGACATAAATCCTTAAAAATGACTCACTATAGTTTGAATTAAAAAGAAAAAGCTCAGTTGTCTGAAAGAATATAAGAGAATAGTGCATTTGTTGGGGTCTCTTTTCTACAGTGTTTAAAGCAGCAGAGCACTGCATTTGGGGTTGTCTCAAAAATAATCTACAGTGCCCGTGCTTATAGTAATGAAGGAAAACATCACCCAGTGCAGCACTGTGGCTCATTGATGTGTTCTTAATAGTTTATTGACAACAGTGGTGGTTTCAGGGGACAAAGGAATAAGCTGTATCAGGCATTGGCTATGCAGACAATACTTGTTAGTTCGATCAAATTATTTTTGGTTTGGAACATTTATCATGGCACTTGCTGACAAAAGGAAAAATATAGAATATGGATAGTGATGGACCTTTGTATAAGATATTCAATGTAAACCAAAACAGTAGATATTTTCTGCCTTGAATTTGAGCATGCCGTGTGCCCCTTTTAATTTAGAACTTCCAAGATACTACTGGCTTGTTGACGAAGACAGCCAGCTCCCAATTTGACTTTGAGCTTCAGTACCTCAGTGATGGTGTCACACACACACACACACACACACACACACATGATTCACAAGTAGAAAAGAACATCTAGAATGATGCAAAAATAAAGCTCGAAGACACTTGTCTGAGGAAGCAAGTTCCACACAGCACAAGATGTGCTCATCAGGAGACAGTTTCAGCTCAGTTTGTCAAACAGTGCACCTACAGTATCTCGCAGTGAGAGCATGAGCAGCCATAGTAAAGCTTTGCAGGACAATCTACAGTATGTATTTGTGACGAGTGCTGTGAATAGAAGCGATGACCTTTTCATGGCCAAAATGAATGCACATATGTATGTGCAAAAGGCCATGGTCATTGTATTACAGTAATGTAGAAAACTGATAAGTAGTTATGACAAATATGTGCAGTAATCAGACAAACATCCTTGAACTGGTCTTAATGTATTTGTCATGGTCAGGAAACATAGGACATTGATGTTGTTGAAAATGAAAAATGAAAATGAAATGAAGAACTGCAACAGGTTAAAATAATAACTTGAAAATAGTGCTTTAAGATTCATATTAGATTTGACATGACCTGAGTTTGTTGTCAGCAAAACTATGTTGTATGTAAAGTCAGTGAGCGTCGTGCCACTGGCAAGATACAAGTCTGTGCAAAAAAGCACAGACACACACCCCGAGGTCTCTTCCTTCTCCTCATAGGCCTCATTAGACCCAAGTTTTATGAGCTTTAACCATAAGAACATAACATCATATTTTGCCTGTATTCATCATCATGGATGTTTTTTTGAAGGCTGTGTAACTCCGACAGTACTGTATATCAGGTGATTGCAGCCAATCATTACTGTATGTGGTTGGACTCTTAGAACATTGTTTGTTACGCTGGAAGCAACATGAGTACTAGGACACGGGGACAAGACCATTTATTTGAAGGATTGTGAGAGGTTCCCCTTAACAGCATGTCAGTGCTTTGTAAAAAAAAAAAAAAAAAAGAAAGAAAGAAAAAAGAAGAAAGGGTGGGGTGGCATTTGTGGAATCATAAAAGGGGTTTCATGGAGCAGATATGACACATTTTTTTAATCAGACCGAGGTCGGTGGCCGTTGTGGGGAAAAATGTTTAGCAGAGTTTTAGCAATCTCTGAAATTCAGTGAGCAGTTGTGTGTGGCATGTTTAGCCTTTCACTGAAGTGCAACCAGATGGGAGTCTTTCTACAGTTAGTAGCTCACACCCAGCAGGTATGCACACACACACACACACACACACACACACACTGGATTTTTGCTTTCAAAATCCTAATGATCTAGATTTTTCACATTCTCGAATCATGCTACATTGGCTTGAAATCAGCGGTTTGAACCAAACGTGTTTCTTTAAATACAGACAGAGTGTAACTGAAGCATGACCTCACCAGCTCATGCCCAGTCTTGCCAAGGTGATGGGGTAGATGTTGGAGAGGTCTGTGCAACCAACATATTCAGCTCAACTGCTTAGGGGCTGTAAATATGGAGCCTGTTCCAAAACTGATAAACTCTGTCCACTGGTAGTGTTTACACCAGGCTTAAGCCTTGACATATGTTTTGAAAATGAACATCTGCTGAGGCTAGCGATAATCCTATAGGCAGCCCATTAAACACCCGAGGTTCACAGATAAGATATACAGTATCCCTATATTCCCTCTCAGCCCCTATCATCTTGAAACTGATTTCCAATAACATGCATGGGTCTGAACTCTTAAGCTGTCTTTGGCTAATGCTACTTATCTGGTCTAAAACATTAAGCAAGGCCTTTCAGAGGTTAAATTCACACTGACTACCCCAATGAAAGCTTAAATCATTTTACTTAGTGTCAGAGGCGGTTTCCCCATTTATCTGCAAAATCCTGAAGATTAATTTTGGGGGGAACACAAGCACACATTGTGGGTTCAGTGTTGAGTAAATCACTTATCTCATATCTGGATTTCACAGAATGATAACACCAGCCAGTGTTTTTTATTCTGTCACATTTCATATGCTCTTATACTGTAAAGCTGCCACTAACTCAACGATTATCATTTACTATGCGCACCATCACATTAAATCGTTCTTGTGACTGACCCCACATCATTTAAATCGTGACATAAAAATACCAGCTGCTGAGAAACATGGACATGATTTACATTTTTGTAATTTCAAACTAAGTACCTGGACTGCCTTTCAAGACGCATCACCTCTGAGGTGCTTCATATAAACAGTGTGCTGTCCAGATTTCCTTTGCTGTTAAAGCTTGAGCATAAAATCAGAATCCAAACACTGAATTGTCTCAGGCGACTGGGTCATTAAGATAACTAATCCAAGCTGATGTGTCGAAAACTTCTGATGTTTCTCAAGGCACTTGTAGAAGTCTTTCACACACAAATTTTATTACTCACATTTTCCAAAAACGTCTTAGGAAAACCTCCACTTCAAACTGTAAATGTTGTATTCAGGCAGAGAGACATTCTGAGTAGTAATATTGTGCCTGCTGCACCCTCCTCTAGTGACAAGTGTACTGTAGGTGTGCCTCATGACTCTGACATTTCGATGTGGACTTGAGAAATGTTAGAACATGAAAGCATACATGAACAAGTTTATTAACTGTGGGTGGTAAAAGAAGACCGATGACAGGAGAGCGGTTGCACTCTGTGACAAGAAGGCTCTTTATTTGCAGAAGACAAAATGTTGGTGGCAGTCCAGCATTCATCAGTGTCACAACTGTGCAGTGCTGATGCCACTTAAATGACACAGAAATACAAGTGCATCCATTTAAAATAATGGGCATGGTGCACCTTGCAAATAGGAAAACATTTGCATAAAGCAACCAATCATTATTTAACACTCAAAACAAGGCAAACCCAATGTGGTAAACGACAAATCTCAGACAAATAAATAAAACTTAGTGGTGGTTCTGAATAGTTGGCGCACAAGTCCAAGGTAGGTGGAAACAGTCCATTTAAATAAATAAACCATGTCCATTTACTCAAGTGCTGTACTTAACTAGTATTTTGAGGTATTTTGTTTCAATTTCTACTTCTCCATCACTATATTTCAGTGGCAAATATTGTACTTTTTACTTCACTGCACAGCTTTAGTTACTACAATACAGGTTAAGGTCAGGACCACACTTTATTACAGAGAGAAATCCGACAGATCCCACACTTTCTTTTAACAGGAAGAAACCTCCAGTAGAACCAGGCTCAGTGTGGGCGGCCGTCTTCCTCAACCAGTTGGGTTTGAGAGCAGAAAGAGGGGATGGGTGAGTAGAAGGAAAGTAAGTGAGAGAGAGAGAGAGAGAGAGAGAGAGAGTGAGAGAGAGAGAGAGAGAGAGAGGGAGAGAGAGAGAGAGAGAGAGAGAGAGACACACCATGAACAGCATACATTTTTCCAACCGTTGTCAATGCTGATGCAGAGTTGGGGGGGGGGCGTCTGGCCCCAGGCCCGGGAAATAAACAGAGGGCCGCTGGACCTCTATGACACATAAATTGTGTGATAGGCCTATCTGTTTACAGCTAGACAAGGTAGATACATTTAATAATAATAATAATAATAATAATACATTAATAATAATAATAATCATCGTCAACATCCTGAATGTTTTGAAGCTATTTTTTTCTTCTACTTATGCACAGACGCTTGTCACATGACCTGATCCTTGCCAGGTGCAACGTGTTGCCTGATGAGCTGCGTAGCCTACCTCCGTCAGGCTGCAGGCCTGCTGTCGTCATGGCGTCTTTACCTGTAGCTGCCTGTGAGTCCACAGGTATTCTCTGTACTCTCAGCAAACACTAAAAAAGTTAGTAGCATCATCAACTAACTTATCTTATCCCTCATCTCTCGTAGTTAAGTGAAACAACCGGGAGCCCTGGCTTGTTTTTCCGCGTTGTTACAGTAATAACATGAAGCACTGTGTTTCTGTCATGGACAACTTCAGTGCTGGGTGTTGGCCTGCGCACGGAGGGAGACAGGAGCTGAGCTCTGTCAACAAACACCAAATGCAGTGGGGATATAGTGGACTACAGCTCGGATATTGACCACTTCACCTCCGTGAAAGAAAAGAGAAAGAGCCTCAACATCAAACACGGTGAGTCAAACACCTGCTGACTGGCTTTGTGTCTTTGCTAGCTGGGTTCTTTCCTCGTGATTAACTGTCTCTCTGCGGCTGCCTGTGTGTGTTTAAGTCATATTGTGTTGATGTTATGGAGGATATGTTGTGTATTGTGCATTGTATGTCTGGCCTATTGAGTTGTCATGCTATGTAGCACGCAGAGACTCAGAGAAACTGCCATGGCTTTCAATGAGTTTCAATTTTGCCTCACTGGTCTGTGATTTGTGGACGAGAGTGTTTGCCAGGTCTGATAGTTGCATGTGAGGATTTCTTCATCCTTGTTTGTTTTTGAAGCTGTGTGTTGTATGATGAGGCCTTGGAGACTGCCATGTGCATGCTGAGCAACATAGATAGGCTAACAGTGTAAATCATGCATTGGATGCACGGGTAATCTCTGATGAAAACATGAAGTCTGTATACCTGTATCAGAGTGGAGGCTTTGTAGTGCTGTGGATCATTTTGTATGCAAGAATGATCTTTAGAAAAGAGTGAGTAACCTAGGCTACGCAGTGTTCCTTTGTGCTGTTAACACTGGTTTGTGTCTATATCATCCAGTTAGTAAGGGTTTTGTTGGGGACACTTGGGGGCAGCAGAAACAAGTTGTAATCATTATATAATTTTATGGTGACAACATTATCATTCCCTCAGAGTTGCGTTTCAAGCCACCTGTCATATTCAAGGCCAATATTGATCCTCTTTTCAATATGTTTTTGGTCTCTACCAACTCCTGAGGGAAATATGGCTCTTAAGCTTCAAAACGCTCCACTAAGTTCAACAGCTAGTCACTAACTTTTTCTTGCTGCTGGCTGGTGCTCAGCAGGTATTTGTGCAGTGTGTTTTTTTGAGCTTCTGAAAAGCTGCCTGCTGTGGCAGATGAAAACAACACGATGAGCGTGGTGCAAGTGAAACTGGCCCATACAGCTAAACAATGAGCTGAAACTAATTCAACTGCCCATTTAAAAGAACAGTTAGCCGCTGCCTACTGTAAACCTACTCCAATAAACTGCTCTGCATGCGTAAAAAGGGCTGAGATATTGTGCTTGAAGTATATGTATAAATCTCTCTCTATATAGGCTATGCCATGCATGGAGCCATCCATGAAATAGCATAAATACCCAAAATTGAAAGAATTAAATGAAAAGGCAGAAATGACAGGAAGCCACCAAGCTGCTTTCTTTATTCAAGCCATCAGCGTCTAAGGTTGTGAGGGTAAATATCGAGAAAAAGAATTTCTCTTTCAAAAGAGCTTTTTCAATGTCACTGCCTTTAAAACTAATCTCTATTCTTTCAATAGCAATGTATTCAAATTTGCGCTGTGAAATGTGTTGTCACTGGAGGGGCTATTTCCCTTCCTCTGATACAGCAGAGGAAAAACAAGAAATGATTCTTGTTTTTTCAGAGATGTGAGGTTTTGCCAATGTTTTATTTGCATATACAGAATATGAGATACAGTTCATTCTTTGTGCGGTGTTGCATGTTATCACAACATCCAGTGTTGAGAGCATGTGACACCAACGAACCCACCGTTTTATACATAAAGCATGTAAGAAATATAAGACAACATTATCTGACTTAATCTATTTTATTGCATCAAAGACCTGTATATATTGCTTGTATAATTGCCTATATTTTCTGGGACTCCATTATTCGCAACCCACTTCTCTGTGATTTACCATGCTGGAAATATATTCATACCTCTCTCCTTTCTGTACTTTTTATGATTTGAACAGAGTTGAGAGTCAAGTTGAAATTTTCTATATTCATGAGACCAAAATAACAGTCTATTGCAAAGTGAGCCTGTGGGGGAAAATGGGAAAGAATAACATAACAAATCCAGACAGAGAGAGCCACATAGCTGTGCCACCACCACTTCCAATCTGTAGCCGGAGATGAGTATCAGTCTGGTCAAAGAGCCTTCCTGTGTGCCGGAGCCGTCCTTGGAACTATTTAATCACAACATGGAACACTGTGGCAAATTTTAGCTTTCTGATTGGCCCACGCTTGACAGCCATGACCATATGGTGGGAAGTGATATACCTACCTGCTATCTTCCTGTGAGTGATGTCTCCAGTAAAAATGATTACTTCATTTAACCACGCATTATTCGGCTGGCTAGGGGTTGTAGCAAAATAAAAATTTATTAGGCCATCGGGTGGTAAAGCACAGCACATCAGCTGAGCCTTTGGGGCTGTCCGTGTGATTGCCTCAAATGTGACTAGTTTCTTAAAAATAAATCGGTAATAAATCAGAAATATTGAAAAAGTGTTTTATGTAAGGTGACCAGTCCTTGAAACAATGTGGAACACAGCTGTCTGCACCGTCCCTTAGTTTATATCGCTTTAATGTCTTTTCTTGATCATTTCAATTTATTTGATATAAGTAAAAGAGATGTGGTTCACTTGTTCTCAACCTGAGGGTTACAAGACAGGAGATACAGTAGAGAAAAACTAGACTATGATTTATTTTTATGAAACAATAAAACATTACTTCAGTCCACCCTTTTAGCATTTATAAGCTCAAACACTAACACAATGAAGTTAAAAGATACATTATGAATGTACTGGTATGTCAGCAACTATAACTCCTCCTATAAAAACAGATAAATTAAACAGTTGCCATTAGTTCAGAAATGTATAGAAGTTATAGTTAAATGTATAATTAACTTGTCTCCACACATCTGTTGTGTTCGAAGTGGCATTCATACTACATTTAGTACTTGCAAATACGGTAACGCAAAAGTGTCAGTGACTCAGCTAACAACAAATCACAGACATGTAAATTGTGTTGATTGATTCAAAGACGATGTAGATAACGAAGTAGTCACAAGCACAAAAACGTAGGAAACCACTGTTGTACTTTTGCATTCAGTAATAAATGTTGTTCACAATGCCAGCTTATGGTCGATTTCACAGTGGCAAGTCAAACGCCTCACAATTGAAAATGCGTCCTGTTTAGTGATATTTGATAGAAATTACATTTACATACCACATGTCTCATAGAAGAGGCAGCGGAGATATGTGGCATTTAGGTAAATGTCACCCAAAGAAATAAACAGTCTCAGAGTTTCATTTCACAAGCACAAACCATTATTCATTAGTGCTGACTGACATACACCGCAATTAGAACAATTAATATATTTTAGAGCAACAAAGCAACAAATAAATGCCAGTGAATGATCTTTGGTGCTAGAAATCTTGTGTTAAATGATGGAAATACAGGATATAATTTAGCAATTACCATTTTGCTTGCCACATGTGAATTTGAAAATACTACATGTCATTGCCTAGTTCAGCCATTAAACCAACAAATTCAATAATGTTCTCATTATGCATGTGCTCGTGGAGTGTGCGCGCTTTTAATGTTGGAAAAACTAGGGCTTTTTATGAGACCCTGTTGTGCATGAGCACAGAGACAATATTAAGTTACAAAATTGAGTTATCATCTCAGCTAAGTGATTCCCAAGGACTCTTATTACATTACCCAATGACATACAGATATATACGGCAGTAAACTGAATATTAAGAAGAGCATGTGATTATATCAATCTGGGATGGTAATGAGAGAGAAATAATTCAGGGCTCGCAAGGACTCGAAAGGAAGATCACATGTGTACCCACTGTTCGAAGGGATCTTATGGTATAATTGTACAAGAAGCGAAGATTATTCAAATTAAATATTCAATACTGAGTACAGGGCTTTGGCTGTTACAGCTATTTTCCAGCCGCACTATTGTATCAGTGGTATCCAGCCTAAAGATTTGTCACTGTGTTGTTACTCAATATTGAGTGTTATCATAGCTATTGACCTTATTAGTAGTGGGAATGACAGTTTGCTGTAGAAATTATAAGATGCCATGAAAATCTTCTCCTCCTCTTTATTCAAAGTTAAATTCTACAAACAAGCCTCTGTCACTGTCAAGGTGGTCTGATAAGTGCCGACGAGAACTGACATGGCTGCTGATAGAGTGGAAAAACACAAAGCATGCAGTATGTGGGATTCTGCACTGCCGCTCTCGATTCCTCCTTATCACGCAACTATAAATCAGTCATAACCAACTGCTGAGCTATGACAGACAATGTTGTCCTGGACACCTTCATATATTTACTCTCCTTTGTTTACACTTGACACGTACTCTTACTATTTTATTTTCACTTAACCGCCTACATCACTCAGAGGCACATTTTCATCACAGAATAGATGGAGTTTTTGTTGAGGACACACTGCATGTTCCCATTCTCTGAAACGACTGAGACCATGACTTTTCTTCATGTTACGCTTTTCTTTACACATTTTTTTTCTACAAAATTGGACAATTTACCTTGAACTACATGGCTCTTCATCAAATTGGGTTTTTAAAGAAACACATTTGTTAAAACTGTATAAAGATAACATGAATATGAAGGCGAGTTTACTCAAGGTTTATGCACAAATCCAACATTTAAACAACCATTTCTATCATAGAATTGAAACCACAGGGAAATGCTGTTTCCCCACTGTTTATGGTTGACCTTAATATCCCCCAGAGGCAATTTAGTCACTTCAAACAGGTAGAACATTTTCAACCTGTTGCCAAATAAAACTGTCCTTTTTTACCACCTCCTGTTTGTTACAATCCATTACGACAGATGATGACCCTTTTCGTCAGCCAGAGATAAGACATTGCCCTTGTCAAAAGCTATCAGCAGAACTCCTCTCTGTGACAAGCAGATTAAATTCACTGCCTGATAGCCTCCTTGAATGATGTGACAAAATAGAGAAATTAAGCATATTTCACTCCTCTTCAAAATTCTGTGAGACACATCTTCATGACCTGATAATTGCACTGAGATTTCTGGTGCCAGCAGTAGCCTAAAGCATATAGAAATGGCTCCATGATTGGAAGGTTATTGGTTTAAACCCCTGACACCCCCCTCAACACCTTGAAGGGGAGAATGAACAAGTATTCCTCTCTCTTTCTCACTAGCAAATGTTGAGGTGCCCTTGAGCAAGGCAATTAACTACTATGTGCTCAAGTGAAATGACTTGGTGGCTGATATCAAAACCCCGTCTTTGTGTGTGGCAGCTCCCAGATGTGACTGTACGTCATTATGTGGCTGTGAAGTTGGCAGGGTCTGAAAAAGGTTGTGAATTTTTTTTTTGTAGCAAGGAAAAAGTAAAGGACTTAACTGTATTCATTAGGTGGAAGTCTGCATGTAACAGGCTAAAATGACCCACAGTGTTCCCAAAAAATTGGCATCAGGACTGATCCCTGTGTATTTTAATGGCTTGGTGTTGCTGAAATGCACCCAATCAAATGTCACTATGTGACATTCATTGACTGCACTTTTCCGTGTCTTGTCTCCTCACATCTACTGCTGCAGTGCTGCTCTTCTTGAGGACAGTTTTTTTTGTGATCACTGGCAAAATGGACATATTCACTAAGCTCCAATGCTAATGACTCTATAATTAAAATCCTTTATCTCCCCACTCTGAGTTGTTAAAAAAGAGCTCTGTTTGTGTAAAGGTAGCAGCGTTTTTAGCTGATTGTTGCTTTTGGCATTTAAAATGACAAATGTCACCAGATGCCAGTCTAACAAACATTAATTCTGTGAATAACTTGGCTGTTGTCAGGGTTATACAAATGTAGCAAAAAACAAACACAAAATCTAATATGGCGGAATTTGACGTCACAGGATGCGTTTCATGTTTATAGATGTTTGATTGCTTGGTCAGTTATTATTCTTTGCGAGTGTATACACAGTCTAGAAGAAATTTGCTTTGAAGGAATGTCCGAGGACAGTTGCCTGACCTAGAACCAGTGCATGAAAGGAATTACTCTGTGATCTAGAGGAAATAAACTGCATGCACAATAGCATTACTTAGATGCTTTAACATTGAAGTTCTATTTAGTCCTGTTGAAAATGGAAAAGAGCACAAGCAGGAAAGTGAGGTGGTAACAGAAGTGAATTGCAAACGGCTGCTATTTACAATTTGCCCTCCATCAAACTGAATTAAAATGCACTTCTGTCTCTGAAATTATTTGCATTCTGGGCTGTGTGAAGTTATTTGTTTGTTTTCAGCCATTTAGTTTAATAAGGTTGCTAATATCAATTACTCTAAAGATTGCCTTGTGTCTTTGTCTCTGCTACCGGGGTTATGCACTCGGGGGAGATCAGAGGCAGGAAGAGATCTAACCTCTAAACACACGATTTCTAATTGCTCTGACATTGCTCACGCCATTGGGCCTCATTTGTATGTTCAGGTGAAGGAGCAATTTGGTCTAATGCACTGACACAGATCATTTCCCTCCACCTCTTCTCTCGCTCCTCACCTCTCTTCATCAGGCGAAGGTGGACGGGCAGAGAGAGTAATATACTGAACCCATCTGTTCATCTGTCAGACCTTTTCTCCTCACAATTTATGGCACGTCTATTTGTTGAAGTGCCTTCCCTCCCACGGAGGCCCCCTCCAAGAGAAGCCGCAGAAGTGAACAATCCTCTCACTGGTTTCACAACCTCTGAAGCTGATTTGATGTGTCCAGCCAGATCATTTGTGATGGAGGCTTCAGATGCATTCTACACTAATGGCAGTCAAGGCTACAAATTGCACCCACTTATACCCATATCTTGGTAAGCCTACTGTCTGCGCGTGAGGAGTCTGCCTGACTCCGGCGAGACAGGTGTGCTCCTGGCAGCTCTCTCTGAAGTATTGTCAGGCGTCTTTTAGCAGTTCCGCCCCTATCAAAAGCAGCAAGGGAGACAGCGAGTGGGTGATCCTCTCTCCCCTAAATCAGCTGCTTCCTTTGATCTACTTTGCTAGGTTCACTTGGTTTGGATTATGAAGCCATCTTTATATGCACACACACATATTTTATCCAGCAGGAAGCCAGAATCTATGCCATCTGACACAACCTCTAAAACAACAGCTGATTAACAACAGAAGGCCGATCCATTCCCTCTGCGAGGAAGCTCAGGATTCACCATTGCTCTTATGGCAGACATATGGTAATTTTTTTCACTTAGCATAAATTATAGTCTAGTACACTTCTGTGCCTGTGCTGGAGGTCTGCTACTAGTGTTGTCACATAGCATTAATGCAAGACATCATGGTTTCAGACATTTATTTACAAGAAATAGCAAAGGAAAAGCTGCTGTTTCCATTTTCAGTCCTCATCAACATTAGTCATCATACTGTACTCAAACGGCATGACACTCGGATAAAACCAATCCTATAAAGAACAGGAAACACTTGAAGCTCTATTACTGCGTTTGCTATCTGCAGCTTGAATTGTGTCACACCTGAGTGTATGGCTGAAGTGGACTTTTAACTGGAAGCTTGTGTATCTGTGTTTTCACGGAGGTTGAGGAAGTGCAATACAAGTGGAGAAAGTCAACAGCAACACTCAACCTCCCTACAACAGCCGCTGTCAAGGTGTTGCCGACTACTCACGCGGACCTTCTCGCTGCGAATGTAACCGTAGAAGGATACTCTAGGTGCGAATGGCAATCAGCAGCACATAGACACCCCGTCATCTGCAGAATTAAAGCTCTGATTGTCTGAACATTTAAGTGATCACTGTGAAATTGCCAACTCTCTCTCTCTCTCTCTGTCCGTCTCCTCTCTGCTGCTGGTGTGTCTATCTGGCTCCTTTCCAAAGCAGTCTCCCTCCTGCTTGAACTTCACCACAGAGTGTCACTCGACATGAAGTCACACTCACAGGACGAGGGTATAAATAAACAGACAGGGTTTGGGTGGCACAGTGGCTCACTGTCACCTCAAAGCCGGAGGATCTTGAGCTTGTTCAGTGGGTGTGGAGTTTGTGTTCTCCTCATTCGAAACTCGTCCACCCACCCTAAAAGAAGCACATGTTGGGCTTTAGGAATAGTCTTGCCAAGACATTGGCTTGGTCCTTTGGTGTTCAGCTAATATCCCAGTTTCTTGTAAGCATACCTCACTTGACTGCACTCTGTGTTTTTAAGGTACACAGATTTAATATATAACAATTTACACTGTAGGTCAGTTCAGGTTGCTCCAAACCAATCACAGCTAAACTAAATAACAGCCGGATTGCTCGTAGAATTAAAAAAAAAAATCTACGAGCAGGGTGGATGGTACAGTACTGTATGTTAAAAAGATGAACAATTTTAATTCAATCTTAACTTGATTTCATAAAAGCAAGATTTTATTAATAATACATTTTTTATGACGAAGCCATACAATATTTATGATTCAGCACTAATCTGAAACTTCTTGAAAGTTAGCCTTCCCTAAATATATATATATATATATATGTGATAGTGAAGCACAAGTGATGGAGTAGAAAATAAATACTGTGAAAGATATATTTGCCTGTACTTCCCAAGTGGATTCAAAAACTCTAGATTGATTTGATAAAAACTGACTGTACGTCAAAAAACGTACGTGTGTATTTTGTTTGCCGTCGTCATTTGTCTCGCATCCAGACTGATCAGTACATCAAACATAGGTCATGGCTACAACCTGTCATTGATCTGACAGCCCAACTGCACTTATTACTGCCCACATTTTAGGATTATTGATTTTCTTTTCTGGCTGCATGTTCTCTACAAATGTCTTGAAGCTGTCTCTTAAAGTGGTGCTGAACTGAGGTACGGTTTAACATGTGATGGATACACAGATATGATGACAGATTATTATTGGTTATTGAAACTGAATGACTAACCAGCCTGTGTGTCATTTTTTAACAGTGAAGAAAATGCTAATGCGTGTCGCTAGGTGTGACTCATGCATGACACAGTTGCCACTGCACATCTGACAACAAGTTCATGTCAGTACACGCTAGAGTGATAAGTGCAGAGTCTTGAGTGGTAATGAGTGTTAAAGAGGTTTATCAAATCAAGTGTGGATTTGCGTTATTAGTTCACGTCTGCTTAAATGGGATAATTTTGTGTTTTAATTAAAACAAGTGAAGACCTAAGCACAAATGTATAATACCAATTATTTTATTCATCAGTCTTATTTTCTCATTTGATTCAGAAGCAAATCTATCAGTTAACTGTATAATGGACTCTCTGAGCGAATACTCTTGCTTTTGTGAGTTCTATCTCCAGTATAAAAGATAATTATACCCAACACTAACTATCTCTGCTGAAGCGTCCCTTCTTCAGTGAGTGAACAGCAGCATGTCTTCACAGATGTAGGGCCAAGCTGCAGCCTTCCATGGCACATCCGTTTGGAGTGACAGGCTGCCATTCTGATTTAAGCTAATAAAAAATAACCTCCACTTCGCCTCCAGAGCTGACATATTGCATATGCGGATGCAGGAGGAGCAGCAATTTATTTCTTCACAAGGGGTCACTTGTATTTTTAATAATTCATCCAGCATATGTTGAGTTGTCAGTTGCCGCGCTTTGATCAAAAGCTAGCCTGTCTCTCGCTGGGCCATCAATTTCCAATGAAAGTATTTGGACTTCAGCGCACACCTGCCATGAACGTGGCACGTAGCTCATCCTCGTATCGTCTTGCATAACACTGCGCGATGGTTTACTCTGAGAGAAGGATTCTTCTGTGGTCGTCTGTGGGAATGAAATGTTGTCATTGCATTCACATCATGGTGGTAAGTAGATGTTTAAACAGCCTAAGACAGAAAATGGCAGAAATAGAATTTCCACAAGTCTTGCCTTCTGCTGCCCTCTTGGGACGTCCATGCTCCTTTGGCTCCCCTCCTTTAGTCTTAGTGTTGTTTCCTTTCACTGCCTGCCAATGAGCATTATTATAAAGTTTGTTTTATTCTGCTGTTCGGTCAAATTAGTTCCATCACTTCTCTCCTCCATGTCTCTGCACATTTCTGTTTTGTTAAAGAATAAAGAACAGTGCTGTTAATGTTGTTGCTCTCCTTAGGGGACAATATAGTTTACAGCCTCTGTGGATGCTTTAATATCTGCCAATTTGGTAAGTTAGACATTTTTTTTTACTTGTGTATTTCCGTTGTATCATTGTTTATACACACCTGCCCCTTGATACAGGTGCGACATGGTTACAGTGTTCAGAAAACAAGCAGATGAAACACTTCACCACCACCCAGCCTCCTCTGTGTGGTGGAAAAAGGAGCTCAATCAAATAACAAAAATAAGACAAGCACAAGAGTGTAAAATAAAAATGCTAATCTCCTAAGGGAATAGGAGACAAAGTTTCAAGTGTCTTTCCATATACTAAACACACGCCACAGTTTTTTTATTTGTAGTTTTTTTTGGGAAGTTGTGATATTGCTGTCTGACACCTTGTAGTTATTTAAGAGCCAGCTTAGTATTCATGCAAACATAATTATAGTGTATGTAGACTAAGATACCATTTCCCGCAAGGTAGTGAGGGGTAGTTGGATAATAAAGTTATGTTTCTATGGCAACTGCCTGCACAGATACAATATCAAGGAAGAGTGAAGAGCAGAGGAGGGGGGGTAGACAAATTCATGAGACTTTGAGTGTGTCTGTCTTCCCTCTCAGAAAATGGTCATCTTGTACAACCACACACTGAGTAATTCAGACTCACAGGTCCACTGAACACACGTCTGTCTCTCTGTCTGTTTGTCTGTCTCTCTGTCTCTCTTGTCTCTCTGTCTGTCCATCTATCCATCAAATGTATGAATTCTTTATCTAATGGCAGTTTCATGGTAGATATATGAATAATATATGAAAAATATTCCTTCCTGGAGCTTTGCTGTAAGTACGCCACAGTGTGTAATGTAGGGTACGAAATAATATTTTGGCTTTTCACTGTAATACTGTGCTATGCACCAGACATTTGACTGGGTGAGTCTATTGATAGTTCGTAGAGCTACACTGTGCAGATTTCTAACCGTACAGTACAGGCTGTTGTTTTAAAAAAGGCATCTCTATAGAATGTATACTAAATATATTCAGGCAACTAAGAAGTGGAGCAGAGTTTATTTAATTCCCAGTTTTCATGAGAGATGTAAAATACAGTAGTGATGGGCACAACATGTATTGTAACACCACCTCAGTCAAACTGAGGTCGAACACCTGTCTGCTGTTGACATTATTGAATTAAAGATTTGAGACGTGTCCCTTTTGAACAGTTTCAATAGGGGAGACACAACCCAGAAATGCTTATATTCAAGCATTTCCCTGCATAATAGTGAATATTTTGCTGGTAATGTATTTGTACTTTGTCTGGAGTATGAATTTGAATGCAGGTCTTCGTAGGATTGTTCTAACTCCATTGTATTGCTCATTTACTGAGAGTAAGTAAAGGGATGTAAGGGCTTTTTCCGCCATAGGATGTAGTCCGGCTATACTGTAATTGTGTCCCGTTCGATTGAAGAGGTCTTAATTACTGAAAAATCTAATTGGGAAGATGGTGATGAGCCGTTTTCCACTGCTCAAACCAATTCTGCGTTATTGTTGCTGTTGTTTTAATTCCACCACTGGGATCCTGCAAGCAATGTCAGACGTCGGTTATTTTTGAGTGATATTTTCACTGTGACCTTGAGAAGTAAAATTTCACTGTAATTGGCTGCACATTAACAGGACCATTTGTGCTCTATTTTGACCCATCCCTCCCACGTTCCTTGTCACCCAGGGACCTATGTAGAAATTCTTACAGGCTTCCCTATAATGTCTCTGCTTGCGGTTCTGTTAGTTATTTTAGAGGCTGGATTTGTGTGTGTCAAATAAAAACTCTTTATACACTCTTGTTTATTTATCTCAAGCAAATGTAGTTTCCCCTGTGTTTCTTTAATTATATCACTGTGCCGCCGTCATATTGAATCAACATTTTATTACATTTCATTATTGTACTGAACTGAAAAATACAACTACAAAAATAACTGTGCATGATAAATGCTCCACGATGGAACAGGATGAAACTTTCGCTCTTAATTTCTTCTCAGGAGAGAAAACACATTAACTACTTGTTTGCTTGTTTGTCAAAAAAATCAAAGTAAAAATAAAAATGTTATTTTAGAAGACTGCATTTTGTCAAGACAACACTATGCATTCATGCAATGATATTGTACTATACATAACAAGTGGGGCTTGGAGACAAAGAAAACAAAAGCTTTGGGTAATGACCAAACAACACTGGAGAATTACTATGCCTGATTAGAAAAACATGATGACAAACTGCCACAAAAGGCATTTTTGGTTGCTGTTGAAGTTGTAACTTGTTTATTGTGGCTTCAGAATAGACACTTTCTGTGTCTGACCACATTGCTGCACGGCTGATTTTCCAGGTCTGGTGATTATCTTTTGCAAGTCTGATTTCGTTCACATAAATAACAGAGAGCCATCTCTTTCATAGTCTGACTGCACAAAACAATTTCCTTCTGCAGCTCTTATTGTAATAGACAAATTGATGACTACAGAGATGTGAAAATGATCTTCATGAGCTTTATTTGTGTGTGTGTGTGTGTGTGTGTGTCTCTGTGTGTGTGTGTGTGTGTGTGTGTGTGTGTGTGAGAGAGAGTGTCACCATTTCTGTCTGATCTGTTCCTTTTGTGTCTGAGTGATACGTGTCGACATTACACTTTCGATTTCTTGGTCCTAAATGATTCCACTTCCATTTTAATTTTAAAGCAGTGAAATTTAATGCTGATTAGTCTGCAGCTAATCTGTGATAATTACTTAAGATATGAAATGTATTATATTACCATTATCTCTGCAATTATACAATCCATAAAAATGTCTCTGCAGGTTTTACAAAATTAACTTTTCAAGGATTTCTGTTTTAATTTTAATTACTGCGTGTAGTTTTGAAGAATGTTTACAAGTTACATTTAATTACAGTCAACCTGGAAACAATACTCTAATTGAGAATTCAGCAACACATGTAAACCTGTATTAGGGCTGTTTCCAAGGACTATATACGAGCGTCTGTCAGTTTTGATTAATTAGCAGGTTGTCCCACTTATCACAGCAGAGCTTAATTAAACTCCCCATTCATTCCCCATCAGTGGACGTTTGATTAATTTGAGTTTTTGTGGATAAATTGAATGATATGTAGAATGAAAGAGAAATTACATTTGTACTCATGAGCATGAATCTGAAATTCTGAATGATCTTTGAGCTGAGTCTGCAGGATTTTCAGGAGTCTGAGCACCACAACACTAATGGGTAAATTTAGTTGCTGTGATCAGTGACGGCTTGATTTGAATCAACTGGTGCAAATGTCCCAAAGCTGCTGAGATTAAGTTAATAAAACATGAACTGCAAGGGGAAAACCCTCTCAACACACCATCTGAGCTATTCTCACAGTGAAGTTTGACACTGTATACAAAGTGCTAAATTACCTGCCAAACACCCTGATATCCCACCTTCTATTTTCTACAGTACATGAGGTACCATTCACCCTGCAAAGTGTATTTATTTTCCCACTGTGTCTCTCTGAGTTATGGACCCTATTTGAACTGAGAGCATGCAGTGAAGAAATGCAGCAGAGAGACAACAAGAGGCCTAAGCTGCTGCTGGATTTTTTTTTTTTTGTTTTCACAGAATTCTTGAATTTCTAAAAAAAAAAAAAAAAAACTTTTACCATCCTCGATGATTTTCTGCATGTCATAACCATTTTATTTACTCTCATTTTATTAAGCCGAGATTTCCTTAAGAGCAAACTAAGAGCACTTAATGTCAATGTGAGAGTACATTTTATACATGAGGTAAAGTCACCAACTTGTCTATAAGCCTTTTCTGTGCAATCCTGTGGTGGCTGTAAGTAGCTCACATTAAATCTGGTCAAACATATTTACAAATATACCCCAAAAATTCAGCAGGGAATATACAATATACAACAAATATAATGATTATTTGATGAGTCAATTACAAAAACCAAAACACATTTGTTATCAATTAATCAGCTGTGGCCTTATGTATTTCTAGTAGCCAGTTTGACTTGAGGTGAAGAAGGAAACTCAGACCTCAGAGTTCAGTGTTTATAATGTGCATAACAAAAAAAAGAAATGATTTCTATTTCAGGAGAGAACATAGTAATGAAACAATCACTGTCTTCAGCTGGGAGAGGTATAACTGACAAATTAAGTGTCGTAATATGGGCTGATAATGCAACCAATAAATATGCTTATCTCATAAAGGTTGCTCAATTATATCTAATTACTAGGTGGACAGGAAACAATTAGTTAAGGCGATGATGCTTAATCTGGAGAAAAGGATGAGTGCTCTCCGTAAAGTGTCCATGTGTTATCATCACCCCTCTGTTAAGGATTAAAGGAATGTTAATATATGCGTTTACCAAGGGAGGTGATGCTAAGCCAGCGCCTGGCTAAAAGCAGGGAATTATGAGAACAGGAAGAGGACTCGGGGTCCTTTGATCGGATTACTGTATTTACTCAGCAAGTGTTTGTAACTCAGGTGCCTCAGCTACTCACGGCATCTGAAGCATGGGCTATTATTTCCTCTGATTGGAACATTGTTAATTCACTCTTTCAGCCGATCAAGAAACATTCTGGTGACAACGTGAAGCAAAACTTTTTTAACTTTCAACTTCATAATATAGCCAGATTAACGCTTCAAATTCTGTGAGACTGTGTATGACACAATCATTGTTCCAGGCAGCGCTCTCTGCAATCCAACCCTTACTTGAGAAACTCCCCCCATTTCAGAAATTTATTAGGGGATTTGTATTTCTAATGACACCTGCGCCCTGCCACCAGAGCAATGTAAATAATCCCATCACAGAGACCCGACTCATCAGCGACAGGCTAATCCCTTGTTTAAGGCAGTTACACCGACCCCACCCATTAATACTTTCTTCATAAAGACACAGCTTAGCATACATTATAGAGTTATAATGTGGCGAATGCTTACAGCCAACTTGAGAAATCTGGCTCTCTGCTCCAGGAAGAACATGTCACCTCTGCTGGTTTCATAAAGGGCTCTGCCACGCCGCATCACAGCTCCCTTTTTCAAATGCAGGGAAAATAAAAAATAAAACCCTCATTTCGGTGATGTATTGGGACAGAGTTAGAGCAGTAATAAATTAGACCAAGCCAAAAAGATTTAGTCCTTGGAGGAAAATGTTAAGAGAAGCGGTGGAGTCAGACACAAGAGCTAAGATTTTGTGACGACCCCTCTCCCCAAGTAGTTGCATTAGTTTTTAAACTTATGCAGCTTCATGGTACGTGACTCAGTAAAGCAGCAGAGGAAAAATCATCCAGCATGTTCTCTCTTGTTAGCTGTACATATTTGCAAGTGAACTGTAATTTGCAATTTACATACTGTAGTAATACATTGTTTTTTTTCAGCTAAGTTGTCTAAGTTTGTCAAGTAAGGCGGTACACTTTTCTGCTGAACCTTTATGTGTAGACAATATATACTATACATAGGGATAGGCTGACAATATGTGGTTTGTCTCAAAACTGTGCCAATTTCTATGCTGTCTCCATGGATAGAAACGTACAGTTTTATGTAGACAAGTCCAGTGACTCATTTCTAAGATTCCTTTGTGACAGCTTTTTGTGTGTTGCATTGGTCTTTATATATATTGCCGACCTCATTTCTCCACAATTGATCTGTGGATGATAATTCATTATACAATTGATACAAAAGGTACATTCACATTTTCATTTTGTTCACTATTGAATAAAATGAATTAAAGTATATGTTCACTGAAATGCACGAAGCAACAATATTAATACATTGTTCAGAGTGTATATTTCTGTGGTGTTTTTAAATAGATCTGTAAAATGTTAGCTGTTGAGACCATTCTACAATTGAAACAAAAACAATACATTGAGAAGAGTGCCCATATTAGTCTGAGCCCATTTATGTCATTTGGCCAAAATTAAGCCACATAGCTCTGCAGGCGTGTGATTAAAGGTTATGGCATCCTCGTCATTATCCAAGCTGTGATTACTGTTCAATTTTGCAATAGCAATGGCAATAGCAATAGCAATAGCCTGATAGCCGCAAAGATGCCTCTTGAGTGTTTTCTCTGCTCGTAAGAAATGAAAGCAGTCAAACTTTACCATACTGGCAACAGGTCACATAAACACAGTACTAACAGCTGCATATTACACTCAGATAATATGAACTTCACTCTACCCTCTCTGTCATAGACATGTGACAATAATGCTTTCGTCAAAAAGCAGTCATCTACAGTAATGGCTTAAACAGAAGAGTACAGCACATTAATGACAACACGTGTATTGTACACTAACTCAAAATAGCTTAGTAGATGCATGTGATCACGTCAATGTCAAAGATGACAGGAATATGGCATATGAATGTTCCAACACATCTGTGAGTTAGTGGAAGTATATAAATAGAGGATTTAATACCTAAGGATATGAATCCTCAGTGTATCACGGATCGTATTCGTCAAAAACAAATACAGAAACCTGGGGTTAAGGAAGGTGTGGGAAGTACAAATTATTTGTACAATCTCTGTACGGATGTGTTGGAAACGCTCTAGCAGTTTCATTCACTGTGATGCCACTGCTGCACTTTCACTGCAGTTAAATCAGCCTTGAATCTTATGGTGTTGAAAGGGTTTGTTTTAATAGCTTTTTGGATTTATCTGTTGGGAGTTTGCGTTGACCCTGTAGGTGTGTATTGGAGAGCAGCACTCCCTGCAGCTAAGTGCTGCTCTACAGTGAAATGAAAACAGTCTTGATGGTGAAAACTATGAAAATAAGCCAAAAGTTGAAAGAACAAGACTTATACTTTAAAAACAGGGAAGGAAGAATACTAGTTCTGATGTTCCTTTGTATTCTACTTGATTCATTATTTGTTAGGGTTTTACACATTCCTACCCTCAAACCTATGTACTATGACCCGCAAACATTTCCATTACAGTGCTCAGCATTATTATTTCATGGTATATTATTCCATTGCATTTACTGCATTCACATTACTGGCTGCAATCTCCATGTGCCTATACATGCCTCAATGCACATTTGATGCTTTTTATACCTGTTCATGTGTGTGCAGTTCAATGTTGTATGCCCTGTTCCAATATTTGGTGCAGAGTTTGATGTTAGAATGAAGTCTGGGGTCTTGTTGCTTCAATAGGAGGTACAACTAATCAACTAAAGGAATTTTTATGTAAAATAATATTCATAGGGATGTCATGATACCAAGAACTTGGCTAGTCAGAAGTAATACCAATACAATTCCTTAATTCTTGATACCAAATTAGAGCAAAAACACAGCAAAAAATAGAAAGCTGATGAATGTTGTCCTGCTGCTAGAGGTGTCAGATCTGAAATCACGGGTGAGGGTGAGAGTTCTGTAATTTGGTCTTAGAGGACCTGCTGCTCACGTTGTTGTCATTGTAGTACATATCTGCAAATACATAAATATTGAATGGAGAAATTACCACCAATGAGTAAACCTTTCATTAAGTATTCATGTGTACAAATCCAGAGGAAAGAGTAGTGAAATAAATTGAGCTGTTTTTGTTAAAGAAATGTCAAGAAACAAAACGGTCCCTAAGAATAGACACTAATGTTTCACTGCTGTGTTGCTGTATCAACATTTCATTTAATTCACAACAAAAGCTATGCTTTCCAACTGTGAAACTATTTGAAACATGATAGAGGAATCCTACTTGTTAACTTAATGTGGTTTTTATTTTCCAACCACATTAAAACCTACAGGAGTTGCTCTAACTTGAGGTAGATTTTAAGATGAAGAATGAACTGCTGACATCTGTTCATAAGTAAGTTTGTAAATAAACAGAATTAGCAGTGCTGATGTGTTTGATAGTTACACCTTAAGAAACTCCTCTTCTGTTTTTATAGTTTGAAGAACCCATTCATGATGGAGACTCTGTTTTTTTTTCTGCTACATGCTTAAGCCACAGTTGTTTTTAAAAGCAATGCTTACTGCGATGAAGGTTAATATTGAGTTGAGTCCCCATCCTAAGCACTCAAACTAATTTAACAGAGAAAATGGAGGCAGCCTTGTCTTTTGTCTTTAAACTGGCTTTGATACAAAACTGCTTCAACAGCTGCAGCAGCAAGTTTTTCATATCAAATGAAGAACCAACTCTTTAAACAGAGAAAGGCAAAGCAAATCTATCTGTGTAGACCAAACAGTCAGTTCAACTCAGTATCTTGAATTTATTGAACTTGTCTGAACTACTCAGCTTTACATTTTCTAAACATGTGAAACAATCTAAGTAAATTTCACTCAGCTCCCATTTTAGGCACAGTAACAGGGATGTTTACATGTCATTAACAGAGTATAATGTCAGATCATGAATACACATGATAAGACCAATTCACAACATACAAACCAGACATTTCTTTCTTTTTTTTGGGGCCTTTTTATTGCCTTTATAATTTTAATTTTTTTTTTTACTAGTGGTGTGAATAGAGCAACTAGCCTTATGAGCCAGGACTTGCTGTCTGAAAACACACTTCTTCAATATTGTATTTCAGTCTCAAGTGTGACCCTTTGCTCATCTTACAGATCTTTAATAGATGACAAGCTCTGAGTTTGAAGAAAATAGCTTTTCATTAATTTAGTTGGTTGTCACAAAGAAGGCGTTAATCATAGGATTCAAGTTAATTTTAAATATCCTTGCTATAACCCATTAATTCTTGCATCAGGACTTTTTCTTCCTAAGTGCCAGAGCCACTGCTTAATGCTGGGTACTATCCGTCCTCTGCCCTCCTGCTGGCCAGGAGTTTCTAAGGATCATGTATGACCAAGGATGACATCATGCAGCAATACCCTCCAGGGTCTGTAGCTCCCCAGCTCCCTTCATGCTGAACTTTCCATCTTCTTTGTAAAAACCACCGTTGCTGCAGTCCCTTTGAACACGATCTGATGACATCGAGTCGTGTAGGGTTGGCTGAAGTTTGTGTATGCAGACTGTGCTGTGGTTTTTGTTTACTATTGCTGTTGTTAAAGGTCCCGTAGAGATAACTGCTTCGTTGGGTGTGGGCATCATTGTGCATCTTGTGAATGTGTGTGGTCCTGGTCTGTCTCATTCGTTGCTCAGGATAGAAAAAAATGCTGGAAACAAAATCTGAGACAACTTGTCATGAGGACATGATGAGTTGTGACTTTGATTTCATTTGGGCCTAAGAATAATTAACAACTGTCCAGCTGTTCAGTATTGTTTTTAAAAAATCTGATCAGGAGTGACATATTGGGGAGGTGCAGGTGTACCTCTTGCCAACCAGCTGACCGTCTAAATGGATTTATGCTAGCAAAGGGCTGTAAGAGGCCATAGTGCTTTCTGATTACATCAGAGACTGACAAAGTGACAGATTGTTGCTGGCCAGGGATGATTTCCTATATTACATGTACTTTTCCCCTCAGAACTATTGTACCTCCCCATGAGGCAGAAACTGCTCTTGCACACAAACGGCAACCTTTCATCCAGACCCAGGCTCTCTATGGCTGTGCCTTTGGCCTCTAAATAGCTGGACCTGCTCCTGAGAGTTTGATAATCATATTGCAGTTTCTGCACTCTCTGCTGGATGGTAATAGATCAGCCTCTACCTCGAAGGTACATGTGGCCACCATCATGGCCCACATGGTGGAGTGTGAAACCAAACTGTATGGTCTCACAGACTTCTTATCTGTTTTCCAAAGGGGACTCGGTGGTAGAAGCCTTATGAGTTCCACTGTGGGATTTGTACCGAAGCCAAGTTTTGAGTGCTAGAAGCGCTTTGTCTGCTCCCTTTTGAACCCTAGGGGAAGCCTTAGTCAAAGAGGCCGTCTGCCAAAACGGCCTTTCTTCTTGCTAAAGCCGCAGCAAAGAATGTGGATAAGTTCCACACCTTGTTCATGAGCCAAATGTGCATGTGCAGGAACTCCTCATTTCTCCCCAAAAGACTGTCTGCTTTCCATGCCAGTCAGGCCAGTGAGTTGGCAGCATATGACCTTGCTCACCAACAATGTGAGGGGGGGGCGTGAGGCTCACACTGTACAGATCTGAAACACCACTCACGCTTTGTTGAGAGCCATTCCATGTCCATGTCTCCATGTCCAGGGCTCTAGTGATGGGTGTGGCGCCTACATCACAGGACCTGCAGGTGTCTCTGCCAGAAATGACCAAAAGAGACTTGTAAAGGCGTTAACTTTCATTCAACAAGATGACAGAGCCTTTAGATATCAATGATCAGCTTTACAAACACAGAGTATGTTTGCTCCATCTGGAATAAAAACTTCCAGGTCCACAGTTCGGTGAACTCCGTAGCCATCATAGAGGAGTAAGTTACGATCAGATTTAGCAGGCCAAGCTGTTATGTGCCGTGTGTGTGTGTGTGTGTGTGTGTGTGTGTGTGTGGTGTGGCTACTCGGGCTTGACTGTGCACTGTTGACAGTTCTTCAGTATCAGTGACGGTACTCTCCATATCATGGCAGAATCTGATGTGCCAACAACATCAGCCCATTGGGGACATGATTTCCTCCAGCCTTGCAGATAATAATCTGTGCTTCTGGTGGTCGGGGGGGAGCAGAGTAACATTTGATTTACAGATGTGGCAAAGGACGTCTAAACTGCTCTGTGACACCGTGGATCATTGTTGTGAAACAATAAGGTGTGTCGTTGGAGAGAAAAGATTTTAATCGTGATGCTTTATGGGGGGAGAGAATAATGGTGATATGGGTATTCTGTTTGTTTTGTAATCATATATGAATAAAATTTATAACTGGAATTGCTACTATGCTTTTTGAATAATATCCATAGCTTAGAATAATTGCTTCAGAATAAGTGAGAAACTAAATTATTCAAACACTGATGCAGGATGAAAAATGCTGTCCTTTTGGTTGCCTTCAAACTTATTTATTGCATTGCCAATTTGCTTTGTTTTTATTTAGCACTTTCCAGAGATGGTCCTAATTAAACAGTGTCAGAACTGTGATGATCATTTCTTGAATTTCGGTTGATAAAGTTTGACGTTCTATAAATATCAATGATTCATGTCAACTAGAGACAGTCCACATTTTCTCACAGATTGCTGTTATCACTTTAGGTCAGAAAGAAATGCATTGAAGACCTCTGTGTTGTGGTTTAATGGACAGGAAACACATATGCACCCTAGAAAAGCAAGTAGACAAAAAGCTTTTACACAAGCTGGATTGCAACTCTGTTATTTTAGACAGTAACATGGAGTAGCACACAGGAAATGCATTTATATGAAATTGTTAAAGATTTTTTGCCGTAAAGAGTTACTTTGCAGCCAGAGTCAGACTCTGTGCTGGCAATTGAGCTGAACAGAAGAGCAACCGGAGGGCAGACCTTTAGAGACAGGTTTCCAGATTTTTGTTTTAAGACCTGACCTCCTTTGGAGACAAAAAAAAGAACAAAATACAAGTTCATTTTAACACTGTTTGTATGTGTCCCCTTTCATCCCAATAATTTCTTGTAATCTTTCACTACATGTTTCTGGGAAGGACTGCGTAATTGGTCATTAAACTCATATCAATTTCAGTACATTATAGTTCTAGTCAGCAGGTCATCGGGACATACAGTACAAAATTGTAATGTTTATCTTTCTGCAGAATTTTAAATGACAAACAGGCATACTATTTAACAAATACTGAGATATTTAACAATTATTTAAATAAATATGGACTTGTCTTTAATCTCTGTCATTTTCCCCACTCAAATTTAGTTAGTTTAATGGAAATGGCAACTGCTTCCAGAGTCTCCACAGCAATGCAACTTTTAGTTTAAAACTCAGATAAAATGGGCGGGCTTACTCTGACTCCATTTCCTCATAACTATTCTCATAGTTCTTTTCAGGATAAAGCACTAGAGAATTATTAAGACATAATGAGACCCATAAAATAAAGCATTTCCTAATATTGTCACCAGGTTGCCTCACAGAGCCACTGTCTCTGTCATCACTAAACATCTAAGCATGATGTCTGTGGCATCTGACAACTTGATCAAACATACAGGGACTGAGAAGTGAAAGGAAATCCTTTAGATCTGTTTGAAAAGTTAACCTCTTTTCACCCATAAAATAAATAGTTCGTTGAGGAGGTACACTGAGAATGTGTGTAAACTATTAAGTGACAAAAACATCAGGTACTGTGTGTTACGGTTGACTTAAAAACACATCATACAGATTACTCTTTTGATCAAAATCTGATTAAATTGTCATGGATTAGCGTGGTGACATCCTAGTACAAAAGAGGCACCGGTTTAAGGATTTGTGTATGTGAAAGTGCGACAGAAAAATGTTAATATTCAGTTTATTAGAGAGAATATGGAAATAGGGCAAGCTTTTGATTATCCACTGGATAAGATCTGAAAAAAGCACCATAAAGATTTAACTCTGAAAAAACTAGGGCTGTCAAAGTCAACACGTTAACGCATGTGATTAATCTGAAAACAATAACGTGTTATTCATTTAAATTTTGAATGCATCCATCCCACCTCTGTTCTGTGAAGAGTACCCTCCCTCCCCACTCAGGTAAAATCCGTTGCCATGACTGGTTTGATCACAGACGAGAGTGGGAAAACGCAAATTCTTGGTTTGACAGTGGCAGCGCTAATGACTATCAGACTAGTTGTAAACTATGTCCACGGGTGATTCCTGCCTTCTTCGTTCACAATGAAGCCTGTGATGGGATTTGTTTATGAAAATATAGTGCTGGTTTTTATTTTTCACGAATTAACTGAGTGCAGTAGCTACATAAATTACATACTTGAATAATATATAAGAAAGAATCAAAGAAAATACAGGTTAATCAGTATATAATAATTAGTATTTTAAGTAGTAGTAAAGTATTGCGATTATTGAGTTCATTTAAATGTTTGACAGCCCTACATCTGAAACATTTGTGAGGATGGTGAAACTGAAATAACAATGTCAACTGAAGCAGGATTAGATCGATCAGGGGTTCATATTGAGCTGGATTACAGCAGCATGTGAACGGATGAGTTTCACAGTTACACTGCCTTGTGTATTTGCTCGTGGCTGTAAGCAGTAATAGATAATGTCACTGAGTAGTTATCGCATCATTTCATAACACACGTCTGATATATAATTGTGATGTCAATATTATCCTCCCTGTGCACATGGCGTCTGTGCACAGGGTTATACTTGGTTGCTTCACTGGTCTCAGGCAAGGAGTGGATTGTGGCTTGTTTGGAAATATGATGAGTCACATCAAAGTACTGGCGATGCTGTTGTGAGGCAGCGGCTTTGAAGTGCAATGTAACGCCACTGCAGCAATGGCTGCTTATCATGAAAGATGTGCGAGTAGATGGTGATTGATGAAATGAATTGATGAGTTGACAAACAGAATTGAGATGTGCATTTTTACACAATACATATTTGATTGTGAATGATTCAGCTGGATGCCACAGCATGTGGGCATATCAAAGAAAAAATTGTGGGCAGTTTGGAACACTAAACCCCTTTATGGTTAAAGCAATTTTTTCATGTCATTAAATATGACAAAAATTCTACCGCTAGAGGCAAGTATTGACCCAGAATCATCCAATGACTCTGAATCCTAAAAGAAAAAAGCTCTTGAGGAACTTGAATTAAACATTTACTGACTGTAGGATAGTTTTACATCTTAACATTTATGAGTCCTCCGTTTAAATAGCCTTTTTTTTTTACTACATCACATTGGCCCCAGTGGCGAGATGACAGCATTACTGCAATTATCCATTTACACTCTGTTTCTTTGTATTAGTGTGCATATCTTGTTCAAAACATTTACATGTATGTGTTGATCTCCTCTGAGGATCCTCACTCTCTTACCAGTTTGTGTCTCCTAAATGGCCATTTAGTGCAAAAAATAGGACAGCTCACTTCCAGCTGCTTGTTAATCAAAGTGAATGTTTGTATTGCTGTGGTGTCTTCATGGTGTTGTATGGATAGTATTAAAGCCATTAGGAACAATTTAGGAAAACACTGGGCCAGAACGATGAGAGAGGAAAGGCAGTTTCAGTTTGTGTCACCACAAATGATTATATTGTTTTTCTGTTTTTAGCCGCACAGGCAGAATGGCCCGATGATTGGCTCGGATTGTCAGTCCACTACTGTCCAGACTGAAATACCTCAACAGCTACTGTACAGGATGTATTGCTATTATATTTAGAATAGACACACATAGATTATACTGACTTTGGCCATCTTTTGACTTCATCTATCTTCATACCAGGGGAACAGTTGCATTTTTTTCCAACTCAGTAATATATCTTAACATATCTGTGGTAAACTGGCACGAAACCGTCACTTTGACGATTCCCCTCCCACACTGGCGTACCCGAATCGTACAGTAAGTGTTACAGGTCATCTTAAGGTGTGGTTAAGTGAAATCTCCAATTATTTGATGGATTTCCTCGACAACACACAGACCTACCCTCCTCAAGCAAAATGCGTCCTGCATAGGTGTTTTTTGTTTTTCACTGGAAAGCACAGCTGTTTCATGAGGGGCTCGCTAGAATCTGTTTTCGAAATTGACAACACACAATCCTGTAGCTTTAATCTATGATTTGGCCACAGTTAAAAGACATTCTTATCTGCTGCACTTCTTTACAAAACAATCTTTACTTGAACCATATTATCAGACAAACATCAGGAAATTGCTTCACATTCCCTTCATACTTGAAAGACGTATTCTCTGAGTTAGCTTTCATAAAAGCCATAAAAATACGTTCCAGATATTCACTTGGCTTCAAATATTAGATTTGAATTACTGGCTTTGAATAAAAACGAGCTGTGGCATGATGGAGAGCAACCCGCATGGAAAGGTGGATGATGCATAGCCAAATAAGGCAGTGATTTGTCCTTCAGCAGGCATGTGTAACCAGAAAAGTTTTGTGTGGTTGGATGACTGTTGAATCCCACTTCAATACTTGTCAGCACTGGAGCAAAGGTTTAACTCTTACAAGTGACAAGGCCCAAGAGTGCCGAAGGACAACGTCTATTGAGCTGGAGTGCCAGATACAGTACAGTATGAGCTTTTCTCTGATTTTTGTACTGACAGTCTAAAATTAAGGAAGGCTTGCCATTATTACATGTTTGTTCTTTCTTTCTTTTTTTTTTTTTTTTTACAACAAATCCCAAGAAAATATCAAAACCATGAAGTTTTCAACTGTTTCTCTGTTCCATAGAGCTACAAAAAGATGTGGTTTTAATACTTTTAAAACCACATCACAGAGCCACACTCTTACAGCCGGTGACATACTGATACATTACCATGACAATGGGAACTATAGCTTATTCTGAGTCAATCCTATATACAGTGTCATGCTGCAGTAAATGCTTAAGCCACAGTTTACTAAATCTGTGCCTGAAAATAGTCCCCACCCAATATGCTGTTTACTGTACCTTACATTAAGTAATGCACATAACTATGGTAGCCAGCCAAGACGGTGATTAGCCTTTGTGAAAAATGAAAGTGGATATTTGTGACTTGTTAGATTTGCATTTTCAGAAGGAACAAGTAGACTTGGGATGAGAGCCCCAGGCAGGCTAGGGAGTTGTAAGAATATAATAGAAAAACTAATATATTGTTGTTTTTTGGTCCATAAAAGGGATTTGTTGCTGATAACTAAAATAAAGTATATCACCAGTTTTAAACATGAAACACTGAACACTGAAATACAACACGATTGTTTCAATAAATTTGATAAAAGAACTAAAGAAATCCACTGCCCATTCAGTTACTTATGGGACACCTTTGTCAAGATGAAACCAAATCTGATATGAATGAGTTGATATCCGCACTTCTTTACCACTCTCATTTTTTAACATGGCAGCTTGGCAAAGCAAATCTTTAATTCTTGCTTTATACCTTGACACCTACTTGTACAGTGAGAAGTATGTTGTTGGTGGATCCTAAGCTAGATTTCAGCCCAATTCACTGATCCTGAACTGACTCAGTAGCCTACGTAGCCCAGAGGCAGTCCTGCCCACTTTTCATTGAAACAAACTAATCCAACTGCCACAGTTGTTAGATTTAATCAATTAGACCAACATTAATCTCCTAAAAAAAATTAACTAGCCAGCGGTAAACCTCTGAAAGCGTGCGGATACGTTACTTGGCTCGTTTTCTCCCTGGGATGAGGACGGAGCTGCCGGCCCCGGCAGATCAGCTGAGTAGAGCGGCTGCTGCAGCTGTGACAGCCGCTGCCCTGATCCGCCACAGACATCCTAACAGTTATAAACTGACCACAGACTCTGGATTAAACTGTGACTTTCTCGCATGAAAAAATATTAAACTGTGACGTGTTAACAGCGCTAAATCCAGAATTAAAACAGCTTTTTATGGCTGTCAGTTGCCGCGAAATGACGATAGCGCGATGCTAATTTCGTTAGTTAGTTAGCCCGTCTATGTGGTTTTACATTATACGTTAGCATTAAGCTAGTGGATTTTATATGCTTAACTGTAGTTGTGACACTGGCTTTGTTTTTTGAACTTCAGCCACACGTGGGGTAGAAGCCGCTGATTGGCTGAGAAGCTTTCACTCAAAGCTTTCCTCAGGATGCTTATTGGATGAACAGCTAGAATGGGTGGGCCCAGCCTAAAATGGGGCCCAATAGTAGCGCCGCGGCTGCTCACAACAACTCTACACATAGTAGTTAGTGTGGTTAGGCGTGATGGTGAAAGGTGGTCATTTGCATTACATTATTACATTATTATCTCCCAGTAATGCCATCCTGAATATCTGCTAACAGACCTTATATGTTTGTAAGAATTACCTGTGGAAACCTGCATCTGCAGGCTGCTTTTATCAGACGCAGCAGTGCAAATAAGTGATAATTAATTAGTAATACTTTTCACCGACTACTATCTGTGAGACAACTGACAATCCTTTGTGCTGGTTTGTCCTTTGAGTACAAATACGAAGCTCCAAGTAATTAAGTGCCCTCTGTGATAAAGTTCTACAGTGGAGCTATGAATCACATGATGTTAACTACCATTGATTTGGCTCAGAGTGAAGGGTGGTGGAGCATCAAGAACTCCATTTACAAAAATCAAAGTAAATAGACAGATAAAGGCCACGTTGATTGTGTGAGTTTTGAATGACTGCTGCATACATAATGAAATCATGGGCGACAGTTCAGCTCTATAAACTAAGGACCGTCTTGTCAAATAGTAAGCCATTATGTGGATTGTAGAAAACCCTTACAATTTTCTAAATAAATTTGTGCAACTTCGGCATTGTTGAGGGAAATACAGAAAGAGATCATGGCGAATTCGTCTTTTTTTTTCCCTTTTTAATTTATGAATAACCGAGGCCAGTGCCTGATTATTTTGGCAGCCATGTTTATTTTGGTAGTGCTATCTATCATAAAATATTTAGTTTGTCAGGACTCATCTAAATATGAGTGGCTGCTTTGAATTATGAATTAGAAGAATGTAGATGTTTGGAGTGAGATAGCTGAAGCAGTTGGTAATCAATATGCACATCTTCCTGGCACCTAAAGCTAATAAAGATCTGTCAGGAGGAGCCAGACAGTTTGGCGCAGTGAATATTTACAGGGGAGATTCTCCACTAATTGTTAGAGTGTGGTATACCCATTAGAAAGACCGTTTGTGGTCCATCTCAAAGCCGCGTCAGTGCCATTCACCGATGCTTTTACAGTTTGATTGCTCATCCTTACTGGGGAATGTTGAGTTGGCAAAAGGATAACAAATCAGGAAAACATCATTCATGTTGCACTGAATTAATAGACCAGCATATACAAGACGCACGTATACTCAAACAGCTATTTCTGGATCTTTCCCTATTTATATTCCAGCTCTGTCTCTGGTTGTTTTACTGCCACAACGTTTGTGAGCAAAAATCACAAAAAACACACAGTGAAGAATAAACTGAATCGTGATGGAAACCCACTGTAGCTGCTCAATGAACCATGTATTGTATAGCTATAAAATCTCTCCCCAGAATGCTAACAGTGCTTTGCCTAAGTTTAAACATGTTACACAGTTTCTTGCAGCATTATATGCTGGCTCAAGCACCCCAATTACAACTTGGCCTCACAGCCTGCCCTGACTGTCAGTAGGATCACACTAAAACTGCAACGGCAGACATTTCACTTTGAAAGGATTATTAATGAAATCTTGCTCTTTACACAGTGTTTCACTCTGACATTGGAAGAAGTTCGCTCTGAGAGACTGTTAAAGTGGCTGAGCGGACTTGGAGAGGGAATTGGCTGTAATTGTCATAAGAGCTTGGGACTTCAATAGAATTGCCTTGGAAAGCTTTGGTCACACTTTAAATCCCCTCACTGTACTGTATGTCTGGTAGTATCTTGCACTTTGTTTTTTTGGCATACTCATCATGAGATCATAGATGGCCGAGATTGCTTTTGAAATTGTGGCTGAAGACAGAATGAACCACTGTTAAGCGCCAAGAAGTATCACAGACCCCAGGAATTAGAAGGTCAAGCATGTGCCTTCAAACGTGATCATGAACTGAAGAAAATGCCAATGTTTTATGCAAATTTGAGAGATAGATTCAAAGATGGGAGGAAGCTGCATTGCACCAAAACAGCACTGAGATAATCACATACTCACGGCCCAGTGTTTGTTCACACATGCATGCGTAAACAATCATTTAAATAACTGCTTGCATAAGCGTGTCTCATATACTGTATGTATCCACCTCTTTTGCATTCTCAGAGACAGACTGTGTTTTACTCTGTATTATGTCACCAGTGCATGTGTTTTTTTTCTCAGATGCACTGCAGCACAAGTTCTCACTGAACATGAGCTGTGTTTGCTGAGGGAAATTTGCTTGGCCTTTAAGAGAGAGACGGCATCAAAGTCAAACGATCCCAACCCTTCTAGCATGTGCATGTAGATGTTTCTCCTTCCTTGAGCAAATGGGCATTCACACACACACACACACGCATATATAAACACACAGACTAGGGCTGTAATCTCCCAGTCGACTGGCCGATTTATTGGTCGATACGTTCTGGCTCGATCAAAATTCTGATTGGACAATTCTTTGCTGTGTTAATTTCATCAGCAGGACTGGGGCCTTTATTTACAAAATTGCCCAGGAGACCCGGCCTTCATTGGGGGCAGGCTTTTATTTGAGGGAAGCTTTTATTTCTAAATCCCTCCTCATCGTTCAGTAGCTCATCTTCATTTTCCTCACGTGCTGTTCTCTTTGCTGCGCTGTCGGACCTGGGTCTCTGTCTCTATTGCGCCGTAGCGCTTCACTCCCATTCAAGTCAATCAAAGCATTTTCACATCTGGCGCTGCGGTCCGTCACCGGGCTCCGGACACAGAGCAGACACCTGCCGTCCTTCTCTGAAGCAGAGGATGAGGTCAGCTTCTCTCCCGTCAGTCTTCACAGTCAGTCAACACAAGTTGAAAGAGTTTCCGATCATATCCTCGTCAGTTTGTTCCCGGTGACAAGTGAGTTATTTTTTTTTTTTTTTTGACCCGGCCTGTATTTGGGGCCGGCCTTTATTTTTTTCTGTAAACAAAGCCCCTGGCCATTATATGAGACCCGGCTATAATTTGAGGAACTTCGGTAGCCTAGTGTCTCAGCCGCGAAGCTGAGCTCATATGTTCAGTCTCGCTCTGTGCGAGGACGTGCACAGAGCGAAATGATAGTGTTTGTCAATTATTATAACAGACAAAAACAATTGTCTAAATTGACATTGTATATTTTCGGAAATCATGGGCTATGATATTGCACGTGATGCAAAACGTTGTCAGAGCTTACAGACTCGAGTGTGTAATTAATTTCAGTGCAAAAATGATTAGGGTCAAACCCTCGCGCAAATTGTTGATTTTTAGTTGAATTTTTAGGGCTTCAGTCGACCAAGAATTTCTTTGGTTGATTACAGCCCTAACACACACACACACACACACACGTTACTGCATGGGCTAAACCACATGCTCTTGCCTCCTAATGTGGTGACACTGCAGAAGAGGGGCAAGAGGCATGACCCATAATTCATCACCCTGCACCATGGACATCTGGTGCCGAGTACAACCTGAGCAAGGGGACGGCTTGGTATAACCATCACAGCGCACGGGTGTCTGTCTCTCCAGGCTCTCTAAGCAATTGACTCATTATCTCACCGCCGACTGTCTGATTATGCATTATTCATGTTGTGGAAGGGTGGGGCAGGAAGATTGTGTCTGTCGGCTCGTGTGTGTGTCTGCGTGTGTGTGTGAGGGGGGAGGTAACACAGGTGGCCAGGGGTCTCCTGAGAGGTTGATGCAGGATGGACAAGGGAGAATATGTTCTGCTCACCAAGACATCAGGCAGATGTTTGGTGGATTCAGTGCATCCACAGTTAGACACGCTTGTGTGTGGAAGCTTATGTGTGGCTGGGCATACTAAAATCATAGCTGCTGCTTAAAGTTGTAGTTGCACATATACAGCCAGTAAGAGTACTGAAAATGTGGTGCAAGAATGTAAAATAAGCTTTTACATATCAGTAGTTGGTATTTAAGCGCATGGGATGTCACAGTTATCCATGATAAATTATGTCAGTTTTTGTGAAACTTTTTTTCCCATTAAGCTTTTATAGTTAAGAGTGCTCCTCTTAAATTTAATCTGCAGATGACAAACAAATTGTTTTAACTTTTATTTTGTTTTGATTTTCCCCTCTGGGAGTACAATCAGAAACAACAAGCCAAAAGAAGATATGTAAACAACAGCGACAATGTAACTTATCAGTAGTTTTCTTTCTGTTGTTTCAAACTGACAGTGACACAAACACAATGCACAATGCATACCATGCAGTAAGGGTGGGCGATGTGGCAAAAATATCATATCACGATTTAAAAAAAATAAAATAACGATCTCGATTTTATCACGATCTTAAATTGAAAATTGAAAAACCGACAATTTAGGTCAAAGAACCTTTCTGAACAGACCATGCAGTCAATTTGCAAACTTTTGAAAAATAGTTGCCCACATGAGAGAAGGTAAGACGACAAACTTACATGGACAGCGCTGTGCTCTCCAGCAGGCTAACTTGAAGATTTAACTGCCATCTGAGCACCGATCAGCTAAGCCAGAGCACAATGCTGCTGTCCCAGCTGTGTGTATGTGTTTTATTGGAAAGAAAAAAACTTTGTTGATCGTCCTCTCAATTGCCAGTTGGCACAAGCCTGGGGTGAGCCAGCTCTAGATGGGATGTAAGCAGGGAGCGACGGACAGTGGTGGTAGTTTAAAGCGATATTTCAACATTTTTGCAAATTCACCTATTGCCATAATCCCTATAGTCTTAGATGGGCGAGGCAGAGACGTGAGCTGCTCAGCTAACGCAACGGAGGCTAATGGTATTTCTACATTTCCCTCATCAAACTAAACTAATCCAACAACTCCAAAACGCTCTCTTGGACAAGTTGTGACCTGGACATTCTCCACGCTATGAAATAATAACAACGTATAATTATGTAACATAACGACACATATAGCAAATACTTGGAACTGCTTTCGCTTTTGAAGTCACTCTGCCGAGCAGTTGTGTCGGGAATGTAGTTCCAGTTACGTATTTACCTCAAAAACAATTATTTCATAGCGTGGTGAATGTGCCAGTCATAACTTGTCCATGAGAGCGTTTTGGAGTTGTTTTGACTGTTTATTTGATGAGTTTGATGAGGGAAAGCCCGGAAATACTGCGAGCCATGCTGAGCTCGCGTCTGCCCAGCCGATCTCAAAAGGACTTGCACCGACAATTAAAGGTAATGAACCTACTACTAAAATAGGGATTATGGCAATACGTAGGCTAATTTGCCAAAATGTTGAAATATCCCTGTTAAAGGGACAACGAGGAGTTTCTATTCGGTTATAAAAAAGTCTCACGTTAAAGCAGAAGTAAGTGATATATTTGTGTTAATATAAGTCTTAAATAGTTATATCTTCCAACAGCAATCACTTACATAGAGTGTTTGGTCTGAAACACGGGTCTCTCAGTCCCTCTGCTCTGCTCTGAGCCGAAGAGAAAACATTTATCGTATCCTACAGTTTTTATCCAATGAGGAGAGAGAACGGCATGCAGGGCTGTGTGTGCAGCCAAGGAACGCCGTGAATGTGGCGACGTAGGGACGAGGACTGTTATGGTGCGTTCAAGGAAACTCGTATTTTTCCGACCATGAAGTGGTACCAGTTCGATCTGGTACGAGTTCACGGGTCGGAAGTTACGAGTGGCCGTTATAGTGACTTTCACCGGTAAAACAGGTCGGAAAAACACGAGTGGGTTGCCTGAAACGCTACAAAGTCGTAAGTTGTGACTTGAAGCTGTAATTTACGATTTCAAAAGCCTGCCTGGAACGCAGCATTAGCGAAAACGACCGGACCACTTACTTCTGCTTTAATATGGATGAATCTCCGCTACCCACACTTGTTAATGGGCCCATTTTCGATAAATATATCGTTCTGTCTCTATCGTTATTTTGTTATTATTAGTGGTGGCGGAAATGCTGGTCGAGCCGACCAGCGTTTCCTTACTTTCGGTTTCATAGCGAGTCATGAGAATAACGCAGCTGAATCGCCGTTTATGGTCGGAACTACGACAGTATGTGAACCTCTTTGAACCTCTGACTTTAATTATTGATGAATGAAAACATGAGTCCGTCTTGCGCCGGTCAAAGAATTTTACGGTGCGCGCGGAGGCTCATAGATGTAGTGTGAAAACGCTTCGCTTTTCCAAAACTCCTCGTTGTCCCTTTAAGAGAGAAAAAGAGAGAAAAACTTGTTGTTCAGTAGAACAAATCAACCTACCTTCAAATTATTTGATGAAATTGATTTATCGCACAGCCCTATCATGTGCCACATTTTTTGGTGGCCAAAAGATGCAGCTCTTTCTCAAATGGGAGAATAGGACCACTGGGATGGTTGGGCTCTTCAATAAGTCATGAACTTGGATAAGTTTCAGTTTTGAGGGCGAAGTCTGGCAGTATGATGTGGTAATCAGCCAGCCTGAAGTTCAGAGGGAGCGATGACAGATGAAAATGCGACGCTCTGGTGATTGAAGCAGGTATCAGAAACTGAACACAGCACTAAAATCTGAGCAATATACACTTTTAAAAGCATTTGTTCTGGGACAACATGTGCTTGGTGTCTTGCCAATGGGCTTTGGTAAGAGTTGAATTTATCACTTAGAGTCCCTCCAGTGCAGGAGGAGATGGATAGCACCAGGCCGGTTGTTTCTCTCCTCGGCACTGAAAGTCTGGGATAGATAGAAGAGAATGGATGTTGTTCTTTGTATTTGGGAATCCTGAGGCAAAGCTTTTGAAAAATTCTTCTAAGTATGATTTGTATTCAAACACATAGATTATCGTATGGTTATTTGTAAGTTCGACCCACTAATGTTAATCCTATAAATAATACAATTATTATATGGCAATGTAAATGGTATTCACTTAAAGAAGTCAAAACAAAAAATTTAAACAAAACTAATGACAAGAACTAGAAAATGTTGTAGAGGCAATGTTTCGTATCCTCTGAAGTACAGAACAAATGTGAAAATTTGCATCCCTAAAAGTAACTTTAAAATATTTGGTGTGTGCTGTGCAAACTGTGCTGTCAGTCAAATGTTCATTCATTTGTGATAAACAGCAGAACAGACGGGACTGGAGTGTTTTGACCTTGCTTTGTGTAATTCTGTCTTTTAGGTTCTTCATGATGTTACGTCACCGTTACTCTGTACCCAAATTCAGTCCAGTATGGTCAGTAACGCAGGCTTTCACATCTGTTTGAGCCTCAAACTTCTCACAAAATGGGAAAAAATTCAAAAATTATCAGTAATAAAAAACAGAACAAAAGTCAGAGACAGATGTTAATAGTACTACTATCAAATCAGGTTATAAATATAAGATTATACACTATTCTTCATGGTCAGTTAAGTCATATCCTCATTCTTTAGCACACGAGACATTTAATGCTCCGGTCCTCAGGTCTGCCGCCATTGTATAATTGCAAATCAATGCATTGATTGAATAAATTTATAACATCCTATCATATTTTCAAGACTACTGAAATTTTATTTGCTTGAGGAAAGACAGTACTGTGACCAATCTACTTTTATTGCAGTGATAAAATCTGCCATGATATATTGGAAACTACGTCACAAGAGTGAGGGTTTGGAAGTTCAATTTCGGTCTGCAATCCACATTACATTTTAGAAATACAACTCTCTAGTGAGACTTAGGCCAATTAAGGTAGCCTGGCTGCATGTGCTGTGTGTGTGTGCACGGGTGAGTATTTTACTGCGCATCTGTACAATAATAGTCCCCCTGGGGCGGGGCTGTCTTAATGACACAACAATGCAATCTCCACTGTAGATGCTCTCTGAATTACAATGACTTTGTGTGTGAGTGCGCGCGTGTGTGTGTGTGTGTGTGCGCATACGTGCATGCGTTTCAGCACATGTAAACAAAACAATATGATGAAGGTTTCGCAAAGCAAACATAATTACCAGTGAAATGACAGCAGTTCTGTCTGAGCAGTAATTACAATCTCTCAAACTGTAAATCCGATACTTGCCAAATGACATGCTAACACACCTGCCAATTGTTCAGAAACCCTTGCTCTTATCACGCATGCACTTCACATAGAGAAGCCGTTAACACAGAGAGATTTTCCTGATTAACAACACCTCTTAGATCAGGGGTGGATCATTGCCATTGAGTGGATGAGAAGACTTTATAAGATAAAGCCTCTGTAGATGTTGGCCTGTACCCCAGTACTGGGCATCAGCTGTCGAACTCTTTGTCCAGCAGATAACAACACCGCACTGAGAGTCATGTTTTGGCCTCATGCAACCATAGGCAGTCTCTGACATTTGCAGCATCGATTAGACTCTCAGGGAACTGCATTGTCTAACTTGACAGGGGCCGAGCAGGCAAACAAAAGCTTACACCAAGGCAAAGAAATATCGCTCTCTCTTCCACCTCAACATCTCATCCTTCTGCTTCTGAATAGTATCCTTGATTTGTGCCGGCTAGCTCAACTTAGCTCAGGGGTTTTATTAGCTTCTAATAGGTATGTCATTTGAAAGTGACAAATCTGACAGCTATTTCACCCAGGGTGTATGGTGCTGCTTCTTTAATAGAGCCATCGGTCTGTTTCCCGCAGAAAAGACAGAAGGCGCTGGAGGAGCCATGTCTTTTTGTTGGTTTTTCCTGCTGACTTAATGTGAGCTGCAGTGCAAAATCTTTGTTCCACCATGAAGGGGATTGAGAGGGATTCTGCAACAGTGTATTGTAAGAAAGCAAGGGTTGATACTTCAGTTGCAAATCCCAAAGACAGACCCCACTCCTCCTGCATTCTCCCCAAGTCAGCCGTGATGGCTCACATTATGCTGGAGCTGTGCAGATGACAAAAATTTCCTGTGATGTGCTTTACATAACAAGATGTTCTGATAAAGTAAAAAAAAGAAATTGATGGCTGAAAGCATGGGGAGCAAACTTTGTAGATGGAAAAATAAGATTTCTTATCCGTCTTGCTTCGTAATTCTTTCTCAAATGTGATGACAGTGACTTAAAATATATTTGCATATGCATTTTTGTACGTGGTATACTGTACCTCTGTGCATCTCCTGTAATAAGCATAACGTACTGTACACTTGATAATCCACTCCAACCTGTAAACCTGTCAATGTAGACAATCTATGATTTTTTTATTCATTTACGGCATTATATTCTGCAGGTTCAGCTGGTGGCGACTTGTTGAATTATACTGTCTGTTGTATTATTATTACTTGCTATATCTTATTCTCCTCAGCTGCAACAACCAGCTTCCCCACAGGGATCATTAAAGTTTAATCTAAACTGAGCTAAAAATCTACAACTCGAAATTATTCTGCCCCTATACAAGGCTGGGCATAACTGTAACTCACTGTTGCAGAAACCGTGTATAATGGCAGAAATAAAATAATCATAATTTTGCTGCCATAACATCTGCCAGAGAATGTACATTTTGTATGAGATGTTCTTTACCACTGTAATTGTCACATTTACCGTAGCTGTAGTGTAATTATACTGTATACTCCTGCTTCTCCTTTGTGTTACTTCACATCTCCGGTACATTTTCCAGTGGCAAGATTACACGTTGCTTCATGTGACAAGCTTGCAGGTAGAAAATAAATCCTGAGTCCATATGAAGGGTCACAAAAAAAATCCTCCCTTACCAAATTACAGTGTGTCTTCACAGTGCCTTTTTCAGCGTTGTCTGTCCACTATGGCGCAGTGGAGTACATCTGCAATGCAGGGGGCTCGACAGTCTGCCCTCTATTTCACATGTCATTGCCTAACACCTTTCCTTTTACTCTAACTCTAAGCATCTGTCAGTGAGGTTTACCACATGGAGTCAACCATGTGTCTGGATGGTGGAGCAGATTACTGCTCTCTCTCTGCTCTCTTTTCCAGCCAGCCATGATCCTCACACAGAAATGGAGTTTTGGTGATGAGTGAAAATCAGCAAAGTGCTGTACTAGAGAGAAAAATGACCTCCACACTGTAGTGCTCCTTCTATGGGTTGCACTCTATGTTATAGTTTGAATGAAGTTAAACAAAAATAAGAAGAAAAAGTAAGGGAGATGTATCAATCCAGATAGAATGAAGCCATAAACATAAAGTTGAGCAATTTGAACATTAAAGTCACTATCAGAAAGGAGAGTACATGCATTGGTATGCATCTGTATTTATATGTGTATTTCTATGTTTGCATAAAAATGTGTGCGTGTGTGTGTGTGTGAGAGCTCATGACATACTTTATTCCCATCTCCCCCACGAGTCCTCCATCTCTCATTCTCGCCACCTCCCTCCCATTGGTGATGGATCCACATTAGAATTCATCCCTCATCATCCTGCCGAGTTATGACCCAGTAATAGTCAGCCCCTGTGGCCTCAGCAAATGAACAATAAAACCAGAGCCTTGCAACAGATCTCTCTTGGAAAAAAAAAGGGAGGGAGTCAGGTGCCAAATCTTGACTTTCACCCACTCTCACCACTGTGCGTTCTTGTTGAGTGAGGAGGGGGAAGACAAGACAAATATAGCCTCACAGTCGCCACTTAACCTTGGCCATATTTAAAGCAAACCTTGCATCCAAACAATATGAAGATTGAAGGATTTACTCAAGCACCTTAATGCGTTAAGCTTGTAACACTAATAGGCATGCTGTCTTTAGATACACAGACTCATGCATGAATGAGCCATTGTCGAGTCACAGACACAAAGATGCAGGGACACATGAATTACATGCAAATGCCGTATCTGTCTCACATGCAATCAGGACATCCACGGGGAGATGGTGTGTGAGTAACACACACAATGCAGGGGCAACGACCCTGTCCAATCTTGTTTTCTGTGGTTGTTGTTAAACACGGCAGAGCTGGATTATGATTAACTTGGCCAAGATGCCACCACATGGAGAGCTGTTTGAAAGGCGAGCGGAAAGTTGTTGTGGTGTAGAAACCAGTCCGGTTGCGGGCTGCCTGGGGACTTCACAGGGATCAATACAGGCGGAGTGACAGCCGTGCACTTGATTAAAAGTGACTGCTACATCTGGCAGGCTTGGCCATTACTTTCCCACTCAGAGTCCCCAGGGTGAAAGAGCATGAAGTGACAGGCCTCAGTCAGCCCTCCATTACCACCTTTCTACCGCCCCTCAGGTAGCAACAGGCTAGGGCAAAAATAGGCTGACGGACGACCCGGGGGGAAGATGAAACGGAGAGAGAAAATAAAGGTGCTGCATGTCTGTTTGCCTACGTGATTGTGTATGTAAGAGTGTGTCAGTCAGTGTCAGACTCTGTGACTGTGTATGTTTTTTTCTTTTCTTTTTGAATTCACAAGTGAATGCAGGTACTGTAGGCAGATTATTTTTTTTGAGCACAACACAAAGGTCAGGGTTGAATGGAAAAAAAACTTTAAGTAAATGTTGAAAAGATTGTGTGAAAAGTTGGGCACATCTAGGCATAAGTAGAAAGAATAAATAAGGACATGCTGTAAAGTACAAACATAAGAAAACTTATTAAATGATTATCATGCAGTGGAAGTCTAAAGAAGCTCTTTTGAATGTCAGGGGCATTACCCTTTTTTTTTTTTTAAATACGGTATCATCTTACACTTACTTTGTGAAAGATCTAATCTCAATCATGCACAAGTGCAAGTGCCAACTATCAAAGGGAGGCTGACATTAAAAGAAGCCACTGTGCTTGATCGTCAATTTCTCTGCCAGAATACAAGATGCATATTTGCTATGGAACAGCATGAGACCCATTGACACACACACAGCTTTTAATAGAGTAATAATGGACAGGCCACATGTCACCTATGAAGGCTTTGAGTACAGATGGAGCTCATGTGGCGCTAAACAGCTAAAAACAGGGGTGGTGCAAGTTTGTGTGTGTGTTCGTGTATCTGGTGGGCCAGCAACGTTTGGTGCTCGTATTTACCACCACAGTGGGCGATCATGCTGAATAATTTCACACACAAAATTGGGAATTTGTCAAATAAAAGACAGACAATACACACATACGGTTACAGATACATGCATACTGTGTCTAGCGTACAGTATGCAGTATGTCAGTATTGTATGAGAATGCTCAGATAGATATCAAGTGAAAGTGCTATTGACTAAAGACTATTGAAAAAAATGGGCCGTAATAGCCTGTAAGACAGTCTCATTAAAATGTGATCTGTGTGGATGCAGTGGAATTAGAGTAAAAAAGTTAGTTTGAAACTTAATGGAAAAAAGTGAAAGTTGGAAGCCTCTCCAGGCTATTTAGCTTGAACTTTTGATAGGGCTCCTAACAGCTCATCCATTTCTGTCTCTTGTCAAGTCACCAAGGTGCCAGGCTTCAATACCAGAACACCTGTGCAGCATCAGTCAGGCTTTTATTTTGCACAACACAACAAATCCGGCGAAAACTGATGAAAAGTCAATTGGAGAGAGCCTGGCTGAACGTCTGGCTATTGAACTTCCAGTGATCTATCTCTTTGCATTATTAGGCCCTAACCCAGTTCGAACATTGTGGCAAATCTTGAATCAAAGTCATGGTCTTTGACCTCAGGTCAAAACATACATGTAGGCATTTGACTTTGATCGCCATTAAAGAGTGTGATTTGAGAATCACAATGATCAGATCTAATAATAGTCTTTGTATCCTGTTTTAACTGGGTTATGATGTATTGCCACTCTGTGTCACCAGTGTTACAGGTCAGTCAAAAAAGCAAAAAAACAAAAAAAAACAACCAAAACTCAGATGCTGCTTATATACATATGCATATTTGAATAATGTGCTCAGATAGAGTAGAGTATGTATAGACAGTAATAGGGAGATAGAGAGATAGAACTCTACACTATTTTGTTCGCTGTAGAAAGAAGAAAGAGAGAAGAGAAGAAGAGATTATAATTGATTGGAGCAAACCTTATCACCGAGTCTCAACTCATTTTTTTCCCCCTGTTCTTTAAATAACAATGTCACACTTGTTTCCCAGTAACCTCCTCTTCCTAGGGACTTCATTTGGTTAAAGCAGTTCCTCCTCCCCCTAGAGAGTTGGCTAAACTGTCACCTACCATCCAGCTAGTGTCTGTGATGCTGTGTGTGTGTGTGTGTATGAGAGAGGGAGAGAAGGAGAGTGTGTGTGTGTGTGTGTGTCTCTGATAAGCCCTGAGTTCTGCTCAATCTCAGGCGCATAATACGCTTTAAAGCAAGCGGGACAACCTGCAGACTCAGCTGCGGTGGGTCATCTAAAATGATTCAAAGGGAGCAATCCCATTTAACCCTAACCTCAAAGCTGGTGTTCCAGAGACCCAGTTTCAAATAGCCCCCTTCCTTGCCAATCTGTTACAATCAAAGCGCCTCAAGTCAGGGACAACATACGTACATTTGTCTATCTCCAGTCCTCTGTGGGGGAGGTTGCACCTTGGAGCTGTCTACATCACATAAATGCGATGCCTTTCTCCTACAGTCTTCTAATTACTATCAGAATGACTCTTGTTTTGTTCGCCAAGCATTTGACACAAAAAATACAGCGTGTCTGATTTTAATTTCTATAGCGGAAGACAAGAATGAATTAATCATCATATCTTTGAGTGGAGCCAGCGTTGTACCTGTAGGTGTGCATTATCTCTCCCGCGCGTCCCTGCTCGCATTCAATCATGCAGGCATTAATTAACGCCAGGCTGATGAATATAGCTCTCAACCCACCGCTGATAGTCAGACAGTGTTGAATGAACCGTCCATGTTACCTGTGACATAGTGTCTGCTCCTTTGTGAACATGCCATGCAGTATTGAGCTGATCAGGGCACCCATGATGAGACTGACAACACGGTAGCCTATTCTCTGTCCTCATTAGCGGTAATGTTGCGTATTTACACATGTCACAGTAATGACACTGTTAAAGCAGGTGACGGCTGTGGGTTTGTGGCACCACAGAGAAGTGCTGAGCGTCTTTGTGGCCTGTGTGTGCTGCGTGGGCGTGCTTTTTGTTCTTCCTCTCAATAGTATTGTATTAACCCAAACAGCCCCTCGCCATTAGGGAGGATGATATATTCTTTTCAAATCAGCTAATTATAATTCCTTTTATTCATACCGTTACATTCATATACATATGTGTGTGTGTGTGTGTGTGTGTGTGTATGTACCTACATATATTCAATTTAATTAAGAGCCAGGAGATGGTGTAATGGTTGTAACAAAACTGTAAACATCCATAATTGCCACCATGGGGCTGTATAGGAACTGTCTGTCAGCTGCTTAAAAACAAAATCCTACCAGCTCATAAAAATGAAAGCAGCATTCCTCCACCACAATAATATACAAGTCAGAGTGAAATAGTTTAATTTAGTCTGTTGGCACCCGGTTTAGCCAGTTTTCTTGCCCTGCGGTAAGCTGTCTCACAGCCTACGGGGACAAGATCATGTCAAGTACCTTGTCACCCAATCCTAAAATTTAGATGATATGACTTTGCTCATGGCAATGCCTCATGCTCATCAACATAATATTTAATTCAGAATCCAAATCCTGTGCAAACCCATTAGAATTGGAGTAAACATATTTCTTTTTTTTTCTTCCTAAACTCATTTTAATAACAGGCAAGATGATAAATGTAGGGCAATGTTAAGCACGTTTTTAACATTTTCACCATAATTAAACAGACTTTGCATATTTCTGTGTCATGGCCAAACATATGCAGTTTGGTCGAGGGAAAATTAAAACGTGACATTTGATGGCCAAATATCAAATGCCTCATGAATTATATTGAATAATGTGAGGAGGCATTGTCATCCATTAGACCTTTTTTTTTCATCATAATTACATTTTTTGCTGAATTTAATGAAATGTGAGCAGTTATACTATACATGCTTTCTGTCCATGAAATACTGTCATTCACCAAATGTGTGCCTGTGCTAAGGAATAGCAGTCATGAAAAAGAACATATAGTTATGCTTGACACCTCCTCACAGTTATAAATGTTGCCATGTCACATCAATGGTCATTGGTCATGAGGTGAATCTCAACAACCTCCACTGACTATTATGAAAGCTGAGTACACCTGTGATCACTGCAGTCAGCTGCATGAAAGAAAGGCAGAGAAAACATCCATCACATGTTGCTGAAAGGTCATTAACAAGTAGAAACACACACATGCCAGACTGGGATTTTTTAAAGACATTTTATAGACATTTCTGCCTCTCACATCCCTCAATTTACTCTACGATTGATAAGCATTTGGAAAAGAACATTAAAATTTGCAGACAGTGTTGCAGCAACTAAGACATGAAACCGAGATCTCTTTGAAGAATTCTTTATGATAAAAAAATATCAATCAATATGTATTACCTCTTCTCCAGGCGTTTCTGTTGGATGAGCTACCTCTCTATAATGAAAATGTAACTTTATATTTCGCTCCAGTATGAGCTACCGTAAGCTTTGGAAGAGGCCCATGGCTGTTGATGCAATGCCTCGGCTGCTGAAAGAGGTCGATAAAATTCATTAATTACTTAAATCTCCTTAAACTTGGCATTCAACTTGAAATGGTTAAATCAGTGTCAGGCCATGACTTAAGTCAGCTGAGATATCATTAACAGATTTATTTGCACTTACAGTCAGCATGAATTAAACAATGTAATGTTGAAATAACTAAAACATCATATACCAAAGTTTGCAGAGAAACAGAGAGGGAGTGTGTGTTTATAGACAGCATGTGCACTTGTGTCAAAGTGAATATTCCACTTGGTTTCCCTTTTAATTCAGGATGCCTAATCAATATTTCCCAACACTGGAGATATTAAGACATCTGAAGCAAATCCCATGCGGCCTCAGGGACCTCAGTGAAGTATGTTGCCCACGAACACCTCCTGCTGTGTGGGTGTGAAAAACCAGCACACACATCCAGACCATCCCACAAGCGGAAACAGTCGGGTACTGCCAGATCCTTGTCACAGGGGCCAAGTCTCAATGCGTGTGTTATGTTGATGGCATTAACATTTTTTTAATAAACACCTTGAGGAGCTTGTGACAGCAGAAGACATCCTACTTGACACGCTCTCTCCCCAGGCTCATAGAAACAGCTGTTGGAATCACCCTGACGTGGGCTTTGAAGCCCTGCTGGCATGTCTAGCCTCCGCAAATGCACCCGGCTGAGAATACACACTTTATTACATGCAAAGTCTCCTGTGGGTGCATAATACCTTTAAACATGTGTGATCGCTAAACAGGGGAATTGTAGATTCATTTTTTAATCTCCAGCTTTGGGCTAAAAACATAAGAGAGAGTGTCTCAGTTGGATGAGATGCAGAGTAATTTATCAAACCTTTGCAAAATGTCATACCATATGTGAATAACATGTTTGGTACTGTATGTACTGTAAGAACTAGTCAAGCATGTGGCGGTAAGTTTAAAAATGATAATTTTGAAATTTTTCTAAATTTTTATTTTTATTTTCTTTCGAGGTTGCAATGAAGAGAAAGCCCACCCCCCTGTTTTACAACAGTCACAGCCATTTAATTGTTTTAGTCGAGCCGAACCTGGAGGGGCTACTCCGCTTGTCAAGTAAATTGAGGATGCTATATGCTAAGGGTGGTCTGACTGCAGTGAATGGATGAATGGGTTGACACGAAGTGCAAGGAAGACGCTCAGCACATGAATATGAATCAGGCCTCTCTCCGCTTGTGTTCACTAGGCTGGAATTAGTGCTTTTCATTACTGATGGCTTATGGGCTGACTGTTTGGCTGCCGGCTGGGGTCACAATAAAATGATGTGTTTGCCAAAGGCAGAGAGGCTGGGTCACGAGGGACTAAATGGCCCAGTTATGAAGAGCAGAGCTTATCTCCCTCTCTGAATCAACCTCCACCTCCAGCCAAACTAAACATACACCATGTCCTGGGGGAAGCGTATCTCCAAGAAAACTGGGTACAATAAAAGATCACTATCAGTCTTCTCCTTTATCATATTACTTAAAAAATGCTTTGTATACTATGTTTCATACAAATCAGTTTTTCTTCCATCTGATTTGAGAACAAAACAACTATAAATTGTTTCATCGCTGCATAACAAAATGATTAAAAGCCACAGTATGACAGTTCCTTAATTTGCTCAGTTCCCTGGATGTCAAAGCGTGGACGGCAGAATCGACTCTTCTTCGAAGCAAAGAGGTTTCGGTTTTGGATTTTATGCACAAACACAGACTTGTACATCTGAAGAGCATGTCCTTTATTGATTAGGACCCCCACTGGGATCACTAAGTATGATATAAAGCTATCACCATATGCCTGTGTTTAAAGTCCCTTCTTAGAACATAAGCTTGAAATAAGCTTGGATTATGCTTACTGCGGGGAATCACTACCACTGCTCTTGGCTGTTCTAATCATATAATGAGTAACAGTGAATTTTATCAGTGTTTTTAGGGTGAAGAGTCGAACTAAATTGTGCTGGTATTAAAAGATTTCCTTGATGTGGCAGATTTTAAGCTGGATGTTTCCATTATACTCATCTTCTTTTCACTCTGCTAACACGCTTTGTTCTGAAATTAACAACAATATTTGGGAACATGACTCGTGTTCTTTTTACTTTGTTTAAAACATGATTATCTATCCATTGAACAGTAGCAGTGTTGTAGTGCTTCTTTCTGGATTTGTTCTCATGTGTCTGGTCTCGAGACTGCTCTTTGATGGTCTTATTCTTTTCAATTTCCATATCTTCTAATAAATGCTCTAAAACTGTTACTGTATAAGAGAGTTTTACTCATGCTGCTCCGACAATATGGGCTATGATCCCTCCACATGAAGGAATAAACAGAATGACACAAAAACCCTGACAATGAAATACAGAACAACACTGCAGCAGCATTTAAACTGCAAACAAAGTCCAAAACTCAGACAACCTGTCTGATCTGTTCACACACCATATTGTAATTGCAGACGGCACACAGTATTGACTTGGATAATGAATAACCAGCCTCGGTGTCTGTGGATGCAGAATTTGATCTTGATGTTTGTGGTTTCTTTCCTTATGCTCACAAAGGCTGGTTGTTGGTTGGATGCAGCTTCTCAGTTGGATGAATCACAGTGATTTTCTGTTTTTTTTTTCTTAGGTGTTTTTCTTGCAAATATAATTTTTTTATTTTACCTTTGCTGTCCTGAAACATAAATTGGAGAGTGATTTACTTAACTAGGAATAATTTTAGGACATCCTTTCCATTTACTGCAGTTGTTGTACCGTGCTTGATTGGCAAATTTGTTCTTGCGACTATGTGGATGTTGTGTGTTTTTTCTTGGAGGTTAGTCATACGTTTTGGTCTTTTCTCATCAAGTCTTCTTTCGTTTCCCAAAGACGTGGCAAAATGTGCTTCTCATTGATCATCAGGGTGACACAATTTGTCAGAGCTTTCCAAAATTGTTACCAAAATGAAAGCATTTTTGATGAAACACTGGAGAAGGTTTTGTTAATTTTAAGCACAGAGATGGCTTCTTCAGAATATGGACAAGATGATGAGGATTTTGTTTTAACAGCCCATTGGTTAATGGTCTGGAATAATTGTAGTCCTAGAGTGTTGACTGGTCCTCTGTGTTGAACATTTTGTTTGCTACTTCATTTAATTTCCTACTTTGCTCCTGATTGGCAAGTATTTCTATGTTAGATGGCTTTGTCACTTGAATGTAAACATATGCCGGCATTTGCTGAAACAACTGATGTTGTCTTTTTGTCTTGGGAGGATACTCTCCATCTGTTTTATTTATCTAAGCCAATGGATCAGTTCACTTTGATCTATCATGCCGCAGTAGCTTCCATAGCCTACTGATGCAAAGCATCGTTGCACAGTGATAACTGGTTGTGGACAATTGCATTAAGCAAAAGGTAAAATCCTCTAAACAATCCTTAAAAACATAGGAAAAATGCAGGACATAAAGATAAAATAGTAATAACCTCTTTTGATGCTATTGAGAATATTTCCGGACATGTTTCATGTTCGCACATATTCAAAACTTTACTTAAGAATTGTAAATGTCCAAAGATTAACATAGCAGATATAAGGATATATCAATTCAGAAATATCTTTAAAAAAAATGTTTTAAAAGCAATTGTTAAAGTGTATATTTTGTATACATGTTGGTATTACGTCATTTGAAATGACATCTGGGCCATTCTTTAACAATGCCCCAGAAAATGTCAAATGCTTTTTTTAAAATTATCTGACAAATTATGTAAAATTGTCAAGAAACACCATGTTGCATTGCAAAGTGAATTACATTTATTCCACATTTGAGTCCAGATTTATTTTCCCTTTTTCCTAAAATATTATAGTTACTCCACTTGGGTGGCATCACGTCATTGACCCATAAATATTTACATTTATTTATATACACTCTACATACTGTGTCGTAATCACAAAGCTTACATGCATACACAGCATGTTTATCCACAACAGGTTTTGCTATAGCTATTAAAGATAAGTTAGTGCATACTGTATAGTCAGACAAACATATGCCATCAAAACCAAACTGAGAGAGAAATGCCCCAAGCTTTCAAAGAGCTTCCTTATTTTATTTTATTTTTGTCTTTTCCCCAAAGATTTATTAGACATGGTTTAACTAACAGGAGGCTCGGGGAACTCCTCCTTGCTGAGTTATAGAAATCATTTCCTATTAACCATTTTAATGGAGAGAAGAAATTCAAGGACACCCTCAATGTTAAGATTATCACTTCAAAGACAAGCTGTTGACACTCTGGAAACCTGTTAACGGTGTAATGAATGAATCATGAGCACCGTTTTTGGTCAGAGGGCTGTTCCACCTCCCAGCAGTGTGGTCTGGCCCTCATCTGTGTTGTGATTGTGATGCCCTGCAGAAAGAGTCCTTACCTGACTTTCACTCTGTCGCACTGACAGGTGGGGAAAGGGAGTGAGGGGGGAGAGGTTGTTTTTGAGATGGCGGCGTACAAAGGGACTTTTGTCGGTCACCTCTGTTTCTTGATCATCTGCTGTCGTGCCACAGAAACAAGACAATTAAGTGAGGACAAGTGGTATGTTAATCAGTGTCTTCAGTGGGAGCGGCATCCCTTGTTATCTTTAAGTGATTCTGCAGAGCATGTCTTGGTCAGACTGCTTGTATCTTGGTAACTGGGGCATAAGTGTGCCACAGATATCTTTACTAGTCAGTATAAAACATCAAAACAGTGTCATCGTCTTCTTATCAGCTCCGTAATTACACCACTGAACTCATGGGTAAATGTCATATAGAGCAGGATAAAGAGCAGCGTACATAATCCTGTCACTGATCTTTATGAAAATGTGTTTGTCAAAGAAAGGCTTTGACGCAGATTGATGCAACAAAAAAATCAATTTGAAAATTCTGTGAATTTTTTAAAACACTGAGAAGGATTTGGATATTAGAAGCTCCACCTAGCCAAAACTCATTGACAAATCTTTTCCGTAAAACCTGAAATGGAAACTTAGATGAAGTGAGCTCTTGCCTATTCTTTGCTCCATCTCTATTGGATGACAGGATGAGAAGAGCTGCTGCACAAACATATCTGGCTCCATCCATTTTGTCAGATTTCTTTCCCCTCTCTACTTTTGTTTATCCTTTCTTCTGTAGATGGTGGAGGCTGGGAGGCTTCAGCTTTTGTTGTCAAGTTCTGTCTGCAGAACAGTAGGTGGTACTTTATAGATTTACTGTTGCTCTCCTATTGAAAACAATGAATGTCTGGTTTTCTGTCCACCACATGCCAAAGCAACAAAAATGCAGCATAACCCATTTGAATGATATTCCAGCCAAAGTATTGAATATAAATATTTTACATTACTGATCACTGCACAGGTTAGTAGCCACAACCAAAACAGTTGGACAACCCAGAGAAAGTTTGAATATCAACTGAAGCCTGTGACAGCATGTATGTTTTTTCTGTGAATGTATTCCATTAATAAGCTTTGTGACATGAAAGTTCAAGGCCCACTCAAAAGGTCGACACACAAATGAAATGGGTTGTGAGATGATTAATGGATAGGAAAGGAAAAGAAAAACATGTGCAAAAGAAGCAATTATTATTTCTATAGTAACCACTGATCACATGACCACTTGAATGTGAAATGCAGAAGTACACTTAAGAGTCTGATTGATCTTAAGCTATATGGTACACTAGCATTGCTCTCGCAGCAGTTGCAGCAGCAGCAGGAGACTGTTTTGAGTCAAAGAGCTGTAACATGTTCACTGCCATGGTTAAGAATTTAATCTTTCCTTTTTTTATTGTTGAAACACCACATATAAAGCCTTATCCTCCTCACCCTCTACAGTAACTAATGTTTACAGTAGATGAGGCTTGAGAAGATTACAGGGGAAAATTACTCAAGCAAACATGCTTCACCACATAAACATGTTACTGTAAGTGCAAGTGAACACTGCTTCACACTGAGGGAAGGCTTGGGACCACTTTATTTCCTCTGGATTTATTTAAAGGTTTTAGACGTATGGTATTTTGGTAGATAAACATGGGGAAAACACATGCAGTTGTTAGTCCAAATGAATTAATGTAAAAGACAAGGAAGACACTATAGAATTTCAACCTTATTCCCTCTAAATGACAGAAAAAGTCTTAACTTCATTCACAGAGCCTTGCACAGCTTGTAATGATTTTTTTAACCACTCTCACTAGTATTTGCTCATATGCTAGGGATTTCTATTCCTTATAAACATTCATGAAACAGCAAACGGTGAAGGAAGGAATAAAAGCTAAATTGACAAAGATAAGAAAAACCCTGTTATTTGTGTTTCACAGCTCCCAAACTGCCTTGTGAATAGCTCAATGCCCTGTTGAAATGGAATTACTCTGAAGAGGCGGTTTATGTGTGAACTTGACCTAATCGGCAGCATTTAATGAGAACAAAACTCTCTAGGTGATCAATATGATCCATCAATTCAAACTTTAAATGGAGTGTGCTCAGCAGGCTCCCATTCCATAAGTCCACACATAGATTCAAAGGATTGGTTTCAAGCAAGAAACACTGTAGTGAAACCCTTGGGTTGTGGGTGGATTCCGTCTGTTAGCCTCTCTAACAGTATCTCTGCTGAAAGGAGAAGTGTAAACAATTTCATTGCAAAATCTATGGAAATGTAATTTTCATTGAAACAAGGTTTGAAATTAACTGTGAACGACCCTCGCACTAAATCAGCGCGTTGGCATTGACAATCCATCAGAAGGCGTAGGAGCGAGAGTGCAGCAAACACACAACTCCGAGAGCTGTCACTCAGGGCTGTCAGAGGTGGCGAGGACGTGGATGGAAGGAGGAGGCTGCTGTGTAGAGAGTGCGGCTCGGAGTCTAAGGTCAACACTGAACTCCCTGCCCCCCCCCCCCCCCATTTTCCATGAGAGCTCCCCACGCAAGCCGGCGGGCCAACGATGTCCCCACTGACCGCTGTGATCTGCGGCCAAGTGGCGTCTCCCCCTGCCCGATCAGACCCAGCACCTCTTGTTCGCCGGCCAACTGGCCTTTTTCCCCGCAAGCCGGGGCCAGGGCTCCTCCTGGTTCCGTATGTTCTGTGCTTTTTTTAGGCCTGTGATGGATGCCAGCCGTCCCTGGGCGCCCTCCGAAGCTGCACCAGAGAGGGGGATTAAACAGATTTCTCTTTTTTTTTTTCAGAAAAGGGGATGGATGAGTGTAATCACCTATAATCTCAGATTCTAGGCCTCCTGATAATGAACCAAGGGCTGTTTCGGCCATTTGGATCAGCTCCCTCCAGTCACCTACTTAAACCATGAAAAGGACCTGTCATAACGGCTGCAAACTTGTGGAGGGGGTATAGAGTTGAGGTGGACGGACACAGTTCTTCTAAGCTCCATTTTCTGCTCATGTGGGTTGCACCGTCAAACCCTGGCTCACCCTGAACACAGAGGACTGAAGTCACTTTGGCCAATGAGCACTTGGCTATTGATCCTGGCTAAAATGGAAACCCTCAGGAAGTTAAGCTCTCATCCTACATGTAAAGGGGAGGATAAAACAGCAGACTAGGACATGCAGTCTCTCTAATCTTATGAAAACTAAGAAGTGGAGCAGCATTTTAATTTACTGGGCTAAGAAAGAGATGGAAAAGTGTTCAGACCTTGCCTCTTTAAACAGAAATAGTCACAAAGACACACTTATAAAACATATCTATCTATCTATCTATCTATCTATCTATCTATCTATCTATCTATCTATCTATCTATCTATCTATCTATCTATCTATCTATCTATCTATCTATCTATCTATCTATCTATCTATCTATCTATCTATCTATCTATCTATCTATCTATCTATCTATCTATCTATCTATCTATCTATCTATCTATCTGGTTCGGTTCATATCACGGTTTAGAATGTGAAGTGTAGAAGTGACATTGTATTTCAAAGATGACTTACCTTTGTTAAAATATGTTGCAAGTAGAAGAAAGACAAAGATAGTGGGAGTGTTCATTTGAGTTAAAGACTCCCATACTGTCAGAGATATCGATACTGCCAGACAGCCAATGCACTGGGGGTGTGCTCAAAAATAAAATTCATGAAAGAAAGAATAGCAGAGAGAGAGGAGGTGTGAAAATTAAATGTCATTTCTTGACAGGGATGTCTGAGAATTAAGCTGGCAGTGAAGTGTGACAAAGTTGTTTGGTGACAAGGCAGGAGAAGACAATTGTCAACACTTCTTCCCTTCCAACAAGTGCTGGCACCCAAGAAGTGGGTGCAAAGCTAAGAGATGTAGCAGAGCAGGAGACAGAGAGAGACAAAGAGTCAGAGAGAGAGAGGTGAACGAGTGTCTGCGGCGGCATCATTACAGACATGGCTGCTGGTGTGTGTCTTTATAAAGTAAATATATGAAAGGTTTGTGACATTTGTGGAGTGCTCTGTGTGATGTTTGTATTGTTTGCTCGTGTCTTCCTCCACAGTTTAGACATGTGGGTCGGGTAAACCTGTATAGGAGTATATGTATGACTTTACTTTATACACACTTAATTAGTCTATATAGACTAAATCATTGATCCATTGTTTGCCATCATTTTAGATTTGATACAAATTGGAAATAGTATAATCAAAATTAGATTCTCATTTGAAAATCATCTGAAAGCTTATCCAACAGAGTGATACAGTAGCTGACATCCCCACAGAGCTATGCTTGAAAAATACATTGTGCTTACAGTTTTTTGCAGTTGCTTTGTTGCATTTCTCAGATCAGAATAAAAATTCTCATAACTATTAGTTAAACCTCCACAACATTTAGTCATTTGTGCTCATCATAGTAGCAATTTCTCATTCTTTTGAACAAATTGCAAATACTTTTGGACATGTATCAGTTGCTTTTTTCTCATTTTATAATATTATCATTTGTTTATGTCATGTCAGTCAACATGAACTACACGTATGAATGCTGAATAGTCGTTCCCTATAAAAGTAATAGTCCTCATTTCATTGCTTGAGTCATTTCATACACAATTGTTAAACTAGTTGTCAAAATCTGTCAAGCTCATTTTAAATGTTGGGAGAACCACTGTGAATTCAGTTATTCAAACATTTCAGGGAGAACAGGTTCTGTAAAGTATTGGACAGTAATTCAGCACTAAACAATCTACACTACACTACTGTCATTGTGTCGGGCATTAAGCTACAGTGGGACCAGAACTTTTCACATTTAGACTTACAGCATTACTACAGTACAGATTTACTGTATCTGAAGGTTTGCCATATTTACAGTACAGGATCGTACTGTACTGCAGCATTTTACAAGTGGGAAGCACTGTTATTGTACACTACAGTGATATAGGGTAATGCAGTATGTCTTGTGTTTACTGTACATTACTGTAATTTTACTCTACACCACATAGGATTGCAAGATAATCTGACGGAGGTGGAAGAGGAGCCTTTTTACTCTGCATCAGAGGAAGCCATTTGTGCAATGGTGCAAACAACGCCATAAGGTTGAGAGAGATACAAAGTGAGGATGACAATATCTTTGGGAATATTGAACCCGTTTCAATTGTTACAATTGACAGAGTGATGTAGATGGAAATATGTGACAGACAGGCACGTCTGGATGTGCAGGAATGATTTACAGTACTCTGTAAGTTCAGTTACAATACTGCAATATTGTTTACAGTTGTGCACAGCTCTACCCAGAGGGTGTTTCTTATGTTTGTTGTAAATACGTGATTCTAGTGTATTTTTCTTTTGCACAATGCTGTGAACAAATTACTATTAGAATTGCAAAGAGCATATGCAGTAAAAATGTGAATCATACGTATTCTGTGTCTTGTACTCAGTTACCCCAGTAATGTGTAAATGGCTGTACAATGGCTGTATAGTGCCGTTTTGAGCATTTTCAGGTAGCGTCACCAAGATCGGACTTTTTTGCAATGGAAAACACTTAAACTGTCATAATGAAAACTTGACAAAGCCAAAGTGTCAGCACTTCTCATTTTGATGACACTGACAGTTTCATTGACATGAATACTTGCTTTTGAGGAATAAACTGTCCATTTTGAGCAAGTGACACACTTTTGCAGGTTATCCACTCGGTTTTGCAGTTAATTGTTTTGAGAAATGAACTAGCTGTTGTGCAAATGTTAACAGTGATGTGAGAAATGCACCAAAGCGACTGAGAAAAACTGTAATGATGATTTATTTGATGTTATTTTAATTTTTCTATTGTTAAAATTCTTATGGTTCAACATATTGAGTTATGGGCTTATGTGCTGTTACACTATAACACCATGCTTTTTACACTACATCTGAGGTTCACAATCAGAGGCATGTTAGTTTAGCCTAAACACTGGAAACTTCCTCAGTCCAAAGGTCCAAGGTTTTCTGGCCTGCTTCTATGTGAAATGAATTTCCCTTTGGCGATTAATAAAGTAGTTTGTATCGTATGTCAAACTCAATAGCAATGAAAATGAGATTCTCCCATTGTGGAAATTTCCTTTAACTTCCTTTAACCTTTAAGAGAGAAAATTATGATGTCCAGCAAAAAGAGGTTTCACCTTAAGTACTTTATTTTATCTAGCAAGAGGTGGACTGTCATGCACACAAAAGCAGAGCAGGCTTGCACCAGACCAATCATAGTACATGGCTGCATTCAGCGCTAATGACGTATCATTAGGCTAACACATGCATGAAGAGGAAGAAAAGATGGATATGATACCCGTTGTGGTTTTCCAGCACCGAAATGGCCAGTTTCTTAAGCATGACTATAACAGGACCAGAGAGTGCAAGAGTTGAATTTGCCCTTTATCATGTGTCATGCATTTATGAGTGTCATCTTGGACAGCACATTATTTTTTAAAGAACACATTAACAGTGTTACTTCTGCATACCTCCATCTGTGCAATATTAATCACCTTCATCCGTCCCTTACACCTAACAGCACTACGGTTCTCATTCACTCCCTGATTACATCCTGTATTGACTGTTCTAATTGTGTCCTCTTCTCTTTTCCTCTTAAGTCTCAACACAAACTTCAGCTGGTCCAGCATGCAGCAGCTCATACTGCATCATTATCATCACCAGAGCCCCTCCTCATGAAACATTTTGATCCTGTTCTCATGCAGCTTAACTGTAAGTACTGCATTGACTTCAAGATTCTGCTTCCCACCTTTAAGACCCTCCATAACCTTAACGTCTCTCTGAACTTGTTCATATCTACTTACCCTCCTATACTCTTAAACCGTCCTCTGCTATCCATCTTAACCACGCCATCTGCCAGTTTAAATACCGTGGGGTCTAGAGCCTTCAGTGGAGCTGCCCCCCACCTCTGGATTTCTCTCTCACATGACATTGAATTTATTGACTCTCTTTTCGCCTTCAAATCATGTTTCAAGATGCAAGCCAGCATATTCGTTCAGATCTTCTCTAGTAATTATGGCATCTTTGTATCTATTTTATGAATGTATCACCTTTTGTTTTGAATCTGTGACATTAATGCATTAGGCCATTGGGTGTTTTTAACTGTATTTTGAAAGGTTTATGAAAAAAGGCAAAAATGGGTGGATGTTTGTGCAGACAACATGTTTGACCAAGATACTGGATACTTGCAGGGGGATCTTAGACTGACAGTCAATGTTGGTTTTGTTCACACAAGAAATCAATCTCCCCTTAACTAAGCAGTTTTATTCATCTGAACATAACCATAGCTTAACCACAGCAGCTGACGTTCACAGAGCGCTCATTTCCAGTTCTCATACGGGTTGTGAATTCCAAGATCATCTTTTGCAAGAATGTGTCATGCAAAAATGAGGAAGCGGATTACTTCTGTTCCTCTTTTGCTGTCTCTTTTTTGTCCCCTCTTTAATTATATTCACTATTGTGATTAGGACCTTCTCACAACCCCTTTTCTTGCTTTTGAAAAGCCATTGGCAAGTTGAAGAGTCTGCTTTTGGAAAGACTTCACCGGTTTTATGACCTTGTGTGCCAGCATGCTCCCTCTCTTTCAAAGACATGCTAATGTAGACCTACGTCCAAAAGCTTGATGTCAGTCTGTGCCATCTCTCCACATCTGATGCATTTCATGATCATACCCCGAGTCCCTCTTTGATCAAAGTCCCCAGTAAGCAGCTAGTTTCACCATAATGGCCTCATTCGATTACAACGTGTAAAGTACTCCATTAGTTTCTCTGTTCATGAATCATTAAGTGCTGGTTATGATCAGCCAGCTTCATGATGAACTGCAGATTGAGGAAATGGAAACTGCAGGAGCTGCCTGAGGTCACAGGTAGATACAAAATTCTTGAAGGCTAAATGAACAATCTCATACCAAGGTGGCCTTTGAGGTCAGGTAGTGTGCGGTGTAGACAGAATGAAGAACTGCAATAATAAATTTCATATCAAAACAAAGCAATTTAAGGCGGCCAACCATAATTTTAGGTGAAGTAAATCTGTTGGGGAAAAGATGACACAGGAAAACAAATTCACTTTGTCAAACTGCTCTCTCTAGTTTCATAGCTTCACTCATTTTCCAATGCTTATATAGAGGCACAGGGTTAAGTTGCAAACCTCAGATCAAAGAGTGCTTCAACAAAACAACATAATTTGTTTCTTTACTTCCATGTCTTTTTATGCATTGATTAAACCATAAATGAATGAACTGTGAGCACATGTGTTAGATGAAGAGGGTTGCTATGACCTGCCTGATGCTAAGGAGAGAAGAGATGCCACATTTCCAGGAAATGTATTCACTTGTTTGTTTGGCAAGGGGAGGGCGTAAAGAGAAGCAAAAATGGACTTGAGCATAGTAACAAAGTGCTTGTGTGATGAAGTTTGGCTTCAACAAGAGGTGACAGGAAAAAACAGTTAAGGGGAGACAGAAAAAAAACTTGTGGAGGGGCGGAGATGTAACAAAGAGGGAGAAAGACAGCAGCAAGTAGAGTGAGTCATGGAGGAATAGACTGTGACTGTTATCTATAAACCATGCGCAGTGCTTGGGAGAGTGAAATTGATGAGTTCATCGTCGTCTCATTATTGTCATGATGGATCAGATTGCTGACTTCCCTCAAAGGCGGCTTAATGACTCGTTGACACAAATCTGAATGACTGGCTTCACCGGTGGCGTCCATTAGTGTGCCACACAAAGCTCTCAGATGTGCTTAAACAAAATTGATAATTACCAAGAGCTTTCATCATTGTAATGAATGACATCAATAAAGGGACAATTCATATTGCATTAAATGCATTCAGTCCTGCCATTGACGATGCCCGGGCGGTTACAAAGTCCAGACATGAGTCTAAAGTCCCATTCATCATTCCTTTGTTTTGATGCAGCGATGAATTATAATATTGACAAACAGCGCAGAATAAGCTGTATAACAGAAGTATGGGCAAAGCCATAACAAAGTGAACTGACTGTATCATTAGCTCTGTGTCTTCAATGGAGCTGCTCTCACATCCTGATCTTGTGCAATACAGGCTACAATAACAAGGTGGCAATATTACCATAATTACAGCTCCTTCTTCCTTGTCCAGCTCATTCCCTCTCTTCTTCGACCCCCACCTCCCTTCCTTTGGTTTGTGTTGTTTCTTGCTGTTGTTAATGCTTAGACTCTAATGGCCATGGCGTCTTCTCCGACAAGGCTTAAAAACGTTTGTCTGCCTCCTCATCCCCTTACTTATTTAATAATGAGACCACAAAGGCAGTGTCTCTATTCATAATGGGGCAGCAGTGGAGCCATCTTGGTTGGCATACAAATCATGGCAAACAGAGGCAAATTCAGCAGGAGAGATCTAATTGAGAGATAAATTAGACCTCTGTCACTGATTGATTCAAATATCAGTTGAACTTAGTCCCTGTCAATATGGAAACTCAGGCTGTTTGAGTCTGTTGAAAGTCAGCCGCCTCCTGCGCTTACTCACAGCGCACGCATCTAAATATGGAGATCTGAAGGCACTGGCGTGTTTGTGCCGGTGTTGTTTCGACATCCTGATGGTTGTCGGTGGTTGTGACAAGCTCACTTCAATGTTTATTCCTCTCTATTTGCACTGGAGAGTTCAAGATCCCATGCCACCCTGTCTCATCTAAAAGGAAAACAAGAAATCATTTCTCCCAGTTTGAAACAACAGACCGGGAGAGGGTTGGGTGAGGTGGGGAATATTGGCTCAAAGTATTATTTCAGTATGGTTGACTGACAGTCACTCTAACAGGTCCCTGTGTTTCAGCAAGATAAACGTGTAAACATGCTATGATCACGCTGCCATACCATACAAAACAAGTGTAATTACTTGTGTAGGCAACATATCTGTATCTGAGCGACTTTACGGGTTCAGTCACATTCATCATTTTCACTAAGACCTATTTATACTGTAGCCTTATTTACACAAACAGGATTGAAATGGGTAACCTGCTCTACATTACAAACAGTCAAACAGGAGCCCTTCATATTTCACCCTCTACTCCCCGGAGTTTCACGATTGGTGTTAACGATGCAAGAGGAGGCGGTGATAAACTAGAAAACAGGGACAACACTTAGTACGCAGGTGCTTGTATGAGCTTAACAAAAAAGCCAAGGGAGGCCAGCAACTGTCTGTGGGGATTTAACCATGTAACAGCTTTGATGCATTTTAAATTGACCTCGCGCATACTTTGGAGACAAGGAGAGAGGGCAGAAACACACAAAGCAGATGATCAATTACTATTCTATAATTGGACAGGGCTTTAATGAGGCTGGCGGATGCAGCCTTGTGCACCTTTGTCAGCCGGAGTCACTGACGTGGGTGGCCCAATCAAAGCATGTCCTCATTAGCATATCTCCGCACATGCAACACTCACCCACAGAGTGAACAGCACTTCAAACAGGAGAGATTCTTCTAGGGTCCAATTTCCCAGTGATGACTGACCCCTACTCATTTTTGCATTGCATAACTCTCACCTGACACAGTAACATATTCTATACCCGAAGCCACCGAGGGGCATCATAATTACAGCAATGACAAAAGTGACTACATTATTTAAGTTGCTGAATCACAAATTTTAAAGGGAATATCAAAGCAGATGTGTAATGATATGCTAAAACAAAATGCTCATCTATTTTGGCTTAAAGTGTTGGTTTAATGCAGACAAGGAGCTTGATGATAGCTGCAATTGTTTTGGTCTCATCCATCTGCTCTGGTGACCCACTCATACTGGAATTAGAGCTGAGTCAGAGGTGCAGGATACTGCAACACAAAATCAGAACGGCAAAGTTGAAGCTATTCTTTGTTCCTACTAATGTGTTAGACAGCTGGAACTAAATCTGCACCGTGTGTGATGTTGGTACTGTATTTGGTATTGCTATCTCACATGTTTTATTGCCATTCAAATGATTACCATTTTAGTTTGCACTGCAGCCCTGTGTGTGTGATGGAAGTAGAGGGGTAGACAGCTGTTTTTTCTTTCCTTTGTGTGTCAATGAGTTTGGGGAGGAGTAGAAGCAGACGATGGGGCCGCTAGTTGTATTAGTGAACTGTTTACTGTCATTGTATACGTTTGCACAACTGACCAAATGAATTTCCCAAATGCATAATAATGTTAATCTAGACTTGATTTGACCATTTTCCATCTACAATAATAATGCACCCACACAAAGTTTCATAATTGTAATACATTATAATGTATACCATTCCCTGTAGCTTGAGGCAGCTGCAGAGGAAAAAACACCTGAGAAAAATTAAATGTAGAAATACTTTCAAGCTTTCTGCTCCTGCCAGACACATGGGCAGTTTTGATTTACATGGAATTGGCATAAAGTGGTGCAAAGGAAAATGTCCTTACACTGTTTGATCATTGTACAAACATTAATTGTGGCTTCATGCTGTCAGCTAGGAGACAGAACCTGCATGAGTTCTTTTCCAGTCTGTACCACTACATGTACTCACTACTTACACTTGTGGCCTTGTACTGTAGCATTGCATCTAAAGTTTATGCTGGAAGTTTTCAGAGACCTTCAGTTTTGTTCTCATTTCATATATGTTGCAGCCTTATACTTTATTTACACCATCAATCTACACGCAATGCCAAATTTTTTAAAAAAGAAACTCATATTTTTTGTATTTTATAGGCTCCTTCTGCAGTGATTATACTCCTTTGTTTTTTGGGGGTGTAAAGTAACTTTGCACATCTGCTTTTGGGGGTTTTAAAATGTTTTCTGCCATTCTTCTTAGCAGATCCTCTTGAGCTCTGCCAAGTTGGGAGGGTCAGTAGGTGCACCACCATTTTCAGGTCTCTCAGAGATGCCCAGTTGGGTTCGTGTCAGGGCTCTGCTTGGGCCAACGACATTCGGAGGTGTCCTGAGCCACTCCTGCATCGTCTTGGCCGTGTGCTCAGGGTCACTGTCCTTTTGGAACTTTTCCCCATACTCAGACTGGATCCCTGCAGCTCTGCCAGAGTGACCATCATCACTTAGTTGCTAACATTATCCTGTATAACCACCAATATGGCTTTCACAAGAAATATTCCACTAAGCATGCATTGCTACAACTAGTCAATAACATATCCTCAGCACTGGATGGAAAAAAAATCGCCCTTTGTGTTTTTCTTGATTTAAGTAAAGCATTTGATACTGTCAATCACACAATTGACCTTTCGCAAAACCACGCCCCCGAACGGTCATTGTCCAATCAGACATCATAGCAACCGTTACTATGTAAACAAGGTCCGTCAAGCTTCGGACCTCTGACAAGCAAAGTGTATTGTCGGACAGTAGTTACCCAAAGAGTTTGGCTGGGGGAGTCCTGTTCTTTCCCTTCCCAAAGCTGAAAACACAACAGGAGAGGTGCCTACAATGGGTCAAACCGTGTGGAAGCCCCCCGCAGCCGGACCCTTCTCCCACTCCCAGCTAAATTTCATGAAAATAAACAAGCATACATAGCCTACATCTGCTCCAATGTAAGATAGCAGGACTAGGGCTGTACTATCCGAAATCACTCACTACTGCAGTGTTTCCTCTAGGATTTTTTTTAAGGAGGGGGGGGGGTGATCGGACCTTACAACTTTCACTTTCACCAAGCACTGCTGCAGCATGTGCGCGCCTCTCTCTCTCTCTCGCTCTGTGTGTGTGAATGCCAATAACAAACAGCGCTATGAGGAGATGAGGAAATGAACGGAAGACATGCAGCGGTTTAAAAAAAAAAAAAAATTGAAGGAGCTGTACGTATGAGGAAACACTGTACTATAGTGCACTTACACAGATTGAATGGTGTCACAGCGCTCCTCTCGGTGGGGAGAAAAAAAGAAAAGAAGAAGCTCTGGGAAGCAGCAGGGAAGTGACCAGACTTGCATGCGCTACATGATGCAATTTATGAATCGATAAAAGCCGTATTTTGATCACCATTATGTTTACATTGTGACCACGCAATTTTGTAGTGGTGTCAGGTTGTTTAGTGATTATTAATATTCTTAAATATAGCGCTCATATGCCTCTGAGCAAGATGCTCTTGATATAAAAACACTGTTGACACTCGGGCAGCGTCGAGAAGCTTGTCGGGCTAGCAACGGTAACTAAGGGGGGCGGGGCTTTTGCAAAAGGTCAATTCTCATTTCAAAGTTCAATAGATATGGAATCCAGAAAGTTCCCCTCAATTAGCTGATCAATTACCTGGATAGTAGAGAGCAGTTTGTTTATTTCAATGGTGTCTCATCTACCAAATCAAGTATTCTTTTTGGAGTCCCACAGGGGTCGATCCTGGGCCCTCTATTATTTTTGATTTACATTAACGACTTGCCTAGGTCTTGCAATAACTTTCTCCCCTTATTATTTGCCAACAACACTAGTCTCATAGCTGTTCATGATGACTTCAAGTCTCTTATTGCATGTGTAAATGATGAACTATCAACTGTTTCAAACTGGTTCCAGATCAATAAGCTAACTCTCAATGTAAATAAATGTAACTACATGATCTTCTGCAACAAAAAATAAATCTCATGCAAAAAAAGAAGCCAAAATACTAATCAATGGAGTTGAAATCCTTCAAGTACTACACACCACATTTCTGGGTGTCATCTTGGATGAAGGTCTAAACTGGAATAATCATATTAATCAAGTTTGCAAAAGATCAATGAAAATGCTTGGTATACTGAAAAAGGTTTCTCCCCTGATCAATCCCTCTGCTCACGTGACTTTGTACTACAGTTTTTTATTTCCATCTATGAATTATTGCAATATTGTCTGGTCTGCAATTTATCCAATTTACCTGAACAAATTACTGTTAATCCAGAAAAGATTTTTAAGAACGATCTCTTGGTCTAGTAGACTAGAACCATCTGCACCCCTTTTTATGAAATATTTAATATTGCCCATTCATAAACGTAATGTCTTCCATTCATGTTTGTTTGTGCATAAGTTTATCAACGGTAAACAAAATCTTCCTGACACTTTTCAACATTTTTTTTACTTTTTCATCTGACCTTCATTCATATTCAACTAGGCATAGTGGCAATCTTCATTTACCCCTCCGTCGAACATCTGGGCATCAATTTAATATCACTTTTAGAGGTCCAAAACTCTGGAATGGTTTACAGTAGATGTGTTTTTGAGGTCAACATCATCTCTCACATCCTTTAGAAAGTTACTGAAAAAACACCTTATGTCATAACCTTCAGTGTTATTTTCCTATTAATGTTAATTATGCATCCATCTTCCTTTCTTTTGTTACTTACTGTATGTTTTATAGTTTTTCTATGTTGCACTGTACATTTTATTGTTAATCTTGAATTTTTCTATGTTGTATATCTAATTGGTTATCTTGAGTTTCATGTAATTCTTAGATGATGGGAATGGAACTTCGTACAAGCCTTCCAGGCGTCATTCCCTCCTTGCACTGTTTTTTTTAACTTGTGCTAAATAAATCAATCAAATCAAATCATCTCAGTCCTCTCTCTTACCAAGACCTTTTTCCCTCAATTATTCACATTGGCCGGGTGGCCAGTTCTTGGTTGTTTACATGTAATAATAAGTATAGAGGCCATTGTGCGCTTGGGAACCAAAACAGCAGCGGTGTTTTTGTAGCCTTCCCCAGATCTGTGTCTAAATACAATCCTGTCTCTGAGCTCTGCAGGCAGAGCCTTCTGTATGGAGTTATTTTTGTCTAATAAATACCTGTAAACGCACAGGTGATCTACAAATGTTCCTTGGTTTGCACACGTGTTTTGCTATTCACAAATACAAATTTCTAATTTGTAACTTGTATTTTGGTTTTTACAAACAAATGTGTATTTGTAAATATATTGTGTATTTGTAAATGTATAATTTTCCATTTGTAAAACCGAAAATTCTGTTTGTGAAGTGTGACTCTGCATTTGTGGATCACCAATCACACACACGCATCTCTTTCCGCAATGACGTATTTCTGAGACATTCCTGCCGAGATCCACACAGATCCACAAACTCACAGCTGCTGATTCACAAAGGGCCGCTCTCCTCACCAGGAGGGGCAGTGTTGGCGAGTAGCTGAATGAAAACTAATGAAGAAGACTGCTACTGGCTTATCTCGAGAAATTATTTTAATTCCCACTGTTAATGCGTCACTTTATTAAGTTTTAATGTTTTTTCATGCGATAAAGTAACTGTTTAGATCCCCAATATGCGGTTAGTTTATCCAAATGACGCCTGTTTGGAAGTTTGCTCCGCCGTTCGCGGAGCAGTGAAGCTCCATCTGTGGAGCAGCTAAGCTAACTAGGCTACCACCTGACGAGCGGTCTATCACAGAGGCTACAGCCGGGCTGCTGTGGTGGTCGGCCGGCTATGCCGCGGTCTCCTCCCAGGGGAGAAAACGACCTGCATTGTTAATGTCAACTGACTGACCGTTTCATTGTAAAACATTTATTTATTGATGTAGCGGTGGTGATTGTACATAGCCCATTATAGACTAAATAGTTTTGTTTGTTGATATAGCCTACTACACCACTGAATGAGACAACATTTATCTCCTAAAAATAATTCATCCAGCCGGCGGTAAACCTCTAAAAAACTGCCGGTGGATTGATGGGCTTCTTTTCTCCCCTGGGAGGACGACGCAGATTAGCCGACCGACCACCTCAGCAGCCCGGCTGTTGCTTCTGTGATGATCCGCTCATCCAGAGGCAGCAACCGGGTTGGGGCTTGGTTTCTCCCCTGGAATGACGCCGCGGCTTAGCCGGCCGACCACCACAGCAGCCCCGGCTGCTTCCTCTGTGGTGATCTGCTCATCCAGAGGCAGCAACCGGTTTACTGAAGTGCTCGTTTTCTCCCCGAGAAGACATCCGTGGCTTTGCCAGCCGACCACCACAGCAGCTCGGCTGTAGCCTCTGTGATAGACTGCTCGTCCGGTGGTAGCCTAGTTAGCTGCTCCACAGGTGGAGCTTCACTGCTCCGGCGTCATTTGGATAAAAATAACCACATATTGGGGATCTAAACAGTCTAACATCTAATCAGATCTAAACAGCAGCCGGGCTGCTGCGGTGGGCTGGCTAACCAGCTTCGTCATTCCGGGGGAAAAAACGAGCCGGGGGAGACCTGGATGACAGCGGAGGTTAGCCGGCCGACCACCACAGCAGCCCGGCTGTAGCCTCTGTGATAGACCGCTCGTCCGGTGGTAGCCTAGGCTAGGCTACCACCGCGAACGGCGGAGCAAACTTCCAAACAGGCGTCATTTGGATAAACTAACCGCATATTGGGGATCTAAACAGTTACTTTATCGCATGAAAAAACATTAAAACTTAATAAAGTGACGCATTAACAGTGGGAATTAAAATAATTTCTCGAGATAAGCCAGTAGCAGTCTTCTTCGTTAGTTTTCATTCAGCTACTCGCCAACACTGCCCCTCCTGGTGAGGAGAGCGGCCCCTCCTGGTGAGGAGAGCGGCCCTTTGTGAATCAGAGTTTGTGTGGATCTCGACAGGATTGTCTCAGAAATACGTCATTGCGGAAAGAGATGCGTGTGTGTGATTGGTGATCCACAAATGCAGAGTCACACTTCACAAACAGAATTTTCGGTTTTACAAATGGCTTTTTTGTTTTTACAAATGGAAAATTATACATTTACAAATACACAATATATTTACAAATACACATTTATTTGTAAAAACCAAAATACAAGTTACAAATTAGAAATTTGTATTTGTGGATAGCAAAACACGTGTGCAAACCAAGGAACATTTGTAGATCACCCTTTGTGGATAGCAAAACACGTGTGCAAACCAAGGAACATTTGTAGATCACCTTCTGTGCGTTTACAGATATTTATGAGACAAAAATAACTCCATACTTCTGCCTTTTGGCTTGGTTTCTGCTCTGATATGCATTATTAGGATTTGCATTATTGAGGCCATATGCCTTTTTTGAATCATGTCCAATCAGCTGAATAGTCCACAGGTGGACTAAAATTAAAGTGTAGAAACATGTCAAAGATGAACAAGACAAGTGGGGGGCATCCAAATTTCAAATGTTGCAGCAAAGGGTCTGTGCGGTTCAATGTGAAGAAAAATGAATGAAAGGGTGGGGAACACATCCGTATGCACTTAAAGTGTGCATTTACATGCCGCCAGTAGCCCAGCATCTGAGAAATGACAGACTGTATACTTAGGCCACACAAGAATCATGATGCACTCTTACTCTTGAAGCCATACTTTGACACAAGTGTATCTCACAAAGTGGCTGTCAGCCCAGCTGCTGGTGGGAATGCATTTATAAGCTGGTTTGCCAAACGACAATAATTAACCCTAAGATAAAAAACACTAATTAAGTTCATGATGTGTTGGATCTAGTGATAATACATTATTATGCTCTGTCGTTAGAGTCATTCTTCTGAATGTACACATTCACTGTATATACAGTATATATATGGTACTATATAATTAAGGGCAGTTTGGGGCTCAGACAGAAGGAGCCACAGATCAAAGAACCAACCCAGTAATTAATGGACTCCATATCCTTGTGTTGTGAAAAGTGCTATAACAACTATCCTGTCAAGACCAACAAAAATAGAGACAGTTTGTGATTTTGAAATTGGCAAATGTCCACTAAAATTAAATGTGATTTAAAAACTTGAAAATGGTGTTTATCCTGCCTCAGAATTTACTGATTTAATTTGAATATGAACCTCAGGGTCTTAGTTTTGGAAAGACAGAAACATTTAAACATCTCTTTCATTCACATCCAGACATTCATCAGTTTATTATCCAACAGATGGTTGTCACTCGCTCTAACATTGGAAATCTTTCCAAATTTCATTGATTAAAGATTTTTATTGATAAGTATCAAATGGTATTGCAAATTAAGTTATTGTTGAATATGTCTTATAAGCTTTGATTTGAAGATTATTTGATGTTGTTTTTTTTATCACAAAGAACCAGTCTGTTAAAAAAATAATCTCGTTTTTGTCTCTTATTTCTACAGTACAACTTTTGTACAGCTTTCCATCTAATGACTTGATTGTTTGACTCCTTTAGCCATCTCCGTGTTTCCTGTTGCTTTTGTTAATTAATTAATGGTGCCTAATTACTATAATTGTTTTTAATGTAAGACTGGAAGAGCCACGTTGTATGTCCATGTTTTTGCATGAGCAACAAGTTGACCTCATTAACAAAGTCTACTCAGTTGTGTCCTGAAAATCTTTCACTCACATGCAGTCTTAACAGGTACTTGGGCATTATCAACAGTTAATGGAAACATGTCACAAGAAGTAGGCACTCGACTTGTCAGAAATACCACTAGTGTGGGCATGGGGACAGACCCTGTGACTCTCACATCACTATATGATTCATCATGTTCTCGACGCCTGCAAAGCACTCTCCATTGAAACAAAGCAACTTCAGTTGACTGCTCCATGTTTTGACAATCAAAGTCAACATCCTGTGCTTTGTCTGTGCAGCTGACGTGTCATTATGGTTGGATCACTTAAACCATAATAGCATTGTCTCCAGGAAGCAGCCAAGTGCTCATGTTTATGTAGTCTGAAACATAAAAATTGACATTTCAAACTTTCCTGTCTCAAAAGTTAAGGCACAGGATACAGCAGCAGCATAAGGTCGCATCAGGAAGTCTGTTTTACAGTTAAAAGAAGGAGGGATATTGGATTTTCTTCACTGCCGTCTCCCTCATTTAGTTTTATTTGTATTCAAAAAGCTGAACCCAGTGAGTGGTTTCAATCTGGTGTCCTCTCCTTAAAGTGAAATTCCGGCGTAAGTGTAAACCATGGTCAAACACACCATAACACCGAGTTAGACCCCCCCTCGAGAGATCAATTTGCCCGACCGCTACATTCACGAGATCCACCAACTTCAGCAAATACCGCATTATCGCCACACACGGCGCTGTCCGGATCCACTGTCTGACCGCAACCAAAACGCCACCATTTGCCCAAAATAATGCTCAGAACTGCACCAAATGTCATCAATAGTACACACAGGGTCCCAGCACGTAGTACGAGTTGTCAAACATCTGCTAGCTTTGCCTGTTTTCTTTAGCAAGGAGATGCAACTCAACTCACCTACTTCTCCTCCGGGAGCCGCTCGTTGGTGAGGAAGCCCTGACGAGTCGATCACCGAGTGCACCGGAGTTCCGCAGCTCAATCAACAATTACCTCATGGAAATACAATCAGAGTTTTTTTTTTTTTTATCTTGCATATCACTTTATAACTATTATTATCGAGTGCTGGCCACGATATAGGCGCAAATGAGCATTTTTAAGAGCTGCGGAACTCCGGTGCACTCGGTGATCGACTCGTCAGGGCTTCCTCACCAACGAGCGGCTCCCGGAGGAGAAGTAGGTGAGTTGAGTTGCATCTCCTTGCTAAAGAAAACAGGCAAAGCTAGCAGATGTTTGACAACTCGTACTACGTGCTGGGACCCTGTGTGTACTATTGATGACATTTGGTGCAGTTCTGAGCATTATTTTGGGCAAATGGTGGCGTTTTGGTTGCGGTCAGACAGTGGATCCGGACAGCGCCGTGTGTGGCGATAATGCGGTATTTGCTGAAGTTGGTGGATCTCGTGAATGTAGCGGTCGGGCAAATTGATCTCTCGAGGGGGGGTCTAACTCGGTGTTACGGTGTGTTTGACCATGGTTTACACTTACGCCGGAATTTCACTTTAAAGAGATTATTGTTATTTGTTGATCAGGATACAGAAGTCTGTCGGGAACTATACATGCTCATATACCTTTTAAATATATCAGCTAAAACCTGTTTGAAGTTCATCCAGACACATAACATGAAACATGTTTTCAATATGGTGTGCTGTATTAGCTGATGGAAATGTTACTATTTTTCTTTGGGAGCAAAGGAGCAAAAGCTGAGTGACATTGTCATAGAGCCAGACTCTGCATAAAGAGGGGGCAGGGGAGAAACAGACTGCTGCTTGATTTCTGTTTCATAAAGTCATCTTTGGTTCTGTGTAGCCATGATCGTGTTGTGAAATAATGTTAATATAGTAATTATTATTTTCAAATGTTTTCCAGCAAACAGGACCTTTACAGCATGCCAAATGTGTTACTTCATTTGTAGGACTTTGTAAACATTGATAAGTAATACCTACTGTATATTATCAAGTGAGCAGTTTGAATTTGGCATCAGAAAATGTAATGCTATTTTTAAAGAAACAATATATGTCAATATATTGTGATGCAATAATTTAATACAATGTGAATGACTTTTTTTCAGTCCACATTAATCAGTAACATGTTATTTTTTTCCTTGCAATATCTGCAGCAAAATTAATATTTGTGTGGTTTTGTCTAGGCACTTACTGCTCTTAGTGTCAGGGAAAGAAACCCCTAACTTGATTTTAAATATTAAACATTCGAAACTGACTTGAGGAATGAGACATGCTAATTATATTAACATTTAACCCAAGCTAAGATCTTCCCCTAAATCACACCATGCATGACTTGTTGCATCCTCCTCCTACAAAAAAAAGTACCCTTTGGACATAATCCATAATCCATCTCATCATGACGTAGTTGGGAAAGCAGAGACGTTGTAGAGAAATGCCTCACCCCATTTTGTTTTGTTGTCACATGCCTTTGTGTGAGCCCAGAACTGGACACACAAGACATGCAATAATGTGTCACAGTCTTAATTTGCTTCTTTACCTTTTTCCCCTTATGAACATGAATACGTGAGTTCAGTTAATTTGACGTAGACCAGGACATACGTACACCATAAAATTATATTGGGCATGCCCAGGCTTTTGGTGTCAGCCACTGTCACTTACAATGGACTATCTGGGCTGCACTCACATAACATCCTCCTCTCTTTGCCGCTGTCAGCAACTAATGGGGACAGGCAAGGATATTTGCAAATTAAAGTATACAGAATGCAGAATAAAGAAAAGGAACAGAATGAACAAATGCAAATCTCCCCTTGGTTAGCCCAACTAGACAAAGCCAAGCCCCTACAAATCTTAACCCAATCTTCCGTTGAACAAAAGAGGTAATCCTTTATTTATTAATAAAATCAAATTGAGTAAATGAGACTTTGGCTTGCTGTCTTGCCTATATGCTGAAACTTGAAACCTTGAGATTCCTTTCAGACAAATTGAGGCTCTGTCTCCATGCACGCCAGGCGTTTTATTGTAGGTTTAGCAGGGAAATCTCAAAGGCTCATTAGATGTCTTCTGGCTCTACGTGGCAGCTAAAGGGTATCTGCAATTCTTATCTGAAGTGGCAGGCTCCACTCAAATAAGACAAGAGCTATTATGAAACTAGGCCTCGCAAAACTTTAAGAGACACGGCGCCCAAGGAGGAGGAATGTCTAATGTCCCTGCTATATTGAGGGGACAGAGGTACCCATGACGATGCCTCCAGCCCTGGAGTGTTGTAGCCCCGTCTCTAGTTAAACTGATAGGCCACATCATTACCAGGCTTCCACTCCACTGTGGATAGAGGGACAGGCAGGTACAGACAGGGAGAAAAGGAGAGAGCAGTGTCTGGGATCAGCTCAGTGTAGCTGCTGGGGCTCAGCTGCCCACATATGCAATTCAAATGCAGAGGCTGGTGCGCTGCGACAGGGCTGTGCCGGACCAGGTACATCTGTATCTCTTCCGGCTCTGTGTGGAGGTGGTGGTGAGTGACAGCAGGTGGGGATGCAGCCCAATTAGAGCAGGGCTGTTGGAGGATGATGAATGGGGCTGGCTTAGAGAGCCAAGGAGAAACATAGGCATAGGCAGGCTCAAGATGCCCACACCTGTCTCACTGAATGAGTATAAACATGCTGAGGTGCTCCTCCATGTACAGAATATTTGCAGCCACCATTTTCAGACTTGTGTGTGCTTTCCCTGTCTCTTTCCACCCTTCTTTCACCGGCTTTGACAGTTGTGAGCTCGGATCCTTGACTGGCATGGCCTTGAACTAAATTTAGAGAATCATGCTGCTTGACACTCACCCACCCCCCGTAGATTCATATAGAACTCAAAGTATATATTGCGCATTGAACAAAATGCTGCTCTGCGTATGCGAGCGCGAGCATAATGGTTATCATTGTCTGGACTGGAGACGTAAGTGTAGTCCCATAACCTGTTGCTAAGGGATATAATCATGCCTTTAATGCAATGTAACAATGTACTTGTTGAAAATTGAGCTTTAGGAAAAAACTGCACAAGTTCAATATTATAAATGTAGGCCGTTCTTCCAAGAAACAATAAGCTTAGAGACCTATAGAATTTAATTTGGACACATATAATGTAACGCGAAAGGCAAAGATCAGAGATACATCACTGCATTTGCTGCAGGAAGCACTGAACTGGTGTCAGGAGTGAGTCTTTTACAAGAAATGTAAATCAGACTTTATAAGTTGTGCTGATTGGACGGCTCCGGCACACCTGCAGGTGAGGGAATATCTCCCAAACCTTTGTGAAAGAGATTAGCAGAGGTTTATAATTCAATTTCATTACTGTATGAAATAGGAGGAGACTTCTTGCAGGCCACCTGTCTACTCCTGTCTTCCTGTGTCATTACCTTAATCCCCCGGAGTTAGGGGGGAAAGGCGCTTAGCTCCCCTTCTCCTCTGTAATGTAGGGTTGGTTCAACAATGTCTTTGAAAGTTAATTATATAAACTTCATGTTTGCGCAGTGTGTGAACGATATTGGCCGGGCTTGTGCGGGGAAGGGCGTTGCACAGCACAGCAGTGCTTGAGATAAAGAGCATACATTTCACCTGTTAATTCCCTCATGAGTTACCTCGCCTTGCATCAGTTAGAGGGTGAGGGTGAATGAGCAAGGTGATCGAAGAACAGATACAGCAGATTAAGAAAGATAAACAGCAGTAGATGATTGCAGGGGAAAAAATGAATAAAGAGAGGGAGAGATGTTATGATGGCGTGCTGTAGTGGTGAATAAATTTGTCTTATTGCACCATCTGCCATGGAAAAGAGCCCTTTTCATAGTCGATGATGATGCTTTACTTGAATGAAACAAAGAAAATCATTACCAGCCTGTATGTTGATGGCCTTGACTGTATAGCCAGTTTTTATTAAAGCGAAGCTAAGAAATGAGGGAGGGCGTTAAATTTACACTGCCCACATTCGCCAAATGGCAAAAATGACACCATGCAGAGGATGTGTAAACTCAATAGTCCCTCAGTTTCACAGCAGCAAGTCTCATAAAAACCTGTCAAGCTTACAAATTTAACACAGATATGTACCATAAAAGAATACAAGCTCTGTCTGAGTGTGGCATACATAATTAGAAGCAGCATAGATATAAGCAGCACAGACAGACTTGCTGTAGATAAATACAAGAACACAGGAAGATTAAACAAAATAACTCCAACAAGGACACAAAAATATTAAGTTTAAACATCCAGAGAGGTGTGTTTTTTTGCTTAAAAATCTGACTTTATTTATTTATTCTTGTTTAATTGTTTGATTTTTAAAATTGTTTCTGATTACTTTAGACGTGATGGTTTCAAATATAATCAGCACTTAGCAAAATATGTTAACTGGCACAATGTGACTTCTTGGAAAGAGGAATACATCATTTTCAGTGTTGGTTGTGTTGGTTTTAATTTTATTTAATGCTAATGGAAATAAATGTTTTAGTTCTCGGGGCTCACCTTGGAATATGATCATAATGTTGGGTGATTTCATTTAACAACAGGACAGTAAATTCCTAAGAGCTCTGGTTTTAATTTATTGATTGTCAGACATGAGCAGAATGGAGATTAAACCTTTCTCTAAAGTCAAGATTTTCACCTTGTGGAGGTGAAGGTTGGGGTCTTCTCTAGGCTGACAGGGATAATCCTCCCCTCCAAAACGTTTGTGTTCAAACACTAATCACCGCCCACAGCACAAGTGACTGATCCAAGTTTGGCTCAGGTTAATTTATGTGTGCGACACCAGGAAAGCTTAAAGACAATCCCGGGGTGTCATCTGTGTGATGGATCTCTCCCCTCGTGCCCTTGTCACCGCGTGAAGTCTCATATGTTTACATATCTAGATTTGACAGCCTTGGTGTTAAAATGCATTCCTCGAGGCATTTCCATCATATGGTCCCTCCCACACCTCAACATGCTGAACATACATGTTTTTGAATATTACCAGAAAAAAAATCTGCTGTCGGTGGTTAACATCTGTGAGAGCGTAATTAATAAACCTTTTATCACAAACATGTCAGAGAGAGAGTAAGGGTTTGAGACATGAAGTATATTCCCATGTTTGTAGTTGAGATCAGGGATGTTCATTAATGGGGACGTTGGGGGATGAATTAAAGTAATGTACTGATTCTGCTGTTAAGCCTGATGTTTGGCTGTTTTAAATCTACCGTGAAGTGGTGAGTCAGGGCTATGCATTTGCAACGAATGCACAGTCCTGATGTGAGAGTGGTGAATATATGAATTATATATTAAAGGCACTCATGCAGCAATAGCTTCATTCACTCACTTTCATTCTCACAGAATTTTTAAATCACGATGTTCTGATTTATAAATTGAGAACTTGAAAACAGGTAAATACAAGTAGGCCTATATGATCAGAAATAGAAATGTACAGTATAGTGGTGGTGGTCATTGCAATGATGATAAATAACAGTTTTATATAGAAGTATTTTAAATTCTTCATTACAGATTCAGTCACAGTCTGTCCCATTTATGAACTTTGTTCAATAGGAATGTGAATAAAATGAGTGTCCAACTATGGGCCATTATACAGCATAATGCTTATTACGTGTCTTCTATAATATACTAGAATTCATCCAGCCACTCCGAATGGAGCTGACTGTGGAAGTCAGTATTGCCAGACAGGCGGAGACGGGATAAAGAGCAGCTTGTACAGAATATGTGTGATGTCCGTCGTGTCTATACAGTGACTTTTCATTTTGCCAAAAGTCAAGAAGCATGAGACGTCCTCCTCCTTCTTCAGGCAGTCATTTCCTTGTCCATTTGTTCCTGTTTGTGAAATCTCTGTGAATACAAACTATAACTTCAAAAAAAGAGGAAAAAGATCAGTACTGCAGTTTCTCACAAACATTACTTAGGTGGAGGTATACATGGTGATTTGTTCGAGGCTATTTTCAGGCATGAAATTACTGCTGCTGGTATGTACAGCAGCAGCAAGGTGTTTTGGGGCACGACTCAAATAAGCTGCACATTTTTATAGTAATGAAGGAACATGTCACCCAGTGCAACATTGTGGCTTATTCATGCAATTTTAATACATTTTAGACACTGTCTGAGGCAGAGGGCACTAAACCATGTGAGGCTTTGGCTACACAAACAAAACAACTAGGTGAAATGAAATGAATTCATTTTTGGTTTTGGCCGACCATTGAGAAAAGAAGACTCATGTCTGTTTCCTGTGTTTACACTCCAACCAACATGAATACATTTCAGATATAAGCTTGCCATATGTGCACGGCCAAATTGCTTTCTCTAGTGGCTGCAAACAAGATGGAAATGATACTTCCAGCTCGGGGGTCAGCTGGGTTTGGGGTGAGGGACTCAAAGATTGGCTCTTAATTTGGAGGGTCATCTGGAGGAGTGGCAGAGCTCTGTAACTCATGGCCAGACGCTTATCTCCTTCCTTGTTGTGTGAAATAACCAGTCTACGTTTGTCCTCACCACACAATCTAAATGATCATGTTTATATATTTCAAATGTACAACAAATACGTTGGCTGAAATTAAATTTTTTCAACATAAGGGAAATATAAGAATCAATATTTAATATTTCTAATTTTATGACACTTATTTTTTTCCTTAGTCTGGAATGGAGACAGCAGATAATGGTCAGCTTCTTAACACCCAAGGAGACTGAGCCACCTGTCGTCTGTACTGGCGTGTTACTCCGACCCTTAGCTACTCATGGTTATGACAGGAGCTAAGGAGGGAGTTAGGTGACACAGTGTAGAGAGCCTGTGTGAGGAGGAGGAGGAGGAGGAGGAGGGGTTGGGGTAGATGGATGGTTCAGCAGCACTACACGGGATTTGGACACAGGACATTGCTGTTTCCCACGTGAGATCAATAGAACATTGTGTGTTTCCTTTTACCACGACCACTTCACAACCTTTTCCACATGTTTATTATTGTAACAGTGACAAGGAAGATTATCTAACTTAAAAGTGGCACTCTCAAAGTACCTGTTTTCATTATCTTTGGCGACGCAGAGTCATTGCAGGTTCATTTTTGAGCTTTGTCTCACTGAAGCAACACATTTAACTAATATTGTGTTCCTGAGTCATGCTTGTTTTGTTATAGACAGTTGCAAAACCATAAAGTACTGATTATAATTTCATGATTATACTAATTATACCGTTTGTTGGCTGGGTTACGCAAATATCGCTGAACTGATTTGCACAGAATTTCCACTTGGTCGTGTATGAACCCGTTAACAAAGGGGGAGATCCAGGGCATTAACTACGAAAATTTATTTTTTTCTCCCAAGTATGTATGTTGCTCAATATTGGTCCTGGTGGAGGACTGTGCTTGCCAAGTGCCCTTCTAGTGGTTACTATGACGACGAAGGTCCAGTATGCCTGCTGATAGTACACTTATAAATATTGAAAAACCGCTTTTGTTGCCTAAAACTAACCACAGGTGTGACTTCAACAGCACTTCCTTCACTCTAAAAGAGAAGTTGCCACTGAGCAGAATCTGGGCACCAATTATGTTTCCTTCAAAAGATGTTTGGCAAATCAAATTAACGTTATATAAATGTAATTTCCAGGAGACCAAGTTGCCCTGCAGCTTCACAACATGGTAGAAAATGTCGATTTTCTTTTCTTTCGTTCTTTCTTTTTTTAAAACAAAACAAAACAAAACAAAAAACAAATGAGACTATTTTGGCCAATACCCTACATTTAGAAAATTCATTGCAAAAACAGACAAATGCTTTTATCTTCATACATTATTTATATGTATGTGATCTATGAGCAGTCACTCCATGTGTTATGAATGTACTGTAACTGATCTAAGTGTGACAAAAGATCAAAATTGGGTCAGTACCTGCTGATGCGCAGACATAGCTGTGGTTTGGGGATGCAATTAGCTGTTTGTGCACTGTTTGTAGAAGTAAACATACTGCAAGACGGCTGCAAAAAGCACTTTAGATACGAGAAGGACTGTGTGCCAAATTGCCTGCATCACCTACCAGTTGTTACTAGTAGCCACAGGCTCAGTTCCTTAGTCAGGGAGTACAAAAAACAATTACATCAGCTACTATTTTGAAAAATTCAAACCCTGAGCACAACACTGACCTGCCAGAAAATTGTTGTTTGGAGAATTAAATGAATTATGAAAGTGCAGAAAAACAATTTAGTCTTGCATATCCAGCTGCCGTTCTAATAAATCACTGCCACCCAAAAAGAACTAATTTGTGTTGTTGTACTGTGAGCATGATTGATGACCATGCTCTGGGTTGCAGTAAAGGAGACACAGTTCAACAATGCTGCACTATATCTTTTATAGTCCCAGTAAAAAAAATGGCGTCTTTAATCTCTTCAACCACATCCATTATTGATATTGATGTACCTGTACTTATGTACAGCATTCCTCCCGAGCAAAAGATAAAGCAATTATTGCCTTCTTTATTTTATTTTTTGTAGTTTTTGTTCAGTGCTGCAAAAACAAACATTTGACAAACCTTGAAATCATGTGTAGCAGCTGTCACTTGTGACTGTAAAGCCTGAATTTATTTCACTCAAGCAGTGTCTGTATTGCCACCCTGCTGATTCTTCATTGTTGTTGACTACAATGAAAGCTAAACTTCTCTATTTCTCATTCACATTTCTTTACACATGAGTGAAGGGCAGCTGCTTTTTTAAATAATACCTGCCAAAAAAAAGCCCCACCAGCTGAGATCATGTACTAATGATGCTGTGCATGGGGTGTATTAGCCTAGCTTGTGGTGTCACACCTGTTATTATTTTCTATGCTCTGATATTTTATGTAAGGGCTTTGTAGTCATTTGGCACATACCCCTAGTTCTTTAACCTTTTCTACACCCCAAGATATAATTGACAGGACACATGTACACACAACTACATACTAATGGTATGCAACACAAACAAATGTAAATGTACATATTGCCTGCAAGCACACAGAGACTTTGCAACAGGGAGTGAGGGAACAATGGTGGCCTCATGGTTGAGTAGGGGCAGATCTGACACCACAGACATCAAATTGATATTAATATCTATGAGAAGCCTTTACCTTTTGAGTTATCGCTCTAGCGGTCAAATGCCTTCCAGGAGCGAGGCACAGCTGAGAACATGAATGTTTAACAAGACTGCTGCATAGTTCACCTCAATGCAAGCCTCCAGCTCTGAGCTGAATTATTAACCACTGCAAGCCTGGTCCAAATTCCTACTGAGATTACATTTATAGGGCTACGCTCAGCAAAGTGCTGAGAAACAACAGAAGTTGAAATTCAAGAAATCCCTGATGTAACTACACCCTCCACAAGTAATAGAGGAGACACATATGGGACAACAACACAAAGTACAACAGGGTGATCCACACATCCACTGTATATGATATCAGTGATTCATTACAGTAACAAAGTGAGATTTACAGTATGGTTCAGACAACATTTCATATTTATGGATCAAATGTTTCTCGCTTTGTGCTTCAACGCAGAGAAAAAACAATAGACAAAGACAATGGCACCCATTCATTTTAAATGAGTGCTGTAAGACGCTGAGCAACTGAGAACAGAGCAACAGTGAGCAGAGGCGTCTCAGTGACAGTGAGTTGAGTTAAATTAAACTTGATGCTAATGGCAGCGATGTGATCCATCAATGGCCATATGAGGGGCCGAAGTCCCCATCTTTTGTTCTCCCACTGTAAAACATCACATTGTTGTTGTTGGTTTCATATAAGAAAGAGCTCATGTGGTTGTTGCTGCTTTCCCTGGGGAATCCAAGGTGACCCCTGCCTGTTGTTATATCACTAAGAGGATGGAGGGAGTGATAATGCTTTTTTTTAAATGATCATATTAGCAAAGAACCTGGACTATAACATCATCTGTCAATACAGCCTAAATCAATGCCTATTTATATTTATCTGCAATTTTGTGCTTCTAAAATTGTACATGGTTTTTGTTTTACATTCTCCACAATATTGGCAGCAATACCAAGAAATAACAGGAGGTACAAAGGCTACAAATGATGCTGCCCCCGCCACAAACCCTGCTGCGTGGCTTTTATACTAGCTCATATTTTCAAACAATATAACTCGCATTTAATGTAACAAGAAAAAAAAGGCATTTAGGATTCGCACCAACAAATGCAGTTGGCAGAGGGTAATGTTATCTCAGGCGTCTTCAGGATGTTGGGGTTACTGCGTTGTAAACTGAAGTGTAATCTAATCGGTAAAGAGCAGGGCAAAGCTGCAGCAATTAGCCTAAACTCTGATCGCATCCAGGAACAGCTTCTACACAGTGAGGAAACACTGCACAATTCATATGTATACTTATAAGGTTGTTGTTTTTTCTTTTCTGCATAATTTATAATAATTTTGTGTATTTTTATCTTGCTCATTCATACAAGCCGTACTTTTATTTGTTTTTCATGACCACCCACATTGCAATATCTCTGACCAAACATGTATAGGTTTTTTCTCTATTTAAATAACATTTTGTATATAACAACATATCTTTGTTTTATATATATATTTTTTGTACATTGTAAATTCTTTATATCGCTTCTTCACGTATCCTGTACTGTTTGCTACTATTACAAGTGAATTTCAAACACGTGGGATCAATAAAAGGTCTTACAGTATGTCTGATGTCTTATATGCTGTCTTTTCCTGCAAGGTAATCGCTCATTGATCATAATCAAGGTAAAAGTTCAAAATAATTGTGCTATTGATTCAAAATTGTATTGCCTAGCCCTATTTATTACTATTTTTTGTGCCACTCTCCACACCACACACACACACACACACACACACACCTGTGACCATCTGCACAGGCTGGACCACTGCAATCTTCTGGCATTCACATTTTACCTGCAGCTTCACAAGAATTGCATTTGGAGTGAAATGGGGGGAGGCCATGCTGCACATAATGAACAGAACTCACACCATATGTAGCAGTTATGAAGTCCAGATTAGAATGGGCAAACCAAGAGTTGCCCTGATTGGCAGCTGCATTGATAAACAGCTCTCTAATAGGCTGTGGATAGGAACATCCCATCCATGACTGACTCTGACAGCTATCCTGCTCTGCTTCAAAGCAACACATCCAATCTCCTCACTCTTGCACCAGGCCTCATTTCCACCACCTGCCTTAGAGGAAAGTCATGGATGGCAGCCATCTCAGCCTCCAAACCAGCCACGACACCCACCCTCTTTCTTTGGTGCGGCGACACGTGTAGTATCGTAACAGTTTGGTCTGTTAACATTCTGCGTTGCCTTCACATCGTAATTGCTCAATCTGTCTGAGAAAGTGATAGTAAATGAATTCAGTGCGTCACCTCTGTTGACTTGGAAAGGCCTGGGCAGAGTGGCTTCTTTTGTGCGTGTGGGAGAGGGCAGCGAGGTGATGGAGCGAGAGGCCAGTGCGGTATGGTAAGAAATCAAATACACCGACATGTTGTTCATAAACCACACATGCTCCGCTTGGTACACTGCTGGAACCCCTTGTAGTGGGAGCATGAAATACAGTCAGCTTCCCCAGGCGCTGGTACTAGCAAGAGATGTTAGTGGCTGGCCTTCTTCATCAAACAGCAGCACAGCATATACTGTACAAAAGGAATTGCAGTGCTTTGGAAATATTCACTGTATAGATAGAGCCACAATTTGCAGTATGTGCTATTGTTGATGTATAAGTAGTTGGATTACAATGTTCTGTGATGGACTGATGTGGGTCGGGCTGTTCTCATTCACGGTTGTATAAGCATGGTATATATAATTAACTATATATTTATAATACATAAGAAAGCTATAAGTTGTGTTCACTTCATCATGTGTGAAACCGTGGAATAATTATTGTTGCCTCTAAGGATTAACTGCTGATGCATGTGCTGCACAAGATCTTAATAGTGGCAATGTATTATTAAGGAGTAAAATATTGTGTTCTCTACCTTGTTCTTTGCCTCTAATGATTAGAGCAAGGGAACTGAAAAAGTTGCTAGTGTTTCTGGAGTGGACTTACTTGTTGGTATGCAGTGGAAACAGCATTGACTGACCATGTAACATAAGCAGATATAAAAAATAAATCATCTACAGACATTTTCTGTCATACTTAGAGGTGCATCTCCACAAACAAATAACAGAGAAAAAAAAGTTTTTTTCCTCCAATTAGCATTCAGTAAAAATATATTGGTTTCTATTTCTATTAATCTGTTATATTTCTGTTATTATATGATATTATAATTTCCTTTAGTATCCTAGTGTCTGAATGTTTAGTTAATCCATCCTCTCTGCTCTTGGATCTGTTCCACCTATTATAAAATACAATCCATTGCAATATTGTGACATTACAACCGCTATCATATGCAAATGTAAGGTGTAGAATTTCACAACATAGCTCTCACCTCATTCTCTTTTTTTTTCTAACGTAAAAACAACAAAACTCTATCGATATGTCCACAGGACTTCAAAAGATGAAATATTGAAAGGTATAATCTTTCTCTGACCAGTGTAGCACAACCTAAATGTCAAAATATCCACACTTGAACCAGTGTGAGCAACACAGTTGAGTATTTTCACCTGCAGGTATTAGTTTTTTTTTCCTCATCCCATGCCTCACCTGCAGACAGTTTGCTTGTTACAGAGTCGAGGAGGGGAAACGGATTCCTCAGCCAGGTGAGCTGGGGCAGGAGGGTGGTTAAAATCTCTGCCCCGCTCGATAAAATGTACTGATCTCTGGGAGTAAAAGTCTGAATCTACAGCCATGAAAAGTTCCCAAACAACTGTGCAATTCTATAACTGCTGTGAATTCGAGAGTTCGAGGACATAAAAATGGAAACAGCTGAGAAAATACTGAGCAACTATGAGCCAATAACAAACACAACAACATGCAGCTTGTGGGGTTTTTGTCTGCCTTGACTTCAAACCTAATAATAACGCTCTCCCTTTAAGTTGACATGATGTTCTTTATAGACTTAAGAGTGGACAGATCAGATCCACACCTGGGACTGAATACTCTGGGTCAGCCAGCAAAAAAAACTTTTGGTGGGTGACAATAACAGGTTTTTTTTTAACACTTAATTGTATCTGATTTTGGCAACAGATCACTGCTGTGTTGTAGAGATGGGTAGATAAGGAGAAAAATACACCAATGAAATGGAGAGTACCTGAAATAGAGTAAAAACAGATGAAACTGTGGAAAGAGCTAAGTGGTTGCTTTCCATCTACTGTATGATTGGTTTGTTTTAAGGATATGCCACAGTTTGACTTCTCATGAATTTTATGCGGTTGAATACTTCAAGATGCTACTGACCAGTTAATCAGTGTTGGTTTTTGTTTTTGGGGAAACAAACTCACAAGTCGTTTGTTCAGTCTTTGTAGGTTTCTGGTATCAACAGATTTGAATGTGGCTAAGATTAGACACAAACACATCTAATTCAAGGTTTTGTACCACAGAAGCTGCCTGCACTGTGTGATTTGCAGATTTGTTTAATTTCTGTTGCTCGTAGCAACACCTACTGTAGTTTCAGAGACAAAAGCAGGAGAAGCACATTCGTCCATGCTGGTCAACACGCAGTTCTACTCCTCTGCTCTGTTTTAATCACACGTAGAGCTGATCGTTATAGTTACACACGAAGCTCATGAGTGCTTTTGATGTGTTCCTGGATAAGTGGGGCGTCATGTCTTCTGCAACAATGAAGTTAAAAAGACCAACGGCTTGTGTGATGATCTACGAGGAGGGGCTTCTCTGCCTGCGTTTATCTCATCCTCTGTCTCGCTCTGCTTAGACACTCAGATTTACTAACTTATTAATCAAAGGTGCCGGAACAGTTGATATTAATATTAATCAAAACTCGGCCCACTTTAACCCCTGGTTGTGTATAATTGTAATTTGTAGGAGACAGGGATGCAATGGAAGAGATGTGCAAGAATAAATTGCAAGTTCAAGTTTCAAGGCAACTGAGTCATAGGCTTCAGCTGTCAGGTTAAACAAATCAAGTGGATGCTTTCCAAAGTTTGTCTTTTTACTTGCTATCCTTCCACTGCAGCCCAGTGTGGTAACACTGTCCCAGAGTGACGCAAAGAGCGAATTAAGTGAGCGCAGGTTTTGAAAGAACTATTGTTTGACGAACCAAAGAAGCTGTGGTCACAATGGAAAAGAATCCAAGTTATTCTTGTAAGCGTGAACATATCACAACCAAGAACCTGCTGTTGATACTGTCTGTCAGGCTGGCAAGGTCATTTGACAAAGGCTTAAGGAAGAATCAAGCATCTCTGGTTTTTACGGTTTGAGTTCAGTGTTGTGCTTGTCAGAAACTGAAAGTACCTCTTCATCTTCTTCTTTCTGTGCCACATGGCCTCAGTAAAATCGAAATGTAAACCAAGGGTGAAGGGAATGAGGTATTTTTTGAAACCCTCACTTGTTAAAGACGAACCCTTGCAATTATTAGAGAGTTTTCATGCTGTGACTTTAATTTGGTTTCAATTAAATTCAAACCCACAAGCATTTTGCAAATAAAGTTTAGGCAAATCAGTCCTTGACTAAGAATGGAGCAAGGACACAAGTATAAGCACACTTATTTATTTATTTGCACTTTTAGCAGAAGAAGGCAGAACTTACAAAAAGGCCAATTAACTGAGTTTAGCAACTATAATACAACTTTTTAGGAGACATTTTAATGAGTGAAGCAGAAAAATCCTGGAGAAATGTTAAGAGTGCCTGCTGCTTGGTGCATATCAATCAGCCGTCAGATGCTGTGTGATGTACGCACGTGTGAGTCAGCGTGGCACGGAAGGAACAGTCAAATACTGTTGCACATTTTTACCCACTACTACAAAATCATCACAGTGAGCTATGTCAACTATTCTTGGATATTGCAGAGTTTGGTCTCTACTTTTTTATTAACACACATACTGTATATTACAGTAGTTTACTCTCTAAATGCCTTTGCTGAACCATTTTTCTGTTACATTTGTTCTTCTATTGTATTCATTATTGATTAATTTAAGTTTATCTTCCAGTGTTTTGGCCAGCTAACAGTGCAACAACTACAATGAGCTTCCCTTTTACTATCATTTATGGTTAAAAAAAAAAAAAAAAAGAGAGAGAAAAAAAGAAGAAGCAACAAATCTTTATAAGCTCAAACCAGTGAATATTTGCAGATTGCAGGCTAATTCACTGTTCATCAATTGACCATTTTTTGGTTGCCATTTCATATCTATAGAGCCTTTTAATTGCCATTTCAGCAGTCAGTTTAGTGCAAGCTACGTTAGCCCATATAATAGCTATGGGTACGATGTGTTGCTAACACAGACCTCTAAGTAAACTGTGGAGTGTGGGCGAGTTGTTGGTGTTATGCACTTCAGTTAGACTGTTACCCCTGTGAAGTATATCATGTTTCCTTGAGTGGTTGCTCTGTTGTAACTCTTAAGGGACAGTGTAACTAATTTGACAGCTGGTTTACTTTTGTGCACCCACTGTTCTTGTACTTATTCATTATTTACAAAACCTTCTGTGTAACTCTTGTTTATGGTATCTACAAGGCCAAGCAAGGCTGGAGCTCTTCAGGATTCTACTGAATAGACGTAGACGTAGGGGAAGATGTATCCTTCGACAGAGCTGGTTGGGTTCAGACATCTCAGAAACGCTATGTGGAATGCAATAGAGAAGTTACCTTGGTTGGTTGGTTGGTGGCCTCAGCAAAAGTGAGAGAGAGAGTGACTGAGAGACAACTGTCCCCACCAATGCTTACCCTCCCTTGACTTGAGTTTCATATTTTGATGTTTCATTCAAGAGACACTGACGGTTTGATAACTGAAGTGTTGATAAATGCTAAGACTAACCATATTTTCATTCATTTTATGCTATAAATCCTGCAGGTGTTTATTAACTTGATGAATGAATATGTAAATTAATCTTGACAGTATTTGATATTATCATTGTATAGAAGGAGGCTAAGCTAAAGTAACAGTATATCAACATAATGAACTAATTTGATTTTAAACCTAAGGGTTGTATGTGTATGTAGTTTATAGCTGTGTTTTTGGCAAGGGTATATAGGGTTAGCGTTCGGTTTCAGCAGTTAGGGTTATCTTTTTCTGACAATGGCAATTGTCATTTTTCATATTAGCATAATTTTTCTGTTTAAATAATACAGTAACAGTTGATTAGTTTTGAGTACCACCCTCTGTAATCACAGATGGTATCAATTTTTCTTTTGCACATTCACTGAATAATTCACAAGTGTTTTGGTGCACTGTCTCCGAAGATGATTATAAAAGACTTCACGTTTTGAGGGGAGGGAAAAAATGTTTGCAGCTACATAATGTGAAATGTTCCTTGACTGACCACAAAGTCATTGAGCTTGTATTGCTATCACTGATTCAATAGCACATGATTGATGCAGCAGGGGGGTGGGTACATTTTGGCTGGGTCTTGTATGCTGAGACAAACATAATTGGCAGTACTTAGGGGTTGGAACATAGACAGCAAGGGTTCTCATCTTTGTTCCGGCACTTGGGACTTGCTCTGGTTGCTGGAGGCACCTGCACACTGCGAGATGGGATCTGCATGTTACGCCATCCTGGTGAAGCTAATTACTGGCAGGTGGAAAGAAGTGGCAGGTGAAGCTATGCTTCATGGAGGTAGCACATTTTATCTAGTTTTCTAGTGTTACTACTTCTCAGCATGGTTTACCTATGTGTCAAAAACCATTTTCAACCTGTATAGCAGCAAGTTGTCTCTTTTTTAACTCACTTTTTCTTTTGACCCAACTTGCCTTCTACAAAGAAGAAGCAGGATTAAGTGTTGGCATATGCCCTATAGCAAATGTCATCTCGCATGTCTTGTCATCAAAGAATACGCAGCGGATCAAGGCATTTGTCATTTGCCAGTATATTCCTGTTATGAAAACTTCCATCACAGGTATATACTCATAGATTCTGCTCATCGCTGTGCTGAGATTTAGTCCATCAGCTATTCCCTAAATGTCTGACATTCATATCCGTATCCATTTGACAGCTTTGAAGGAAGAAAAAAAAAGTTTTTTGATGATAATCAGGGGTGAGTATAAGACAGCAAATTTTTAGATTCTGGACATCCTTAAATTATTCTACTTGTGCATATTCAAGGCTAAATGAGGGCTGATATGAAAAGCAGAGATAGAGGAAAGCATGATCTGCGATTCTGATACCTTCGTGCTGCAGACCCTGAGGCCGCTGCTCCTATGCCTTCCAGTGGGAGGCAGATAGAGTCATCATTAGAAAAGGCTTGAGAGTCGGAATCAAACAGAGCAGGAGAGAAGGAGAGAGAGAAATAACAGGTTTCAACTCAACTCCCTGCTCTCACTGATTCTCTTTGAACTCACAGCCAATTTTGCATGCTCGCGCAGACCTACGCCTCTAAGCCAGAAGAGCCCAGCGCTTCCGACATCTAACCCCTGTGCTCAACCTGTGGAGCCGACTCCCGCTCAACTGCCGGCTTCAGAACAATGGCCAAAGTTGAGGGAGAGAAGTTGACGCACTCCTTAGCTCCAGTAATCACCTGTGGCATATGCCTCTTTTTCTCTGCTGCCTGTGTGAAACAGTTTTAGCCTGAAGAGAAGCAGCTCTACAGCACTAAGCGCAGCAAAGCACAGTTTGACGAAATATGTCGAATGGCAAGTGGGAATGCACTATGATTTTTAATACTGAAACCAGGCCATACAAATAGTAATAGCTCACATTTTATTTCATACACTGGTTTTATACACAAAGTAAAGTGCCATTTTTCTGCCAATGGACTGATTCCTCACATGCTTGCTCTCTCAACAAGGTGAAGAAACAATGAAAGATAACATTAATGAGAAAACAGATTATACGAAATGCACTCCTATTAATTGATCTTCCCTTTCCACCATTAAACCCCTGTGTCCACCAGCTGTTGAAGTTTCTGTCTTGTGCGTTAATCGTCATTGATTTGTTAAGTGACTTATTTTCTTTTTAATTATTTTCATGTCTTTCATGACTACACTTACTATTCATTTGTATCCCTGCACTCTTTGCTCTGTTTACTGTACTAGTTTCCTAGTCTTATTTTTGTTTCATGTATTATAATTATATCTGTGCATTACATTTTTAATTTAATTTAATTCATGATATATGGCCTTTGCATTGTATCTTTTTTCTGTTACAGTAGCTGCTGTAGCAGTTTCCCTTTTGGATGAATAAAACACTCCCATCTTTTTTATCTACACTATCTGTGTCTATGCAGGATGTGATTTCTTTTAACACATTTTCCTTTGATTTCCAATCTGAGTTCAGTTAATGAAATATAGAAAGCTTCAGGCATGTATCCAGCAAACCCAACCAGATCATCACTATTGAACTTTCTCTCAATTTTTACAGGTTAGGAGACAGAAACTCTCAGCCAAGGTCAGGAAATGATTCTGATTATGAACATTGACTTATGTAAATTACGATGTTCAGGATTGTGTGATGTAGCAGTAATTATTATTAACATCTAACTGCAAAGACCATGTGTGTGTATTGTGCAGTGAAACAGCTACATGTAACCTGGTTCTTCATGACAGTTTTCATTCATCAGCCCTGTCCAGGTTATTGATATGCACCCCAAATACCTCAATTGCTTCATCAATAACCTTATACAATAAGCAGCAGATTGCTCACCTCCACCGCCCAACAAAGCTGTCCTGCACACTCCTACTGTCTCCTTCTTCTTGTCGTCACAGATGTATCCTAGGAGAGATGAATGAGAGACGGTCCTGGAAGTGGCACAGCCCAGAGTTGGATCTCAAATTAGAGGAGCTGAGAATGAACAAGAGAGGTGACAGCACAGATCCCTGAGTCATCCCTGTGTAAGTCTAACACTGCTCCAAAGCTGAATGAAACACCACCTCTCTGAGAGGAAGTCATTTATTTCATGGTTAATGCACCTCTTCAGCTTCTAGAGCCATGCTCATAATGAATCCGTTGCTCACTGAATTCTGATTTACTGCTCATGTCCTGCCTTGGTAGGTATTGTTAAGACCGTAAGACTGCGTTATTTTTGTCCAATATCTTGTAGCAGCCTTAGAGGTCATGGTCTTTAACTGCATAAGCAAAGCCACACTAACCCGGGATATCCCTGCAGATTTACAGCTGCACTGAATAAAATTATTATGACTGGTAAATGAATGGGCATGCTGTGTCCATTCTGGCATCTGTTTGATAAGTTTTTGTTGTAGTCTTTTTGTCGCGTCAGTCGTGTAGTTGCATACGTGTAAACTGTGGATGAAAGTGACCTCCACAGTCCTTAGTAACGTAACGTTATATTTACTGCAGCTTGTGAGCATGTTTAGTCCATAAATCTGTTACACTGAAGGTAAAGTTATCAACCGAGGCATAATATTACTGAAGTGCATGTTGAAGTTTGCTGCTGCCTATTAGTGCCAACTGCTCGAGCAGCTATATCACCTTCTGAGGAGGAGATATTTATTTGCTGATGAAAGTTGCAGTGCATTTCATCATAGGTTTTGTTTTTTAAAGGCCAGTGTTTACGCAGTTGTAACGATTATTGTCCAACAGAGTTTTTAAGACCAAATTAACACCGGGGGTACGAAGTGTGTCCTTAGTATCTCATCGTTGCACACGAACTATAGCAATAACACACAGCAATTTCTTTTTTATTTGGGTTTTCAGTCTCATTAAAGGGTTTAAATGGGCTTACCTTTGCATTGATGCTGTAGCCACGTTGCCCTGCAGCTTTGTCCAACCATTTCTAATTAAATGGTTTATAAACTACAGTATGTCGGTTCTTTATAAGGATTGTTATAACTGAAGCTAGATCAGAGCAAATCAGATACATACAGCGCCGTATGTGATGGATTGTGGATTATATACCTGAATGAGAGTGGTGTGGAGTCGAGCAAGCCAGATTCAGTGCGATTGAACTGTTCACGATGTTATTCCATCAGCTTTCACCTGCAGTGTTAATGTAGCTCAGGACAGGGAGGCCTGAGGTTGTTAAATTATACCTGTTGAGAAAGAGGTTTCACTCTACCTGTTTCCCTCTGCCGTTGAGGAAGGAATCCATGCTTATAATTAGAATATAATTGCTGTAACATACTGAGTGTGCAGTAGAAATGTGTCCATACTTTATTTAAGCTTTATATAAGCTGAACCGACTTCACTTTGTGTGCATGTTTGCTTGGGAATGAAGGTGAAGCACCTCAAGCTGCAATATCTAAGATGTCAATTAGAAATGCCATGCTCGCAAGTGCATGACCAAACCAAACCCTCAATGTATTTAAAGGAAGACAGGAGATAAAATGGGACCTGCCTCAGCAACAGTGTACACTGAGCATAATTCTTCAGACTTTTTTGGCCCACGCTCTACTGTATTCCTGCTATAGGTGCTCCATTTTTCACTTGATATGGTCTTTAAGAGAACAGCCTTGGCAAATATTTTAGTTGCTGTGGCTGAGTTACTGCTGGATGTTGGCAAATCCCCATTCATGAATCACTTTTAGCGTGAATCCATGTACTGTTGAATTAAGTACATGCCACCAAAAAACAAAATCTTTGCTTACATCGATGTTGTAAATTGTGGTGACCAAAACTCTAAGGTGCAGTGAGCTAATCTGAAAAACAAGCAATACATTTTACATGACTAATTATAATATAATCACAAAAACAAGCCCCCAGTTAATGATTATTTTCATTATTTATCACTTTTCCATTCAAATTTCAGGGTATAGAAAAAAATGCACAGCACAGCTTTCCATATAGGCTAAGTTGACATTTGCTTTTTTTTTTCCTATTCCCCTTTCCTACTCTCCAAAAACAGAAGAATATCACTTGACTGTCACAAAAGACTATGTCTGTACATATAATGTTGGTATATTGATATGTTTGTCTACATCACATAATAGTAAAAAAAAAAAAGAGAACATTTTCACATTTCAGAGGCAGGAAGAAGAACATTCAAAAGTGATAACTAGATTTGGGGTGCGAGTTCTGCTCATTAACACATTGAAAAAGAAATCTAGAAATAGTTTGTTACATTAAGCATTTAAGAAAATTCACATCTCCCAATGACTCATTGTAGAAGCCTCAGCTTGACGCTCTTATCATTCCCTCATTGTAATCCACATCGACAAAAAAAAACCCTACCCTAACCCTAACGATGCAAATATTAATCCAAGTGGAAGCGAGAGAGAGAGAGAGAGAGAGAGAAACTGTGGCTCCACTCCATGCTTGCCTGACCGAATGACTCATTAGGTAACCACACCCACACTGATGCTTATCCATCAAATACAAATTAAATATACACAATTAGAAAGCCACAACATACTCTCAAATATTACAAAAGTGATGTATATAAAAAAAATTAACCTTTTGAATTATCCACACACATATTCTAAGTGCAGTGAATTCAAATATAAACTCATTACTTACTGTAAATATGAACTGTCATCATTTTAATCTGTAATTACTGTAAATAGTTATATCTATCAGAATAAACATTAATGACCATTTGACATACTGTACTTGAATTATTATCCAAATATTAATTAACTAAAATTGCATTAAGGCTTTGACAATTGTAACATAATATAGGATAATATAATATTTATGATACCATATTTTCAAAACTAGCATTACCAGTAGTGATAAAGTTCACTTAATGCTGGCATCATCATGCAGACACTGTCTCAGTTTGTCCTTGTGACTTACATCAATAGCTAAATACACGAGCAGCAGAGTGGGTCAGACAGTGGCAGACACAAGTATTGCTCACCGCCGACACAAAGGCGTGCTGTGTGGCATCCATTTGACTTTCTTTTCTGTCAAAGAAGGCAAACATCTGGGCGATAGAACATCCACTCTGTCCTCTCTATAGACCTCCACCCACATGTAGAGCGTCTCCTTACTTTTCAGACATGGCGTGTAGTGAAAGGAAGCCTCTGTTACAAATGGTGCTATTAAGTGCCCTCAATGGAGGATTTTTAAGTAGCCTTGTGGTAATGATAGCTTCCACCTTCTCCCTCTGCTCTCTCGCTCGCTCTCTTGTGCTTTTGCTTCCTTCTCTGTCTTTTTCTTAGCTCCAACCGACCCTGAGAGCACTAAAAGACACTTGTCTCCTCATCTCTTTTCAACGAGAGAGAAAAGAAGATGACTTCTCTCTCTTATTCTACCCCCTTCTGCATATCTTAGGCACTTTTAAAAGGTGGCTTTCAGAATTTAGCTGGGCCGTTTTGTATTCAGCCAGACCAGCTTATGGTAGGGATGAATGCAGATCAGTGCTTCTACTTGAGAATGTTTGATACATCCAAAAATCCCTCGTAGAAATGATTACGGATTCTGAGGGAATCTCGGGCCCTGTTTGAATAGGGCGAGCTGTAGGCTGATTCCACTGCTAAGAAGAACAGAGGAGATCAGCCTTCATTGTCAGGCCTGACAAGATTAAGCCAACTCAAAAAGCTGATCAAACCGAGCGAGATTCTGCGTGGCGAGGCGAGAAGTGGTGGCATAGGTGGCTGCGCTGAGGTGTAAACAGAGTTCTGACATTGACAGGGACACTCCATCTCACCCTGCAGGGCCAGACAGAGGCCACACAACCCCCCCACTGCCCCCACGCCCACCCCGACTCCCTCCCATCTTACAGCACCCATAACCACCTTGTGAGGAGACGCGATGACCATGAAATCCTTATCTCCCTCACTTCAGCACCGGCAGATACGGCTACACAGTGGCATGGCCACAGTAAAATAAGTGGCAGTCAGGTTTTATCTGTCTGCAAAGGAATGAATCAACGGCTTCTGTTTCATTTTCTGCAAAAGTGATCATTATCTTTAACCTCATTATTCTGGCGGGCCTATATGTGTGTTTCCTGAGAAATTTCCCTCACCTCAGTTGCAGAGCATTTTTTTTCCTTGCTCTGTTAATAACTGTCGCCTGGTAATGAATGTGGTTATTAAAGGAACAGCTGTACAGAATGGTACAAACATAAATCGGCATTTTTGCTGCAGCAGACAACCCATTTAATAGCGTAACAGATAAATACATCTCATTTGAAATGTCACCTCATGCACCCCTCACCCATCTTCAGTTATTCTGTTTTATGTGTGGTCTCTTATGACCAGCCATGCTAGTTGATTATAACATTAGAAGAGTTGCCTGCTCAGCAGTCAAAAGTATTACAGCTTCCACTACTGTAACAGCCATGTGTCTTCCTCTCGACATTTTCATCTCCTATGCAAATACAGACCCAATGGAGCCAGTAATCATTCATCAGGAAACTGTCTCCAAATGGTAACTGCTTCTGTCCTGCTCATTCATTATTCATCACCATGGACAGTGCAGGCAGCAAGAGGCTCCACGAGCACCACACACAGTCAGCCTCATTCCACTGTTTATCTCTCTCCCTCCAAGTATTGAAATAAGGGAAAAGTCCGATGTTCACTCACTTAGCTCACTGTTGAGTGTCAGAAGTGAGGCTGTGTAGCTTGGTTCACTTCTCCGCCCGTGGTATTGATAAAACACCTTGCCCACTGCTGATACTCCTGTTCATTACTATGTTTAATGAGAAACCTCTGCATACACGGCACACGGAAACACAGTGAATGCACGTTTAGCAAATAAGAGGGAAATGTATTTAGGAGGAGCTAGAGGCAGAGTTTCATCACAAAATGTGACAGGCAATGTGACGGGTAAGAAACGCCCTCATAAAACAGCGCAATATACAAACACCTTGGTGAAAACTCATTTATATCCATAGTTTCTCTCCTGCTATCATGTGCAGTGTTTAATTCAAATTACACAGAAGCAGCACAAACATCAAACCAACATGTTAACCTAGCAAAGGAAGAAAAATGATCTTCCTTGGATGCAGCAGCACTGTGCTACTGTGTCTTTCTGGCGTCTCGTCTCGATCCCTGCAGGAGTTTTCTGTCTCTGTATTAATAACCACTTCAAAGCGAATACGCTCCTCTGAATGTGTTGTGCATGCATTTAGAGGTCTATCTTACTCTGTTATGATCCCCTGCAGCAGACTACATGTAAACATACCAAAGGCAAGTGCGCGCCGACCTGCTGGTTCTAGTCTGTCAGCATGGAAGTCAGCTGTCTGGGTTTTTAGCTTGATTTGTTAGCAAGAGCCCATGCTTGTGATGGATGGTTTCCACTTGCAGAATTCACTGAGGCCATTGAGCGAGGCTCCTTGTCACCATTCAAGTGAATGCAAAAGCCTGTACATTACCATGAAGTCATAGATTGGAAAATTTTAAATTTACTTTGCTAATGGAACATAACGAGAAATATTATGAGTTCTGTTTTCAGGTCGGCTGATGAGCTAAATTTACAGTAGTTGACTTTTGCCCTATGGCGACAACTCCAGCAGGGGATGCCAGGAGTTTTAGTTTTCAGCTGTGAGGGTTTTGTGAAGTTTATAGAAAGGGCCTGGGTACATCCCCTCTAGTCTGTCATCATACTTAAGTGGAGCATTGTCTAGGCCCTGCAGCTCCCCCAGATAAAACTGCCAGTGGTGCAATTTCCCCAAGACCCCTCAGGGCCCATAATTCTCTTTGTAGGTTGTCTGACAATTTGCTAAGCAGTTGAGTCAGGGACACAGGAAGACTGACAAGTGCTAGAGCTCACAGACTGTACGCTCGATACGAGGTTCTGCAGATAATTCTGCAAGGTTATATGAACCATTTAAATTTCATATTTCACATAGAGCAGCGAAAACCGAAATATAGAACTCTCATTTCTGGATTTGACAAGCACTCAACAGTGCACAGACAAGCAAACACATGGGAAGTCTTCAAAATTCAAATAACACACAAACATGGCTGTTCTTTCAGGGAGCAAATATTTGTTTAGCAGTGATCATCAAAAGAAAAGAAAATCCCACTGATATTCAGTGTGAGCCCGAGGAGCCAGAAGGCAAAAGAGGAAAAGAGTTTTGAGTCCCACTCTATCTAGTACTGGTGCTTTCTGGGCAACCCAGATTTAGTGCATCACGTGCGTTAATCACCCTGCCAAGTGTAAAAATTGCACCAAAGGAGGGTGGCGTCTCTAAGCTAGAATGACATACATTCAGCACGCATGAGACGCTTCGACTGATGTACTACTGTACATGGAGGGAGCCAAGCCCTGTAATGATGCTCAATGTTCCTCTCCACTTGTCATGTTGCAGACATGATTATGAGGGAAGTTTTTTATTTTTTTCCAGAGTGTTTTTTCTCAAGCCATCTGTAATGCTGAAAAACTATCACTATGCTGTTCACAAGGACACCAGTTACAGTGAAAAGTTAAATTTATGCAAAAATCTGTTGTGCTGCCAGTAAAGAACTTTATATTTGTGGTGACTTGTGTGTGTATGTGTGTCGTGTGTGTGTATAAAACTGAGGGGAAGACAAGGACAGCAAGAGACAGTCATAAAATCTTTTTTTTTTTTCATATTGGTACAGTTACCCATGGAAGTAAAAATCATATTTCCAATCTTTTTCACATTTTCCCCCTCACAGTAAACCATTCACAATCAACCTATAATTGATTGTAAGAATGAAATTGCCCGTTACAATCTGGGATAGAATTGCCGGAGGGATGGCAAGAGGGAACTAAATAACGAATGAGGGGACAGGATGAAAGACACTGCTTTAATTCACCACAACTGATTTGATAATAAAACCCGAGCCCATTTCACACTATAGCCAATTATGTCTTCAGTGAGTTCTGCCATCATGGCTGTTGAAGTGTTATGCCTCACAATCAACTCAGACGCATATTCAAAACCTGTGTGCTATCTGTCATTCCCAATATACCTGTATTGTAAAAATAACTTTGACGTATACAATATCACAGAAATGAAATGCACACGCTTTCATACACATAATTAAACAGCAAACTATAATTATAATAGTACACTACATTATTATGAGTTGTCAAAACAGTTTAAAGCACCTTGCACTTTGAAACTTTTGTTTTTACAGTGAGCTCCCTTCTAGTTTTGAAATGCAAAACACATAAGAGGGTTCCAAGGTGACATGAAGTATGAGTCAATTCTTCATGTGAAGTAAGTAATTAATTAGGATGTCAAATCCAAGGAGCATCCTTGCCTTCATTTTTCTTCTTAATTGGGGAATAATTTGGAATTTGGAGAGGCGGCAGATCACATGTAATGAAGATTGACACCTGTTATTTCTCCCTGTCCTCACCACCCACCACAGCGTACAGTTTATTAATGGCCATGCCCTTCTGTAAGGTTACATACACACGCTTCCTCAGAGCTCGCTGCGCAGTCACAAGGGTCACGTCCCGATAGACAGCCACGATTGGTGGGCTGCTGAGCGCCACCCTTCAGGGCAGACCTGGATGACAGAACATGACTGCTCTCTTGGGCTTGACTGCTCATATCCCACATAACAGCTGTCCCTCCCAGAGTGATGGCTTCATTTCGACTGCAGCAATTCCTCCTGGAAGCCTCCTCAACGGTATAGCCCCCCTGAAAGTAATATCAGCGTTAACATATGTCAAAAGGTCAAGTACGTGTGTTTTCACCTTTCACACAGCACACTTGGGCTGTGATCAGCTCACCCCGAAATTAGAGCTCCTGTCTGGATGTGGAGGAAAGATTAATTGCCCTCTACAGTCTGGCTGTACTTAATCGTACGTTCTCGATGCGTGGCTATGTGAGATTAGGTTGCACTAAGCCACTAAGCGCTTGGTGTACCCAGAGAGAGGGACTTGTGTAAGAGCATGCACACATAATGTAAAACACTGAAATGCACACAGCTCTGCGGGTGAGTGCCCAAATGTACACAGACTGAAAGTGAACAAATGCACATGTAAACGAATCCTAGACACACACACATACACACACTCAGACAGGTGCTAAACCAACCGCCAAATGTCAATCTTCAATCCAGAGCAATTCACCAGAGACACAGATTCGAGCTGAGTTGTCACAGGACAGAGAATCTTAATCAAACCTGAGCTTGTCAGTCCACTGCTCACCTTTCTTTTTTTTCCCCCTCACAAAACCAAATTAAATGTGTGAGGGTGGGAAATCTGGGTGTGTAGTTGTTTGTGTGGTTGTACTTGTCTTTCTGTGGTTGTGTGGACATAATTTGGTTGTTGTTTCTACATTTGGCCGGTCCTTGGACTGTTTGATAGCTTTTAATGTTCAGGGTAAAATTTGTGTTAGGTCAGGATGAGAGTTGGGGTTAAGGTCAATATTTATTTGTAATGGTTAGGGTTAATATAGTGGCCAGGGAATGTATTATATCAACGACTATATTAAAACCAATGTGTGGAATCCAATACAATGCAATACAATATCTTTATTGCCGTTGCACTTTGTCCTACAGCTAAATTTGTTGTGCAGCCCCTAAAACGGTTCGTTTAACATTCCACACATCCACGTACACACAAAGACACACACACTTAGAAACACACACCTGTAATATAACAATAAAAAAAGATTAATAAACAAGTAATAAAATATGTAATAAAAAATAGAATTGGTATATCAGAAGCTACCATTGTATGAATGCTATTGCACCATATAAAAACATCATTACACATCATACAGATTTATACATGTTATTGCTCATTTCTACAGTGTATGGAAATGCTATCCCAGTTGTAAGTGTTGAGGTATGGGGTGTTATAATGATGTTGGGGGAAGGTGGTGGCAGGGGGACAGTGTTTTGTGAAAATTCAACACTGTGTGTGTGCAAATGTGTGCGTAGACTTACTTCTGAAACAAGAGCAACGCGGCTCCATCGAAAGCAGGACTAAATAATCATTGTTTGCGTGTAGCAGATTGGGCAGCTTGAAAGGGTTAAGCATGAGTGGATTAAAACGCCGGCACACATCCGTTTCCATACTCTAATCCTCTTAGTGCCCACTCCTAATACGTTTTTATATCTTCCCTATCTCTCACTGAGGTGAAATATCAGATTAGTTGCCAGGCTTTGACTATATCTTATTACAACCTTATCTAACACTGAGGGGATGTGAGCTTCCAGTTAGGTGGGGCCAGACGCTGTGGTGGGCTCCGACCTCTCTGCTCCTTGTTTCAAAAATGCAGAATTAAGGTTTTAATGTTGCTCTGGTCACTGGGATTAGTCTCTGAAACAGATGATTTGTCCATCATCCTCTGATTTGCTGATGTATAACACTTACTGGCCCTTTTGTTTACAATGTAATGGCAGAAATCTCTTCTTCTCACCAGCGACGTGGCGGTTTAATATGCATTAGTCTGGATGAGGAATGGGAATTGGTCAAGGCAGGTGAAAGTGAATCTATAGCTGGAGCTCTTTGTGAGAAAACAAAGTGCTCTGAGGACCCATCATGCACAGACTTGATGTCTATTGACTCTGACATGTGTAAAACTGTTTGTGCACACACACACAAATGCAGACCATGTAATAATCCACAGCTAGTGTAAATACTGTAAACAAATAGTCTATCAACCTAAGACCTAAATTCAATTTATACACTGCCTCCAGCTGAACTAGATCTCCTACTGCTGAAATCAATCGTGTTCTCACAAAAGTTAATGAAACATATGAGAACGCAGGATTTAAATCAATAATTGTGCTCCTGTGGAAGGTGCCTCTGATGTTATACAGTACAACAGACACTGTCCATATTTTACAGCTGTCTCATACAGACAGGAAAAGCCACAGTCCTGCCATAGACCATAGGCTATGAGGGCACTTAAGCAGTTGTTAATGAGGTTCCCACACAATGGCCACTGGTGCATCCAGTGTAGTGAAGTATTACCACTTGTCATTCACACCAAAAGGTTATTAGGTGCACTTTGACCTGGCGATACGCAGCTGGAACAATGCCAAAGCAGGTCACCTTTACAGAGAACTTGACTTAAAGCTGCAGAGAGAAGACCATGAGTCACTCTCATGTTTTTTCCTGTAGCTCTTTAGATGTGGTCAAGCAGAAACAACCCTCTGCCTCCCAGTGATGACTTAAAGGGATAGTTCACCCAAAATTGAAATTGCACTCATTATCTACTCACCCTCATGTCGACTAAGGGCTGTGAGAAGTTTCAGAGTTATCCGTGGCTTCTCTGAGTTACAGGGGGTCTCGGCGTAGCAGTGCATGTCCATATAACGGTTGCAAATGGATACCAACTGTCTTCGTAACAAAAAGGCAAACCAAAAAACATCCAAATACCTCCATGCTGCTCGTATGTAATGTCCGTCTTGTATTGAAGCCCCGAAATGCGAAAAAAAATTAAATAAGTCTATATTTCAAGCTCGTTTTGTAGCGGAAGCTTCTCAAAGCTCCTCTTCCCAGTTTGTCAAATTTGGACGAACTGGGAAGAGGACAGAAACCTGGTTCGTCCAAATTTGACGAACCGGGAAGAGGAGCTTCAAGAAACAAAACAAGCTTGAAATATAGACTTATTTAATTTTTACTTACATAATTCTTAAATACAAGACAGACATTACATACGAGCAGCATGGAGGTATTTGGATGTTTTTTGGTGTGTCTTTTTGTTACGAAGACAGTTGGTATCCATTTGCAACCATTATATTGACATGCACTGCTACGCCGAGACCCCCTGTAACACAGAGAAGCCACAGATAACTCTGAAACTTCTCCCAGCCCTTAGTCGACATGAGGGTGAGTAGATAATGAGTGAAATTTCAATCTTGGGTGAACTATCGCTTTAACTTCACAAAGGCTCTCAGCAGGAATGGTGATTACTGACAGGTGGCAAATCAAGGCAAAACCTGGAAAATTAGTGGCTAGATAGGATGAAGAGGCAGGAAGGGTCGATAAATGGTTTGTTAAGTATTGAAAGTATATAAATATGCTGTCAGGGCTACAAACTAACTTTTTTTTTCTAGGAGCACAGTGGCACCTAACTTAAAATCTTTAGTTTAGTTTCTAAACTAAGCAAATTTTACTGGATGCACATGCACAAGTAGATGAAAAATGTACTTGCACTGTCTCTGTTTAGGGGCAAAATGCCCCTGTTTAGGGGCAGTGTGGAGCCCTGGCTGTGGCCACCAGGTGCCAACCTGTTTGGACATCTACTGTATAGGAGATTTTGTTAAACAGGATTCTCCACCATCAAAGCACACATTCAGGGAATCTTATGGAAGATTGATGTTCATCCCTCCTGTAGACTTCCTCTGACTTATAGAGTCTATGCCAAGGTGCATTAAAGCCTCTCTGGTGGCCTGTGGAGGCCCAACGCCTTACTTGATGTTGGTTTTTCCTTGTATTTGTCCCTGGTTTGTATCTCACAGTAGCAGGTTCGGAGGCTTAACTGGTCTGCTGCCATGTTGGGGGAAAACATCTTGCTGTTACCACTTAGTTGCCATGTTATTCAGAAATAGTAACATTGCCAGCCTGCTCGCTCCACCCAAGAAAAGGAGCATTACTCATTAACTATTTGCATCACATCAGTTAAATTGTTAATGACCACATTAGCCCTGATATAAGCTAACAGTCAATGCTATATATAGCATATATATAAATGAAGAAATGTCAAGATGGCATTGTAGTCAATGAACAGGAAACTATGAGTCACCTATTCACACATATACAATGCCAAACAATGCACCTTTGACTTACATACTCTGCCTGCAGTACCCTCATACTGTGCCTGCATTGCAGTGCTTTTTCATATCAGCATAGAGAAGGCACCAGTTAATCCACAGGGTTATGATAGTGAAAGTCCTTCTTTATCCACCTTAAGATGATCCTGCTTTTGCAGTCCTGTGCAGCCCAGATATCAGTCAAGAGCCAGGGAGAGAAAAAGTACACGGGTATGCGTTGAATGTACATCCCGAGGTCTGCCAGGGGCCACGACGGCTCACCCACAAAACAGTGTTGGCTTGTTCCACCTTCGTGATCACTGAGAGACGCAGCAGAGGAGGACCCAGGTTGCAGCGCTGACAGCAGTATAAACACATATTGATGGGGAAGTTTAACAGTGTAGCTGCAGGAGAGGCTGGAGGAAGCTGTTTCTCGTGTCTCTGTTGTTTGACTAGAGTTAATAAGGTGGGTAGTGGGAAAAATGGTCCATGTGTGATCGTTGCACACTGCATAATTTAAAAGTACCCCGTGGAGTTTTTGACCGGTAGCAGCACTAAGGAGTTGCTATGAGTGGGTCCCCATTTTGATAGTATTGTGCACTTGCATGAGGATGAAATATACAGAGTGGCTAAAGCAATACAGGCTCTGACTCTGTTCCTCTGATTAATAGTTGGCTGTGGTAATGCACAAAGCAACTTAGCAATCAGTGTTTCCCATTATATATATTTTGCAGCAGCATCAGTGGCGGCTATCTGATGAATTTTCATTGCACCCCTGAAGTTCCTAATATTAAACTTCACACAAGTGCTTCTTTCTTTACTTTTTTTTCATCCATTTGCAGAGTTTGCTCCTTCTAATGTGTAATAAAGCTCATCACTCACCTGAGTCAGAAACTAAAACAGAGTATCAAAGAGGAGCCCCTGCTGCTCTGGACCATATGGAATATCACATTTCTTCAATTCAGATTCACAGTCACAGTCAGTGCTCAGGTCTGTGTGAGTTTTACCTCCAGTGCTGCCATTCAGAGTTCACTTCCACAGTGCATTGATCCCGAACTACATCGTGGAAAATAGCCAGTGCCGAGGGAGCAAGAAGAAAACTGTTGAGTAGCGATTCCAGAGATGTCACCCTTCCTTAAAGAATTGCTGACATCATCTGCATCCCTTGACTTATATAGCTCTCATAAATTCAAATACATGGTTGGTTAAGACACATGAATGAGAAGGAACAACTCAGGTGGAATACAAATAGCGAGGCTTTACTACCAAATCATTAAGCAGTTTCCAGGGAGGCAGAGCACTTGAGTGTGGACATCTCCCTTACTGTCTCTTCCCCCCTCTCTCTCTCTCTCTCTCTCTCTCTCTCTCTTTCTCTCTCTCTCTCTCTGCAGCGTGAGGCTAGCTTTGGGGAAATTACCCATGAATGAAACAACTGTTGACACAAAGAGAATTATTTTTTTGCCCTTGCTCCACTGTACGGGCAGTGGATTATGAAATCCTGTGATCTATCCTCAGTCCTCAGGCCTCGGTAAACATTAGCTGACACATGGGGGAAAGGAATCCCCATTGCCTCAGGGCCAGATTGCCTCCTGCCAAAATAAGCAGTACCACCCCACTACATAGCAAGAGAGATAATGAATCCAGGAGGTGCCAGACAGAGCAATTATCTTAAATATTCAGGTATTAAGGACCTTAGGATGCCTTGGGGTTATATGGAATAAAAGGAGAGCTGAAGGAACATGTGGCTGCAGTGGAGAGATATATAGAATATAACCTCGATAAGTAAGTCAATATATGTAACCTTGGGAATGACTTTCCTCATGCTTTCACACTTTATTTTTGGCAAGTGAAGACTAATCAAGAAGTGGTTGTATCCTAAAGATTAAAGAAACTGCGTTACAAGTTGCTCGCCAACAAGCCTGCCCACACCAAAGAACACATCATCAGTTGTTTGTTCTCCTACCAAATACTGATAAGGACCTCTAGTCTCGAAAGCAAAGGAAGGAATAGCGTGACATTGTCGCACTGCAAAACCTGTTAAGGGAGATTTTTTGGTGTGGATACACCCCTGCTTTTTGCTTCCCATAGCAACAGTCACTGTAGTTTTCCCTTAAGTCAGTCTAACTTTAACCATAGGTGCAGTTAAACAAAATTATATGTGTGTTTAAAGACACCAGGTAGGTGTTTTTTACACCTAGATTAATGATAGCAATTACTTAATTAAGTCATAAAATAATTGCAAAAGTCAGTTTTGTCACAGTCAGTCAGATGCATTTTGGCAACAATTTGTAATTAAAGGTCAACATGGAGTGTATATGACATACAAATCCAGCATGTATTAATACCAATTGATACAAAAAAAAACAGTCTACAACTGGACAGTACCACATAAAAGCACACAATGTAGCACCAAGCTTATTGGTAACATAGGTATCACTCAGTGTACCATGCTGCAGCTGATGGGCCAAGGCTCTATCAGTCCACACATGTCTCACTGTTCACACATTATTACATAGGAGCACATTGCGATCTATAGTTGATACCACTTCTGAGAAAAGCATTGACCTTAACACATAACTTGCAACTGGTAACTTGCACATGTGTACAACCGGATAACACTAAAGCCTGGTTTATGCTTCTGCGTCAACTCCACGCAGTAACTATGCCAGTGCCTCGACGCCACTGTACACCTTTCGAAGTTCTGCGTCAAGGCAACGTGTTGCTGTGCAACTCACCGCCTCAACTGCCTCAGGCTACAGCGTAGGGGTTTGTGGCGCCGCAGAGGGGCCTGTGGAGGCACCTCGTCATCTTGACGTAGAAGCATACTGTAAATCAGGCTTATGCCACCTGTATGAATTTTAACCCTATAATGCATTTATTTATTAATTTCTCGAGATACAGTAATTTGATCACCTGATATATTATTTCCACTGTGATTGCCTCCGTCAGAATTACAACCCTCTGAGTGTAATCTGTAACTTCTCCCCCTCTACACCCCCAGAAAGATCATACATGTGCTCCATGATGCTACTTGAAGTTTTGTGACAAGTTTTGAGACAAATTGCAGATTTAACCTTTAAACATATGTTGTTGCTTTGGTAATTTATGCTAAATTCAGCTACAGCCCAGGTTTTCATATGTGTGTAGTAACTGCCACCATCTGCCCTGAACTGTCATGGAGGCTGAAGACAGGAAGCATCATCTGACATACAACAGTAAAACTACATGAATACTGTCACAAGTTTTCAGAATAGAAAAAACGTATTGCTGTGATGAGTTTATGGTTAAAATTCACTGGATTAAAATGAACCTTCTGCACGGGTCCTTGTTAACGGCAGTGGAGCTTCAACATTGTGTCAGTTTGTCACCGGTCCTAACACCCAGAGGAAGTGAAGAAAGGATCAGGAGACAAACCAGACTCGTCTCTCAGGTCTGGGCTTGGTTCCATTGGGCTCTGGTAAAGATTACAAACTCTAATGTGTTTATTTTAAAATGTTAAGGACCTCCAACTCTCCATGGATCGCAAATCAGCGTATGATGTTAAAATACAATCTGCTTACCCCAGACCACTGCGTACCGGATGCACAATTAGTGTATACTAAACAGCATGATATGCCTTTCATGTGCCATTTCCTTAATCCCACATTGCACAGAGGGATATGAGTCTCCCAAGAAAATCAATCCTCCTGTATCCCTGCGTTTTCTCTCACTCAGATATCTGCAAAGGGAAGTGCCACCATCCTGTAGCACCTTACACCACCTTTAACGCCAAAGGCTTTGAAGACAGCTAATTTCCATACTAATTTCTTTCTTTTCTCCCTCCCCTCACCGTTATTCCAGACCAAGCACGAGGCAAGAAGACATGTGTCGCTTGATCTAATGGCGGTGGACTAATTGCATTCTGGGATACATGCCTGGAATTCGAAATGTTCAACAAAAAACCATGTTGTGCAAGCAGACCACATACAACATCGGGACAATTAATAACCCTCCTTCAGGGGAGAAAATTTGGACTGTCCAGCCTCCCAGAAGACTGCACTGCTGCCTTTATTGATATCTGTGGCCAGATAGAGACAGGCCTGCCATCCCCAGGCAGCGTGACTCCACTGGGGCTCCACTGTGACTGGACTGTTATGAGGCCAGCTTAGCCAGCCTGCTCCAATCATAGGAGCACAAACAAGCCCCTAACCACACTGAATGCTAAGCCAGATCAGTCTCGGGGGTGGTTTGTCAGGTTTTGCAGGGATAACATAGCATGAGATTATTTTTTTCCTCTCTCTGTCTCTCTGTCTCTCTCTCTCTCTCTTCTCGCTCACTCTCGCGGTCTATCTCCCTCTTTTCCTGTGTATGTTGTTTTGAATTCACTTCTCTCTGAGGAGGAGAATGCCTTTTCGACACATGCTGACACGAACACACACTCGCATCCATACATAGTGGCATAGACACAAATACGGCTGTGTGCTTACACCCACACACACTCTCACCTCCTATCGCTCCTCAACACAAGCAGCCAAAGCGTTCAAGGTCTCCATTTATAAGGTTCAGATGTGGTTCAGCGCTGAAATTAAGATGAGGTGTTGACAAGCTAATGTTGAAATAACAAGACCCACTAATTTGTGCCCAGCCTTATGGAGCCTGTGCCATCAAATGTTGCCGGAGCCCAGTATTAAGGTGATGAAGTGCAACATTTTAAAATGGCACCATCATAGGGCAAAGTCCTCATTACCATGAAGGCACTGGTGGCACATTATGAGAAGCAATGAACAAGGCCCCCTCTCATGCTACTGCATCTATCACACAGACAACATATGGGTGCCCGCAGGGGTGGCTGTGCTTACCCGCCTGGGGTTTACTAACAACACTGTCATGGCCAGTGTGAATGGAAATGTCATTTTGTTAACAAAGCCTAATTTTACACCAGCAAGAAGTCAACATTCGTCAGAGTGAGACTATAACCTCCTGAGTAGTATGGCTAAGGTCTCTGTCTTAAGTGAAAATGGGCGCAGCTGTTTTGTTAGCCATGTTTGGGAGGCAGAAAAAAAGCCATGGCAGGCAGAGAGTGGGTTGTGTGTGTGTGTGTGTGTGTGTTGTTCGGAGGGAGGTTATCCTCCGTGAATATAACCTCATTCTCTCATTTTACAGTACACAGCCTGGTCAGGCTAGTCAGGATTTAGAGTATTAGCACAGCTAAATCAGCCACAGCAGATCAAAAATAAATAAATAAATTGCATATTAGGTTAGATAGACAGATTAGAGTGGGAATAAAAAAAAAACCCAACCATATGTTTTCCATTTCTTTGCTCCTCGGGGTATGAAAACAAAGATCAACAAACACATTTAGTTAAAACTGACATGTGTCAGCAACTTAGAAATACAGCTAAGCATGTGTAAGCGTGCACTAATCCAAAAGCAAAGTGAAACGTAGTGACCATGATGTCTCTGTTCACCGCTCCACTCTGAGGGGGTGAAAGAGGTACACAGCCGCACTAATTTGTCTTGACGAGAAAACAGCTGTAAACACCCCTAAGGGGTGGGGGGATGAGATAAGCACCGTGTTGTGGAGATGGTATCAGATGGCAACAATGTCCCACCCAGGCACCACACTACATTTTCAGGTGTTCTATCCACCATGTTGTGCCTATTAATCAGAGCTGACATTGAATAAACACAGCAACACAAAGCTAATTGACTATACGCCAGGTGAACAGACACGTGTATTCACAGATCCTGTCTATTGTCTAGTCAGAGGCTTTGTGTGGCTTTTTGCTTTTTCACTTTTTTCTTTTTTTTTGTGACGGCCCAGGCCTCTTAACAAAGACAACTGATTTTGCACACAGGAGTAATCAGATCAAAAGGAAATCTCCGGCCTGCTATTGTGTCAGTGATTACACCTATTGTACTTCATGCTATGCGGAGGAATGTTAAATATCATGGTTTGAACAGCCAAGGATTCAAAAACACACAGCCCCAAGATCTGAAATTGATATAGCACACTTGGTCCAAAATGTCCTGACTCAGAATATCTTTCACTGACTCCAGCTGCCTGAAGCTTTCACAGCTACAAGAAAATGTTTGATTTCCCAATTCAGGAATGTTTAAAAGAATGGCGCTCAGAGGTCAATCCTTTTCAGGGGATGAAATGTTTTTATTTGCTGATTTGGGAGAACTGCTGCTGTAAATGGCAGCTATCCAGAACGATGTGAGCCTCCAAACAATCTGTAAAGCATGGCCTCTCTTTAAAATGTAGCACTATCAGGCAGAGAAGAGAAAAACAGTGAGTTTTCTCCCTGTCCTGTGGTTCTATCTGAATATATGACTATACTCCATTCATTTTGATAATGGTTTTCTATAGTTTATTCTCTTTCTTCTATGAACTATTGCACAGGAATATTATATTATCTGCCATTTTGCTGAGCTACTTGGACGTCTACATTTATTCCAGAGGAAAAATAAGAGGTTAAAAGAGAAAAGATGATTACGCAAATGGTTATGGCCAGGAACTGTCCATATTTCTCTTACACTGGACTTTGTAGATCTAATTTTATTGTACAGTAATTTCAAAATGAGAAAATTACACAAGTAGCATTTTAAATAATGTGCAATAAAGTGAATTGCTAATGTTTTAAAACTGAAATTTCACTTTGAGAAGAGTACTTTAATAAATAGCCATTTAGAGTTTAAATTGCTATTTATCATGGAGACATTCAAAGAGAAACTGAGTGCACATTTGGCTCCAAACATGAGAGGACTGTACACAAAGTCTGTTAATTGCCATCTAACAGCATAAATAGCTAAACAAATTATGCACAAATGGAACAAGCTTCTCTTAAACATATTTCATTTCAGAAGCAAATGGGTCATTGGGTTACTAATTATTAATTGTTTCAACATCAACAAACTGCATATTAAATCAATGCAGCTTTTGATGATCAGGAGCCCCACCAACCACGCAACTTCAAACAACCACATTCAACAATTCTTTCATTCATTTGCATCTGTATGTAACAAGGACCACATCCATTCTAATACAAGACCATCTGCATCCATCCCCTGCTCATGCCAGGCAAAGCAAGGCGAAAGCAGTAATTTCATTAAGTCTCTGGGAGGCTATTGAGGAAAACCTTTGACATTTCACTGGAACACATCAAATCAAACGTGACAATCAAAAGCAGCTCTGAAAAAAGAGATTTGTGCCCAAACAAATGCGTCATCAGCAGCCATGAGGAAAGTTGAAGTTTTATTCTGTGGTACCACTCTAGAAGATAATAGAGGAGAGCACAGTGCCCGCAATAGGCACAAACACAAATACTGCCACTTTATTTTCACTCATGAATTCACGGATAAGTGAAGGGAGGGAAAGAAATGGTATTGAGTGGTATTAGCACTGATTGAGTGACACAAAGCCAAGCTGTACTCACTATACTCTTCGTTCCTCAACTCAAGCACAATGGGGGTCCCAGGCCAGTGCTTTGGGGAAATTAGGATTAAAAAGAGAATTAAATTAAAAGTCCCACAACAACAACAACAACCGCCAGCACAACAAAAAAATAGTTGGTGAAGAGCAGAAAAAGAGCTTGTTTTGTGGTTGGATTGTACTTCCAGCCATGTTAGTGAGCCCTGGGGACTCTGTGAACCCTTAGATGGATGGTGAGAGTTGATACTAATTGATGTATCATGGACAGGCATGGTGTGGAATGGAGTGGAGGGCGTATCGTCATTGACGAGAGGCCCATAGATTAAGCCTGTCAGTTCCCCTTCCTTTTTATGCCTCTGGCAAGGGGCACTCAGGAGGAATCAATTTTTTTGAGACGCTATATGGACGGGGACCATAATAACAACGTCATCGTCAGCTCCAGCCAAAATAAGCGTGGCCATCTTACCCATTCGGAATCAATGCGCCGCTGTCTGTCTCCGCTGTCTTGTAGCTAGCTTCTGTAAGTCCGTGTCTGTGCGTGGGCCAAGTTCCAGTGCCGGGCAGGACATAGGGGTGATAATGCCAGCATCTGTCAGAGGAGCTTAGATATTCCTTTCCAAGCAAGCAGCAGGGACAGACTACAGACATGTGCCATTCCTTGGCAGCGGAGAAAAAAACTGATATGAAATAAAATCAGGCATTCTCTGTGTACTTTCAACTGTACTGGTTCAATCTTTCCACCACAAACGCTTCAAATATGCTCAAAACCAGTGTGAGGTTGTGAAATTCCCATGGACTTAAATAGCCTAGCTCCGCTTTCTGTCTTCCAAGTTTAAGAAAGAACCCCTGCAAAGCCTCGAAGCGCACACAGTACAGTGCTTCATACATGTCTGGAAATACATGTAGATATTCTTACCTCAACAGTAAATGCAAAAATGTCATATTTTGATTTATGTATTTCTCCAAAGCCTCGACATATGTTGGTGAGCCATAAATAATTATAATCATATTGTCAACATTTAATAATTTGTCATTCAACCATTTTCTGCCTTTTTTTTTCCATCATCAACAAATAAAAATTGCTTCAATAATATATACTGTATATATTTTTCAGTTTTTCAGTGATTTTTCTTTTACTTTGACTATTGTGTTAGATGTTGAAGAGCTCCCCGACTAGTCTGTAATTATCACTTTCAAACTCCAGTTTGTTTTCTTTAGGTAAATACTTGTTCTTTGATAGGAGCTACAGTATACTAGTGGCTCTACTGTGAGATGGTGGGAAAAAAAGGAAGGAGACCACAACATTAAGTGGAGTCAGTCAGACATTCGTTAGCATGAGCCACTGTCAGTTTAATGCAGTGTCGACAAGTAAACATGTTACATGCTCACAATGAGGTTCCATCTTTCATTCAACGACTAATTGCTGGTGATGAAAACAAACACTGATACTAAATGTGCCACCACTCGCGACACAAAATGTACGTATTTTAACATAGTGGCAAAATCAATAATGGACACAAAGGAACGTCAACAGCAGGAAGTATATTGAGGTAGATCGTAGCTCATAAATGAAATATGCCACCGCTCTCTGAGAGAAAGAAATACATTGTGGCTAAATTACTGCACTATAGTTTATGATCAACCCTGCTGCTCCAGGCAAAGCTGTTGCCATTTTTTCCTTCCACCCTGCTCTCAACTGCATGGGGGGAGACCATCGGCAACATTTTTAACCCTCTTAGCCCTCATCAAGCACTGTGGCACTCCAAATTAGACCAAAGACAAAGTATTTTTAACCTTGTGCTGTTGGGTTATTGGAAAAAATCCAGTATTCATAGAAATGCATAAAGAAAAACACAGAAGGTAGCCTACAGTACAATAACAAAAGTCAATTTATTGTAATCTATTGCTGTTTAATCTCCTGCATGTATCATGTAACCATAAAAGCACATTTTAATGTGTAATGTTGTAACTGACACTGTGAGCAAGGAGCACTTCTACCTAATGCAACGCAAGCCTCTGCAACATCATCTCAGGCTGATAGAAATGCAAAAGTGTACTATGCACTACATATGGCCATCAGAAAGCCCCGAGGAAAAGAAAGTCCCCTGCCACCGCCTACGGTTGTTTAACTCGATGACATTAAGAATTTATGAGCTTAAAGATACTTCTGGCGTTCTCCGTATGTGACTTGTCTTGAAAAGTGTTATGGAAGAGCAAACATGTTGCTTTGTTGATACTTGCTTGTTTGTCAAGATGCAACTGTATTGTGAAACAGAAGAGAAAATATTTTCAGTACAAGTATATATCACATCCGAGGCATTTAACAGTGATTCTGGTATAGAAGATAGTGCGGCTTCGTCACTGTTTTCCTACAGACTCAGACATGGTGAAGATGAGTAACTTTAAACTTTTGAGGATAATGATTTTTTCTTTGCTCTTTTATCCGGTATGATAGAGCCACAGAAGTGCTCACCCACGTATATCTTGATTTATATTAACAGGTTTATGTCAGCAGTGTCCGCCCAGGGCTCTGAAATAAGCACAGTGAAGCTGCCACTATTGATCCAAGAGCATTTATTAGACAGACACAGGTTAAGTTTTCTACTAAATAAAAGTATAAATAAATAGGGCAAATATATGCCCATATTGCACAATCATGACCTTATTTCCCCTTTTCATATACAGTTCAATCACCCTTTATTGATTAACAATGATTGGATATGGCTCAGAACTAATTCACCTCTGGGATGGCATATTAATTGTGGTCAAACTGCCGACTTCTATTCCAATATAAAGAGGAAATTGATTCGCTTGCGTGTTTCATTGGGTTTCATTGTTATTCCTGTGGCACACTGTTGTTTTTCATTCGGGGTGAAACAGTCTGGGGGTATAAAAAAACAAAACAAAAAAAGCAAGACAAGCTGGAATAACAGGATCGAGCTGCGGCTGCGGACGCTAGGTGTCACCCTTGTGACTTTGAAATCGGCCTGCCCTCCACAGGATGCGGTGGCGACTGTGCGCGCTGGTAAGAGGCAAGCAAAGCAAAGCAGGCTGGCTGGCTGGCTGCATGGGAGGAGTGTGTGTGATTTTGTGAGTGTGTGTGGACCGGCTGTGAGCGAGTGTCGCTTCTATCTGAATGAGAAGAGCGAGATTACAGGGAGGGTGAAGAGTGTGCAATATGTGCAGGGCTACTAGAGGAACTTCATATTCACCCTTCTGCTAGATTGGCTGAGTGGTTTTCTTACTTGTGCTGTCTGACGTGTGACAGCAGCGGACTGTCCACGTCACACAAGGAGCCTCGATATGATGTCGCTCCGAATTACATGGAGATAAGGCAGAAGGGACGCACTGAATAATAGCTAATAATTGATTTGTTGTTCCCTTTCTTATGATGATTTGCGACAGACTGGAGGTCATAGTCCACCCACCTCATTATTACCCTTTATAAATATGGACTCAGTTGCTGACGAACATAAACGATCTCATAACAGTGAGAACAGCTTATTAATTTTCATTAACTAAAACTATTTCTTAATTATCATTATTATTACACAGACTCTATTACAGTGCATGCCCATCTATAAGTATAGCACAGCATTTCGATCCACGTCATCTGATGCCTTTAAATTAACAATAGTAAACAGACTGTTGTTGATGACCTGAAATGAACTGAAATCAATTATGCGCATCAGACACACGTGATCTTGACATTTTAAAGCATATTAAACTCGGTGTCCCATTGTGTTTAATGTAATTGTTTAGAAGGCCCCAGGGCATTATTTAGCCGGAAATAGTTTTTTTTTTCTTTTTTGGTGACAGGCAAGAAAAACCGTGGGTTGTGATGTATTGATTTAACCTATGGCCATGATTTCCTCCCAGCGTGTTTTCTGCTACATGGGAATCATCATCTCTAATGTTTTTTTTTTTCGTTGTAGAGAATTGCCTCACCACGCTGCCTAAGTTCAAACGTAGTGCACAGTAAAGGCCACGTAAGGGTGTAAATGATGTAACACAACACGTACAGTTGCAACCACTGCATGGATCAACAGGCATACTGTATATTTGGCTTTAAAATATGCCGGAAATGCCATTGGGACCTACACTGTGGGGATGCTGCGCACAGGCGGCCAAACTTTGACAAGTCACCGGGGGATCAAACATCCACACGAGGCCGTAGATAACACTCAGGTTCCCCACCGGGAGAATCTGTGTTGTAAAAATGTGACTCGCCTCATATAATTGGCCGGTGTAGCAGAAGAGAAAACAAGGACACATCGGTGAAAAGTTATCCTTAACATCTCGTCTCTGCCTCTGCTGGGGGAAATTAGTCTGTCACTCTTCGTTTCTTTGGCACCGACGGGAACTCGGTCAAAGACCCCCCCGGGTCCCCCCCACCAGACCCCGGTTACTTTATTTATTTATTTTAGACCGGGAGCTCTAACGATCATCAAATCCACAGCTTGGTGTTTCAACTTGTACGCCGTAATTGCCCGTTGAGTCGTCCATCTGCAGGAGAACAGGTAGTTGGCCGTGTTTCATTGCTGTACTTTGCCCCACCCACCAGCAGCTCCAGCCCTCCTGTGTAACCCCTGATTGGCTGAGGGGATTGCGGGTCCTGAGACTGAGCGCTCGGCTCGGAGCTGCGCGTCCGCCAGTGTGATCCAGTGAAGCGAGGGGAGCGCTTGTTGGAGTCAACTAGACAGCCTACTGGCAACGAGTGGTGATTTCTTTTTTTCTGCCTCCACCAGGCTGGATATAGGCGACTGTGCTACTTTGCTGCAGCCCAACATCAATTGCGTTTTGTACATACAGTAGGCTCCTGCTTCGTTTCCTCCCACTGGCTTTTGGCTACATTTTCAACGGATTTTTTGTTGTTGTGTGTGTGTGTGAATGTTTTTGTGTGTGTTGCATGGACTAATTGCCGGGATATGTGCAGCCTTTTCTTCCGAGTGAGCTGCGAGGAAATTAATTAGTAAGTAAAAGCTTCAAGACTTGCGGACGGGATGAAAGACTAAATCTGCTGGAAATAAGAAGGTAATCGGGACTTCAGTGATGTGATGAGACATTCCTGCATTTGCAACCCCCCCTGTTCTATAGGCAAACATATCTGGACTTAAGCTGTTGAATAATTTTGTGACTGCAGATCTTTATAGATTTTTTTATCCTCATCATCAGATGTGCAGTTTGAAATCCGATAGCTGCCGTCCGAAGAGGAAATTCTACCACTGCTTGTAATAGAGGCTCTCACACAGAGCAAAGATGTGTATCCAAAATGCGACTTAAATATATGCAGGCATCAAGACGGAGAATTTAACACGGACTTTTGAAGCCCATCACTTGCATGGAAGATTGACATTTTTTTTTTGTCAGTGTGGACTTGCTCACAGGAATTGTGATTTTTGTGTCTCTGCAGTTAGAGCATTTCCCCCCCTCCTCTCTGCCCTCTTGAAAATGGACAGTTCTGCATACGAGTCATGTGTAAGACCAGTTTGCCGCTTGATAAGAGCTGCACGGATTTACACGGCTAAATCACTGTTGTGAGAAGATTCAGCATGATTTCACAGATCTGTCGTCCCCAATGTTTCGCCCGCTGCAGTGAACCGGAGGATGTGCTCTGCCTGAGAAGAGTAAAATAGGCTAAGGCACTTGTTAGAATTATAGCTTTCACATCATGATATAATTTGCATAAACAAGAGCCATTCGTCACCTAAACACTTTTTTCTGGACATTTCAGTGAGATGATTCATTTGGAACATTTTTCCTCTTTTCTCTGACATGCGTTCTCGTGCGTAATTATCAAGGTTTTTTCTTTTATTAGACAGAAAAAAACTCAACAGGTACAATGCAAACTAAGGAGATGGAATTAATACAAATAATCGCTGTGTTCCTCTTATTTTGGGTCGGGGCTGAGGCTGTTATCAACCTGAAGTATGGAATAAACGAGGAAATGAAGCCCGGGTCAGTGATTGGAAACGTGACAAGGGACGCGCTGAAGCAAGGATTTCAGATTGCACCGCAGCCCCCGTACTTACGGGTTATTTCCAATTCAGAACCACGATGGGTGGAACTCAGTCCAGCCGGAATCCTTACAACCCAAATGAAAATAGATCGGGATGTAGTTTGTCGACAGAATCCAAAGTGTGTTATTTCCCTAGAAGTGATGTCAAACTCTATGGAGATCTGTGTCATCAAAGTTGAAATTGAGGATTTGAACGATAACGCACCCAGATTCCCTACGAGCCACATTGACATTGAAATTTCTGAGAACGCCTCCCCTGGTACCAGGTTTCCCCTAGAGGGGGCAAGCGATCCGGACTCGGGAATCTTTGGAGTTCAGTCATATTCCATCACCCCAAATGAGCTTTTCGGACTAGAAATTAAGACCAGAGGGGACGGCTCCAAAATTGCTGAGCTTGTGGTGCAAAAATCGCTAGACAGGGAGACACAAGCCCGCTACACATATGAAATCAGCGCAGAAGATGGAGGAGACCCTCCAAAGATAGGCGCGGTCCAGTTAAATATCAAGGTAATAGATTCTAATGACAACAACCCTGTTTTTGACGAGCCAGTGTATACAGTTAATGTGATGGAGAATTCCCCCATCAATACATTAGTCATAGACTTGAACGCTACGGATCCTGACGAGGGCACTAACGGAGAGGTTGTGTACTCCTTCAACAGTTACGTCACCGAGAAAACGAGGGACGCGTTTAAAATTGACCCCCGAACCGGGATCATCACCGTCAACGGTGTTTTGGATTATGAGGCAACGCAAATATATGAGATCGACGTCCAGGCCAAAGATCTAGGTCCCAACTCTATCCCAGCTCACTGCAAAGTCACAGTGAATGTGATGGATACGAACGATAATCCACCTGTCATCAGTTTGCTCTCACTGAACACAGAGATGGTGGAAGTTAGTGAAAACGCGCAGCGTGGATATGTCATTGCACTAGTGAGGGTGTCAGATAAGGATTCTGGGGCAAATGGTAAAGTGCAGTGCAGGCTGCAGGGCAATGTTCCGTTCAGACTACAAGAATATGAAAGCTTCTCCACTATACTAGTCGATGGCAGGCTGGACAGAGAGCAAAAGGACACATACAACCTGACCATCCAAGCGGAGGACAGTGGCATCCCTCCTTTACGCGCCACAAAGTCTCTGGTAGTCAAAGTCACAGATGAAAATGACAACCCTCCCCACTTTCTCAAGCCACACTATCAAGAGATGGTGATGGAGAACAACCTCCCCGGCTCGTGTCTGCTTGCAGTATCAGCGGAAGACCCGGACCTGGGGATGAATGGCACAGTTTCATACTCTATAGTCCCTGGTGAGATTAAGCACATGGATGTAAACACATATGTCAGCATAAACCCATCTGGCCGCATTTACTCCATGAGATCATTCGACCATGAATACACCAGGACTTTTGATTTCAAAGTTTTAGCCAGAGACAATGGCAACCCCTCTTTATCAAGTAACGCCACGGTGCGCATTGTGGTGTTGGATGTCAACGACAACACACCTGTCATGACAAACCCGCCCCTGGTGAATGGCACAGCGGAGGTTTCCATCCCCCGCAACGCTGGGGTGGGTTACATGGTGACCCAGGTGAAGGCAGACGACTACGATGAGGGTGAGAACGGGCGGCTCACCTACACCATCTCAGAGGGGGACAGGGCTTTCTTTGAAATCGACCAGGTGAACGGAGAGGTGCGCTCCACCAGGATGTTTGGAGAAAACGCCAAGTCCACCTACGAGATCACAGTGGTGGCGAGGGACCACGGCAAGCCCTCCCTCTCCGCGTCGGCCTACATCGTGGTGTACCTCTCACCAGACCTGAACGCACAGGAGCCTATTGGACCTGTCAACCTGTCCCTCATCTTCATCATCGCCCTGGGCTCTATCGCAGCCATCCTCTTTGTCACCATGATTTTCGTGGCAGTGAAGTGCAAGAGGGATAATAAGGAGATCCGGACGTACAACTGCAGGTACTGAACAAATCTGTGTGCACCTATGTGTATGTGTGTGTGTGTGTGTGTGTGTGTGTGTGTGAGTGCATATGAGAGAGAGAGAGACAGAGAGAGTGTGTGTGACCGTCATCGTGAATGAAACTGCGAGTTGTCAGTGCATTGCTTTTGTCATGCAGCATGTAGAGGCCTGACTGTGAGGACTGCAGATTTTTTATTTTATTTCCACAGCTGTTACTGAGACAGACCTGAATAAACCCGACTGCTTTAAATCAGAAACATTCTGCTGAGGCTCACTGTTCCGTGTTAGGGAAACGTGATTGATTGTTTTAATCCCTCCATTGTAACCAATTGACTCATAAATATGACGGTTCAACTGTCATGTTCAATTTGCGGGTGTGTTGCCGGACAATTAACGTCCCAGTGGTTCAATAGCAGTCCCAGACATTTATTATTTAACGTCCACCGTGGCTGATTGGCTGTTATCAGCTTTAATCTAGTGTGATTATCCTTCAGGATCATTCAGATTTACCTCTGTTTTTCTTTCCCACGAAGAATTTCAGCAGCAACTATGACAAGATAAAATGGAACAGTGTTAATAATTTAAAGATTTATTGCAGATTTATTTTTCTGCTTCATAAAATCATGTAAAACACATCATAGTCATTAACCTATTTAGCCATTTTCCTGGAAAGGAGCGGATTATAATTTTTCTGGACCTTGCACAGTGCACAGTGTGTTTTGTTCATCAATCTGAACATCAGCTCTGGCTTTGATTTTCCTGTGCCACATTACCACTATAAATTTACATATAGATTGGATTTGAGAATTTAACCTGAAGCTATAATCATATTTTGCTGCAAACATAATTTTGTTGATTTGAAGTGAAGTTAGGCCATTTTCTAACATGTAGTTGTGAAAAATGTTCCGAAACGCCCCCGATATTACTCTGATATTTTATATTCTCTTGTAATGTTTGATTGCCCGTGTTTTTTTGTTAATTACAGTTCTTGATTATTGAAATTAATTCTGATTCTCTCTCTAGCACCTCTGAGGAAAATCCTGTCACAAAGCATAAGTACTCACATTTTTTAGTGATCCTACATTTAGATTGTCAGTGTAATAGTGTATAAACTCACATCTTTGAGCGTATACTTAAACTACACCATATGTGTTGTTATTCAGACCAGTTTAAAATAGAGCGAAAGCACCTTGTTTATGCGTTAAATAGCTTGAGCACATACTGTGTGCGTGTTTCATGTGTTAGTTATATGTTTTCATTCAGTGAAGAAATACTCGCAGACAACAACAAATTCAAAATTCAAAACTGCTCTCAGTACTTTACTCTCCTCATGTGAGCCTCTCTCCCTGCTGGGCGCTTTAATCAGTACTGATGTGTTCAGCTTCTCAGTCGCCACCTCGAATATGAGGAGCAGTTATCTCCAATTTATTGCTTGTCCTCTGTCAGTCTGTCTGACTCTGAAGATATCCCCTCCCAGATTTCAATTTATGCACAGAGTAGAGAGACAACATGTTAAAATGATAAATGAAAAAGAAATGAAGTATTTTCTACCCTTGCAGCTGCCCATTTTCTTTCCTCTGAATCAAGGGGGGGCAGAATGGGGGTGGGAGCTGTTTTCAAGATGCAATCTGAAAGAAAAATGAAAAAGACAAACTACAATGGTGCTCCTTAGCCAGTGTGATTTTAGAAGTGACAGAGGATTAGAGCTGCATTTTAGTGAGGAACAGAGGCCAGTGGGGGCTGGTATAGCAGAGACGTTGCAGACAAGACAAGAGAGGAGAACAGAGACATTCTGGATGCTGCAATTTCATGGATAACTGTAGTTTTGTTGGTGAAATAAACCATACACTCAGTGCCTTACAGTTAAAAATAGTCTCTTCCACAGTTTGAAGTAATGCAGATTGCAAAAAAACATCACAAATTATATGGAATATGTCTGGTGAAGTTTGTAGTCATCACTATAGAGCTCATAGCATCTGTTCTCCTGTAGAAAACTGCAAGGCTGTGCGAAGAATGGATATTTTTCCCCAGTCTGAGGATCCTTTGATAAAACACGGCTGTGTTGCTCATTTTCTCTTATTAAAGTCAAAATATTCAGTTCAAGTTTGCAGCAGCCACTGAGAGCAGCTAAATGAATTTGAATCTGCAGTTCTCCTGCACTCCGCTTTGCTAGTGGGCTTGCTTGATAATGACAGAAAAAATGGAATTAGTGTGGGCTGTGTGCTTTGAATATGATTGCATATACCGGTAGTGCTGCTGAGTATCCGTGTGTCCTTTTGCTTTGCTTTTTTTGTGGTTTTGGCATGTTTGCATCTTATCTGCCTGTTTGTGACATGTCGTTTGTTGAGCATGCAAATGCAAACAAACAAGGGATGGCAGCTCCATTACAAGCCGGGAGTGGGGAATCACCTAAGTGTGTTGTTCCACTCCGGACAACGGGGCAGTGCGCCTTTTGTCTGGCACCCATGGTCGAACAGCGCCCTAGCTGGCATGGTGGGCGATCTTTTTGACCGTGTGGACAGGGGAGGGGAAGGCAGAACACTGCTTTATTGAGTCTGTTCAGTTTCTTCTACTTGCGCAGGGTGGCGGAGTACTCTTATGGCAACCAGAAGAAGTCCAGCAAGAAGAAGAAGCTGAGCAAGAACGACATCCGCCTGGTGCCCCGAGACGTCGAGGAGACAGACAAGATGAATGTGGTGAGTTGCTCGTCTCTCACCTCCTCGCTCAACTACTTCGACTACCACCAGCAGAGCCTGCCACTGGGCTGCAGGCGCTCCGAGAGCACCTTCCTCAACGTGGAGAACCAGAACTCACGCAATGCAGCTCCCAACCATGGCTATCAGCACCCATTCACTGGGCAGGGCCACCAACAGCCAGACCTCATCATCAACGGCATGCCACTGCCAGAGGTGAGATACAATCCACTGTGCTCTGTTCTAAATCATGGCTGGGCAGCTTTGGGTGTTAGAGATAGAAGATAGTGGGGTGGGGGGTGGAGGGGTGGGGGGTTTAAATTGATTAATATGACTAAACATGAGGTTTCTTCAGCGCATTGTTCAATTTTTTTTTTCTCGAATTAATTCTTATTAATTAGGTCTCCATTGTGATGCTGAATCCTAAGAATGAGCTGAGATGTTATTTACCACCTTTCAACATACAGTATATCACGGCCTTGTGATATTTAGCATTCCCATCATACCACAGATTACAGTGTCAGTGAAATGTCTGTCTGTTGCTGATGGAAAGCTGAGCTATTTGAAGTGGCACTTGTGACGTTATGCCAGTCAATCTGAGCAGAATCCTTCGAGGCATTTCAAGGTGCCGAGACACTGGAGCTGACCTGTGAGAGCGCTTTGCCAAGCAGAATTTGGAGGCCTGACAAAGTGGATTATTTGCCCCCACCAACCCCCAACCCCAACCCCACCCCAACTCCACTTGTTTACCTTTCTTTTTTTCATTTGTGTGTGTGTGTGTGTGTGCTGAGCTATTGCAAAAAGCACAAGAGCCTGAGCACCTGCTAGGTGTATTGACCCAACTAATCAGCTCCACCACACGTCATTTCAGGTGCTAGCAGAAAGAATAATCATTGCTTAAATGCTTTATCTGTGTGTCGTCCATTTGGCTGCTCTGTTACCGCATGGCCGCTCTGCACAGCCAGCCATTGAATTACCCTGACATACCATGCATGGCTCCAGCAGAGCAGTGAAGTTCTGACTTGAAAGAGTATTCAAGCAGACAGAGTGTATGCCGACCAAGTGATCTTTAGTTTATAGATTTTCGTATGTATGAACTGGTCTATTGGATTGTGTGGGCAACCTGCCTCCCTCTCGCTTCATGACCCACTTCTCCTTGATCCCATGGGAGAAAGGGACATTTATGTTTGTGTGTGTGTGTGTGTTAGAGAGAGAGAGAGAGAGAGAATGTGCATCAGTGTTTATATAGGAAAGTGTATCACGCTCACTCCTATAGACAGCAGCAAATAAGCTCCAGCACCACGTACACACACATACTCACACACTTGTAATTGATGACTCCAATCTCCGTTTGACATTCAGCGAGGGGGGGAGGTAGAGGGGGGCGTGGGGTTGGGAGTGGGGGTCTTAAAACAAGAAACACAAGATGGTTATTGATGTATTGACTGGATGGTCCAGAGAGATCCAGGCACCAATGGATCCTGAGGGGTCAATGAGACCTACTTACAGGCATGCTGATTTACTGGGCCTGTCTGAGCTGGTTCCGACTGAGCGTGTGTGTGAGTAACACAGGTGGAAAGAATGAGAAATGTTGTCGGGGATTGTCCTGTAGCATTATCCGGTCAGTGGAGGCAGAGGTGGGGGATTCAGCAGGTTCACGCAGTGACCCGTATGCTGTGATTGCATTTGCTGGTAGGTAGCGCGACGCAGGTCACGACCACCACCAACAACAACCTTTCCTCAGCCAAAAAAATGTGGTTTTGGCTTCTGAAGGAAATCAGCCTCAGCTGTAGAAAGCTCCAGCAGTATGCTGTCTCTGTGGCTTAACCATCCAATAAAAGCACATTTGCCGCAGGATTAGGAGAGCCTTTATTTGTTTCAGCTAATGAAAAAGTGGAGAGGGAGACAAATAGGGTTGGAGATTGATTTTGATGATTCCATATGCAAAGCTTGGAGTTATCTTGATAGAGCTGTGTGAGGGCAGATAGAGAGATAAGGAGGGAAGAAGTGAGCAAGGGTGAATGAGTCTTAGTGCCAGGTGTCTGAGCCCCGACTACGTTTTCTCATTTTCTTTGAGGCAGTTGATGGGTTTGATAGAGCCAGGGCCTGTTTAGCATGCAGCTTCTATCGCTCGCCGCCTTACACATGATGTTGACAAACATCTCTTTGACCCGGCTTTTGCATATTTTCCCTGGACTGAGAGAAGAGAGAGAGTGTGTGTGTGTGTATGTCAGAAAGAGAGGGAGAGATAGAGGGTGTGTGTGTGTGTGTGTGTGTGTGTGTGTAGGGAGAGAGAGACTGAGAAAGTCAGTGAGGAATAGCGGTAGCGAGAGCACACGTTACCCTCCAACACAATAACCCCAGCACAACGACAGTTGTCATTGTTTTCTTTCCTCCCCGTTGTGACATTTACAAGAGACAGAAACTCTACAGTATGTTCAAATGTTGCTCTTAAATGAAAAATGTTTTCAGTATAATTACAATACCATTTATAGCGCAAACAAACAGCAGTGAAATGACTGATAATTGCTTTGTTACAATGAGCAAGCTTGGGCTTGAAACCACTTGACTCCACAAGTCCTCAACCCATATCCCATTGACTGGCTAGGACACACGAGTGGCTGCACTGTTGTGATTACTAAGGCTGCTTTGTCCCAAAAAATTGTTTTCATCCTGAGGGCAACCTCATAATTATCCATGATTCATTTATCCTCAGCGGCAGAGCCTTTTTGTTTTTACACCAGGGCTCAATGATTCCTCTATGTTTGTTTATTTTCCAAACATGTACTTTAAAATTATCGTAGCCATCAGAATGTGGATACGAGGTCAGATTTGCTTTGCTAATGGAGGGAAAGAGAATATGGGATCGTGTCTCTTTGTAGTTATGTTTTTGATCGATGCAAAGTTCTCCTCCATTGTTGGTCCATGTGTGGCAGTGAGCATCCTGCTTCTGTAGGAGCAGCTGGAGTCGAGCCTCCGACAAAGCACACAGGCACACACACACACCCACGTACGCACCCAAACACACACACACACACACACACACACACACACACACACAGCAGACTTGGCCAAGATAACAGTGACAGGTCTCCCCAAAGGCCTCATACGTTCAATTGCATTGTGTATATTGTATTCTCCCCTGTGAGAATGTGTACCAGCATATACCTCCCTGAACATGGCTGTCCATTGTTTTGAAAAGCATCAGCTGTGAGATGTTTGTTAGACCTGCCTGTGGTAGCACTAATATGAACGCTCACAGGAGAATAGAGCTGTCTTCCATGGCTTAATTATAGTGAATCACTTGGTGGGGAAACAATTATACAGTAAAGGAATGGCCTTTGGCTAGAATGTGTTTTTGAATTTGTAATGTGCACTAAGGCTTCTCACACCTGTGATTCTAAATAATGAGCAGAGCAGGAAAAAAAAGTTATCTTACTTTATTGATTAATCTTTTTCTCTTACACCAGTGATAAATGAATCAGAAATAGGTGATAAATGAATCAGAAGAGGGTGATAAATGAATTAAAAAGTGTGTGTGTGTGTGTGTGTGTGTGTGTGTGAAATGTTCAGTATGCGGTACAGAGTGCACCTCCCATGTTAACTTAATTGATAATTGATGCAATCATACTCCAGGTTCTCTCTGCACTGTCTCCTTCCTCTCCTTAGAAATACTGTAGCCATAGCGAGTCTCTGCGATGCTCCACTGTAGCAGCAGGTTCAGATGTACATTTTATGTTTGTTTGTTCAGCTCTCACAGTCAATCAAAGCACCTTAAATGAGAAAATGAAAATTGAAACAAAACAACTGACGAGGTATCTCAGTACACCAGCCTGGCTGTGTTTCCCTGTTAGTAAGGAAGACGTTTTGATATTGATGTAGGAGAGACAACAGGGAGTGGTTCCAGCGAGGCTGCGCATCCCTCGCTATCACTTCACATCAGGACAATATGCATGGGAGCATTCAAACGTGTCATATTGAGCATGCAAAGTAGATGTCATGCTGTCAGCGCACACTACACATCTGTTGAAACTGCCAATCTCCCCCCACACATGTATTCATGAATACACACTCACACCCAATATTTCTTATGGAGCGTCACATTTATTTGAAATATGGGCTGTGACATTATCATTTACATCATTACGACCAACTCAGAATCTCAGAGAAGGAGAAATGAGAGGCATCATCCAACATTTTCGATAATCAAACATTGTTGTGACTCTGAATTTGAAGTGCTCCTCTAATGTTGTCATGATAGTCGTCGTTCCCTAGTGTTTAAGATATGTTTAGCTCTAAATGTCTCCCATAATATTTCCTCAATAGTTTCTATCGTTTTCTTGCTTTAGTGTTGATGAAATTTTCACAGATTCACTGCAGCTCATAATTGTTTCTCCACAGTGCACGTTTACACCGTCTCCACCACGCACTTTTACAAAACCGGAAACATTGATATTTCACCATCATCGTAGCAGCCTATCAACTTTTTTTGTCAAGTCGGAGGTGCAGGTTTTCGAGGGTGAAATACACTTTGTTATCACGTTGTCTTTACTTCACGGCCGTGACTGACAGAAAGCAAAGAACGTTAACTCTTGCTTGAAAGTGTGTTTGGGGAAAGGACAACATGGAGAGCAGGGAAGCAGAAAGTGGAAGTAAAGCTCAGTCTCTTGTCTCAGCTTTCACATTGTTCCTGAAGGACTCTGGCTAGAAAAATGGAAAAGTTCATTGCCTGATCGGAATTTGCCTGTTTCTGTCAGCTTTGTATTTGCAGTTTTCAATGCCATTTGAAAGTGAATAGAAGTGAATGGGTCTGAATTTTACAGCAAATCTAATTGAAAAATAGCCGCACGACTGGAGACATTAAAACAGAATGAACTTTGGAATTACATAAGAAGGGGTCATTAAAAAATAATCTTTATCCTGTCATTTCAACACAAGGTTTTCAGACATGTACAGAAGCAATTAAAACCAGTCCCTATTTACACGCAGGGGATAAGATCTTTTTACAGATTTTTTAAAATGTAAAATAGTGATTAAATATTCAGTGCAGTCATTCAGCACACATTCCCACTGTAAAAAGCTGCAGAGCACCAGTAAAGCTGACGTCTTACAGAACCCCTTCACCACTTTGTCAGTGAGTAATCACGGTGGGAAAGAGACAAAGACAGATATACAGATATTGTGCAATACGAATAAGAGAATGGATATATAACTACTTGATCTTAAGAGTCAGTGTTTTATATATATATTTATTTACATATATATATATATTTATATATTTATATGATGTGTTGGAGTGGAGGGCGTATGTTGTATTCTTTTAAGTTTCCTCCTTTCAAAGGATTCAGGAGAGGATTGTTTCATCTCCGTAAGCTTCAAATGCTCACTGATTGAGTGGCAGATGATCTTGTTAATTATTAAGAGAGGTTATTTGTAAGGCAGGGCTTCAGAAATGCTCTGCTTTTGAAGTGTCAGTGTTTATCAGGTGAAATAAAGCCCTGTCTGTCAGAAATAAATTAACGGTGTGACAGTGATGTACCCAGTGCCCTCTCGTAACATCCCTTAGCTGGCTCCTCCCACTGTGTTTAACACACCAAACGGGTGAAGCTGTGGCATGATTTACTGACATTACTCAACAAGATGGTTTTCACTTCATGCACAACCACAGCTAGTTTTACACTTGGTTGGGTTTTTATAGCCTTGACCCCAACCCGCGACACCCCGGCACGTCATTCTCGATGTTGCAGAGGTACAATGAAATGACATAACAACCCCGGGCAGCCAGTCACAAGCATCCAGGCCCGCCGGGTTACCACCCTCTCGTTGGGATCAGAGCACCCAGCCAAAAGAGCTCAGGAGTCAAAACACATGAGTGACGCCGGCTGATGTACACATGTCACTGTATGTGTCCTTAACCACATGTGACTGGTACAGAGCATAGAGAGGCAGCAATACCGTAGAGAAACAGCGAGGCTGAGAAAAACGAAGAGAGACAGAGTGAGAGAAGAGGGGGAGAGAGATCTATTTATAGGATGCCAATGATTTTCCACAACCTGTATTGCTGCCGCCTCAAACATGTTATTTTTCTCTGTAAAATGTGGTGTTAGGATGAGGAATAGATTTTATTGCACAAACCACATCAACCTCCATGGAAAGCAATAATATCACTTTTCTATTGTTAGTTCATGATTTTTCTTCTTCCCTTGAAAAAACAAACAAATATTGTGATTACATCCATGTACCTGCAAAGGTAGAAAATGAAGTTAGCCAAGGATTGTGGGAGAGGTTTCGCACCGACTCTATCTCCTTAAAAATCTTGACAGCTCAAGATAAAACTGTCAAATGGCTGAACATCTTGAGAACATTAGCAAACAGACATTTTTTTAAGCCCCTCTGTACATCAGTTGACACACACCAGCACACAATTACATCAAAATAATAAAGCAGAATCATACTGTACTAATCTTCTTAATCATTCATCCATCTTTTGAGATAAATTTACTTGGTTCAAGTTGACAGCACTGAAAGAGAAAATATATTATAAATTATTTTAAAAGCTTGATCATGTGGAAAGAATTAACTTCCTTTAAACCTATTAAAACATCAAAGGAAGAGTTTCTTTTTTTCCAGAGCCAAAAATAGTCATGTAACGGCATTCGTAGTCTTAGAATTTATGTTAAAAGATTTTTGCCGGACACGCACCTACGTGCACAAAAGGGTATAATGGCATCTGGCTCATAGGTTGATGGGTCCACCCGTAAATGAGAGAAGGCTAAATGGAGTGAAGGAAATGGACATAGTGGTGATGTTTATCGTCGGGGAAGGGGACATCATTACGCACCTTGTTAAGCCCTGCGAGCATTGCTGCACGGACGTAATTACCCATTTAAATGAGTTTCCCGTGGCGTCGTTGTTTTTTTTATTTTTTAAATTTATTTCTCAAATTAAACTCTCTGACACAAATATGCCACATTGTGTTTTCTTTCATAGAAATCTTTGGACTGTCAAGTCCCAAACCAGAGGAAGTTAACATGGAAATACAGTATCAAAAAAAAAAAGCATTTCATGAAGGCACTTTGAAGTGATCACTTTCAGTGTCTCATACATTTCCTTGCAAAGTTTACGCATCCAAACCCTGCAGTGTTTAGTGTAGAGCAAAACTAAGGTGTTTTTTTTTCAAAGGAAATAAATATAACTAAACAAATCTTAAAACTTATGACAACTGAAGGCTCCAGGAGAATAAAAAAAACAAAACAAAAACAAGCCCATCCCTCATTAATGCAGATATTTCTGCCCACGGTGGAAAATGCCTAGTTGAATAGGATAGAAAAGGTCAGCCTACATATTTAAAATACAAACTTTAAGTCTTGTTATGGCCAGGGGTGAAATCTATTTCTATTTCAATAATGCTGTTTTTAATGTTATATTCAGTGTGTGTTCCCATCTCTGCCCATCTGACTTATTGCACATCTGTATTGACATGCAGTGTAAGTACACCTTCAGTGCATATTTGTCCTCCTCATCTTAGACAACAATAGCAGGGGACTCACAATCAGTCTGTGGGGAAATTCATTTTTTCTCTTCTGATCTATTGTGGAGCAACAAAATCTGAATAATTTTCGCCAAGTAAACAAAGTGAGAAAATTACGAATCTCCACTATTGACAGTTATTATTACAGACAGCCAGTAACAAATTCCATCCAAATGTGCTGAGTGAAAAGGTGTCATTTAAAATTCAAGCTTGATTTTTCCCCCCCCCTGTCCTGTCTGAGTTGAAGCGCTGGTTAGGAGACTTGTTGCCACATTGTTAAGTGCGTTCCCAGGGTTTTCTCCTGAGTGCTGATGCTGTGCTTTTTGAGTGACAGGGAAATGGGGGAGGGACTCGGAGGAACATAACAATGCTCGCTGTGAATGAAAACTTTTCCAAGCAGCCAGCTCTGACACCAGGGAAGAATGACCTTTCCAAGTGTCCTGTTTTTTGCCTAAAACAAAGAGGGAGCAGGAGGATGTTAGTTAGCATTTCCCCCATCAGATTAAATGTCAACTTCTGCATGCATAATTGTGGAGTGGAACGGAGGAAGACTTGAACCAATTTGCTGGTGGATAGATGAATCCTGAGCGTAGTTAGTCACTGCACTGCAGATAGAGTCACGGTGCTTTCGATGTCATCTGCTTACACTTAAAGTGTTTTTAATTGTTGTTATATTTGGAGCTGTATGTCGGTGCTGTACCTGGCTTTACAGTAATTGTAACATCCAGTGAAACTTAATTCAGCTGGAAAACAAAAGAATTATTTCTTTGTCATGTCTGCCTCTTTTAAAGTGCAGAGAACAAGAATCTAAAGACGGCAGAGCAGACAAAAGGGAGCAAACATCATTGTATTGTATCACACACACAAATGCTGCATTATACCTTTGTTTTGTTTGCTCCAGCGGTGGAGCAGCCTTTTCCTGTTCCTCCACTTCCTTTCATTTCAGCAAATTCATACACTGCTTTTGTTTCTAAGATAAACCTGGATTTGCATTAGGGAGCGCATGTATGGGATGTTTGATGAGCACGGAGGCTGCTGGCAGGCAAGCCACTATAGCAGCAATATCGCCCGCCTCAGAGGCATGCAGCAGTAGGGGCTAGAGGAGCAGCAGGGTATCGTAATTGTGCATTGTTCATCCACAGAACAGAGGCAGAGCATGTAATGAGCTGTAGCATTTTCACCCAGCCAGCCTAATGGGCTATGACCGAGCATAGGCCTCTCGGAGCCCTCGCGCTCCTCCTGCCCTGTGTGGCCAGTGTCTTGGGCCTCTTCCTTTCTTTTCTCCCCTTCTCTGCCCGACCAGCGTCAACCACTCCCTCACCCCTGTTATCCCCCTCCTTTATCTCCGCTCCCCTTGCCCATTGTCCCCCTGTCTGCAGGGATGGTGGGACCCCTAATGTGTTCAGTGTGTGGCTCCTTTTCTCATTCATGATGTCTGAAAAGCTCGGAGCAGTCAGTCTGATTCAGGCTGACATAAATCAGAATAGCTCACTGATGGAGCGCCGCATGCTGTGTGATTACATTAAAAACCCAAACACAACATACAAATAAAAGTTCAGGGGGAGAATTTGCTGATGTTAGGTGTAGAGGATTTGTTGTTAGAAGTCGGCTCATTTTTCTATCAAAGGCTGTTTTGCATTTTGATTATCTAGTTTTCCTGAAAGCAATTCAGGTGAGCCTGTTTCACTCAGGTTTGTTTTCCCAGGATTAGGGCTTTTCAGAAGGGGCCCAGGCATATTATTTACGCCCATATCTAGTTTCCAGAGAGGCGGGAAAGCATTTCTTTGCTTGAGTGATACCAGGTCAAGTTGGAAAGACAAGAATGTGTGCCAGGGAATAGATTAGAGATCTACTCTAGGCTGAGCGCAGAGGATGAAAACACTACTAATGATAATAGTTATGATTGCCTTGCAAAGGAATTGATAACGACTTCACCCGCCTCTTTGTGCTCCCTTTTGGGATCAGAAAACAATATTCAGGGTTCAGTCTGTGTCTGGCTGTGGAGCACAATGGGACGTCGGTTTTGACTTTCCCCTCACGTCCGCCGTTTGACATACCACAGCTCAGGCAGCCAAGTTAATGAATGAAAAGCACTTGGCCTCTGTCAGACTGCTCCGAGTGCACTACTTTCCCCAGTAACCTCCTCAGTTCAAGATTTCTCTGCTGTACCTGTTCTTTATTTGAGAGCTGTTCCCAGTCCAGTCTTATGGGGAGCTAGCGAGTAGGCAAGGCACCGTGTCTATACTTATTAAAGGGAAGACTGCTCATAATCTTTGAGCTCTAATAATGGGGGATGACTGCTCCGCCTGGGAGCGTGGCAAGAGGGTCAGTGTGGAGCTGCGTTTGAGTATACTCTTATCTACTTCCACGATTGTAACATCAAAGCAGGCAGAAAGGACCCTTCATATGTCGACATATATAATACATGCACGAACATTCATGCACACATGGGAGCATGAATACACTGTTTAGTTAAAATACTTCTTTAGAAGCTTTTCAGTGCATCATCAAAGGAATATTAATAAAACCCTAAAACATAGAAGAAGAAAATATGACATTTGGGAAATTAACTGACTTGCTTTCTTAAGGGGAGCTGGATGAGATTTTTGCTCCCTGTTTAGCCCAGCTTAGCACCAACACCACGAGCAAAGGGGGAAACAGTAAGCTTCCAAAAGTGGTTGGATATTCTCTGAAAGGGAATTGTTGACCACTTGTTTTTGGAATATAAATAGGGTAACATTTGCCTGAATATTTTAATATATTTAAAATGTAGAGTTTTTTTCATTCTTGCTCCCAGATGCATAAGATGATTGATAGTAGCCTACTACTCCTATGCGTACATCTAGGATGAAGATTTCTTGATTTCATGAAATACACAGGATTGGGCATGTTGATATGCTGATTTTTTTTTTCTACCTTCATACCAAACATGGCTCCACTTTTATATTTAATGCACACTCTTTGTCTAATTTAATGCTGTGAAAAAGTTTGTTTTACTTGAATAAATTACATATTCCACAGAAAAAGAGAATCCAGCATTAGCTTTGTTTTTCTCAGCTTTCAGTTTTCAAAATCAGGCCAAATGGTTTGTCCGTTCTAAATGTTAATTTGTGGCTGCCCTCTTTTTGTGCGTGTGCGATAGGACGGCACATAAAATACCAAGAATGATGGGGAGGGACAGTCATGGGAGTGGTGTTCTGACTTTTCATTTGTTCGCTACCCAGTAATGATCATTTTAGCCTCTAAGCCCCAGATTTGGCCTTGTTTTGCTGTGGGAAGCAGCATCAGTGGGGACAGAGCAGCCTTGCCCTGGCTGAGAAGCTTGTCTGTAGCTAAGCTGGTTGGCAACGAGGGTCAGGTACACAGCATGGAGGACGCTCTGAGTGTGCAGTCACAGGAGGTCAGCTGGGAAGTGAGACAAGAGGAGGGAGAGAAGGGCTGAAAATCAGTTCAGGTGGGAACAGGTGGAGTTTTGCTACTGTGTTACCAACGTTTGTTCGCCCAGTGGCTGAGTGAGAGCATTTTCTAATTATAGACCTCCATCGTTCGCCTTGTTAACAGCGCTGGTAACAAGCCAGTCGCCAGCTTGCATGAGCAACTGCAGAAAGCTGACTTTTGGTTTAATTTGGAGGACTAGCTATAATCCAGACTAAGTCCCTTAAAGCTGAAGCCCCCTCCCTCCTCCCACCACTGCTGGATTACGGGAGTGTCTTTAAAAGGATAAGGACCTGCTTATCACTGCTTCCCCCAACACTTGTTTGGGACTTCAGATGTGGGGGAGGACGGTTCATCGTCACCCAATGTGGCCAGTGTGGATATGAGTCATAGAGATTAGGCATCTGACGACTGAGATCAATGATAATCACAATTTACGGTTTTTAAAACCCCCTCCGCCACAAAGACATATGGATCTTAGCATATGCCTCTGCTACCACCCCAGAGAATTTCATCAGTAAGTTGAATCAAACCGAATAAAGCAGCTAAATCAGATGTCCAGCAGCACTTTATGATGTAGCGCTTGCTCCCTTTAATCACTTGCGCACAGACATTTATTAACTGTTTGACATGACGGCCTCAGCCACTGTGGCGGAAAAAATGTGGATTTAAGACCAATAAAAAAATATCAAAAATCATGTGAGTATGTGTCAGCGATAAACTGATCAATGCCGCAATGAAAAGAATGTGCAAATTTGCCTGTATTTAACATTAATTCCACATTTACTATTATCATACAGAAATAATAGCTTTTGAGATAGCTTGTCTTCTTCAACGAAATGAGCCAGCCCCATTTTAGTGCCAGTGGTGCTCTGCTAATAATCACTGTGAAGTCACAAAGTCTCCAGGAAATCACTGCTCTTCACTAAGAAATACCCCCCACACTCATATAGAGCCCCAAACTTAGATTTTCCTACCAATTAAAAAAAACAAATATAACCTGTTGATAAACAATCTGGTAAGTGGATCTGTGAAAGCTACGAGCTGCAGAGAGAGCAGGGAAACATTTAAAAATCCCAAACAATGGTTTTTTGGACAGTAATGTAATTCAGTGTTTCATTTCTGCTTTATTTCTTATAAATGAGCTAAAATGTGCAAAACACTTGTTTGTTCTGTTGAGCGGTCATAGAACTGGCGAGTTTTACAAACAAAAATGGAAAAGCTTTATCCCTCCAGTTCTGGACTGTTTGCATCAGTCACTGCTAATGAAGTGTTGTTTTGCGTTGGGAGGAGAAGGAGGGGGCCGTCTGTGTTGCAACAGGGAATCAAGACCAATCCAGCACACATCAGCATATGTGTTGTTTGAGATGCTATATTTGAGTGTGAGGTTGCTACTTATCTCACCAGGGTGTGATGGTGGCGAGGTGAGGGAGCAGGTGAATTCCTGGTGGATGCAGGCTGTGAACCCTGAGCTCTCGGCTTAGGTGCAGCCTGGGAGTTACAGAGAGACCCGAGCCACATGGGGGGAGTGTAGAAATAGAAGGAGCTCAGTGTGACTACTTGTTTACCTCAGTGTCAACATTTTTGACTCAGCTCATTAACCTGTGCACTTGGGTGAAGCAACACATCTCTTGCTCTCTTGTCTCCCCCCGTCTCTCTCCATCTCTCTCTCACACACACACTCACGATTAATAGTGATAACTAAGAGAAGGCGTAAATACATTAAAACTCAAGCTAATGAACAGATGAAACAACAGGGTGATGGCACAGCTATCACACCTCCAAAGTAGCGAATCGATTTCAGCTGATACCAGTTCACAGATACACCCTGTAGCACTTTCCTGAAATCTAATCATGGATCCATTTAAACTATGTTAGCTGGGAGTCTACTTGCCATTAAAATTGGTTTTCAATTTCTATTATTTCAAGAGCATTGGTAAAAAAAAAAAAAAATGAAGCAAGTGCAGAGGCAAAGTAACAACCACACTCCTTCCACCTCTGTAAGATGGAAAAGGAGTCTTCACATTCATCCGAGCCCTCCTCTCCTTCTGTCGCTCCCCCTCTCTTCCCATTACCCATGCAGCCAGCATCCTCTCTAAATTGTTTTGCATGACCTTTGCTACAGTAGCTCTAATTATTACCATCACACAGGCCCTGTAAGGCACACAGCTAATTATACTGGATTTATCTGAAGGGACATTGGTGCCATTCTTCACAGGCATGTCTTGGCTACCGTCAGTGCGGGTGATCTAAACCCAGAATAAGGGCAATTTGGGTAATACAGTAATAGTAATTAGAGTCACAATAATTACAAGCATAGTTGTAATAACAATGAAGACCAGGCTATTAGTAATAGGAATCCAAATTAACTTGTAACATGTATGCAGCACCTTATGTAATTGAGAAGAACAGCATTGCCAAAAAAAAAGAACGAGGGTGCTGTGTGCCGCGCAATATGCATAATGACATTATTACAGGGCCAGATTGTTGCTGTTTCTTTCCCATTGCTTGGAATCGATGTTTGACAGTGGTAGTTGAAAGATATATTTTCAAAGGCATCGTGGGATTACCCGTTAATGTAGGTACCAGGACCTCTAGTCATTGCATCTCATAAAGAGTTGTTACTAGAGGAAGCAATATTTTTCAAAGCCAGAACATGAATGAAGAGGGGCAGTTGGAGCCGTCTTTTGGCTGGCGGGCAACTCATGTAATGAGCCTAAGAGGGTTCCAATTATTCCACTTGCGATCAAAAAGGAGAAGGAGATTACTTCTCTTGCCTCTTTTTTCTTTGACATTTTACACAGTAACATCTTTTGATAGGGGCTGAGGGAGAGAGGAAAGAAAAAAAAAAAAAACTATTGCCAGCGAGTGCCTGATAGTCTTGAACAGGCTCCAGCAGTACAGTCCTCTCTGTCTTGCAGAGACAAAGCAATGCTGTTGCAGCTCACACGTTTTTTTCCCCTTTATTTATTTTTTATTTTTTGGATGTGTTTGTAATAAAACTACTTTTCCCAGTGCATGGTACATTAGCTTCCCTTCAGAGTTTGTCACCCGCACAAGACAGAAAGGATGCCGTCCTATGACCACAGGCTTTGGCTATAGCAGACTTGATGGCTGATTGCTGCCATACTTTTTCTACAGAGCTATTGTAAATTGTGAGTGGGCATGTTGGGTACTCGCTCACTCGCTGCAGTTGTTTCTCCCCTTGTGCGTATAACACTGTAAGTCATGTTCCACGTAATACAAAGGGTTGTATTCGATTGTGTGCAGATTTTTGCCCTCTCCCTTTCATTTATTAAATTCCCAGATTACAAGTAAAAGCACATTAGATGCCTGGGGGTAACTAAAAGGATTTCTCCACCATAGGATATCAAACTATATCAGCCTAGGAGAAAAAAAACGGTGGAAAAACAAAAGACAAATAATATTATGTACCAGTGCACCGAGACAAAGAGAACTCCTCCAATCTGCATCAGCACAGATAAACATCCACCCCTAAGATATGTTCTTGGTAGATAACAGCTTAGTGTGCGTGTTGGCAACACACGGGCACACACACACACACAGATGCACAGGCACACAAGCACAGAGCAGAGCCTTGATAAGCGCCGAAAATTACTACATGTTGTTTATGGTGGCAGAACAAAAGGATTCAAGGTCTTTATTTCAAGAATCCAAGCTGAGGAAAGGTGGATGCATGGTCTGAGATGCATTTCAGCGGGATAGATTTGACTTAATAATATAGACATAATTAGGGGGGAAACAGATATGTGCTGGAGTGCGAGTGTGTGTGTGTGTGTGTGTGTGTGCGCCTGAGGTTTGAGAATACAGTGCCATGCCTTCCCCTGTGGATCCACTGCAGGGGTAGGACGCAGCGATCCGCCGTCTGTTGCTGTTTTCCATGACCCCGTATATCCCCCGCAGTGAAAAACGATGTTTGCCCCCAAAGATGGCCCTAATACAAATTAAATTAAATGAAGTCAGTGTGGCTAATCCCTGTGTGTTTCAGCAGCTGAAACACCCCCCTCCCTCGTGAATGAATGGGTCAAGCCCGCTGCATCTGGCCCCCTCTCCACTGGCCCTGCTCCCAAGCTGTCCCTGACGGAGACGACAGCAGGGCCCGCTCCGACTTTCTGCCCCACTGCAACTGTACGTGTGTGTGTGTGTGTGTGTGTGTGTGTGCCGTTCTGTCTCACAGACTTGTGTTTGTTTTGCCTGTGTGTATGTGTGTGCGCATTCTTCAAGAGATTTATTTTTGTTTGTGAATGTCTTACACATTTCGCACATATTTTTTTAGTTTTTACTAAGGTGTAGATTTTTCCCTTTTCACAAATTTACACTTTCATGTAAAAATATAAAGGGTTCACATTTTCACATGTCACAGACAATGTACTAAAGAGCAGTGTAATGGAAAACAAAACGCTTGGACCACATAGCATTTGATGTTGTTTTGTTCTTCCTCCGCTCTGATGGCAGCCTGTCCTACTCCTGTTAACAAGCTGGATTTACAGATGTGGCGGGGATGTGCAAACAGCTAATACTCTGCTGTCAATCCCTGCACTGACAGCTGCCCAGAAGGACCATCCCAAATATTAGCACCAGATGTGCTTCCACTGAAGCTCTGGCAAAAACTGGATCAAAAAAGCTAACGCCATCGCTGGATCACTGTGAGGAGAAGCCTTGTGGTGGTGTGAGCTAAAAGATCTCGTATGCCCATCTGGTTAATAAAAACCCATTTTCAGTGATACGTACTTTGGCATTGTGCCCGATCGTCCACCCCTGTTTTGCGCACCAGCTCTGATTTGCGAGACAAAGTGCATCGACTGAGTTTTAGCAGCTGGTGTGCGCAGATATTGTGTTTGGGGGGTTGTGGGTTAAGAGGGCGGCGGGATTTTTGATGAGCTGAAGTCTGAAGTACATGTTTGTATACTGTATGTGTGTGTGTGTGTGTGTGTGTGTGTGTGTGTGTGTGTGTGTGTGTGTTTTAGGTGGGAGGAGGGGGCGACAGAATGCGCATTTGTGTGTGCGCTACGGATCTGAGCACCTGCACACATGCCCTTTGAAAAGCTCCATCACCCCTCCATCCGGCCAACACACAGAGTAAACATGGTTTGTTTGAGCGAGTGGCCCGGGGTAGTTGGATTAATGAGCACTGATGAAGTTCCACTTGTATCCTGGGTGCTGCCTCCCTATTTGCTGGAGTGGCTGTGATGTGGTAGTGTGTCTGGAGGCGGTGACTCATTCCCTTTACCCAGTGTCAGATTAAGGCATGTCAATAAACAGACCCACTCAATCCATCTCCGAGTGACTGCATCCACTCACAGAGCCTCCCAGTCTGTAATGAGCTGCTGCAAATCTCCATCCAACTAAAATGTCTGGAAAGATGCCTTGTCACAGTCAGCGAGAGAAAAAGCAAGAGGGAGGGGGAGAGAGAGAGAGAGATGGAGGGAGAGAGAGAGGGAGAGAGAGACTACAGCAGCGCCGATGTGACTGGCAGCCACCTTTAAGCTGCTAAGAGAAAATGTACCAAGCCGTGCTCCACCATGTTGTAGAGTGCAAGCTGATAAGCTCTCCTCACAGATTCACAGATCTCTAATTTCTGTCATCCTCGTGAGCACTGGGTTAATCAAAAAAAATATATTTGTAAGTTTACAGATTTCAAAAGTGGCTCAAAGAGAGGCTGTTTATTCAGAAACTGCTCTCATGCAAGCATTTAAGGGAAATGTGTTTACATAATCTGCAGTGTTTCTGAATGTTTATTTTTAAGGCCCAGCCCAGGGGAGATGGGAGAAACCTTTGGGAATTCCTTGTGCACTAATTTAGCGTGCCCCCCCCCCTTTCCCCCTCAACACTGGCTAATATAGGGCACATGCAAGAGGGAAAATGCTATCTAGTAACTCACTCAGAATAATCAAATGACTGCTATAAACATATGTTTGTAAAACATATTCCCAGACGCCCCGGAAGAAACCACAAAATCCACCTGGATTAGATGTTACCCTCAACACTTCCAGAGTCTGTGGAGAAAAAAAAGAAAAAAGTCTCCATCTACCTCTCTCATGTGGCGCCATACACATTAACAGATTTGGAGATGAGAGGAGTGTGAAAACTTTTCCGTCTGACATCCAAATTAAAGAAAATCCCTCAAGACTCGCCTAAAGGGGAAGTTCCTGCTATTTGAGTTTGATTGGGCTCCACAGGCTTTAAGAAAAGTAAGCCGATTTCTTTCAGGAAACAGCGTACATAATCAAGTCTTTTTCCTCCCTCCCCCCTTTTCACTATGTAAAACCATGAATCGTAATCTCATAGAGATACTCAGGTTTTCTTTCTGACATGCAGATAGAATAAGTCTGAAAGAAGAAAAAAAAAACACATGCAAACCTGAGTGCTGAACAGGTGTTAAATGAAACCCTATCCAGCTGTATGTGCCTGGTGACGCAGTAGACTCTATTCACTCTGAGTGGACACTATATACCTCCATGTGAAAGGATTAAAAACACCAACCTAGTTTGTTTTAAGACAAAGACAAAACACAAAACACCGACACAGGAAGCCACACAGTCACCAACAGTTTGAAACACGTCGAGCCTGGCCAGTGATTCCCCGCTAAGACAACAGCTCTGACTTAAGCCTCTTTAGCGTCAGCAGACTCCGCTGGAATGCAGGCGTCTGCTGAGGGGGCCTATTATTTAAAATCTTTTCATCATCCTGAAAGGGAGGGAAATAGCTTTGACATTGAGAAGCTCATGAATAATGAATGTTGTTTCTATCAATGTATGTATAATTAATCACATATCTACTAACTGGACTTCTGTGGAGCCTGTAGGCCTGAGTGACATGGAGACTGGTCTGGACTATTGTCTTAGCTCCAGAATACAAGACAGCCGCATGATCTGCAGTTTCCTATGTGTGTGTGGGGAGGGGGGTGATATACAGGTGGAGCAAGCACAAGCCTGAGTACTTTGGACCTTTTCCTTAGTTGAACAGAGGTTGGAGTGATTGTTTTGGTTAGAATGGGCAAATATTTGTTCAATTTCACACGGGAAGGCAGGAAAAATGAGGTGGAAATGCAAGCAGGAAGTGGCGCCGTGTTTACGTATCTGTGTCATTGTGTTGCGGAGAAGCTGGGAGTTTGCTAAAACAATACTCAGCACAAGGACACAAGTGACCTCATTATGGCACCTAATTCACCCAGTTTCTTTTGGTCCGGTTACGGAGGCTGCAGAGAGGCTGCGGCGACGCAAGGAAGCTTTTAAAAACCTTCTCTCCCAGGAATCACTCACTTTCATAACGTGATTGATTCTCAAATGTGCTGCTGGGTTTGGGTTGAATTGATGGGTGATGAAGTGAAATGATGCAGAGAATGTGGCAGGTTATTTGTCACACATGTACCCTTCTGTCACAATTGATTGTGTATAATTTGAGTTTTCAGGGGAGCCAGTTGATATTAAATGGTAACAACTCTCTGTATTCATCACGGCAGGCCCCCTTTAGCAGACAGAAATAGAAAATGTAATCTCATCCACAACCATGGCTGTGCCTCAGGCACTCTTTCACCCTTTTTACCACTGATCCTCCCTTAGGGGCCTTGCCCTCTCAAAAGGAAAAGAGAAATCTATAATCTAGCAGATGGCAGAGGATCTATGGGAAATTCTATAATCGGGAAGAAGCTGGTGATGATGGTCGTCGGGGTTGAGGGCAGAGAGGTGGCGGAGGTGGAAGGCTATGGCAGCTTAGAGGCTGAGGAATGTTTTCTCCACCTCACATGGTAAACAAAATATAGACCCACTGTGAGCAGGTGCTTTGGTGGTCTGTGTCTTTGTCTCTGGGTGTCGCGCAGACCAAATGTGAGATGCCTAGAGGTGCTGCTGGATGTCGACACAGAGACGTGGTGGTCGAGGCGCCAGCGCAACCCCGCGAGTCAGGGATTGTTGCAGCAGCGCCTTTGTAAGGAAATAGAAAGAGAGAGTCTGTGTATGCAAGAATGTGAATGTGCAAGAGGCTGAAAGTAAAGCATTTCTTTTCATAGACACAGTGTATAGGATGAGAAGTCACCCGCTGAGACACACACACACACACACACACACTCAAACTCACACACACACACACACACACACACACACACACGCACGCACACACGCCTCAGCATCCTCACTGCAAAATTACATGGGCGGGTTGGGAATGCATGCATGTATAAACAGCTAGTTTTCAGATACTGAGCATCCCTCATCCACTAACTTTTTCACCCATCACTGCTTTCTCAACTCGCAACCAAACCACAGCCGACCCTCGCTGCATAATGAAGGCCTTTTTTTATTTCCTAATTGCAGCTGGCTTGCCCTGTAAACCCTCTGAATCCCTTTCTTCTCATCCCTTCCTTTAGCAACGGGATATCAATAACAAGGCACATTATGTGTAACATTTTCTTGTGGGACCGAGGGGAGTCCATGAGCAAGCTGCAGCAACAATAAACGAAGACTGAGGCACAACCTCCAGACTGCTTAAACACAGAATGAAGCAGCACAATTCGATCTGACAGTTTTAATTGATTCTGTCTAGTCTGTTGTTCTGTACGTTTAAACTGTGCATTTTAGTGTGGCAGTAAGAGCATTTTGTGTCCACAACAAGCATGGATGGATGTTTTCTGTCAGCCAAATTGATGACATTAAAGAGTCGCATCCATGACAGACATGAAACATTCACTCGTGCAATCGATTTTTCTTCTTTTAGATGCTGAGTTTTTTTTCTGACGCAGTCTTGTGTAAGCGGCCCCACCCTGCTGGAAAACCTTCTAGCCTATTTTTATGCAATTTAACTCATATTTAGTGGCTACAGTTTGTCTCGAATATTAACTTTGCCTCAAAGATTGATGATACGCGTTTATTTTTAAGCAAGGTTAAATAGCGTGATTTAAAATCGCATTCTGGTTTCATGTCAATCCTTGTTTTTTTTAAACCGTAAAAGAAGACAGGGTCTACAAATTAAATTCATGAGTAAGAAACAGATTGCTGATGGTGTCATCTCGTGCATCTTTTTTTTTCTTTTCAAAATACCATCTTATTAGAGCATGTCGCTGCATCTGTCCATATTTTCCTAACTCGCTTCCTTGTTTAAATGTATGTGCTGTGTCAGCCCCGATAACGCATACAGTAGGGCAGCTGTGTGACATTTTTTCTCTCTCTCTTTCTCTCCTATCTGTGTGACATCTGCTGAACTTGTCGGGTGTTTACTGGTGTAACAACTGGTGTCTTCACTCCCCCACCCCTCCTCTTCTCCATGGTGCTCCCCATGCCCCCACACAATGAATACACTTGCATCCAGACTACAGAACCAATTGTCACGGTGGGAGGAAGGAAAATCAAATCTTACGGCAGCAACTAGGCGAGGAGATTGCTTTTCCTCTCAGTGGCAGAGAAGCGGGCCCATCGTCCTTGTACCTCAGGTTTTTTTTTACTGGAGAGAAAGAGGCAAAGGGTGAAAAGGGGAAAGCTACTGGGCTGCAGCAGCTGGACCGCAAACCTCCCGCAGGTCAAGACTCACCCATTTCCTCCCATCTTCACCAGCTCTCTCGCCACTTTCTTTCCACTTCCCTCTCCACTCATCCTGACACTACCTATCAGTCACCCGGCGGCAGCGGGGACTACATTCCTCCCTCCAGCCCTCCAGATGAAACGGAACAATAATTATGGGGATAGAGTGGCTCTGGCCGCCAAACTGGGGCCGCTCAGATCACAACAACACATTGTCCAACCTGATTAAGTAGCCATTTGTGGCGTCCTCGCTGTAGTTAAGCAGTCCTCATCATCTTGCCTGTAACATGACCCCCCAGAAAGATATATTGACATGTCCTCCAATTTGAGGTCAATCAGAAATGTGGGGGCAGACATTACATTTCTTTACAGGAAGCCCGGGCTAATGCATCCGATTCCTCCTCAGAATAGGCACTCATGAGTGACTCATCAATGCCCAAGGTTATGCTCTCACATGTTGGGTGTTTTGTTTATTTCCACTGACAATTTGATAAATAGAGGAAATGTGGTTATCTTCACTAAAGCCTTTGATTAATGAGAGGCTGCTGTGGTGGAGATGAGCTGGAGTGGAGGAGATGGTGATGCAGAATACACAGAATGTGGGAAAATTATCAAGTGTCTCCTTTTTGGATGTACCTACCACACACTACACAGGGCTTCATGTCAAAGATCCAGAGAGAGAATTGCATTATGGAAAGTACAGTTCCATTTCAGGACTGGAACAGCTTGAAAGCAGGGGCAGGCTCCCTTCCTCTGCAGGCCGTGCTCACATAGAACCTGCCGTCCAAACCAATTTCAGGCTGCAGCCACAGTGACATTCACAAGAAATTTTCTATCTTGTCTTTTAAATGAAGTTTTCCCCTTGTTACTCATGCCTTGCATTTTCATTAGTCTCTTACTGGATGCACAGCCACTGTAGAGGATGAGGCAGTTTAATTCGTGCTCACTTACACCAAAGTGGAGCAGGCAGAGAACAAAACACAAGTGTATACAGTACACACGTGCAGTGTGGTTATAGGTCTAAAACTCAAAGGAAGTATAAGATTACATTATGAAAGAAAACAAAACCCACATATACCTTTTTGAAATGTGGCATGAATTATGAATTAATAAAATAATATATGATCATTTTTAATTGATGATTAATCTGAGTTGCAGGATGTTGCCACTGCCGTTACCTTTGATATTTAATGGAGTCAAGCTGAACGGGAACAAAAGGAGTCAGGGGTAATACAAGAGAACAAACATGGCGTGCTCCAAATTAAGGGCTAATAATAAAATGTTAATTAAATTCCTTTTTATGAATTATCTTCTTTATAGTAATGAGTTAAAGTTTAATTAGGGGTAAATGTTAAAAAAAAAAAAAAAAAAACGCGATGGAGTGATGCTAACCTTCACAAACATGTTGCATCATAATTTAGCACATCCCAATCAGACGCCTGCCCTTGCATTGTTGCTTATCATTATACAATTTCCTTGCAAAAATAATGAAGAGAAAATGAGGTGAGATGGCAAAACAACAGCTTATCTGCTGATGAGTGAAGGCAAACCTCTGCACTTTGGAGAACGCCGAAAGATAACTGCACCTTTGACATGCACATGAGCAGCTAAACGAACAGCTAAAGAGACAAGCGCCAGCTTCAGTTAGATGATAACGCTACCCAGCATGTTGTCTTTGAAGCCATGAAAAAATGGCATCAGTACCAAGAATCTAAACAAACAACGACATGCATTTGATCGGATTAACAGGCTTTTACATTTTTCATAGAGTGCCAACAGGTCATGGGGGCTATTTGCCAGAGGTAAACACCACACATTGGCAGCTGATCCGCCAGCATTATTTATATTTATGCATTTATTTCAAAAATTGATTCAAGAAGACCAGGACTAATGTTTGACATTTCCTCTGCACTCCCATCCTCCTCGCTGCTCTGACACCTCGGCATTGTTGGTTCACTTCCACGCAAACGCTGAAAAAGTTCAAGATGTTCAATCTGGTTAGCATCTAATGAGGATAGTGTGTTCACAGTCCCACAATGAGTTTACATCCAAATCTGTTTGGTCACTGTGTGTGACAGCTGTGCAGGGCCACTGCTACCACAACAGCAGGCTTCTCTGAAATGTGTAGCCCGCTTGATAATCAGCAACTGTGCTCTTGTGCCTACATTAACCTTTCTTATCATAGGGGAGAATTTTTTTTTTCAACATTTCCTTGATATCGGTACTGTAGACTTCCCTCGGAAGTCAGCCATTGACTCACAGCTTTTATCGGGATACAGTATCTGCCTGGTGGAATTTTAAGTGAAGGTTCTGCTTTCTTTCTGCAGAAAACACCTGCATCTTATCAAACACTGTCGAAAGGGTCGTATCCTGCCTTTTCGCAGGACTGGGAAAGTCCTTTGAGAGGCTTTGATACCCTTTGGCCCTCTGACATCTTGCCTGGTGTGAGTAGATGCTTGGCAGATGCAGGAGGGGCTACCTGCTCTGTGTACGTTGCCTCCACTGTCCATGTGCTCTTACTCATTCTCCTTGCTAAATAAATGTTGGGGGAAAAAAAGAAGCAAATTTAGGATGCCTTTGAACTGTGTTCTCTAATGTGGGTCAGAGATCTATCGTATGCATATTCTGAAAGCCTTTTCATCTGCAATTGCAGAGTTAAGATTCCCCTGGTACACTCTTAATTTCATCTACTTCTCTTGCAGTTATTTATTTAATATTTCTACATTAATGTCTTCTCAAACATGGTAAAAGTGAAGAGTTCAGAGAAGAAAAAAGGGAAACTTTTCTTCTCCCTCTGTCTGCATGATAGTCTGTTCTCCCTAATGACTACACTTTAAAGACGGTGGGCTGACCGGCAGTGGAGGGAGGGAGCAAGGGATCGAGAGCAGGGAGGGTGAAGAGGAGAAGAGAGGCTGCGCTCACTGCAGCACTCTCCTCGGCTCTCAGCTCCCAGTCAGCCTCTCTGTGTGTGTGCTTTGAAAGAGAATAGGATACAGCCCTATGAAAGCCATGGCTGCTCACCGGGGCCTTTGTGTAAAATAACATTTCTACTGAAAGCCAATTACTGGTAACATTATTTTGGTTGCTTCCATTATTAAAAGTACCCCTCTCTCTCTCTTTCTCTGCCCCCCCCCCCCCCTCCCCTTCTCCTTATCATTCTTCAACCACAACCCCCACACCCACCCATTCACCCCCAAACCCCAACACCCCACCCCACCCCCTGCATTGCTCTCTTACAGACGGAGAATTATTCCATTGACTCCAGTTACGTGAACAGCAGAGCCCACCTCATTAAAAGGTATGTCTTGATTAGGAACTGTTAGCAGCATCTCGTTACCGTTGTTATCTGTAATTGTTTTATCTAATGAGTGCACGGCTACTGTTGCAGCTGCATGTGTTCCACTGTGTTTTCCATTTGGTGTAAGTGCAATGGGAGGATAAGATTTGGGGGTAAACAGCATTTACTCAATAATGTGTTTAGTAGACACTTGTTGAAAAGAGCTACAAACTCATACTTTCAGATTATTCGATTACACAGAGCAGCGGAATCTGCGCGCAATGATTTTCATATTTACAGATAACCTTATTACCCTCCTGTAATTCTGTTCATCAGTAACACATGTGGCTCGTGTGTGTACTTAATGATTAAATTGTATTCAAAAGATTTCCCCACTGTTCCTCAAGACAACAGATTCATAAACAGTTAATAATTGTTCTTTTTCTCCTTGGGTGAAGACATGAAGAATAGTTTTCATTGTGCATTGTTATTCAGCCCACCTGAGCCAAGATATTAGATAGGAATGCAGGGTCGGAGGTTGGGATGGAGGGGTCATATAATTCCCTCCAGCCGCAGAGGTTCTTCTAACAAGGCTCTCCTCCAAACTACAATTCTCCCTTTTTACATGCAGCTACGGAATAGTCTGGGCTTTCTTTTGTTTGAGGCCATCCCAGCCTTTTGAAAAGCCATTATGGCAATTTCCCCCCCCAAAAGATTCCCTGCATTAATGTAAACAAAGAGTATTCAAGTGTGGGGCCTCTGCAGCACACTACAAAGAAATTCCCTCAGGAGCCAGCGAGCCTATGGTCTGGGACAGGTGCAATTACAGTGATAACATCAGAGAGCCAACATTACCTCCACTGCAGTCCTCTCTTTCCAAGGCGGGAGTGTGTGAGGCTTGGGTTGGGGAATGCAGCTACCTTGTACTGTCCTTCATTTGCTCTACCTTTCTTTTTGTTTACACACTTTTGTTCAATCTACTTTCTATTTCTTCCCTTTGACTCTTTTCTAACCTCTTTTCTTCCCTTTGCGCACACTCATTCACATTTTTTTTCTCTCGCACAAGAACACATGTTCATATATTCACCCCTATTTAGTGTTGTTTGTAAAGCAGAATTTGTTCCAGTGGGATGGAAATCAAATGAAGGGAAATCACGCTGTTACTGTGCAGCTGTTGATTGTGCCCCCCCCACCCCACCCTCTTTATTGACTGTGAGCCCCAAACAAGACAGATGCTCAGTTTGTATGCTTCCAGCGTTTCCTACATCCATCTTCCTTCCAGGAATTCCTGATTACTGCAGTATTTGTTTGATTGTAGTGAGTCAGTGCCTCCTGTTTGTTCAGTGCGATGTCCTTGAAGTCAGTGCATCCATCTAAAATGTCCCTGTCTGAAACACCCTGTAGCTGCCGTGCTATCTGTGAAGGTAAAAAATGTTCACCTAATCCAAAAAGGCTCTCAACAGATTTAAACCCTCTTCCTATTTCATGGTTATTGCCAGCACAGGAGCTGCAAGTGCAGTGTTTAACAAAGACTTACCCTAAAACAAATTACTGTTCACCTATTTGGAATTCATGGAAATGGATCACGTAAAAAGGGCAAATAATTCAGAGAAAGGACACATAAAGGGACGTAGGTAAAGACGGACAGCTAGTCACAAACCATCAGAGGCAAAAGGACGAAGGAGAGCATGCGAGAGAAGGTGACGTGACAGTTAATCAACATTTCTCCTCTCCTCCCTCCTGGCCCCCATGTAGCACATCGACATTCAAGGACCTGGAGGGGAACAGTCTGAAGGACAGCGGCCACGAGGAGAGCGACCAGACCGACAGTGAACATGATGTCCAGAGAGGACACTATGTTGACACGGCTGTCAATGACGTGCTGAACATGACCGTCCCCCCCAATGTTTGCCAGCTGCCAGACCAAGGTAGGAAAATATGTGCTGCTGCATGAAAAGTGTGCGGCGTGTGAGCGTTTGCGGAGCAGAGGATTGCAACATCCTTTGGAGTTTGTTTGCCAGTTTCCAAGATAAGACTGTTTGTGTGTGTTTGCGCTCGAGTCTGTTTTTATGCCACTAGAGGATCTTTTAAGGTGCATTACGCCCATTGCAGGCCTCAGAAGTGCAAGTATGAATAACAACACAGATTTTTTGTCTTTGATGTCCTGTTAGAGCAGCTAATGTGAGGGATCTCTGACAGCTAAGGCTACCCTTTGATACAGGCTTAGGCAACATTATTGACTGATAGTAGCCATGTCTGCTCTTGAAGCCAGGCTGACTTCAGATGTGCTTGAATGGCAGCAATTAGGCTCACAAAGGTAGAAGGTGGAAATCTACATATCTCCACGTGCCCTCATCCATTATTCAGTGGGATCATTTAGCAGGGAATTAATGTTGATGTTTCATTTCTGACTCACCGTTTAAAAAGACATCCACTTGGTTGGCAGAAGTCAGTGTAAGGGTCATGTTCACTCTTAACTACTGCCAGTCAGACTGAGGAAGAGAGTGGGTCAGCAAGAGAGAGAGAGAGGGAGAAAGAGAGAGAGAGGGAGCAGAAAAAGCAGGATAAAGCTGTCTGGAGCAGGCCAGGATGTTACTATATGCACCTGAGGGTATTTACCGAGCTCAAAGGAAACACCACATGCACAGGTGCAAGAGCTCAGCGGAGCACGGGAGTCAGTGTGTCTGTGCGTGTGTGCCGGCGCATATGTGCGTGTGTGTGAAAATTGCAGACATTTTAGGATGACTCACATTAGCAATTTTATTCTGAGTGAGGAGGAAAGACCGCACATTACATTTTAAAAGCACACTCTTGAGGACAGCACTTTACAGATCTCACTGGCTGTATCTGAACTTTACATTTGTGTCGTGCTCCAATTCGGGAAGTCGTGCCAAATTTAGTTTTCCTTCCTTCAGTTAACATCGACATAATTTTGGTTCCTTTTTACCAACACTGCCCGAGCGAGGCTGTCTACTCGCTCGCTCGCTCGCTCGCACTACTTTCTTCCTCCTCGGCTCATATATAGAGGAGAAATTTTAATGAGCAAGAGATAACGAAAAGCAGCCCTACTTTATAAAACCGCATAAAGGAATGAAGATTATGTGATTTTTTTATTTATTATTTATCTATCTATTTTTATCAGTGGACTGTGAAGTGCGTGGGTGTGGTTGAAGAAGCAGTGTGTGAAGGCTCTTCCTCGGCTGGTTCCTGCCATGTTTAAGTTACCAGACGCTTCACTTTGAGCAATTTTGCGATTTTGCTTTGTGTTTTTTTTATTGGGTCATAATAATATTATTATACAATCTACAGTTTATTTTAGAGAAGAATGGGGTCAGGCAAGTGGGTCCACCTTCATGGCTGGCCGCGTATACCTTCCTCTGACTTAGCTGAGAGATGCAGATAGACGTATATAGGGTCAGGGAGTATGGTGACCATTAGAATCAACTTGGACTGGGTGTTCCCTCAGTGGCACCAGACAGTAATGAACAATGAAAAGTGAATTTGCTGACTATTAGTTGCCAACTGTAATTACTTCACAACCCGCAAAAATCCCTGTGCCTCTAAAAAATGCATGCTGACAGGTCTTCCAGTGGTGGGATCTCATTATTGGAGACAATTAGAAATGATGTACATGAAGAATATTACAAGTGGGGAGAGCTCTCTCAGGCAGCTCTTTTTCATTAACACCACCAATGATTGTATCTGTTTCAGCAAAATGGATGCATGCCTCCTGAATGTGAAATGCAGCTCCACATTGCTAGTAAACAGAGGCAAGAGGCTATTTCACAGTGCTGTCCATTGTTTTGACCAGAACGAATACATGATAACAAAGTATCTGTTTGGAATTACAATTAGATGGTTCGTTATTGGCTTTTCTTTGCTCTTCTTTTTTCTTTTTTTTTCTTATTACGGTCACTTACACACTCACTTCTGGCTGGCTATTCTCCACACTAACAACTTAACAAAATGGCTTCACTTGAATTTCTCCTCCCTTTGTTTTACAAGTCAGTCAGCAGCAGTGGTCACACCAGAGAGTAATGAGAGTTCATAATTATTAAATGAATTGACCAAAGATCCTTACACGTGCAGAAATTTAATGACTGAGCAAATGAAATCGTCCCTCTATTACCATCTCAACGGTGTAATTACATAGTTAAAAGACATGGTGGGCTGACAGAGATGGGCAGATTCAGCATAGGGCGCAGTGTGAGGATTTTACATACTCAGTTTTTTTTGTGTGTGTGTGCGTGTGTGCGTGCCTCCTCAGGAGAACACCAGCCTCCCAATCTCCCTGCTTCATTTTCCTCTGTGAAAACCAACAGGAGTACAGTGGCAGAAATAGAACAGTTTGGTATAATATGAGAACCGCAGTGGTTACAGCCGTGTGGTGATGTGGTTTTACTTTGAGCTCATCTGTCTTAATCGACAAAATGGACATTATCCGCTAGTGAAAGGAGAGAATTGTCAGAAAACAAATAGGCATGTTCACTAAACACCCCGCTGCTTAGATGTCTTCTGGGAGGAACTCTGTTGTACAGTGCGCCTCTCCTGCCAGCTAAGGCAGAAAACAAGTTGAGAGACTGCAATTGCCAAAGGACAACAGCACACACACAGGCTGCGGATAGAAGCTTTGTTTTTTTGTGTGTGTGTGTGTGTGTGTTATTATTGTTCTGTTTTCTTGTGTTGATAAGTGCTGAGAACAAAAGGAAGCCAGAAGGGGGAAGGAGGAAGGGTTAAACTCTCAGGCTTTTTACAGTGCAAATGTTTACCATTCCCAGCGCCATGTAAAGGTGTTGTTTGCCCAGGAGACAAGCCGTTACCTTTTCACAAAGACCCTGCATCCGCATCATCTTGTGGGCTTTCATGTGGGAATCCATTTGTGTGACGCGTTTCAGCCGCTAACTAACCCAGCATAATGTCACATGAAGCATTTTTTTTCTTTCTCTCCCCGTGTGTCAATTGAGGAGTTTGAGATTTGGCTTTTGTCCATCACAGTTATGCTTTTTTCCCCCCTCTTCAGCGGCATGGTTTCAACAACACTATTCATTATCCCTGCACCAGCCAGTACCAAGGTAACTTCCATCAAAGTGCTTGTGAATAGATTTTAGACTTAAATCTCAGCGAATGCCTCTTTGTTGAATCCCTGCCAAGACTCTGAAGAGCCGTGTGCGCTCTTTTTGAAAGCCTGACCTGAAATATTCTCACCCAGTGGATTAGATTTGGGAAGTGTCTGAAGAACAAATTACATTAAATCTCTTAAAATCTATAAAGGAAGGGCTATCTTTAACATGTAATGGCTCCCTCATATCTGCTTTTAGAATAAAAATGAATGATATCGCTGTAACTATAAACTGAGAAGAAGAGCTATATAAAATGAATTCTTCTTTATCTTTATAGGCATGTCTGTGAAGTTAGGGGGGATTTGGTTGAAATGTGTGACATGCTAGCTTTGGCTCTGTAGAACCATTAGTGTCAGGGGAGAAGCAAGGGAACAGACTCAGAGGGGGCTTGTGACAAAGAGAGCTAAATCTATTTTTTTTTTCACTTTGATTGTCATAGCTCATACTTTAATTCCTCCTGGATATGGATGAGCCATGGTTTTTAAGGATTAAGATTCATGTATTGTTAAATCGCGCGAGTTATCTCTGTGGGAGGGAAATGGAGAGCATGATGCTGTTTTACAGTGGCCGATTTATGGGTTTAGAGGTTTGTGGTCTTGGTTTTTGGAATTACTTCCAGGTCAATGTGTGATGTGGGAAAAAAAAAATCCCCTGCTTTTGGCTTATTAAACTCAAAGGGATCCACGACTGCTCAATTAACCAGAGCAGGGAACAGGCCTCTTTTATTTCTGACATATTCCTTGGCCTCCACCTCTGGAGAATATCTCTCATCTATCTGTTAGCTCCCTGTGGGTGTGTGCCTGAAGCTGGAGCCCAGGAATGGAAGCCCCCTCCGTGGGCCACAGATTTCTCCATATTCCCTTCTTCCATCAGCAGATCCACAGGGTTTCGCTGTTCCTAATTGATTTCAGCTCCCCCCCTCCACCTTCTCTCTGTCTTTCCCTCTCCCTCCATATGTCCCTCTGTCTTTCTCCTCTGTTTCCATCGAGTGACTGCAAACATCTCCAACCCACATCTCTCAACTTTGTGCCAGTCAAGCAGTTCCCTTCCCCTGTTGAATTAAAGAAAGAGTAGAGGCACCTCACATGTTTCTCCTGCAAACTTGCCCTAAATTCAACACGGGAACATTTCTAGTTTGCAGTTCTCTGATCTACTAACGAAAATGCTGACAGGTGTCAGAATCAGGAAGGCAACAGGAACAGCGCTATGCTGACAACACAGGAGGGTGCGTGCGTGCGTGCGTGTGTGTATGTGTGTATGAGGGAGACAGAGATGGAGAGATGAGCTGAGAGTCTAGTAAGCAGTCTTAGTGAGGGAAAATAAAAAGAGGGAAAGAGGAAACAATCTCTCCGACAGGTAGGACTGATATTTTTCTTTCTTTCACTCCACTGTAACTGTGAATGTGCCAAAGGATTTGACTGATTCTCAAACTGCATTTGATTAAATTAAGCATCAAGACTCTTCTTGTGATTCGGACTGGCAACAACATGTGTTGTGTTATGATGTTTTATGATTAGATTAACATATAAACTCTATACTGGGACCATCCATTTTGATTTGGATTTGCCTAATCTAATGTGGAACCCGTGGTGGAGGTAAAATGGCTGACAGTGACAAAGAGCTCAGTGCAATACAAGCATTAAGGAAGATAGAGTGCACACACACTGCATGCTCAAACACACCAGAGAATGCTTGCTAGCAGGTGTAGTAAAGTCTGTAATGAACAATAAGAGACGTAGAGACTTGAGGAAAAGGAAGGGAATAAAAAAATAAATTTTTCAAGCCGTGTCCATCCAGGCTCATCTTTTTTTATCGGCCTGACATCGCTGAACGAAATTGTGCGATCCAGTGAGGTCTCTGGCTCTGCCTTTTTGAAATTACACCTAATATAATAACACAGAGTTGACCATTATTGATTTTGCCCCCTGTTAAAGCAGGAAAGACCTTCATCACTCAAAAGGAAGATTGTGATTTTCATACATTTCACTTGTGTAAAGCAAGTCTATCTCTGCTCAAACCACTACTTTAATGTCTGCTCTCAATTTTTTAAAAATTGTCTGTGCCCTCCTGTTGGTTTTTGTTTGCAGTACTTCCATAAGTAAACCAACAAATTCTTGAAAAATCCTGCACAGACTTATCCCTAAAGTTCTTCAGTTAATTCCAAAAGGGGAATAAGTTAAGAGATGTGAAGAAGGATTTAAACAAACTTGACATGTTTTGATTCTCTGTTAAGTTTTTACAAGCATCGCCTCCAGCTGCTCTTCCTCAACTGCGCACACGAGAACACAGACACAAACAAAAAACACACGCAAAAGGTCTTCATCTCCAGCCCAGACTGGGAAACATAAAGTAATGTTACAATACTATAATGGCATCCCCTGAACCCTCATTCTGCCAAAGCTCTCCTGAATATACCCAGTGTATTTAATCAGCTCAAGAGGGGACTGCTTATCTCTCTGCACTTGTCATGGATAGCGTATTGAACATATCAGAGAGAGAAATGGGAATAGTTCATTATTTTCTAGGGCTCACAATGAGCCTGATGTATCTCATTGCAGGCCCTCCACTGACAGCTCATTTTCTAGACAATCCTGGCATTCAGTTCAGGGCAAGAGAGAGAGAGAGAAAGAGAGATGGAGAGAAAGAGAAAGAGGGAGGAAACACAGAGACGGAGAGAAAATAGGGCTCCGGATCTCCATTGCTTATTCATGACGCTGTGGCATGCTAGGTGTGTTAATAATCTCCGCAGAAACCAAGTGAATCACAGTTGTTTGTTGAACATCTCGCCAAGCTGGGCCCCAATCGACGGCAGATGGGAAAACAGGGGGATCAGGGTGATCCCAGACAGAGGGAGGGAGATTAAGAACAGGTAATATGCCGAAGTTGATGGGGGCAGAGTGTGCATTAAACAGAGAGGAAGGAGGAGAGAGTACCTGAATTTTAAATCTGTCTGAAAGTGTGTACACAGCGTATTGAGTGTGTGTGCGGCCGGCAAGTGTGTGTCTTTAAAGGTTAATCAGAGGAGGAGTGGAAAAGTAAGAGAGAGAAGGAGAAAGATGAAGAGAGGGCACAGGAGACAAATACTATGGATAGGGGGAAATTCAAGTAGTAGAGCTATAGTATTGTCTCCAGCCTCCTCGCCTTTTGTGGCTCGATTGATTCTAGTTCTTGTGAAGAAGGACGGCAGTGGCCATTTTTTTCTTCCCGCACCATTGTGTTTTTAATTCTTTGAGGTCATTGCGTGGGCACAACCCCATCCCCATTGTAATACAAAGCAAGCATACGAGCGTAGGTTAAAACAGAGGGCTGTATGGCTGGAGAGATTGCAGCCTCCTTTTATACTGTAATCATGCACCTAATTGGCTTGTTTGGTAGAAAACAGGAAAAGAGAAAGTAATGCATCAATAATTACTTATTAATCTTAATGAGATTCTTTAGATTTGATTATTCTACTCACTCATGTCTTTTTCGTTTGTCTCCAGATGTCCCTGTCCCTGCTTCACCCACACCACCTCCCACTGCTACTTAATGCTCACTTGTGTGAGGCGTTCTCACCATCACTGCATCTTTATTTAGTACAAAGTTCTTGCACCTCCAGTTTATTGTGGACTTGCTGCCATGGATTCTAATTTGAAGATAATTTACATATACATGTTTCTGCACACGATGTAAATTCAACATAATGAGAGGTTAACAAAGCCTCCTCTGCCATGCTTTACTTTATTTATATCCTGCCCACCCACAAACAGTGCAAGTTCAGAGGCTGTTGCATGAAACCATATCGTGACAGCAAAAGGGACATTGAGCCAAAGCAAATTAATCTCTCCCTAACCTTAACCAAGTGCTGCGAGTGAATAAACATAACCATAAAAATGAGTAATAACGTTGTAGTCACTACCAAAGCAGATTGTGCTAGAAGATCTGATAGATACAGTGTTTGTGCATATTTTTCCGCCGTTCAGCATATATCAACATTTGTGGGATGCCAAATAATAAATGAACAATATATCTTCATTACATTTATAGAAAATGTAATCCATAATGTAATGTAATTCACAATTATGTTTCCTATAAAATATGTGCTGTTGCAGATTAGCTGTAAAGAAATGTAAGACAGGGTCGGTCCTGACATCTAAATTCTCAGAGTTTGAATGAAAATGAAGGAGCGTGACTCTTATATTAACTCTAATAGCTGGAGGTCAGCTGAGAGAAAGATTTTTATGGCTGTGCCAACACAATGTGTCCCCAGCTGATTAGCCACTGTTGTTTGAAGTGTCAGAAATGCAGTTTGCGGCTGTAATGTTAAATATGGCCACCAGAAAATTAAAGGCAGGGTGCCTCTTGACAGTCCTTAAAAGTGTGACTTGCCGCAATCGTTGCTGAGATGGTATGACAACAGACTGATGTGGCATAAACAACCTGATGAAGACATACTATACACATAGACTAACTCAAAGGAGCCACGGTATGTGGCAGCAAGTGGGCAGAATAGTCACAGAGTGACTGCCAAAGCAAGGCTTGTATTACAGGGATCCCAGGATATCAGACACCAGGCGGCCTGTGCTCCCTCCAGGCAGGGCAGAGTCTGGCAGCTGGCCCGTAGCCCAGATAGCTATAATCAGCTCCATTACCTGTAGCACTGAGTCCCATTTAGGAGCCCTCATAGTGGAACCATGGCTATACTGCAGGGATTAAGGATGCTGTGAAATTTAGGGAAAGTACAAATAGCATGCAGTTGCACACGTTGCAGCTACACCTGCTGCAAACACAGACATTGTACACACAGGAGGATATTGGTAGCTACTTGCCACGTAAACGTGTAGTGAATGGGGAGAGATTTTCTGGGCATTATGTGTCTTGGCGTGAGGCATTTGTTTTATCTCCTGCCTCTGTGAAAGGAAAGATTAAGAATATACTCTGCTCTGTTTAAGGGGAAAATCAGCTGTCTTCTGACAAGTATATTGTAGCCTGCAGTTTTCTGTCCAGAATACAAAGAGACATTTATCACTGCAGCTGGGGTGAAGGAGGAAGAGGAAGAGAGGGGGGGGGGGGGGGTCTCCTGTGCTGCAGCAATGTGCATTTCTTTTTTTAACCCCTATTACTTCCTCACTGTGGGAAAAACACTATACCTCCATCCTCTTTAATCCATTTGAGATTTCCTGCGTTCTATTTTTCTTTCATTTTCACCATGTCCCCCAATGCCTTTGTCATATCCATCCTGGTTTTTATCTAAGTTCTCATCACCTTGTTTCTCTTGACAACATTATAACTCAGATGGAATATGTAGCAGAAATATGTAAAGTTATGTCGTCCTCCTCAGTTGTGGCAACAAAAGGTTACTACCTCAGGCATACTGCTATAATATTTCCATATTCTGCTCCCCTCATGTATATTCAGTGAGAATGATTTATTCTGTCACATTTTATAGCCGCTGAAATGCAGAATTTCTCTTGCCGAGGCCCTGCACATACTGTGAAGCACTGTATGGCAGAATGTGCTCTTTGGATTTGTACTCAGCAGAAGTTAAACAGAGGTTAAAGAGAAGTCATCCAAACCACCTCTATCATTTCTATCTTTCATTCACCAATTAGTGTCAGTGTTCCTCGTTGTCCCCTAGATGACCTTGCAGGGATGAGCTCACCATGTTGTAATTCAACATTTTGAGAGGTGGGAGGCACGTCGTGGCTGCTACTGACCCAGATTATAAACTATTGATGAGAGACTGAAGGCACAGTCACAGAGAGGAGGGACCCGCTGAGGTGTGTGGACCCAGGGAGCCTCCGCTGACCTTTTCTTGGCCAACAATCTCCACCAGACCAAGCTTTCAGCACGTCCTCATATCGAAGAATGTCTCATCCTTTGAAACCTCTGTCTTCTGTGCACTCCGTATCCAATAAATTAACATGCGCCCAAGTAATTCGGATGAAGGAAACACTTACTGCCGCTGAACTTAACAGGGTCATCATAGTTGAATGAAGATCAAAACACCAGAGTTTACCGACTAGTCCGTCTCAATGACTGGTGTGGCGTACATGCTGTGTAGTCAGATGAGTGCGACTCTTTTCATGTGTGAGAGAGGTCAAGAGCTGAGCAGGATGCAGAGTGGTGTATCTTTACTGTGGCGTAGCTGGCGGTGGTGGATAATCAAATTAAAGTAAATTCATCAACATTAAAACATTATTCACAAAGGCCCTCTGTTTGTGTATGCTACTGCTAATAAGATGTTTCCTTTGGGCTACCACATCTTTCTGGGCATTAACCTAATTATCATATCACATTAGGATATTATGTAAAATCAGGTCAGTGTGGACCCTGTAAATACTACAATACCTTATTACATTCATCTGCTCATTTACAAAAACTGTCTGGAAAATACTTTTAAAACATTCCAGGAGGCTTCACTGTTGTTCCCTCCATGTATAATTAACTGAGAAGCAGAATTCACTCAACGGATGCATCTTACTGGCTAAATGTCACTTATCAAACCCCACTGTCCCCCGCCTCCTTAAATTTGAGGAAAAAGGTAATGGAAGAGGTCGGCTGTTAAGTTTAATGGCAGACAGGAAAGTCTCAGAATGGCTCTTTTTAATGATGTGCCTGTTCTCGTGCAGTCCTCGTTAAAGATGAGGCCAGAATGCTGGAGGCACGAGGACCGGGAGGAAACTGTGGCCAGACACTCCACGACCCCCCCACCCCCCACCCCCACCCCACCCAACATCTGCAAGATCTTCAGTGGGGGGTCTCAGGCCCCTTTGTGTGTGTTCTCCAGCACATCTTAGGAATCCTGCGCTCCTTCTGTATTCAGCCCACATTAGCATCAGAAAATAAATAAAGCAAGCAATCAGGCTGTGACCTCTTATATCCATAGTAATGCCTCACCCCACCCCCCGTCCCTCGTCCCCCTCCTCCGGCTCCTCCGCTGCATCCTACATAGGTTTAACTAGCTCAGATTTGCAACTGAATGTCAAGCCCCGGGTTTGGCTTTACCACAGGGCAGGTTGTTCCTCAGCTGTCCCCTGAGAAACAGAACTCAAGGAGCGAAGGAATTGAATCTTTGACACCTGTCACTTCCACTCTGCTGCACCTTGCTCCCTCGCCACACATAAGGACTTTTCATGTCACAACTCAGCATGTTATCATGAGTGGGCACAAGGCCTGAGAAATCCAATTACTACCACTGTGTCAGTCCCCTGCCATCCTCCTTATGTATGCTATAGTCATGTTCCTGAAATCAGAGAAGATGTGGCTATTAGTTCCTTCTCTTTACTTCAGTCCAGGCTCCCACCTCCATTTCAATCTGTGTGTCTTAGATATGAGCTGCTCTTCTCACGGACTAGCTCACTGCTGACAATCCTCTATATGTGTAGCGCAGGGTGGTGGGTGGCTAATGCCACGGACATTGGTTCTGACTGCCTGATACTAAGTGGTATCATGGAGCAGACCTCTCTGTGGTGAATAATGGAGAACCTGGGAGAGAGTCATCCTGCCTCCCCCATGCCACCCAGAATGGCCTTTTGTAGCAGGGAAATAGTGTTAGAAAGGCCTCCCTCTCGTTTTTTTCCTCTGCCCAGCAGGTGTAAATCTAATGCATCTCCACACAGCGAGGCCCTCGCTGTGTTTTCCTTATTTCTTTTATTTGCTGTGCGTCCCTGAGTGACACTGTCAATCTGGTCCGGTGGGAAGCAGAGAGGTTGTCTTTTCAAACCACAATGGATGTCACAAGGTGGCCCACCCACTCGTACTGTATATGTTTCTGAACCTGCCCATCATAATACATTCTACCACACTCACAGTGTTACAGCGTCCTACTTCCAGAGGTTGTTAAAATTGTCGGGAAAAGGGACAAGTGGAATTTTTTTTTTAAGAGGAAGAAAAGGAGAGTTGGAACCATGCTGGTGCTTCTGCGACAAGATGAAATGGAATTTAAACACACAGTCCTAGCTGACACAAAGTGAACATGACTGAATGAGAAGCCACATTATATTAATTATGTAAGGCCACTCTTTTGAGGCAAAACAGAAGCTCACAGTGAGAGAGGAAATCCTAAGATATTGGTATGCTGCCCAGTGTGCTGTCCCTGGTTGTTTGGAGCTCGACACATTTACGGGGTCTGAAGTATTGTGTTTACATAATGCATTGTTCAAATTCATTAAATCATAAATCTATTTCCCCACACTTGATGAGTTGTGTTTTTTGACTGTGGGGATGAAAATCGTGGATTCACAAATAGAAATATTGGCATTGGTGAAACATCTTTAATTTGTCATGGACTCTCTGTTTATTAAGGGAAAGCTCAAAGCCACACAAAGAATTATTTATCCATCATCCACAGATATATTTCCCTGACATTTGCAGTTTGCGTTTTTTCCCTTACACTTGTTTAATAGGGATTAATTTCAGCTGATAACACACCTCATTCTTAGTTTATTCAGAATGATATAGTGACCTCGACGACTCATCCGACACGACTGCTGGTTATTTTCTCGCACTTAAACGTCAATGACTCCATAGTGCCGCCGTCCCCGAGCCAACGCTTGTCCTCTCCATCGTGTGGCTTTCATCTACCCCCCCAACCCCTTTCACAGATGTAATTTAAGAGTCTCTTTCTGTCCCCCTTGCTTCTCACAGACTCAAGGGTTTAGGAGCAAATTAGCTTGCTAGCTCGGTCAAGCTTAAACACAGAAATGCTGCATTTGTTCCAGTGTATTTAAAGATGTCCTCTGCCGATGCATTGTGGAGGAAACGAGCCAAGCAGACAAGAGGCAGGCAGGCGGTCTGGCTGGCTCGGATGGCAGAGTGAGCAGGTCTGCAACTGGGACGCCCGCAGCCTGCTGTGCTGAGTTTTGGGAGTGCATTGTACTGTTGTTGTCGGCCTGGAGCGCCAGAACACAGGTTAATTTGAGGCCCATCATTAGAGGGGCAATTTGGACGCTGAGAATTGACAAGGGTGGCATTTGCTGTGTCATTACAGTGAAGTACATCTCATCACAATATTACACCACACTTGAACTACAACTTTGGAACTAAATTGTTGGTGCTGTGCCAAATTTGACTTAGTTTAATTAGTTTATGTTCATTTATTTAATTTTCTTCGCTGTGGTATTCTTAGAATAATTGCTAAACTATTAGACATTTGTTTACCTTGATTTTTGTATCTCAAAACTAGTGCCTTCAGATCAAGAAAGAAAAATGATACTTGCAGAACACATAGAGGTTTCCTTCATATATTAAATTAAATATCTATTATCTATTATCTGTTATCTGTTAGACTCCAGGCTGAGAATTGCTGGAAAGGGTTATGAAGGTCAAGAACTCAGCAGTGTGACGCTGCACCGAAATAGCAGCAACTGCACACCAGTCGTGTTAACATCTTAAAGCTTGTGTTATAAGTGTTGAAACAGTTACGGGAACTATTAGGAGCACAAAAGCAGATTTTTTATTTCACAAACAGTTTGCCCCTCTAATCAAATAAGATTGGCATTCTCCCTCATTTGCCTCAGGACACTTTTCACTGATTCCTCCCTGCATGATGTTCCACCACAATTTCCCACTTAAACTGGAAATATATCACATTATGCGAGAAAGATGAGCTCAAGTTGCAGTTTAATTTTGATTTTAACTGCATATTTTTTTTCATCCTGCACCTTTCATATTTTAAAATAATTATCTCTTTAAAGTACTTCTAACCCAAAGATGAATTTCCTCTGATGAAATTCATCACTGAATTACATCCCTGATTAGTTTTTCTTGGAAATGTTATATGTGGCCATGAAATTATCTAATTTACTACCACAAAGTTATTAAGGTGATTTCTTGTTCCAATGACAGCGATATGTTTGGCATCATTATCTTCCAGCAGGGGAGAGTACAGACATATTACAATTTTTTTTAACATTTGCTAGTTATTTGTTCTAAGAACATAAACCCACCCCTTTAACCAAAATGCACTTAATGAACCTCTTATCAGCATGAATTCACAAGGAAAATATTAATCTTCATTCCATTGTTATTCAACAGATTTATGGCCATTTATGTACATGAGTCGGCCGTCTTTTTCGAATAAAACAATAGCATTTTGCTTTTCTTTTCTTAGTTTACACACAATGTCCAACTACATTCACTTGTTTTTGGTTTTTTAAAAGAAACCTGAAACCTGAAATAATCTGTGCTGTGGTTATTTTTCTATCATGATTATCTGTATTTCAGGGTCCAGTACAAACTGCACAAAGGAAGAATGCCTTTTTCTCTGTCTCTGCATGTTGCTGGATTGGCAGTGTGGTTGAACAGTTGGGCAGTGTTCAGTCCGACATGATACCAGCCTCCACAGCCCAGCGGCTGTCTGGTATTTTGTGGACACATTCGTACATGTATTGTATTGGTGCTGTTGCTTATCTTGGGAACCTCTCTGCAACCTCCCTTTGTTTGTGTTCAGCCAAGTTCAGCCATATGCAGCCAGGCTTAGGTCTCTGTGCCTTTGTGTCTGGGTTAAATCCAGTTCAGAGCGCCTGTTGAGAGAGTTAAACAGTCACTGGCGTGTGTAATGTATGAAAATCAGGGCATGAATTATGTTATTGGCTGGTCTGGAAACCTACAGATCACAAAAGATCTGACCTCTGTAAATCTGGCCCCTCCGAGCATTGTATGTGTTATGATAGGTGCCAAGGGTAACGCTCCCACTGCCTTAAAACGCTGCTCCTGACAAACTGCAACCTCTAGGAACCAGTGGTGGTGGGAGCAGGGCACAATAAGGTGAGAGAATCCTTTCAGCATAACAGTATTTGTTGCCGGGGCATTGAAAGCAGCCCACCCACGTATGTCATCATGACAAGCAGCTCGCATTGTTTCCACTACATCAAGCAGTCCATTGGCTAGTGGTCCTGCTTTTGAACAAAACAGAGCTCTGCGATGACATAGTGATTTATAAAACAGTATAGCGATTGCTTTTTTTCCTCCCGCTGCTGTTACACAGCTGTTAAACAGATGCTGTTTGTACCAATTTAGAAGCTAGTGCATTGTTTGTCAACACCGGTTTGGAAATTCATTCTTTATACCAGGACCTGCTATAAAATGCACAGGCAGAGCTGGATGGGCCAGCAGTGTGGGAGGGAACAGAGACAGTGGAAGCAAACATTTGCAGAATTTGGTCTGAACTGTTGTTAGCCTTTTAAAACAATTATTGACAAACGCTTATAAAGAACAGCGAGTGCAGGACTGGCTCCAAATCAAGTTAACTTGCCATGTCGCATCAGCTTTTGGGAGGACATGGGGAGGCCTGGTGGAAGTGACAAGTTGTCAGACAGAGCAGTGCAGGATAAATTAGACAGTGAATTTGTTCTTGATGAATTGACTGGTACTAATGTGCAGAAATAGAACCAAGGCCGCACGAACCTTTGGCTTCACCAGCCACATGACAGCACTAACAAGGCTGCCCAGTGTGTCTAATTTCCTCGACAATTAATATTTGACTGGAAGAGTAAAGGGGACTCTGGTCAGATAGGCAGAAACGAGAGCAAAGGATTTTGGGTTGAAGGATTTATTTAATTACACCAATGTACGTGAGACAGCAGTACTGATGAGATGAAAGAGGAGGACAGAAGGAGGAGAAGCATAAAGGATGGGCTTGTGTGGGAAGCTGCGAGGGAGGAATCTGGGGGTGTCGGCGGGGGAAGCTTGATGTGACTGAACCAGATGCTGTGGGGAGAAGGAGAGGACTCGGCGCTGTGTAGAGAATGATGGCTTGCATGGTGCAGTAAGGGTGCCCCTCTACTGTTTGTAAAAACAAGACCATCACACTCCATCTTGCCGCTCCCGCAGGAGCCAGGCCTCCAGGCTGATTTATGGCCCACAGACTGAATTGGCTGGCTGGGATGACAGCAGCACTTGGACTCTCCCCGGTGAGTCGTGTAGGAGGCTGCTTGGCCAGACCTCAGCTTCAGCTGGCCACAGAACTGTCCTCTGCTGGAGCCGGGGCCGACTAGATGTTAAGCTCCAACCCCAGCGTCAGAATCAGGCGGGACCAAGCCTGTTAGGTCTCGAGCGCACTTTGGACTCTACCGACCGACCAACCAAGCAACCACAGTCGCTCATCTGTTCTGCTGTGGCCATGTTCTCTAAAATTTCCTCCCTTGTGATACCTCCATCAGCTTCTGCATCACAGGCTCCATCAAGACTCTGTAGTAGCAATTTAGATTTAATCAATCTTTGCCATGTGACTGCCAGGATGGAAAATTAATATGGAGAGCAATTAGAAAACAGCCATCTCACTGTCAAAGATACACTGGAATACCAAGACGAGAGTAGAAAAATGGTTGGCATTTTATAGCTGCGAAGGAGAACCTTCTGTAAACTACTCAGACATGGCAGAAAGTGCTGGCTCCCAGGCTGTCCTCAGCAGGGGTCAGCAGGGTGGTAGCCGCATTTATTTAACTTTCTACAGATTGAATTTCTTTGGATTTTACGCCTCTCACACTGAAATGAAAAGAAACACAACGACAGAGTTGCTGTTGGGTTTTTCAATCACCAGCGATGATTAATTGTCCGCCCTGACTATAGAAGGACTATATTTGATAGCTTTGTCACAGCAGTGTGATAGCTTTAAATATGAGAGACAGTGATGTAGAAACAGAAAAATTAAAGGAAATCAAAGAGAATCAGCAAAGCCTATGCAAGCCTCAAAGGATATTGTTTTAATCATTACTTTTCTTTTATAGCAGTGGCATCACAGTGACGTCTACATTAAACTGCCTGTGTGCATGTTCAGGAGTGTCTGTTTTCACATGACAAGCAGAATCAGGACATTTATTGTTATTGCTACAACAGAAATGTCAGCATACAGAAGAAATACAAAAAAGTAGTTTAAGCCAAAACTGGCAGACGTTCCTTGTAAAAGTGATTTATCATGCCACACTGTTGTTCCAAATTCTTTTTAGGGTTCATCATGCTGTAAAACCAAACTGACTGAATTGTGTCATACTGAGTCCCCAGTTGCCTCGTGGCTCCAGTTAAACTAAGAAACACAGAATGAGGATTTTGTCACTTGAATCTGGGTTCACATCGACTCAAGCCCGTCTTTGGCCCTCCGATCCGGCCTCCTGTTTCTTGTTGCTGCTTACACTCATTTTATAGGATTACATCATTGTTTTCATCCTGCAGGCTGTGTGCGCTACTTTTGGAGGGAGAAGCGTCTGTGTTCTCCAAGCCAGGCTCCGTGTGTTAGCCAAACAGGACGCAAAATAGCTGGCGAAAGCTCAGGGAGTTTTTCGGGGAGTTGCCTCTCTCAGTGAACACATCCCTTCCCTTTTATGTCAGGGGATTTTAGTCTTTCGCTGATTCCTCTCTTTTTCCTCCACATTAGCAGCAAACAAATAGCACCTCTAGCTGTATGACATGAAGGGATCATTACATGCTTTGTGCGAGGGTAATGTGAGCAATGAGCTTGTCAGGTTGTGGGATCCCCAACGCTGAAGCTGGAGATCTGTGCGCTGTAACTTGAAGTTAAGACGCCTTCATCTGATTGAGAGAGACACAGGATTGAATCGGCTGCTGGCAGGCTGCGGATGCGAGATGAAATGGCAGGGAACGTGTGGGTTTTCTCCCCACGCTGATGCAAAGTGATGCTATTCCAGGTAACTACAAACAGAAAAACATGGCCAGCACTATCAAGAGAATTTGGCTTTTTCTATTTGAAGTGGCAATATTTATTATTTTCCAACGCCATGCACATCAGTACATACATATTCAAAGTGCTCCCTTGTGCCTTTGGCAGTCTGTGGACCTTAATTCAGTATTAAAGTGCAGTGTGTCTGATTTGATAGCAGCACCATGGCACTTGATACATGGATTTTTTTTCTTGCCTCTGCTGCCATTAGATTGTTTGTATTTTAAGTGTGGAAGACTAAAAAAAACACATTGAGTCCCCGCCTCCCGATGGAGCTCCCACAGTAATTAATAGGTATTAAATTGTAGATAGGAAGTGTTCCCAATGACATCCTGCTCTGTGCCGTACTTTAAGTCTGTTCCTGGAACTGATTGGCAAGCTTATTTTCCTGATGACTTTGAATGCACATTCGCAGCAGGCGGTGCCTTCACTGTCTTTCATTCTGTAGTTGCTGACTTCCAAACCACTGTACTGCTGCTCTAAAAGCCATTAATTCATCTCTCACCATTATACAATTTGCTCCCTTTTTTTTGGATTAGGAAGAGATTGTGTTTTGTTAGAGGTCGATGGCCTGTCACTTCTTTTATTTAAATTTTGCCTCTTCCATTTTTTGTGGGTCTTTAGAGCAACATCTGCGTTTTATGAAGCTCTGAGCTGAGGCAGGATGTGTGAGTGTTAATGGCACTTGGCTTTCATAACAATGTCATTTACAACCCAGTTGCTTTCCCATAGACCCCTAAAGGAAAGGAGAGAAAATGGCATTCACTGCATATGCATGTACTGCTAAGCTGAGAGCACACAACTTGTCTATATTTCTTTGTGCCTTGAGGCTTTTCATGCTTTAGAAAGTGCTTCAGGCTATAGAAAAAAGGCTAAGTATTTAGAGGAAACTGCATTCATTACCAAGATGCTTGTAAATCTTTAATCAGGGAAGAAAAAGATCTACTTTGTCGAACATGTCAAACAAGATTTGGGGAGAAATTTCAGATTACTAAATATAGAGCTCACGTCAAGCACCTTGTGTATTTTAGTGCAATGTTTGAAATTTACTGTATGCTACAGTACGATGTTCACATGCATGTTACATGCTTTTTATACATGAGTTTATTACGTGGGTTTTAATGCATCACAGTGATGAAGTATAATCTTTCCACATTTTCCACATCCACGTTTTGCTGCCATTGCTGAGATATTGACTGTCTAAAAAACATCTTTATTGTTAACAACCCATCAAAGAAAAGGCATCAGGAAGGGCTAAATTCAAAATACAGTTAATGAGAAAGCCGTTACATAGGATTATAAAAGAACATGGGATTTGAAAGGGCTTTAGAAATACCATTGCAGTGGACAATCTAATCTAGAGTGTGTGGGCATGTTTTTTTCCCCCTCTAATTCAGCGCTCCTCGTCATGTTCCTGGTACCTGGTAAAGACTTTCTGTTGTGATTACATTATTACTGTCTGATTGGATCCCTTCTGTTTAAACAAAACCCCCAGCTTCATGCCTTTTGTCTCCGTGATTGCTGCCGGAGCAGTTCCTCGGACCAATCAGCATTCATGCAAATTTACATACATACAGCAGCGCAACTCTGGAAAAGATATTCCATCTGCTCATTGTTGCATTTCAGTCTCATCAAATGATTTGAACTATATAGCAATCTTGTAAACTGCCTATTTACGCTGCAGTACTATAGATAATGCGGATAATGGTATGAAAAATTATTTCATAACGTTGATATTTCCACCTTGAAATGAGCCTGCAAGAAGCGTGCTTGTGTAAGTGTAGACTGTGTTTCAGATGCCTATTACAATCCCAACCCTTGTGAGAGAGAGAGTGTCTGAAGCTGCCTTTACTGCAGAGAATGCCACATCTGTGTGTGTGCGTGTGTCATTGTGCGTGTTTGCGTTTGGACGGACATGATGAAAGGAAGATAATTCTGTGTCGCCTCTGTCTCACTATGAAGTATTCATGTGGACACTGGTCACTCATCATCTGCAGTCATGGCGCTGGTGTTTATGTTTCCTGCCTTCAAGCAAGATGATTCCTCCAGAGCTCTACTGCCCATATTCGGGTTCAAACAGCCCATGATACCCTTTACTCATTCATTCAGTCATTTAGTCACCATGTTAGCTGTCAGTCTCATCAGATTATACTTCATGAGAAACAGCTTTGGCATATCTGGCTCTGAAAAGCCTGTCTCCAATCTTTAAATATCGATCCCCAGGGCCTTAGCAGAGGTGCCTCTCATGAGTGCAGGAAAAGAAGGGAGAAAAACAGATCATTAGTGATTTTAATTAGGTGATCTGTCAAGCTGCGATTGCCAGATGTAAACGTATGCATTTGGGTCGATGGCAATCCCTCTCACAATCCTCTCTTGTCACCTTGGGCCCGAGGAACAGAGGATGGCTCTTGCTTGAAGTGAAACGAGCAGTAGGGAGGCTTAGAAATGTGTCACTGCATATCTGTGTGGCAAGTTCAAGCTGGAGACTGGAGCTGGTGGGAAACACAACCGAACAGTGGCAAAGAGAGATACCAGAAAATGAATTGTTGTGTTTTTCCAAGGCTGAAAATTGTGAAAAGTTGATCCATTAATCTTTATTATCTTGATTATCATTTTTCTTTCTAAGACAAGTGAAAGACAAGTGAAATAATGTACAGATTAAAAAGATTGAGAAAGCATTGAGTACAGTTTTTTATTTTTTATTTTATTTAAGTGTATAAATGAATTATTAACAATCCGCAAAACAAAAATTACAGTGTGAGAAGCGTGACACCTTTTTTTTTTTTGACAATGCAAAAACGGAGTTGAAAGTCCTCCCCCCTCCAACACAACAAAGTATGAAAGAGTGCAGATATACAGACTCAGACAAATCTTTTTTTCACTCCAGCGTTAAACATCATTACATATTTATAACCCGGCGCCAGATGACAGAGACAGAAAGGGGGAAAGAGACGAACCAGGCAACAACACCGCAACTCGTCTGGCGTGTCTCTCAGAGATATCTGATTGCACTGTTTAAACCTGCCTTTCGTCTAGTGTTGCTATCGAAAACCCAATTATACAAGAGCTGCAAATGGACTTTTGATTTAACATTACATAATTTAATTGGTGTATTAGAAGTGCCCCAAACATCCAGCTCTAGTTATCGGTGAGTAGTGTTAACAGGACTGTAGTCTTGAGCAGATGCAGGAAGGCAATACAAGTCAAGCAAATCGTTCACTAATGTTTAACTTGTGGGTTGTTTTAATTAAAACACAATGCAGTATTGTTTATTTTCCTTTTATTTGATGGCAGAATCGGCATGCCAAAATCAAATGAGGGCCATGTGGGAGAATTAACATGATGAGATCTGTGTGCAAATGAGTATAAAAGTTGAATATCAACAGACGAAGCTAACAGCCGTGTTTTCTCTTTGTCCTCAACAGATCCCAGTGAGGGCTTTCACTGCCAGGATGAATGTCGCATCCTTGGCCACTCCGACCGCTGCTGGATGCCTCGCGTCCCGATCCCAGCGCGTGCCAAGTCGCCCGAACACAACCGCAACGTCATCGCTCTGTCCATCGAGGCCACCACAGTGGACGTGCCCCACTACGAGGACGGCACCACCAAGAGGACTTTTGCCACCTTCGGCAAGGATGGGCCCGAGGACGTGGAGCGGGGAGAGCTAAAGGGAAAGCGGACTCAGGAGTCTCAGGTGTGTAGCCCCAAGGCCAATGGAGGGGCTGTCCGCGAAGCTGGCAACGGGCGTGAGGCAGCCAGCCCCATCACTTCCCCCGTGCACCTGAAGAGCCCAGTGTCCAAGCCGTCGTCTGCCTACAACACACTGAAATGCCGCGACGCGGAGCGAATCGCCAACCACAGCCTGCTGCGGCAGCCGGAGGGGAAGGACAGTGAGCCGGCTGTCAGGGAGATCAACACGCTTCTCCACGATGGCCGAGACAAGGAGTCCCCCAGCAGCAAGCGCCTGAAGGACATTGTGCTTTAGCGAGCTTCTCCACGACACACACCAACATGCATACACACATACCGTGTAAACTCACATATATATACCCCGCAATAGCAGTGTGTACACAGAAGAAAGTCCAGCTGTGGAAGTAGAGAGACACACCCATTTGCAGTATACAATATTCAAGACCCAGCTCGGGCTGACCATGATGAACTGTAGTATGCTGCAGCTAGTTGTGTGCTCAAGCCAAGGTAGTGGATGTGGCTTTGTTGTAGTCGCAGTACTTTTTCCTTGTTTGCTTTTTGTTCAGTTTTCTTGTTATCAGTCTGCAATTGGTGGACAGGCAGGTTACTGTTGACTGCGTGGACATGACCGGCGGAGCTCTCCAGCCCTTGCGCCAAAGCAGGACTCCGTGTTTGGACACCCGAGGTGCCAATTCAGAAGTACAGTTATGCCTTTTGAACTACTTTTGTATCACAAACTGATATTTGCCTTCTTTGGTTTTGCAGTTTGTTCTAGCTGCCAAAATCGCTCTTTGTTCCTTTGTATAGTGAGCTCCGTCAGTGTAATAAACAACAACAGACGTACACAGGATTCAGCTAAAAATATCCTCAATTTACTTCAACAGTTTTCAGTGCATTCAGGAGAAGGGAGGAGAGGCCTTTCAGTCTCATTTGCTCCTCTCCCTGACTAATAAGAGAAACTTTTTTGCGTATCCCTGAGGACATCCTAGTGTCATCAGACTGTGAGGTCTTTACAGTATTTATATTTTATCACGGATGGAGCTAAATGAACTCTCACTATCTGCCCGGCTGCTCTGAACACCCGAGGAGGGACAGACAGATCTTGTGTTCAAATTGAGTTGTATGGAAAAAAAAAAAAAAAAAAGACTTACTGCTTTTGAAATCTCCTGTGCCCAACCTTGATTGTAGCCAGTGGAGCACAAGTTAGAACTTTGTGCTCTGGTCTTGTACTTTTTTTGACTTTTGACTATGGGGCTAGGATAGAAGGGATCGTCACTCATGTCTTGCTATGTGAAACTCTGTATAGGGTTTACTATTATCATTTTTAATAACCTGTTGTTATGTGACAATCCCTTTAATGTTTTGTTTCAAGAGAAAAAACAAATAAACATTGGTGTTCAACTGAAGCTACAGTAGCGTTTGTTACACAAACACAAAAATAAAAAAAACATATATGCCAAAATATATTTTATAAATAATTTAAAAATGTATAATGAGAATATTTAATGCTGTGTAGTTATTTTATGAGTAAGTTATACTTGAAATTAACTTGCTTTTGTTCATTTGTCCTTTGCTTTTATATTGAACCTGATTTGTTTTTTTTATTTTCAAAATGAACTTGGATTATTTTTTTGGTTTACTGTGTGACCCCTGGCAACTGTTGACTTGCAGTCTACCTTGTTGTAAAGAGTTTCTTATTGGTCAGTTCTTGTGCCATCAAGTTTCTGTGTGGGCTACTAGAAAATGTAAAAAGACAAAAAAAAAAAACTACAAAAAAACAACAAAAAAAGCGATTTCAGCACCAACATTAGTGTGTCAGTTCAATGAGCTAAGAGTGAGATAGCAAAAGAAACCAAAAAAGATGCAAACAAAACCTTACAGATTGCAGGATGTTGCTTAATCTTAGTATCTAAGGAGGAGAAAGAACGGCCCCCAGTGTTCTCCAAGCTGGTAACAGGGTTCCACCTACTATATCTGTCTAACGAGCCGCTTTCCTATCGGGCCCAATCAAGTTTAAAACAAGACTTTTTCAGCTTCAACTGAGGGCACTCGGACGTGCAGAATAGCTTTGCTCAGCACTCCTGTCACCCTTTGCCATCTGTGTTCACTTGATATCAAAGTTAAGGTTGAGCCCAGGGTGGTACAAACAGGGCTCTCCCCTCCTACGAGCGCCACACAACAGACTGGGTGGAAATGTGTTTGAATGAACTAAGGTCTCGGAAGAACCGTGTTGCACATCAGCAATGTGGTTTTATGTTGCTTTGCAGTAAACTATGTACAATGTGGAAAAATGTGAATGAAAATGGACAAATTGCATACAACAAACTAGATCTTGTAGCTGAATGTTTTGCTGGTCTCACCCATGGCTTCTGGCAACATGAAAATCGGAATAATCACTGAATGTATACAGCAGCTTATAATTAAACTATTAAATGTTCTCTGCTTTGTTTCCTTTGTCTTTCCTCAGCGCACATTTAAAGTTGACATGATTTTTGGATTCTCTTCATTTTTGTCTGTTCTGTTTTGTGATTTTTCAGTTTTTCCACAAGAGGATAAAAACTGATTTTGGATGAAGATAAAAAAAAAGTGTTCAGGCCTCTCAGGGAACCACTTTCCCCATGACAGCATGTGAGTGACATCTGAGGACCCACCTTCCCAGGGGATGCAGTAGATATATACACACCAGTCTCCACCCAGGGTATTGCAGTGAAAGAAAAAAAAAAGATTTTCCTCACAGTCATGAAAAGTTGTTCAGAAAACTGAAAAAAAGTCAATTTACGTCACAAATCCCTGCTATGCTGTATTTCTCTGTGTGATCCATCAAATTGTATCCATGGGCACATGTGTGGTGTGTCACACAACTCTGGAAAACATTTTAAGCTTTTTGGCCATTCAAGTGAACAGCCACCATTAGTAGCTACAGCTCAGCACCAGCCGTTATCATAAACATTTAGTGCCATCATAGTCTAAATGTTTACGCAGGTCAACGTCCTGTCAGTCTGTCCCTTTACAGCAATCAGCATCTGGAAGGAGCCGTTGTTCAGCCACTGTAAAGGGTGTATTTTACTTGGACAATTGAAGTTAGTTAACTTGGCTGATGGGAAACTGTTGCACTTTTCCACTTTCCCTCTAGATATTATGTAACCGTGATGTCATTTCAACACCTGCTGAATCATTGGCAACACTTGCACAGGTTCAAGTTAGCATTAGCTGTCTCCTTCATGGCAAACTGTCAACACTCACAGTGACGGGTAGTTCTGTAACCTCATCATCATCATCTGTCTTGCAGTTGTTGCTGCAAAAATATTCTGACTGAAGAACAGCAAAGAAGGCTTCAGTTTTAAATACAGGATTGAATCTGATGACAGCTGCAAGCAAAGGCAACAAGGTCAGTAACACTTTTGCTTCATTATCCATGTCGTAATCACAACAGGTAGTCGAGGCTGATGAGATCCAATCAGTCATTGTTTGTAAATGTTTTATTTGTTGCCCATTAACACAACAATACAACACAGTCGTAGAGCTTTAGACTAAGAGTGGGCCATAAGTTTCTGTTTTTTGGTGCGCAAAAACTCAGAGGAAGTGTGAGCAGGAGGCCCAAATGTAGCAAAAGATGTGTTTTAAGAGAAAAAATCATAGGATGGACGTAGCATCAGCACTCTGTACATTATAGAGTAACGTAATATCACAGGTCGGACTACAAAAGACTACAACAGCTAACACTCTTTTGAGCTGGTAAGCTTTCTGTGTGGTCTGAATGACTAAAGAGAGTGGCTACTTGAAATTAAGTCATTTCACAAACTAATTTCATAGCAAACTTGCAAAAAAAAATGCAGTGAATTAACCATTAATTAACTTATTTATAATGCTGTAATGCAGGAGAGATTTCACCTTGCTATATTTTTGATTGAATAATTCATTTATAATGTCTAATATGATGGGAATGTCTTAGAACTGCTCTTGAAAACAGCATGGCAACTGGTGGAGTGATGTCTATTCTATTTGTCATGATAAAAGGGAAATTAACAGTTTAAGTCGAGCCTGGCTTCGACTCTGCATTAATATTCTATGCATTCGCTGTTGCTCTTTCCCATTATTTCCAAAGCAGACCTCAGGGAATCTTCAAACATGTGAGGTGAGAGTGAGCCAGTGTCTGTTTCTGATGGTAGTGCTCTTTTCATTTGCTGAGGGGGGGGTCACACAAGCCATTTTTTGAGACATTTAACTTCTCAAATGTCTCTCAAAATACTACAGTACTGACAATGATCCGGACCATGTAGCCTGTCATTGAGACTCGTTCTCAATGTGCTTTCACAGCCAACAGTGTGATGTCATTTTAGCACCAGACTCTACTTGAAATATTGATTTATTAGTCAACTTTGAGTGGAAGGGCCTAAAAGCTGTAAAATACATTGAAAGCCAAAGACACATTCTGATTCTTTCTCAGCAGCTCTATAACAATTTCTATGACATTTTCACTCAATAACGGCTTCACTTTGTAACTCCCCCATACACAGCAGATCTCTCTCTTGAGTAAGTTTGTATGGATTGATGAAGAGAAACAGAGAATAGATGTAGAGCAGGATACATTCCTGTGCAGCAGACAGAGAAGAAGATGGAGAAAAGAAGAAAAAAAACACGCACACAGCTGCCACACAGCTGCCCTCTATGATAAGAAAAGGAGGTTGGCTTCATTTCTATAATTAATTTGCCATTCCCTCTTTACCCTCTGGTGGAGCCAACATGAAAGCTGGTCTGAAAGCACACTTGCTAACACATCCATTAGTCTATAAGGAGGATCTTGTTTCTTCCAGCTAAGTTCTCTTCTCCTGGGCAATACCACTATTCTAGCCCTGCCCCACTCATATGAATTACTCATGCCCTTTCAGTGGTGTTTAGACCCCTGGGTCCCCGTAACAAACTCGCCTGAACCAATGGTACAGTCCTACCTCCAAATGAAGGGCAAAGTAAGCATTTTAAAATCCATTTTAAAGAAACCGGTCTCATTATCATTAACCTGAAACACTGTCAGAATAGTAGAGTAGCATTTATTCTTTCAAACCTATATGTTAAAAACATTGTCTTCCAGATCAACAGCATCCCTGTGGGCTTAAAACCTCACTTGCGATGCACAAACCGTATTTGTAAATCCCCAAAATGGTGCTTGTCCACGCATATTTAATTACTCCTGATTCACGGTGGTCATGGAGACTATTCTCCATTACAGCGAGATTTATATCAAAGGTTACCAGGACACACATCCTATTAACATCCTATTAATGTTTCAATTATCATTTTGCAAAATGGTGAGAGGGGGAATCAGAGAACAATTAAAATGATTTATTTCTGACGCAGACAGGCATTGAGAAAGAGCAGGAGGGCCTGCAGCCTTGCATTCCTTCAATACAAAATAGTTCATCGCCTTCCCTTTTGAGTGAAGCCCCTTCAACCAACCCCCAATCAGGCGACTGATCTTTGTCGTTCCAGTGACCTCATTCTATCAAAAGGGCTTGCAGCTGCTCCTGCCTCATTATGGCCAACTACTCCATTCACTAACCTCTGGTGGAGGTTCACCATGGGATTAGGTGACAACCAACGTGTCTCACAAAGTAAAGTACTGAACCAAATCCTGCAGAGTCTTGCTGCCACAAACCCTGTTGCACACTGTGAATCTCAGAAGTTTTCAAGGAAAGATAAGAAGTGATACAGCCAACTGATGTGCTTTCAATCTTAAGGGCAGTAGTAGCTCTTGTTTTTTGTCCGTAGCTCCAGAATAATTGGCTAATTTAACTCTATCTGTTGTTTGATGTACCTAGGAAGTCCAGTGGCACCAGATGAGGTTGTTTATTTCAATGGCTGTGCCCACAAACACAGTTTCTACAAGATTCTCTCCCCTTTGGTCCACCACAGGTTGCCAAATTCATTTTTATCTCAGGCATGCAAATGAGTCAGTGGAGGTTCACATCTCCTCTCTAATTTTCTTCCACTGAGAAGCAGGTGAATTGGTCAAGGCTTCTGAGTTACGAGGTAGAGAAGTTTGGTCAAACATGAAAAAGAAGTTTTTACTTTGACAGCTGCTCTTTGTAACTCACACTCAAACCAATCCTGCACATTTAAAACCATTAAGAATCTGAAACTAAAAGAGCAATTACTTTTTAGCCTTTAGGCAGTTTCCTCAACTAAGTTCTTTTATTTCCTCTGTAGGCCGACTACAAAACAGATAATGCTTTGTTCCACAGATCCACACCTATAAGCAAGACAATTATCATCACTGTCAGACAGAAGTCAAATGAGCCCATAGCTGCATCTGCCCTCACACCACATCTGCACAGGTCTCAGTCTGGGCCGGCAGGAGATTTGAGGTCCTTGGTGAACCGTAGAGGACACTTTGCTGCAGTCACAGTCATTTGAAAGTGGAAAAGTCTGAGAATATGATGTCAGCCGTGAGCTATAATATGAAACCAGAGAAAGTTTGTAGAAATTCTGAAGACTCTCATGGAGGTATTTTGTCAGGGGCCGAAAGGCAAGGCCATCCAAACAAGAAGAATAACCTTTTGTTATAGCTTTATATTGTTTTGAAGAGGTTAGTCTTTGTCACAGTGAGAAGTGGGCTGGTCATTGCTATCAGTAAGAAGACTGATTACCCCCTCTATCTCCCCAACACAACTACATAGCTAATAGGCCTGGCCAGTGGCCACTTCTCTTTGTGGTAGCCACAATGGAACTTTGATCGTCACCGAAATTAGTCGCTCAAACAATAGTCTGCATTCAGCGAACACTACAGAGCCCTCAGTGAGTTGAGGAGCAGCCGCTGCCACATTCCCCCAGCCAGCTTTAATTGGAAGTGATGCTAGACAGATCATATCATAACCATTAGTGATGCCCTGATAAAACTGACCTGGGAGCAGCTCTGTGAAGCTTCTTTGTCTGAGAAGGGTCCGGTGAGCCCCAGGACCCTGCAGTCTGCCATCTCCAGCAGCAATCATAGCATGACCTCAGCCACCTCTCTCAGCCCTTAATGCCCAGGATGCTGGCTCCAGGGCTGTGGAACAGGGGCAGTTGACCTCCCCCTCTCTGGAGGATAAAAACGCTGATAGCAGGGACTAGAAATTAAAGACTGTGGCCTTTGAAAGCTTCCATTATTGTCAGCGGGAGCACAGCAATGAATCTCGCCGACCCTCTCCATGGACATGCATTATCGGAAGGGTGATTATTTGACCCAAAGTCTCTACTTGCCAATGATTTATTTTACCCTGCTACAGGTATGTTCTCTGACCTCACTGCCCTTTCAGAGGGAAACAGAGTGACAGAAATCACCTCAATTGTTTTGGGCTTTGGATAAAATGTGATACAAATGTTTCACAATTTTTAGGAACCATTTTTGAGTCCATCTCCAACATGTTTTTCTGTCTCTGAGGCATGGAGCCTTTCACAGGAATATATAGCGAACTAAAACGATTGGATCAATTGTTCCTCTGCTACAGTAATTCAGAAAGATGGATTGCAGTCCAAAGTAAGACCAAAATTTGCTGTGAAAAGCTACAGCCAAAGGAGCATGTCACTGAAAATGTCAGTTCTCATTGTTACTGAGGTATATTCGCAGACAAGAGAGCACTTTTCTAAAATGTGCAGTATCTTCAAAAACCATAGCAGGAGTGAGAGGTCCTTGTTTCCTGAAGCACTTCCAGCTGTTCTTTTTCTTGTTATCTTTTGATAATAAACTTGCATGTAGTTTGATGATTTGCAGCCAGAACATAAATAGAGCCATGTGTTTTCCCCAACACATTTCTTTCTTTGCATCTGTGTGATTCATTCAGTAAAATGCAATTTAATCTGCTTTATTGATCATCTGCATTTGAAGACTTATTGATTTTTAACCTCTTTTTATGCTGCTCTATAGTGTAACGTTTTTAAAGCAAGCTGCACAGCTCACACGCTTCAGTGCTTGTCACTGTGATGTGCTCAGGGAAATAAAGCTTCTATTGTGTGCGGGGAACAAACAATGCATCAGTGGAAATGCATTTCTTGGTTGGGCAGGATTGTAAAAGTTGATGCTCTGTGCTTAGCTAATGGTGACTGAAGATGAACACTAGAGCTTTGATAGCACACCAGTTTCTGCAGCGTGTCCGACTTTGCTGGCTGTAGTTGGCTCTCATCAGCAGTCGCTCGGCTGATTCAACATGTTGTATTGAATTGTCAGTGGAGGCATTCAGTGAAAGAGAGCTGTCTGACTTGCTGTTCAGACTAGTAAACCAGTGATTTCACCCATTCAGAGCTATCTCTCCTTATTTTTGCCTTTTCCATCAGTCCTCCAGCCTCAACAACCCTCTGATATGATCCTTAGCAGCCATTCTTCAAATACTGCCTTTACCAGACCTTCGTCCTCACTGGCTCAATAATAAACATGACATAATTACCACAGCCACTCGAGGCCATCTAACAATAAATGTAACTATGGGTTGTAATAAGCCACTCGCACTGACAACCCATGAGTTCATTTTTCTTTTTTCTTCCTCCACAAGTAAAAGCACCCTGATTTTTCAGCTGACAGCTGAGCTGACGTTGGTTTCTCGAGCACACAACTGGAACAGATTAAACATGTTCAAAGTGGAGTGGTACTTTTGTTTATTTTCTTTGTCTTTCCCACTGTGAGTGTCGAACGGTGAGCAGATTCTACACTGACCGGTCGCAGCGTTTTCCCTCAGCCAGCAGCAGAACGTGTGCGTATGTTAGTCATGCACTGGTCATTGGATATTTTCTTTGAGGACTGATCAGTCAACTCTTACAAGAAGAACTGACGCGATGCAAAGTCTTTGTCGCCTGGAGCTCTTTGAAGCTGGCTTGATGTCTCAGGGCTCCTACTTAAATAACCTCTGTCATGTTTAAGCAACTTGGACTTGGGAGGTTGGGACAGTAGCTGTCTGTGTATAAATTCTGTCTGTGGTGGCTGTCAGCTCAACTGCAAAAGTGACTGTAAATTAACAAACACATTTACAATCCTCAGCCATATTTCTCTGTCTTTTTTCCCCTCCCAACACAAGAACCTTCAACTACGCAAAGGAGAATAAAAATCTGTCTCTAAGTGATAAAGTCATAAAACATATGAACATATGGCAAAACGAAGATATTGTTTTGTCACCTGTGACCTTGCTTACCTGTGCTGGAAGGTAGTTTTCGCTTTTGAACCTCAATACTTCTGCTGCTGCCGATATGCTATTGACAATTACAGTGATCAATTTTCTGTCCGCTATAGCCCTGCATATTCCCAGTCACCTGTCCTCATCTACTGCATGGCTCAAAGGAGGAGAAAGGACATTTGTGTAAAAGGCATCTAATGCTCGGAGAGAGATGTACTGTTTTTTTCTGTCTGTGGAGCAAACACAGTGATTTAAACAGTAGAAAGATAAAAGCCTGGCAGCTGGAATATAAAATCCACGTGTTTTGTCCTGCATGCCATCTAATTAATTTCCCTCTGATGTCCTATTGTGACAGAAGAAGAATGTTTTTTTTACTGAGATGCACTGAAAAACAAAAGTGAGCAAGATCTGTAATATTGCTTATAAACTATGATAGGTTTTTGTTTGTTTGTTTGTTTGTTTGTTTGTTTGTTTGTCCTCTTAAGACCAACAGCAATTCAGGAAAGACTAAACTACCACAGCAATCCAAGTGACTCCATCCTAAAATGACATTTATACTGGAGGGAGTTAAAGGCTTAATCACACAGTTTTTCTACAACAATACCTGAAAAATGCCCTGTGATGATATCCATGCTGTTTGTGGTTATAGGCAGTCAAAAGCAATTTAAGGTTAGGCAAGATGGTGGTTGAGTTAAATATTAATAAAGTAAATGTGCCATCTCTCATGCTTCAAATAATTTCTGACTTTTTTCAGTGTCAACCAAGACCACAGTCTTATCCTAACCTTCACCAAGTGCTTTCAGCGCCTAAATTCAGCCATGGATAATATTTATCATGCTTTCTTTTTTTTCTTTATTCTTTTGAGCGACCAATGTAGGGTAAACAAATGAAAAGGAACGTTTTCTAGATACTCTTAGTGTGAACATTTTTCCACTTTTAGAATCAACATTTTCTAATTACGTTGAAAGAAAACATCATTCGAGCTAAATGAAGTTCCTTTCCAAACATTGTTTCTGTTGCAAATTACAGACTTCACTCTGTTTCAGTTTATTCTAAATCTTGTTTGTCACTTCAAGATGGTTCGTTATCACCTTCCAAACGGCCACTTTAATCTCACTGTACTGATGCAAACCTGATGTGAACGAAGCATCATCTGTTTATGCACACAAACATAAAGTGTGTGTGAACCTACTATGAATATATTGACAGAAAATATGAATCAAATTATCAAACTAATTAAAAATTTTAAATGCAAATAAACCTGTGTTTACATAATCCTAATGTTTACACAACACTGTTGTAAATAGATGCTATTGTGCTCAGCCGGTGACAAAAAAGGGTTGAATGGATTTCACTATTCTGCAGAGAAGAATGCGAGATTACTCGTGCTCAAATTGGAACGGTTTGTGGAGTGCACGCTACTTATTGTTCTCTATGTTATTTAAATCTCTGAACAAAAGTGAATGGATTGCCTGGAGCTTCGACTACAGGTGTGTGTAGTTTCTAGTGCAGCTGGTGGAAGAAATTGGACATGGTTTTTGTTGAGCCTAAGTTGTAGAAATTGTTCCAGACAGATTTCTCCACAACACAAAAGGAGAACATGAAATTGTGTCTGGAATAGAGCGTTAGAATAGAAAGAGTTCGCTCTGGCCGTGGTGGCGAGTAGCTGCATCATCACAAATACATCCTCACAGATTTCTGGTGGGTGGTTTATGTAATTTGTTACTCGACACCGGGACAGTCAGCGCAGCAGTGTATGTATCTCCATGCTGGGAGTATTGTATCAGTAAAACATACAATAGCTGAAGATTTACCAACACTTGGTCACACTTTTGATTTACCGTGCCTGGAAGAAATATTCATGTGCATTCAATGCTGATCTTATTGTTGTTGTCAAATGCCATTGTTCATGTTCCCAATGGCTTAATTTAAATATGCTGGCTTCAGTGCCTGTGATTGAATTCAAATTGATGTGTTAAAGTCTGCTTATTTGTTGTTGTTTTTTTTAATTCGTTTTAGTTTGTTTGTTTTTTTCGCCTGCTTTGCAAAGTTTTTTTCTGGCTCACCTAACTAATGCAGCCCAGTGTAGCAGCGTAATGCTCTTAGAAGTCACAGAATACCCTGGAGAGTAAGTGTCTTTGTTTAATGTGACCTCGTGAAGAATAAGTAGCCTGGTGTGAGGTTCTCCCCATAAACACTTACAACAATGGGCCTGGGTGATACCACCAACAGGAGAGGGAGCGAGGGTAAAACCCACCATGGAGATACAATGACAAACTGTGAGCATTAGAAACTTCCCTCCCCCCATCGTCTGTGATTCTTCTGGCCTCTCCATCTGACTCACATGGGAGCTTATTCTCAAATTCAACAGGGCAGCTTCTAATGAACCTGCACCTCAATTTCCAAAGCAAACTAGCATTTTTATGGAACAGTGTGCCACCATTACGAGAGGGTCCTTAAGGGATTGTCTGTATTACAGCTTCAGTGGTGCACTTCATCAAGTCCCTAGATCAGGAGAGTATATTGCTGCTACAATTGGAAAGTGAAGGTTATTGGCAATAGAAATGAGGATATGCTGAAACTGGTCATTGACAGTGATTATACTTCACCCACAGAGTCACAGGTTGGACCAGAGTTTAACCATTACTGTCTGTTATTACACTTTCATGTTGTTGTTTTTCTTGTTTTTAATTAATGATTAGGCTAAAGTTAAAAGTGCATTCACAAACTGTCCTCCGTCTTTTCAGGGACAGATCTTGTTGCCTTTTTGCATGACAGGGAGTTGTTGTTTTTTTTCTGCGGTTGGAGACAGTAATTGAGGCAACAAGAGACAAGAATTGTTCTTGGTCCTTGTATCACCAAAATGTTGCACTCTATTCAGACAAAAGCTTTTCAGTGCATCGAGCAACAATGTGTCAGTCAACATGACATCACAGATTGCAGTCTCAGGCCTCAAGAATACGCAACAAATAGAACATCCAACCTGCTGCATCACAAGGAGAAAAAACACAGTCACTTTCACCGCAAAACAATGAATGAGCACATGAATAAATTATACAGGAGATAAAAGGTCAAGTGTAATTTGAGGCAATATTTTCCCTCCACAGTATTCACAACCAGTGGATGAACCTTAACAGGAATACATTATTTCCTACATACTGCACATCAATGGATATTGCTAAGCAATGGAAAGATAGGACCCCTGCCACTGCGTAATGTTGCCATAGAAATATGATTATTCTAATCATTAGAAATCAAGCAGAGACCAGTGTCCTTGTGCTGCAGTTATTTACATCATTGTTGCAGTAAAAAAAAAGAGAAAAAAAAGACTTTAAAAAGAAGATCTGATCACCCTGTGGTCTTTCTTTCTCCTTTCTAGTACCTTAAAAAGATCATGAGAAAAGAGCTAATGGTGTGACAAAACAATTTCTAAGATGCCAATACTGTCATTAAATCAAGCAAGAAATAGGCTATTAAAATCACAGTGCCAATGCTTTAACTGTATGTTTCCCAGTCCTCTCTTGCAATGAGGAAAACTAGGGTGACTCAATGATTAATTCAATGTTAGCACTGAGCACACTTGTAAATATCTATTAGAGCAAATGTGCCACATTTCTTTATACCATTGCCCTGACAAATAAGCAACAATTACTGCCAAGACCTTTCGGATTGTAATCAAACACACAATAAACTTGGCATGACAGCATCATCTGAATACCCATCATTTTACCAGGGTTGCCGGGAGGTCGACAGGGCAAAGCTGGTGACCATCAAAATGCTATTGAGTAGGGGGGGGTGAATCATCATTACAGTCATAAAAAATCTGCAGCAGCCCCACCGCCTTTGCTCAGAAACAAAGAGCCTTCCTGGGCTGATGCAGGCATTCATTAAAAGTGGTATTTGGTATGATTAATGATACTTGCAATTTACAAGGGAGAGTACAGGCTCTGTTGAGGCTTGGGAAGGAACTGTATTGGGTAAAGGGGGTGGGTGGTCTTCACTGGGCTCTGTGGAAGCCCACTTCCTCTGTCATGTTGCACTGTGCTGCAATGCCTCTTCAGGACCAAGTCTCTGGAACACAATGACTTGATTTGCTTTGACGAATAGTCGCTTAATTCTTTTCCTTTTTTACCCCTTTTCTTTTTTTTTTCTCCTTCTTTTTTTTTTGGCCTGATCATTATTTCCTCATTTTGCATTCGTTTCATCAGAGATAATTTATCTCTGCCTGCTTTAATGAAGTGATAATTCCATGATAATTAACGTAATCCTGCACCAAAGCAAATTTGCCTAATGACTGTTGTTTTGATAGTCAGAGTTGGTGCATGGGAGAATGTCCACACTGGGAGGAATCGGGGCTCTGTGCCAGCCAGAGGAAACAGGAGAAAGCAGCGTCAGGAGCCAAAGGACAGAGAAAAGTACTAGAGAATTTTACTTTGTGACCTCAACTTTCCATGGTGGGTGGAAGAGACCTCTTGCACTTTCCATTCAGCAGTTCAAATAATAAGGTGCTAATCGGTCAGCTTGGTAAAAGAAAGCCTGTTTGGTCTGCTCCCTTTATATCTGACTACAAATATGACTGCCAGGAGATGAGGAACAAGGTGAGGGAAGGCCTGAGCCAAGGTATTGTTGCTGACATTTCATTTGTTCAGGGATACCAACTTTGACATTTCATTTGTTTGATATTTGTTCGACTCGCACACCTGAAAAGTTTAACCTTCTCAAATCCTGGATTAAATATCCATAAATACTTCCCTCCAGTCAGAAATGATAGATTAGCATTCAATAAGGTGTCAGCAATCGATTGTGACATAAAGATGTGCATGCGTGACTCAATACATACATAGTATACAGACCAGATTTTTCAGAGATGCAGTCATTGTACAGATGGTTGTACAGGAAAGAGAAGAGAGGCTCAGCCATTGGACCATACTCTAAATATGTTTATAATGCACCTAGCTCTTGAACCTGGCTCTCCACAGTACTTTACATAAATGGACAACAATAGATTTTGAGTGCATAACTCATACATATTCACACTTGATGCATGAACCTAGAATAAAAAAAAAACCTAATTTATGTAGGGTTATTCAACAACCTGACTTCTTTGCATCAGTGGTATTTTTTTATGAGAATATTCAAAATACATACATTTCTGTTCCTACAGAGTAAGATATGAAAGCCCATATGCTCCATATGCATGTTTCTCCAATGGACAGATAAAAAGAGATCACACTGTGTCTGTATTATAGTACTGTGCACCCTGTGATGTGATTTGAAGGTAACATTGAAGTTGAATGTGGGTTGCTTATATTATGTTCTTGATAATTTGAATTTCAGCTAAGTTTTTTTTTTCTTGTTGTTTTCCTCTGACTTAAAAAAATATATATATGTAAGGAAGCACACACTCGATGAACAGAGGATTCATAATGATCATGTATACACCTCATTAAAATGTTTACAGGCACGGGCCAACAAGCATGTGTGGGTTCAGTTCGACACTGCCAGAAAAAGCACATTTCAAATTCAGTGAAAATGACGTAAATATATAGTGTTTCGGGACTGCCAGCAAATGAAACAGATTGGGATTTTTTTCCCCCATCAAATACCAACAAAGCAAAAGCACAAAGACAGGGCTGGATTAATGGCTTTAAAGTCAAAGTGGAGCTGGAACATCCAGCTGGCTTGATCAATCCACTGGCTAACCCTGGATGTGGGGAAGACTGGCAGCCATGTTCCTAGTTTACATGATTAAACATATTGGGTTAGCATTAAATCACCCTTACCTTGTTTGACAACGTGACAGCTGCGAGACCCCCCTCAGTTCTCTGTGCATGAATTGATGAGAGGAGTGTCCATTTAAAAAAAAAAAAATCTAATAAAAATAAATAAGATACATTCATTGACCAACACAACCATTACCCATGATAACAGTGAGAAATATCTGGGCTCTGAGTGCCACCTTCATCGGCACCCTTTAGCACTGTGTAATGTAATGTAATGTAAATCACCGGTTGTTATTGTCAAATGGGTTATTATCACATATAGAGCCTTTAACATAAAAACCATGCATCATTCTAAGATGCTTTATTATTGTTTACTCATGATCATAAATTGATTTGATTTATATCAATAGTAATAATAATAATAATAATAATAATAATAATATCAATAGTGTGCTGCAGCTGCTCATTTCAGTTAATAGACCAATGGCATACAGGCGAGTTTGTGCACATTGAAACATAGAAGTTATGTGATGTCCATCTCTCAGACACAAACCGATACTCTCACTCTAATGAGCTGTTTTCATTTTATCTGTGAGGTGACAATTTCTGCAGTTTATTTAGGTCTAATTTACACAGTGGCATGTGTAAATAGACGGTGGCAGATGGCCGCTGAAGAGTATGCAAAGAAATGTTACAGCCACTCAACCTTATATAGGAGTGCACTGGAGAGCCGCATGAACTGGCAGGCAAGACACAAGTTGCTCAGTGGTTGAGCAGCTGATTAAATTTAGGGTCAAAACTGATTATGGTTGTAGATAAGCAGGAAAAAGTACCCAGGTCAAAATTGTTGTATTTTACATTTAAAGCTTAAACAACTTCACAAATCAGATACAACTCAACAAAAAAGAGAAAGGACTCAAACTTTTTAAAGTGGCTTTAAAGCAAGTGTACGCAGGTGCAGTGAGTAAAGTTTGACAAATTGTTTTCTCGTGACCAATACACCTGACTCTGATTTTGCTAACACAAGACAACAGATGAAAGACATAACAACAACACCCAAACAACAATTGTGTACACTGTAGTTTAGCTGAGGTGGGATGGATTTTTGAGCAATTGTCCCTTTAAAAATTTGAGGATTATTTTCAAAAACAAAATTGTTGTTGCAATTATGCTGTTATGTTATTACCTACACACCATGGAGCCCACAAATGGCATTCTGCTCACTCTTTCTCTGTGGTCACTGGTCTTTGAAGTCCTTCAAATGTTCTGTAGATAACCCTAGGGGAGAAAAGAAAACCAGAGTAGAGTTACAGCAATATGTCTGAGGCAAACAAAATTGATATGTTGGTGATGAGATGAGTATTTTATTCAGCACATTTAGGCTTCTAGATGGGTGCCAACTTTGACAAGGGCACCATCTTTGCAAAACTGCAGTTGCTACTCATTGCAAAAATAAGAAAGTATTTAATCTAACTAGTATTTAGTTCCCCAAAAAGTTGCATGTGCTGATTGGTTCCACATTGGTGTCATATTGAGGACACAAGATCATTTCAGGGCTTTCAAAATATATGAATTGAATGCATTGAAATCGACCATAAAAAAACTACAAATATAATTTATTCTGACTAATTTGACAAAACATTCATGCAGAGTCAGAAAAGTGCTGTTATTGCTGCAAGTCATCAGTAGAACTATGAACAACAAGAAAACTTATAACTGAGAACTGAAATCTATTACGACTGCAGTTCGTCTCATTTACTTAGGAAACATAGTAGAAGGTCTTTTGGAGGGAGACTTTTGGAGAGTGGTCGCTCATTAAAAATCTCCAATATGCTGGTAGGAGAATGGCAGTGGACCTGACAGGCATCTGTAATGCTGGGGATCCGTACCTTCTTTTAGGACAGTGTGTGTGTTTGTGTGAGGGTGTATCAATTAGGGAGGCTTGTTGGGTTGCTCTCTTCAAAGTACCTAAATAATTTAACCATCAGGGGTCGGATCCTATTAACCAGTGTGACACCAGGTCATCACTGTGACAGTGTTTACAGAGCTACAAAATTATTGAGGAAGCTGAAGACAAACAGGGTTAAGAAAGTGTGACACTACATGGTGCAGTCTTGCACGCTTTGGTAGACAGCAAGTGGGTATCACTGTTATGACTACAAGTATCTGAAAGTCTCACTCACTAAGGTGGGAGCCGTATAAATTGGCTCTGCTGATTCTGTAACTGCTTCCATCAAACTAGATTAAGAAGGTGAGCCAGAAGATGGACCCCTGATGGTTAATTGAAGTTTTAGTAATGCTGCTGAAATTCAACTGGAAAAAGAGCCGATATGACCGCAGGGCTAGTGGGGAGCCTACCACATTGCAGTGTTTTAAACCAATTATAGGTATTTTCCAGTGTCTTTATCCTCACATAGTTGGCAAAGAAACCCATTTTTATTTGACCTTGAATGTCCCTCTGCGGTTGTCTGCTGTGAGGATACAGAGTAGCTCCCTGGTGACAATTCTGTGTATTCTATAATTAATAATTCATCAGCCCATTGCTAACAGCTAGCAGTCTGGTGGAGGGGCTGACACATTAGTAGTTTGGGGCAGTCTCTTCACTCAACCTTAATGAGGTGTTTATAGTTGATTATATAGCAATACTGTATTCAACAATGCCCCCCGCACCCCCTCCTCCCCCCTATCATCTACCACTGTCAGAATCATCCACATTTCAAATGCTGTCCATTAGTGTTTTGGTTTATTATTCTTTGAACAAAAAGAATAAACTGTCAAGTCGTTTAAATGATTTGTTATGTAGGCCTATGATATTCACTCTTTGCTGTAATTCTTCTTCTGAAGTTCACTCATGGCTCAGCTTCTGAAAAAGTCTGAGCTTTGCATATAGGCTACTCCCTGAAAGATTTAGACATAGGTGTGGTTTTGAATTTGTTTAAGCTGTTAGTCTGGACAGAAGGAAGCAAAAATCACCCTGTATGTTAAGAACAAACAAACTTTCAGGGAGTTAGATGAGATGGTTGATATTGCTTTCATATCTGCTTGTCATATTTGAAGCTCTAGCCAGGAGATGGTTAGCTTGGCTGAAAACAGGGCAAACAGCTAGTCTGGCTCCGTCTACAAATATAAAAGAAAATCTGCCAAGTATCACCTCCAAAGCTCAATAATTGGCAAGTTATATGCCGTGTTTATCCTGTGAAGTGCAGAAAAGCTGAATCTCTGCTAGACTGACTTGCTTACCTTTGGACAGAGCAATGCTAGCTGTCTTTGTGCAACGCTACGCTAACACCCTCTTGGCTGCAGCCTCATACTAAATGGACACAGTCATAGCAGAGTGGTATCAATCTCAATTTCCAACTCAAGAGAGTGAATAAGTGCTTTTCCCAAAATGTCAAACTATTCCTTTAGGTGTCAAATGTCAGGGTTTTGTCAGCAGTTACTCTAAGAGCTGTGCCTCTTCTCCAAGCTTGTGCTAATAAATCACAAGTGGTGTGAAAGATTCTCAGATTTCTGATCTAAACCGTGTCCTTCTGGCAAGTTCATTAGTTAGAGAAAGAGTACAGGATGCAGCTGTCTGTGCCTGTTTACTCGTATCTATGGATGAATTGACACGTCCGCTGCTGGTGTTACTGGTGTCAAGTAAATTGAACACAAGCGGTGGTAGCTGTCACAAATGTTACTGTGCTGGTTACAGGCACTTCACTGCCTTCCCAAGATCAAGGTTGGGGGAGCAAAGCTACTCCAGTTGCCCATGCACACACAGTTTTGTCAATTTACTTCACTCTGCACCAGTGGGTTCCATAAATATATATTTACACTCTCAAAATGTCTTGTAGTGTGTATGTGGTCACTCAGAATAAGGGTGTGGAAATAAACCAAGTCATAGATTTACAAGTGATAAAATAGTTTGAGATATTTTCTATATGCCCCTTGCATTTTATTTCGGGCACCGTGTGCCATGATCCCTTGCAGACACGGAAATAAGGTGTCAACAGCACTTTACATGTTGATAGAGCACGTCTTCCTGCAGGATCGGACCCTCCCGTATAGACCCTATTAAGCACACCCAGAAGTCACAGTAAAAGCCTTTGGACTGATGACACCCTTATGCTACTGCAGCTTCCAGTCTTTATAACATTAATATTCATTTTCTTGGTTTTAACGAAGCAGGCAACAGGCATGGGGTACCCCGGGAGCACTGCGTTTAGCATCAATGGAGATTCAGTCAAACAACCAAACACAGAGGGAAGAAGTTGGCTTGGCTGTCTCCTTCCCCTGGGCCCCATATTAATGAGACAACGCCACACTGCAGCCAATTACAGCCACTCCCAGACAGATGCCTTTGGTCCAAGACAACCTCCCACCATAGACCCGACCCCCACCTCCTCACAGTCACCATTCCTTTACATGGGCATACACACATCATTTCCCCCTGACAAAAATCCATACAGGTTATACATTATGCATGTTTTCACAGATAAAATAGCCACCACCAACAGACCAGACAGTAAAAAGCAACATTTAAGTGCCAAAACCTACAAACAAAATGTCCCTTTAAACCATATCCAGAGCCTACATGTTAAAAAAACATGCATCATTTGATTAACTTGTCAGTTATCCATCCATCCATCCATCCATCCATCCATCCATCCATCCATCCATCCATCCATCCATCCATCCATCCATCCATCCATTTTGCTGTTCCGCTCCCAGGGTCACGAGAGCTAAAGCCCAGTCCTGCGTACACTGGACACGAGTTATAGGTCGCCACCATTTCAGAGAACTTATATACAACCCAAGTGCCACCATGACCGAACAGATTATGCTCTCTGTCAATGTGATGAAGACTTATTGTCACATTACATTCTGTATTTGGAAAGTTGCAACTATGTTAAAAGTAAATGTATCATTAAAATGTTCACAGGCAACATATCTATTTTCTGCCAAAATATTCAATTTTACAACGAAAATGTACTTGTAGTGACAACAACTATATGTTTAGGTCTGTGATAATGCCGAGAAGGTGTATTCAGACAAAACATGATTATTAAAGTTTAGAACAGTTAGTCTTCAGTTTACCTAACCTGCATTGACATCCACACAGACATGCAGAGAACATCCACACTCAGAGCACGGAAGGGCTCTAGCCGGTCGATTTGAGTTTGAATTCATGATCCTCTTGCTGTTAGGTGACCATCATCAAGAGTGAATTATGATTCATCAAAACCTTCCCAACAGAGTATTATGAGGGTTTGAAAGATGACTTCCAATAAATATGCCATTATTCAGTGGCCCCCCAAAACAGAAAACCTTTGAAGTTTTATCCTGTAGGTGGCCAGTCAAGCATGACAAAGAAACCAAGTAAGGGTGCTCTTGAAAGTACCTCAGTATTTTAAAGGCCTTGTCTAACTCAAGTGAGACAGCTCATTAATTGTGCATTACAAAGCTAAGACAGTGGAAATAAGGCTACCTACCTGGCATCACAGCAGCCCTTATTCTGGATGGCGCAACTACATGGTCCTTTGAATAGACAGGCTTTGTGGTATGGCTGTGCTCAGTACAATAGGAGTAAGTAACTGCTATTTGCGTACTGAACTCCGAATTGAGACTGAGAGCAATTGTGATTGCCCAAACTCCTTAGAAATGGGTCTCATGGTTTGATGGGATGTACATTCACCCAGAAATGCACTGATGCACAGCTGCTGTAAAATCAGTACTCGTCCGTTCTCCCCCAGTGACCCCATTACAAGAAGTTCCTTTAAATCTTTAAATTAACATTTCCATAGAATGTTTGTCATAGACTGATGCTGACCTACATATCATGAGATACAAATATACTGTAGTGGACAGACACAATAGTCGTAATGGCAGCAGGAAATGTTTCAGCCTTTGAGTTGAAATCAAATTGCAGGGAGAATGTTTGTGCAGCCATACGTCTCTGCCAGAGTACATGTTGCATACAGTTAAAGCTGAGCTCTCTATGAAGGCTGTGCCCGAAGGTTGTCTTTCCTTTTTAATTGTGTGGGGTTTCTTAATATTTTGGTCATATGAATAACCCTGTGGTATTGAAAGCTGAAATGTAAAGTATTCTCAACTTCAACACAAATGGGCTGAACATTGTTCAGCAAAGAAAACCTTTCCCTTTTGACATCATCTGTGCGTATGGAAATGCAGCAGGACTGAATCTGCCACAATCTGGCAGCTAAAAAGTGTGGGCAGACAAAAGGCTGGCCCATTTTGAGAGTGGAGGCAGACAGACACCAATAGGGGTCTGGGGACCTGAAAATCGTTGGGCTTGGCTGGTATTCAGGGTGAATCAGGGCCAGTAGTACGATGCATGGGCCCGATACAACTCAGGGGAGGGGGGCGGGGGGGCGGGGGGTGGCATGACTGGAATTAATTCCCTGTGATTGAGGCAATTGCCAAGGTTACTGCAGAAAATCAAACAGTGGAATGTCACAGGAAGTGTTGTTTTCAGAGGCACAGTATCCTTGGCCACAGCTCATACCAAGGAGATGCTAATGATTGCTTTATCTTGTATCTCTTTGAAAAACTCAGAAAAAGCTTTTCCCCATGAGGCAGACCTGTTTCTTAGGTATAACCATCACAGTTGTATTTTCAAAGAAGATCAACCCAGCTCAGCCCCATCAAATATTCCATAATTTTGATTGTTGTAGACTCAGTGAAGGGACATGAGGAAGGAAAGTTAGAAATGCATATAATTACATAAACAGTGCCAAAAACTAAAATTCCTGTTGGCATAAATATGGCATGTGCCAACGGAACTGAGTATGAACCTCAATAAGGTAAGAACACCTGGCTCCAGGTTTGTAGGGAGCTGAGGAATTCAATGTATTAACCATGAACAGTACCCAGGCAACACAAGTCATTTCAGCAATGTGACTCAGCTTGTAAACCCTCTATAAACTAATCGTAAACCCTCAGTCAACTGTAAACATATCCCATGAGCCTTTTCCAGTGGGACGCTGTTAGAGCCCCATGAGAGCTGTATTTACTGATTGCAAACAAAATAATTGTTTTATAATCTTTATAAAAACGATGAGGTACTGAAATGCTACTCTCCATTGCAGTGGCAGATAATCCTTCTACTGACTATATGTATAAACACTCAGTGTCCTTTTTATTATAGGTACACTCGTCCAGTCTGATCCAATTAGGCACAATTTTCATTTAGTCGTACATGTAATTAAATTTAATGGACATACCTACAATTTGGCAATGTCAGAAAGAGGTGTTAATTCAAATACATGGTTTAACATCAAGGTCATGGCTGGCAGTGCTGCTGTACTCTGAGATGCTTCTAATATTCTGCCACCATCATGAACATAAATGAAAAGTGTTGAAAAAAAGGGTAGTAATATGATATAATGTACATAAAGTCAGTGATAAAACATATAGCCTAATTATATTTACACTATTCTGACAATTATTTTATGACACTGTTGATAAATGTTGCAAAATAGTGTCAGATATAATAATGCCTTTGTTTTGGGTTTGCCCCTTGGCATTTATGTTTTGGTCTGACATTAATTACTTTTATTTGTTCTTCATTTGGATGAGACAACCCATAACAATTATACTTAGGGTTATTATAGCTAAAGTTTTTATGTTTATTGTTTTGATTGTACTTTGTAAATGACATATCCATGAAGTTTTTTTTTAACCTTTCAGGAACCTATAGTTTCTTTGAAATAATGTGCCCTCACTGACCAGTGATTTCTTACTTTATCCATTCTTGCTTACTTTTAATGTATTTGTTTTATTGATGTAAATAACCCATTATATCATTTCCTTTTTCCTTATAATATCTATTTATTCATGCCCCATATGAGATACTGGAAAAATGTGTGTGTGCAAACCAACATTTGTAGCCTACTGAATTGTAATGGGCTACATTGATGCTATACAGATCCCGTCCACCGTGTGGCGCTATAAAGCTATGCACACTGACCACTGACAAACAACTCCGATTAGTGCCCGAAGAAGAAATGACGCAACGTCGGCGTCGCTCCTTAATTAAATCAGAGACGTTCGCCACCTGTGAAGTGTAGCGCTTGTTTTGCTGGCTCACACATCGCCGGACACGTAGGTAACGATTTTAAAGTCTTGAATACGCCTGAGACGTTCACCTGACTTTAGTTAAGTTATACCCCCCACAAAATAATAAGTGCACAAGCTCTCGTTATTTCGAGGTTTAATGGCAAACGTCGGTTTCGTGTGAGTGGAAACGCCGCGGCACGGAGACAACCTGAGAGGAAGCTACAGGTGCTGTCATCAGGTGGCCTCGCTGCCAGGAGCAGCCACAGACAGACATCAGCAGCGAAGATAGTGGTAGTGCTGCAGCAGACACATTAGTCCCACCGCCAGCATAAGGGCTGTCATCAGCAGCGGAAGTGGTGTTTGCTTGGCAGGGCTTGTAAATGACAGCTCTTGTGGGGCAGATAAAGCAAAGATGAGAGAGGAGCTCTGCAGGCCGACAGTCGAACAAGAATATGGCCAGCAGCAGCTCCATGTACACAGGAGATGGTGCAAGTTTGGACGAGGGCCTACACTGAAAATGGTGAGTTTGCCAGGAAATAAGAAAAAGAAATACAGTTTTTCTCCTAATTGAAGACTTGCTCTTCAATTAAATCTGTATAGGCTTTAATTACCCCTCACAGAATAAACAAAACAGGACACTGTCTATGGATAGAGACAAAAGGTGACCTGTTGCACTGCTGCTGCCTCCCAAACTGCAACCAAGAGAAGTGTTTCTGTAATTGCCATTGGCAGGTTTGGCTTTGAATGTACATTACTGTCACAGGCCCTGAGCTGACTGACTGTGTGCTGTCACTACTGGCTGTGGAGCCCAACCTGGTGGGATCGATGACATCCAGAGGATTGGCTGCATCAGTTTGCACACACCAAGGTCAGGGAGGACGCTCATCTAAAGGTAAGACCTTGTTCAGTTTACAATACAGTGAGATACTACGGTTTGGTGGTTAGATGTTTGTTTACTGTGTGGCTGGTTTCTGTTTGGCCTGGCAGTGCTGCTTCTGATGCTTAATGAACATCAGGTTTATTGTGGATTCGTCTCTATGTGACACTGTTTTCATAAGCTGCAGTTTACAGCCTGTTGTGGTGCTCAGTGGTTGGTGTGATTGCTCTCTGACAGTCTGTTACCTTTGTTGGTTTGAGTGGAGTAGCACTGCTCATTGCTGAAGTGGTGGTGGGCTGCAGCAGTCATTCAGATGGGCTATCATATCTAACTGTAATTATGCAACTGAGCTCAGGTTAGATGTGTATTTTGTTTTCCTCTTTTGACATTCAGTGGTGTGTGTGTGTGTGTGTGTGTGTGTGTGTGTGTGTGTGGTGTGTGTGCTATAGTTGGATTATTGTCTGCACACTGGCAGAATAATTGCGCAGTTTGCATTGAACAATTGCACTGTGCAAATCATTGTATCAGTATTTTTTTTTAACTGTAAGCTTATGACTGAAGACACCCTACATGAAGCAACATCTGCAGCGTAAACAATACTACTTATTTACATCTCTCCTCATAAAATGAACAGCAGGCTCTGTTTCTGTGTTTAATCAGTTCATTATATTTTGAAATATAAAAGTAAGATTTTGTGATCTTTATGCACATTTTTCCTGAACCCTAAGGTGGTACCAACAAATGGCTTGTTTTGTTTTGTTTTATTAGCAGACCAAAGTCTTATCATGCCAAAAAAAGATTTAGCTAATTACTACCAACTCACGTTATGCAGCCTATTCTTTTATTGTTTCAACTTTAAACTCTGTGCAGCTAATGCTGTATATGATATCTATATGGTAGCCTACATGAAACACCACATAATACTACTGATGTCCACGACGCCTGATGTGTTGTCATCTGTAACCTTGTAGATTAACATAATTATGGCTTGATATTGGGTATAAAATGCCAGGCTCATGACAGACATTTCTTTTGACCAGTAAAGGGAGTGGTGCTGAATGACACATCTTTCTCCAATACTAAAGTATTCAGTATTACTCTTCAGTTGATATTTAAGAGGGTTACGAGAACATTTTGACACTGAACATACTGAAGTCAGCAAAAAGTGAAGTAGGAGTGCTGAAACGAATGTCAAAATTGTATGAGAAAGAGCACTGAGGGGACAAGGACGAATAGAATGAAAGTGATAACTAATAATTTGAAAGAAATGAAGTCATCTATTTGAGGTCATCTCATAATACATCTGAGGTGCACCTGCAGCAATTCTCCTCCTTGATTTTCTTTTAGTTTGACTTAATTTAATTGTCCAATCATGACAAGAGCCTCTAATGCTCTGCAAGAAACACAAATCTTTAATCTCCCTCTTGGTTTTGCTCACTTCACTTCACTGTGGAAAGTTGATGTTGTGACATTATGGATTTAAATATTCATTATTAATGCAAATTAACGCTTAATTGATATCTCTGCTGTCATTTTTGTGGTTACACAATGACTTATCCGAGGAGTGTGTCCTGTGCAGAACTCGCATTGCTGATCAGATTGACGCTAACTCCTCTTGTTTTCTCACACTCTGATAAGTTGATGTAGACATTTGCTTTAATTAAAGCAGAGTCCGGAACAGCATGTTTTAGTTGACTGAGAGCAAGCTGTCAGCAGCAGACTGGACTACATGTACACGCATGATGCAGCACAACACAATGATTCTCTATGATAGTCACAGTTTTGTAAAAGACAATGAAGAAAACAAAGAAGTGATGAGGAGGGAATAATACCTGACACAGACTTCTGTGTTATTATTAAGTAATATTTTGTTGTAAATTCATCACACTTTTATGTTTGTTAACAAGTATATATTTTTTATTTTCCCACACAGCAAAATAATACGATTTAACCAAGAACCATTTTGTAATTTAAGTGTGTGGTGAACAGTTAGGATGCTGAAGTGTCATGCTTTTTTTGTTTTGTTTGAAAGTTAGAGCTCTGCAGTATGTAAGGGATAATGCCCGACAAGGTGTCCATTATTAATGGACTTCGCGGAAGCAACCGTCCTCCGCTTCGCGTCGGACGGTTCACGCCTCCGCGTCGTCCATTAATTTCTGATAATCGGACACCTCGAAGGGCATTATCCCGCTTATACCATGGCCACTTACGAGATAAATACATATTAAATCAATTACTTATAATTTAATGTTGTTTTTACCGTTAAAATCATACGTCTTTAAGCGGTTGAGCCGAGCGGACTATTTAATAACACTCGTCGGCGATAAAAGAAAAAAAAAGAGGGGCCCGCTGTGACGGCAGCGTAACGTTACAGTCAGTGACTCTGCCACAGCCTGGTAGTTGATCAGTGAAGGAGGTGAGGTGACGGCTTAAATGTTACGTGACACAAAGTTTTTCAGACGGCCAGTGCACTTCTTACCGCTTGTGTGTTTACAGACTCCAGTGCGATGATGCGCTGAAAAAAAGTTGTTATGGTCCGAGTGTCGCGTTTGAGCCAGCGCAGTAATATTTAGAACGTAATCAGGCAATTTGACCGGAACATCTTTATGGGTGTCCATAGAGAGTCTAAGCGGAAGCAGGAAGTAACGGCGCCATGGGACCTCAACTCTGAAAAACTCGCCATACAAATGAACGGGACTGAAAGTTTTATTTTGTGATCCGATTGAATTGCGCCATGAGAAAAAAATATGTCCTCTACCTGTTTAAAACATCACGTTTCATGCCGAGAAATCAGCCGTTTATCATAACACGGCAACAGAAGAATGTATTTTGTGTAAAGACCGCTCCACGGACTACAGATCTGTGTCCCACAAAAAATACGTCACCAACTGACACGGGAAAGGGCGGCATTTGGTGTGTGACGTCACCTACGCGACTTGTAGTCTTTCTGGTTACAGATTCTTCTGAATTTTATTTTACAATAGTTTTACAACAAACTGCTGATTTCTCGGGATGAAACGTGATGTTTTAAACAGGTAGATGACATATTTTTTTCTCATGGCACAATTCAAACGGATCACGAAATAAAACTTTCAGTCCCTTTCATTTGAATGGCGAGTTTTTCAGAGTTGAGGTCCCATGGCGCCGTTACTTCCTGCTTCCGCTTAGGCTCTCTATTATCACTTTTTAATGGACACCCCGCAGCCAATCAGAATCGAGTATTCACCCAGACCATGGTATACACTTTTTAATGGACACCCCGCAGCCAATCAGAATCGAGGATTCACCCAGACCATGGTATAATCCTGTTTGTTTGATGGGATTAAACTGTACCACACCATTTTAGGCCTTAACAGAAATATCCTTAAGTGAAAGGTCACCTGCTTTGTATTTTGTTGCAGTAGTTACACTACAAACAAGACACAGGGTCTCACTGACATCTCCAGAGACTGCAGTAAAGCTGAATCAGCTGAATTTTCTTTAACATAATGTAAATGTAACAGCCCTCAGTTACCAACAATACAGCAGAATGGGAATGACTTTGTAATGGAGTGTTGCTATTCATTTAAAGTGCAGTTCATCTGGTCCAAAAGGAAATGGCTTTTGGGAGTTCCAGTGACTGTAAATTTGTGGGTGCTTGGCTTGGTGAGAATAACATAGCAGCAGAAATGGGATTCCTAGATACTGATAATATCCTTATATCACCTTGTTATTATCAAGAGGGAGTGTAAATTACCCTCACTACGAACTTAATTTGTTTTGCCAAACTGTACGGTGGAAAAAGATGAGAAATTTGGCACAAAGTTATCAGGGGAGCCCTGGGAGGTCTCTGATCTGCATTTGTTTCTAATTGTGTCACATGACTGCAAAGAATACAGCAAAGCAGCCTCACCATATTGAGTTATCGTGTTGTAATTTATACTTTGAAATAGTTTTGAACAGAAGTCGAGACAATATTTTAGATTAATTTTTTCCAGACAACCCCCTCCCTCTCTGTAGAAGTCATTAATATCTGAGATCTAATCTACCTGCTCCTTTCCCCAACCTGGCACACAGGCAGCGCTGCATTTCAGTTAAACCACAAAGTAACAGTCACATTTATGGGAAGCAAATTGTGACTTGAAAATTGCCAGCAGAATGAGAAAGCATAATGTCACTTGAATGATGAGCGATGGCAGCCACCAACAGCTGGTATGAAATCTGAGAAAGAATGCTAAAATAAACAATGTGAAACAGCTCCAGTAAGAAATGTAATATCAGAGCCATTTCCAAAAGAGTCACTTTGAAATGGCTATGTAGAGGTTACAGTAACAGTTTGGAGCCTGCACTGTAATTTAGATCCTTTCTCTGGCTATATTTGTATCAAATCTTGATCAAAGCATGAAAAAAATAAAATGACTAATGTCTTATAAGGCCAATATAATTGTGCTATCATGTTTGAAGCATCACATTCAAGCTAAAATCAGGCCATGTAGAGTGGAAAAGCAAAAGACAACAACAAGAAAATAGCATGAGGGTGATAATTATGCAGTGGTAAAACATCTACACATGTAGCCAATAAGCATATTTAGAGGTAGTATACTTGACTTCGCCTACAGGAATATGCAGTACTGCAGGCATTTTTTTTTCACACCCTTATTTTACTGCAGAAAAAGCTGATCCAGCTTTGCCCGGAGACCAATAACTATGGCACCACTGGAACCAACTTCAACTCCCCTTTGGCAAAGACTGTCCAACCTTGGAGAAGTGGCTTTTTCCCTCTGTCCCTGAAACATCTCTTTGTGGCTGAGGTGTGTTCCACAGTGACAATTTGCCATTAGGTCTAAGTAATGCGATGTGGGCGGACAGAGGTGCCCTTTGGCCCCCTGTTGCTTCCCACAAGGCAAAGAGAGGCTCCTGTCTTGTCTAGGTCAACTTCCCTTTCAAGCAGACAGCACTTCAAACTGCGGGGACTGCAGTCACCTCTGAGCCACCTAGGTGCCTCACAGAGAGCCTTGGCCCTCTCACCTCTTGCAATTACTGCCTACAACACCACAACACTGTTGCATCTGCAGGAGCTGTAAAGAAAAGAGAAGAAGTGTAAACAAAGAGGTGGTTTAGATATAGCACTGACACTTTTGGCCAATTACTCATGTCTGCAGTCCGCAATTGGCTGCCTGGAAAGGGAAAAATGGGTCTGAAGTGAAACACTGAGGGCCAGTACAGTAAATGCAATTTTGTTTTGTTTGCCCCTCATATCCTTTATTACAAACAGAGAGTTTTGACTTGATAAATGGTTGATATATTCATCTGTAGAGTATTATGAAACACTCAAACAAGCCCATGTACCCTTTGAAGGAGACATTCTCTGTGCTCTGCTACTGAAAAATGTAGATTGGCTTGCAGTGTCTTGTCAGGTTGCTCTTATGCTCGTCAACAGTGCCAGTGAAGTCTGTTAAAAATCAGTGGTGCCTTACTGGGACTGCCAGGCTTGTATGTATTTTTCACATCAAAATTAGGCAGAGGCCAAAGCTGGAATGCTCTTAGTGAACAGAGTTGGTGTTTGGTTAAAATAAATGGCCGAGAACCAGGGCTTGACATTAACTTTTTTGCTCACCAGCCAATGTGACTACTGGTTTACCAGAGTTACTAGCCACTCAGCGTTTTCACTAGCCACAATTTTGTTGTTGGGAAATTACAGTATGTTTAATATGATTAAAAATGTAAATGACCGTGTGCACACTCAAATCAAGACTACATAGATTTGACCAGCCACCAGAGATCAAGGAACAAGTTGGTGGGCACAAATCATGTAAACAAAGAAAAAGGGATTTTTTTTTTTTAATTAGTGATTTTCCTTTTGTTTTTTTGCAGAATATAGTTGAAATAATGAAAAAGCCACTCCTTTTTTTTCCTTCTTTTTTTAGCGGCACCGTCCGTGTAGGTGACGCACATGCAGATGTCCGTCATGGGGACTGTGCTGCATAACTGGCACACACTGTCAGTCCTCCAGTGTAACTTTTTGCTGCGAAATATGACTGAAGGCACAAGTGCAAGTCTTAAGTGCTTAAAGGGATAGTTCACCCTAGAATGATATTTCGCTCATTATCTACTCACCCTCATGTGGACTAAGGGCTGGAAGAAGTTTCAGAGTCCTCCGTCCCTTCTCTGAGTTACAGGGGGTCTCAGCGTAGCAGTGCATGTCCATATAACGGTTGTAAAGGGACACCAGAGCTCTTCGTAAAAAAACACACACAAAAAAACATCCAAATACCTCCATGCTGCTCGTATGTAATGTCCGTCTTGTGCTGAAGCCCCAAATTGCGTAATTGTCCCGAAAAAAATTAAATAAGTCTATATTTTAAGCTTGTTTGTAGCGGAAGCTTCTCAAAGCTCCTCTTCCTGGTCCGTCCAAATCTTGCGTGATTTGCGCCGGCGTCAGTGCGGTTACTGCGAATCACGCGAGATTTGGACGGACCAGGAAGAGGAGCTTTGAGAAGCTTCCGCTACAAACAAGCTTAAAATATAGACTTAGACTGGACAGGCACTGCTACGCTGAGACCCCCTGTAACTCAGAGAAGGGACGGAGGACTCTGAAACTTCTTCCAGCCCTTAGTCCACATGAGGGTGAGTAGATAATGAGCGAAATATCATTCTAGGGTGAACTATCCCTTTAAGCTGCGTTCACATGCAGTCCAGCAGACAGCAAATGGCCAATAAGGCAAATAACAGTACATTAACATTACATTAATTACTTTTTCTCACCATTCTCGACTTCCACTTTTCGTTGAACAGTCTTTTCTTTTACTTCAGTGAAGTATAGTTTTAGGTTGGATAATCGACAGACATTCACAAGCCACTCCAACATTTCAAGTGCACCTGTATTGCAGGCTTTACAGTAAACACATGGAGAAGAGCTACAGCGTGTGCCGACTTCCTGTTTTCAAAATAAAAAATGTGGGATATTTGAAGCGGAGACACTGCGTTTAAAGTTATTGAGAAGCTAAACTATATACATATAGCCTAAAAATTGATAAAACATTATGAACAGATGTAAAATGTAAAAACAAGAGGTGTATCTCATGCAGCCAGTATACAGTAGTACTATGATCCCAAACTGATTGAGTGATGAGTCAATTGATCACATGACCTGGAAGCTATTGAGCAAAAATGATAATATTTACATATAAAAATTATGGACAGATTTAAATATAAATAGAAAAAACACGGTAAAAAACAATTGTTTTCTCTTGTTTGTTGTTTTCTCTCTGGGTTTTGAATATGCCGCCACAGCTGCACTGCTTCACCACAGGGACCCACTGTCAACAGTGATGTCGGCAAAAGGCTTCACGAATGAACCAATGAGCAAACACTGCGTGCAGGCAGTGCTCATGGGAGTTGTGGTGTCGTAGTCTCACATTGCAATTGGTTTATTATTTTGAATGCCATTTGAGAAAACTACAATTAAATACGAAAAAAAATTCAACTCACCAAAGTGGCTAGTGGGAGAGGCAGTATTACCCACCACTGCTGAAATTCACCCGCATTTGACGGGTTGGCGAGTGTTAAAGCAGAAGTAAGCGGAATTTCTGTGTTAATATAAGTCTTAAATAGTTATATCTTCCGACGGCAATCACTTACATAGAGTGTTTGGTCCGAAACACGGGTCTGTCAGTCACTCTCTGCTGTAAGCCGAGGAGAAAACTTCTTGTATACTTCCTTGTATCCTACAAGCTTTATCCAATGAGGAGAGAGAACGGCATTAAGGGCTGTGTGTGCAGCCAAGGGATGCGCGTGAATGTGGTGACGTAGGGACGAGGACCAATAGATCCATGACGATCCATGACGAGGATGGGGCTGCTAACTCCGTCGGCTGACAAGAAGTTAGCCAAAACAACCGGATCGCTTACTTCTGCTTTAATGTCAAGCCCTGCCGACAACCACATCAATGTTTGCGTTAACTCTGTTGTCTTTGCTGTGGACCATACATCACTCATTTCACCTCAAACCTGTTGAATGCCAAGTGTATGTACACCATTGATACATAATGGGGAGTTGCAAGTATTCAACAAATACACACACTGCAATTGCATCAGATAGGAAGAACTTGTATGTAACTCTACCTCTGGGTGCAGCTGTATTTTTCTAGACCTACTGTATGTGCAGAGTTGCATCAGTGCACATTCTGTTCAGACATCAGTAAATTGTGGGTGAACCAGAGGGGTCTGAGTCTGTTAGTTGGGGAGACAGCTCCAATAAGAGGCTGTAGCCTACTTGTACTCCTGGTAGTTTTGGTGGTGGCGGTTTTACAACGTATTCCAGCTGAGAGAGCTTGGAAAGTGTGCTGGCTGGTGTGAGAGGGGTCAGAGAAGAGATGTGTATTTAAGTGCACTTCTTGATCCTGGTGTCACACAGACCTGGGAGGAGGGCAAGATGCATACAGTGATTTTTCTCAGCTGATTGGATGATGCATCATAGCCTGGTGCTCTCATGGTAGATGGACACTGTAAAATAGTCAGTTACAGAGAAAAATGGAAGGGACTCGGTGACAACAGTTAGGTCGGTGGCAGGTACTACAGTACAAGCCTAAGTCCTCAGGGTGGAGTGGATGTTACTTTTACCTGCCGCCTGTGGCGTTGAATGTCTGCTTGTTGATGGTCCTTCACACAATTTGGTTGTTATTAGTGTGAATCAGTGTCACACAGTGCAGTGTCACTGACCAATGCTCTTTTCCTCTCCTTAAAAGCAGTCAGTGGCTGCCTCAAAAGCACCAGTCTGCACACTCTGACACTCATCTGTGTCAAAAAATGTGTCTACCATGAAAATTGCTGTCTTTTTTCTTCTTCTCCTGCTTGAGGGGTTTATCAAAGATCAAACATCCAATATATCCACAAATGCTTAGTGGGCTTTGAAAGGGATCATTTGTCCATTGCTTGGTAAAATCACATACAGAGAAGATGTGACTGCATGTTGTTTTTTGACCTCGTCAAGCAAATAGGGCAAGTGCAAATCTCCTTCATCCCTGACATCAAAATGCACTGTTTAACTTGATTATTCCTTACACACCCCCTACTGTGCCTTTTCTCCCACATTGGCTTTAATTCTATAATTAGTCACCAAAGCTCATAAGAAGGCCAGCATGAGTTCATAACATTCAGCTATGGGACAATGGATCACACCACTCTGGCCATATAAAGGTGAATGCCCGCTCAGCAAGCTCTATAATATGATTCTGAGTCATACGTGGAGGTGAAGACAGAGTCCAGACGAGTGAAATATCACCAGACTATGTCGATCAGTCATTGGTGTACAGGCCACAGGGATGTCATTGAATTGCTTGTTTTTGTTCAAGAAACGCTCCGAAGACAATAAAGCGAGTCTTCAATAGTGAGTCCCAACACCTGAGAGAAAATACTGAATCCTTTATCAGAACAACTGCTGGAGCAAGTCTGCATTTACTTGTGCAGGTAACATTTAAAGCTTTAGTTGGTCTAGTAATCATCAGTGAACCTTGGTATGCAACGTTTCAAATACTGCAGAAAAGGGTTAGAGTTACGAGAATGATGTTATTTCATAATGCAGATGTATATGATCTTGGTAAATCCTTGCCCTGTGTCATTTTCAACACATTTATTACTTTTCAGATACGGTCAAATGAGCATTAGAGCAACGTGAGAGAAAAGTTGACAAAGTAAGATAGAAAACCCATTACTGTTCTTCTTCACAGTTTCCACTGTACCTCCTGTGTTCTTGTGAATTAACTTTCAAGGGCACAGAGTTTCAGCAAATATTTCATTTCCCAAGATGGCCATCACTCAAGCTATCACTTGAACAACTCAAATCCATCTTTTGTGAAGGGAAAAGGGAAAAAGATAGAGGGTATATATAAAGTGGAAGATGACTGAGATTACTTTGTGTTTTTTTTCTGAGTGTCAATATCTGGAGACAGAAGTTGAAGAAGTAAAGATTGGCAGCCCTCAGATTTCTCTGTTAGCAGTGGACAATATGTTTTCAACATATCTGTATATGGTGTTGCTGATTGAATCAAATATTATTTGTTTGAAATCACACCTTTGCACATAATTTCAAAGGTTTGACTTCATCTCATTAGGATAAATAGGAACTATTTTGAGGATGAAAAAAAAATGCAAGTGACATTGTGTTAAATGTTATTTTTTGCTTACTTCAATTATGTCTATTTTTAATTGATTGGGTCTTTCTTGGCTGGTTTGTCCAATAATCATTTGATGGTGTGAGCAACATGGCAGTTACCCAGCAGCAATGTAAATTGGGCTTCAAAGAGGGGGTTTATTTTTAAAATCAGACGACGAGAGTTCTTACTCGGGTTGATTATGTCTACATATAAAGGCTCAACAAAAAGTATTAAAGAACAAACGGCCGCGTGTGGAATCAATGCATCCCTTTTCCTTTACACATGTTAGATTCTTTGTGCACAAAGGAAACATCATGATGGGCCTCATCCTGGCCCTTTGAACAGTAATGGGCTTTTTTCGTAAAGCATATCAAAAAACTTAATAACACAGTGTCAGCGTTTCCTCAGCTGAATTATGTATATTGACAACAAACAAGAGTCAAACAAAAACTTGCACAGTCTGCATAAATTGCCATCTTTCATCACTATATTTGAACATAGTTGATATATTTGCGCCCTTTTTCTCTTTTATGCTTTGGGGAGGACAACACAAAAGCAGAGAGTTTTTTTTAAGTGCAAGTGTCCATGGGGGGGGGGTGGTGGTGGCAGAGAGGACAAGGCTCTAGAGGTCGGCATCTTACTGCTGCTGCTTTCACCATGTTGAAACAAGAGGCAGAAGGTCAGATTACCCCCACCAGGATGTGAAAAGAGAAAACAGTGCATTAGCCAGTCTTTGTTCGTCTAACATACATGGGCTTTTCCCACTGGTGCTGCTGGTTCATTGTCCCCAGGGTCTCAATGGGTCACAAGCTTTTGGGGTAGAAAGGACAGGGGGTTGTCATACTGCTTTCCAAAGGTCGGTGTTTACGTCTGTCATACCCTAAAGCCATCAAAGACAAACAACTGTTGCTCTACTATTGCAATACAAGGGATATTAAAGCTATTTATCTCAACGCCCTGCTTCCACCGACACAGCTTGGAGGGGCTCTGATGCATGCTTAATACACTAATCATACTCTCTCTCCAGGACCCCTTCTTGCTGCCCTAATCTCTTTTTCCCTGTTTTTCTTTTTCTCATAAGTTCTCATAACCCATGTAGTATCACAAAACTACTGATATCTGCTGCATAAATACAACACTGTCTTCCTGTCTCCTACACAGACAAACTCAGACGGGGTGGCAGAGGTGGCAGACGGGACTTGTTTATTTTTCACATACAGACAGCTTCCTATTAGGCTACTTTGGTGTCTGAAGCCATGTTCCACCACCTTCTGCATGTCCATCTGGTGTCATATCAAATTATGTGGCGAGTGTATGCGTGTACTTGGTGGTACAAACATGATACCGTCATTTAGGCCTGGCCATTTTTAAAAGTGGATATCACGTTTCTTTGCCAAACTATGTTGCTTCTCAAACTTTATCACAACAAGGATCCTTCACTCAGGCAAACTGGACCACAACCCACCAAGTTCTTGCTTAGGTGTTTTATACCAGAGAGTGTTTAAACCCCAGGACCTGTTTCAAGGACCCCAAATAAAACTTTTAAGAACCACTGGCTTATAGGGCCACAACTAAGAATTATTTTCATTATCTATAAATCTTCTGATCATTTTTTCTTGATGAATCATTTCTCTTCAAACTGTAAGAAAATAGTGACTTTCCATGAGTCGTATTTGTCTTCTTTGACAAATAGTCCATAATTAACCTACAGTATAGAGAGAGATTTTAAAGGAGAGAGAAGCACCTAATACTCACCACTGAGAAGCAGGAACATTCAGTAGAAAAATAAATCAGTTATTTCATTGATTTATACAGAGCAATTCACTGTTAATTGACTATTTTATGGCTTGAATTGTACACTAAAAGTTCAGTAATGATATTATTTATTTACAATTTTATGTTTTAATTTACAACCTTACAGTTTTCTTATTAGATTTATATGATTTTCTACGCATCAGAAGACTGACTGATTGTGCTGGGAACAAAAATATTTTACTGTGTATGGCAGCTCTACCCAGAAATGTTCTCACAACAGCAATTTACCTTTTCCTATGAGAACGACCTTAATGCATGTTGACACGCAGGCACTCATTGGAGTTAGTAATGTAATGGCAGGCGCTATGGGAGAAACCCATATTCTTAAATATCTGTCAGTTGAACTCAGTTGTACTGATGCTCAGTATGCAGCGAATGATGGGTTGATGGATCAATTGGTTTGGCAATTTTCATTTGAAGCTGTTCATGGCAGCTGTTATGAATCAATAGCTTTTAATGACCGATGGGAGGTACCATGTCTTGGTTTTTATTGACAGTGATCTTTTCTTCCCTCCTACCAGAGAAAAGGAATCTGACAGTCTGATGGTTGGTTGCCACTAAGCGAGTCCTGTACCATAGCACAGTTTATGACTAAAACTCATTTTCCAGCCATTTTAACACTGTGAAGGTAGTTCAGTCAATACTAAATAACGACACACTCCAGCTACGTCTTACTTCTCATTTGTTTTTTCTTTAGCTCTTTTTTAATAAATGCCCATTGACAAGCCAGATGGCAGAGCACATGACCAATTCCAACAGATATTCATTTTTTGGTTCCAAAGTTTTATGCTGAAGATAAAAATGAAATCTCTCCCATGTGCTCTTCCCAATAGAAAAAGCTATGATTACCAACAGTTTTCATACACTTTGTTTAGATGTATGGGGTTGCTTCAGTTTTGATATCACACTCAGACCACTGGTCATTAGAAATAAGGACAATAGCCATAATTCGTGTTGGTTCTAGGAGAGAAATTTGGGCCCGTCCTGACTGGCTGAATGGATAAATGTAGGTTTTCATTAGACAGAAAGAATGGGTAGGACTGTATTTCCTATTAACATTCCTATTAACGGTATTACTGGTGTTTGGTAATTTGGATGTGCAGTGTGCTTTTTTTTAATCCACATTTCTGCTTACAGTTAAACAGTAAAGCATGAGGCTCACGTGGATCTTTGGTCTTTGACTACTGAAAACAAAGCAGTGCAGTTCTCCCCACACAGCTCCACTTTTCACTTGTTAGCCTCTCTTCTTGGCTGTCTTGAGTGTGTCCCCCAAATGGGCATGATTATATAAATCCTTGTAATGAATTGATAAATATGTAAATATTTTTCTTTTTGCCTCTGAGTACCCAAAGCAGGCAAAAGTAGAGCTGCTGTGGTAACACAATCCCTTATGTTTTGCACTCCATCTTTTTGTTATTCATTAACAAGAAATGATCATGTCAGTGATAATTAGACAGTCCTCTAAATAAGGTAGATATGAGTCAATTAATGTTTTTGTTTTTGACTGTTTTTATAATTCTGGTGAAGCTTTATTACCTGCATCACAAAGAAATTAGAGCATTTTGTTGTTGTGTATTTTAAGGTGAAAGCAGGTTCTAATTTGAACCTTTTGAAGGTACAAAATGGCAAAAACATCAAGGCTATCATACGTCTGGGTGCAGAGAAGTGGTCAGTGACTGTGTGTTAGGCAGGAATATGTTGTGAAATTTTTAAATCCAAAGCCAGAGTGTGACATGCAAAACTCAGGTCTTGGCTACAGATGGTTAAGTTTAAATGTGGGTTTTTGTGGTTCAGGTGCAGGTTATGATCTGTGAGTTTACTTGCAACTGAGATATGCCTTGTAATCAACATATCACACAGTCTGAAGCACATAATCATACTGAAGCACACTGAAGTCTTTGGGTGAAATCCAGGCCTTGAAATACTGTATCTTTAGAAATCATGGTATAAAGGAATGGAACATTAATGAATAAGCAGCCATAACTGAGTGATTAAGAGACAACATATTTCAATGGTAGGGACTGAATGTGCTAATGACGGAGTTTGCCTCTTTATACTTACCGAGTGATATTCAAGGTTACTGACTGAGGCTGACAGAGCAATTCATCACACACAGTCATATGATTATTTCCTCTTCTTCACACTGTCTGATCACAACTGTCTTACCTCAGCACCTTCTTCAATATTTTTGATCAGTGGTCATGAGAAGGTTTGCCTGAGATTCTCAGTCAATGCTCATATTTTTATCCTTCTGCTTGTCAGCTGGTCCTATAGCATCAGAGCTCCCAAAACTAGCCGTCCTTTCATGCATTCGACTGAGAGGCAGGTTTGTGTGCTACCATGGACAGCTGCAGGAACTAGTCCCGCACATTTTTGCACTTATTGCTTCTTGTTCCCTCATTCATAAGGCAGTGGTGTTGTGGTCAAACCAATCTATTGCTGTGTTTATTCTTCATCATGGTAGACTTGCCCTTTCACTGTTAGGCTATGAAATATGTCATAACTTCATCATTTTAACCTAGGCATTGTTTCCCATAGATTGATTTATTTGTCGTGGCCCACCACAATATTAACATTGAACGCCACATACTCATAGCTTTATTTATTTATTTACCATTTCAAATGATGAAAACCTTGCAGCTTAATATGGCACACCCAGCCCCTGTTTTCCCAGTTCACACTCTCATTCTTGCCGACAATAACATTGACAATGAGCCCATCCTTCATAGTCGGACTGGCCATTGGGAGCACCGGGAGAAATCCCACTGCTTCGGTGAGCCAGTGGGCTGTGAAAAAATCCATGAAGTGCTTACCATCTCTGTCTTTCTCTTTACCGGCCCTCTGAGTGCCTGTCATTCGGAGTGTGCATGACATCATGCTGCATGCATGTGCCTGGACTAGACTCATCATCCCTACTTGAGTTGTGAGAATTTGTTTGACACAACATGAAGCAATGGAGCTATTTATTGTTCAGTTATTTGGCACAAAATACTTGGCAATAAAATATTTGCTGTGGAGCAGCTTCTATTTGGTGTTATTCAATATTCATTTAGAAATCGCCTTTTAACAGTTTAAGATCACCAATGGCAATCCAATTCTGTGGGAATTGCTACTCTTCAGTTGTTTGTGTTTGATTATGTCATAATTAGGATATGATTTCTTGAATTATGGTGAAATTGGGTTTTGTCAGATTACAGTGACCTTGACCTCTTGACCTTTGAGCAATTAGCAAATTCTAATTACTTGACACCCGAGTCCAGCTGAACATTGGTGCCAAATTTGAAGAGAGTCCCTCAGGACACTGTTCATGCTGAGATGGCTGACCTGACCACTGGTAAACACAGTGTCACCAACCAGAACTGTCATCATTGTGGAAACAATGACCATTTTCTTAGTTGACAATATAAATAAAACATTACCTGATTGATCTCTAACTTTACCACAATTGACCCTTCGCCAACTCCTCCCACCAACGGCTATTGTCCAATCCTACGTTAGCAACCGTAACTATAGGCCTGGCAAGCTTTCCGCAGTGAGTCATTACGTTTGCTTTTGTGGACACATTTTGAGACTAGGACGAAAAACATTTGTTTGTAGAGAAGGATGTTGTTGTTGCTGCTGCTGCTACTACGGCGGTGGCGGCGGCGGCAGCAGCAATATAGAGATGTTCAGATACGAGTGGACTTTTTTTTCGACTTGAGCAAGTGTAAATATGGGGATAACCATATGTTCACCTCCGAAATGACAGCTGTACTTTTACGGCTTTTACCTGGGCTTTTAGGCGAGGGATCCTCCAGGCAGGGACTGCTTTCACTGACTGATACAGCGGTGGGAGAAAACAAAACAGCAGCGAAAGCTGTATGTGGTTCACAATCGCCCAAAAACTTGCAGTTTGACAACGTTTCATGACCAGTGAGATGACGTAAGTCTTCATGGGTTGATAGACGGTAAAATTACCGGTCCTTACTGCTGCTCTGTACATTGTCCAGTCGTGTCGTTGAACAGATGTTTTATCCTCCTGCGCGAGTCACGTCACTGAAAACTATGAATGATCTTTGTGACTTCTTCTCTCTATTATCTCAGAACAGTTTATCCAGAAATTTGCTGATATTTCCTTTGAAATCGATACCAAATACTGCCAGGAGCATGGCTGGGAGTGAAAGCTTGCCCGCCGTAGCAACAGTAACCAAGGGGGCGGGGCTTACGCGAAGGGTCAATTATGCAACATGTACAGAATTGTTATTTTCTGCTGTAGTATTGCACGGATGTCATGTCATGCAAGACTTGTTAAAATGGGAAATCCTACAGTTATTGCTGTTGTTTGGGTTAATACTGTTGTTATATTTCTATAGTGTAATAATGAATGCTTTCATTTGCATGGCCTGGTTTGCAGATTTTTTGGAGGACACATTATTAGAGAAAATGTCCCTCTGTTGCTACTATATGGGAAATGCAATGCAGTTATAATAACAATACAACAGCTCTGCGTTAAATTCAAACTCATGAAGAGACCGAGAGATGGAACTTCATGGCCATTTTGGAGGCTGTAGTTTATAGTGCTGTTGAATTGTATTAGTGTAATTTCCCACAGCAGTAGATGACTTTTAATGCAAGACTGAAAACAAGAGGAAATCTCTTCAATACATGCTCTCATGTATTAGGCTTATTGTCTTAGCATTAATTCCAGTTTTACTGTTGTATTAAAAAACACATTTGAAGCCCTGTTAGATGAGGGGTAAAACGATAAGCAAATGTTATTGTTTGGTAATATTTGTCATGCACAAAATGTGAATTTTTATGAAACGTTTGAACATTAGATGAAATACCATTTAAGGACTTAGACTCAATGCCCTTATGAAGGCTTGAATAGATAAATATGAATATATTTAGATATTGTATTTTATCTGATTTTGGACTATTAACAGCATAGAAAATTTCACTTTTTTTTTTTTTTATCACCACACACTTATGAGAATCTTTTAATGCTTGAATTTAATCTTTTGTCTGTTCAAATACTTTGTACTGTGTTTTGGTATTAAGATTGTTCTTGAGGAAGATTTTATTTATTTAATATACATTTATTTAAAATACACAATAGCAGATTTGACATATTATGTTAAATGACTGTAGGATGTGGTCCCTTAGCACAGTGGCTGTCATTTTTGGACTCCTTCATTAAGTCTGCTTTGCATCTTTTTATTCAGGTGAAGGAAAAGTGGTTAGAAAATGAAAAGCAGATGTATTTGTGAGCTGTGTGGTTCTATCTGCACCCCAAAAGGCCAGGTAAATCAGACTGCTGCTTCAAGGATAGTAGATTATCAGTGCTTTATGATGAGAAAAAAATCAAATAGATGTTTAATCTGTTAGTCAACTGAATGAATCTGTGGCTGTATCTGCCACCCGAAATGGATATTTTCTACAGTACAGGATTTGCTACTAAAAGAGCTAATAGGTGACAAAGACCAGAAAGGGCTGTATGCCATTATGGGTAATTGTCTCTCATCAATATTACATTACTTAGTTAGCTAAAGCTTGATACCAGCAGTTAAATGCACTGAGCAATGCTTTCAGTTGGTGCAGACACTCTGAAAGAAAGCCCAGCTCCCATTTAACAGCCACATTTCAATGAATTTTTTTGGATTAGGGGGGAAAAAATATAATCACAGATAATGTTTGAGTAAGCGTGATGTATTTGAAAGAGAAATCAACTCTATGTATGCTATCCTGATAAAGGCACCTACAATATAGCATCATGACAAAAACAAATGTATTTCTTGGCCTCTACATATAATGATTGTTTCCTTGTCATCGAATATCATCCTCTGATTATATAATATCCTTTATGGAAGACACACAAATCCATTCAGCAGCTACCTCCGCTAATTAGTATATGACAGATGTGCTTGAGAGGAAGCAAATGAAGACCACTTTTTTTCTCCCTGGAAAGCTCATTTATTTGTGAAATGAGGATGCTACATGTATATTCAATTCTGTGTTCTGATGAACAAAAACTTAATTTGGTCTCTAGTGGACTGCTAATCATCTTCTTTTTGCATCGGCACAATCAGATGGTACTCCAAATTAGTATCATCTACGTCTAGGACATTGTAAGAAATGCTGGTTCACAACATATGCAATCGTATCCCCAGTAATGAATTCAATCTCCAAATAAGCTCTCGGTTGATCACTGAAGTCCCTCTAACTGAAAGGAATTGAATAAACTGAACAATCCCACTGCATTGACTTACAACACAATGTTAAAGACCCTCGAGGTTGGCTCCTAAAGGAATGTTTTTGGGGGCTTTATGCACCACTAGAGAAGGGTAACAACATCACACCATAAGAAATTGATACAACACCAAAGAAACTCTGCCTCCAAAAATGTTCCCTCTGGCTCTTTATGTTCTTGAAATGGCCCTTTTTCAAAATACCACTGGGCAAAACATTTCCAGAATTATTTTTTACTTCACTACTGTTGATGCCATCAGATCTGTCAAGCCAGGCCAGTTCTTGTGGCTAACCAAAGGCTGAAGCATGCAGCACAAGAATAGGATGCAACTTAAAACACAGACAGTGAAGAGCACTTACCAATTCTAAATTATGTTTTTTAGTAAATCATACTTTAGCTTCTTAACAGCCTCATCTCATCACTTGAGAATAACAAACACAGTATAATCAAACAGCAGTGATTGTATTTTATTTATTGATGAGAGTAAATCAAAGTGTAACACCACTAAGCAATTACAATGCTGGTCTTAATGAGTGCCTCAATTTATATTGGTTGATTGCCAAAGAGAAAAGCAGTATTTTACTCTACTCCTCAATTGATCATTGAAATTAATTCCCCAAATGTGCATGATAAACAAACAATAAACTAACTTTGATAATGATAATTTTACTAACAAAACCCATACATCAGATTGTACACAATATGATGCCCCATGTATGTAAATTCAACCATTTTCATATATGAAACAAATCATTTTTTGTCAACTGAGTAACAATTTTTGTAACTGAACATGCGGTATCATGCATCATCAGTGGATCATATGCTGGATTCTAGGTACCCACCTACTGCTGCAACACCATTGACACTGCAGCTATCAATCAGTGAACCCAAATCACCCACTGACTGCAGCACAGCAAAGTGATTGCTCGCAGTCTGAACACAGAAATGGAGGAAAGCTGAAAACAGCTGCTTACAGCAGTGTTCCTAAATTGGCAACTGCATCACTAGATTTAATAACTTCTTAGACCTTCTTGGTGACTGTATTTTTTAGAAGCTGACAGTGACAAATTTTTCTGAGTATCTGCGGAAATGTTAGAGTATACATTTTAATGTATTTTTCTACAATTGACATGTCTGTTCTAACCAAAGCAGTTCTCAGCCATTTGCCAGCAAGAGGTGCAGTTGCACTCTCCCACCTTGTGTTGTGTGGTGGTGGGGTGCCGCAGGTGTATTTGTGATCCCCAGTGACCTTGCCACTGGTCTCAGGTGAGCTGAACATTTTTTGCCACTGTGTGAGTCCCACGCCTGGGGAGAGGAGAGCAGATAATGTTAGCAACCCATAAGATGAACAGCAGCTAATACAAAAAAAAGTAACCATGTCCAGTTCAGTATAAGTTACAGAAAAAATAATGACTCAACCCTCAGCACTGAAGCTCAACTTCCTGCCTTAGTTTTCTGCATACTTACAGGTCCACTTTGAAACACATTGTTAGATGTTGATTACACACCCAGATAAATAAAAATTGGCAGCTATTTTTGTCTGTGAGTAACTTTGGTTAGTCAGAGGAAGGGTCCTTGACCCCGAAATGTTACACTCCCCTTTTGGGTGATAATAAATTATTGCTCTGGAGCTTTTGCTAGTGTGCGGATTTTTTCCTTTTTCATCATTGACTTTTTGTGTCCGGCACCCAGCGTTCAGATTTTGGGATGTGCGTGCTTTTTCTGTTTTCATAACTTTGATTCAACCATTGGTTTAGAAACCAGTGTCAAGTTACTCTGGAGCCCTGAATGTGACTGTAAACTTTGCACAATACACTATGGCAAGTTGGTACTACAGTTAAATATTGTCTGAAGCCAGGAAATTCCTATAGCCACTAAATATTTGGAACATAAAGAAGTGTTTTGTTTCGCACTTCTCAAAAGTAGTGAGTGTGAACATTTTTCTAACATCTGTAATTGGCTCCTAATGTTTGCACAGACATTTTACAAGTTTCATCATTTCCTTTCAACACCACAGAGGGCGGCACTTACCGATAAACACTTCATTTTTTAAGCCTGTTTTTTGCTCCACTGCATATGTCTACTATCAATCCGGAGCTAATAATAATACAGCTCCAGTGCTGGGCCAGCTATCCTACTTAAGAAAGAGCAATTACCATTCATGACTTAGGCTATGGACAAAATTGGGTTGTCACTTTATCCAGTAAGAAAAGGGCCAAATTGCCAAATTTATTTATTTACATGATGTTTACGTAACTGTAGCATGTAATCTGCCAGTAATTTTGCCCATTTACTATGTAATTATTTTGTTGCTGCCATATAGGAGAAATCATATAGAACACAATGGGATCTAAACTGGAGATAAGAGGAAAACAAATGTCTTTGTTTATGCTGCTGATATATTGATTATTCATTACTTGATAAATATAGAGTTTGGAGAGTTCTTTAACAACACAGTATGCTCTGTGTAATGAATTACATAATTACTATTGCAATGATTGAGCCAGCAGCTCTTATTTCTTCAAAGTTATCTTGTTACCCTTGATTTCCTGTAATTCCATTGACTCCACTTTGTCTGGGCTTTTCCCATGAGACACCAGCCATGAGGGATAGGGCCTAGATGACTGAAACTAAAGCTCAGGGAAGAGGGCTCGGTCCCCTGTGAACTGAACTGCTGGTGTATCAGAGTTTAAGACGGCTGAGACAGTGGGGTCTGGGAGAATGATAACACTGGGAAGCCCTCAACTGAGAGAAGGAAAGAGAGCAAGACAGACAGAGGAACTGTTGACCATATCCATCCATCAGTTTTATGTAATTACTTATTCGTTTCATTGCCATGGGCGGGCTCAAGTCTGTCCTGGCATGCACTGGGAGAGAGGCAAGGTTTAACCTTTATCACAAGGCAAAAACACTTGTACAATCACAGCTTTGTGTTTTCATTACAGCAAACTGTAAAGTGTTCACAACCACATATCCTTTATATTATTCAATGAATTAATTATATTTTTTACAGCATCTTAATTTGTTGAATGCACAGATGGAGTCACCTTGACATCAACCCAGACGTTATCTGCTGCATGAAATTTGAATTGGTCACATCACTCTTTGCACACCATACTGTACAGTATATATTATATATTGTGAAATAAACGGTAACAGACTGAGTGTATAAGTGCATTTGTATACATATTTATAATTTTAAAATCCTCATCCACCAACACACATGGTTCAGACTGACAGAATTAAACTGATGAAAAATGAAAGATTCAGTAGTTTGATCATGTAAATTTATTCATAAACTATAATATTTTAGTTTATTTCAGTTGATGATTACAAATACGTTTTTACAGTTTGTTTAAATTGCAGTTTCTGATCCTAAATTTTGTAGTTGTATTGACCTTTAATCACTAACCTCCATCCTGTCACCCCTAATTAAGAAATGGATAGGCAAACAAAACAACAACAGCAGTCACACACATGTGCCCCATACTGCAAGGGCCGGAAGAATCCCGATACTTAAAACCAGAATTAATGTCTTGATCTTTGCCAAAGTGGAGGCAAATTGGTTTATTTGTGATTGTTTCATTTCCGTCCTCAACTGGTCAAATTCCAAGTCAGGAAGAATGGTGTTTCTAACCCTAATGAGGAGTCTCCCATTACTTCACTGGACTGATAAAGCACTACTCTGTGACGCTCAATTTTCAGGACCCAAACCCTATCAAGGAACTATCAAGTGATAGAATAGCTGCAGGACCATTAAGTGAATGTCTAATTAACGTATTATAAGGCATTTTGGAACTGGCTATCAAATCCCTCCTCCAGGCACCAATGCATCGTTCTGACCTGATTTGATTGCACAGTCACATTAATGAGCTCCATGGTGTCCCACATACAGACTCACCTCGCTTCCCAGCTGCAGCCAAGTGCAAAGGGGTATTTGGGGTAGGGGGTTGATTGTGTGTGAGACAGCAAGAGAGCAGAGCTCTAATAGATGTACGAGTGCAAGCATCACTTAAATGCCCCTACTGGTATTTAGAGGTTAATTTGTTTGTTTCTGTGATTAAGTGGCTCTCCATTAACTTTGTGTGTCGGTTAGAAGCTTAGAAAATGTTCAGTGCGTTGGTTAATGCTGAATCCTGTCAAGAATATGAGTGCTGGTGTCTATTTGGTTTTAGTGGGCCCAGTGGATGGAGCTGGTGGAGAAAGAGGAAAGAAAGATGGAGTCTAGGAACAGGAATATAGGAAAACACTTTATTTAGAGATATACTACATATGACCCACCCTCACAGCCTAGGAGGAGCATTGTGTGTCAAACCTCATTTTCTCTCTGTGGGTGTCATGTGTCTGTGATAGTGAGAGAACAGAAGACAAGGAGAATTTGTTTTCATGCAACATGAAATAATTTGCATAACACACGTGGAACTCATTTGCAAGTCTACCCCCAAAGTTTGCATTGAAACAACTTTGAGAACAAACAGTCAAAGGAAGTTCAAGTCAATCATACACTGCATCACCTGGCAACTGTATAAAATATTTGATCCTACCATTCTAGTTATTTTGTTGCCAGCATATTGAGACTTTTCTCAGCATCTCACACCTTTTGAATTCACTTCTACCTATTGATCAGGGTGCTTGTTTAACACATCCGTGCGAATAGTGTGTGTGACCGATCGTACAACCAGAGGTCATGTCCTTAAGTTGAATGTGAAGGATAGTGGAGGGAGATTCTGTCAGGATTATGGTCTCTGTGTGCGTAAGCCCTGGGTTTAAACTTTCACTTTATCCATCTACTGTTCTCTCTCTGAATCCCTCCGCTGGCTGAAGTCAGAGAGGTTCACTGCACTGCCCCCTCCTGTATGGGAACGACTATGAATATAAATAGGTGAGCTCCTCAAGGTATTACAACTCATCCATGCTTGGCAGCTGGTTGAGAATGTCAATACCTGCATAATACAGAATTGTAATTTCTTTCAGTTTCTAAAGGTTATAATGGCTGAACTTTTCAGGTACAATTCAAATTAGATTGACACAGGATATGCCAGCATAAGGGTCAAGGATGTGACTAATCTATAGCCTAATCCATTTTAAATGTAGCACTTTATCAAACCCGGTGCTGGTACTACATATTTTAGGGAAAAATTACACCAGTTTGTTTTTGTTTTAAGAAAGTCACTCTTATGATTAATATGATTTCATATGATTACACAGTCTATGGGCTTGGAGATCATATTCATCCCATCCTCATATCTCTGTTTTTATTGCAGATATTTCTTTTTTTTAGCTATTCAAAGGAAATACAGAAGTCCTCTCAGCCTCAGGCTGTGTTCTAATAATCAATCACATGAATAACCTGAAACAGAAAAATCACTCTTTGCGTTGTTTAGCTCTCTGCATATGCAGCCCGGCAAGCCAAGTTTGTAAATGATATTACTTTCTCTAACAGGTCAAAAGGCAAGAAGCACAATACGATTGCTGGGACTACCTCAAGGATCTTAAATAAATTCTGAACATGAAGCACCACCATACCTGGCTTGAAACGACTAGGCAAATACTGAAATGAACACATATAGCAATATCAGGCAGAAGACAAATCCTGAGACAAATAGGAAAAGACAATGATACTGTTTTAGCAGAGTAGGCCATTAAAATTCCATTTGAGTCATAGCAGTTTGCGATAGTGAAAAACAGCAAAGCTGGGTAACGCATAAAGCCTGATGCTGGGACTGTGTGACTCAATCCTCCCCTGAATTCAAAAATGTTGCTCCTTCCTGTGATCAGTCAGCCCGGGGCAAAACTGGCACTGCTGGACTGCGCCTGAGTGAGAGAGGGAAAGGGAAAGAGAGAGAAAGAGCAAGACGGTGAGAAAAAGCAAAGGAGAGAGGGGAGAGATGTTGGTGTGTGTATGTGAGTCGGGCTCTAGGCCATGATACCAAACTTCCTTTGAACCAAGCAGCTGTGGGCTGCAGGACTGATATAATATTTAATGAAATAATTACATATACAGAGAAAAAAATGCATTGGATAGGGAGTGTACCTTTCATGCTGGGGATCTGGGGAAAATGTGGTACTAATAGACATGATTTGGCTAGTTGCCCTCACCCCCCTCCCCACCTCTCTCCCTCTCTCTCTGTAAATGCACCATGCAGCCCAACACTGATATTAAAAATTGTGCATAAATCCAGAATTTTAAGTGTTGGTAATATATGCCTGAAATCATTTTCTTTATTTCTGTGGGCAAAGGCTCATTGTCAGCAGCCTTACAGGAACATCATTAAACTGTGTGTTTGCAGCCACATTTATATTATGGAAGACTTGACTACAGTATTCAGTTTGGTACCATATCATGTCTAAAATTAACTGATAAATCTTTATTTACTAGCTGTATTTTGCCAATAGACTAAACCTGGAATATTTATGTAATAATACAATTACTGCCATGGAAACAGAAAAGGAAATGTGTTCAATTATACAGAAAAATGTATAATTGAAACATAAAGGTCTACTGCTTATTGTATAATATCTTATAAACAAGCACAATATAGAAAATGCTATAATGCTAAATATTACTCTATAGTTTTTTTTTTCTTGTAGGATATTTGTTGTAATAGAGGTAAAGTAGGTGTTTAATTTGAAATAGATTCTCTGGGCTGCTACAACTTTCCATGTGATGTATACCAACGTGTCAACACTCTCATCATTTCTGCTTACGCCGCATCCCCTGCCAAGCAGCGCATATATCAAATCCTTACAGAAACCCATAGCTCATCTTTCCTTTAGCAAACTACAACACACTATGCACTGTTACCTGGAATTTCACATAAGATTAATCTCTTAAATCGGGAGTGTTGGACAAGTTAGAAGCTGCTGATAAATCTGTACTCCCTCAAAATGTGCTGTTTTTCCATAGCTTTCACTTTTATATAGAGAGCCTTATATTGCATCATGTTTCTTCTGATTGGAAATGCATTTACATTACTTGATCTTGCTCACTCTGGGGTGATCAATCCCAGACGATCTTACAAGAATAAATCAAACCTCACATTCTCTTTTTTCAACACAAGTGCAGCACCTTATCTGAGGTGAAGAGATTACCAGTGATTTATACATATAATAGCCATACCCACAACAAGTTTGCTCAATAACAGATAGATGGTGTTGCCTAGCAACTGCTGAGTGCCATAACAGCGACTGGTACCTGCTCCTGGAGGCAGACTCCATCTTGTAGGTTTCTCTGTCTTCTAATTGGCCAGGTGGGTAAACACTGATCCCGTGCTTCTCCATCCTCCCATTATCAGCCAGGGTCTTAAGTGACAGATAGCACCAGCATTATGCTAACCTTCTGACTGGGGGGGTGGGGGTGCAGAAATACACTGCTACTGGCATGAATTGAATTGACAATATGAAATATGGAGGACATTTACTCGCCAACTGAGAAGCCCATAAATTCACTGCCTAAAAGTATTCCATATTCCAACAATACATCAACCTGTGTTGCCCCTCATTCCCAATCAATTAGAAATTATTCAGGAGGTAAATTGCATGAAATGTGCTTGTGGCACTTCAAGCAAAGAGAAATCAACAGGCTGCAGGGTGAGGTTGGTAATTATAAGCAAGTAAACAGAGTAGCTGAGCTGGATGCAAAACATAATGTCAACTTCACACCTTGTGCCCTACTTTTGAAAGATGGACATTGTGGTTACTCTTGTGTAGCACTACAACAAAATTACTGTCCCTTGACAGATGAGAACGTATTAAAGAAGCAGGCTTAAAGGCAGTATTTCACAGCTGTCTCTGGTTGAAAGTGTCAAGTACTTTGACAAAACCAAGAGTTATTGGGAAGTACAGGTTGGAGCGGTCAGCAGTGTTGGATGGTGTGGTGCCTGCTAGCGACACTGAACACTGATGTTACAGTCCATTGAAACACCTTATGTAGTGTTTCCACTACATGGTACAGTACCAGCTTGACTACTCTACTCACCCTTTTTTCATTTCCATTAGGTAACACTATCTGGAATCTGGTACCTACTACTTTTCTCGTAAAAAAAACAGGTAGTTTTGGCACTAAAAGGTGACATTCAAACACTGCAGACCACTGATTGGTCGAGAATCGTCACTGCGTCATCAATGTGCAACATGCACAAATATCCTGCACCGCTAAAAGCTGTTTGAATTCTCGCTGTAGGGCTGTTAATATATCAATTTATCAAGTTTTAATATTTTATCAGGTGAAAAAGTAACAGTTTAGATTCGCAATATGTGGTCTATTTTAACCAAGTAACAGCTTTTTGGAAATTTCTGGATGTGAAGAGCCACCTATGGGACCAGCTGGCCGGCCGGGACCAGCAGGTCATCTCTGAGGCGAGCAGCTGGTCTCCTGAGATGACCGGCTGGTCAACCTCCGGTGTAATCCCAGGGAGAAAGAGATCTGATGAAGTGAACTTCAGCTCTTTGGAGATTTACCACTGGCTGATAGAATTCCTTTCAGAAGATAAATGTTGGTTTCACAGGTGGAATCTAATTTGTGGCAGCCACATTAATTTGTCTGAATGTAAAGTGAAGCTTCATGTTTGCACTGGGCAGAACAGCAGCGTTGCCTCGGGGCTCTATAAGTACAGTAATCACTACATTTCAATAAATAAATGTTTTTAAATTAACAGATCAGTCTATATTAAATTTCATTTTATTGGGACGGTGTTCAGCTCAGTTGGTAGAGCAGCTGCCCCATGTGTTGAGGCTACAGTCCTCACTTCAGGCGGCCGTGGTTTGAATCCCGCATCGAGCGGCCCTTTCCTGCATGTCACCCCCCCCCCCCCCCCCCCCCCCGCCTCTGCATTTCCTCTTGACTGTGCTTTCCATTCAAAGGTGAAATGCCCCCCCCCAAAAAAAAAAAAAAAAAAACAACAAACAAAACAAAACAAAAATACATTTAATTTTATTACGCGGCCTTACTATGACAGCTACTCTAAAGGCAGTACTATCTCGTAATGGAACCTCCTGAATAGGGTACCAAAGCTGAGTCGAGTCGAGCTGGAACCAAATAGTGGAAACGCGGCATTAGAGTACACATCTGACATTACTGCAGGAAAAGGAGAGGTAAAAGCACTCCAAGGTGGAAGAAATGTTCAGCTGGTGTTTCTCTAAAGAAGACAAAATCCAAAAGAAAAGAAAAAAGTCACTAACGTACTTCTCACTACAATATTATATAACAGGAAAAGCATCTGATGAGGCTTCATTTCAAGCCCACTCTTTCAGTTGCACAAGCAGAGGAAAAGTTGGATCTAACAACAATTCTGATGAGCCAAGCAAACAGGCCCAAGCACCAGACTTTGCACACAAAACAGGAACATAGAAAATTGGCTTGAGAGATGTAAAACTTCACTGTGTATATGTCAGTTAGAGTTATTTCATTAGTATTTGGTATGAGTTCTACAGCACACTGACAAAGCAAACAGAGAAAAATGAGCAAAGTGCTTGTGTGCAAGGCTGTAACCAGGATTTGTCAACCCCCCCCAGACACACTCACACCTTAACTGATGTCATAACTGCGTTTTGTGTGCGTGTGTTGGTTAGGATGGAACAGCTGGCCTGTAATCCAAAGGTGGAGATCCTGTTCATCCTTTTTTTCTCCTGGGCTCCTTTGAAGTGTTTTCTTCTCAGATATATGCATTTGATGGTTTCTGAAGCCTACAACTTATGTACTCAAATGAAACTCACTCAGTTTCCAAGCATTTATTCCTTGGACGCGTCATATTGACCGCTGCATTACAGACAGCTGTTGTAGACAACTGTGGCCAGATGTGGACAGCTGTAGTCACAGTAATTATTACAATGTTTGCATTCATGGTTTTCGCACGTCTATTTTTCTCCTCACTCGTCATTGTTTTAATATAACATTAATTTATGAGAGAGAGACGGAGAGATGCACATCTGTCAGCATGTCTGCTTCACAAACTTTATTTTGTAAGGACAAATTAGATGTTGATTTTGTAAACAGTGACAGCAGTTGGATAAACATTAAGCACCATACAGTAGAGGTCTTCGGAAAAGCCCGACAATCCGAAAACCCAAGGTTCCGACCTGACCCGGCTCGGGTCTTGGGTCCATTCACAAGAAGTGACGCCGGGGCCGGGTCGGAACCGAGTTTGTCTCGGGGCTCGGGGCTCTTATTGTGAAAGGCCGGGTCCTACAGTACCCGGGAGGACCCGGCGATTGGCTGTCACAGCTGTCAATCATCCCCGCCCTTCCCCTTCCGTCCAATGCGAGGCTGCGAGCTGCCTGTGTGACTTATGTCACGTGATCAAAAGTACTACACAACTCTTATGATGACCTCAAAGGTGACAGTTCAAGCAAAAGTTAGAGCCTAGATCAGGACTCGGGGCAGTTAAAAAGTTTGTTTATTAACGTAACGTTATGGTTAATGGTTCAAACTAGTTAAATAATCGAGTTGCCGCAGCGTGTTGTTACCGCGGTATGCTCCGCAAAGCACATGGAAACTCCAAAATTATAATGTTAATTAAACAAGAGGAAATGACTGGTGGATTGGCGTTAGCAATGGCTAAGAAGAAGGATTACAGTACATGATCATCTAAACAAGAAAATGACGACGTGGATTTATTTCTGTTTACATCACGTTATGGCCAGGGGGGGTTGGCAGCGGCCGCAGCCGGAACCAGGTAGAAGAAGACTACGTTTAGGTAAAAAACAGAGTAGCTAATACAAACAAGTCTTATTTAAATCATAAAGCAACTCGGGCATTTCGGGTCCACGGGTTTTTAAGGGTTCGGTTCGGAACTCATATTTACAATAATAGCTCGGGGCCAGTCGGGTCCGGGTCCAATGTTCACGGGTCCATTTGGGTTCGGGTCTGTCAAGTTGGACCCGTGAAGACCTCTACCATACAGTATATGAAAAAAATACAGAGGACATGACTTTGGTGTCGTCTATGGTAGCTACGGCCCTGCTTGTGTGTGTGTGGCAGATAATATGTGTATGACTTGACAAACAGCTTGTCAAGAATGATGGCAAAACATATTGTGCCCCATCAAGTCAAGAGTAGAATCACTGACAGTGTCACCATTTTTAGAGTTTTAGGTGCATCAATATTTGTTTATTTGTTTGCCAAATTACCAAGGTAATTGTTTGCGGTTAGTAAATGTGCTTCGATATCTGTACGCTTGGCCTAAGATTGTGTTGATGTAGGTAGGAAAATCCTACCCTGTCATTTTGATTGAGGATTGTGTCTTATGGTATTCAAAACGACTGACATGGTGATGAATCAGCCAACCAATAAACAATATTGTGTTAGCTGACTATGCCTGTCATGATCCAGCCCAGTATGTTGTAGCTTGAAGGTGGTTGAGCAATGACTGTATTTGCAGATAGTAAACAATGTCAGAAGCCATCAATTTGACATTTATTTCTATTAGCAGATAACTAGATAATATTCATCCCTAAACAGATTAAAGAATGGAAAAATACATTTTAAGTCTGGTTTTCAGATCAAGCTAAGTACTTACTAATTTGTTTAACAGCATAGCTGGAGCCCTATAAAACATTTGTTGTTATCGAAAAAGAGAGATTTGTCAAATACCAATACCATTTGGATAATCTTTTTGTTGCACTTGTTGCAGTTTTCACAGTATTTAGTGAGAATGTTTATTCTCATTTTAGTGAGCAAACTTTTTACACATTAGCCATTGTGATGAGCTGCTGTTTTAATGTCTCTCATGACCACCTTGAAAAGGTGTGTCACCTCACTACTTATCAATACTCACATCACTGCCTAATTAGCCACAATTATGTCTGGAATGAGCTACAAATAGGAGGGCAAAATAGAAGACTTAATTATCTTTCACTTCAAGATGTTCTCAGCCCCAGAAATAAAATGCAATGCTAATTAGCTGTTCCTTAAAATAGCCAGCATTTTGGATTACCTACCTTTTATCAACAGGTACTGGAAAACAGTCTGGTCTCAGTTGCCAGACAATATACATATTGAGTATGAGGTCTGAGTGTGTTGTACTGTGCATTGTTGATGTGGTTAACACAAGTTCAGATTCCCTACATTCCCTCACTCCCTCATCAAATGAAACCTCCATTTAATCAATAATTCAAAGTGCTTATGAAGAAGTGCTAGATTCTCACACTGAGATGCCGAGCCGCTTATTGGTTGAAATCACCACCCTCAGTTAAAGGTTTTGCCAAAATGCATGTTAGTATAAAGATGAGACTGCATTGATAACTGGCATCTACTGAGCACATTCCCAATGATCACATTTTTGTGAATCCATGTAAACAGGCTAATTCCCATACATAGACCTATTTGTGGAAATATGTAAATTTCTCTGTAGCTACAGTATGTGTGCAGAAACGAGCATTTACTGTATGGTATGCATTCTGCTGCCTTACTCAACCATGTAAGAGATACAAGTTACTAAGCTGCAGTATGTATATTTGGCAAATTATGACTCACTAACATCACAACATCCTATGGAAAAGCATGACATTTACCTCCAGTCAGTCTTCTCTCATATCTGCTACACATGCAGTAATTGCCTTGGAAGGCCTTCAAGGCTGTTATAGCCTTGCTGATTCTCACCGTGTGTTGAAGTCTCTGTCCACATACATGATCGGTCATGTCTCACCATTTATCACTGGCCCTGTGGCATGCATCAGTGTAAGTGAGAAGAACTTAGATAGCCATGTGTTTCTGCAAAGTCAAGAAAGAGTTGGTGGCCATCTCAGGAAAATAAATTCATTTGCTGTGGTGCTGATGATAACACAGGTCATCTGTACACACAGACTGGGTGGCAGTCCCTCCAGGAGAGAAGAGCAGGGGAGGGGAAAGGCGGAGAAATGGAGCATGGGAAAAGGGGGGGATAAGGGGGGCGCACCGAGGCCCCTCTCACACTGAGCTGGGAGGCAAGAAAGAGAAAAAAACCATAGTGGCTGATAAAAGAGCCATTCAGCTGAGAACACCAAAGACCTAATCACCAAAAACAGCCTTGAGGTTGAGCCAGATCCCAGAGGACTGAAAAATGGGGAGATAGAAGGATTTCGGACCCCCCTCATTAATAGCTCTTAATTATTTATTTGTCCACATGACATATTTCAAAAGATCTTGGAATCTAAATCAATTAAGATTTGTCAGTGTGGGAAAATGTGAAAGAAGAGGTTTGAAGAAGGAGTAAAAAAGAGAGCAAAAAGAAAGGCGAGGGAAAAGAACTTGAGGAACAAGTTGAATGTAGTAGGGATTAGATAATGCCTGTAGACATGTCATGAGTTGCAACACTGCTGCAATTTTTGTGGCGCAACAAAGTGTGTTTACATTTTAAATCAAATCCAGATGGAAATGGGGTTTTTAGCCTTCAGTGTTGTTAGCCCCTTTGAGCAGCTTTAACTCTTCACATTTGACTGCTTCTCAAGCAACAACCTGGAACAGGCTTTTCACAGCATTTTTGTTGTTAGTTGTGGATTTCCATTGTGCTTTAACCTTCATATATTATTCCTCTCCCTCAGAATAGGTCTGTATTGGAAACATTTTCCTTGCTCAATCACAGGCTGTTTTCCGTTATATTAACTGGTGGTTTTATCTGTCTGTGATTAAAAGTTGTGTTGTAATACTAATCAATACAAACAACAAGCAACAAATTTTAAACTCACTTTATATAGTGTTCTATTAGGAACACCTGTTCACTTGCTTATCCATGTGATTATATAAGTGGCCAATCATATGGCAGCAGTGTAATGCAAAGAATTATACAGATACAGGTCAGCAGTCTTGGTTAAAGTTCACATAACATTAAAGTGGGAAAAAAGATGTCATCTCTGAAATGATTGTGTAGAGTAGAGTTTCCATTCTGAGGAAACTCTAAAGAAAAACACAAAACATCTATCTTTATGACTGTAGTGGGCTAAAGTGGTGGCCACAATGTGCAGTTTCCTAATGGCTGCTTCCAGCATGATAATGTACAAAGCAAGACTTATCTCAAACTGGTTTCATGAACATGGCAGTGCCCTGTTGGCCCCTCCTGTCACCTGATCTGAATCCATTCAAACACTTTAGGGATGTGGTGGAACAGGAGATGAGCATGACGATTCTGCAGAAATGATGTGATGCAAATTCACTGCAGCGAAACTAGACGGTCATTTGAGAAATGCTGTGATCTTGTCCCTCCCATGGACACTCAGTGCTTCTAGGAGGGAATGGAGCAGTGGGTGGGTCTGGACGCTGGGCTTCTGCATGATGATTGGAGGGTCTGTGTAAAGGCTGAATCCCTGTTTGATTGACAACAATTTTGAAACATACACAGACAAAGAGGATTGTCGAGTTCAGTCCCATTGTGGATTTTGCAAGTGAAGTTGAGAGACAAACTGCAGCTCATTTCTTGGTATTTGTACGTATCACACACCTATCACACACACAATTATAGCATTTCCCTGTTTCAGTTTAACATAATTCTTGCATTTCCTTGTTCAAGTTTAATATAGTTTCGTCAGTTCGTTCATACTGTAATCTGGGTGGGGGGATATATATGTTTTTGCTCTCATTTTTCATGAGCTGAACTCAAAGATCTGAAACTTTTTCTATGTGCACAAAAGGTCTATTTCTCTCAAATATTGTTTGCCTCTCCTTTGCCAAGATAATCCATCCACCTCACAGGTGTGGCAAATCAAGATACTGATTAGACAGCATGATTATTGCACAGGTGTGCATTAGGCTGGCCACAATAAAAGGCCACTCTAAAATGTGCAGTTTCATCACACAGCACAATGCCACAGATGTTGCAAGTTTTGAGGGAGTGTGCATTTGGCATGCTGACTGCAGGAATGTCCACCAGAGCTGTTGCCCGTGAATTGAATGTTCATTTCTCTAATAAGCCGTCTCATAAGCCGTCTCCAAAGGCTTTTCAGAGAATTTGGCAATACATCCAACCAGCCTCACAACCGCAGACCACGTGTAACTGCACCAGCCCAGAACCTCCACATCCAGCATGTTCACCTCCAAGATCGTCTGAGACCAGCCACCCGGACAGCTGCTGCAACAATCAGTTTGCAAAACCAAAGGATTTCTGCACAAACTGTCAGAAACCGTCTCAGGGAAGCTCATCTGCATGCTCGTCATTGAATTGAATTGAACTCGACTTGAGTGGGAAAATGCTAACATTAGATGGTGTCTGGCACTTTGGAGAGGCATTCTCTTTATGAATGAATCCTGGTTTTCACTGTTCAGGGCAGATGGTAGACAGCGTGTATGCCGTCGTGTGGGTTAGTTGTTTGCTGATGTCAACGCTGTGGGTCGAGTGGCTCATGGTGGCGGTGGGGTTATGGTATGTGGGTATGGTATGGTACGGGGTATGCATATGTTATGGACAACGAACACAGGTGCATTTTATTGATGGCATTTTGAATGCACAATAGCCTATTGCCATTCATCCACGACCATCACCTCATGTTACAGCATGATAATGCACAGCCCCATGTTGCAAGGATCTGTAAACAATTCCTGGAAGCTGAAAACGTCCCAGTTTTACATTGCTAGCATACTCACCGGACATGTCACCCATTGAGCATCTTTGGGGATGCTCTGGATCGGCGTATACAACAGTGTGTTCCAGTTCCTGAACTTCCTGCCAATATCCAGCAACTTCGCACAGCCATTGAAGAGGAGTGGACCAACACTCCACAGGCCAGAATCGACAACCTGATCAACTCTATGCGAAGGAGATGTTTTGCACTGCGTGAGTCAAATGGTGATCACACCAGATACTGACTGGTTTTCTGACCCCCCTGGACCCTCCCCCAATACAGTAAAACTGCACATTTTAGAGTGGCCTTTTATTATGGCCAGCCTAAGGAACACCTGTGCAAGATTCATGCTGTCTAATCAGCATATTTATATGCCACACCTGTGAGGTGGATGGTTTTTTTTTATCTTGGCAAAGGAGAAGTTCTCACTAACACTACATTTAGCCAGATTTGTGAACAATATTTGAGAGAGATAGACCTTTTCTGTACATAGAAAAAGTTTTAGATATTTGAGTTCAGCTCATGAAAAATGGGAGCAAAAACAAAAGTGTTGCATTTGTATTTTTTGTTCAGTGTATAAATGGACAAATTTTGTATTGCTGTCGGCTGAAAATGAGGTTCCCCTCTTTGAAAGACCAGCATGTCAACATGGAGTAGAATCTCAGAGAAGTGTTTGCAACATTGTGCCGAATCCATACCACAAAGAACTGAGACTTTTGAGAGCAAACATGGAGTGTCCCTCACAAAGTGCTCAGTGACTGTATGTTGGAATAACATATAAGGAAGTATGGTGTGTCTTATTCCAGCTACTCATGACCTAACAGAGGTGTTGTTATTTATATACATATGGATACACCTAGGAGTAAGGTTACATTTAAATTTCATATTTGCCACCCAGATATTAAAAATGATCATAGCACATATTTGCAATGAATTTCTGATTATTTCAACTCAATACTACTGAAAAAATGATTCTATATATTGATGATCTCAGACCAGGACACACATGGACCATGAACCGTGTGTCCTGGGAGTTTCATTCTAAATGATTATGCCTCATTAAAGTTCTTCTGCCTCTAAGCTTGTAGGCAAGTAAATCAGTGAAATCACCTGGGCCGCTGACTGTAAATGTAACGCCTAAAGGGTTGTGTGTTAAATGCTTGGAGAAAACATGAAAGGTTTAAAGGCTTTTCACAGCAGCAAAAGGCTGCAAGCACTGGGAAAAATATGGGAATGGAATAGTATGTGACTGATACTTGGTAGCAGGGGTTAAGGGCGCTAAATAATCCAAGACTCGGTACTTAGAAATTGTAACCATAGTTCTATGAAGACAGGCTTTGGGCTTATGTTTGCAAATGGAATGTTTCATGCGCATGAAAAGCCAATCATGGAAAGATTTCATCTCTCCTAATGTAAAGGCGGTGATTCTCTCTGATATTTATCCATTATGTTTGCAGCAAATAATGGAAAGACAGAAAAGCTCGTTAAAGGGTCTCTCTCTGTATGTGGAACTAGGGTTATAATGCATAATGGTTGCTCTATTTCACACAAGCTTTGGCCTTTAATGAGGTTGTTTTGGCACAGGGAGTGAAGCTTGATAACGTTTTTTTTTTTTTTTTTGCAAAGCACTCAGTAAGTCTCTATTAGACTCTTCATGAGCTTCAATTTAGTTCCACTTTTGGTTCAAATTGTCAAGTTTGTACACAAGGGAAATGAAGCCAAACTCATTGAACCTCACATTCATTTAGTTTTTACGTATACACACACACACTACTACTACTATACAGTATAAGGTAGCTATATAATAAATAGTAATGAATACTATAGTTCTTATGGTAAAGTGCTACATCTAGTCCTCTGTCTATTCTTATGAAAAAAAAGTAAAGGGGGGTTCTTTCTCTGTGTCATGGTGTGTGTTAGACCATAGGTTAAACTTATGCCGAAATATCCCTTTGAGGGCTGTCATGATATCAGATTTTCACTACTAGTTATCACCGCCAAGACTACTGCAATATCTTTATCTATAGAAAACTACATTGTTCAAATTAATCTTTAACTTATATGTGTAATATTTTTTTGCACAAAAAGAACAATTAGACTTAATGAATAATATAAAGGAAGTTGGACTGTCGACTCACATCAAGAAGGTCTTTCTGTGTGGAGGTTGCATGTTCTTCCTGTGCCTGCATGGGTCCCCTCCAGGAACTCTGGCTTCCTCCCACAGTCCCAACACATACACATCAGAGTAATTGGCGAGTAATTGGTACCTATTATTGTGAGTTTGATAATATGTCTCAATGGCGATCTGTACAGGTTTTACCCCAACCTTGCCCAGCGCCACTTGGGATTGACTCCAGCCCCCCATGCTAACCAATGAGGATAAGCAATATGGATAATGGTTGGATTTGGATGGTAAAAAGGCAACTACGCGAACTGAAAGAAAAGAGTATTACTGATACAATATCTTATGATGATCATAAATTCCGTGATACCATAATATATTGTAACAATTAAAATAGTCATCAGTATAATGATCATAACATTGAACATTGTTACGTGATGCGATGAGCATTTTAGCCTGCAGGGGTCACTATCAAGAGTTTTTATGTCACTGTCTTGATTAAAATAATATGCTCACCTGCTATGAGCATTCTCCACTGGTAATTGTGTTCTCTGCATGTTCACATGGCCTTCATTCGTCAATTTGTGTGTTTTTCACTTGTTGGAACAGAAGCACGAATTGTCTCAGGTCGCTGTCTCTCTGGGCTGTGAATGATTTATTCGCCTCCCAAATGCCTGAACTATGACAACGTGTCAATTAAAGTCAGCATCACGGCGGCTGACACATGACACTTTTCATTTCTTTCACTGCCATGCAGGGGCACCTCTTCATATTTAATCACCGTTGTCCATGGGAAACTTGAAATGTTTTTTTAATTTTACTCTGCTATTAAACAGAATGCCATTTTGCCTTGCTCACACAGACGTCCTTTATGAAGCCTCATTTTGACTGGAGCTTGGGGCCTCAACCCAAATTTGTCCCTTGAATCAAACTATCTGTATTTCATTACAGCTGACTCTTTGAAGGTATTTGTGTTTTACATTTTACATGGACAGGAAGCAATAGCAATGGCTCATTTCCTCACTGTCCTCTTCCAGTGATGTTGGGGATAAGCTTATGTTTACAGCATGCTCATAAGAGGATAATACATGCATATTAGACATGAGTCTTTTATGTGATGAACAATATGAGATACAGGCCTCTAACGAGATTGTATATCATCAAAGCAGAAGGTTTACAATGATGTTTTTTTCAGGGCACTTAACAGTGTTCGTCAGTGCATATGAAATGCAGGCAGCATTGATTGCAGATGATTAATTTTCTTTCAGGCCAAAACATATTTGACAAAACATGCAAAATGAAGCATAGCAGATGCGTCACATTTACTGTCTTTCAGGCCACAAGGAAAACTGTCCTCTCTGCCCACATCAGTAAAAACTGAGGTTGACCAATTCACCACCAGTTTACACAGTGACATAGTTCATTGTCAAGGGTAACCTCTGTCAACTGCACCTACATTGAATTATGCGGGAAGTAGGCAGGGGATCATTATGTGACATCTGCAGTGCCACCAAGTGCTGGCAAAATTATAGCCTGGAGTACTGTGTGATTGGCACTTAATGAGCAAATGTGAGTGACAATGAGCTTTAGCCTGGGGGCAACAACAGCATGGGGCGGTGGTAGGTCATGAATCTGGAATAATGAAACAGTAAACGGTCTCCATCACTAGTATTGATTTTCCTTAGCCATGGTCTGTGTTTTATGTCCATGATCCTCCACCAACTAGCCACTCACACATAAAGCAAGAAGCACTTATAGGCACTATGCATGTAGTAAAAGAAGAAAGGCATACTGGGATGAATGACCTATATTCTTACCCCGATGGAACCTTTGAGTGCATATTTCATATAATGGCTGAACAGACTTTATTAAACTGTGCTCATTTCATATGTAGCCTTATAGGATCTAGCGCTTTGCAAAGTCCTGATAGAGGTTTTCTGCCATCGTTTCTAAATGGACAGAAAAGGAATAGGTTTGCAGAAATTATGCCTTAGCAGAGGACTTGCACTTGACTCCTGCTCTGTTGTCTTATCAAGTCTTTCATTAGCATGCTGCTGCTGGAGCGCCTCATAGCTGGTAATTCACAGGAAGCTCCCCCACCCGCTGAGGCCTTCTCCTCCCCATCCCCAGCCATTATGCAATTCCTCATGGCAGTGTGACTCTTCTCCACACCCACCTGTCTACCATTCTACCTCCCATCCTATCTGCCACTCACATTTTCTTCAACAACCGCCTCCTCTCTTCACAGCTACTCTTAGTTTTCAATTTATGTCTTCATTTGGTCTCAGCCTCTGAGCATGAGGATGGATGTTTACAGTAACGGAGCTGCCAGATTTTGATTTTATGTTTCATCATCAAATTAGCAGTGTGCCACATTTGAATGATCTATTTTTTCATTAAGTGATGTTAACAGGGTGATATGATATTCTTACCAATACATTAAGGTTATGTATGCATCATTACAAAGCTTTGAATAAGTGTAAAAGCAGCTGCCTGCCGGGGAAAGATGGAGATTTACTCTTGCTTCTCCAATGTGTGTTTCATTAACATGAAAAATATCCCAGTGTAAGACAACAGGATGCCACTGAATTAATCAAGTGGTAACTTCTCATGGGACTTAAAAAAGCTCAATATATGGCGCAGTTGTTAAAATGCATAACACAGCTTGTAAAATCACATGAATTAACACATTTTGTAATTGTCCTGAATATCGCATATGTAAGACATCTGGATACACATGGTCATTAAAACAATTCTTAAAACAGTTCTAGGTTTGAACCAGTTAAAATACATAGGGCTAGTTTAGAGACAAATGGCACTGAGCATCTGTGCCTTTTTATCAGTGCAGGCCAATCAAAGATAAATGTATTATAACATTTATTCACAATAATATGTAATAATCCTCATTATGCTTTCAATTCTTAAAACATATAAATCACGTTACCTTTCCTTCTGGTGAAAAACTATCTTTAGTTTATTACATTACAGATGGGACACATCTGTTTTTAGGTAATATTCTTTTTAGTGAAAAATATCAAACAATCATAAATAAGGTAATTATAAATCATGAAGTCCAACAGTGTACAGGAAGTTAAGGAATGAACAACAACACTTTGCGACCCTGCTCACATAACATTTCTTGTATTTTTCAGGCTCTATTTTTCTCTCGCAGGATATATCCTCAAACAGAAATAAAATCTAACTGGCAATGTGTTTTCGAGTCAGACTGAACCACTTTGGACTCAAACCTGAGCAACACTGTGCCACCTTTATGTCATCAAACAGTACTGCTAGCCTTGTGGCATAGAGTTAGGTGTGGCAGACCTTGGTGCTTTTCAAGACGAACTGAAGAGAAAAATATCAACATGCTCACTTTTTCTGCTTTTAGTTGTGAATGTTGAAGTGTGAGAATGTGCCCAATGGATCTAATCTTTTGTAGAATATCATAAATTAGACTGGTTAACATTACCACAACCTAACCTAATAAGTAAATGATGACAACACATCTGTTAGGCTACAAAGCTAAGGTTACGTAAATAATGTGAGTTTATATCATCAAGGAATCACACAGCATTTCAACAGGAGAACTTTCTTTTGTCCTTTTGGGGCATCAACTCAACATTGTTTTGTACTTGTAACACTCTTCTTGATTCGAATGTGAAATTGAGTGTGTCCCCTGAGATTTGAGGGTAATTTATAGTTAAGAGATTTTGTCCTCCACAGACATAAGGGGGTGATTTCAACATTGTAAATGGTATTCATTATTTCTGTTCTGTTCAGATCACACGTGTGTAATTTCCCTTCCCTCCTCTGGTATTTATTAAACCCCAGAATATCTCTGTGGCTGGTCCACCACTAATTAAGGTCTCCTTTTAACAGACACCTTGTACTGTATTTAAAAGTAGATGGTACATATTCATGTGGATTTTGTCGCCTTAGTGCACTTTTCTTGAAAGTAATGGCAGCACAGAAACAATTTTTTTTTTTTGCTAACCTAAGGGTTAGGAAGCCTTTACACTGACATACAATCTGACATTGAAAATCTGCTATAAAAGACTAATAACAGAAGAAGTTAGGATGAGTTATAATAATAATAATAATTCTTTATTTATATAGCACTTTTCACATCACATAGTCACAAAGTGCTTCACAAAACATTAAAAACAAAACAAAAAAAAGCTAGGGTGTCTGCTAGGGTTCTGCAGCATATCAAATACAGTTGAAAACAATGTTAATGAGGAGTACTGGTCTTGTGGTTGTTTGTCCACTTAATTACATTTATTAAATGATTTTTTAGAGTAGTATGTAATGTATATTAGTGGCAATACAGTTCTCAACTGTGCCATTCAACCTGTAATGTAAATGCTGTTTCACAATATTATGGATTAATTTAACATCTCAGAATGGATCTCCATTGTTTATGATTTTCTGGTGTGGTAAAAATGTGGGCAAACATGGGAAAACTTATGGCTTAGTGTTTCCACTACACCGAACCATACTGTATGTTGAAAAAAAGAAGCTTGATTTACATTGTCTTCAGTTTAATAATAAGCAATGAAAATTAAATGTTGCAAGATATTAAACTGTGTAATAGATTTGCACATAGATATTACTGAACAGTAAAAGGTAAAGGTACATTTAAGCAATTAAAACATCGTTCTAACAGTGAATGAAAACTATAGTTTAATATCATTATGATGTTTTTCTAATAAAATGTGGTCATGTTACAAAAGGAGAACAACTTATTATAATTCATCCTGAGGCAACATGCATATCTCTACTAAATGTCATAACAATCCATTCAATCGCTGCTCAAGTGGCTGTACACAATATTTTACAATAACAATGTGTCATTCGACAATGTGAAAACAATATGACATTGTGAAAGGGGCCACTTGTAATGATGGACCCACAGAGAATCATCACCAAAACCACAGCTTCCCTCGTCTTTATAGAGCATTATAGTGAGTTTTGGTTCAGTGTTTAGCTGTCCGGTCTGTAACTTTACCATTTCAGTTCACTCTCACCACTCTCATAGTGTCATTTTCCACTGCAGCAAACAGTGAAGAAGCTCTAAAAACCCACTCTACATAATCTGCTCAACACCTTTTGGCAGGCAGAGCCAGATATTTCCCTCAATGTAGTTAGTTGACACAAAAAAACAGGGCTACAGGAGTGAATATTGGACTTTCATTTGTCAGGTGATAAGAAACATGACAACAAATGTTGCTCAATAACTGCTGGATGTATAAAGCAAGCAAATGTTTGCTAACAGATCTGTCATATCGACTCAAAAGGTCAGAAATGATGCCGTGAGGAAAATATGTCACCAAAATCTTAAGGATGTATTTTCTTGGCACTGTGGATATCTTTGCCATACATCTGAAAATGTTCAGATGCTGGTGGGGCAAGAGGAAATGTGAGGGAATTATGAATGTCTAATCTTAAGCCAGGGACACACCGAGCCGACCGTCGGGCGTCTGGCCTCGTCGGACGGCGTCGGCAGCTCGTCTGTTTGGTGTGTTCCTCTCCGTCGGGGAGCGTCGGGTCTTGTCGGATCTCGTCGGGGCCGATTGAACATGCTCAGTCGGGACTCGTCGGCCGTCGGGAGAGTAGACTCGTCGGGTACTCTGATTGGCTGTGTGCTAGCTATGGCGATTCTGATTGGCGGTGCCCTAAGCGAATCAGCGCGGTGTGTGTGGGAGGGACGGAAGTGACCACAGTAAACAAACGGTGTCCTAGCCTGTGCTACAGTAAAAATGGTATACAAAATAAAAAGAGGAGTAAAGCAATATATTAAGCGGCAATATATATATTTAAACATCAAAGATGTTCAATCAAACCCACATAGTTTGAAACAACGTTCAAAACACACACAGCTCACAACTAAGCATATAAAGCCCGCTAGCTTAATGCTAACGTGTAATGTAAAACACCATAGACGGGCTAACAGAAATTAGCATCGGCTATCGCCAATTCGCGGCAACCGAGCCACAGCAGTAAGCTGCTAAAAACTGTTTTAATTTCGGCTTTAGCGCTGTTAAAACGTGGCTGGTTAAATTGTTTTGGGGAGATAAATGTTGGTCTCATTGATGAAATTAACTGTGGCAGTGGCATTAGTTTGTTTGAATGAACAGTGAGCAGAGCTGCCCCTGGTCTGTATTGGTCTGTATTTCTATGGGGGAGTCCTCGCCACTCAGTCTCTCTGGTCGGCAGTCGGGGCAGTGTGTTTCACTTTTTCCTTTCTCCCGACGAGAGGCGACAGACTCGTCGGCCAAAGCCGTCGGCGTCGGGGCGCGTCGGGAAGCGTCGTGGCGGTGTGTTCCTGGCTTTATGATGATTGACAATGTTGTAATTGTCAGATATTTCAGTCTGGACCAAAACAACAATTGATCAACCCACAGACACACATTACACACATTATAAATGCTGCTCGCACCTGAAAACAAAACCAGTCCTAATTTCCTTTGATGTCTCTTTTGTCCCTTGATACTTATTCCATGAAACCGGGTTTTATTTGCTAGAATGCAGCAGAATTGATTCAATATGAATGGGACCAACTGAACATTAACTTACAACTTTTACATTTGGTTTTATCAGAATATGCTTTTCCTCATTAGGCTCTAACTGAAAGTACTACATCATGAGTCTGGCTCCTCTCGCCACTGTAATTTCCTGGAATTCAGCTGCAAGTGTAAACACTCATGCACTCAGTGGAGATAAGCATCCAAGACACCAAATGACTTTCAGGGATTTCACAGCTTTTAATTGGTTCCTATGGACAAAACAATTTGTGAGCTCAGACTTGGGGTGGGGGGTGAAAGATCTAAAGCATTTGTGAGAAATTACATCTTTAGATTTCCCTGCACCAAAGAAGCAAATGGGGCAGGTGAGGAGATGTACAGAGCAAAAAACAATACACTGATACACTAATGATACTAACCAAAAAAAAAAAAAAAAATGCCCGTCTGACTTGAGTCTCAGCTGAAATATGAAACTGAAAGAATCACAATTAAACCTTTTTAAATACTGTAAAAATAAGCATCAGCTGAATTGCAGGGAATCATTAAAAAATGAAAAACACTTCTCGACTGCCTCTGTAGCTTGGTCATACTTCTGATGTATTATTCTTTTTAAACCTTGTGGCAAACAGCAACAAGTATGTTCTCTGCTGAGAATTTTTTGAAAAGTCAGGAAAAACTTTTTCAAACAAATAAAATCACAAATTTTGTTTTCTTCCTCAAAATAAAGTGCTCATCACAAACTATTCAACAATGTTAATAGTTGATGTGGGAGTGCTTATGGCAGATGTTCAGTGTTTATGTGATGGCTCAGGGGTATGTGTCACTGCTGAAGGTCTTTTATTCAGTTAATGTGTAAGGAATCTACAGATGGACTTCATCCAAGCTAAAAACAAAACCCTTTGAGATGGCCTATTGATCTTTTACTCAGCACCCCCACCTTTGCTTTGTGCTTGATTTGTGTGTGTGGCGGTGTGTCTGTGTGTGTTGGGGGAGTGTAAGAAGATATAACTAACTGTCCTTGGTTAGGCCTAGCAGAGGAACTCAGTCACAGAAATTCACACACATGCAAACATGGGCTCGTGCACATGTATGGGTCCTGGGAGTGGGATCGGAATGCAGTGGGCTGTGAGGCTGGGTAATGGAGGACAGTATGTGTCCTGGGATCATGGCGGATGGATCCTCCATTGCGAGGGCGATGAGACCTGAAGGGCGACAGGGAGATGGAGGCATTGAGGGAGAGAGCAGCCGCAGCCCAACGCTCTGTTAGGCGCCTAATGGAGAGACGGCAAGGAAGCAGCAAGCACTATAGGGCCCACTGCTCACAGAGGAACGCTGGAGGAACACAAACTCACAGGCAGGAAGGCAAAGTCATGCAGTAGGGGCTGCTGCAAGACTGGGGCATTTGTGATTGATACAAGCACATTGTTCTGCATTACAGGAGTACTTTGAAGGTGCAACAGGGAGCGTCCCATGACACTTGTATGGTAATAACAGATGTATTGAGCAATGGTAAATATGATATAAAGCACTGTGAATCCTAACTTACACCCAATGCACAAAGTAACACAAGTGTTGTTGTTTTCCCATCCATGTGGTATAAATGGCAAAAGCACACTTGCAGCCATCTTAATAATTTAATGAACGAGTTTGTCTTTCCAGTCGTAATCAATGTTTACCTCAGATATCAAGTCACCTATGATCAGTTCATTTCATACCATCCATACTTCCAACTGCAGCGTGTGGATGTTTAAAATCGTTTTTGTTTCAGACTTACCGCGGCTTGAGCATTGTTCCTTTCTGGGTCAGAGAACATAGAGGGACTCTCATCGATATGAGGGACTCAATCGTTTGTTCTCTGATCTGGAAAGGAACAATGCAGAAGCCGCGGTAAGTCTGAATTTTTATTTAATTTAATTGTAAAGCAAATTTTAAAATTTAAGTGATGGTCAAAAGGAGTTACTTGTGACCACAGAACAATTTTAAAATGAGTCTGGAGCCCATTAACTCATTGGCTTCCAGTCATTTTCAGAGCAGAGAGCCCCATACTGCCAGCCGTTTTAGAGTATTTTGACCGATCTTTCAAGGCCCACAGAATATTGTGTTCTATGACTATGACACTGCAACTACCAAGAGAAAGAGTAGACTCTCTTGTTTCCTTAGGAAAAAAAAGTTTGTTTCTACTCTTTCCTGTTCTTCAGTAAACGGCAGTAGAACATAGGCTGGTTTCGCCAAAAACAACTGTTTTTGACCAAAACACTGAGAAAACAAGCTTTTTGTGGAAAGAAACATGCCAAGCAGATAGGGGTGTAAGAAAATATCGATACAGCACAATATCGCGATATTTTGAACGGCGATACTGTATCGATACACGGACGCCAAGTATCGATCTTTTATTATATAAATTGAGTTGAAAAAAAAATGTGAATTTAATGTTTTGGTACTATAGTTGTAGTTGCTTGTTCAGCCCAGTAGATGGCGTTGTTGGAGGCATCAGAGGAAGAGATCAGGAAAGCCCCATCATTGTTTAAATCAAACATAATGCACATGTTTTATAAAGCGTAGAATGTGCCACAGTGCGACCGACACCGACAGTTACTCATCCGTAGCAAAGCTTCCCGTCACAACAAACACCGGTGAAGTGTGCTAGACGAGCTCGGCTTTCTACGCCGTGAAGGACCAGGAGAGACCGGGGCTGCACCTGGTGCAACCCCGCTGAGGCGTCACCTCAGGCGGCTTGTCAGATCACCTAGACGGGGCAAGCCAGGCGGCGTCTGTGCCGGGCTACATGCTAATCCACACACGCTAACAGCGCCTGCACTCATGCCACCAAACGTCCGCTCCCTCGTCAACAACACGGATTACTGCAGACTGTTCACAGCTTCTCAGCGTAGCGGAGGAGCCGCTGTGTTCACGTTGTCACGGAAACCAGGTAGAACCGGAGCACCGCGAGCGCTGCAGCCCAGCTGGAGGAGCTAATGCTACAGAGCTGACCATAGACTGTAGAGCCGACAGGCTCCGCTAGCCGCTAAGCTAACGGGAGCTGGTGTTGTTGTGGTGCGAGATGCCGTGGTAGGTTCCGCTCACTGCTCAGCACACGGGGAAATCCACAGCTGTTTGTTGTGTTTGTGTGACGGACGAGTGTCTCTCACTGCCAGTGTCTGTGTGTGACTGCAGTCTGTGTGACTGCAGCCTTTATTGCCAGACAGGACGTGGTAGCACCAGAGTGTAAAGAATAATATTGGATTATTCTGTTATATGTATGGGTTGGTATATTTGTGTTTAATTTCTGTATGTTGTAATTATTTTGAGTCTGATGTAGAGGATCTGTATCCTGTATCAGATGTTTTTTCATTAAATTTCATTAAATATAGGCTACAGGTTGTCAGTCTCAGATACTATGGTTATATTTCATTTTCAATTTAACATTTTTATTTAAATGTAAAACTACATATTTAATTTATTTTACTTGTAGCCTAGTAGTGCAGCAGTCTACATGTTTGTATTTCATTAATTTGAACTAGTAGGCTATGGAAACAGTTCAGTTTGTCAGATGCATATATTTGCCCATTTTGCATCAATGATTGAAGTGAGGTAAACATACTGAGAAGTTTATCTTATTAGAAAACACAGATGTTAACAAAGTTTTCATTAGGCTAGGTGATGAATTACTATCATTTGATGTTAATATCGGCTTACAACTCGGATTTAAAGATGCATGATACATTGTTAGTTTTCAGCGAACTATGTAATATCGCAATATATCACAAAATTTGGATATCGCAATATATCGCAATATATCGTATCGTGACCCAAGTATCGTGATACGTATCGTATCGTGAGGTCCTTGCCAATACACACCCCTACAAGCAGAACAGCGACTTTAATATTTTTTGCTTTAGTAACACCTCAAACGTCTGAACAGTGTTTTCCTTATATAAAACAACAAAAACAACACTGAGAAAGGACTTTTAACTCATTGAGTGCCAGCCCTTTTATAAAATGGTCAGTGCATGTGCCAGCGTTTTGGGGCATTTTGAGTCATATTTGACCCACGGAATATTTTGTACTATGACTCTGAAAACACCAAACAGCTCAAAGGAAAGAGGAGACTCTCTATTTAACTATGGAAAAAAAACATTTGTTTGTACCTTGTTCCATTCTTGATTTATCTTAAGTTGAATAGAGCCTGGTTGCACCAAAAAGACCACTTTTTTTCTAGAAAGCTGAGAAAAATGCATTTTTGTGAAAGAGAGTCTCTCAAGAAAAACAGTGATTTGTCTGTTTTTAATTTTGGCTTCAAAAACATGTAAGACATCTGAAAATGTCATTTCACATGTTTTTTCATTGTAAAAAAAAAAGCAACTAATATACAACAAGTAGGAGTCCTACTCTGCAGAGTGATGCCTGCTCCCCTACCTCTCCTCCTGCAGTTGCTGCACCCCTCCTCCTGCAGTTGCTGCACCCTCTCCTGACCCCCTCCCCTCTCCTCTCCTACTTCTTCTCCTGCTGCAGCCCCTCGTCTCTGAAGTAGGGACGGAGACGTCATGGCGTCTTCAGCCTCTTTGTTGGACGCGGCCGCAGCAGCGACTCACCGCGCTGATCTCTCGGTTCGTCGTCACGTCGGTTTCAGACAGCAACTGGTGAAACTGACTCCACGATCCGCTTTCGCTTTCACTTCGGCATTTTGGTGCTGATCATCTAGATCAGTTTACCTTTCCTGCCTCCTCCGATCACTTCATGCTGGAGCTATGCTAATAGCATCCGTGGCTAAGCTTTCCTCCAGCTCCAAGTTACACTTGTTCCATGCTCTGCCCGTCTTTTTCTCTAGAAATAGAAACTTTTTCCAACTTTTTTATCTCTGTACCGATCGCGCTCGTCTTCTCCTTCTTCTTCACTTCTTGCTCTGATCTACAGGCTGCTTCGTTCTACACATCCCAGAAGCCCCAAAATTACTCAGTGTGCGCGACAGCGTCCCCATTTACCAGCCGCAGAAAACTGCATTTGACGTACAGTATATGTACGTCAATGGCACTCAAGCGTTGGATTTTGATTGACGTACATATACGTCAATGGCACTCAATGAGTTAATGGCAAAATAATAATTTATTTACAAATATAACTTATAATGCATGAACTTTTTTGTAAGTTTGTATGCTGTCACATGACCTCTACCCCATGGTCTACCTCTGCTTGATGCACAACCTGTAAATGATAGAATTGTAATTATTGATCTGGCGATCAAAGCGATCCACCCTTCTCTAAGCAGTAAAAGTTAGCTAGCTAGGGGGGGGGGGGGGGGGGGGGGGTGTTTAGCTCAGTTGGTAGAGCACCCGCCCCATGTGTTGAGGCTAATAGTCCTATGCGTGTCATTTCCCCCCTCTCTGCCTGCCATTTCCTGTCTCTCTCTCAGGCGAAAAAAACCCCAAAAATATACTTTCTGGTGCGTCTTTCTGGGGACGACTCTGTGCTGCTTCCGGTTGATCCAGACGTCAACAGCTCACCTGTCAAATCCGGCTCACGTTGGCCGACCTGTCAGTTGAGCTGGGCTGTGGTGATATTGATGGACAAGCCCCCCCCCCATAGAAAAACATAATTGACGATGCCAATGGCAGTGAACGGGTGTAATTAGGTAGACGTCAATGGCAGCCGATGAGTTAATGAACATTGAAAAAATTATAGATTCTTGAACAAAAACGAATATAAATGTCCACACGCTGCAGTTGGGAGTATGGATATGAAAGGGTATGGTACAAATTGAACTGATCATAGGTGACCTGATATCTGAGGTAAACATTGATTACGACTGCAAATGCCCTTTTAATAAGAGATGTGGTCGGGTGCATTGGTTGTGCATTACTATCTCGAGGTAGAGGAAAGCAATAGTGTTATTGACCATCAAAAACCAGGTCAGTGGCACATTATCAAGAGGATAGCATTCTCTTACATAAGTGGGCATACAACATTGTGGTACACTGTGTCTAAGAGACGTACACAAAGCTTTGCAGAGAAGCATTTCAGACAAAGTTTTCCATTGATCTATTAAACCAAATTTCATAACAAGCCAGAGATTATTCACACCTCTCATCATACAGTATCATGTAAAAGTTTCCTAATGTTGGGATTTGTGCCGTTAATTCTTTTAGCAATCTGCCACAGTGTAATTGCAGTTTTTTAAAGGGAATGAGAAATGCCACTCTGATTTGTTCTGTTTCCTTATACGTTACACCCAAAACAGTTCCATGAATAATCAAAAAGGAAAAAAAAAACACAACACTTTTGAACCAGGTGTATGGCACAGTTTTTGCCATTGTTCAAAAAGCGAAAGTGAAGTATGATAAACTTGCACCATTGGGTTCTGGCTGTTGAAATAGAGCCCTTTTTAGCAACTCACTAGATCTCCCGAGAGAACATGGTGAATGCTGTTGGTCATGAGGCTGGGGTTCAAAAGATTTTTGTATTTAAACCAATTCCAGTTCCTGCTTCTCTGGTCTTCTAAGCCACAGGCTTGGAGACCTCTGACAGGAAAGTCTTAGCTACTGTCAATGTTAATGTTCTAACATTAGTATCACTATAACTGTGGGTGATCATAACCTGATGTCCTTTGGCTTTAATACAGTTCTCCTTGAAGGAAAAAAAAAAAGTTTTTGTTTTTTTGTGGATTTTTAGGTGATCATTTTCTATTTCTCAGTGCAAAATGATCTTTTACCTTTTCCAAAATATTTACTATCTTCTAAAATTGAAAATAACTACATTAGAGCTGTGTATGTAAAACTTGACTTTGATCTTTGAGTCTGGGACAAATACAGACGGTGGAACCCATCTCTTCATTTTCAATTTAAGAGAGGGACTGGATTTTCAGATAGAGCACGTAACTTTATCTACCTTGGACTGGTGATATCACACTTAATTGGATCAAAGTCTTCCATTGGAACAGACAGGACTTGCAATTTTTCCTCCTCAGTGGTGGAGCTATTTTAATGAGCTCCTTTACCAACATTCCTACCTTGCTAGCAACAAATTGGCATCATTGCTTTGTTTTTCTGTACATCAGAAAAGCCTGGAACAACAGAGCTTCCTATAAATTAGGTAATTGGACTATACAAAAAGTTATTTGTCGGTTAATTGTGCTCGCAGTAACCTTTTTTTTCCAGTGTTAATAGGAGTTTATTGTTCTTCCTCGTAAAGGTGTGAGAACCTTCACGTACATTAGAAATATGTGCCAAAGTTGTGAACATTCATTTTTAAAGACCTGAGCCACACGTAGCAAGTTGCTGGGTGAGTGAAAATGAATAATTGAAATAAAGGTACTACACCCAAATGACAGGATTAGAGCATGCTGGTTACATAAAGGGCTGTGAGTAGGTTGCTCAAGTGTGAGCAGCACAGTAAAGTACCTTTCCGTACATTTCATACACACTTGGAAGGTGAAGATTGCACATTTGGATGGTAATATAATATCAAATCCCTGCATTGTGCTGTCTGGTGCAAAACGTATTTAACATTGCTCTCAGCATGCTACATGTTCAAAGCTATAATAGTCACTGACAAACCAATTATGGCAGCACACTAAGAACAGGACTGAACAGCCAGCAATGTCTTCTCCTGTTTCAAAATGCATTTGTTATGTAAAATGTATTATGACAACACAACTATGACAACAAACATTGCTTCCCAATTACAGCTACCTTCATCTGTAGGAGGTACTCTAGAGAGGAAAAAATACAACTTTAAAAGTGTTGTCAGAGTCCTGAAGTAAATGGATAAATTCTTCATATTTTCTGCAATGAGCAGCTCATTATTGATAGACGTTTATGGAGAAGACTGCTTGATTAATTATGCACACCAACTCTTATAATATATGTATTTATTTATATATATTCATATATCTAGTATCTATATTAACCACTGACTTAATTTGAGGAAAAGCATGTGAAAAGCATATCTCCAAGAGGAACAGCAATGTACAGCCTTTAGATACATGTATATGCAAGGTGTGAAACATCCTGCATGAAAAGATTTTGAACAGATATTCACACTTAATTAATCTCAGTCTTCTCCATCATTGGCCTGTCGGCTGTTTCTATGTAGCGAGCACATGTATTCACAAGCGGGAATGGGTTCATTGAAAAGACACAGAGGGGGAACTAGGTTAGAGAGCTGAAGCCCCAGAAGGACTACTACACTCCACTCAATAAGAAAATCCCTAAACGGATTTCTGTGAGGGAACTGCTCAGGGAGGACTGAACAGATTGATGGATACACGTTCTGCATGCCACTGCCATTGCTGGTGGAACAGCAACACCAAAAGCTTCTCATCGACAATTACAGCAGAGAGAGCAGAGAGGGAGATAAGGCCAGGGGAGACGATGCATTTCAGGAAGATATTAGGTTTGGGTAGGAGAAAAATAGATTCACACAGCCTTATTCAGTCAGTTTCCACCACTATGTGTCGAGAATCCTTGGCAGTATTACACAAGAGTGTGCAATTCAAATCCTCTCATTGTATTTCTGCAGATTCAATACATTTCAAGGTCACTCATAGTCACCTGTAATTGATTATTACAAGCAGGCAACACCAGACTGATAAGCTCCTTTCACCATCTTAACGCTGAGCCTATTTGACAAAGACTGTTTTCATCCCCACTGTTCACTGTCGACAATGGAGGTGTAGCCCATTAATAGCACAGGTTCAAGCAATATGATGTCCGACATCTACGATGCAATCTCAAGTCACAGATAATGGAACACACTGATACGACTGCAGTGGCATTTTTTGCCCCAAAGACAACTATACATTACACATCAGCAGTTAGGTTCAGCACAGTCAGTCGAGCATTATATGACACGAAGCATGTGTGCACTTAGCCGGAGGAGAATCAGGTGCCGTGACGGTCGTTAGGAAGGTGTGACATGTTATATCAGACATAGAGACAACCTCACTTCTCTTCTGCAGGTATATAATAGGCAATAGCAGGAAAAAGGTTGGCTAACTTCACCGCTAAAGTGTGTAATCTAGCCGCATAGGCCACAATCACTGTCAGAGGATAGGCTGCAAGACGAGCCACCTCACAATTCAAAGGGACACGAAGCTTCAACAACACATCACAGGCACTATCCAATGCATATGGTGAAAAATAACATCAGCTTCTGGGGGGCTTTGATAAGAAATCTCTCTCTCCTTTCTCCTTTCCACTGCTACTACTGTCTCGCACACAGCGGGGAAGCGTGTGGCTTGGCACAGCTTTTGAAGTCTCACTTGGACACACGGCAAAGGAAAGGGTTGCAGGTGTTGATTAGACGTCAGCTTCACTTTGGGAGATAAGTTGCTGTGTGAACAGGCCATTCTTGATTTTCAAGGGCACAGGATGCATTTGAGAGGCTGCCAAAGGTCCACATTCATGCTGCTGTTCTCACCAAAAACAACCACTAGGAGAATGATACCGTAGTTTTCTTGTAGGCTTTTTCAACGCTGTAAAAAGACTCTTTAAACTCTTCTTTTAATACTGATTCACAGAGTATTTTGCAGAGGAGATGAAAATAAAGCATTAAATTAGTTATAATGATAAGCACATCTATCACCAAATTAATGCGTCTTAAACTTGGAGCTCCTCCATTCATCAATAATGTTTTAGTGCAGGATGACAGCAAGGTACACTAAAGCAAAATTAAGCATTTAATAATCACAGCAACTATACATTTCCTCCTATTAAACCATCTTTTTTTTTTTTTTATAGTTGTGTATATACGTATATGTATTGATCAGAATTTGTATTTGGTTGCAGGCAGTTATACCAAGTGAGGACCACAGAAAATCTCTTTAACATTGTGTTGTGTTCTTTACTTGTATGTGGTGTTATGTGATGTCTTGTTTCACCGATAAATTAGAAGAAAAAAGAAGAGAAAAACATCACTTGAACATGAACCTTCACTTTCTACAATGTGCTGTGGGACTTGAGCCCAGTAGCCTATCATTCAGTGTGTTAAAACAATGCAGGTGCTGATGATGTGGTTGCTAGGCGACACTAACTACTTGATTATTTATTGAATAAAAGGAGATATGTGTGTGTATGTGTGAATGTCTGTGTGTGGTGGTGGTGTGGGGGGGTCTGGTCTATTATTCATGGAAATGACTGCTATTTTTCATATTTTGGCAATTCATTCTCTCACAAGGAGAGAGGCCATGTGATAGCAGCGTTCCTCTGCTTATCAACATGATGCTCTGCAGGGTTGACAGAGCTCAAGGCCAGATTGAGAAGTACAGTGAATGAGTTTCTGTGTGTCCGTGGCTGTGTGGGTGTGTGTGTCAATGTATGCATAGTTTATCTTTTGGGCAAATAGTGTGCATGGTCCACTGAAAAACCAGTCGTACAACCGATAAGCATCACTGAAATGGCAGAGAGAGTCGATCACTGTGCATGTAAGTTGTTGTTGTTGCCGTTGACCCAAACAAATTGAGAACAGACTATAACTGTTTCTCCTCATGTTGCCTGGTAAATGAGTGCTGAGCGATTCCTCCTCACACACACAAGTTCCATTTCTGGAGGCAGCAACATTATTAGACGTCGCCCATGTCCTAAGTCCCTGCGTTGAGAACGGTTTTGGAGAAATGTAGGTCAAACTAGAAAACCCACCTCCAAACCCCCCTCCAGCTCAAATCCAACTGACATCTTTGAGGTAAGAGAAGTCTTGGGCTGCACACTAATCCTTCCGGTCATACTGAGTTTCAAATTCAATCTCGGTTTTCTCATTATAGGTTTTGGAGATACTGAGACCCCATATTGGTCAAGATATAGTCCAGCTAATCTGATAGGGTTCTGTAGTGAGGCCTGTAGAAACCAATGATCCCAAGTCCATGGGTTAGGGATATTAACAGCTCACAGCAGGCGGTGAAAACTCAAGAGGGAAGACAGAGGTCTAAGGCCAAGCATGGTCAGTCTAACCTTAGTTATTGTTATTTGTTTGGATAGCCAAGAAACGTGCCCCAAATATCTAAAAGGGTGATTTGGTGGTTTGTTTGTCAAGAAGTTGAACTGAGAAGGTGAAGAAATTTACAGTATGTCTGGAAGAGGCAAACAACTATGTACCCTAAAGCAAAAGTTTACCGATTGTCAAGTGAAAAATAATTTGTTGGAGCTGGCACAGACCTACGGCTGGTGCCCAGGGGACAAGAAAACTGTTTATGACTAAAAATATACTCTCAAAGAAATTGTGTGAGCACAAAATATACACAACTACCCACTCAAACAAAGACACACCTTTTATTATTGATGTCTGAATTTCATGTCTTTCTGATGAAGTCCTATTCTTTCTTTGTGCCTTGAGAGCCTTAAATGTTTAGGGAAAGTCACAGCAATGGTGTGTCTGTGTGACAAGAATCTAATTCCATCTCATAACAGGCTAAAATCCTCCTCATTGGGGTGAGCAGTAAGATCAATACTGTTGACATTGTAGAAAATGGGTCGGGATGTGTCTGAGTCAAAGCAGCACAGGGAATCAACACATCCAGAACACTATGTTCTCATGAGTTTGCAGCTTTTCAGCAAAATGAGCCTGAAAGTATTGTGTTTGGACAAAACCCAAGCATAAACTGGTGACTAATAAAATGTTAAATGCTAATAAAAAAAAAAGCACAAACCTCTTGCTGCACAACCCTGAATAATGCAATGTGCCTTGCCAGTGTTAGTAATGTTTGTTAACCCACATTGCCTGTATTTGGTTCCTTTTTTTCCTCCAAACATCACCACAGGCAGTTTGCCACACACAGGCACACACACTTGGAAGAGCGCTGCCACATCTGTGCACACATGGATGTACAAGCACGCAGACACAGTGGTGGGAAAATGACCTTGAAAAGCCAGTCTGAAGCTTTTCTTGCGCAACTGTTCAGCAGTCAAACATGTAGCTGTTGCAAAATCTCATTTGTTTTTGGCCTGAAAAAGTCCCCAAAGTTCTTTGTGTGTATTCTCATTTGTTTTATATTCTGTGGGAATATCGGGTTGTTGGTTCTCTTTTCCTTTTCCCCATTCAAACTGTTTGTGGCTCATCTCCAGCAGGGTTCTGACCCATTTAAACTGTCTTTATGTAAGAATTTAAGGGGAGGCATGATACACATCAGTAAGATGTTGAGCCTAGGCTGACAGTCCAGATTTCTCTCAAAATAGAATGACACAAAAACATTGAGGTTTTCAGTTGGAGTTGATTTAAGTTATGTCCCAGGCTGTAAGAAGCAGAAAGTTGTGTATCACAGTGGGCAATTTGGCACTGTGCTACTGGGTACTAGACCTTGCTGTGGACCTGTGTGGGCAGATGTGCTGCTCTGATTTGGCTCTAGGCTCACAGTGGTAATCCAGTCTGCAGGGTGGAGATTGAACATGGAAACAGATCAGAGATTTCTCTGTGTAGATCATGCAGATACTCGAGAGTGGGAACGTATAAACTATGAGAGCACAGTGGAATGATTAGAGATTCTGCAAACGATTTCAAGATTAAACTCGCCGCAGAAAATAATAGTTGTTGTTTGCAGAGAGGTGGCTGGAGGTTATATAGCATGTATTTTAAGATTTCCAAGCTTCCCTGGTTTATCCATCATAAAAAAGGTTTACAGTGGTGGTCAATAACAACCCATTTCTAAAATGTACATTTTATAGCGCTAGAATTGATTAAGTCCTAAAACTTATTTAATAATTGGAAAATATCAAATTTGTGTAATCTATAAGGCTTATTACTTCTCATAAATTAAATTTTGGTTGTAATTTTTAAAGACTTTGTACCACTCCTCTCAATCAGACACCTGGTCCATAACATCAAAATTATAATTACTCTTCTTTCACTCACATGTGCCATTTCCACACTTTCCACTGAGTGCTCATCGAATACTCTTTAGGCAGTAAGTGGATTCTGCATATCACTGCTTAAAGAAAGTACTCTATTATTAAAGTCATAAATGTCCAAGTCTTCATATAGGTAAGTGGTTTGACCTGTTTGTGATTGAAGCTAATGTCATCAAAGCTACCTGACTTCTAAGAGGATGACTTGCTGATTAAAGGTGGCTTTTAAGACAATCTTGTGTTGCCATCCACCTGTATTGGAGGCTAATACTGTATTTATAAGGAACCTGACTCACAGCTTGTTCTTGTGGTGGGACAATACTTGAATTGAATACATGCACACATAACACACACGCACGCCAACCCAGATGCACAGTGTTAAGACCCAGAGGTCCATGGTTTAGATCCAGACCATAGGCACACGTTGAATAGCACTCCATGGCTGCAAGCCTGGCACGCTTAAGTGCACAGCTATGGATTAGCGGTTAGCCCAGCAGTACCCCTTGATTATGCACTTTGTGGTGACAACCTAAGCACGACTCCATTATAATTGACCTCCTGTTAAACCAAGCAAGCTCACACTTTCCCATAATGGTGCCTGCGAATAAACCTTTAGGTTCTTTACCTGATGCGTAGCCAAGTCACATGGCATTTCACTCTTCAATTACTAGACAGAGGCAGACCTCCTGCTCCCTAGACTTTATTATCACTACATGCTCTTTGGGTCTCTCAAATGCCAATTATCTCACCATGTTCACAGGTGATTCAGCATGAGTTCCATTAGTCTCTTGGTAGAATGCTGTTACATTAGTTCATGCCCTCTGGTCTCTTGTTAGTTCCCAGGCCACCATAATGACAGATTGAAGTAGACTCTGACCCAAATTTCAAATAAAGAGGAAACATCATGCCTTTTTGAATGAACATTATATTCAGCATACAGTGATATAATGGAGTACAACATGGTTATGTAAGATACAGACACACTGTGATTTTAATTGCATGTAATATTCTTTATCTGCAATGCTTCCACATCCCATAAATTGTTCTCTTTGGCATAGATGCCCAACTTTTTCTCCCACAGACTGGGACCCGTTAAGCCATTTACAGCACTGCACTAAAATAGAAATTAAGATTTAAATCTGTAATAAATGAGGACGTCTTTTTCCGAGCAAAGAGTTTTAGACTTACTAATTACTTGTCTTTCTCAAGCCTGTTAATGTTTAGAAGGTAGAATTACTAAACATAGTCTGCCTTTAGAAAAATCAATTAACAAATGATGGCTTTTTGGTTTTAGCGTGCTAAATGCTGTGATGATGACATTAGGGAGGTTGCTCATCCTTCAACGTTGTAAATCAGGATTTTTCCCTAGCACCTGCAACTTGATCATCTTGTACCTCCAAATAAAATTTTATGATATCTGACTAAAAAGAAAAAACACAGTTTTTATGAATGTCTCCACTGTGCACTACACAAAATAACTGGCAAAACAAGACTTATGCTGAACGCCTCATCTCCCCATAGACATTTAACAATGTTACAACTTTTTTTATTTATTTATTTATTTTTTACCAAAATTTCTGTTCCATGATATGTCTGCAGGCAGGTCACTTTCTCAGTGGGTGTAGCCTCCAGCCAGTCGACTGATTTACAGCAGCAAGTTGATTTCTTTCTTATTGCTCAATGAGAGTCATTTTCTCTGTCAGTTGTTATTTTTTTAGCTGTAATTCTTGGCAACTTGTAGAAATAAATCAAAGGTTCTTCCTGGTTCCCTTTCACAGTGAAGACCTACAGTACACTGTGAAGTTGTTTTTTTCTTTAAACAGGGCCACTAACCACTTTTTCTAGCTGACTAATGTTGAAGCTACATTTATAGCCTCTCCATTCATAAAGAATATCTCATGCAATGAAGATGTAAAATTGTCTGCTGCAAGACAACCCTTCATGCCAATTCAGATTTTTTTTATATATAGCATAGTTATCACTAATTTGTCTTCAGGGGTGTAACGATTTGTAAAATATTACAACACCCCCGTTCTTTGACCTTCAAATCAGACATGAAAAAAACAACAACCTTTTAATGCCGAAAATGATGACAGATCTCTTCCACACACTATAGGTGTTGTGTATTGGAAAACTGAGCAGCAGATTTGTCGTATACGCAATCAGGATGACAATGTTGCACATTGTTGAAATTAATGACTGACAAGGTCTCGGAGGACATGGAGCAAGTGCCGACGCTGAGCTACACAACCCCTCCTCTCTGTGAAGACCTGGAGAGAGGACAGACTACATAAACATGCATGAGCCAAAACCAAGTACTCATATCCACATGTCTAGGCGGAGGAAACAAACACACACGGAGGGAGATAGAGAGATGAGGAGGATGCTTGGACTCCTGTAGGATGAACATTGAAATCCCCCCAAAAATCCACTTTTTCAAACCAAGTTTTCAGAGAAAATATTGTCCTATATTTGGTCAATATGGTATCCTTTCTTTCCAGAGCACTTTCAGGACTGTTTTCCCCCATTTATTTGGTTCAAGAGCTGTGCAACAAGGCTTAGGCTCTGTGCGTAAGTCTGATAATGAAAGAGAAAACCCCAGAAATATATTTTTGACAAATCTGATCTGAATCTGTTTTTGAGAGTGTGTGGGGGGTTGTATTTGTCATTGAAACCACTGTTGCTCGAATGTTGATGCATGATAGTCATGGTTCTACATCACCTATTGCAATAATGAAGCTTGAAACAACGCCATTGTTATTGCAAGGAGTGAGCTGTCTATCAAATTTACATGATCCCTTTAATGATGTCCATGTTGTGTCTTCTGCGTTTGATTTTCTGACAGCATAGCTCAAGGATGCGATGCTGTGTGGCAGCCAGCTTTCATTTGCCAGAGGTGTTATGGATTGATCTGAGGGCTGGGTCCAAGTGGTATCTTTTGTCAAGCCCGAGACGATTCAAGAGAGTTAGGTTTATAAAACGAGTCTTGCCGCTTTCAACCGAAGTAACTTAAACAAAAAAATATATATATTATTTTCCTTGTAGCCTTGTGAGCAGAACTAATGCTGAACAAAAAATAGTTTGGAAATATCTCTAGTCCCCATAAATCACCACATAATTCCAGTAAGTGGGTGTGATTGCCATTCATGGGAACAGTATCAGGATACAAGATTGGCAACAGCAATATTATGGCTCTGATTTAGTCTCGCGATTCTATGATTAGTCTATTTATTCATACAAGGCATTTCAAATCATAACACATGATGGAATTTTAAATGTCATGCCATAGCATATTACAGATGCATTTAGGTTTATTATTTTTCATTTAAGGTTTTGTATGCTATTAGCAAGGTTTTACCAAAGCCCCCTTTCAATGGCAAACACCAATGAGCAATCAAGTTGCCTAGTTGAAGAGTGATTACAATCACACAGCTATTCCCTGAATAGAAATCCATGTCAAAAGAATTTAGATCTCTGGCCATCATTAGAGGGAGGTTCCTGTGGTGTGTGTTGCTCATCTGTGTGATTGATGATAGGGCCTTGCTCTCTGTGGTCTATGACAGGGCCTCAGTGGACTAGTCCCACAGCAACTACTCAAATGTGACAAGCAGACCAAGCTGGCAGACATTGGCCAAGGTGAGAGCAGGACAGATGGGAAGCCTCTCTCCAGAGGATCTGCCACAAAGCAGGACCAAACAAACTGCTTAAGGATTCACTTTAGATTCCCCTCCCTCTCCGCCTTTGCGACATGGCCCTCTTCTGGCTCCTTCAACAGGTCTTTTTCATTTACGTTTTGACATTGGTGTTCTTCACGCTCCCTTGCTGCACTGAGCCCCAGGTCTTCAAGGTTAATCAGTCTGTTTGGTTGTAGCCTCTATGCCAGGATGCATCTGTAATCTCGCAGAATTGACCATATATCACACCGGGAATGTAAGGGAAACCGGGAGCACAGCCTCTCTCAAAAAACCCGGTTCGTGGACTTGATAATGCGTTTGGACAGACGACGTTTCTCATGTGATTTGCTGTCAAACTTTACAACAGTGAGGAGGGGTGCAGGCGGGACTCATGTGAGTCACCTGAGGGGATGGTAGTGCTCACACCACCAGTCAACCAAGCCCAGCTCCTCCTCTTCACGCCTGAATGGCATCCTAAACATGGCTGCGCTGACCTTGTGAGCAGCCATTAAACACCTGGAGGAATTCTCCCCATCTAATTACATTTGCCAGTGCCAGCCCTTCAATAAAACAGGGACTGTTCCCCATAGTGATGTTTTTTTTGAAAAACTGAGCAGTGTCAAGTTAAGTTCATGTTTAATTATTCTGTGATAAATGATAGTCAGAGCACAAATTTAAATTTATATTTATTTACTATTTAGAATAATAAGAGACAGAATCTTGAGGGACATTATGCAAAATAACAATGACAGCTATAGTGTCTGAGTCAGTGAAACAATAGCTAATTTTGCAAATAACAAATACATTAAATTAATTTGTTATATACAAATTTGCACTCTGCAAACACAGATCGACATTTTTACTAATTACAGACAGCAGATGAAGAAAGAATGTGTGGAATAAGGTGTTTAAATTTACCAGTGTCCCAGCCAATATAGTCATTTTCCAGCAATCAGATTCAGATGTCAGCAAGCTGAAATAATCTTAGCTTCTACAGATGGGGCATGGTATTTATATGCACCAAATCAAACATCAAATAATATTATTTGAAAATTGATGTGCATCTTACCACACTCAATATGTGTCTGTTTGATTGCACAATTAAAACAGAAGACCTTGTTCATCTGGTGCCATGCTGAAAAAACGGCGGTAGGTCTGACAGTGGTGGAGCAATTCCAAATAGGCCTTATGGTTGAGTGAGCGAAAGGCGTCGGTAATAGCACTTCATTGTAGACAGACAGGATGCTGAGTAGAGTGAGGTGGGTGGGGTCGGTAGTGGTATTTTGATATCCTTCAAAAGCTCAGCCATGACTTCTCAAAGCAATTACAATACTGTCATTGTTGAAAATGGGGTGTCAAATTCAGATCACTAAAAAGAATGCAATTACACCCAGACCTGACAGGAATGAAAATACCTTCTATTGTTAACATATACTTTGACCGATGCCTTGCGCATCTCTCAACACAGTCATGTACAATTTGTCCACATGAGCAAAAGCTCTGCAGAATGTGACAGTTATGTTCTTCTACAAAACAAGCACTGAGAGAAAAACACTCGTCTCAAACAAAGCTATTATTCAGATTAGTGTTGATTTCTAACGATTACTATTAAAGTATAATTAAACCTCTTGTTATGATCTGCGTTCGATGCAGGCAACTATATGCTTAGATTTACTTAACTGAACCCACTGTTTTCAGATCGGAAGCGATGTGTAGAGTTATTTAATTACACTGTTCACTGATCCTGGTATAGTGTTATAGTTTTCACTTCAGTAGAAGTTGTCTTGCTGTTTAGGTTTGTATTTATATTTTAGATTTGTGAAGGGGGCGTGCTCAAGTTGTAATGTGGTATTAAGTTGCTATTAAACACTGACAATTAATTTTGCATTAAAGCTAGCTATTGGTAATCAGAGACACAAATGAAACTATTAAATTAAATCACATATCTTTTGTGCATGAAGTAGGAATTGAACCTCTCCTCACACCAGAGTTGTGGTTGTGTGGATACTGGGGGTGGATGAATAAATTCGAACTCAGTATATTGTAATGTTGTCAAATGCAACAGCCCTGAAATGAATACTGCTTTTTTGCAAAGCTTATGTTCAGCGTGTGTTGAGTGCTAGTGAGTCATAGGTGTTGATTCAACCCTGGAATTTTTTAAGCCACGGTATAGTTTGTGTTGGTGTTGTATTAGATTGCATTACATTGTAATATTCTTCCCTCGCCTACATTTACCACCCATCATGCTCTTATCTCTCCACCTTTACTTTTTGTGGCTCCGTGTCAAGCTGCTAACTGTTTGTAGTTATCAGTTCATTTTTCATGCATATATTTGCAAGATATCATGCTGATTTTTAATTTTGGAAGGCTAGGCTCAAAACACTCGGTGGTAACTGGTAGGTTTCAAAGCTGCGTTTGAGAACAAAATGTAGGGAGAGAGAGAGAGAGAGAGAGAGAGATTTGATTCAACACATTTATTTGTAATCACGTCAGCTATTTAAAGCTCCACTTGATACGAGGAACAGTAGAAATTGGCCAGATGTGGATTTTTCTCTTCCACTCGGACTGGAAAAAGAACTAAATAGGAAAGAAAGCTAACTTTTGCCTCCATTTGTCTCAGTAAACATTTAGGATTATGGGATATCAAAATCCCAATTTGTCTTCAGTTTGGCCACTGCTGTTAAAGTTACCTGGTACATAAAACGATATGTATTTTCAGATGAGGGAACTGGTCACCGATCAAAAGGTTAAAGGGATTTTCTGGCGTAAGTAAATACAAATCAGGCAAAGCAAGTAGGTGTTTGATGCTTCGTATTATGTCCTGGGACCATATTTGTACTGTTGACAAAGTATGGTGCTGTTCTAAACATTATTTGTGGCAGTGAGTGGCTTTTTTGATCTTGGCTACAAAGACAGCAGTATATTTCTCTCTGGCTGTCTGTGCTGAAGTTGCTACAACTAGAAGTTTGCGGTCAGCAAACTTGAACTCTTGAAGGGGTGTTCTACTACTCTGTCTCACAGTGTGTTAGATCATTCAGTCCCACGTAATTAGTCCAGTTGAAGGTTGCCAAATTCTGGGTATCTGGGAATAAACCGGGATAAACCAGAAATTTACAAAAATACCATATGTTTGAATATGCCACCGTTGGTTTATATTACCCCCTATTTCCAGTTAAGTCCCATAAATTCCCAATAATCCCCATAAATTCCAATAATTCTGATGTTAAAGGGACAACAAGGAGTTTTGGAAAAGCGAAGCGTTTTCACACTACATTTATGAGCCTCTGTGCGCACCGTAAAAATTCTTTGACCGGCGCAAGACGGACTCATGTTTTCATTCATCAATAATCAAAGTCAGAGGTTCGAAGACGATCACATACCGTCATAGTTCCGACCATAAATGGCGATTCGGCTGCGTTATTCTCATGACTCGCCGCAAAACCGAAAGTAAGGAAACGCTGGTCGGCTCGACCAGCATTTCCACCACCACTAATAATAACAAAATAACGATAGAGACAAAACAATATATTTATCGAAAATGGGCTCATTAACAAGTGTGGGTAGCGGAGATTCATCCACATTAACGTGAGACTTTTTTATAACCAAATAGAAACTCCTCGTTGTCCCTTTAAGTTTTCAATTTGGAATATTTACCAATTTAACTTCTCATGGAAAGTTTCTGAAGAATAACCGAAAATTTTCTGCCCCTTTGCAGCCCTAGTTCAGACCACCTCACATTGTTTCCTCTGATAGACTGGGCCGCAGAATTACTTAGGCATCACATTGCACAGTATGTAATCATCTGCTATACGTTTTTTTTTTTTAATGCACCCGACCTGTTCTACCCAGCTGCTGCATCAACCCAAGTGGGAACCCTTCTACAAGTGTGCCCTATGTTTCAGTATTTTCTGGCAGAGGCGCGGGACGGCCAGAAAGGCTATTTGAATAGAAATCAGAGGGTCTGAGACAGTCTGTTGTGATGAACAAAAGTTAGAATTATTTCTTCTACACTTGGCAATCTGACTGAGCTGAATGTTTCAGCTCATGATCATGAGTCCGTGCCAAGGACAGCCGGAGGCATTATGTTTTTGGGTTGTCGGTCCATCCATCTGTCCATCCCATGCTCATGAACGCAATATTTCAGTGTAACACATATCTACAGTACATGGGCTAAGGTGACTATCATGTACTTTCAAGGTTAGGCCAGGATCAGAAGATATAGTTTCGCTCAGGGAGGATTTGAATGACGTGGACCACAGTTTATGAAAGAGTAGCACAATAGTTCTTTATTGGCAGGAAAGCCACCATTGAATACCAACAACTGAATTTGTTCAGCTATAACTGAGTTAATATTTTCTCTATGTATCAAAACTCAATAACTCGACCTCGTATTCACCTTTCAACAACCTCAGTTTGAAATAACCACATTAATGAATTTACAACTCACAAAAAATGTTTTCAAAGTACAAATGAAAATAGAAAAAATATTTCAAAGTGCAACTGAAATAATAAAATGTTTCTTCAAAGTGCAAATGAAATAATGGGCCCAAATTAATAAATGTAAACACAGTCCAATAAAGTCAAAAAAAATAAGTCAGATGTCAATTTCAGTCAGTGTCCAAAGTTTGTTTCTTCTTCTTTATTCGTCCTTTAATATATTGTGGTGTATTGTTTATGTACTGTTCATCTACCCGGGTAGTGTGATTTTTGTCTTATCTGTATGATGTTTAGATGCGTTTTTCCTCCAGATGCGCGATGCGCTGGTCCGACGTCACACCCTCCACGCATGTGAGCCGGTCTCCCGCTCCACGGTCCTCAGACTTGGCTCTGGCTCGCCATCAGAATCCATTCATACTCAAAAAAAAACCAACCTGCATAAAGCAGCAGTTGCATATCTCTCGTTAATCTCTTTTTTTCACATTTATCTAAATTAACTGTACAGTATTTATTCTCATCTTAATCTTAAATCAAATGAACTTGACCATTCACATTGACAACGTATCATATGCAGCTATAAAATGAATTTTTAAACAGCCAACACACATCAAAGTGTGTAATATGAAACGATTTTAACTGTTTTTTAGCTTTTACCACTGTATAGTGTATACAAAATATGAATTAAACCACATATAAATCATGTTTGAGGATGATTCATTGAATTACCGTTCCTCAACAACTCAACTGCACACAGCTACACGTGTTCTAGCTCACCGAACCAGCCTGGTTAGCTGTTTAGCCTTAGCTAGCATTTTACCCATAGTTCAAGGCCAATAGCTTTTAGCTCGATTTAGCACCGATAATCTTCCACACAAAGTACAACATTAACCACATTCTCACTCAAACACACACTCTGTATATACCTCCGGTTGGTTTTTAACATCCTCTCAGCAACATAAAAGAACACACTGGTGATTTATTCATGTAATGAGTTAGCAATTTAGCTGTGGTCGCCAGTCGCTAGCATGCTAGGCTAAGCGCTAATGGTTTGCTACTCACCGGAGTTTCTCCTCGATAAAAAAACACAACAACACGGCAACGTCCGGTCCAAAAACTTTCCCACGGGTTCGGATAATTCACAAGAACGATAACTCAAAAGAAAATAAAAGTTTTAACCACTTTGTCTGTAGTTTTACACATTTGCAAGCTCTCTCCTCGGCTAATGTGTCTGCTCTCATCGGCATCAGTGAAGGAAGAGAAAAAAACAGGTAGGGGGATCTAGAAGCTACCAGCGTGAGCGGCGCTTAGCGTGTAGAATACGCACCCTACTGGTGAAATAAAGGTACTACATGTATAAAACTCATTCAGACTGCATAGTTCAACAAGGTTAAACTAGAAATATTGGGGATTACACTGTGTGTGTAACTTAAGGGTGTTACATCCTCCCCTCCTGAATCAGCGTGCGTCCCTGCATGCTTAACATTACACATGTAACGTCTGACCAATCTCTGGTGCAGAAGTAAAATCAAAAGCTTGCATGACAACTTGGTCTAGACTGTTCAGAATAGAGTGCATAACAAAGGCTAAGGGGTTGCCTAGTGTTTTGTATGTCAGTCTATCAGGTTCAGCTCTTTGTCTTGTTGACCTTCTGGCCTCTGAACTTCCAATTTCCTCTTGAACAGCATTGTCTTCACTCACTCTCAACTCATTTCCATCCCTTTCCTCCACTCTGGATTCCTCTCTCGTCGTCAGGTAAGTTTTGTCCTCATCTTTTTCCTTTTCCACATTTCCATCATTAATCTCATGTACATTTCCTTCCACAGATCCATCTGGAATTGATCCATTTCTGACTCCTGGAGCATCCTCAACAGGTAAGTCTTTTTCCACAGGTAGGTTTATTTCCACAGGTAGGTTTGTTTCCACAGGTAGGTTTGTTTCCACCCCTTCCTCAGGTGTACTCACTTCCTGGTTTTCCATGGGATGAAACACATCAGCTTCCGGGTTCAAACTTGACACTTCAGAGTTCAATTCATCCTCGTTTACTTCCGTCAAGTCAACTCCTGAATGAGGGATTTCTCGAACAATGGTTATTGTTGGGAATGTGACATCCTCTTTAGCAGTTTGTGGGTAATAGTAATCTATTTCCTCTTCATTTTCCCATGACTGCTCTGGTTCAGCGACCTCTTGAGGGATTTCGGTTTCCTGGGGAACTGGAGTTTTACCCCGCTTTTCTGTGTCCTGTCTCAACTCATCTTGAATAGAGGAAGCTAGGAATCCACAGGGTAGCAACAAGTCTCTATGAAGCGTCCTCTCTGGACCTGCAGAGTTTATTGGAGCAACAACATAGACTGGAGAATCATCAATGTGCTTGATAACTTTGTAGACTGTGCTACTCCATCGGTCTGAAATCTTGTGCTTCCCTCTGAAAGAGACATTTTTGACAAGGACATGGTCTCCTTCCTCAAGGATGGATTCTCTGACTTTGAGGTCATATCTTTGCTTGTTTCGCTGAGCAGTTTTTTCACTGTGTTCAATGGCAAGCTTGTAGTTTTCTTGCAGGTTTTCTCTCATTTTCTTCACATAATCAGCGTGAGACACTTTCTTGCGTCCTTCTGGATTGAGTCCGAATGCCACGTCGATGGGGAGGTTTGGCTGTCTCCCAAACATTAACTGGTAAGGAGAAAATCCAGTGGTGTCGTTTTTGGTCGTGTTGTATGCATGAACCAGAGGCTGAACATGGTCACGCCAGTTGACTTTGTCCTCTTCTTGCAGAGTTCCTAACATTTCCAGGAGTGTCCTATTGAACCTCTCGACGGGGTTACCGCGAGGGTGATATGGAGTTGTCCTTGTTTTCTTTATACCCAACAGCTGACAAAGGTCTTTGATGAGGACAGACTCGAAATCCCGACCTTGGTCGCTGTGAAGACGTTCGGGTAGACCATAATGAACAAAGAAACTGTTCCACAATGTCTTGGCTACTGTCTTGGCTCTCTGGTCAGCTGTAGGAACAGCTACCGCGTACTTGGTGAAGTGGTCGGTTATGACCAAGATGTTCTTTGTTCCGCGTCCATCAGGTTCCAAAGACAAGTAGTCGATGCATACAAGTTCAAGTGGTCGACTTGTTTGGATGTTCACAAGGCGAGCGGTTTTCTCAGCCTTGGCCTTGCGCCGTACACACCTTTCACAGGTTCGGACTTTCCTCTCAACGTCCATAAACATTCTTGGCCAATAGAAACGTGTGCGGACCAGGTCCAACGTCCTGTCCATTCCCATGTGACCAACTGAGTCGTGGAGACCTTCGAGTGCCATCTCTCTGAACTTTGAGGGTAGAACTAACTGGAAGAAAGGCTCACCCTGGTTCATGCGTTTCCTGTACAAGACACCATTATCCAGTACAAGCTGATTAAACACTCGAAGCATGAGTTGAACTTCTCGATCCTCTTGACGACGAACACGGTAAGTGAGACGTTTTCCCATACTGACAAGGTCAATGGTTCTGCTGATCTGAGGATCGTTTCTTTGTTCAGCAGCCCAGTCCTGCTGCGACATCCGAGGTAGAGTGCTGGAGCCAGGCAACAGGTCAGCCTGAGTGAACTCAGCTGGGATAGCATTGACATCAATGGCGAAACACTCTACTGGAACAGCTGAGTGGCTGGCCCCTTCATCATCTGGAAAACAATACAACTCATGTCTCTGACAGACGGCTTTAAAAGCCTCTTTGGGGAAACTAGACCCACTCCCTTCATCGACAAACCTTGAGATGAACTGTTTCACTCGGTCGTCCTCCACTTGAGCGCTTTGATCGGCTCCTGCTTGATCATGTGGACGCCGGGATAAACCGTCGGCGTCTGCGTTTCTTTTGCCAGCTCTATACTTTATGTTGAAGTTGAAATTGGACAGGGCAGCGAGCCACCGGTGTCCTGCAGCGTCGAGCTTGGCTGAGGTCAAAACGTAGGTCAGAGGATTGTTATCCGTCATGACCGTAAACTCTGCACCATAAAGGTAATCAAAAAATTTGTCCGTGACAGCCCATTTAAGTGCTAAAAATTCAAGTTTGTGGGTGGGGTAACGCCGCTCACAGTTTGACAAGCCTCGACTCGCGTAGGCAATTACCCTCATCTCATCGTCTTGCTCCTGATACAGAGCTGCTCCGAGGCCTTGCAGGCTGGCATCAGTGTGCAAAACATATGGCTTCCTGGGGTTGGCGAAGCCAAGGATCGGAGCGGTCGTCAACTTCCCGATGAGTGCTTTGAATGCATTCTCGCATTCTGCGGTCCATCGCTCATTGAAGGGTCGTTTCAGGTCAGAGTTTGAGAAAGACTTGGAACTTTTGGACTTCTTCCGCGGAGGAAGGTAACCAGCAGTCAAGGCGTTAAGAGGTTTGGCAATTTTTGCGTAGTCTTTGACGAACCTTCTATAATACCCTGTAAACCCTAAAAAGGATTTCAGTTCACTGATGTTGTTTGGACGGGGCCAGGTCGTCAGAGGGGAAATTTTCCCAGGGTCAGTCTCTACTCCATTTTCGGAGACAACATGGCCTAAATATTTGACTGACTTTTTGAAAAAGTGGCATTTCTCAGGGGATAACTTGAGGCCAAATTCTTTGAGCCTATGTAAAACATGCATGAGACGGCGTTCATGTTCCTCAAGCGTGTCAGCGAACACAATGAGGTCATCGAGGAACACTAAGACTTCTTTGAGATTGAGAGAGCCCATGCATTTCTCCATGACTCGTTGGAAAGTTGAAGGTGCGTTAGTGACTCCTTGAGGCATTCTGTTAAATTCCCAGAAGCCCATGGGTGTAACGAAAGCTGTCTTGTATTTATCCTCTTCGTCTACCTCCACCTGATAGTAGCCCGATTTCAAATCCATGACGGAAAACCATTTGGACCCTGTTAGAGCTGCAAAGGTTTCTTCAATGTTGGGTAAGGCGTACGCATCCTTTATGGTCTGATTGTTCAATTTTCGATAATCGACGCATAAGCGGATGGCACCATTCTTTTTCTTTACCACAACTATGGGTGAGGCAAAGGGGCTTTCTGATTCTCTTATAACGCCAGCATCTAAGAGTTCTTTGAGATGAAGCCTCACAGCTTCATAATCTGACGGGTGAATTGGCCTTACTCTTTGCTTAAAGGGTGTTGGATCAGAAAGGCGGATCTTATGTTTGACCGCAGTGGTATGACCATAGTCAAGGTCACCTCTTGCAAAAACTTCAGGAATGGAGTTCAGTTTTTCCGTGATCCTCTCTTTCCATTCCTCCGAGAGTGAAGAATCAGTGAAGTCAAAACTTATGGTGTCGGTGTGGTTTGTGGAACCCACAGTTGTTCTTTCAGCTGTACTGCTGAGGGGTTGTGACACCTGATCCTCTTCAACTCTGTCTGGTGGTGTGGATAGAGGGGAGAGAGAGTGGGGGACGGAGAGCTCTGCTACGCTATGGTTTGGGGAAACTGTTATGTTGTGTGCCGTCTCGTTCTTAAGCAAAATGGGGACTTTGAAACTTGTTTGCTGAGGGCTCGACATAACATAACTACAAAAAGACAAACCACTGGGTAGACTAGAGTGAGTGGATGGCTCTACTAAGAGCGGGCCTCCCTTGTGGGTGAGTACCCTTCTTACAAAACCACTCAAAACCCTCTTTTCGCCAGGTGGGATCACAATGGCTTTCTTACACTGTAGCTTTACTTTTCCCACCAGGTCAGCGTTTCGTTTGGTGTGACATGTGCTGTAAATGTCCCGAATCAGGGGGATGTTGGTGCCTAAAAGAGCGGGACACTCTGCGTTGGACCTACAATCTGGAACGACAAGAGCTAGCGTGCTAACAAGCTCCGCTTTACCTGTGATGTTTTCTGGGAACTGAATGCTAATCTCTACGTAACCCAGGTAAGGTACATTTTGACCTCCTGCGCCCTCCACTTCGAGGATGTCTCTAAGGGGCAGAATAGGTAGAGAAGACAGGTAAGTATCATGAAATGACTTTGAAATCGTTGTAACCTGTGAACCAGAGTCAATGATAGCTTGGCACTGCACTGTTTCGATGTTAACTACAGCAACAGATCTTGGGCCTACTAAACCATTAAGGAGCTCACCCTCAGAGGTTTGTATGTGTTGACATGTAGCTCTCTTTCCATGGTGTCTTACCTTGGGACTCTCAATTTGCTCTTCGGCTCCAGTAGGTCCCTTTACTGGTAGCCCGTCCAGTTTAAAGGTAAGTGCTGTTTAGCTTTCCACTCATCTTGTCTTGCTTTTAATTCTTTGTATTTTCTGTCCACAGCAGCTTTGTCGATGGAGTTTTCGCACACCTTGGCTATGTGGCCGTCTTCGCCACATCTGAAACAGAACCAGGCTCTAGGCTGGGGCTTTTGTGTTACCTGATGAGCTTGTGCCTCGGCTCTTGGTGTGGGAGGGTTTGGTTTGTCTGCTGACATTGTTTCATTTTTCTTCTGTTTCTTAGATTTCCTGGTGCTGAGCTGCAGTTTCAGTTCAGCGAGCTGTTGCTTTAAACTTTCTGTCTCAGCGACATATGCCTGGAGAACACTTGGACTTGGATCAGTGTAAGGAGACATGTCAGGCACAGAATGTACATTTGCAGTGGCTTTTTGTTTTGAGGATCCAAAATGATGGTGCATTCGATCCAACTTGGTTGCCCTTCTATCCTCTTCTGTTCTTAGATGTAAAAGTAACTCTGCAAAGTCAAGGTGTTTCTCAGGTTTCAGCTCTAACTGCATGATGAGATTGTGATCCCAACAGCCGCGTTTGAATTGTTTCAGCAGGTGATGGCTTGCTGATGACTGACTGATTCCATTTCTTTTCACAGCGGTGTTGAGGAGTACCTGAAGCCTCTGTAGATACTCTGAAGCTTTTTCGCCAGAGTTTTGGTGAGTGTTCAAAAACCTTGCGAAGATTTCATCACCATCTTCCACCAGACCATAAGCAGAGTCCAACAGCTTTACATAATCTCTAGGATGAGCAGAGGAGCCTAGTTGTCTTACAACATCGGAGGCTGGAGGAAGCAGACTCTCCAGGATTTTTCTGCGTTGAACGTCGACAGGGGCTCCATCTTGGAACATCAAATCTACATGGAGGCACCATGTTTCAAAATCAGTCTCTCCAGATGGCTTTGGCACTCTGCCTGAAAAAGGGCGTAGCCATTTGGAGGGGCTCTGAGATGTGGAAGTGTCATTTTTTATTACATGCTCAACCACAATGCGTCGTACATCAGGTGGGTTCAAGTCGTCATCTCCCAGGTCCAGTGTTTTAAATTTTTTCATTTTCTTACGTACCGTAGGTGCTGCTGCCTCCTTGTCTGTTTTGGTGTCGACTGGAGAGAAGGTGAGTTTCGAGAGGTCAATCTTCCTGGTCTTTGATTTTCGTATGAGAGGTGTGGTGCTGTGTTCAGAATGAACGCTCTCATCAGAGGACTCACTGCTACTGCTTTCAGCAAGGCTAGTAGTATGTGTGAGTGCATTAACATTATCTGCCTGCCATGTCACTGCAGTATTGTTCACGTTTGGAATATCAAGAGGAAGATTTAGCTCAAACATTGCCATTGCGACACCTGAATCAAACTCTACAATGGCTGCATTCTCTTTTTCTGCAGCTTGAAGCCGCACTACTTTAGTTACAGTCCCATATGCTTTTAATGAAGCAGTAATATCTGCATCAGTGTCTGTTTTAGTTAATCCAGTTACACAAATGGACTGCTCTGCATTAATGCCATGCATTTGTTCAATATCCATGTTTGTTCGTTTTGACTCTTATTCACACGAAAATATGAAATAAACTTAATGAGGAAAAATAATACGTCTGTCAAAAAGTATAAAACTGGGTCCGTCTACTCCTAAAAATCCTCCTGGCTGGCTCGCCACTTAAAGGCTGTAACACATATCTACAGTACATGGGCTAAGGTGACTATCATGTACTTTCAAGGTTAGGCCAGGATCAGAAGATATAGTTTCGCTCAGGGAGGATTTGAATGACGTGGACCACAGTTTATGAAAGAGTAGCACAATAGTTCTTTATTGGCAGGAAAGCCACCATTGAATACCAACAACTGAATTTGTTCAGCTATAACTGAGTTAATATTTTCTCTATGTATCAAAACTCAATAACTCGACCTCGTATTCACCTTTCAACAACCTCAGTTTGAAATAACCACATTAATGAATTTACAACTCACAAAAAATGTTTTCAAAGTACAAATGAAAATAGAAAAAATATTTCAAAGTGCAACTGAAATAATAAAATGTTTCTTCAAAGTGCAAATGAAATAATGGGCCCAAATTAATAAATGTAAACACAGTCCAATAAAGTCAAAAAAAATAAGTCAGATGTCAATTTCAGTCAGTGTCCAAAGTTTGTTTCTTCTTCTTTATTCGTCCTTTAATATATTGTGGTGTATTGTTTATGTACTGTTCATCTACCCGGGTAGTGTGATTTTTGTCTTATCTGTATGATGTTTAGATGCGTTTTTCCTCCAGATGCGCGATGCGCTGGTCCGACGTCACACCCTCCACGCATGTGAGCCGGTCTCCCGCTCCACGGTCCTCAGACTTGGCTCTGGCTCGCCATCAGAATCCATTCATACTCAAAAAAAAACCAACCTGCATAAAGCAGCAGTTGCATATCTCTCGTTAATCTCTTTTTTTCACATTTATCTAAATTAACTGTACAGTATTTATTCTCATCTTAATCTTAAATCAAATGAACTTGACCATTCACATTGACAACGTATCATATGCAGCTATAAAATGAATTTTTAAACAGCCAACACACATCAAAGTGTGTAATATGAAACGATTTTAACTGTTTTTTAGCTTTTACCACTGTATAGTGTATACAAAATATGAATTAAACCACATATAAATCATGTTTGAGGATGATTCATTGAATTACCGTTCCTCAACAACTCAACTGCACACAGCTACACGTGTTCTAGCTCACCGAACCAGCCTGGTTAGCTGTTTAGCCTTAGCTAGCATTTTACCCATAGTTCAAGGCCAATAGCTTTTAGCTCGATTTAGCACCGATAATCTTCCACACAAAGTACAACATTAACCACATTCTCACTCAAACACACACTCTGTATATACCTCCGGTTGGTTTTTAACATCCTCTCAGCAACATAAAAGAACACACTGGTGATTTATTCATGTAATGAGTTAGCAATTTAGCTGTGGTCGCCAGTCGCTAGCATGCTAGGCTAAGCGCTAATGGTTTGCTACTCACCGGAGTTTCTCCTCGATAAAAAAACACAACAACACGGCAACGTCCGGTCCAAAAACTTTCCCACGGGTTCGGATAATTCACAAGAACGATAACTCAAAAGAAAATAAAAGTTTTAACCACTTTGTCTGTAGTTTTACACATTTGCAAGCTCTCTCCTCGGCTAATGTGTCTGCTCTCATCGGCATCAGTGAAGGAAGAGAAAAAAACAGGTAGGGGGATCTAGAAGCTACCAGCGTGAGCGGCGCTTAGCGTGTAGAATACGCACCCTACTGGTGAAATAAAGGTACTACATGTATAAAACTCATTCAGACTGCATAGTTCAACAAGGTTAAACTAGAAATATTGGGGATTACACTGTGTGTGTAACTTAAGGGTGTTACATCAGTAACACTTAAAATAAAATATTTAAAATTTGGCACAAATGTCCACTTGGATTCAAGGATGTACTGTTGAGATTTGGTAGGGACTTAGGTCAAAGTTTAAGGTCATAGGACATCACACTCTTATGTGAAATGGTCTGTTGTGTTTTAGTGCAATATGAATAGAAATTGACTGAATGTGTTGTGCAGTATCAGTAATGCCCGGAGGGAACAAACAATCTGGCACTTGGATACACAGACTTATATGTCATGTTCAATGAACTTTTAGTGACCTCACCTTGAATTGGGCCATGCCTTAAAGGGACATTGTGTAGGAATTATTCCTATCTAGCCTAGTGTATATCGCAAGCAACTCCATCGTATTCTTTATGCTGCATTCATGTGTAATTGGGCAGACGGACGACAGCCTCTGCATGTAACGAGATAAACAAGTGTCTATGTAAACAAGTGGTCTGACAGCACAAGGCAATACATGTGACAATATGCTGTCATGGTGATGTCGTATTGTTTACCTGACCCAGGTTTTACCGGCTTTCTCTCATCGACTAAAATGACATCCGGTTTGTTTCCGACTGTCGTCTGCCTGACTCCACCTGAATGCAGCTTTAGTGTGACCTTCATCCTACCTCACACTACATCGTGGTAATGGTTTTCACAGACGCCACCTCAATAGTTTCTCCGTGAGCCGACCAGTCCGGTGTCTCCGGTGAAATGCCATGGTTACCTACGGTCACACTGCCACTGAACGTAAAAGATGGTGGCACAACGTGGCAGCCAGCGCTGAGCTTACCCGCTCTATGTATATTATGAATGATATGAATGGCAAATTCAAAGCTTACCAGAACACTCCAGTTTGTTGATGGGGGTAATGGGCTTTATGCACAGCTCCACTACTTCCTGAAAGCCAGCTCCTTTATTTCCTGTCTTACATTATTGGACCAACTGATTAATCCAGGTGTGTAGACCTCACAACAATGGTCAGGCACACCTGGATTAATCAGTTGGTCCAATAATGTAAAACAGGAAATAAAGGAGCTGGCTTATTTCAGGAAGTAGTGGAGCTGTGCATAAAGCCCATTACTGATTAATGAAACACATACTTTTGAACAAAATAATCAACACAACGCAACACAATGTCCCTTTAAGAAATCACTCACAAATTTTAACACAACTTGACACAAATGACTTAGTAGGATAAAATGATGAAGCGATAGCATTTTATATGCAAAGGGTCCATTCTAAAGTTCTGTAAAAAGACTTCTTTTCTTTTTTCTTGATCCACACTTGTGTATATACTGGTATTTTTGGGCCAGGAGGAGGGTGGGGATGTATTTATTTTAAAACTGATCAACATTAAACTATATAATGGGAGGATTGTAAACACACTAACAGCCCATTTCCTGTCAAAATGAGACTGCAAAGTTAGTATTACATGATACTTAAAAGAACTGTGAAGTTATAAAAAGAAGTTATCTGATTTTCGCTGTACTATGAACACTGAAAATCAGTACCAAGCATCCGACCAGGGGGAGAAGAAGTAAGCTCATGAATGAGAGTGACCTCATGAAAAACAAAAACCAACAATATCTCAGGTTTGTGCCAAGATGAATAATTTAGATCATGAAAAAACAATGAACTTCAAACTTTCTCAGCTCAAAATGATGAAGAAAAAGAAAAATATTTCTGGCAGCTTATAGTAAACAAATCACAAATTGGCATAAGTACAAACCTCACATTGTGTCCAGCAAGCTCTCAAGACGGCTCAAACAAGCAAACCTTGGTGCTCTGAACTGTATTCTACAAACACCATTCTGTACGACTTCACTTCAAACACAGGGAAGCTTCAAGGTCAATATGATGCTTCACTAATGTCACTCCACTGCACTGTAGTGTTGTCACGATACCAACATTTTGGTACCGGTATCGGTACCAAAATGTTTTTCGATACTTTCCGATACTTTTCGGTACTTTTCCAAATAAAAAGAGAATACTATTAATATTTTAATAGAACATAGAACTCTAACATATGCATCAGTAAATCAGTAAACAGTTACTGCTGCTGCAGGATTAAATGTCCATCTATATTAATCTGAACTCTTCCTAAATTAAAACATTAGTGGTCTGTTTAAAAATGAATATCAACTTGTTTTCTTTGCATTATTTGAGGTCATGGTTATTTTGACCAGTTGTAATTTTTGGGAGAAATTGTTATCAGTAGTTTATAGAATGAAACACAAACGTTCATTTTACTCAAACACACACCTATTGTTTCCCATACGTAGACCAAATTGATTCTGCCCCCCCCCCCATCAACGCAATATCGTTCCGTTAATTCATCTCCCGTCGCGCTCCTTCGCTGTGTTCACTCACACACAGAGAGACATAGAGAGAGAGAGAGGGAGAGAGAGAGAGAGCATGCATGCAGCCAGTGGTGATCCGCGGTAAAAACGTAACTTATCATCCAGCAGTGTTTGCATTAATTAACGAGTCTGTGGCGGCCGTCTCTCGCGCGCAGCGCGCGCACACACACACAGACACACACATAAACACAGGCACATGGACAGGTGGCGCTGTAACGGTAATTTAAAAAAAAGCACCTTGCTTCATTTGTGACCCTGTGACTCGCTCTCTCACTCGCCTCGGCTCAAATTACAATGCGGCGACCTCACGCGGCGATGTCACCGCTGCCGGCGGCGCAAAATGAAAGTACCGGTCCCATCTAAGCGCAGTATGGTACCGTTTTAAATGCGTCAGTACCCCGGTACCACTCTAGTACCGGTATACCGAACAACCCTACTGCACTGTATAGGTGTGTTTCCTGTGCTGTTGGAATTCAGTAGACAAAACAGTGCATACAAAGTGTGAAGTCAACAGTCAATCTATTGTGTCAGAGTAACTAATCAAAGTTAGCCAGCATTAGCAATGATTAGCCATAGGTTGAACCCCATAAAGAAAGCTTGTAAAAAGCACTGGCTTTAAAAACTAGTGAGTGAAGATTGAGGTTAGACTATTTAGCTTCAGTGCTGAAATTACCTAAAAGGTCCATTTGTCATTTGCATGAACACACTGCTGTTCTCTCTAAAAATGTGCATTTATGTTGCATTGATACTGTAGTGTGGTGAACAACAGCTCCACTGCCTCTTCTGCTAATTTTGCACTGTTAAAAAAAACAGTGTCTCCAGAAAGACTTTAGACATTAAAATATGGTCCCAACACCAACCCACACACTTGAATATAGATTTTTCTTATATTATTTTATTTAATGTAAACCCAGCACTAGCTTAATAGATTCATAAACCTAGCAGTTTCTAGTGATTCTACTAAATTTTGGATGCTGCCATGATCACACACTGGTCTGAAAAAAACATTTAGGGCCTGTATGGAAAACATATACTGTACAGGAAAGGCATGTAAGGATATAACTGTTCAAACAGCTTTAAACTAGGGAATGAAATAATTCACACAAAAACAATACTATGCTCTTTATGTGTGGTATGAATTTAGCACAATATCACTATGAACAGTGCACAGTACACACAGCACATCAAACACATCAACAAAAATATATGACGATGTTAAGACCACAAAGGGCAAGAATTGAGAAAAATATGATATGTGGCTTTTGACAGTGATTTTGTCCTATAGTCAGAAAGACTCATGTGATTTGGAGTTATTCACCCTCCACGGAGACACCAAAGGGGATATGACCAATTCACTTGCAATTTAGAGTTACTGATGCATTGATGTAAAACAGCATTTTCCCTGAAGACAGGCCTTCATCATACCTCAGTCTGTACAGAAACAGAGTATGAGTAATGAGGAACAGATGAAGAGTCATGCCCTTACTTGGTCTTGTCTTTATGACTTTTGCTTCCATTACTGCATGCAACAAAACTTATCACTGAATAAATAGGATGTTTTGCTACACATTATAACGGCAGAATGCCTCCCTTTACTTTGAGTGGACTATGTGTTCATGAGCACTGCACATTTTTTTCCACTGGTTGCTCTCACTGCTCATGCCTCTGATTATTGTCAAATCGTGGTTTGTTGTGCTTGGTCCCTGATAGGGCAAGGAAGATAATACAAGCTTTTCGACTTTTGTGGATGTAAACAGTTCACTGGTTGACATGAGCCAAGCCCTGTGGGATGCAAGCTCATCTTACACAGGCTGCATTTTCTGCCAGTTCCACCACTTTATAGCATTTCAGCTGGACAAGCACTCTGATCCATGAGTTTGTCTACAGTCATATACTGCAACTTACTGTGTTGTCAAAAAAAGTATGACAGTTTTGTAATTGTTCCCTGGATCGTAATCAGTGCGCAGACGGTGACAGCTTGTTGCTGGAGACAAAATGTACTTGGAATTAATCACATGTACGATGAAGGTTAATCCACCTAAATAGAGGCTAATCCATCAGGAGTAAATGCTGCACATTTCAGTAAACACTAATATTGGTATCTTGCAAAATGTCTTTGAAAAACAAAAGAACCCAGATGCAGAGAGAACTTTCACACAGCTTGCAGGAGAGACATAATGGAAGCGCTAATTCATTCATTCATTCAAAATCTTGACCTTTATACGAACTGGCACATTACCATGTGCTGATAGCAACCATCCCAAACATGACCTTATGTTGGTAAATATTTGCCATGAAAGCTGAGATTGTTTTAAAAGTCCCTGGTGTAAAATGTGAGAATATTGCACAGAGATTATTGAAAACCACACAGCTTTATGTTGCTTGAATAACTTGCGCACTGTCCAAAGAAGCGATCTGTACTTTTATGAGGACTTGTTTCTTGAGTCCAGCTTGTGTTTGTGACTGAAGGCTGATTGCCCTTCCAGGTGTCATAAAGGCTGAATGGACCAGTGGCTTTGTGCAATGACATAGTAGCCATTTCATGGCACTCCCCAATGGTCTATGACTCGGCTTCATCATTGTTCCACACCATTGTGTAGCTCTTTATGGGCCCAGCTGCCACCTGTCCTCCATACAGTGTTATCCGGCATGGGAAAGGCATTTTACACTGTTAGAGCTACAAATGACAAGCATTTGACAAGCTATTTGAAACAGAGCACTCACAACACGCAACAACTTTTGAAATGGACTTGGCTTATGTAAGACATTTGTAGCTGCTAAATGCTATAGTTGCTGGCATATCTTTTACAGAGGAAATATGAATGTGCAATAGACTGACCAAGAAAATAGGCAGTTTCGTACTTCTTAAGTGGTATCCCTCCAGCTCAGCCATTAGCTTGCTGTTAATTTCATGCAGAACAAGCCACGCTCCTCAACACCCTCCCTGTGCAGAAGCACATAGTGCCTGCATATTAACTGCTGAGTCAAATCAGACATTTACAGAAAAGGGCAAGGCATTTGTATTAATGGCTAATTGACATCACATTAGTTTTATGCAGAATACAACACACCCAGTCAATAATCACTTATCTGAGCTGAAGCTCAGCACTAAAACGTGAAGGCCTCAAATTTTTGTTCTTCTCTGAAATGTGGAATCAGTAATGTGATTGGCCCTAAGGTTACGGTTTGACTGTCAAGACCGGATTTTGTCCTCATGAATATTTGTTACCATTTTACATTTATCCAGCTGATTTCTGGGTTATGAGGAGTATCAATGGACCAACACACTGGAATAAAGACAGAACTACTCTAACTCAATTTTGTCACTGAACATACAGTATATCAGGAATAATCTACTCATCCCTTGTATACAGTTTCTTTTAAACAGTGATAAACAGCCAAGAAAATTGGTCAAGATACCGTAGTGCTGCAGCAAAGTCTTTCCCACACTAAAGGTATGAAATCTAGATTTAAACATATCTTTATATTACAATTAGAAGCACAGCTAAGTGGCTTTTATCATTGAGAGTCAGTAATATTTCACATACCAGTAGTTAAGATAGTGCTACTTATCCATGAATATAGCAAGGTAAAACTCCTCTGGCTCTAGAAACTATGCTTCAGTTGTCCCCCAGCAGTGCAAAACGCCTACCTCTTCATATGCTTAGCATCCGGTGAGATAGGAGTTCTGAATACAACCCAACTGCATTTTCACCCTCTCACTCTTTGCTTATGTCAGCATGTGATTATATTGCACTCATTATAGTGCTGTTTTCCATTCAGCAGTCAATTAGAACAGCCTCACCTGCTGCCTTGATTCCCTGAAGTGGAGGCTCCACACCAGCCTTTTTACATTTACCTTCTCTCATCATGCCTTTTGCATTGTTAGCATGTCGTCCTTTATGCACATTTGAAATGTAAATGCCATTTCCCAATTTTTGAAAGTGTAGTCAGTTTTAGTGAGCCAGCAGCCCAATTAACATTTAAGATTTCAATAACAGTTTTTCCAAATTCTGATCAAAATAGAACCACCAGCAGTGCGGCATACATTTTTGTCTTTTAAAAACCAGGATGAAATTCCTTTATGTGCAGCATTTGATATTTTTGAGTTTAAAAAAAAAATCAAGAAAAGCTGTATAATGATAGATTTGTAACATAAACAATCTGGATATGGATTATTCTCTTTAAATTGTGACTGACATAGAAAGTGAGAAGATTATGTAATAGTCCATAAACTGACCCCTACAGTATGTACTCTTTGGTGGACATTCTCATTAGAAATAGGCTAGTGTACATAGATACACAGAACAAATACATGCACCATACATGAGCATGATTATTATTTTTTGTCGCCAAGGCAGCACATAAGGATGTAACAGCCTCTCATGGACCAAATATTTCAGAGCTCTTGATGTTTCATGTGTCTTTAACTTCAAAAATGGATTATGCTGTGTGAAGTGAAGAACTGCTGAATCTTTGTTTTCGTTGAAGCATTGCTCCACAGCAACACTCTGGATGCAGCCATCAAGCTGAACGGACCAGGACAGGAGGACAGCAGATCATTGCTGTTGGGACTCATGGTATGTGTTTATATCGACAAGTAAAGGTGTGGTTTGTTGTGCTTGTGTCCAAAGAGTGTTTTTAGAGTAATTTAGTTTGCACTTGTGAAGTGCTGGCTAGTGTTGTGCGATATTACAATATATATCGTAGTACGATTATAAAAATGTCTACTGTACGATATAACCCTCTATTGTTTATATCTTAATTTTAATGTGTGGGGTAGGCTACTGGGTTATACAGGTGATGCTGAAGGAGAGGAGATTATAAGATTATTAAAATGACACGTTAGCTCGTTGGTAGGGTTACGGTAACACATGAGTTGTGGAAAATAAACAACTGTTGTGTGGAAAACCACGCTGTGGTCCGTGATCGAGGTGCAGATGTGTTTGGAGCTGGCTATAGCCACCGTGCTATGATGACCCTGCCCCCGCTGAGGAGAACTGTAATAGAAAAAGGACCTAAACCGAGTCGAGCCGAGCCCAGTAGAGCTAGAACTGTGTGGTGGAAAAGGGCCACTACTGTGGGTCTGCAGACGCTCGGTTCGATTCCACCCGGCGGCCCATTTGCTGTTTGTCCCTCTCTCTCTCTCTAGCTGTCCTTTCAAAATACACACAGAAAAAGCTTAGGAAAAAAAAACTGACTGGTGGCGGTGTGAAATTCAGTGTTGGCAGCTGCCACCAAATTCTCTATGCAGGAAAAATCCTATTGGGATATAAAATTATCTATCAGGATATAAAACTTTGTCCATATCGCGTAGCACTAATACTGGCCAAGCTCTTCGCCAAGAGAGTTCACTGCTGTTGTTATTGTATTGTATGAGAGCTGTACAGTTGCATCTGTAATCAACAACCAGTACAGCCCAGAGTTTGTGGTTTATGCAAGACATCCAGCTTGGGCTAACACACAAACATCTGACAGTACTTTTATTATCCCTCACAGGTATTTTGTCAGTTTATACATGGGTACTTGTTAAAAGTTAGACTTGTTAATTTCTAAAAGTCTCTTCCACCAATGGCCTTGGTTGGTGGATTTTTGGGTGACTTCAACAATGCTATTAAATAATTAGATAGCTGATTCTGATAGCTATAAGAACAGTGAGACTTGTTGGTAAAGAACAGATACGCCTCTGATAGTCAGTCAGTGTAAGCTTTTTATCCCATGTGAAAGAGTGAAGCTCGTCTGTTCAGACCTCAGTGGGCCTGTTAGCTTGTTTAGATGACTGGACCAGTGAAATGACCCAAATTAGGTTGTTAGAAGAATAGCTTTTATGTGCCAAAGTGCCCCCAATGGGGGATGCATGAACGAATACTTGCACAGCTTTCAATCTGAGCAGTAGAAAGTTTTCCAATATTTCATCTGGTCTGTTACATGTGCCAAGGGCTCAATGAGTGCTTCATGTTGCTGCTCTGTAGAAACAAAATGTGTGTAGACAAATACCGCATAAAACTATAAACAGCTTTGATTTAGCCAAACCATCATGTCCTGTATCGAATATTTATTTTGGAAATATCACAGGATTAACAGTTGCTATGATGCAAGAGCTGTCACAGTCTCTAAGTCTGTTTATTCCAAATATCAACAAAATGTAAAGTAATTATTTATTCAAAACCAACTGTGTTCCAACTGCCTGCATGGTCTAAGTTGTCCCATGCAAATATGACACAAGTCAAAGCACAAAACATTTTAATCTCAATTGTTTTTTTCTTCCCCTTTTCGTAATTACAGTTTTGAAAGTTAAATCCCAGTCGATGTTTTATCTATTCTAACTCAAAATTATTTTTCACAAAATTAATTGCTCTACTCTACGCACAGTAATGGGAATACTCTTAAGCCCTGCCTTTGGAGAGACACTGTCAAGATATGAACACGAAATGATGAAATCCATATATGGAAAGGCTAAGAAACCATCAAATGGAATTCAAGTATGGAACTATTCTCATTAAATAACCAGCTCACCATAACGTGTCTACAGTTACTCTAATTGCATATGCTCTATGAATTGTTTTAATATAGAGTGTAATGAATGTGCCAATTACATTTTCACTATGAAATTATGACTCTGTAATTTGAAGTAACCGGGAGAGTGTACTATATGGTTTACACGGGTTAGCACAGTAATAAGCCTCAAATGCTGACAGTGCATCAGCAGCAAAGCACCGTAGCCCTCAGAGAGCCATCAAGCAGAAAATGATAATTAATTAATCATGGAGAGTGAGGCAAACTCTGTTCTATTAGCCCTTTGGTAATTCCTTCCCCTCGGCCTCCACACTAACCATAGAGATCATGCCTCTCCAGTAACGTCTGTTTACTCAGCAGTGCTATGGTTACTGCACTCACAGCTGGTTAGAAACTAACCATGACCTTTGACCTTTTCATTATTTACCCATCAAACTAAACAATACAAAAATCTGCCTGTTGCTTGTATACATAGCACCTGCTTTAGTCTTGCAGCACAACACAGATGGAAGAATTGCTTCCTTCCTCCTCCCAAGAGTTTGTTTTAGGGCTGATTCAGATCATTTTAAAACCTTGGTGGTTTGCATTCCATCCTCTTTTCGGGATGTTCTGCCAACACCACATTATAATCATACATACATATAACTCATGTGCTGTTTCCATATGCTGCCTAATGATATATTGTTCTATATATCCTCATTCATGACCTAGTTGAAATGAGGTTCACATATTGCAAGCAGCTGTCATGCTTTTGGTCCACGTCCAACTCCTTTCTCAGTCGTCAAAGCCAGATTCTGCTGAATCATGTCTGTTTCGTCTCTCAAGACTCAGTTAATTTCATAAGTGTGAAGTTGAGATTCAGCAGATCTTAATTCACGAGCCAACTGGTTGCTCTCTCCCTTTAGAGTCTGAATTAAATGTAAGCGAAATCTTCAGTTATTAGTATAGGCTTCATCGCTGCATGTTAATTGAAAGAAAGCTTCTTTTACAATGTGCCTTTTCCCCATCATTTCTGTTTGTTGTCTTATAATTATGTAATCACCAAAATAAATTAATGCTTAATACGACATGAGATCAAAGTTCAGATTATGTTTGAGAAGTGCAAGTTTGATATTACTTGATCATATCAAGCTATCCTGAGGCTGTAATCATCACCCCAAGAGATAAGTATTGACTTTCAGTTTGTGATGATTAATGGTTACAATTAATGATTAATGATTTAAATTAATCACTCTTTTATCACGTTAATATAAAATATAACTATAGAGGCCAACCAATTAAAATGAAAATGCTGTGTTTAAAAATACATAAGTGGCAGAGTTTTCGTTTTGTTCTCATTAGGAAAGGTTGATGTAGAGAGATTAAAATGATCCTCCAGGCACACGAGTCATCACCATATACACAGTTGAAGTAAAGATCCATAAATTGATTTCTAACTATGTAAAATTGACTGTCTGGTAGTGGCAGAGTGGCAGTGCACACTGGCTATTACTCACTGGTGGATTTTGTATGCGCAAGCGTGCCTGTGCAATTACAAAGCAAGCCCATAAATTAGTCACTGAATCTGTCTTAAATCATGAGGGAATGCATCAAATACTATCTCTCCCCATCCAGACGGTGTCTACACTGTAATAGGAACTGGAATACTGTAGTTGTGAGTGTGACAAGATAATCGGCTGCCCCCCAATGCGAAAGGAAGATGTTTTTTATTTGCTGGGGGTGGAGGGGAACTAAACTTCAGTGTTTCTTCTCTCCGTAGCAGACTGGAGATCACCTGATACCATAGTATGTGAAATGATTCTTTTATTTGCTTTACAGTACCTTTACCCTGAACTGTGTTGTAATAAGCAGAAGAGATTGAAATAAACATTTGGCATTACAGTCTGGTTGGGACTCATTTTAAGATGAGGTGACAAAGCTCAGTCAAGACAAGACCTCAGACTAATCCAATAATGTGTTACGTGTCATATTAAAATTTTACCAGTGGACTCTACTTTAAGCTTTTGTGATCACTCATATGCAAAATCACATAACTTCGTACATACTACACTAAAAGGATGCCATCATTTAACTTTGATTGTTTAAGACAGGCATCCAATAAAATTTCTGTTCTTGCTTGCTTCAAGATTTTACCACTTGTATAGCCTCACATAATCAGACTTATCTCCTAAGAACTGGAGAATACTGTAGCAGCAGTCATTGGCCCAATTCCAATCCGCCCCCTAAAGATTCGAGCCCTGAACCCTCACTGACAGTAAACTTCTTTTTTTTCTTTCTTTCTTTTTTTTTTTTGCTCCTGTCCATTAACAATAAAGAGACCGGCGGAGCTCTCTCTGACTTTGTGTGTTACGGCATCCCCTGTATTTGACTTCACAACGCTATGAACTGTGGGTAATTCCCTTACCCAAAGTCAGCATCGGTGCTGACTTAAAGCAGATGTAAGTGGTCCGGTCGTTTTCGCTAATGCTGCGTTCCAGGCAGGCTTTTGAAATCGTAAATTACAGCTTCAAGTCACAACTTACGACTTTGTAGCGTTCCAGGCAACCCACTCGTGTTTTTCCGACCTGTTTTACCGGTGAAAGTCACCATAACGGCCACTCGTAACTTCTGACCCGTGAACTCGTACCAGATCGAACTGGTACGACTTCACGGTCGGAAAAATACGAGTTTCCTTGAACGCACCATAACAGTCCTCGTCCCTACGTCACCACATTCACGGCGTCCCTTGGCTGCACACACAGCCCTGCATGCCGTTCTCTCTCCTCATTGGATAAAAACTGTAGGATACGATAAATGTTTTCTCCTGGGCTCAGAGCAGAGCAGAGGGACTGACAGACCCGTGTTTCGGTCCAAACACTCTATGTAAGTGATTGCTGTCGGAAGATATAACTATTTAAGACTTATATTAACACAAATATATCACTTACTTCTGCTTTAAAGCCCCTGTACAGACTTTTCATTTAGTGTTGATTTTGGCGGCCCCTGTGGACGAAAGCGGCGGAATGAAGACTGCATTTCCCACTGTCATGAAGATGTTTGTCTGGCCGGCGCGTGTAGATTTATTTTGGAAACGTGGGAAAGAAGAAGGGACTTGCTTTTTTTTTTTTTTTTTTTTTTTAGCAGCGTAATGTATCTACAGTATGATGTGCAGTGGTTGTGATTTATTTTTAATCATCCTCTTAAATTATTCATAATTTCCTTAATGAAAATGGAGTGCTTACACAACAACAAATCAATATGTTTAGCTGCTAAACCTTCAGGTGAAAGAAGGTATGAAATTCCACTTTCTGAATTTTTTTTTTTAACAGCGTAATGTATCTACAGTATTTGTGTTTTTTTTGTATTTAGTCCGACCCGACCATGCCTTCCAGCGGTATAGAATTAGACTACTTAGCGTATCTTCACACTGATGGGCTCATTTGCTGTTGTAGGTAACAGAGACACATCAGCAGAAACCAGAGACTTTTTCGTATCCAGTTAAAAGCTCCATACAGGGGCTTTAAGGTAAGGGGGCAGTAAGGGCTCATTCACTGACTCACTGACTTGATGATCTGACAATGGAACAGCGCCTCACACATTCACGGACTTCCTGTGAACGCACCTCTAAATCAGTGAGTCTGTGAGGGGCCGGATTGGAATTGGGCCATAAGGGAAAGGAGGGACATTTGCATGTGAGGAGGTGAGCACTGTCCTTTGAGTTGCTGACAGTCCACAAAAACAAAGGTGTACGTTCTGTCTTCAATGTGATTGTTGTGTTTCCCGTTGCGAAAACACAGGTGAAGTGGAAAGTTAGGAGAATGTTGCCTTCAATAGGATCCCAGTGGCAGGGTTATACACTAGCCTTTATCACTGAGTCGGATTACAAAAAATATTATGTACAAATCCTTATATTTTCAATGTTACTGTATGTACTATGTGAGACCACCTATGAATACATGACACTCATGGATATAATGCCTCTCAACGCTTTCAACAATGCAACATCTGAAAGACATTATGTCAATTACTGCGGAAAAAGACAGCAGCATGTGCTTTTATTTCAGCTCAATGTCCCGTGAGGGCAGTGAACATTTGCATTTTGCTACAAACCATCTCATCCATGCAGATCTGTATATATATGGGTATTTTATAGGTCTGAGGCCTGGCAAGGACAGAGGAATTAGCCTGATCCACATTCATTAACCTCATTCTCATTCTCCAGAGCAACAGTGCTGTAGAACTATCTGTCACCACAGCACAAAAATGATGAATTGGTAATCAGTTGAGAGCTGTCAAGAAAGCTCCAGGAATGCAAAATTTACTCACTTGTTTGCCCTTGCATTAACCGTCTGTAATCAAATCACTATTTATCGTCGGTTCAGTCAGACATGTTTTATGACCTACTGTTGTCATATATAGGCAGGGAGACAACAGTGGCAGTCCTCATTGGAGGCAACATTGAATTCTTCAGAGGTGGGAGGTGGCAGTGTCTCTTTTGGATAACTAGACCTCCCTCTAAAGCTTATGATGTGCTGTGGTTGTGATTCATTTTTAATCATCCTCTTAAATTATTCATAATTTCCTTAATGAAAATGGAGTGCCTACACAACAACAAATCAATATGTTTAGCTGCTAAACCTTCAGGTGAAAAAGAAGGTATGAAATTCCACTTTCTGAATTTGCTGCAATTTAAAGTGTGGAAATCAACAGCCTTTCAAGATAAGCTGTGCATATGTGTATCCTCAACAACAATTTAAAAAAAAATGTTAGACATCACCTCCTTATCTTAGTGTCCAACATGACTCATTTATGAGTATGAGAATCCTGATGGGGAATCAATACAGTGACAGCTGAGCTCCAGAAAATCCAGACTGTATCGCAATTAGGGGGTCAGTGTGTACTGTACCAAGAATTTCTCTCTCACCTAATTGTGCTCTAAAGTTCAGACACACTCAGCGAGCGGTTGGATAGCAGATAACAGCGAGTGCTTGGGAGGCCAGCCGATGGTTAGTCTACCAACCTGTTGTTAATGGCTCATGTTTTAAAAGTTAATGAGAACTGGAGTTAAAAGCAGCATTAGCTAAAGGCTAGGTGGAGTTGAGCTATGTGGATTAACTTTTCATTACCTCCTCATTAGGTGGGCCTGGGGATTAGAGACACCCCTGTATGAAATGTAGCATGAAAATATCCAAATGGGCATGCATAAAGCCAGTTTGGAAGTGAGAATCGTGGAGGAGTCTTAAAGTAAGTGATTGAGCTTTTAGCCTCTCCCTCTCCTCACCAGCAAGAATCCCTCTACAGTCGACTTGACATCATTTGCTCCCTATTAGCCAATAAGAAGGCTTGTAGGAGCCGCCAAACCAACCTATTCCTGAGGAGGTGACTTTGAAAACTAGATTGGGTCATTAAAAGTAGAATAAGAAGGCCATTATAATTCTAACGCTGAAGTTGCCATTTATTTGCAATGTGAAGTCCCTTGTGTAGTAGTTAAATGTCACTTGCCAACTTTAATGAGAGTAAAGTTGGGGAGAGTGGCCAGAGCTGATTAGAGTGTATTCTGCAGCGACTCCTCATCCAGTGCTGTGTCCAAAGGAATCATCAACAGATCACACTGAGAGACTAGTGGGCAATCAGGTCCAGAACTCCCTACATCCACCACAGCTATCATTACAACTTAATTACCCTCAATGAAGATGGAGAAAGCTGTCTTCAAACTCTCTGTAAATGATTTTGAATGTGCCATGTCAATAGGATGTAACCCTAAAGACAGTGTATTCTATTCCTATTCCTCTTGTGTTTTGAATGTTCAGCCATAGCCAAACTGGCTACAACCCCTTACCCTGTGGTCAAGTTGATCATGTTCTGCTTTCGGTAAAAACATAAAATGAGACGACTTAAAGCCCCAGTATGTAGGAATTACCCCCATCTAGTGGTGCGGTTGCATATCTGAACGTATTCTTGATGTTGCGTTCACATGAAATTGGGCAGAAGTCAGACGGACAACAGACGCTGCATGTAACACGATAAACAAGCCTCTATGTAAACAAGTGGTCCGCCAGCACGAGGCAAAACAATACAGGCGTGACAATATGTTGTCATGGTGATGTCGTATTGTTTATCTGATGCACGTTTTACCGTCTTTCTCTTGTCGAGTAAAATGACATCCGGTTGGTTTGCCGAGGGCTTCATTCAGGTGCCTTACTGCACCTGACTGTACCTGAATGCAACATCAGTGCCTCCGTCCTTCCTCACACTACACAGTGGTGACAGTTTTAACAGGCGCTACCTCGAAAACTTTCTCCCCGAGCCGACAGCTCTGTGAGTTTCTGTGGTTACCTAACGTCAAGCTGCCACTGAACGTAAAAAATGGCGATGCAACATGGCAGCCGAGGTTCGGTGCACCCCCCCTTGTATATTTTTAACGACTTGTAACAACTCATTCTAAGGTACGAGAAAGCTTTCATTTGTATGGGGGTGTGATTCGACTTTAGTGAAATACGTATTTATGAAAGCAATATTTGATTTTTGCTAATAAAAAGCCAAATAAGTTACATACTGGGGCTTTAAGACAAATCGAGGTATGCTAACTGTTCCCCTCTGATTGCAGTGTGTGCTAAGCTAGGCTAAATATGAAGTACATTGATCTTATCTAACTGCTAGACTGCAGATAACTGAGAGCTGGATGAAGTAATGTTGGAATACTCCTCATTGTAAAAAGCACTTGACAGTTGGTAACTTATAAGACAAAAAAATGGGATCCAAGCATTTAAAAATCCTATTGATGTTTTTGGCATAACCGCTGGTTTCGATCATCAGTAACAAAGAGCCAATACACTGATTATCTACTTGGTAACATGGATTCAGGTATCCTCTTTAAGAAAAATAAAGTCCTGAAAATGAATGAATGAATGAATGAATGAATGAATGAATGAATGAATGAAAAAGTCATTATCAAAGAAATATGTAAAAAAAAAAAAAAAAAGAAGTAAATCCCCCCCCCCTGCCTTTTTTATACTTTACTGATATGACCAGCAAATAAAAATGCACATATCTAGCAACATATTAAAAGGAACCATGTTCAGTCCCTGCACAATTCTACATTGTGTCTCTTGGAGTTCTATTTGTGTGACCCGTCAGGAAAAAAACAAAAAAAAGAAGAATAAAACGTGTGAACACAGTCCTGAGAGGTGTGAATGTAATCTGAATTAATGAGTCTATATCCTATGAGTGGAACCGTCTGGAGTGACTGTGGGTAAATTTGTATCATTTGGATAATTAAAGCGACTTACTTTGACATCTACCAGACTTTTGTCAGATTCACATTAACAATAATAACACTAAGGCTAGCCTCTCTGATTGTATTTATGATCATACTGTTGTCGCAGTTCATTTCTGTTCTGATGGTGTAAGTCTTGCATTAACTGGAAAGAGAGTACAGACAGGAATGAAATTTGCACCACCCATCATACCATTATGTTCATTATATCATTATCCCTGATTCTTATCCTGTGATAATTAGATGTTAGGCATAGTGAAGCATGATATTCTTTCACCTTGTCTCTTATTGCCATCCATTTAAGTGCAACAGTAGCTTTTTAAAGATGCTGCTAATGCTGGCCCCTGACAAGTCCCCCTTACCACTTGCTCACTGGGATAGCACACATTCACTGTGACACCATTTCAATAGCTGATTTCCCTTGCTGCCCAATTAAGGAGAAAAGAAGTAAGTTGTAGACACATTCCTGTTTTCTTTCCTGTAGTAGATGAAATGATCACAAGCTCAAGGCACACATTGACCACATAATACAAAACAGTTTATTTGTATGGGGGTATAATTCTTACTTTATTATTTGAAATATTTATCTCAATCTGTGTGTGTGTGTGTGTGTGTGTGTGTGTGTGTGTGTGTGTGTGTGTGATGAGATCTGTAAATGTGTACTGACATTTGTGTGTATGTACATGAATCTGCAGATGTGTATTCAGGATCTGTGTGTAATCAGATTTGTAAATGTGTAAAACAAATCCTTGTTTGTATTCAGATTCGCAAGTGAAAACAAATGTGCAAATGCGTGCAAAGATCTGTAGCCTACTGTAAGGGCGCTAAATTGCGTGCTCCTAGTAAAATTTTACATGTTTGGTTAGCGCACGCAAAATGAGCAGCCAGGTACTGGAGAGGGAGGAGAGGAGCGCACCAGAGGAGAGAGGTGCGGCGTGCGTAACAGCGCTTGGAGGACTTTTTAACACACCTGAAAAACGGCTAGTTCGCTGGGATTACCTAGATGCGAGGAAATGCAGAGCTATAAGAGCTTTTGCCCTGGAACATATTAATTCAGTATCCGCAGCTATTTGTGCGCAAAGCTGTGCCAAGACTTGCCTTTCAAACGTGCTATAAAATAAAATAAACACAAAAAATGTCACCGCAATCTGTTTCAGGTTTGGTAAATCACATCGGTGCGCTAAATGAATCTATTTGCATCTACTCCTCCCAGTATTTTGCACGTTCTGGCAGAAACGCCCATATTTGCATAGTCATTAAAGCAAACACGCTAAGTAGATTGCACGTGCAATTTTGCCCGTTTGAGAGCCGCAATCCTCGGTGCACCCGGTTAGTACAGTAGATCAGCTTTGGGCGTGCAGTCAAGTTTGCACATGTTTTTATACATGCAATCTTTTAGTAGATCCAGCCCTCAGTGTACATAAATCTGTAAATGTGTATGTAAATCTGTGAAAGTGTAAAACAGTTCTGTAAATGCGTCTATCTGTAAGTGTCTGTCGTCAATTACAACCCAGGCGGGTGCTTTCGATTGGCTGTCTTTTTACACATTTTGGTACACTTATGCCACGGCAGGATCCACAAATGCATACAGCAATCTGTACAAAGATTTGTGTGTAACTTTCCCTTTGCCCTGAGCTCAGGCTCGCAGGCTCAGTCAGACAGGCTGCAGTGTAGCACCCAGTGTTTGACCCTTGCTAAGCCCTGTCCCCCTTGGTTACTGTTGCTACTGTATGTCTGGCGTCTAAAAATACGTATTTTTCAGCAAAATTGGCATCGGTTTCAAAGGAAATAGGAGCAAATTTCTTGTAAAACTGTTTGGAGATGGGAGAGAAGCAGACAGAGAGGTCTTCCATATAGTTTTAAGTTACATGACCCGCGCAGCTGGAGGGTAAAACATGGGTTAAACGACACGATAGGACACTGAACAGAGCAGCAACAAGCATTCCTAAATGAATGTAGAGGAAACACTGAATACACATACTGTAATGGTGCTATTTCATTGTTTTTATTTTTGTTTAAAGCTCTCTCTCCCTGTGTTCATAATAACATTCATCTGTTAATGACTATTAAATCATGGTTTGAGCATGTTGCATTACTGGCTCACTGAAGCTGAATCAGTTTACCTTTTTAGAAGTTGTGAGGCATTTTCAGTCCTCTATTGAAGTGTTCTCAAAGTGAGGTCAGGGGCCCCAGGGTTCCTTGAAGAGGATCCTGTCTGTTCTTAGCAAAAAGGGGAAATATTTATTTTCACTGTAATGGCATCCATGAGTAGTAGAAGTATCTTAACAGATGGGGCTCCTTTTAATATGGTAATATGGCTTGAGAACAACTGATGGTTCATGAAAGAAGCTAACTTCCAGATCAAGTCCTGCGACTATAATTGATAACATTTTAATACTACAACCTCATAAGACATCAAAATAAAAGCAACAGAAAAGTTGTTGGATTTAGTGACAAAATGCCAAAAGATGACTTGGAGAGCCCTGCAGAGCATATAGTTTATCATTATATAACTGACTGTAGATTCACTAAATATCTGGATGGAATTAATCATCTGTATATCATTTATATTTAATAAAGCTCTTTGTAAAATGTATATAATCTTACCAAATACCTGAATTAAAATTATTTAACTATTTATGAAGGAGTTTCCTGTTCACTTGAAAAAGCCCAACAAATTTATTAGAAGAATATGTGGTGACCTACACTTGTAGACAATGCAGGCACAGATTTTTTTTCTATGTTATTAAAGGTCTTCTTGTGAGTGCATTTAATATCTGAAATTTTTTTTTTTTTTCTAAATTTTATATTTATTTTATTATAGGATATGACCAAATCCTTTACAATTTTTTGTATGCTATGTTTTTCAATCTTATAATGAAAATATAAATGAAATATCGCATGTTGATTGACGTAGGGTCTGGGACAACATCAGGACCTTTATTTGCCTTATGGGACATTTCTCAACTAAATCAAATTTGCGTCTCCAGTTATCATACGGCACTAGAACAGCTACCTGTGCCGGTATGAGGTCAAAAACATGATACCACTACCTTCAAATGAGTATAATTAATTAGAATTTTCTGAACAACCACGGGAACAATTAACCACAGCACTGAAACTGTAGCATTTAACAAAGCATTGAAGGTAAACCATGTGAGAGTTTTGACAGTAACTATTTAATTCCCTTTCATTCTGCACGGGTCTCTTTTCTTTAGCCAGCTGCTTTATTCTTGAGGCTGTTCACAGTTTGAACAATGCAGCTTGAGGAGGAGTTTTGTGGAAGACTTTAAACATGTACTTGAGCTCCTTGGGATTGGAAAGATTCTCTGCATATGGCATCCCAACGAGCATGGAGTAAGGTCTCTGAACGTTGCCCAGAGCTGTCAGAACTTTCATGCCCAATTTTAATTTTAAAACAATACTGATATTCAGGGGAACATTTAACATTTTAGTTTTAATGCTGCAGAATTTGATCCTGTGCACAGCAAGGTCCTACAACACACTGACCTCATCAGCATCCTAAAATAGCAAGAACATTGTGTATTTCAGAGAGTAGCCAAAGTTGGTCCTTATGAAGCACCTCCCAAATTCACAATGCAACATCAGAAATAATGATCTGAACTGAGTCGTAGTTGTTTACAGTATGTATTTTCTGAGATGGAATCAATCCATTTGCACTTATATCATCAGTTCCTTCATGGAACTTGTGTCAAAATAGCATTTTTAAATGGTTGTGTTGATGAATATATTGTTTTGAAATCTGACAGCTGGTGAAATCAGATTGAGATGGCAAGCATTAAGGAAGAACTCATATTTCTGCATTTGCACATTGCTTAATGGACAACAAAAGCTTAATGATTCCTTACATGCCAAGAATTTGTGGAAGAAATATAGTTATGAATGTATTTTGGTTTTGGAAGAGAGAGAGAGAGAGATTACCTTATTTTAGTTGTAACTAACATATACAGTTAAGAGTTAATTTGTAGATTCCCCAAGGTATACCATCCAATACAAAATGACAGCATCTCTGCATGTTGAAGCTAGGACCGCTTGGGGCCTGAAAAGACACAAACACAAAAGGACATCCACTGATCTATGGCTGCAGTGTACCAACATTTTAAAGTTTTTGATGAGTAACAGTGTTGCATTGTATTCTCTAATTGCTGTAGGCAGGAATGACAAATAATTAAAAAGCTACACAATGATTTACTTTTCAAAGCGAGAATCACAGGCTAACATTATCTTCTGTAGATTTTGGGACTGAAACTGTGAAACTGTCGGCTGCAGCATGCTTACAGTGTATGTGTGTTTTGGATAGTGTAGCCTACTACTGTACAGTCGTTCATTTGTTGCTAGGTCCTCGAATGGGCTTTATGCACAGCTCCACTACTTCCTGAAATAAGCCAGCTCGTTTATTTCCTGTCTTACATTATTGGACCAATTGATTAATCCAGGTGTGTCTGACCTCATAACAATGGTCAGGCACACGTGGATTAATCAATTGGTCCAATAATTTAAGACAGGAAATAAACGAGCTGGCTTATTTCAGGAAGTAGTGGAGCTGTGCATAAAGCCCATTCATTGTTCAAAAACTGTAACCATATAATGCAACTAAAATATTCTGGAACTTGATTCTGATATATATGATATGATTAAGGAAATAGCTGGCAGTAATCTCACACACATTTTGAGCTAAATATGCAAAACCAGCAGTGCAGCTCTTCACAATGGACCTGAAATATTTCTAATTAGCATGCACTTGTAACTCTCGTGAGATGCCTCAAATAGAGCAAGCCATCTGGCTTTGATCTCTTCTATACTGAGTGATAGATTGATGATTTTGTTCCTTCTGTGTGCAAAGAATTTGGCCACTGTTGCTTATATCAATGTGTTGTTGTCTCCTCTTCCTTACTTGGGTATGCAACTGAATCCTCTCCTGTTCTGGCTTTCTTCATCATCTCCTACAGGGTTAAGGGGGAGGTAGTTTACCTCTGCTTTTTGAGGCTTTGTTGTACTCTGTCTTTTTTTATATATACTCTTTGGGCTGCACTCTCTTGCACTTCAGTGGATTGTAGGGGTGCAACGGTACTGGTAGCCCACAGTTTTCTCCAAAAATTATGTTGAAAATCTTATTTCTTTGTAGGGCTCTCCCTCTCTCTCACACACACAAACACGTAGACAACTTTTTTAAACACATAGACAACAGATCTGTCCGTGAACAGCCCCTCCTCTCTGTGCAGTGTGCACACTCTAAATCCCCTTTCAACCAGAGATAGCGCTATATTGCCGTCAAGGAAAACCCGTCACTATGCTGGTGGCAACCACTGTCTCTCACAAGAAAAAAACAGAAGTTATTATTATGTTTTTTTTTTTTTACAGCGTTTCACCGTCTCTCATGTCAGTCAACCCATCCTCCTGCTGGACTCGGTCTCTCACTCAGGCGGGCATGCGGGCGGGCGCGCACACACAACGACTGACATCGCGCTGGAACGTAATGTGCACATACACACAGTAGCCTGTAAAGCAGTAGGCGCTAATGGAGCCTGAATTGTACCGAAAACACGCGGTCCATAAGGGCGTATCGTTCTGTGCAGGGCGGACCGAGCGGTTCGGTATTTTACCAAGTACCATTACATCAGTGGATTGCACATCACCCCAGGACTACTGGTGTGATACCTTACCATCTTGTATATTTGACAATTTGATGCTAGCATTAGTTACCTGACAGGCAATGACATTTCCCCTTGGGACAGTGGTATTACTTGTCAAGTGCTTCAGTAACATCAGTAATATACTGTATGCACTTGATAGATAGGCTGTTTAGCATACTGTATGTGAATAGTTTACATGAATACTTTAAGCTAGATCCTCAAGTATGCCTTGAAAGAGCCACTAAAAATACAATATCGATACAATGGAGCACTTCTGACTACCTCAAAGTCTATCCCATTTTTTCTGCAAACTAGGGGTATAGAACTGCTTTGGCCAGGGCTGGCATCCTCCTGTGCTACAATGTTAGATATAACAATATTGACATTCTATGAAGAAGACATTTCAACATGGCTTTATGTGTGATACAGTTGACTCACTCAGGTGCGGAGACACAGTCAGGATTCCTGATGGAAGGACCAACCTCTCAATTCGGTCATCAATTATTCTGAGGTGCTTTGGCTTCATATTGCTACCCTGACAAGAATGTGAATAGACAAAAGTTAAATAGCATCGCACGTAGAAGCTTACAGGTGAGACCAGACATACTGTGAATAAAGTAATGATGAGCCTTGAGTGTGCCATCAGAATAAATAAAGTCAAAACATTTAAATAAGTAACCCGACGGACAGAGAATGTCAATGGTGTTTTTCAGTGAGCTTCTCAATTTCCATATCTTTCTTTATTCTTTTAATGATAAATCAACAAATCGATGTGGTCTCCAATGAGTTCATATTTTTAAAGCAATTTCAAACTATACTATTGATATTATTTTCAGTTTCACAATACATTTTTTCCTGGCAACTTCTTTATCCCTTGCGATCACTTAGATTTAAAGACGATTCTCCTCATCTCAAAGCTGTGTCAGCAGGATGCCAATTAAAGGGATAGTTCACCCTAGAATGATATTTCGCTCATTATCTACTCACCCTCATGTTGACTAAGGGCTGGAAGAATTCTCAGAGTCCACCGTCCCTTCTCTGAGTTACAGGGGGTCTTGGCGTAGCAGTGCATGTCCATATAACGGTTGCAAAGGGACACCAGAGCTCTTCGTAAAAAAACACACACAAAAAAACATCCAAATACCTCCATGATGCTCGTATGTAATGTCCGTCTTGTGCTGAAGCCCCAAATTGCGTAATTGTCCCGAAAAAAATTAAATAAGTCCACATTCCAAGCATGTTTGTAGCGGAAGCTTCTCGAAGCTCCTCTTCCTGGTCCGTCCAAATCTCGCGTGATTTGCGCCGGCGTCAGTGCGGTTACTGCGAATCACGCGAGATTTGGACGGACCAGGAAGAGGAGCTTCGAGAAGCTTCCGCTACAAACAAGCTTAAAATATAGACTTATTTAATTTTTTTCGGGACAATTACGCAATTTGGGGCTTCAGCACAAGACGGACATTACATAGGAGCATCATGGAGGTATTTGGATGTTTTTTTGTGTGTGTTTTTTTACGAAGAGCTCTGGTGTCCCTTTGCAACCGTTATATGGACATGCACTGCTACGCCAAGACCCCCTGTAACTCAGAGAAGGGACGGTGGACTCTGAGAATTCTTCCAGCCCTTAGTCAACATGAGGGTGAGTAGATAATGAGCGAAATATCATTCTAGGGTGAACTATCCCTTTAAATGAAGTCCAGTCACCAACATGCTGGGAAAAAGAGCTATTAATTATACACTTTGCACATGTGTATTTAGAATAATCTCACTGTTGTTTGATAGGTGACCAGCAATAGCTGCTCTGTTCAGAAATCTGTTATGATACTGCATTTGCGCTCCTTTACTGTTAGTATCATAACTAATTGATTAACCCAGCTTTGTTTTTTTGCAGTATAGCAGTGCTGTATATCATGGCATTCAGAGGGATCACACACATTCTCATACAGTGCACGCAGGTGGAAAAGAGTGATTGATTCACACTAGAATTCACACTCAAACTAGACATGCAGCATTTAGCTGTTATGCAAACTACCAGCAGAACTGAAATCAGCCCCAACTGTGAGCACTTTTAAATCCAGGTTAAAAACATTTCTCTTTTCATGTGCTTATAGCTGAGCTCTTTTAAAAAACAAACAAACAAAACAAACTTTAAACTTTATCTATTTTCTTTTATTCTACTTTTGTATTCTCCTTTGCTCCTGCTGTGTTTTTGTGTTAATGCTGTTTTATGCTGTTCTTTTTAAATGTTTTGTATGTATGTAAAGCACATTGAGTTGCCTTGGTATGAAATGCGCTATATAAATAAAGATGCCTTGCCTTGCCTAGAAGATTTGCAGGAGACGAACCAAGTGCGCGAATTCTGTCTGCTAGTGAGAGTGACTCGTGAAAAATCTCACAAGGAGGTCTGATAGTTAATATTCCAAACCGTGAATGCCAATTATCGATCTTTATGCATGTGGGTATTTATCATGCATTGTAAACCCCAGGGTAATTAAATGCAAGTGCAATGCTTATGATAGCTATCATCAGTTTCTTTGCCAGAGCGGTCAATCATTCTATTAGAGGCCTTGCAGGAACTCTGTATGCTACAAGGCCAGTGGCAATGCACTGCCTCAGGCTAGCAGAACTAATTAGAAGGTTGCCCAGTGGAATTCTATCACCACCATGTCCAATCCACCCACCCCATTTCTGCATTTCGTCCCAATTTTCATCTTAATTTCAACATGCTGTATGTCTCTGTTTCTCCTAATTCCCCCACCTCTCTCTCCAGGGCCATCCATCACATTTACTTGATATCGGACTGAAAAATGTGATGGTACCTTACAAGTCTACTGGGAGCATTAGAAGTGAAGTTTGTGAATTCATGCTATTCTCCCATGGTTTGCTGGATATGACAAAACGGTTTCATTTCTACCATTGTAAGTTTTTTTTTTATCACTGTAAAAACTCCTCTGCTATTAGAAATACCCATTTTCCTCGCTTGCATAAATCACAATTCAGGAAGAGCAAACGTCCCTAAATGTAACTCCCCCCTCTCTGTAGAAGATATGTTGTCAAAAAGGAAATCTTAATTTCTTGTATATGTTTTAGCTAGGGCTATTACAAAGCAGCTAATCTAATGACTGCTTGGTTAATCAGACAGCGATTGATTAAAAAAAAAAAGAAACCTTAAACAGTGATTTGATTATCACACCAGTTGTCAGTTAATTTCCAGTTAAACAACTAATTGTTTAATTGACTTATCATAAGCTCTAGTTTTAACTGCTTTCATATCTACCATACAATCTAAATCAACAGAGGCATAAGAAACATAATCAAATGCGAACCTGGAGACGAAAGGTTTTGAAAAACCATTCTCTAAGTCATTAAAATTCAATACATGATAAAATTAAGGGCTTGGAGATATGCTAATATAGGACCTTTAGTAAAACTAAAGGTTGATACTATTAATTAAAATATTAAGATTTTTTTTGTCCTTGGCTGCACATATTCTGACACAGTGGAGCATGTCCATTATTTAAACAATTAAAGATGATAATTCTAATATTAGCACTGTTATGTTGCTATTTAGTAAATAGTAGATGCTACCAATGTTCTGTATACATAGATTTTGCACAACTTTTCCTTGAAAATTGAGTTTTGTTTCACTTCTGATTTTAAATAATTGTTTTCTACCTGTTCAGATGGCACATCACATGACACATTTGTCAACAGATACCCTCCTATTGTTTCTTAGTCACTCTCTGACAAACAGGCACATAAATAGACATACACCAGCACATGCATATCTTGATCAATGTTTTATCCGCCCCCATGCCAGGGCCCAGCCATCCTTCAAATGTACACGATGAATTACTTTCTCAGCTAGTCACATGTAAAATTAAAAAAACATTAAACTGAGCTTTGGTAGTACAATAATTACACCCAAGGGTTCATTCAAGCACAACTTTTTTCCTACTGTGTTGTGCACCTTAAAAGTTCTATCATTTCATCATTGTGTTTGTGTAGTATTTCTACTGCTGTATTGCTTGTATGCCTATATCCCAAGTCTCACATGTATTAGAGCCAGTGATCATACCTTATGTGTTTGCCTTTGATTTGACAGATATGCAGACATAAAAACAGACTGACAGATGTAGCGGCAGACCGACATAAAGACACATAGACAAAATCAGAAAGTAGGAAGAAAAGGGGAAGGATAAAAAAGCTATATTTAGACTGTGTGACATGAGTTGTTTCTGTCAGTGTCAGGACTACAGGCATCCTCTGGGGTTTGGGGATGGTTCTATACACAGCCAAAGATGGATAATTGGTTATTTTGAGTAATTTTATGAACAAAGCTCAGCTGCTGCAGCTCATCCTCAAGTAAACAACACACCTTGGGAATAGCCTCTGCTCAGCCGCCTCGTGTCTGTAGATTCCTGCCTGGATGCATGTTGTTGTCTGCCAGACGTAAAGGAATAGGCCTAACCCTCTTAACCCAGATGGATCTATTTTAATTTCCACTGATCTGCACATTTACACCAGTGGAACTGCAGCAACATCATATAAACAAACAACAATTAAGTGTATTTCATAACGTAAACAAGCGTTTTCTGCGTTACTTCTAAAGTAAAACTACATTAATTACAGTATATTTAAAAGGAGCAGTTGATACACAACTAAAAGTCGCAACAGTGAACAACAAAATGATTCTGGCTATATCACTCAACACTTGATGGATATCTATATATAAATAACAATTAGAATCACCACTATTGTAGAAACAATAGCTCCTGGGCCAGCTAAACCTCACTGTAAATTATGGCATAGTTGTTGTAAATGATTGCCAATTTTAATTGATTAATAAATAATTAAGAAACACAAAGTAATTAAAGTGTTAAAAGACAACTCCGACTTTGAGGAGCAGGACGGGAGGATAACAGCAATTATCCTCACATACAAACAGATTCCCTCTGGTATCCCCGCACTGTACCCCATCCTCCCTCTCTTCATGAGAAACAGGATTTCATGTGAACATCTGTTAGCACAGCTGGTTTCATCATCTAGAACTTTGTATGATATTATCCACAGTGGATCCGGCTCTGAAGGGTTGTATTGTTCTCTGGTGTTGGCCTTGGCAAAGTCTTCTTACTGTGAAGCCATTATCGCAAGTGATAACTAACTTGCTAAGACTCTTGTCTTAACGGTGATGTCTTTATTACCTTGATGACAAACTGTGTGTAGTGGGAAATGCACAAATTATGTGATAATAAAACAGTTCAGCCATCAAAACACTGGCTGGATTTAGCTAGGCTCATGATTTTACGTAAAGTTGCCTCTAAACAAAGTGGCAACCTCCTGGGCTGAAAAATGAAAGTGAATGAAACTTTTAAAGACTTGAGGGTTGTTCAATGCAAATCGATCCCGGTTATTTATACCAGGTGTTGGGTGGAGTCAGGCGATGCCAAGATAACAAAAGCAACACAGCCCACCCTGAACTTCAAAACCATTTCCTTGAAACCTATGGGTCACATCAGAGGCAAAATCTGGCTTTATATATACAATCTGTGCTGTTGCCTGATTGCAATTGGCAATGTGATGCAAAATATTACACACCTTTTACTGATACTATATTAATCAAAACACTGTAGTTTGGTATATACAGTATATATATCTAAATTAGCATTTATCCCTGAAAAGGACAAAATAGCATACTGTATGATTCAGATAAAAACCTCTCTAACTCATAAGGCCAAACATCCAGTAATTAATTGATAGTTCAAGCGTCAGTCCGGTGGACATAGTTTATGAATTATGCACCTGAACACACTTTTTGTTAATGGTGTGTAGATCTACAGAAATAAATGGGTTTTTGTTTTTCTTTCTTTCTTTATATTATAATATCCATCCATTTAGTTTCTTACCGCTCAGCTGTTCCTCTGTCTCAAGGTCATAGTTACTGTACAATGCTGTGAGCACAACAACCTGGGGCCTCATTTATCATTGTGGATACACGTTCTTTTACACGCTCTTTCCCCCATTTTGTGCGTACGCACTTTTCTCCGCCTAATTTGGGATCTATCAAACCAAAACTTGTCGGGAGTAAGTGCAAAAATTTACGACCAGTCCGACCATGGCGTACCGGCATTTACACGCTTTTTGAAGAACAAGAGGAATTGGCGACGCCGCTGCAGAGTCAGAGAACTGCAGTATGCGAGGGAGAGAGGAGCGCGGACAGTTTGAAGTAGCAAGTGGTGGTGATCATGACCCCCCCCCCCACCACCACCACCACCACCGCACACGTGTTGACGTCGGCACTTTACATGAAAAGCACAGCGACTCAGATTTTTCCCCTGTGCATTTACAATAGTTTGCTCCTAAATACTGGCTTTATAAAACGAATTTCGTTTTCTTTTGATATCATATTGATATTTTTCCCCTTGCATGTAGGCTACACCTCTTCCACAACCCGTCTGTCCAGTCTGGAAAATAATTTCTGCGATGTGCGTGTGTTACGTAGCCAGACTGGACACACACAAGCAAGCAGCAAGCCCAATAATGTCGGCGCAAATCAAAGCAAATGAGAAAACATGATCGATAATTTTTTGTGTGAATAATATTTTATTGTATTTAACAAAAATGGGTGCTGCCCAACATCATTTTAGGAAAAGTCACAGACGGGTGGACTTCAATGTTTTTTTTTGTTTTTTTTTTTTAATATATGTATATATCTATGCACAAATGAAAATCAAAGTCTTCCAGTGAACGGAAGTTGGGGGTTAGTGGAAAGGGGTGCAAAGTACTGACTGGCAGTGGAAACCCTGCTTTAAATTATTATGACATAATCTAAAATAAGGGGCAGAATAAATATGATTCTTCTTCTTTCTGTTCTGTTTCATTTAGATATGGGAGTTTTTTGTTTTTATTGTAGCCTTTCAAATGCAAGATGATGTTTCTGACTGATATTGCCGTGTTACCGTGTATCTCGCTTTCAGAAAATTCCGCTTCTTTCTCCGCTCTCCGTCCGTCTGTTTTGTCTTCACCCTCTTCCACTGACGTCATTCCACACGTTTTCCAGAGTGCACATGGCTACTTAATATGCACGTAACTGATTTGCATTGACCATATATGGTTGCGTGGGGCCGTTTAGGGGGCTGGGTATGAGCGTGTTTCTCATCCACGCTTTTCTCAGGTCCGGTGTGATCTATCAAGGGAAATACCGTGCAGCCGTGTGTACGCGAGTTTTGATAGATCTGAAAAGAGTGTATATTTTTTGGTCGTACGCACATTTTTGCCTTTCCGTCGTACTGAAAATTTAAGAGGACTTTTACACGCTCTTTGATAAATGAGCCCCAGGCCTCATTATATTGTGGATACACGCTTTTTACACGCTCTTTCCCCCATTTTGTGCGTACGCACTTTTCTCCGCCTAAATTTGGGATCTATCAAACCAAAACTTGTCGGGAGTAAGAGCAAAAATTTACGACCCAGTCCGACCATGGCGTACCGGCATTTACACGCTTTTTGAAGAACAAGAGGAATTGGCGACACCGCTGCAGAGTCAGAGAACTGCAGTGTGTGAGGGAGAGAGGAAGCGCGGGACACTGTTTGAAGTAGTGGTGGTGATGATGACCCCCCCCCCCCCACCACCACCACCACCACCACCACCACCGCACACGTGTTGACGTCGCACTTTTACATGAAAAGCACAGCGACTCAGATTTTTTTTCCCCCTGTGCATTTACACTAGTTTTGCTCTTAAATACTGGCTTTATAAAACGAATTTCGTTTTCTTTTGATATCATATTGATATTTTCCCCTGCATGTAGGCTACACCTCTTCCACAACCCGTCTGTCCAGTCTGGAAAATAATTTCTGCGACGTGCGTGTGTTACGTAGCCAGACTGGACACACACAAGCAAGCAGCAAGCCCAATAATGTCGGCGCAAATCAAAGCAAATGAGAAAACATGATCGATATTTTTTGTGTGAATAATATTTATTGTATTTAACAAAGGGGGGTGCTGCCCAACATCATTTTAGGAAAAGTCACAGACTGGTGGACTTCAATGTTTTTTTGTTTTTTTTTTAAATATATAGCTATGCACAAATGAAAATCAAAGTCTTCCAGTGAACAAGTTGGGGTTAGTGGAAAGGGTGCAAAGTAACTGGCAGTGGAAACCCTGCTTTAAATTATTATGACATAATCTAAAATAAGGGCAGAATAAATATGATTCTTCTTCTTTCTGTTCTGTTTCATTTAAGGATTTGGGAGTTTTTTGTATTTATTGAAGCCTTTCAATGCAACAGATGATGTTTCTGGACTGATATTGCCGTGTTACCGTGTATCTCGCTTTCAGAGAAATTCCGCTTCTTTCTCCGCTCTCCGTCCGTCTGTTGTCTTCACCGTCTTCCACTGACGTCATTCCACACGTTTCCAGAGTGCACATGGCTACTTAATATGCACGTAACTGATTTGCATTGACCACATATGGTTGTGTGGGGCTGTTTAGGGGGCTGGGTATGAGGCGTGTTCTCATCCACGCTTTTCTCAGGTCCGGTGTGATCTATCAAGGGAAATACCGTGCAGCCGTGTGTACCGCGAGTTTTGATAGATCTGAAAAGAGTGTATATTTTTTGGTCGTACGCACATTTTGCCTTTCCGTCGTACTGAAAATTTAAGAGGACTTTTACACGCTCTTTGATAAATGAGGCCCCAGGCCTCCCATCTCACCACAGATCCCACTAGCTCTTACTGTAGGAGCTCCATGTTACCTGGAGCTGGAGCACCTCCAAAGGCAGACATCCAGGGGAATCGCACCGGGTGTCTGAACCGCTTCTCATTGCGGCTTCTGTTTCGGTGGAGGCGTAACAGTTCAATACAGAAGCCTTCCTGACTCGTTAAAGTCCTCACCTTATTATGCAGACTGAGGCCATGCTACCCTGTGAAGGAACATCTTCTCCTCCATTTCTAGCTACAGTCTATTTATTTAGGCGTAGACCAAAAGTCTTGACTGGAGGGTGAGGTTCAGAGTTCAGAGAAGAACTGGTCAGTTAATCATGAGCGTTGCTCTGTGACTCACAGGACCAAGGAAGTGGAGAATCTGTATCTAGAAGCCAAACGCTTAGTTGTGATTGTAGGAGGAGGAAAGATTTTGAACAGCAGGTTCTTCCCTGTGGCTGATTATGTTTGATCTTTCATTTTAAAAAAGACAAATGAGCGTGGTCAGAAATCATGCAATGCTTAAGAAAGAGAACAAAAAAATCAGTTGTGTGAACACGTACACAGCAATGGGATACTGGTACTGTACTGCTTGCCAGAAATAGTATATACTAAAAGATATATAGAAAACAACATTGATTGGATCACACATATTTGACTATATAGTAGCAGTTAGTCAGGGGTTATAGTATGTGACGGAGACAACATTGTCTGTGCCAGATACACAGCATCCATACACAGCCTGATCTACTGCTGCTGATGTCCCCTGCCTCATTTTCTTGTAAAATTTGGCTATTATATGATAAAAGAGGAGACATTTGTTCTAAGAGAGTCTTATGTGATACTGTCATTATGTTAATTAGATCACTCTAGATATGCACTTAGAGTGTTCTGCAGTATTGGTAGAGAGAACCCAATTAAAGCTACAGACTACTGATGCTCACATACATTTGAGCGCTTGATACTATAATATGGATTGTTGATTGACTTGGTCTTTATCCCGTCATGTCATATGGATATTTGTGCCTCCTTCTTGCATTACATCAGACCGATTATTCTGAGTAATAACATGTGCTGTAAAATGTGTTATATGAACCATTTCTGAAATGAACAATTTGTTGCTATAATGTTACATGTATATAGGATGACTAGTTGGAGGTTGTGTTGCATCATAGTGTGACTTTACTTCCTGAGCTGAGAATCTTGGAAAACCAAAATTCATTTTTTCTGGATACAAGAGATACTCTCCATCAGCAAATGACATGTCACTGTTATGCCAGTCCATCTGCATAAGGCCTCTTACAACAAATTAACAGTAATTGAAGGCAATCATCTTGCTACTCCTCTTCAAATTCGAGTGATTGGGAAAGTGAGATACATAGATAGATAGATAGATAGATAGATAGATAGGTACATACATACATACATACATACATAGATACACAGATGCTGTACATAGATAAATAGCAACTCTATTTCTGTTCAATTTTTATTAAATAAAATATGATTTTTCCCTTAAGGTCATAACAGTTCAATAACATTTCCATTTACATCATGCCTTTCTCATTTCTATATTCGGTGAAATAACTTTTTTAGTTTTGTTTGAATGAATATGTTTTCATATGCACTTAATAAGGTTGTGATTGAATCGACTTCCTGTCAACAGGTCACACAGTACTGTATATAACTAAATACAGTGTGTTACAACCATTACCCTTTCAACAAATGAATGTTTGAATTTTGAAATTATAATCATGCAGTAGGGATTTGAACTGAACTGATTAAACCTAACAATAATCTTACAAATTTCTAATTATTTTTATTTGTATTACAGTATCTGTCCTTCCCTTTTTGGCAAATAACAGAGGAAACAGTTTTCAAACAGTATTTTCAAATGAAAATAAAAATGTAATGCATCTGAAAAGCTATGCTTAAGTCTGTTGAATTTAGTTCTTATACATTGTGTAATTTATCATTCTTTAAAAGTTAAACCTAAATAGCTCTCCTAATGGAATGAAATGATTTTGAGTCACTGAGGAGCATTGATACTGAATTCAGTGTTGACAATCAACTCAAACCATGATGCTTCAGTTATAACAACTTACTTTCAACTTACATAATATTGCTGCCAAATGCAGGTCGTATTATGTAATTAATTTGGGCAGTGTACTGGAATTGGTCTCACAGACACAACTACAGACTTGGCTCCTCAACATATCCATTAAAAAGAAATGCAGGTATGAGTTGTTCACATTTTCATTCACCAGTATCAGGCTATACCTGCTGATATTTTCGCAAAATATTTCACTTTCAGATAGAAACCTTCTAAATATGTATTACTGTACTGTATTCTTCATTGTATGAATTTCAAGTGCAAAGATATGGTGGCTCACTGAACAACATTAACTCATATTCCAACACACACCCTTGATACTCAGCTCTGTTTCAAATGTACACACTGAGAGTAATATTAAGCCTTGTGCAAAATGGCAAAGAGATAACAAATATCATGTACTTGCCACAATCCAAAGCCTCTCTAGAATGAGCTCACAAACATGACTATTTGCTTTACATCCGAGTGCTGGTAGGGAACACTGAGAGAATTACTCTGTTGTCAATCAGAAGTTAGATGTAAGCCATTTGCCATTTTGCCAATTAATGATTTCTATAACAAGAAAACTTTTTGCAGTCTAACTAATGAGTAACAAACTCAACACTGGTATTTAACTTCAGTCTGAGGTGCGGTACCTAGATGCAATAATCCAATTAACAGGGAATATTTCTTGTTGGAGAGCACATATGTAGTAGGAGTACATGAGTAAAGGGAGCCAAATGCATTAGAAAGAGAACTTCAGGACAGAAAATGCAGAAGTGCTAAATCCACTGGCACATAGAGCACTAGACATCTCATTAGCAACAATTACTGATGAAACAGAAAATTATGCGCAAGTACCCAGCATACACACGAAAATCATACAAATACCACAAAAAGTAGAAGGGAGCAAACTCCTGCTTTGTGCAATAAGAAGGTTAGCCTCGTTACTAATTATGACACTAATTCATTATGAGAGAGAATTAGAGCCTGGCCTCTGCTGCTGCCCAAACTCCAATCAGGCTGTAAATGAGGCAGAAAAAAATGGGCTGAACCCGGTAATGGAGAGGCTCTTCAGACATGTGAATTCCAGCACATGTACAAGAACTCCCATTTTACATCCTTAGTACTGGAAAATGGTATCAACACAGGAAACACACCCTGATGGTTGGCTTTTACAAGACGTGTGAGGGGCGTTTAGTTGTGATACTGCGTATTATTAAATTCAAGTATAATTGAACCTAGTCATTTGTTGTTTTTTCCAGTTAAAGGATAATTAAAATATTTTGACTGACATAAAAGTCAAGACAGGACAAAAATATATAATTATGTTTGTATTTGTATTGTATAGACCAATGAGCCATAAATGAGAAAAAAGATAATATGAGAAGGAGAAGCAAGCACCCAGAGAGAAATAAAGAGGAAGATACCAGGTACTGTATAACACACACAATAAATGTAATCTATTTTTAAGATTGACTGAAAATTTAATTTGGTCGTGATATTTTTGGCCACTGTCAGAGAACAGTACAGTACAGTTTGTGCAGGATGGTTAACTGCATGTTTCAAGAAAGGCACCCACATACAATGCACTGATCATCACAAGAGTAACTTCATGCAATTTTCTTTATTAGAACACGCACATGCACACACAGACACACACAGACACACACACACACACACACACACACACACACACACACACACACACACACACACACACACACACACACACACACACACACACAAAGGCTAATTTAACCATAATAAAAATATTAGCTGCTTCCTTTTTTCAGGGACATGTGGATTGAACACCTTGTGATTTAGTGACATTACATTGAGCCACCACTGTATAAATTACTGTTATGAGAATGTCTCCTCCTGTGCTCGAGCTTGGCTGAGGGAACAACTAATATCTGAAGAAGAAGAAGAGACTATTGGCACTGCGACATGAGCAGACATCTGTCACACATGATGTATTGTGTGTCTGGTGAAACCTCACCTTTTTGCCTCTTCCATTTCCAGTTAGGATGGATTCGGCTAGCACCCAGGAGGACCCTGGCCTTAAAAGAGACTATAAAGGAAAACACTTGTGAAATATCCTAGAAACCACCCTTCTCATTTTCTCTATTGTCCTGCGTCAAGGGAAGCATATTTTCTGGAACTCCTCTCGGCCATATTTTGACAGCTAATTAAGAGGATGATGAGTGCTACATTGCTCTGATGTGACGGTGAAAAATTAAAGATGAAAGGGGAGATTATGTTTCTATTAATATAGGTTCAGTTTGCTCTTTCCACACCACAGTCTTATGTTCAAAGTTCACAGTGGTCATCACGAACGGTTGAATTGATTGTTTCGACACAATTCCATGTATCACAATATACAGGCAGGATTTAAGAAAAAATTGGTCCGTCTTACCGATGTAATGCCACACACACATACGTTTAATTGTATTGTAATCATAAAGGCACAGGTGACATTGAAATATTACAACACCTCTGTTCTGTACAAAGGTGAGAGCATTATTGGTGTAAGGAAATCATCTGAAAACCAAATTAAGCAGTAGATAAAACACTCCCTGTGTTTATTTTAATGGCATTTGCAGGCTGTGTGTGAAAATATATTCTGCTGTGAATAGAGATGATGTATTGATATTCAAAACATATCTTTGAGACACTGTGTAATTTGGACATTTTTATTTTGCTATTATATATCATTTACAACTGTTGTACTACTCGTGATATTGTACCAATCTTGCCCTGATCCATTTACTGCTTTTCTCTTGTATTTTTTGGTAGTATTAAACCAGGAAGAGTTACACACTGGGTTCATATTATCATTTAATATTTTGAGAAGACTGTAAACACAGGAAATGAGATTTTATTTCATGTTCCTCTTTTATATCACTCCTTTCCAGTCATTTGACTAAGTCCGCCGCACAAATATCAGGCTTATCGACCTCCAGAGCCTCTCAGACTGAAGGAAATGATGAAATTCAATCAAACCTCCAACGAATTGAGGTTGATTGATGACTTGGTGGTGGTTTTCTGGCCATTGCAATTACAAGTGAAATCAGAGAGACTCTCCTCGCATTTTCTGGTTGAAAAGGAAAGAGAAGACATCACAGCAGCAGTAATTTGCACACTTGATGAACTGTAGAGGTAGTGAGGGACATCCTTGGAGGCATACTGTAGATAGAGAAAGCAATATGTAGTACAGATTGTGTTAAATACACCATAATTCATTTATTCATCCTCTATGGCAATGGCAGTGAAGGTTGGTGTAATACCTCAATAACTATTGGATGAGTTGTCATGAAATTTTGCACAAATATACCTTGTCTCCAGAAAGTGAATCAGCTGGTTTTGTCAATCCCCTGACTTTTTAGACTCCTTTAGCAGATTGTTCAGACTTTTAGTTAAATGTCTCAGCAGCTATTGAAAGGATTCCCATGGAATTCCCTGAGGGGGCACTCATGTTCCCCTCGGGATGAATTGAAATCATTTTAATGGTGTCTTAACTTACCATTTAGTGAAATTTCTAATTAATCCAATGCTTTAGTTTATAACCAAACATCTGCAGAGCTAATGGCGTTCCCATCAGCGTCGGCTATAATTTGTGTGTAGTGCTAATTAGCAAAATGTCAGTATGCCAACATACCAAATGAATGTGGTGAACATGGTCAACATTATACTGTACCTGCAGAACAGCTGAATATTAGCATAGTCGATGTGAGCACGTTAGCATAGTGCTATTAACATTATGAGTGAGTGTATTTCATTACAGTGCCGTTTGCATCTCTATACACAGCTAATACCGTCTACAATCCACAATATAAGATGCACATGCACTAGTTATTAAAATGTGCTCAAATGTATTCTGAGACAGTTCATAGATGCTCCATTTAACCCTTTGATGCACATTATCAGGCTAGGCTCTATACAACCTAGTCCTATAAAGCTTAAGCTCCACAGAGACCCTTGACAAAAGCAGAGCTCAAATGAAGCAAAAAGTGATTTAGAAAAATGAAGAGTTATTTGCCACTGGGCTGAGTTGGTCCGTTTCATTTGGTTTGGGTGTAGATGTGGACAACCACATTTTTTCTGGTAATATTTGTTCTGTAGGGATTGGCATTTCAAATGATTTTGTATCTTTTTGTGGGAACGGCTTCACTGAATTTTGCAGGTACTGTAACTGTTTGTTCAACATCCTCTACCACTACCAGACAGTATGAATGGATCCTGCTCTCTCTTGGCCCTCCCCTGTTCCCCCGAGATACAAAAGCCTGTCTCACCTATATATGTCAGACACACACGCCCATGAGAGTGGTCTGGATTTAGACTGTGTGTGTGTGTGTGTGTGTGTGTGTGTGTGTGTGAATTTCTCTTTGTGTTGGTGAGAGCGCAAGAGCCGTTGGGGAGAGAAGCAAATAATTTTAGACTTTGTGCTCGATGTTTGACAAATTGACCACCATTACTTTTTACAACATTCTGTATTTAGATGATAATAACGGACCCTCTCTCAATTTCACTTCAGAATTAACAACTGCACAAATAAAAGGAGAACCCACCTCCGAAAAAACCTTGAACTGCTTTTCATATGGGTCTTTGAAATACTAAGATAAACTTTGAAAGTGACTTTCAGCCAAGGCTACCTCCAAATGTTATTTGAGGCTTGGCAGCAGAGTTGCCTGACAGGTTGTGCCCCCGCTGCCCTAGTTGCTGCTTGGCCCTCCTTTGCTGTGTGCGGTGAAAGCACCGCTCAGTACTGGCGTGCCTGGGAGAAGCTGTGTGTGTGGGGGGGTGTAGGGTCGTGTCGGCGGTTATGTGCGTTGTGTGTGTGTGGGGGTTGGAGGGCCTGGCCCAAAACCAATCAAATAGCACTTGTGACTTGCACTGGCTCACACTACTTCTTTAAATAAATCATAAAAGAAAATTTGATTGACAGATGACAGCCAAAGAGGAACAGAAATGCTCACACAACTTTGACCCCAACTGTATTTCAAGTCAAAGTCATTTCCAACTGAGTAATATCCAGCAGATTAATTTGCTCATCACTATAAAATATGTCATGACACATCATGACATGGTTGTATTTCAGAGGGGAAGTAAGTGAAATAAGTCTTTCATGAGATGACACAATATCCATAAATCATGTGGTAAAGGTTGTTGATTCACATCACTAACCAAAGGATATTTTGAAAGATTTTTTTTTCTTTTTGGGTGTGGGTTGACTGCTTAGAACTGAAATTCAAAATGCTCCTCAAAATGCCACACCCACTCACATTTTCAGCTCAGCAGTGAAGAATGGCATAATAAACACCAGCCAGCACTGTCAGACATTTCAGCTATGAATCTTACCGGCCGTGTTTTCTCAAACTATAATAAGACGCGACACCACAACATTGTTAGCGCATGTTAGATTGTAATGTATTACCTGATGCAGGGAGGGATCGGGAGAGATAGGATAAATTAATGTTAGATGATGCCAAGCCTAGTCTTTTTAGCAACTTGTCACAGATTATCTTACGATTGCAATATGTCTGAGCTTCATTCAGAAGACAGCTCCCTGGTAATTCCTCGCTTGGCAACTGCTGCAGTTAAGGCCGACAGCCTACATGTTATGGCTAACATTTAACTGTAATCATTGTTTAAATTGTGGAGATATTTTAATTCTAAATTTGAGGTTTGACTTAATGAATGCAATGGTTGTATGAGTGCAAAACATCCAAATTAAATTGAAATTCTGTCAGTCTAGTGATTACCATATTGATTATATCTTATATTTAGCATAACGCTATTACTGCTTCATCACATTACATATTAAACCAGCAAATGTTTGGTTATCAATGCAACTTCCAGAGGAAAATGTAAATGGTGAGGTTTGGAAAAATAGAAATTTGTGAACTAAAATACACTGACTGTGAAACATTGTGGAAAAACTAACTGTGCAAACGAAATGCAGCTATATATTTGAAGACACACATCATGCTCACACATGCACATGAATTCACCGCTGCATACAGGCACAAAGTGAGCACCTGCTGAGAATGTCTGTGGGTCTGGACATGACCCTGTCAAGAGTCTTCAGGAGATTAATTTCCCAGGCCTGTTTTCTTAGATAAAAATTGAGACGGAATTAGAGCACGAGACGTGGGGAACAAATCTGAAAATGATATACATTTCAAAGGGATTAAATAAATCAGCACATTTCTCAGTTCCTTCATTTGTCCTTTGTTTCAAGTTAATATTTTTCTTAAAGAAAATAGCCTTGTCAGATTGTATGAATTTACTATTAAGAATTCCCACTGGTAGATCTTGTCAATGTAGAATGAAGGTAGGGACTCCATGCAATGGTAATCAGGCCTAAAAAAAATGCCTTCCTGAGTAATTTATCCTCCAAAGTAATTTCAGTATTTATGGGATTCACCTTCAAAATGTAATGTGGCATGGAGGTAGAAAAAAACATAGGAAATGAGAAATCCAGTGAGAACGAGAGTGGGGGAGAGGCCGAGTGACAAGGAAGGAGAGAAATCCAAAGTGGGAGTCATAAAGTAAGTCATCTCTGCAGTCTGCCATCCAGGCAGGTCTCCCGTGACCTCCAGCACCAGTGCCCTACGTCCTTCACATCTGACAAAGTTAGGAGCACACGCTGGAAATATGAGGCCGTCTCAGCCACCTCCATATTTGAATGCGCTTATTATGTCTCTGTCTGGATAAGAGCATCTGTTAAATGACTGAATAGTAAATTGTATGCTGAGGACAGCAGACTACCAGGGCAGATAAAGGAGCTTTGTCTTAGTTACATTTCAGCAGGTAGCAGCATGGCTTAGACTGCCAACAGGTTTTGCTACTGTGCAAGCCTAATGGTGGATGACTGAGGGGAGGAGAGGGAATCGCTGGGAGAAGAGATGCGATTTTCCACTTGTCCAAGCAGTTTTCTGTGAAATCACACGAGTCGCCTTGCACTTTGTTCAAGGGATGTATTGCACAGATTTTTAAATATGCATTATCTGTCAAATTGTGCCTAATAGTAATGAGGTAAGGGAGATAGCTTGCCTGGAACCGTAAAGGCTGTGTTCAAGCCAGCTTTTTTTTTTTTTTTTTTTTGTTTTTACAGTAAGGCTCCCTTTAATTTGTTATGCTTTTTCCATTAGGATAAAGTGGATCTGTTGGATTGGTTGAAATTTAGAGATGGCACTTGCGTTAAATCTTTGGTTTGAAAAAAAAAAAAAAGATCACACCCATCACCTGAATAGATGTGTCAGTATTCGGTGAGATTTGGAAAGGTCATATACTGTGCAAGAAAACATGGGGAGAAAAGTAAAGATTTATGATGGTGTATAAGTGAATGGAGACCATCTAATATTTATAGGTGCCCTGTAGAGTTTGCTGGTAAACAAACATGTTTACCTTTTGTTAGGTTATGAGTATGTTTTGGTGTCTAACACAAATGTGTTCTACAACAAAGCACAAACAGGTCTGACAAGTATACCAAGGGCATATCTTGCATACTGTATATTGTATATAATTGATAAATATTATTAATTGTACATCATTTTCAGACATTTCAGTCTCTTCTCAGCATTTCTACATTTTGACATGAAAGCTTTAGCAGCATTTGAATCATGTCGCCCATGTGACTGTACATATGCATGTGCAGCCCTGTTGATCTACATGACGCAAAACAACCTGTGAAAATATCACGTCATAGCACCACTAGTTGATTTTTGATTGTGTAACTAAAACAGGGTAAATTGGTTGCAGTCCTTTTTATTTCTCAACACACTGTAATTAATCAAAACTGGGCCTTAAATCATCAGTCTTTTCTGACTGATCTGATGGATTCCTACTAATACGCTCCTGCACAGTTGCACATTTTCATTTAATTAATTGATGGCTAGTAGGCTTTTTCAGTTTGGCTCGGTGAAGTGTAGTTACAGCTGTGAACTGTTGAAACAAGTTAAAACTAGCAACCTAATGTGCCCATACGGCATAGCTCAGTGTTTTCTATGGTAGGGCTGTGCTGATAGTAGAAATAAGAGCTGGGCAATCATTCCAACAATCACTGGTTGCTCATGCCTTTGCAAATGTCAAGATGATAATTGACTTGTTTTTCCATTAATGTATAATTGTTAATTGATCCTTTATTTTGATCGCCTTGCCACAGCTTCACATATACAACCACATACACTGCAACACGCATGCTCACAACCATAATCAGCTGATTGTAATCAAGCAGCTTGTTGTGTCTAGGTGCTGCTCAGTGAGTTCAGAGCGGAGGAGAGCGACAGACAGAACATGACGTCCAATCACTGACATCCACGCTAATGTGACTGTGTCAAGGTTGAATTTGTTAGAGGGGGCAAACCCATATATACTTTAAAGTGCCACACTTAGGCTACTTTAAAACAAGATTATGGAAAAATACTATGAGAGATTAGTGATGAGTACCAATATTGACAGACATATCAACAAACTCCTGTCCGATCCAGAGATGGGGACTCGAGTTTGCGACTTCAGACTCGACTCGGACTTGTGGTTTGGGACTCTTGAACAATCATTATTTTCTTGGCTTGTGTCGATCGGCAACCCGATCCTCCATCCTGAGAGGACAATCGACAGTATGTTTTTTTGCTCTTGTAAAACACACACATGCTGCTACAGCTGTACAGCGCCACATCCATTGAGCTTTTATACAAAGTGCAGCCAAACACCAGGTTAGAGAGAGGAACAGCAGAGCTCCTCTGAGTTAGTGAGTGAGGTGAGTTACAGGTGACTGAACCGGCTGCAGAGCGCAGTGCCGTCCTTTTTTTTTTTTTTTTTTTTTTTTTAAAGAGGCACCGTCCTCACAGGTGATGCACATGCAGACGTCCATGTAAGTGTGTTATCTGACCTTCCTTCACAGGGACTGCCCTGCATAACTGGCACATATAAGCTACTGTAGGGTATGCATGCATGGAAGTCTGCACATGTCGACATGCCCCCATGAGTTGACGACATAAGGAGCTAAAAACAAAAGAAAAAAAAAAATCTCAAAACATGTGGTTCCAGATGGGTTTGATACACATAAAATGTCAGCTATATCACTCAGATCTTATTACCTACTATATATTAACAGCCTATAAATCATTTTCCATGTTGTTCATCTACAGGTTTTCTGAATTCAACAAAGCAAAAAAACTGGCCAGTGCAGATGGACAGAGCAGCCTTGATTTTTTTCTTGACACAGAATACAGTTTACTTTAAAGGAAAGTGTTCATTGTGTGTTTGCTTCATATTTCATTGCAATAGCCTGTTTAAAGTGATCACATAACAAACAACTAATCAGTACTGATACTGTATGCTAATAGATAAAGGAGTGATAATAATACAGTAAATGCTTTGAAATCCTTAGATATAACTGTGCAGTAGTAGACCAGATAGCAGCAGATAATAGAAGGCTCATTACATCCAGAAGAGACTTGAGACTTTTAAGTTTTAGAGACAGACTCTAAAAAAGACTTGAGACTTGATCAAGTCTCACCCGACAAAGACTTGAGACTAGACTCTGACTTGCAAAAAAAAAAGACTTGTGAACATCTCTCGTCCGTTCCCAAACAAACAAGATGTACTGATCATATACTGTAGAAATCGTAAGGTAAGATACTAGCTCATGTGTGGAGAGAGAATAAAGAAGTTAGATTTTTTTTCTTTTACTTCTGAGGATTGTGCGTTAACACTTGAACACCATCCAGAACAGTTTTCTTGCAGCTGATCAGAATTCTTGGCTTGCCTTGCTCTTCCTTCAAACCTTCTATTTAAGGATTGCACCCCCTCCGAGCTATTGTACCAGTGCCACTGTGCTAATCAATCACAGACCACACTGTGCGGCTGTGTGTGTGTGTGTGTGTGTGTGTGTGCATGCTTGCACATTTGTGAAGGGGTGTTTAGCTGATGCTATTCGAATGATTATGAGTCCTTAAACATCAAGCCTATTGCCAAATTGCCCTTGACAAGGAAATATGTTGTTAGCTAAGATAATGTGCTGCCCATTATTTTAGGCTATAGTGCTCTGCCAGAACGCAGGATTATTTGGAGCTTGCAGGGCGGCGGCAGCTGCACGCTTAGAGATACACAGAGCTGAAACAGGGAGCATCTCAACCATTATGTTGCCAGTTATGGAGACAAGAAAGAAAATTATAGGTTATACCTACAGGCAAAAAGAAATGCCTTCTTGTACTCTAGCAATACTATTTAGAAATGCAACAGTTTTATGCTACCAGAAAAAATGTGAGCCTTTATAAGAATTTATCATTAAAATACTGCTGTGAAATTAGCCATTATGACACACTCAAGGGCTTTAAAAAGTAACTTTTACAGAAAAAGGTACAGTAGCTACAAAGTCTTGCTTTGTGCTTTCATGTGGTCCTATTCAGGAGTTCTCCAGCTCAATCAAATCGAAAAGAAAAGTCTTTTTTTCCTTCTTCCTTCAGCCTGCTGAGTTACATATCAAAAGTAGGAGGAAGAACATTTATTATATGCCAATAGATATCAGATACCATTATTTCAATCCAATTGACAATATTGCGGAAGAGTGTCTTCATGAGTTAACTCTGCTTTTATCATACTCGGCTAATTACATGTTTCCCTTCATTGGTTTTGTAAATAATCTGCTTCAATATTTCTGACTGCTAATTTATTAAGACATCCTGTAAAAGTGCGATCAGCAGGACACATTTTCTGACTGCATAAATGCTGTGAACAATGCTTGGGGATACTGTCTGTGCATTTATGTTACCTTGTCCGCTGTATATTTCTCATGTCCAAACATTTCACTCTAATTCTGCAGAGACTGACATAAGCAGTACGTCATCTTTAACGAGGCTCTTAGATGAAGGAGCTGACGTGGACTAATATCTGTTGTACTCAGTGTTTTTTCTTAAATCAACATACATCAACATTACAGTGTATGGAAATGTTTGAGTGATTTATATTGGAGTCTGTTCCTTACATACACATCTCACCCTTTAACATCTCCATAAATACAGTTGTATGTGATAAAAGGGGACTCTCTATGTCTCAATCTCTTATGGCAAGGCTTGACATTGGGGGAGAAAAACATGATGAATACAAACATCTGCTGACATATATGTACCAAAACCATAAAAGCAGCCTGAGGGGATGCATGCAGCACAGTAAATCAAAGGTCTACCAACAAAACTGTCACAACAGTGTCCGTCTGTAAGTGTTCAAGTGAATCAGTAGTGTATATTATGTGCCTGTGTATGACTGTGAGGATGGCACAGGCAAAACAGTACAGAAAAATGTGAGGAATATTTTAATTGAAATACAATTGAAACAATTTGCTGCATGTTGTCATAATACATTTCATGTGTAAAGCATGTAGTAAAACAATGGTGAAAGGATATTCTATTTATATTGTATAATATTGTATTTTATATTTTACTCCAAAACATAAAACATATGCATTAAAAGTAAATGTATCATTATGATTTGTTGCCCATCAGGATAGAGCTAGTTTAAACCATATATTGTTTTGTTTGGAACTTGAGTCCATTACTTTTGACAGTGTACTTCGATACTTCCTGCCACTGGATCTAGATAACAGCTTGTACCACTAATGACTTAACACAATGACAGGTGATGATTTTAGATTTAGAGATGCAAACCTGTGTGCGCACGCAAAGCAGTTGCTCCATTGCTTTAAGCCACCTGAATAAATATCTGCCTGATATTGTTTTTATTGATGTTTCCTTCATGTTGTAAATATAATTGCCTCTTGCATGTCATCATAATGAATGCAGCAGAAGTGGCAACATGACTAATATGGAACATTATGCTGCCAATAGAAGAAATAAAGTATCTTGTGCCGTGGTATGTACCTGCAAAGTCCTGCACTAGAGCTCGCACGAAATGTGGATATTATCATGGATAGATGTCAAATAGGGGAGAGTGGAAAGCTGGTGGTGGTTGTAGCAATTAAACCAGTTTGTGTTTTGTGGAAAAACTGTACAAATAGATGTCCAATACATGACAATAAATAAATGGGAACACAGCAGCTGAGACCCTTCCTGCATCGCAAGCTTGCCATGGATAAGACCGTGTCTGGAAGACTAACACAACAGATGCGTTGTACACCACCTGGCTGATGCATCCCACAGAATACATCATTTAATCACTGACCCTTTGGCTCAGGGAGAGAAAGAGAGAGAGGGGGATAGAGAGAGAGAGAGAGAGGGTGGCTGAGACTGAAATAAATGCCTCAAAATGAATTCTGAATCCATGAGATGTCATATGAAGCTTTAATTTTAGAATCCTCATGAAGCAAAATGACCAAATGTATTACCAGCCAAGACTAATCCATTTTATATAAATCCCTACGTTTCTCACTTTGTCTTGTTGTGTGAGAGGCCGTGTGGGCCTGTTGGATGTTACATGCTCTCTTTCTTCTTCACTGAAGAGCATTATAATACTATAGGTGGAGTGAGACACAATCTCATCCATCACAATCAATGTCTCCATGTGACTGTCATATCACTGGAAAGCAGTACCCTACTCACCTTACTCACAGTTTGCAGTGAGGCAGAAAATAAGAGCAAAACAATCTGAACATTACTGAGTATAAAACTCAATTGGAAAGCCAAGTAAAACAATAAACATCAACCAAACAGACAGCACATGTAATGGATTGTGTGCAGCGAAACAACCTTTTAGATTATGTCATTCGCTCCTTCAGGCGGACAGCATGTCCAGTGCTACATTTTTGGACAAATCTTATTGGGTTCATTTTGAAATCGCATTATTTTCCTTCAAACTAACCAAGTTTGACTAAATTTAAGCGAAACATGACTAGAGAGGGGTTTTGACAGATGAGACAAAAGTAAGATAAAAGAAAGGAGTCAAAAAAATTAAGTCAAACAGTCACGTAACAAAATCCTGTAATAGTACTGAGAGAAGAAATGCTTTGGCAGGGACTTTTGGTTTGTTGGGAGCTAGAGAAGATTATTTGTTGAGTGAAGTGACAGCTAGCTTGTGAGTGTGTTTAGCTGGTTTAGTCTCGAGGAAGGATGATGTCTGGCACTTTTGTTAAGAGTGGCATGAATGACCCCACCAAGTATACACCATCATTTTTCAGACCCCACATACAGTATTTATAAGAGACAATTCTTATTCTGTTTTGATTTACTTCTTCTATACTGTATGTGAAAATCGGTGGCTAACTGAGGTTTTCTGTATAAATTATGTTTCTATTATTATACTTACAATATTGGCAATTTGAGCATTTGACCAGTCAAATGAGGTGTACAAAAAAGTTGCAATTATTTTGTTTAATAGCTGAACAACAGGACGTATAACTGGGGAGAAATCAAGCATTTACATGAAGGCGATTCGATCTTGCTGCTGATAAATTGCATTTTTGAGGCTGCAGGGTTTTTTTTGTTTGTTTTTTTAAAGTTGACCATGAATTTGTCATTTACATTATTGATTAATAACTTACGCTATAAAATGTTAATGGAGATGGAGTCAATAAGTGTGGTGTCTCCCTCTCAGATGATTTGATACATGCACAGTAGATACAGTCCAGAATCAAATTCAAACATAATATGGATAAAATCCGTGATGTTCTGTGTCTCAAAGCTGTGTGGATACTTTACTTTTTTCTTTTTTTCCCCTTTTTTTTTTTTTTTTTACAAATAAATTATTTACAGTTTATTTACTTTTTATTTTAGCCAGTGAATCAGATAAACCCCTAGACATCATATCCACTGTCACACCAACAGTAGTAAACGTAGTAGAAAAATTCATCCTTGAAAGTTTTACCCACAGTCAGGTAAAGAGACCGCCTAATGTTTACCTCTGTTCCTGACTCAATGTCATTCATTTCATTAAAAACTGTACTGCTGCTTAAGTGCACATTCAGGAACCAAAAGGACTTTGCACTGGTTATAAGTAACATCAACAGTGTTAACTTGCTTTGTGTTGACCCGTCTTTTTGATAACTCTTGGTCACCTGGTAACAAATAAGAAAATCACTTTGCTGTCAGAAATACTAATACAAGATTCCTAATTTGAACTGTTAATGATATTTCATTCATTCATATACCAATGATTAAGCCCTGTGTTTATCACATTATAGCTGTGTGCACTGAAATCACTATACAGCACATATGTTAGAAGTCTGAGATCAGTTTCCCATTTTAATGGAATTGGTCTCAGTCTTTTGGACCCCACTGTATAATCTGCCACAGGATTAGGACCCTATGGAAAGGTTACAGTACAATCCAGTGAAAGCCCATATGGCTATATGGGAGGCCAAATAGATTTAATCTTTAATCACACATTTTGGCTCATAATCTCATCATCGACTAGGCGTGGTGTCTGTGTGTGTCTGTGTTTTTTCTATTTTTCCAGTGTAGCCGTTAACATCAAATGAGGCCAGTGCAATCAGCCCTGACAGATTTAGAGCATGTTACAAGCCCTGTTTGTCACAGGCTGTACCTGCCACTCAAAGAGAACAGGGGGAAGGAAAAAAATACAGTTTTGTCATTTGCCTTTTGAATATCTTTAGGTAACCTGAAAAGAGTAATTTTAGGCCCCCCTGGGGCTTAGATGGCGTGCCTTGATTTTGTTGAAAAGTTCTACAACCCACACAAAAAGGCTGCACTAACTCCATAGTTTGTGCTAATTGCTTTTAATTGCCATCCCAAACTTGATGTAGACTGAAATCTTAATGATGGGTTTGCTCCGTCTGAAAGAGCTGCAAAGTCACATTGTCACATGATGTATCTATGCTGTATGTATGAGCTTTGTAGAAATATGCAGAATTAGCACCTGCAGTCCTATTGATGGGTTACTACAACGCAGGTACAAACAGTTTGGTTTGTACAACTGCAGAAAAGGCAGAAGCCAGTCTAGACAGTGACAAGCGTGTATTTTTCCATGCATCTGCAAACCTGCATGCTGCCATCAAAATTAAACAGTTTGAAGTCCTCACTTAACAAGTCCTTTTGACCCAAAGTAGGTCAGTTGTTCCAGACTACACCTCTAAAAATGTGAATCTTTCAGACCACTCTTGATTGCCTAATTTGAGCAGACAGATTGCCATGGCAGGTGATGATTTCAGTGTGTGGGTGCTTATAAAATAGCAGGTTTGTAAACACGTGAGTCTAATGCTTCCAATCCTATTCGGCGTCAAGGTGAAGCACTGACTGGTAAATGTTTTCTTTTATGCTACTTTTTTTTATGGAACATGATTATTTGGCCATGATGGCAGAAACACTTGAGAAATAACAATTGCTTGTTCATTGACTTTGGCCATGAAAATTAATATCATACTATTGTGTTCACGGTATTCATTTTTTAAAAGTGACATTTCACGTGTATTATTTTCTTAAGGTTTTGAAAAGCCACCATGTTTCACGTGTACTGAATGCTCCTTTACAGAGCCTATACGGGGAGCATAGGGTATGGAGCAGTGGGTGTAGTCTTCTGCCTGTTTCTCAAATTCTCTCCACATAATCACCTGCAACAGGATTAGTTCAGGGGCTCAGGGTCTGCCACTAGGTCCTAAATATGTTTGCCAAAAGCCCCAGCTGGCCTCCCCCTTTATTTGGACCAGGTACTGCAAAGTCCCCCCACCCCCCAGGAACATGCCATGCCTCCATCTTCTTCTGCATCCTTGCATGCATCTATCCACCCATGCCCATCTACTGTACACAACAGATACTTCTCAGCGCTACACCTTGATGCAGGGTGCTTCATATGAGCGTAGTGAAAATTATAATTAGCATTTGAACAGATTAGATGGACAGACACACAAATGTTTTGTATTTAAAGCTTCTTTTCACTGTGTCACTATCATGTAACTGAGGTCACGAGTGTATGCATTTGCTTCTAGCCGTGTCATCATTTTCTTAAAAAAAACTGCATGTCTGTATTTTGTAAATAATTGCGAATAGCTAGTGAGGCAGTAAGCAAGCTAGCTAAGAGTTGCAAGCACATCTAGAGGGTCCATGCAAGTTGCACATAAAGCATTTTTGAGGAAAACGTGATCACAAACAGGGCATTTCTGAAAAGGTTATTCTCTGTATTTAACTCTGAGACCCATTTATTTTAAAAAACCCACAGTATGAACTGGCTCTATAAATTTTATCAAGCATAACACAGATTTTATGGCAGGCATCACATTTAAGAATCAGCGACGAGCACTTGGCACTGGGAATACCGCACCTTGCTGTATAAAGTTCATATTATGTGAACCTAAACCCTGTTTACTTGCAGTACTTTCAAAAGATGCCCAGTCAAATTAAGGCTCATAAAGGAGGAACGGAATCCAGTGGTGTCATTTAAAAATAAGTGTGTATTGGCTTTTCTTCAGCATGAATTTAACAGCTCTTGTCTGTAAATTATATGAATTACGTGATGACAAATAGGGGTTGAACTAAGCTCCAGGCACTCAACCCAAGTGGCAAGAGCAGCTCAGAGCGCTTATCATGTGTAGACAGCCTGAGACTGGGGAGTTAGAATCTGAGACTGTGTCTGACTGTGTCTGAGTGTGTCTGAGGCTTAAGAGGAAGGAGAAGGAGATGATACAGGTCACCATGATAAGGTAGCCTGTCTTAATGAGAGGTGATTGTTGGATGGAGGCATTGCAGTGTTGTTTTTAGTAAAAATCGCATTAATAATTCTGGAAAAATAATGTATTCACCTCTCCTTTGATTTATTTGTGTCTGACTGAAGGCTTTGTTTGTACGCAGAGGCTTCCCTTCCTTTCCAAATGTGGCTTTGTGTACAAGCTTATAGCTTCAGCCTATACCTTTTCGGTTAAATTTAATGTTGTTTTTTTAATGTTGTTTTGTACTGTTGCTACGTCGATTGACCGAAATAAAAATCAAATCAAATTAACTCACATCTATGTGAAGATGCAGTGGTGATGTACAACACATCAAGTAATTTCTGATGTAGAATATGGTTTTGCTTGTATGACGTAACCACATGCAATCACTCTTAACCCCCCATACTGTGCAACATTTAACCTTGGAGTCAATCAGTGAGGTGAATTTGTTATAGGTATGTAAAAACAATCTACCATAGAGACAATAAGATAGATAGCTGGATGGTTTTGACAGTAAATAAAACCAGCTTCATTATTGTACTAATGGGTGATTCCAACAATGCGTGTTAGATCTGCAGGACAAGAAGAAAAAAACAAAACAAAAAGTAAAATACAAAACAAAACAAAACAAAAAACACAAGGCTGGTTTTATTGATGTACTATTGATGTATTTTTATTTATTTCTTTTTTTTAGAGAAAATGTCTTGATTTTTCCCGTGAATTTTTTTCAGTGCCTGAATGAAAGTTTTTGTATGCATGGCCAGAGCTGAAGTACACGAGTCAAACAGACATATGTACATCGATCTTAGGTCAAGCATAAAAGATTGAGATTCTAACACCTTGCAATCCTGATAATCTCTCTATGCTTATCAGCGCGGAAAGACTAGGAAAAGATGAGAGCATCCTGCTGTTGCTTATCCCTTCCCAGCATGGCCACCGCACTGATCAGAGGAGGAGGACACAGGTGGAGACCTGGAACCGTGTCATCATCAATGCTCAAAAGGAAACGAAACAGTCTGGCCCCGGCACCAGGAGCTGGGTTTAGCCAAGGTGGGAAAATGCCAGCCAAATGCCTTTTTTTCAGTCTTCTTGATTCCATGCTGCCCTCTCATAACAATATCAGGGGCCGTTCTGCGAATGGAGAGAAGGCTAATATTGAACAGGCAGGCCAGACAAATAAGAGCAAAGTGTACTTAGCCACCTGTGGACCAGCTGGAGAGGAGATGGCCATAAGATGGCATTGAGTCCTCAGAGATTCAGTCAGAAGAACAAAATGAATGAAAACAACAGAAGCATTGGACCTGCTGTTCCACAGAAAATCATGCAGAACCTTTATCAGAAATACTAATGAATGGTATTTCCTGTAATGAATAGTGTGTGCTGTGTTGATTAGAATGTATGGATCGAAATCAATCTAATAGTGACCTTTGTCACATGCATATTGAATTTTGTCGGACTAAGGTCTATTGAAATGTGAAGACCACCTGCTTTGCTCTACAGCTACAGTGCCAATTGAACTCCTAGATGCCTTTACTTTTCACACCTGGGTGTGAATCACAGCATGCTGTATGTCATGATACCGCTTAATATATTGGAAAGTATGTGTTTTTACTTACTACTTTTTAATAATTGCCTAAAGTAGATCTGATTTTTGGTTTAATGTTGCACAAGAGTGAATGTTAACTACTCCCAAATCCGTCAGTCTTTACTTGTATGATCGTTTTAGTTATTTTTTAGTAATCAGACTTCCAAATCAATAGTTCATTTTGACTCATAGTGTGTGCCCCAACTTTAATATAAAAGTTATTTTTTCCTATTTAAGATTTTGGTAATTTGTGAAAGCCAATAATTGATAACCTATGCGTAACAGTGCGTGCTAAGTTGCTTTAATACACATTACAATTGTCAGGCTCATATCACCCCTCAATGAACAATCTGGAGCTGAAACTATTACTGGCAAAACTTATACCTAATTGTAAATTGTCTACCTTGACGCTTTGCCTTGACGTTTCAATATAAAATGGTCAACTGCAGGACAATGGTGGTACTAAATAGTGGTACTGTATATTGGTAGCTATGGAGGGAAGAGTGAAACTTGACAAATCTGTTAACTACTGCCGATTATTTACATTAAAAAGCAAGTATTTAGCCATGGGTAACCCAAGAGTTTATTCTCAAAATATTCTACTGTATGTAAATCACAAGGTTTGACACTTTCCAAATAAAAAGACATCACGCTGTCCCTCTGTAGAGCTAAGCTCTTCAGGTCCCCCTTCCGATCTTTAGCACGTGCACAATACTGACATAGCAAAAGGAACCACTGGGAAGGAATACGATACCACTGTGTGTGATAGCAAGAACTTGGCTCTCTTCTGATCATTGAAGCAAGCTGATAGTCAGGAAACCGCCATCAGCTATGCTACTTCCCACACACATGGCCTCATGTTGCCAGTGGGGAGTAAGTCCATAGAACAGCAAGAGGTTGTTTGCAACCATGCCCAAGGCTTGAGCCTGCCAGCAAAGAAGACCCAGCATAGGTCAAGAGAGACAAAGTCTGTATTCTGTCAGAGGGATGGACAAACAGATCATTTAAATAGACTAAGACTCTGGTGTCTGATGGCATAGGTGCTAATACTGTAGGTGCTAATCACACTGTTGGTACAAACTATGAGAGGAAGGGACATACAGCTAAGATGTGGCCACATTCGTTATAAGAGCAGTTGGTAGAATAAAGCAAACACCCACCTACAAGCAAACTTATAAAAGCACTGTAGGTTGACTGTGGGAGCTGAACCAGGCAAGGAGAAAGATTTTCTTTTTGTCTTCAGTTGAAACATCTTTTGTTGTCATCACTTTGCTTATGGTTGAAAAGGTGCAACCTAAATGGATGAGTAAATGCATACACATTTTCTGTTGATGCTGCAGGATGTGTTAGGCTAGGTCTATAGAGAGTTACAGAGCGAAGATGCAAGGTGCAATAAACAACAAACTTACCTAATCCACAAATCGTCAGTCTAATATATCTACTGAATACTAATGCAATGGCAGTAAATACATTTGTGAGCCTTGAGAAGGTGTTTTGTGAAAACAAACTAAACTAAACAAACTTTAATGGAATGTATTTTGGACAAAATACAAAAAAATTATAATCGATGCAGATAAGCAATGCTTTTGTTCAGGTCATTTGGCCATCGGTTTATATCTGACAAGAATTTCTGTTAATGAGAAATATATCATACTTTGCAGTTGAGATTATCCATCACAATTAAAAAGAATCAAGTAAGTGATTGTTTCCTGAAGAAAATTAGGAAGTGTGACTGTTGCATTACAATCTGAAAACCATTTAATCTGATAATGCATTCACACTAACTCACTATATCCAATTATCTGCTCTACACTGACATCGGTCCACCCTGTGCTCCATGTTAGCACTGATCAGTATTAATCTAATCAATTATAGAATCATTTGACAGGCCAAAGGCTACGCAAATCTTATACTAACTGAGCTCTGTAAAACATGTCATGCATTGTAATGAGAGTACTTGATAATATCCCCTAGCCAGAGACATCTGTGTGGCAACGAGGGCAGATGAATTGAAATATTGAGCATTCAATAGGAGAAAACCACCGTGGCATTGTTGCTAATTATACATTTCTGAAACTACGGGGTATGCTCCCCCGAGAGCTGACTTTCCACAGCCCTGACGCACATGCTCAAAAACATCATATCGTTGGTACTATTGCCTGAGCTGTGATTGCATTCTGCCTGATATTCTGCAGTTCATTAACCTATAGCTAAAAAACTCCCCAGACAGTTGATTTAATAGAGAGGACACAGTGCTCTATCCCGTCTGCTCCAGTAACTAAAGAGTAAAGATAATTAGGGACCGGCTAACAAGAGGGGATGCAAATTTGCTTCTCCATGGTATAGTTCAGTTATAATTTACTCCCACTAGGTTTAACATTCTTGGGAATATTTGCCATCTGTATACTCATGGGTCATCCAAATACATTCCTTCTGCTTATATTGGATGACATTTCCACACTAAGACGGATGTAATCCTCTGGTTATTGCATGTCAATAACCACAACTCAGATGAAATCCTTCATTTAGCTCACAGTTAGGGCACCACAAGAGAAAGTTGGCCTTTCTAATAAAAGGGGAAAGTAAAAAGGAGTATAACAATACCAATGCATAATGGATTAGTCCAGGTATGCAGTATGAATATCAATAGGTTTCTCTAGTACACACAGGCCACCTGAGCTCTGTTACAACAGAGTTGTTAAGGTGGGAATAAGCCACTACGTGAACGCCCACCCTGACACTCACTTTGACACACATGATATAGATAAATGAAGCATGCTAATGAGCTTTCTAGAGGCCTCCCACCAACAGGAAAGGATAATCTGTAAGGACTTGTTCATGCTCAGATTAATATGATAATAGAAGGAGAGTAGGCAGAAAATACCAAGCAATGAATAAAAAAGTTAATTGATGAAGTCATAGAATTAAATAGTTGATATCTTCAAAGTAGAGTACAGTACTTGTTCCTACTTAATCAAGCTCTACCAATTTGTACAATAATTTGCATCTAAGAAAAGCTGGGCGAGAGTGTCGCGGTTAAACTGGAAAAACTGATTAGGTGGTGTCACAACGTTGGTATTCTCAATGACCGCAGCCAAGATGTTCACATAAATACGCAGATGTTGAATGGGTGGAGGATGTCAGAGTGAAAAGTTGCTGCAGCTGGTGCCAAGATACACAGCGTTTGGAAATAGACACAGGTACACATACCCGGCACTGCCACAAGGTACTGGCACACGCTGAAGTGGACTTGGCACTCAAGCTTGCGAACAGATGTTAATCCAGGACAGATAATTACATCAGTGAATGAGCAGACATTTTTCCACTTAATTTCCGTCTTTTAAAAGTGTGACTACTCCCCAGAGGCACTTGCAAGAGAGATGCCCCTGGACCTGGTACTTGGGAAGAAGCCCAAAGCACCCCATTGAGAGTCCTGATCGCTGGGCTTCAGTGTGACCTCATCCTCGGTGGGGGGCCTGTCAGTGATTCAGTGTCACTTCCACAGATGTGTTGTACTGAATTTGTGTGTGTGAGAGAAGTTGGTGTTGTCAGCCAAGTGTACTTCTCCGTTATTTATAAAGATTTTGAGAATGCTTAAGTCTATTATGCAGAGTGTAGAGGTCTTTATATTGTGAAAAAAACAAATATATTTTTTTTTTTATGTCAATTGTCGTTTTTGGCAAGTAACAATTCTAATTTCCAAGAGGTGGTAAAAGTAAAAAGCAATTAATTCTGATCTTGATTGTTTTTGCCTCCCTCTTTACTTAACTGTAAAATGAAGTTTCTTTTGAAACTGTACCTGCTTTGCCTGGTTAATAAGAGTCATCCACGTTTCTGCATCTTACCAATTTACTTCCACTTATAATGTTGCCATTGTGGTTTATTCTGGCCAATGGTCTGGCTTGATAGCGTGATAGCAAATAACTTCAGTGTGCTGCACTTCGGTGTCAAATGATTCTTCATTATTGTCTGTCTGGAAACCAGTAAGCAGGTTAGATGAGAGCAGGACAATTTATCAGCGGCTCCTCGTTGTAATTTAGCAACCCAGATCCACAATGGCACAGAGTTGAGCTCCGGGACATTGGGTCTCTCCTACCCAGGCCACAATAAATCTCACTTTAAATTAAGTTAGCATGTTCTGCTACATTGCTTAATGAGCTGCGCTAGTAAACAATATTGTGGTACTCTCCCTGATTGATTGGTGACAGCAGCTTTACTGCTTTCACAAGGGCCTCAAAAGGACACCAGGGGTTCTTATGGCAGAGGCTTTCATCACTTACCCCTGGCAAACAAATGTGGGTCTTTTGTTGCCTCAATACTCGATAAAACTAAGGGAGTCGTTCTACACAGGGTGACTTCAGGGGTATTATGATTGTGTGTGTCTGTGGTTGCTTGTGGTGTGTACTTGTGTGCACATGTTTGTAGGTAAGTGTAGAGGAAGGGCGCAGATATGCATTAGGGAAATTTACAGTCCATAAGACATTAGATAATTCATGGTGTGGAACCGTGCGATAAATAAAAGCACAAGCGTGGGTAAATAGTCTGCACCAATGAGTGTCACACTTGAAAAAGACCTTCCAAAGACCTTCTTGCCTTTGACAAAACAAGTGGGCTCCAATAACTCCTCCCTACCTGCCACCTGTCTGAAATATAAGTGCCCATTTCTCACGTTCTCTGCTTAAGCTAGTCTTTTTCTAATGAAATACAAAGCCCATAAAGAAATAAATCTTTAAGTCAGTCACCTAATGTAACTTTAAGATGTGTTTAAATTGTCCCACTGAATCTTCTAATCTGTCTCTCTGGTGTTTTGGTGGTGATTTCTTTTTGCTTCTTCTTCCATTCCGTCTTTGCAGTGACGTGCCCTGTCTTCCTCCCACTGGCAGCTAGTCTATGTAACTGTACAAAGTTAGAATTAAAACCATTCCGTGAGCTATAATTAAATGTAGGGGCCTCTATGGTGTGGGAAATGAAGTGTGCAGTATTGAACAGTGTTGATATCCAAAAAGTCCTTTCCCATCGATCCTGAGGAGAACTTAGTTTAATGTCCTTGGAAAGTGCGCCAGGTAATCTATTGAGTTATTAAACAGTGAAGGTCCTGGGATTGTGAGGCAAAGTGTGATTCCTGTGGGAATTCCTGTTGCATCAAATTCACTACCGGCAAACTCTCCTTCATCCAAACCCCTGTACAGGGTTTCAGTATTAATAAACAAGCAATCTCTCCTTTGACCTTAACTATTACAGTGCTTGAACTTTTGCGAAGGAGAGGAAAAAGAGAACGTAATGGAGAACGGTCTTAAAGCCCCTCAGGGAATTAATTTGCTATAACGCTCCGATGACAGGAGGACATGTCAAAGGGACATGCCATACACAGGAAACATTGTTAACACTTCCAATCATCCCTGGTGTGAAAGAGAAATCATCAGGATAACACTTGCGAAGTGGAAAAAAAAAAAATCATTGCTTGAGGGCTTGTCTTGTTGTCACAAAAAACAAGCAATAGCACATGGTGAAGCAGTTCACATGCAATTCTAATTGTGCCACTTTTGACACATCCCTCCTGATAGCGTTCAAACCACTGAGCTCAAATGGAAGTGGCACTCAGCCGGGCAGTTTCCTGGCCTCAGATATGTGACAAATTCATTTTAAAAAAAGGTGCAGGTGGCAGATCAGGCCTAGTAACTGAGAGTGAGCTCATATCCCCGGTCTGGCTGGAGGGGGGGTGGTCTCATTGGGAATGCCAATACGCTCCATATGTGTTTAATCACTCATCAGGGAGCAGGGATGATACCAGTCCAGACCTGGCACATTTCACAATGGGTTAACACTGTGTATGTGTGTTACAATCAGGCGGAGAAGAGCAAATGACCAGTGCAGAAAGCCCAAAGAGAGAGAGAGTTCATTGATATGGGAGAAGGGAAGCTATGAGCTTGAGGTATGTACAGCAGATTGTGCCTCTCTGTCTCCAGGGTCAGGCTTGTGTTTTCCTCCATCTTCTGCCCCTCTCCCACAAGAATCCTATGCTCAGCAACAATATGGCTCAATTATGGGCAGCCATTGCTCCTACTAGTCTCCGGTGGCATGTAAGGAGGAATTAAAAGTGTGTATTATCTGAGGAATCACATACCCAGACGCACTGACCTGATATGTGACTTTCTAGATTCTCCTGTCTGGAACTTTTGTTCTGGAAGAGTAGTCAGAGGAAAAGCCTTGTTCAGTAAAATTGCTTACACTGTCGGGAGGGGCTGCGCTTGAGGACAAGAAGCAAGTTTGAACAGTATTGTGTTCAGAGAACGAGGTTTTTTTTCTCTCTTAACAAAAATTGGAAGGAGGTGAAGTGTATGAGAACACAGGTGTGAAAACAGACACTTGAAGATGTCATTACATGAATGACACCTAACATGCACACTGTTCTTTGGGAAAATATCATCTGAAACACAATTTCATCTTTACAGGGTGAGAGGAGGTATGTCTTTACTTGTATAGCTCAGATGTACCACGCACACATAAAGGGAACACGTCAGGAGAGACTTTGACTTTATTCAAACAAAGTGCACACAGGTGCCTTTAGTACAATATGCCAACACATCAGCAGCCTGTTTTTATTGTCATAATACACACGTTCACTGGCTAACCATATCACTGCCATATCATGCAGATAAATGTCACACGCTCCCAATGTTTGTCCCCTAACAAAGGATTATGGCACCTGATAAGGACACAATGTAAATTAGACCCAAGGCTCTACTGTACTATAAGGGAGGCTGTCATATCCAAGAATTAAATGCAAATCATGCATTATCGCCCAAGCACACTCCCTCTCCAGGAGAGTGATGCCTTTGTGTTCTCGTGCTGCAGCAGAAGGTGCACGGCCTTCTGGATGGAAAAAAAACTACAGAGAAAAACAGGCCTTTGACAGAAAACTGCACTCGTGACTGAAAGGGACTTGTCAATCGCATGAACAATACCCGTCTCTCACCCTGTAATTATGGGTTTCATTACACAACCATGCACCTCTCTCATGCTGTCACTACACCTCTCTATCTCTGTGTATGCATGCAGCCACTGGCAGACACACACTGCCACACACACAAGCAGTGAGACACAAAGAGAGGGAGACTAGCTGCAAACAGGATATATGACAATTCTTGCTTCTTCTTTTTTTTTCTTCCTAAATCTTCTTAAGGAAATGTACGCATCAAAACAAAACGCAGTAAATCCTCAGGCTTGGCTTTTTGGCTGCGGAGGAAAAACAAAACGGCATTGAGTTGGAGTAAAGCGGAGACATTACAACAAAGAAATGTCAAAGGAGATTTTAATCACAGATTGTGTTTGGTGCCTATAGAGGGTTTCATCTAGAGACAGCCACAACAGCACTCACTCTTTACTCATCGAAAAGCTCCTTGCTTTTTCAGTCCGCATGCACATTGTTTGAAATCTCAGAAGGGGCATCTTAGTGATTTAGGAATATCTACTTTCGTGGTTGGTGTGAAAATACTTGTTGTTTTCATGGGTTACAGAATCATAACGACTGTGAGGGAGTCTGCACACACCTGTGCGGGCAGTTATACTCCATTTGTTCTTACGCGATTACTGAGCTAAAAAGCCTGCTTTGAATTTGTGTTTAGAGAAGCCACTAATTGGAAGATCGAACACCTCATGGAAACTATAGAATTACACAAAAAATTGGTGGTTTGGTCGTGCACCTCCAAAAGCTGATATTGATAAATGTCTGTGGGCGTACAATCGCTGCAGATGTTTTAAATAGAAACTTATTATGACTTGACATCCCACACAAATGTGTATTGTGCTGGATCTCGGCCATGTAACATCCATCCCTTTGACATTTGACAAAGGACCTCAACATTTTTCATAAACTCCCCAGATATAATAATGGAGCCCAGTGGCATTAGGCTAGTCTACTCAATCTTTCATTCAGTCTTTTATTCTCATATGCATGTGCTATAATGCTTTGGTGGAGGCCATTCAGAGCTAATGAATGGATGTAATTGAGAGGCTGGAGTAATACACAATTGAAGTCTTTCACGGGTTTTATGGATCTGAGGCTAATTAATGAAAAATAGAAGGCGCATTGTCTCCCATCAAATCCAATCCTTAATTCACCAGGGTCCCGATCACCCCTTCACTGGAGCCTAACATTTTAATCATCCTACCTCTAGAGCACAAGGCCAGTCCCCTAGTCGATTATTGCAATTCAATTTAGCATATTAATTATAGCCGCTGCCGAAGGGTATGTTCTTTCTGATTGAGGTGAACCTGAACCATGTTTTCCTCTCCCAACATGTTTGCTTATCTCCGTCCTCTTTTAGGGCATGTATATATTGCGTTGTTTCTATGGGATACAGTATGGTAATATAGCTCCCTGCACCCCAGTCCATCTGTGTAAATGAATGGACAACTCTACAGAGGAGCTCCCACGATTAATCCTTCCATAATGACTAATAAGATCAATAATGCCCCTCTTGGGAGGCCAGCAGCTTCAAGGGGTTCTTGGTAGCGTTGCAGATAGTCTTGAACTTTCCAGAAGACCCCTGTGTGAGTCATTTAAGAACTGCACAGGAGGCAGCCGGCTCTCTTTCCGGACTGTTAAACTGAGCCACTCTGGTCAAGAGCCAATCGCAGAATGAAAAAAACATCTTCAGTTATTCTCAGGGTGTCTAGGTGAAACTGACAGAAGTACTGTGATACTCTATGCTTACTGCAATGCAACAATAGAAAAGGATCCTTTTCTTTTAAATCGCTCTTTAAGGAATGGAAATATTAAACATCTTTGTTCAAATATTAATGACTACCTTATAAAAGAGATGTATTCCTATGCATTAATAGCCTAAAACAATTCCCATTACTTTCAAGTTTTATGAGTTAATACAAAACAGTTAGTGCTGTTCTTGCTGTTTAATGGTTGATAGCCTGATTTGTATACACTGCACTAAGACTAACATGCCTAAAGGCAAGTTTAAGCTTTGCACATTCCAATGCTGCAGAGTCCGTATGATGTTACATTATGATAAAGTCAGGCCTTTTCGTCTCTCCTTGCTTGGTGCAGAGGACTTCCACCCCCCCCACCCCCCAAACCCCCCGCACCCACGGTCCCCCCAGTGCCCAGGCCTCGTGTCTGCACCGCTGTCCCTGGGCTCCTGGCATTCTTGGCCAGACCCCTGTCAAATCCCAGAGAAGAGGCAGATGGGCCCTGCTTTTTATGTACTAATCAAGGAGGAATTTGCTCCCTCACAGACACGTCACCTCTGACCCATGTGTCTAGTCACATTCATTATTCATCCTCACCGAGGTGAGCTGCTGTAAAGGGTCGAGAGCAGAGTGGAGGATGAGCAGGCGAAAGGGAAGTGGATGCGGGGTGGGGTGATGAGCGCTTGTCGTGCTCTGCTCCAGCTGCCAGCTCATCGCAGTAATCAAGTGTTCCTCAGTCCTTCATGCAGAGACAGGGGGGGGCAATCTAACATTTGGGTCAAACCCAAATGGTCTGTGTTGTGCTTTTCTAGCCTTTCCTAACACACTACTTACCTCCTTCATTTCTTTTTTCTGGTGACAATAAGGACAAACCATCTGGACAGCATCATCAGCAGAATGGCGAAGAAGACAGGAGTCCACTTATGGGGGTTGTTTAAAGGTCAGATGAAAGATGTATGCAAGTCTTCGCTGTAATCAATATTGAAATATGTTGTTGTCTTAGTAATTCTTGAACAGAGAAAATAATCATATACCCCATACAGGAGTAGAGTTGTTTTTTTTTTTTTGTTTTTTTTGTTTTTTTTTTACTTAAGGGGATATCCAAAACCAATAATTCACCAATTTTCTACTCACCATCATGCCAAGGAAGGGTTCAGAGAACTTTTGGAGTCATCAAAACACTTTTGGAGTTCCAGGGGGGGTCCGGCTGGCAACAGATTTTCATATAATGGCGCCGGATAGAGTTCACTTTTGAATTGTCCAAAACACACACTATTAAACATCCAAATACCTCCATACTGCTTGTCTGTACTGACCCAAGTGTCCTGAAGCAGCAACATGAAAAAATTGTTCGGGAAAAAATAATTTGTTCTGTTTTTAGCCTTGTTGTAATAGTAGCTCCCAGTGGCTCTGATGATGCTTGTGCGCATGCACGAGATTTGCTGCCAGATGTTCATTCATCGTTGCACATTATCACATTTTCTCCAAACTTGAGACTTTTTAGTTTCAAATGGAAAAGCCAGACGTACCTCTGATAGTCTAATCTTTTTTTTAAAGCCAGTTTATGAGGTCCATTCTTGTGCTAACATTTAATGTGACATTTTGCTGTGGCACACTATTTTCTGATATTTTCCTTTACTGTCCTATATTTCTTTAAAAGGGTGAATCAAAATGGACAAAATAACCCTTGTGGATTGTAGAAGAAAATGGTAGTTTTTAGAAGCAGTTTTAGCCCATTAAGTGTTCACATAGCTGCCAACATGAATGTCAAACATTTTTCAGAGTGTCCTACAAGACACCAACAAGGACAGTTTCAAAACGGTGTCCACCAACCACAGGACGATAATGGAGTAAAACGGTCACAGTGATGTATGGTTCAGTTGAAGAGAGAATCACGTCTCTGCAAGTTAATTTTAATATTGTACTGACTACTGAGTTGCACTGAAGCCCAGTGGCTGCATGACAGAAACTGTTATGGTCCTCTGCAAGCTACAACCCACATGCCCTCAATCTGTTTTACATCAGCACAGATTGTCTTCTGCAGAAATGTATCACTCTACTTTGTCTTTTATTTAGTTTTTATTTTGCGTAACCTTTTCCCCCACTTCATTTCCTTTCTGACCAGCTTTCTTTTTTTTTTTTTTTAAATATATTTTTTGGGCGGTTTTTTTTATTTGATAGCACACAGTATAGATAGACAGGAAAGGGGGAGGCAGAGAGAGGGGGAATGACATGCAGGAAAGGTCTGCCCGACACGGGATTCGAACCGGGGACGCTTGCGTTGAGGATTGTGGCCTCTACATGGGGCAACCGCCTTAACCACTGCGCCACGCACCGCCCCCAGTGTGCTTTCTTAAAGCCAACACGCCTCCTCACTGTGGAAAAGATGGCTGTAACATAAAAGCCTTATCCTAATTTTAGTTGGCAAACTTGTCACAGCTGTATTTCTGAGGGAGCATATCCTAATTCATCCACAACAGTAGCATGAAATAAACAATACAATTAGCACCATACAATTTCTTAACATGAATAAATAAGTGAATGAAAACCAAATATGGAAGGACTTTGAGCCAACAAATTTTGTAAATGGATTTATTTATTCTGGGACTTAGAACTGTAGTGAAAAGTGTCATCATTTTCAAATATGAAGTAAACAAGCCTCTCCAGCACTGCTGTGTATAGGCTACCTTCAATTGGATGAATCCTCTATGTTACTGTACAGTACACCCTTTGCATGTTGAAAGTTTTCTTTGTTTTAGTTACATTATTCAAAACTCTTTACTAGTCAAATTTACCATTATACATCTCAAGGAAATTTAAATTGAACGCCACTGGACTTGGTTATTTGTCTTGGAAGACGTTTCACCTCTCATCCAAGAGGCTTCATCAGTTCCTGCTTGGATCTGACCAGGCTGGGTCCAACTAGCTGGTGTTAAGAACCAGGTTTAACCTCTGAGAGGGCTTTCACAAGGCCAACTTTACACCAACGACTGTCGTTGGCACATGGAGCACAAAGGAATCAACAACATCGGTCTTGTGAACACCCACACAGAGGTTAAAGACCTGGGTCTCAACACCACCTAGTTGGACCAGTCCTTGCCTGGTCAGATGTGTACATGAACTAATGAAGCCTCTTGGATGAGAGGTGAAATGTCTTCCAAGACAAATAACCAAGTCCAGTTGCATTTGACTTAAATTTCCTTGAGATAACTATGACCTGGATAAATGAGAATATTCACAGGTTTACCATTATACAGTACAGCAGTTAATCCATGTTATTCATACCATCCGTTTCTGTCCTCCTTAAGTCCTTTTCTGTATCTTGAAAAACATTTTGTAAGGTTTGATTTTAGAAATGTGTTATATTGTTACAGATGCAGTGTGGTAATTTCCCCCACCGCTAAAACAAACTCACAACAACACTGTTACGGATTATATCACACATTTTACAAAAAGTATGTGAATTAGAAGTGTTACCTCCAGATGCTACAGCTTCATCAAAGTTTACAGATTGCCTCATTATAGTAACTGGGTACTCATTTGGCTGTGATTTTACATCCAAGAAATTGACAAGAAGGCTCTTTTGGATTTGGTTCTTGTTTGCCACTGTTCTTTCATTCAATTCTATTCTCACCATGCAATAAGACTCCACCTGTCTGTGATGCAAACGTGCTGCTGTTGCAGAGTGCAGTTTTAGTTTATAATTGTATCATCCACCTAAGTATTGATATATAATATTTCATTTTTTTTCTTTGATAACACTGCCACTTAATATGTGAAAATGGACCAGCAAATTTTGAAAAATGAAAACAACTTTCCCGGTGGGCAAGTTATGTAATCACTGTGTAACAGCGGTAATACCGACTACCATGGCAACCCTAGCCCGAAGACTATGCAGCAAGGAACATAGTGAGGATCATCAACCACAGAAACCTTCACATGCCTTCTAATGTCCTTTTAGTAGCACTTTTAGTTCATTATGGCCATGACAACACTTATTTATGAGAACATCGATATGTTACTCATCGACAGAATGAGCGGGGGAGAAAAAAGGATCTGGAGTGCATACAGTACAAAGCAATAGCCATCATCAGTAAGTCACTAAAATGCTGAAATGTAATAAGGTCAGCGAGTATGAGAAAAATGTGATCACACTTCTCAAAGGCTAATTCCATATTACATTCATGTTAGCACACTAATCAATTTAAATTCACCCATCAAGCTTTGTCAGATCATTAGGAAGCAATTTTCATTTTGCCTGAGAGTCCATTAGTTGCTTGAGTAACATTGGACTCTAAATTGATGCGCTCAAATTGCATCTGGACTGATTTCAGAACAATAACAAGCACAGAGAATTACATGCAAATGCATCGTTAGATCTAAAAACACATTGTCAGTTGCAGCCACTGATGGTGCAAACACATCAAGCAGTAACATCTCCACATTACCACCAACTTCGCCAATTTTTCCAATTGCTTTTATTATTGATGTGTTTGTGGTGGCTCTGGGCACCCTTGCTCCTTCACATCTTAATAGATGGAAATAGCGGCGCGTATGCTCCACTGAGCATCACACAGGAAGTGACTTTCAGCTACCTTACACAAGGTGGGCAAATCAGTGGGGAGCAAGCCATTATGGCAGTGTTGTGGTTCATTTGAGTGCCATGCACTGTGCAAGAAAACATGATCTTTCCGAGTGGCCAGGGGATTCTGCACAGCGGGGTCGCTGGGGAGGAGTTGCCCCGTAAATTACAACTAATTACAGCTTCTATTGAGCTGAAATCCAGTCTGCTCATGCCCACAATTCCACAAAGACACAGGAGGGATTTCACTCTTTCCCACTTAAAGCTCACTATCCATAGGCAGCACTGAGAGACTTTACAGCATTTAAATGAGCATCCTGACGTGTACCGAGAGATACAGTCTAATGAAATGCAGGAGTGGGATGTGAAAACATTCATAATTGTAAACATTGATTATTAATTCATTATATATTGATAATTACCACAACATAAATAATACATCTCAATTTGCTAAATGCTAAATGCTGCATAGAGCATGATATGAAAATGATTGCCTCACCTCTGTTTTTGTTTTCCCACAATACCACAATTAATAAAATACATTTTTACAACACTGGACACTGTTCACAGCTTGGAATGATGTAAGTGTGATGAAAGTCCCTTGGCCCATGGTTTCAGAAAAAAGGAAAGCTGTTTTTAAGTCTGTAACAGTGTGAGCTCTGACAGAAAAGAGGAGATGTTTTTAAATAAAAAAGAAAAACCTGTATCTTCAGTTACTGTGTCATCCCCCCAAAAAAGTCTTTTATCATGAGCTGCTTCTACGCTAGACCAGGGCTTTTCACTTTCCCTCAAAATCACACATTATGCACACAAGACACAAGCTACAGCCCAGAGGATGCTAGTAATGTGAATTGTGTTTACAAGCATCTTCTCACAATAAAGAAAAAGAAAAAGCCCACAAGCAATATACAGTCTGATAGAGAGAGCGATAGAAAGGGCATGAAATGATAATGATACCTGAAAAAGACAAAAACAGATATGGTCAAGGCTGTGTTCTTCAATTATGGAATTTCAGGGACCAATGGAAAAAAAGACATACTAATAATCACAGGCTGGCTTAGGGTTTTGGCCCAATTTCTGAAGAGGACTTGTGTGATATGACCAGAAAAACTGAAGATTATAGCCCATGTTTGGATTCCTTTGAAACCCCCAATCAAAACCTTCATAGAGGCCAGGGTGACCATAAATCCTCCCAGCCTCTCTCTCTCTCTCTCTCTCTTTTTTTTTTTTTTTAAGATGATCTCAAAGGAGTCATCATTGTACTGTTACCATGGAACATGGGAACAATCCTCTCCTCTCCTCTCCTCTCCTCTCCTCTCCTCTCCTCTCCTCTCCTCTCCTCTCCTCTCCTCTCCTCTCCTCTCCTCTCCTAGCGATTATGAAAAACAAAACACTGACTTACTTTACTTCCTCACTGCATAGCATCAGACTTACTGTGTGTTGCAGGGATGATTGTCACTGGTCTCTCTTGCCATGTCTAACATTGAGATGATGGTATATCTCTCATATCGCATGGAGAGAAGAGGAATCCCGCACACTGTGTAACTTGCTCAAGAATATTTATTGCGACATTTTGGTCAACAGAACTTCTTCAGGCAAACACTGAACAGTGGCAAGAAGCCATCTTTAAATAGGGAGTGGCTGCATTACGCACCAGCTTCCAATCAAAATCTTTATACAAAATAACACATATCCCATCAAAAATACATAATTAACATATCAAATGTGTCAGAGAGATAAATATACAGCAAATGGATAGGTTGATAATTCTAGAATTAAATAATAAATAGCTAAGAAGCTCTTTGAAATGGGAAGTGGTTCTGTTTTGCACATCCTCCAATCACATTGATAATAGAAGAAGCATAGAAAATATAAGAAAACATATCAAATATGTCAGAAAGATTAAACAACCAGATGATTTAACAATATCTCTCATATCGTCAAAAAAAGTCTAAAATGGTGGAATGGGCTGAAGGTGGAGACTTTTTTTGCCAGACACTGGGGCTGTTAAAAGTGAGTGTGGTGCCCAATCTTCTCAGTGAGGGTGGCAGACAGAGCGCACATTAACACCTGTGAGACTGGTAAGCCACAGCTTTGGCAAAGCCTCTTAGCCTATGCCTGTGTCATCCATTTTATGTGGCATTGGCGCAGGGCATTTACACACCACAGCCTCACTGCTGCATTACAGAGGGGTACAGTATACACTCAACGGCCCCCCCTCTGTGGGAATACGTCCTCCTCGTCTTGGCACAGTGTGACTTTTACTTAGAGAAGGACATGGCACATCTTCCATATGCATATGTGTACACACTGTCTTGCCTACTTACACAGTAGACATACGCTGACACTTAAAACTTAAGCTGTCACTCTTAAAATCATAAAAGCTTTTATGCCATTCAGAAAGTTACTGGCTTATAATTCTGTGGTGTTGTGTTTTAGCTCAGTGTCAGAATCTCCTGTTACTGCTTCGTTGGGTGTGGTACTGCTGATATGGGGGGTGTATTAGTCCTCGGAGAGCATCCAAGATTGATCAGTGCTTTACCAACCATGACTGCTAACTGGCAAGCAGATGTCTCTCCTGTTACTTGAACTTCTGGGGAGGACACACAAACACTGATCTTTGCAAAAGAAACCAATGCAACAGCATACCCAAGACAATTAAAACACTCCAGCTTGCATCATACTGACAGATAAAAATGTTTTGTTTTAACTTGATATTTTGGAAGTTGTATTTCTGGTGTTGAATAACATTGAGAGGTGTTATAAAAAAAGAGAAGAAAAAAATGTTAGTCTACCTTCAATGGAATAGATGAGGTATAGGCTAAATAATAGAGACATTCCCGTGTTTAGTGCCGTGCAGCTCGAGAGAACCAAAAACTACGGCCTCCAAAATGGTCATAAATTTAAATCAGCACTTCCGTCAAATAGTTTCAACAACATTCAAGACCATTAAAACTTTCATAAAGATGGGATTTACTGCAGGGCTGCATTACGTGCAGCTATAGAAGCGACTTATAAACTGTTAACTTAGTGTATTAACACTTAAATATACACAATTTACTGACTGTGATGCAGCTGCTAAAGATTGTTTCTCTCTGACAGAACAATTACTGAGGTACAACACTATAGTTACAGTCAACATTGTTTATTTGCAGTATAGATATTTGAAGACAAAGTGAAATAAGAATTTTTTAAAGATACATTAGGGTTCATCATCGCCGTCTCTCCCTGCAGTGTTTACTGCATGATAGGCCACAGAGAGAGAATGATGGAGGAGATGACTCATAGTGACCACATCTGTTGAACACAGCTTCAACCAGTGTTTGAATGTACTGTAATTTAATATTATTTACTTTGACATTTTACATTTGATTCCATAGAGATAGCATTAAGTTAATACAGAGCACAGTGGCTTCACTGGCGTAAACAGTAGTGTTGCTGCTTTAGAAACATTATTTTTTACTCTAACCCTGTTGAAAATAATGACAAGCCCCTATATAAAATAATACAGGTAACCAATAAAATACGGGATAAGCTCTATTATATTGACGAGTTAAGATAATATAAGATCATATAGCTGCACATGATGAAACAACCTCCTCTGTCTTACTGCTGGAACCTCAAACTGAGCCTCCAGAAACTTGGGGAAAAACTGCATTCATACTCGGCGTGTGAACATTTGACTTGTCAGATGGAGCCTGGATTCATGTGTCATGGTGTCTGTGTGGGGGTGACTGTGAGGTTAACTCGCACAGTGGTGTGAGAAGATATAAGAACTGTATGTACACACTTCAATATTTATTTAGCACAAACATTATCATCCTTGAATGTCAGTATTATGGCACTCTGTAGACCTTTCTCATATTGTGCTTCTTAGAATAATAAATTAATTGTACATAGCTCTGGAATAACATTTGTTGAAGTGTGTCTTGAAGTAACTAAACCTCAGTGACTTGTTGGAGCATGAAGATACAGAATGTACGCCATATGTGACACTGTCGCAGTGTCGCATACTGTACAATAGTGAAGTCACACTTTCACTGTCAACACTCTCACCCGATTCTTTCATACTGTACATTGTTTGCCCTTCCTTTATTTTTTTACATGTTGTGTGGGAAGACATTGTTATTGTTATTTTATATTTTTATCGAACCTCTACTTAATCCAACCTTATCTGAATTACATTGCTGTGTCGTATTACTGTCTGGTAATGGAAGCGAACAATACACCCAGTGAGATCATTAAAGTTTCATCTTATTAGCCCAGTAGGGAAAAGTTCAAAATGCAGGGAAATGGACATCATTACTGAGTAGTACTTCCAGGGAAACATAATACTTCTTTTTTCTCTTGGCTGACATTAATGATTGGCTTCTTTGTCGTGCGATGGCAGGCTTGTCAGATGCAGCTGCTATGGAGATGAGATCCACCCCAGGCTAAATAATGTTAATGGGATTCCCACACAAACACCTATCACATATATCTTTAAGATGCTACACACCCACCCAAGTTTTCCCTCACTCAAGCAGCAGTGCACAGAAAAATCTCAACTATTGCTCCCATCCCAAGTTCCTCTGCGATTTCCTCCTTCAGAATTTTTTCTGAACAAAATAATATGAAATACATTAAAAATTCCAACATCTGAAAACCTGTTTGTGGGTTTCAGTGTGAGCTGCTGGCTAGAGATATGGTTAAGGTTAATACATAGATTTCTATTTCTTGAAATGTATGTCATATTTATACACTGCCGCTATCAGTCCTGCAGCTTGACACAGAGCAAAGTGATGTCACCACTGTGCTGACAGCTCTCCAAATGTATGGGGGTGGAGAAACAACAGTTGTGAGGAAGTGTGGAGAGATACTGAGGAGACAAATAAGAGATGATGGGGGAGAATGTGGTGGACACATCTGTGTGTAGGATGCTGCGGCATGGAGACACATAAATAGGCTGCACCGAGAGACTCCTTGGGGAGGTGAAGTGGGCTACAGCTTATGCCACAGCCCTGTTGCGTGGCTGCAGAGAGGAGTGGAGGCTAGAAATGATCATTACAATCATTAAATCAAATTGACAGGTGGCTGCAGTCAGGTAAATGCTGAATTCCGTCCAGTATCTGTGGGATTAAGGAGCGATGTGAATTCCTTGTCGGTAATTCTTCAAGACAAATAGCAGGGCTCCCTAGACACCGCCCCCTTCAAGGCAGCAGGCAGTCTGCACTAATTAGCAAGGGAGGTGTGAAGGAGAAATCATTACTTTATCCACACACTGTGCCCTACATACCCCTCTCTCTCCCCCACAGACTCCATCCGTCCACCTTCCATCTATCCTCTCCCCACAATCTGCAACATGGTGTGGCGTGTGAGCATGTTCATTTGTCTCTAAGAGTGCACGTGTATTTGTGTGTAAAGTCTACACCCAGCAATAGAAAATCCCTGTTGCCAGTGAGATCAAAATGGAGGACACATACAGGACCAGAGATAAAGGCAAGAGAACTTGTGATGGGGAAAAGAAGGCAGGATGAAGATGCAGATGGTGATACTTGTGGGAAAAGTAATGGAGGGAAGGACAGACCATTCGCTGCTGTTGACAACACAGCGCTATGACTCACTGGGTGTAATTATAGCCCCTAATTTACCCGTGTCCAATGTGGAAATGTTGCGCCTTTATACTGCCTCACCTTTGTGGATAAAAAGTGTGAAGGTATGAGCGTAATTGTTGTTCTGGTATTTAGTTGATAGCGGTGTTGGTCACAGAGCCAGATGAGGGTATAAAAGGGAGAGCTGGCGAGGCTGGACAGACGCCGACACGTCACGTCTCAGAGTCCAGGACGTTGGCATCCTGTCTAAAATCACACACCGGGGCGCCATGACGGTGGCTTTGTTTAGTTCTGTAAACAAGCAAAGCCAGCCGAATGAGGGGTCCTCTTAACGGCAATATAGTGGGATCTCTGTTTAAAAGAGGTTTAGAACGGTGTCTGATTGATTGTTGGAGCCTGCGGGACATCCAGAGCACCTTTGTGCTGTGGATGAGGCCTTTGTGGCAATGCTTAACCCCCCTCCTGTGGACCTCAGCTGGACTCCTATTCCCAGCAGCATGATTCATGAGCACTGGAGCTCTCTTCTGACCCGGGCAGGCCTGCAGCCCAAACCATCAGGCAGTACTCAAAGCAGTTGCCCTCTCTGCAATTAATGAGGTAGAGAAGTGGAGGGCAACCACCACCTCTGCCGCCCTCTGTTTCATCCTTTCATTTTAAAGCTTGTGTTCACAACTGTACGGGATAAGATCTTGTTACCACAGAGCACGGATCAACAAGAGTGTGAAAACCCCCATGGTAGGCTGATCTTGCTAAAAGCGCAGCTGTTCTGTATACAGACACAAACCGCCACAGGCTTACTAGTAGGAGTACATAGTCAAACCAATCAGATTTAGGACTAGATGCCACATATAAAGTGGTGCACTTAGTACATCCTGGCCACTATCTCTTCAAGAGCATCTTGAATATTTAACTATATCTCAATTTTACATACATGCTTTTAAAATATGTGATATTTATTTCATGGGAACAGAACGCATAAAAGCCGTTAAAACTGAGCCTTGCATCTGTTGCATCGTCCCCCTTTCAAAAATGCACTTATATTGAGCAGCACTTACCATCACAATGCACTCACTCTGTTTGTGCCCCAAGTTACACTCACTACCATCTCCAAATGAAAAAAGTCAGTAGTAAAAGCAGGAAAAAGTAGATGAGAAAGGAAGGTATTGGAGAACGATAGAAAAGTATGAAAAGGAAAACCATTGCCTGTGAAGGCCAGCAATTTGAAGATTTTTTTTTTCTTAAAGTGATACAGCTTCACTCATACAGAAGGAAAAACATCTACACAGGTGCTACACTTGAACACAAGCGTCACTCAGCAGCTCAAAAAAAGGAACAAAAGTAGCACAAAATAAAACAGTTCTCTAAAAGGAGACATGAAAATCTTACATTCATGGGTGGCTCACAAGAGCATCTAAGGCAAATGATAGCATTGCACATAAATCCCCCTCAACTACCCACCCACACAGTCCCCACCCCTGAAAAAAAGCGCCCTTTCAGCACATATTCATAAAGGTTCTCTAATGGCTTCCAGAGGGACGAGGGGGCCTTCTCCTCAGACAGAGACATTTCACAGGCCCACAGGCAGAGCAGAGAAGAGCCAAGAGAAAAATATCAAGTCTGAGAGAGAGAGAGAGAGAGAGAGAAAGAGAAAGAGTAGAGAAGAGAAAAAAGTGAGGGGGAGACAGATGAAGGAAGAAAGAGATATATAGAGGAAGGAAGGAATAAAAGACAGAAAGAGAGAAAGCAAAAAAGAGACAGCGAGACAGAAAGAAAGAGGTGGGGGTGTCTTCATCATGAGTAGAATAGGAATGATGCCCCACTGGGGTCTATTAGTGAGCCTTTACATACAATGGCAGAATCACCAACTTCCAAGTGTGGCAACAATACAAAGCCTTCAGCTTTCTGTGGCAGGGAGATTAAGGTGTAGAGGAAAACATACCTTATGTAAAATCCAGTATAGAGGCTCACAGATTGGGGTGGGTCATATTGACTTAAAATAATGATGTTGCAGGATACATTTGCAATAATGATATTCATGAAGATTTGACACGTCTTCATATTATACAATATAATTGAACAGCCCCACAAACTGCAGCCTCCAAAATGGCCAAAGGTTGAATCAATGACTCTCTAAAACAGCTCCAAATAACACTGAACATTATAACCTTCATTAAGGGAGGATTTATTGCAGGGCTGTTGTATTACATTGCATTAGTTTCAGCAAGGTGTTGTGAAATAAATTATATATACATGGTACTCTATACCCTTTTTTCACATGCACACATACACACAGAGACATGAGTGGAGGCCAAGCTGCCACACTAGGTGCTGTTAAGCCTCAGGAGCAATTTGTGGTTCAGTGTCCTGCTCAAGGACACTTGACATGTGGACAGGCGGCGCTGGGGATTGAACCACCAACCTGGCGATTTATTGCCCCCTCAGTGTCTGTTTTACACATGGTGGTTCCAGCAGAACGTGTTGGACTAAACATGTGTCCAGCCTGAGGTTTTTAAATTATACTCTATTTTTTATTTGGATCCTCATCAGCCTCCAAACAAGCAGTTGCTGATTTTAATGTCTCTTTTTTGTTTTCCACTCCTTTGCTTGTATGGTTTTCTATCTCACATGTTATCACCTGATGGTGACTGATTGTGTTGTTTGCCTTGACTTTTCCCAGCTTGTTAAAACTCTCGTCTTATTTTCCTGACATTTGCAGCTCTGGTTAATTACTGTGAAGTGAGTGTACAGTGTGGTCAGCAGTCACCTTGTAAGCACAACAAGAAACAAGATGCATCAACATCAAGCTTCATTATCAATTTACTTGTTACTAGATGACAATGTTTGTGGCCTCTGCTTTTTCACCAGAAGTTAATGTTTCATCTCATACTTTTCATACTTTCATACTATCATACTTTTTGCATCTACATGACTTGTTTTAAACCAATCTTGTTACCTGTGAAATATACAACAAAATTACAATATTGTTAATATTCTTGTACCGCACCAGAGCCCTGATTGAGAAGGGAGACGAGCTGCTCCGGTGTGACACCTGTCCAGATAAAGGTGATCTCCACAGTGGAATTTTTTTTTTTTTTTTGTCACCAGGTATGGAAGTATTTTTACCTCCATGACAGGGACCTGTCAGCGGAAGATCTGGGAGCCGAACCATGCCATCAGTGCTGACCGTTATAAAGCCGCGTTCACGGCAGTAATTAGGCTCTGATTTCAGTAAACTGCAAGAGCATTTCATGAGACCGCTGGGTTTCCTAACGTGATCGGTGATACGTGCGTCTGCAGCCTCCATCCACCAGTGATGACGCTTGTATCAATCACAAAAACTATTACTCCATCAATGTCCAGAAAGTAGAACATTTATCGGGGTGTGACATTTAAATTAAGATTGTTTTCAGCCGTCAGATTTATCAACACCGCGCCGGTTCTACACCAAAATCAGCAGCGTACCCACTTTTCGTAAAATCACACGTGACACTTGGTGCACGCTGATATTTACACCAGAATCTACGCAAGTTTGATAAATGAGGGCCATTGTGAGTTTTGGTGGCAGAGGCCGTGATGAACACACAGCCAATGCGTTTGTCCTTCAGTGAAGGTTGTACTGCAGACGGAGCTGTAAAAGTGTGCAAGTCTTACAAACTCCCGGCAATAGTTTGACTGACACTGAAGGACTGTGATTAGGCTCGGTTCAACTATGAACCAATTACAGCGAACCTTTACTTCAAGTGCATTTACCATTTCTGCCTCAGTGCTGGGAATCAGACGCAGCCCATTAACAATTCCTCATGAACAGAATCCTTCCCTCAACATGGTGCTCATTAAAATTGCATTGGGAAGGTGCCATTTTCACTTATTAGCTTGACTGTCAGGCCATGTAGATTGGACAGATGACAGTGAAGGTGCCTATGCCAAAGGACATGTTAGTTTCAGTCCGCCACTGCTGCTAGATAGTATCAGTCATCATTGCTGAGTACGTTCATACGTCATATATACAGGCCAAATTAAGCCACAGACAAATTAAACGAGCTTGCTCATAAATTATATTACAAGGATGGGGGCACCCTATATATCATCGCCATGTTAGTCATCAATCACTCTGGGGTTGGGACTCTTAACTTCCCATCTCGCTGATAACTACGAGGGTTATTCTCACATCTGCTCTTTCATTGTCCCCTCACCCTGAGATGAAAGTGAGGCGTCACAGTTGAGTTGAGTGTTCACCTCACACTCTTACTAACTTTAGTCTCGCTTCATTACACAGCTTAATTTCTGATTGAGCATTTGAGCACAGTGCTCCATCCCAATAAACTCATCAGAGGTAAGTAATCCTGAAGAGCAAAGAATGAAATACTTTGTTCTTTTTCTTGCCTGTAAAAGAGACCTGTAAAAAGACAATGTTTTTAGTGTGTTTCTGCCCCCCCCCCTTTGTTTTGTTTTATGTCACAACAACCACATACTCTCCTCCCTCGGTGTCTATTTGTTCCTGATACACAATATGACCTGGCATCTTATTGTGTCTCTGTCAGCTCAGTCATTATCTCTTTTCAGTTTTGCTTTGTGAACACACAACAATAGACATAAGAACTCTCAAACTACAGAATATTACTTCAGGTTTAGACATGTCCTTTGAAGCATGGCTGCCAGCTTACACACAGTTAGTCAGACTAGACACATGCTGCCCGTGTTGGCTGCCCAGTGGTCCAGTAATTGCTCTGGTGTAGATACAGTACAGTATATGTTTGAGGTTTACATGTGCTAAATGCCTCCGTTTTTTAAATGCACTTCACAGACAGTGCCAGCAGCACCTTGTTGCAACAGAATTTTTGCCATGTCTCACAGTCCTGACTCTGTTTCATGACTGGCATATTAGTGCCTATTGCCCTATAGGCATTTTTGAAGGAGACACTTGACACAGGCTCTTCAGATTTCCTCAAAATTCCACAGCTGCATTTAAAGTGTTTCTTTCCTGTACAGTCAATTTCCAAAATGGTTTTGCTCCTTGAAATTTGTCAGAATATGTTTAAATGCAAATGACTCTGTCCTCAGAACGTGGAACTATTTTTAGGCAAATATCTTAAGCAGTCTCTTGTCAATACTCCATAATCCATAATATGACGTGCATGCAGTCCACATTGAGGCACAAGTCTTATATTTAAAGATGGTCACTAATGTGAAATTCACTTCTTCACCTACTATCATTTATTATTTAAACTCCCAGCCCCCATCCCTCATAAAACAAAACTCATGTCAATAAGGTTGTCAGTCATTGCCATATTTAGATTTTTTTCCTCTACTGCAAATATGTCTTATTCATCACATTGATTCACATCATCAAAATGATTGGCATCATTAAAAGCCTAGATGGATTATTTACGCCAGCATATGTCTGCAAATGACCATATCAAGCAATCCTCCTGTGGTTGAGGAACAAAAAATCAATCATGAAAATCAGCTCCAGTCACTGAAGTCAGGCACCAACACAAATGTGAGTGAAATAAGGTGATTGAGTTGAGAGAGTTTCTTCAATAATAAGAAAACCTTCAGGAAATGACACTCATGGGATTATTGAGACTTGGTTTCATTTTGTTATCTGTGGCCAAATCTTGTTATTCCAATTACATCCTTTATATGTGGCTGCGAAGGACACTGAAGTGTTACCTGCTGCCATGCTTTAAAACCACAGACATTCACTCGGTTTAACCAGTTACTGTCTTCATAACATGCACAAACACAACAATATGGAGAACCTTTTTAAAGATTATCTATCTAACAGTGCAAAGTGCACTCAGACAGCACAGTGATTAAACATTCACATATTAAACCGAGGTCATGCCCAGTTCCAAAGAGAAAGAACTCATGAGGAATAAGGAAATATCTGACAACTTGTAGAGTGAGTGAGAATACATTTAGTCATATTACACATGTCTGATTAAGTGTAGCTGTGCAGGTTTGAACACATAGTGAGGCCGTCTTTGCCACTTTGGTAGTAGCAGCGAAGACATCACAGGTGTTGTACTCCATGCTCTCTTAAACTTGCACAATGGCTCTCCAATAATATAAAAGGTAGAAAGTAAGAGGGCTGTGCTCTATGCTTCTCAGGTGAACAGCTGGACTGTGGAATATTTGGCGGGCAGAAAGTACGAGGCACAGCTGGCTTTTAAGAGGAAGAGCTCCCCTGGAGCCGCTGGGAGGTCACAGCCTGCTAGGCCGTGAAGCGTTGCTCGGCAGGAGCCGTGTGTAAAGGCAGAAGGCCTGTGCCACTGTGTGCAGATGTTCCCCCCGCTCTGCTGGCTGCCTCAAAACACACACGACACACACACACACACACACACACACACACACACAGAGAGAATGCATGAGCCGCGGTGCAGAGATGATTTAACACACAGAGTAAACACTTAACACAGGCACCTTCACTGAAACATATACATAAACACACAGACACCACACGCACACATTCATGCACACATATTCCCTCTTCATATCCAGTCTGCACAGCCACGTTACTTTTTTGTGTCCTCCATAGCAACAAGCACCACCTCAGTGCTCCTGAGTGGTGCTGCTGGAAACAATAAAGTAAGGTTTAAATGAGCTCTCCAAGGTCTGAAACACACAACCAAACGCAGGAAGGTGCCCCCTCGAATGCAGCAGCAAACTGCTCCTCCTCACTCCCTAACAGAGCCGCTTCTATTCATTACCCACAGGTAAAGCAGTGGTACAGGACAAAGTAAAAATGAAAAAAGCTTGAATGCTCCAACCTTCACCCCCCCTCAGTACTACATCTTATTATGTATGTCTCACACTGCGCCACATTTGAATAACATCCTGCAACAAACACAATCAATAGCACAAAAAGCGTCCTTCCCTTAATTCTTGAGCTGTATGCGTTTATCGACCCGAGTGCTCCTCTGGGATATTTCCACGAGGGACAAATCGTGCTGTCTGTGGCAAACTGAGCCCAGTGTTTGCGGTATCATTACAAAATAAGTCATTGAGGAATGTCAGTCAAAGCCGTGTGTTCTGGGAGATTTATTTCAGGTGGAACATGTGGCATGAGAGATGCCTCCATAGGATAGGACACCAGGATCAGCAGTCTACTGACAGTGATGAATAGAGAAAAAGACAGTGTGAGTGGCAGGCCCTAGTGAGGGACAGCACTTCGCTCGGCAACCTCCTCCGCACCGTCTGTCCACCCCGACAAACCCTCACGAACGCACGAGACAAATCCTGCTGCTGACACCAATGGACAAGCACATCTGGCAACCAGGGTCCACCCGGGTCCACTGTGACAGCCCCAATCAGCCACTTGATATTCACTCTGTCGACTTCCCATTCTCTCACACTGATGCCAGAGACAGAAGGAAAAGAGAGCAAGAGAAAAGAGGGGGGTGGGTTGGTGGTGGTGGTGGTGGTGGTGGGGGCAACCTTTCAACAGGAAATCAAATATTAATCAGCCCATTTACAGGCATATCACCATTACTCCAGTATGACATTGATATCCAATCAATCAAAAAGCCTAAATATGGAGAGATCATCATACGATCAACAATAGAACAATAGAAGGTCTAGAGTGAGTTATGATAGTAGGGCTTTGAATATTAATGTGTCGGCTGAGTGCGTTTCTGCAGGATTCTGTCATTTGGAAAGTGTATGTTTTTTTATAAATCTCAACTCATCAACATGTGTCAGACATAAAAGCATGAGTATAATATCAAAGTAGCAATGGCTGTTTACAATGTTAAAAACCCCTGCTTATATGACAGCGGCGTCTGTTTTATATGTATTGTTAGTAGATTGTTAGTTCTATTGCCCTTTCATTAATTATGTACCAGAAACTGGCCAAAGGCTATACTGTTGTCTACAGTGAAAATTAAATATTGATAAAGCTCCGGCTTTCACCCCAGATTTCATTGTGTTAACAAATATGTTTTGTTTGCAAAACAATTTGAATTTAATAATTCATCAAAAGGGGGAGAGGCCATTATCATTCAGTGTGAGCCCTGTGTGGGCTCCAGATGTCAAGAATCATGTCCTCGTCCTGACAATACATGCAAAGTCTGTGCCCTCTTTTATACATTATTGAAAGCAAAATCTGCAAGGTGGGTTCAGACATGGGCACAGGGACTGATACGTGTATGGAGGTGACCTGAGACTGTGAGGGAAAAAAATCGTGACTCAACTACAAAGACATATTCACACCTGTGTTATGTGTGATCAGTGGATTAATTTAGCCTCTGTAACAAGCAACTGCCTTTACTAAATTGGGGTTTTGATGAACACGCCTGAAACGAAAGACAAAGCTTTTAATTAGCTCTCGCCAATTTAATATACAGTACACTGCTCGTCCCCCAAAAAAAGTCACACACTCTAATATTTAGTTGGACCGCCTTTATCTTTGATTACAGAATGTATTTGCTGTGGCATCGTTTCGATAAGCTTCTGCAATGTCACAACATTTATTTCTGTCCAGAGTCGCATTAATTTTGGGGGGCTAAGGTCTGGACTGTATGGCCACATTGGACCACATTTCCTCCTTGAAGATGATGGTTCCCCTCTCTCCTTCCAGTTTTTAATAATGTGTTAACCCTTAACCCAATTTAGAGAAGTCTCAGCAATCTCCTTAGATGTTTTATTTGCTTGATGCCAATAATTTGACCTTCCTTTTCCATGACCACAGGATGTGTCTTCCAACAGACTACATCAGTTATGATTCAATAACTTTTTTCCAGCTAAAACATAGCCTAATCATCCATGCAGTAATTATCCAATGGGAGGCTTTATTAGCCTATCCAAGTGGTGACTTTTTTTTTAGACAGGCAGTGTACACGAATTAGTGAAACATTATCTCTTCATTGTCTCGTTCAGGATATTTTCTTTAGCTTTTAACTTTATTCCAAAATGAATGCACGATGAATACTGACTGTGTAAAGGTTCAAAACTCATAGGGCCACAAATCCAGGGTACAGAGAGATCATAGCGTCCCAGCGGGCTATAACATTAGTCACCAGCTTCATGTTGGTCATAAATCTAACACAGCAGCATCTTGACTGCGCCTGGGAACATGAATGTAATCCTTAAAGCTGAAATTATTCTTTATTTGTCACGATGGGCTGAAAGGAGGGAGAAAACAGTGGCGATTACAACACTAACCTGGAACATCCAAACCCTATTGACCACTCTGTCAGCCCTCGGTAACAAAGCTTGACTTGACATTCTGTTAGCGGCGGTGCGGGGGCTGCAGAATAGAGGGGAAGTGGTGGCTGATAGGCGTGACGGAAAAGAGAAAGAGAGAGAGACAGGGGACGCCTGTTTGGGATTTACAGCGGCGCCGTGCTCACCTAGCAGCTGACCGTACTGCTTCACAGGTCAGCCGCTCTAACCGGACTCCATTAATACGCCAGTCCACCTTGTGGCACACTTTATGCTCCAGCGCATCCACCGCCTTAGGGACAACTTCACTGGCACTTTACTCTAGAACAGAGTAAGAAAGGGAGGAGGCCTGGGGTTCAGGAACAAAGAAATCCTCTGAAAATAGGAGAGGGTTAGGGAAGAAGTCACACAAAAAGTTTGAGGAGTAGTTTTTCTTACTGTAGACTTGAATTCTGCACTGTATAGAAGTATATGTGAGTGAACTTTTCAGCTTCAGGTCATACAGAAAATAACTTTTTCTCTTACAAAGGTCAAAGTTTGTTTCTTTTTTCTGTGGACTTGACTCAAAGTCCATCTGATTCACCAGGTTCCACTTTTTTGGCCCCGTAGCTTGAAGCACACTTTAGGGACGGCCACGGACATCATGGTATAAATGTGTTTTATGGTCAGGCAGCTGCCGGGGGCAGGCTGTTTTTTATGCTTTCTGGCCCAGTACAACATGGCCACCTGCTTGGCGTAAAACCCTCACTGCTATGCTGGGCTTTATTGGCACGTTCTGCAACTAAACAAAGATATACAAGGTCGTGTGCGAGGAGAGCTGCCTGCTGCATATGGTGTGCACTTAAGCAATTCGACAGTGCCATAAGCATCGACAGGAGCGAATCCTGGGCTCCTTGTGGCTTCCGGAGCACCACGGGACCTGAGGGATGCTGCTTGGTTCATGAACCCACTGATGAATTATTTTCCACCACAAGTCCGTGTTTCCCTTAGGCGTGACTGTATGTGTCACTCCTCTGACAACTGTGTTTGCCTAAGCCCCAGAAAGCCAGCTGATTATCCAGAGATCGTGGATGGAGGTATTGTTGCTGTGTGGGGATTCACAGATGATCACCTCTAGGATTCACAGAAGTGAGCGTGTGTTTGGGCTGCGGAGGGAGGTGAGTGGCACTCAGCCGCCTCCTCTCCTGATAAACAAGTTCATGTATGGGGAAGAGGGATGATTATTAGGAGGATTTCAGAGTGTCATCCCTCCCTCTCTCCCGCTATCTCACTTTCACAATTGCAAGTGGTAGAACAAAATTACTCCCCGCCAGTGAATAATAAGGAAGTTTATGAAACGTGACGAATGCGGCGGCACTCTACATGAAATACCAATGAGGGAGGCGCCCCAGCGTAGCAAATGCTACATCCTAATATCAACAGTCACCTTGTGTTCCTCCCACAACTCCCCAGAAGGACACATCATGGAGAGAGTATACGAACACACAGCATAATGCAGTGACACTGACAATCCCAGCGCTGGCATGCAGGCACAGGCAGGTGAATGGACAAGTACAGGCGCCATGCCACCGCAGCAGGCTGGCACCAGGACGGGCACAGAGGAGAAGGGCCAGTGTTGTCATACATTGTCTCAGTGTCAGGTGGAGGTTTGAAGAGAGGGGGCGGTGCTGTCACTGTCACCTGTGTGCTGACATGCTGTGTGCATATTTGGTCACAGTGGGGGTCAGAGGAAAGCGTGTGTACATGACTCAGATACAGTTGTCACTCAGTTTGTGAGTGGGTGAGTCAAACTGCTCATTGAGAAAGAGCTTGGTGTGATGCACTCAGAGGAAGGTGTTAAATAGAAATTAGTGCCGAAATGCTGAATGGGGTACGAGCCGACTGTTGTGGTGACTGATCGTTTGAGTGATGTTTTAGGATTTTCTAGTTTTCTCAGTTTCATAACATAGAAACCTAACATTGTTAGGTGAATAAATGCAGGCACAGTGGAGCAGGAATCCTGCATCATCCTTTATTCACCTAGAATTGAGAGGAAAAAGAGAAAAGAAAACCTGAACTCAGGCAGAGTAAAACACTGCACTACACTGTTGTATTAATAAGTCTGCACATCTTCCTACTGTACTGAATATCAGTTTGGAGCTCTCGGCATAGCCAGACCAACCATCTGCAAGGACACATCCTTTTGGGCCACCACCACAATGGCCCGGTGGATGACAGGACTTATTTTCCTTTGCTGTGTAGAGTTTCCACACTTACTCTGCTTACTTATTGGGAAATGCTACCTGGAGACACAAAAGGTGCTGTCCTCTCTCTGTTTTGGCGGCTCTGTGGCAGAGGCTTTTCCTTCACGCTGTAAATCGAACCTTTGTTTTTCCACGAACAGTCTTGCCCGGTGGCAGACACAATTGCACAGTGAAAGCAGGCTTATAGGAAACCAATCTATATGCAGATAGTGTCATTATTCTATAGCCATTACATTGTGCAGCTTCATCTGATGTGAATGAAACTCGGTGTCAATGTTCAGAAGATATCACACTAGTATCAGTGAATTTAATCAGCATTGCTCAAAGGCATCTTTATTTATGAGTGAATATGTAGTAGGCCAAGCTCACTTGCACTAATTAATATGGCACTTCAGATTTTGGTTAATACCTGCCTCCAGAGCAGGCACGTCACTTTTGGTGATATTATGTCTCCTAGATTTTTAGATATCCATGTGTGGTTCCTCTTTCAAACCTTTTCCAATGACTGAGGGCAGACTAAAGAAATGTCCCCTAATTTTTGATGATTGGATAACAGTCAATAAGTTATGGACAATATTAGCCAAACACTTATCTTCTCATTGACATTTGGTTAATGGCAGTCATGTTCTTTTTATTTTGAGTGACAAGTGTTCTTGTAAAAATGTGGTCCAAAACATTTTATATAAATCAGTTCATGTAAATTAGACTTGCATGTCAAATCTTAAGACTCACATTTCTTAACCTTGCACACCATTTACAGTTATCTGACCAAGTTTTATGTTTAGTTCATTCCAGCTCACTACTGCAACTTGAGCTGTGGCATGAGATGACAAATAATAAACCAGCACAAACACTCATCATTACGTACAAACCTACATGGCTTCACGCTGACGGTGCATTTTGGTTATATTACAATATGCTGTTTAGGTTTGTCGTCAGGTTACAGCGGCTCCTGTTCACCCACTCCATCCTCTCACTCCTCCACAGCTGAATGGCAAAAGTCTCTCCTGAGTGAAATCATGCGTTTCCCTCTCGCCTTTATCTCTGATGGCCATTCCACTCATTCTCAGGTCATTATTTGCTGCCGTGCATGAAGGAGATGAAAAATCTACTCTTGCTTGCTTGCTTGCACAATTTAAACCTTTCAGTGCAAAATGAGTTGTTATGTTTCAACTAGAGCATTATTAATAATCCTGGGTTAAGATGCAGAGTTCAAAGAAAAAAAAAATGTTCGGAGGCCTGAATGGAATGCCCTCTATTTTTCATGAGTATTTGTGTTTGTGTGTGTGTACGCGAGTGTGTGCGGGTGTGCATCAGAGTGAGTGAGTGTGTGTGTGTGTGTGTGTGTGTGTGTTATGCATGCATGTAAGTTTGCATCCGTGGGGTCAACGCTTTTATCCTCGTCTTTCAGGAGAGAGTGTGTGAGTGTTTGTGTGTTTCTGCATTCTCCGCAGGGACTATTTCAGTTGAGGGCAAAGAACACAGAGAAACTTTGAAAGAGCTTTTATGTACTTTTGAGCGAAATGATCCTAAGAAAGGCTTTTTATAAAAAAAAAAAAAAAAAAAACTTTTTATTCAGGCTTCCACATCCAGAAGGGCACTTACTCAATTACCAAGCTCCCTTCCTCCCTTTCTACATCCATCAATCCCTCCGCTATTCTTAGGCCTGCATCTGTGTTGTGTGCAGAGGCATTGCCATGGGCTAAGAGCATGAGCTTAGTAGTAGAGCAATGTAGGGCATGTCAGTGAGTATACAGTGAGTCAGCCATTTGTAGCCATATTGTAAGACTTCAAAAGATCATGCAACCCAAAAAAAAGACAACATATTTGGCTTTGCTTATGTTGACTATTTTAGAAGAAAAAAGTTTATTCATACTTTTTTTTTTTTTTTGGATGATTAATTTTTGGCTTTTGAAATTGTTCAAAAAGAACCAAAACGACTTGCTTTGATATCACACTTTGGCTAAGGTAAAATAGGGCATATACAGATAAGGCAGATACTGTATGACAAGCTAACTGAATGTGAGGTAAACTCATTCTGTCGCCCTCAGTTTTGCATCTCAGCTCTCTTTTAACTGCAGCCTTGTCACTCAGTAGCCTGAAAGGCAAGACCTCACACAGGTTTGACAGATAAAAGTCTCCTCACTTCATTGCTGTTTGACATTTTACCTCCCAGAAAAGTTTCAGCCGCTCTCCTCCCTTTCTTTCTCTCCTTCCATCTCACAAACACACGCGCACACACACACGTTCACACACTCCCCTGGATGTGAGTCCATCTCCTCTCCTCCTGTCCATCTGCCAGGCAAAATGGAGCCTCAGACAAAGGAGACGGAGGCTAACTCAGTGATCTGAATCAAATGGCAAGAGGAGGAGGGTAGCAGAGGAAAAGAGGAGTGATGGGTGCCAAGGAGGGAGCACGGTAGAAGTGGGAGACAGAGGTTGGATGGTGAAGGGAGGCATGAGGGGCTAGATGTGAATTTTTTCTGACAGGTTGAAGTCTCCTCTGAGCTGACCCTCTCCCTGCTGGGAGCCATGTCTCCTGGATGTGGGTGCGCTGAGGCAGGATGGAGAAAAGGAGATATAAGAAGGAGCAATGAACTGTGATCATGGAAATGCTGAATGCAGTAGTTACGAGCAGTGATCAATAGTAAGCATGTGGCGCATTCATTTGACCCAAACCAAAGCACCAACTCTTAGAGGAATTCATTTCTCCTGGAGGGTTAATACCAGCATCCCTCAGTGTCAGTGTCATTACTGGACATAGTGCTACTAGCCAACACTTGAAGCACAAGTGACAGAGAAGACACATCTGCTGTCTGGGTCATTTTAAAATTTCATGTACTGAAAACAGTGTATTGATTAGTAAGTAGTAACACTCTGCCAGGGCAGACTGGACAAACACAGTGACAAGTGACTTCCAGAGACTCCAGGGATGAGCAAGAAAAAACAAGATAAAGAAGGCAGATCATTGGTTTGAATGTCTGGGGACAACGTCTGAGAGTCTGTAAGTGGTCAAGAGAGGAGTAAAAAATGTGTTTTAGTCAGTCGCTCTCACAGCACAGCTGTGGATGCTGAGTTGCAAAGAGGGGCTACAAACCATACATGAATGCAATGTTTTGCAGTTCATTCTGTTACTGCAACATTGAATTAGTTTTGTGTAGGTTGACTGTGAATTGTATTTATTTTCTCAAAAAAGCCTGAACATCTACTGGTTTATTCTTCTTGATTGTCTCAGATTTCCTAAATCATAGTTTGGAAGTGCTGGTCAGACAAAACAATTCATCAGAACACATCAGCCTCTATTAACTGCTGACAGTGTAATTTAGACCTTTTTTTCAGATTTATTGGTAATTGCATAAATGAGATATGATTTAGAGTCCAGCTGGCTCTGTGAGGCCGAGGCACAGCAGTGCTTTGGCCTAGATGCTAATGTTAACATGCTCACAAGAAAACAAACAAAAAAAAGAGCTTGTGGGCGAGGGCAGGGCCTGTCAAAGTCATGGTGGACTTGTGGGGTGAAGATGAGATGCCATAAGAAGTTCAACCAGAGGCAGATGGGAGAAACCTTTTTTCTTCCATGTTGACCCAGTCAAACGCCCACCTTCCCTTGGTGGTGTTTTTGGCGGAGAGGGGATTGATCTATGACTGGGTCGCCTCCTCCAGGAGCTCAGCTAAAACTGCCAGAAGCTGTCTGGCAGAGGATTTGGCTTTAGGAAGCCTTTTTCCATCGTAACGAGACATGGTGGTCTCGATGAGGACTTCAGGCTATGAAATGCCAAGCTCTGCTGCTGCCTCTTTACAGGCTTTGCGCAGGTCCACGCTAACAATCAGGATTGAAGATTGGCTGTACGTGACATCCTCTGTGCCTCTAGGAGGTTGATGAAGGGCTCAACATCCTTCTCGTCTTCTTCAGAACAGCGGCTAATGTCTGAGAGTTGGAGTCATCCTACGTGATGTCGCTGTGCTCCACCACCTTGGGCTCGTTGGGGTCAGATAGCAGGGTGACATCGTCAAGCTGTTCACCCCGGCTGGCCTCAGCTGACTCCTGCAACGGAGGAACGGCCTCCTCCATTATAGGATCTGCCACTGATGGAGAAGCTTGGTGTGCCAGCTTCACAGAGAGATGTGCATGACGCTCACAAGTAGCCAGAGATGCTAACATGTAGGGTGACCAAGCGTCCTCTTTTGCCCGGGCATGTCCACTTTTTACACCTTGTCCAGGGTGTCCAGGTTTAGTTTTTTATAAATTCATGAAAATGTCCGGTTTTCATTGTTTTTCATGGGACCATTAGCCTAAGAATGTCCTGAAATTGATTGATGCTAGGGCTGAAACGATTCATCGAGTTATTCGATTACAAAAATGGCTCGAGGCAAAAAACTCTGCCTCGAAGCATCGTTATATTCCTATGTCGCGCAGCGATCTCGCGCAGGGGTATTGTTCCACACGGACCGTTGTTAAGGAAACACACCACTAGCGCGTGATACACTCGGCGCGATGGCGGAGAGTCAGGGTGTCCGTAAACGCCAGAGATCATCTAAAGTTTGGGATCATTACATACTCAAAAAGGAAGAGAACAAGGTTCAGCGGCGCTGGCACCTGCACTCCCCCGCCCCCTCCGCTCCGCTTCCCCCTACTGTAAGCACCACAGCGTCTCCCAGACGGTCATATGTAAACCTACCGTAACTTCTCAAAAAAAAAAAAAAAGAAGCCGTGTCAACAGACTCCGGTCTCCTGTGCTGGACCGCGTCTGGCTGCAGGTTTGAGCAGATAAAAGCAAGTTCCTCTTAAAGCCCGTTTGAGCAGTTTCTAAGATGCTACGGTTCTCTAAGACCCGACCCGGTCCACTTCACAGGTGTTGAAGCCTGGACCTGATGCAGCTGCACTCACGAGCATTAATTCTCGGCTGGGCCACGGCGAAATAAATAAATAAATAAATAAAGAAGCCCGTGGTCCGACCTGACCCAATTTTTAATCAGAATTTTACTAATAGAAAACATCATTTGTTTTTTATGCCAAGTCTTGAGTTATATATGTATTACAGATATTATTTTTTAACCTATTAAATATTGTCAACCTGTTTGGCTTGATATTTTATATTCTTTGGTCAGGTAAATTTCAAAAGGAGCAAATGTGCGATCCTTATTTGTAATGTTGTATGTTTAAATTTACAGTAAGGTAACTGTGTTGTTACCTACTTGTTGGCACTTGCAATAAATGGGCTTTTTCAAATTCTTGATCATTCAAAGCCACATAATTTTTGTTGTTTTGGTTGTTTAAAAACGCAAAAAAAAATTATCCGATTAATCGATCGATAAAGTGCTAGATTAATCGATTATAAAAAGAATTGATAGCTGCAGCCCTAATTGATGCTTTGCACAGAATCCGGTATTTTGTTGCGTTCGACGTTGCGTATGTACGGCTCTGCGATGCGCACATACAGAGGGAGCAGACATCGGAGCAGCGCTGCCTCTGCTCACAAAATGCCGAAGCGCAAGTGTAGCTTTATACAGGGGCAGACTGACCAACTATGCATTCTGGAGAATCAGAGAACGGCTGGCGGCCGCCACGTAGTAACGTTTTTTTAATTTTATTTATTTTTAATAGGCCTACCTGACAGCCGTGTTTATCTGATCTACCTGTTGACCCTTAGAAAAGCCACTTGTGATTGTTTAGTAGTAATACCCCCCACCCCCCACCCACTATAAGTTTAGTTTAGTTTATTTCATTTAATACAGGACAGTGTACAACCATTGATTAATTTTCTGGAGCGACAAAAGATGCTTCAGCAGCTAATTTCCATCTGTAGTCCCAACCTAAAATTCACAAATACAGATCACAATAAAATCCAAAATAAGGCACTGAGTCAACTTCAAGTAGCCTATCATTTAAGTATCTTGAGGCTGGGATGAGTGTCCTCTTTTTTGAAAATCAACATATCGTCACCTCACTATGTCCTGGACTTTTCTCTGCCTCCAGCAATTTTACACAATTGCCTTCACTGGGAGCTTGTCTTTGTTCACGGTGCAGGAAAGGTTTAGGCTCCCTCTCTGAATTAGTTCCATTTAAATGAGAAGCAACAAGCAACCAGCGTGCTGGCTACCATTCGCTACACCTAGATTCTGTGGTTGCTTCTGAAAGCGAGAAGAGCTTTTACACTGAAGAGATGTGTCAGGCTCTTATAGCAGGAGGAAGTCCCTCCTCTGGGGAGCAGATGTCCGTCTGCCAGTCAAGACTGGCGTAGTGTAAAATAGCTTCTGGGGGACGGTGCAGCTCCCTGTGAGATACTCAGACGAATGTTGAAAGAGAACCAGCTCTGTTAATGCATCCATGCATCGCTGTCACAAAAAGAACATGAGCTGTGGAGAAAAAAGCAGGCTGTGTTTGACTAAACACCGGCCTCTAATCTTGAGCACACAGCGACTGATGCAGCGTTGCAGTAGATGGTCAAATTATTACATGTATTTAAATTCTGGAAAACACTGAGCTGTTTACTGCACACACATCTGCAGAACGTTAGACAAGAAAATTCTTTCACAGACACACACATGCATTTATCAAACTCGTGTTTAAGGGCAAAGTGCTGGTGAATAAGATTTCTCCTCAGACAGAATTAGCTCAGGTAAGCAGGGAATCGTTACTGTCTGCTTTGTCTCATCTCCATAATTTTAGTTTGCGTTTTCTCAAGTAGGTGGAAATGCGAAATGAAACATAATTATGTTGTACTCCCGCTGACAACGGATCTGTCACCAGGCGCATTAAAAACATGACTGTGTGCAGCGTGAAGAAAGAGGGTGGGGAGAGGAAAGAGAACTTGTGTGGGCCCGGCTCATCTCTCAGACTCTGACAAGGCTACTTACCTGGAGGTTGTAAAAATAAAAAACAGGATGAAATAAATAATACCTGCCACATACACACAACTGTAACCTTAAGCTCATTAGACAAGCACGCTTCCTGTATCTCATTCCTAGTTCTACCATCCCAACAAAGACAGATATCTCACCTTTGGTACAGAGCACAATTACACCAGGCCAGACAAATATAGTGTGGGGTGTAATCTTTCTGAATCACCTGGAAAGTCAAGAAGATAAAAAACACTGCCCTTCTTTTAAGCTGCAATTCTGGTGCCTTGTAAAGAACTAGGTTGGCCTCTTTCAGCATGTTTACTTGCAGCCAAGTACAAATTAACCTCCTAAGATCAACAATAAACCTAATTAGAGTTGTGTTCTACAGCACACATCTCTAAACACAGATCACAGCTTGTTGAGAGATGAATCTCCATCTGTCTGGCTGCACACTGGGAGGAGGAGAGACTCAAAGAAGATCAGTCCGAAGATTCACAGAATGAAGCTTTGTGTGTGTTTGTTTGTGTGTGCGTGTGCATGCTCGTGTGTGCACAGGGAAACGGTGAGCGAGGCCCTTGTGGCCACAGGGTTACTTCACCATGTCAACCTTAATTTTATGATGTCATGCTGCAGCAGGGAAGTGGGACATGGCACAAGCAGGGAGAACATGCCATTGGTTGTGAGTATGTTTTGGGGGATGGGGGAGTGTAACTCTAAGGGGCTTGGACAGGAACAGCTCTGCCTTGCCATTTGACACTCACTCCTGGGACTCAGACAGGGAGGAGCACATGGAAACAGGAGAGTGAAGACGTCTCACAGAGTCAAAGACACACACACACATACACACACAGTCTATTTTTATTCCTGTGTTTGCTATTCAAAAATAAAATGATCTCATTATAAATGAAAATGAAAAAAAAGTATTATAAGCTCAGATTTCCTGCAACAGAATCAGGCACTATGCTTGTTTTTTTTGTCAACAGAAGATAGTATCCACAGAAAATGTTCCTCTTGTTATCATATTAGATCCCTCTGTATCAAATAATATACAAATTATTGAATTTTATGCTACCTTTCCTTGTCCCCGAGCTTGGGCAGGAACAATTTGTAGCCACACAGGAGATTTTAAGGTCTGAGAAATGATTAAAAAGGGCAATTTTTCTGGATATGTATTTTCTGACTCTGCAGTAATTTCCCTAAGCTGTCGTTGGACATGACAGCATTATCACTTTGCCTTTGACACTGCACAAGATAAAGCAGTGGGGACACCAAGGTCCAAATATGTTGCTTTTATAGGTAGGTAGCTGTCCCATTCATCATGTGCTAACACCTAGAGCTCTCTGTAATCCCTGTCCATAAGTTAGCCCGGGGCAGGTGTCTTCTGCCCTGCCACCAAATAAACTAAGAATGTAATTTTAGGTTCCAATGTTTGGCACAGCAAAGGTGAAGACCTGCAAGATTCAGGGTTAATAAGAGAAATACATGAATACTTCAGACAGGTGATTGAATGCAAGACACAGACACAAAGAATCTTTCAGAAATCAGTTTATATAACAAAGGGGTTATTATTTAGTATCATATGCCATGGAAGGACAGTGTGCATAACCATTTTTTTTTCATGTTCTTAAGGATACAAATAAACTTAAAATGTTACAAATATAAATGTTTCTTAAGACAATAAAACATACTCAATGACAACATGGAGGGTAGGCAGGGATATGGCAGCTTACACATCATGGTCGGACAGAGTTTGTTAACAGTTGTGAGTGTTGTTTGTTGATTCAGCCGTAATTGGTCTTCCACAAATCAATAGTAAGCACTAACAAAGTAGGAGAGAACTGGATATGTGGCAGCTGGGAAGTATTTACCAAAAGAAATACTTTGCAAATAGTTCACTCTGTTAGTGGCAATGTCATACTCAAACATCTCAAACAGCTCTTCCCCCGGCTGAGCAGAATATCTTGTGAGGTAAAGTGCACAGTAAGTGAGTGTAGGTTAAACTGCAAACTTTTCTTTTAATCAAAGCGCTTGCTGCGAATCACTGACATAATGGCACCTTTACAATTTTTGATAAATCTCTCATACCCCTGCCTCCTCATTCTTACAATTACCATGAGCACAAGTCATAACCTGGGTTTGTTAGTCACAAGCTAAAAGACAATGGGATGACTGGCCCTAGACACACAGGCCTGTTTTTTGTCACACTAAAATGATGGACAGTTCAGGTTCATTCATCTGAAACTCTCCTGCTATTTCCTATGAAACACATATTTCTGATTATCCTAATAGATGGAACGGGGGAAAAATACAACAATCACGGACACGGCTGATGAGGAATGCTGCCATTGTAGAAGTTCCTATAGAAGAATTGAAAGTTTTTTATGCTATTGCTTCTTTAAATAAGAAAAATAATCTAAACTTTTGATTTTTCATCCACCCTTTTTTAGGCCTTTTCATCTATCAAGTGGCAAAAAAAATGTCACAAACCAACTCCTGGTGATGCATTATTCTGCACTCACTCAGAAAACACTAATGCTTCATAGTGATTACTGTTGTGGGAAAGATGGGAACTTCTACAATGGCGAACACTGTAGCTCTTAGCTCATTATGTTCTACAATGCAATCATTAAAAAAGTTTTTTTTTTCTTAACGTCCAAATAAATGACATCTTACAAAGGATGTCTCTGTGTTTTAGATAAGAAACACCACATGACTACCATTTTGTCATCACATCAAAATCTCATACTTTAAATGACAGTTCCTATTTGGATCAATATTTATTAAACAATGGCTAAAATTAAATAAAAAAAAAATCAAGTTTTAATGTGTGTAATCTTTCTTTTAGTTATACAAAGAGAGACCTGTACTCCCTTTGATATCCAAGACAAAATAAAACGGGGACTTCCCATCATCATATATATATTTTCCCCAAAAACAACAAAAAACTAAACGTTGGCACGTGTGGAGAAAAAAAAAATTGGTTGATTAAAATGTTTTCAGCCAAATTATTCATAACGAAATAGACACAGTAATTGTTAACAACAAGCCACCAGTTGTTTGGGAATGTACAATATCCAATCAGCAGCTGAAGAATCACCAAATCACCAAGTCACAGCAGCTGGTCATGTTAATAGAGAACTTTTTTTTATGTCTTTTTCAGCTCTTTCAGCTGTACAGGTGTGGTGGTGCAGAGGACAACGGGCATCTAGAAAAAGGGAGTAACTCTTTACCTTTGACGGTGCATCCCTATCTCTGCTGTGTACAACACCTCTTTAAAAACACTCATCTGTGCAGAAATCCCCTATGCAGAAACCTCATTCTCTCTGCTTTCTCTGTGCAACAGCTCGAACCTTATACTCTGAGGAGAATTATTGTCTTCATAAATATGCAGACTTCTCTGAGCATTGTGGATGCACCTTGAGCCGAGATGATGTGTAAAATTGCATTTTTAGAAGCAAGCAGGCTGGGAGAGGAGGCATCATGAAACAGACACATCACAAGCAGCACTGGCAGATTGTTTAAATGAAAAATCTCCATCTTTTCACCCCAGGAGTCAAGCGCACTGAATCCTATTTTGCCTGGGTTCCTGTTCCGATTATTGAGCTGGCATGGTGTGTACACACACACACACACACTTGCCCGAACACACACACACACAGACTCAAAGCTTTAAGCAGAGTTATGGTGTTACTCATGTTATGGTAAAAGGGTCACTAGTGCCATTAGTGCTGGGGAATTGGAGAGCGTTTGGAGACTCACTTGCTAAGACAAGCGTCATCTTGTCTCCCGCTCCCTTCAGTCGATTATTCTGGTCGTACCCATTCTCCATGTGGATTCAGTGGTTGTTTTTAGTAGTATCTGCTTACAGTTTAGGGCCATGAGGGGACATGGTGGCTCTAGGCATGAATATATGAATAAATAGTTGACGTGAAGAAATCGTGCCACTGTGGGTCCTTAAAGAGGAACAAAGCTTACAGCAAAGTTTCAACTGTTTTGTACCACAAACGCCAAGCATCAGGTGTGTGTTTTGATGCTGAAACGCTTCATCGGGTGGAATATGTCACTGAGATCAACTGAAGTATCCCACAAGGAAACAGGTTCCTCAGTAGAGTGGTATAGTTTGTTGTCCAAAACCCTTTTATGTTTGAGCTATGGATTTCCTCAAAAGATTAGTCCCACCCCCAATGGTTTTAAATTTAGGAATAAAATCATGCCTCTGGTTCATGAAAGCTTAAAAACACCATAAATACATCAAATTGTGAATTGTGGAACAGTGCAGCTGAGTTTTTACTTATTACATGTTGAAACAGTTAAGCAGGTTTCTTCCTGAACGTCATTATCCTGAACAAATTGTCAATATATTAGTGTCAGTTTTCCTGCAAAGCATAGTTAAGTATTTTTCTTTTGAAAACCCAGTGGGAACAAAATATATTGAAAAGCTGCAGTGAGAATTCAAAGTGGTGTGATATGACTGAAATACACAGATTGAAAGATTAACATTAAAAAACGTAATACCTTTGTATCATCCAGCTTCACCCACTGGAAACCTGTGTGACTGCAGGGAAGGTCAGGGAGTTCATGTTAGCTTCTCTAGGCAGTTAAATGCATTTAGAAATGTGTCAGTCTCTCATGTTAACAGCAAAAGCGACCTTGGGACAGAGATCAGCACCCAGAGGCATTGGTTAGATATTACACAACTAAAAATAAAATGCATCTTGTCAAAATGGAAATTACAGTCTCAAGATCCATGAGTCACATACTCTGAAATCCCAGCATACACAGGGGCCAGCTCTTGTGGCATTGTGGGATATGAAATAAAATGTCATGTGTATTTTTTTGATGTAGGTGGGATTGATGGAGGTGGGGAAAACATCTCCTGTTAAAAGTTCAATGACTTGTTCAAGAAACCGTCAGCAGGTTGCAGACTTGCCAATGCGAATGTTGAATCCCTGTCCTCCATCTAAAGGACAGCCGGCTCGCTGCACCTGTGTTGACTGAACTGTGTGCGGTGCGTTCTTCTGGGTGATAAGCATACATTATGGTGCAGTCCTTCTTGATTGCATGCCAACTCTGCATGTTCCATGTCAAAACTGTATATGAACGGTGGTATTTTGATTAAAAAAAAGGATTAAAATAGAAGGCTTGGACCTATAAGAGTCAAAATGGATTTTCAAGCACTGAAAACCTTTCAAACAGCAGCAGCATGTGAAATGTTCCATTTTCTGAATCAAACCATCTATGGAGGATAAGAATGTTTAAAGTGTTGAGAGAGTATTTAATAAATATGTAAGGCGTCTGACAAACAGCATGATAATTAAAATGTCTGCGTGCGATGTATTATAGATCTGTAAGTTCTGTGGCTTCTTTAGACTCTTTTGTTCCATACCTGGTGCTGTGTTTGTGTACGATAACTTTTATGTGTGTGTATGTGTGTGTGTGTGTGTGTGTGTGTGTATCTGTGTGATCGCCACAGTGAGGGGCGGTCTGTCCCTCCCTCAGAAGTCGTCTAGGTCTCCACCTCGCAGGCCTCTTTGGCACTTATCTAGCGTCTTGTGGTAGGCGCGGGCGATCATCGAGCTTGGTGATTTGCGTTGTGGCGTGAACGAGACCTTTCCAGGACTGCGCGGCGGTTGTCTGTTCAGAGAAGAAGGAGAAAAAAAAAGGACAAAACAAAGAATGAAAACCAGAGTGAGACTGAGAAAGAACAAGAAAGTGTTGTTACATTGATCCATACTGGCACGCAGGAGTTCTACTAAATGAAAGACTGTATAGAGAAAGTGAGGAAGGCAGAGAAAAGAGACAGAGAGCAACAACATAAAGCAAATCCAGGCTGATTGAGAGCAGAGCAGCAGGGGAGGGTGGAGAAACAGAGGAAGCTGCTGGAGTGGAGGTGCTTGTGTCTGGTGTCATAGTAACTCCATTCAGCTCCTGATCCAGGCTTCCACTCAAGAGCCCCTCAACTAGATGCAGCATATGCACAGAAGACAAAGTAAATGCACACACTCAAGCAGTTGGGGGAAAAAAAAACAAAAAACAAGCGGGGACAGAAAAATAATAAGACTTCATACGAGTAGACAAGAGGGACTTGTTGTTCTACAGCCATTCTGCCACAGAAAGTTTATTGCAAGATGAAAAGATGCTACGAATTAAGTTCAAATATGAACCGAAATATTCTGATTCATTTAAAAAGTAAAAAAAATAAAAGTTTGAGGTAGCTACTTTAGACTCTGTGGGTGTTTGTGACAGAGAAGGTTTCACTGCTATGTTTGTTGTCAGGAAGCAGGGCCCCATCGCACCCTGGGTTTTCTCTGTTGCCAGCTCTATGACAGAGTCATACAAACACTGCCTCCTGTGCTATCCAACCATGGCTGCCCAGAAATGCCCATGGCATCCACCGGGCAGCCAGGTGGCAGGTGGGGCTGGACACAACCAGGAAGCATAGCCATGGAGATGACTGCAGGCACACCCACACAGGACCCCCTGGTATTTCCAAGCATCCCACCACCACTATACCCATTAGTCAGTGCCAGCTGTAGGGTGCCAGGCATCCCGGGCTGGGCGTTGTTTAATGGCACTCACTCCATCCATCATGTCAGGTAATGAGCTGAGAGCGACTGTGATGGCTACGAACACATACACAAATGCTTGCTCGCACACAGACACAGACTCCACCACCATCACAGTGGAGAACAGAGTGCAGTCCTTCTTCAGATTGGATACAAAGCATCATGCAGATGGTGCACAGGAGGAGAGAAGGAGGGAGGGAAGGAACAGAGAGACCAAAAGAAAGACAGCTCGAGATGTTTCCAACAAAAAAAAAAAAAAAAAAGACAACATTTTCCGTCGTCTCAGCCCCTGTCAGTTAAACATGAGTTCATCTGTAGGAGGTGGTCATTAAAGCTAACATGTTCTGGCAGCATGTCCAAAAAAAAAAAGAAAAAAAAGACACCACTACTTACCCATACACTCATTTTTACATCCACTGGTTGTGCTTCACTCTGAAAGCAGGGCTTATACAACCTCTCTGCTTTCAACACAAGTATCCACAGTACACAACATGTTGAGGGCAAAACCTACGAAATCATCTTGGATGATCTGTACTCTGCAAAGTGTCAGTTTTCACTCTCTATCCGTTTGCTTTTTCCTGTGCTCACATGTGCACTATCTTAATACGGCCTAACCTACCATAAGGCTGTAAATGACTGTGCTGTGATTTCAGCTGTAGTATTTACTGTGTTACCACATGAAGTTAGAGGCTGCTGCGCTGTCAAAAAGAGGTGTGTATGTGGAGGTTTTTGTGCATGGTGTTAATTTACTGCTTGTTCTTGTTAAATTATTTTGAAAGAAAAACAATGATGGAACCAGCTGACCTGTGGTGAAACTTCATCATTCAGTCAGTCAGCAACAAACCCGTTAATGGGACTGGGCCCTCTGGTGTCGTCCAGCCAAAAGAGGGGACAAAACTGGTTAAACATAAGAGCAGATAATCTAGAATCTATCCCTGCCAATCATTTGCAAGCGTAACTGCTCTAAACTCATTTCTGACGAAGCAGCCCCTTTAACTCAGAGTCTATCAGAGCAGCATAGGAAACAGAGCTGAGAGAGTACAGACCCATTGTCTCTGATGCAGGGTCGTCTGGGGCTATAGCTATTACTGTAAATAGGATGAGGGGGGAAAGAAAGCGGAGAGGATCGGAGCGAAGATTACACAGAGAAGGTCATAAATGAATTGAGGGAACAAGTGAAATCATAAAAGACAAATTGAAACAATCCACAAATAGATCTGTAAAAATTACAACTACTGGGGGCTTTGAGCAAAGAGCGCACAAATAGAGCAATAACTACAGCACATTTCCTGAATCACACTACACTACACATCATAAACAGTATACCCACCTTCAGAGCAAGCATATGTTAAACAAAACAGATGATTTCAACACAGTGAACCACAACTTCTGATATTTTAGAGTTCCAGCTGACAACTTCCCACCAGCTTTGTTCATATTGATTGAAAATATTGGTTTATTGTTAGTAACATGAGTAAAGTGCACTTAACAGGAGCACACTGCTGTTGGCTTTGTTATTTGAAGAGGCAGCTATTTCCTATGCTGCGTAAAGTGAAGACAATGGAGACTATTAGCGTGGCCACTTGTTGGAACCCTACAGGGAAAGATGTTGTATAGTAGTATAGCTTTTTTGGGGGGAATCACAAATGAAAAGTGCCCTTTGAGGGAGGGGGAGGGTGGGTAATTGCGTCTTACCTAACTACCTGAATACATGGAATAGCTTTTGTCAAAGACTTTGCAAAAAGGGAGAAAAAACTTCCACCAAGAGGCATCTCCCTTCAAAGGGTCTACCAGAGGAACGGAGAGCTATTGGCTTCTCATAAAGACTTTTCTGTTCCTATCTTCAAGTGCATAAAAGCCCATCTTTTCCCACCCTGCATCAATCTATCACAACAATTGAACAAACAGCAGCCATTTCTACTGGGAGAGAAACATTACTACTAGCCTCTACTGAATTGAATTCTTCAAGCACACATACACACACACATCCAGGCAGGGAGGGAAACAAATTGAGACAGGGGGGAAAGGAGGGGATCCACACAAAAGACAAAGTCTACAGGTTTTTTGGAGCACTGATTGCAACTCTTTCTACTCGCGTTGGTTTTGATGGCTTCTTTACCTGCTTCTCCCAGAGGCGACATCTTTCCGAGTTACAGTAGGCACGACACAGAGGAGCACAAGAACAGGAGAAGAAATTGACAAAGGAAGAGCAGGTATTCCGCATTACAGCGGGGAGATGTTGGCATATCAAAACTTAATTAAATGTTGGCTGGCACTGTTTCTCAAAATGTTACTAAATGCACCAAGGATTTCAGCGAGGGTGGGCAGATGGAGGGGGAAGTCACTGCCACACACATGCTCAAATGTATCATCCACACACTCTCTCTCCCTTTCTCACACACACAGATGGAAATACATTGTTGCTAAAGTGTTCAAGCCGTATAGAGGGAAACGGCTCACTGCATTAGTTTGAGGAAATCACACACACACACTCTCACTCTCTGACTCCCCCTCTCTCACTCTCCCCCTCTGTTTCTAAGTCACACAAGCATATCCTTGCATGTATATCATGATGATCCCTGCCACAAGGGAGAGGTTCTGAATAAGACAAGGGTAATAGGAGGAGGAGAGGACGCCAAGATTACTAAACAGCCAAAGCAGAGGCCTTAAGCTGGTGCTGTTAACTCCAACCTTCTTCTGACTGTTTGGAGAGCCTCCAGTGAGATGTCATTTCATGTTGTGATAGACGATAGAACTACAGTTTCCCTGATGGATTTCCCAAAAGAGATTAAATATCATCATGACTTTTCTTTGCCTGTCATCTTTGGCTAATTGCGTAGAATTACATCATGATAGGGCCCTACGATACGCAAGAGAAGAAAAAAGCTGCCAGTCATCTATCAAAGGCTTTCAGCATGGTATACTGTGAGGAATTACCTTTCAGTGGCCAGCATAAACAGGAAGACTTTTGGAGGGATTATGCCATGTTAGTTAAATATTGTCTGGGTAGCATCATACTCTGGGCCAACATCTAAACATGGCGTTAACATTCATCAAGGCCAAAATAACAAGGTCAGGTTCACATACTCACCAATCATGTGTGTAAATAGCTGCAGAGTGCAGACAGGATGCATCATAAGGGAGGAGTGGAGCCGCATCTATCGCAGAATACGCTCACAAGTTAATGCAGTCCAACACCGCAGCCCTGCAATAAACACTCCTTCATGGAGGTTTTAATGTTCACTTTGTGTTAATTCAACTTTTATGGCCATTTTGGAGACTGCAGTTTGTGGTGCTGTTGAATAGTATAGCTCTATATAGACAGGTGGACACAATAATAGGTTTCTATTATTTAATGAGCGTAAGCTTAATGACATAATCAGTTCTCTATGTAACGGAATACAACACAACAGCACCACAAACTGCAGTTTCCAAATTGAACATATAACAATGAACATCCTTAGAGGGAGGATTTATTGCAGGACTGCGTTTGACTGCATTACAGTAGTTTTAGTACCTGAACCGTCACCTGAGTGCATCTTTGCAAATCATTCATCTGCTTTCTTTTTGTGCTAAACAAGTAGCAATGGTATGATTTCTCTTGACATGTCACTGCCTCTTTCCTAATTCTCTCTGCGATTTGCGCTGCACTTCATATTTTGATGAGATAAACCATAATAAATGTGATTAAATCGCTGCTTGCTGCACATCAACATGTTGTTGCTGCTGTGTGTTGTGTTTGCTTCGCTGTCGAAGGGGTGAGCGTCTGCAGCACCAGCAACAGCTACATAGCCACAACCTTCTATCACCTCTTTTCATCTACTCCACCTCCCTTCCCCCTTCCCCTCTGCCAGCCTCCAAGCTACAGAGTAATGGAACTCCCTACACAGAAACAAGATACGGTGTATAAATGGGATGCAGAGGGAGAGAAGCTATTTCTTCCTACTGAAAGTTATGGGCCGGGTATCGCAAAACTACAGTCGTGGCAAACACAGCCCCTCGTTCACTGGTAAGAGTAATCACCCCAAACAAGGAGCAGGGGAGGGGAAAAAATAGTGCAACTGAAGAGAAGGTGAGTTCAGTGGTGGAGAGCTGTAGAAAAGAGGAGGGGTGAGGGACGAGGGAGATGGTGGTTCAAAGAAGAGTGTCAGTGACCCTCCTCTGCCTAGTATTTCAAGACACTCACTGATTTATAACAAGCAGCTGAAATGTACACAAACCAATGCATTACAGGAGATTAAAGGATTAAACGCCTGGTGTGTGTTCTCTTAGCTACTGCACTATATATACATATAGTTTATATTTCTCCCTCTCTTTTTTTAGTCTTTTTTTTCCTTCAGAAGAATATTGCGATAAAAAAATGAAGCACTTTTCACTTAGATTTGATGTTGCCTTGAATCTAATAGTTGTTTTTCTGTTGCACGAGGACACTTCACCATAGTTTACAGCAAACGAAGGTCAAGTTGCTTCTGGTGAAAAAAAAAAGAGTTAAGTGGATTTTTTTCTCCCACTGAGTAAAAATAAAAGCACATATTTTTTTAAACAGTGCAATTGTTACATTGAATAAACTCAACATATTTGGTATGCCGTTTGTAATAATATATTATCTATTATATTATTTAAATAACGTTAATTTTTTTCCCCCCATATTCCATTCTGTGGAAATATCCACATAATCCAAAGAGCCTCTCAACCTTTCAGCTGACGTGTTAAAGTAGGGTGAGATGGTTGACTTCATCTTTTTTTTTTTTTCAATCATGTTTTATTTAATTTACTCTATTGATATATTCAGACTCACATTCTGCCTTACCAACATTTTCATTTATTGATTTTCCGCATGTTCCAGAATGACTTGGAAAAATTCTCTCTGGGTAATAAACTCTTCACTTCGAATCAAAGTCGGCTTTCACATAGACTTCACTCAGCAAACCTGTCTGTGAACAAAAAGCCGAGCCTCACAGACAAAACAGAACATGCTGCACATTATTACAATCTGTGAAGGCTTATAGAGAGAGAGTTATGTCTCCAGTGTAACTGTATTACCTGTAGCAAGTTTTCCCCCTTTCTTTTTAAAGAAGCATCACCTAAATAAGGGGTTGTGCAAATGTCAGGGGATCTGAGAGCGAGGGGGCTGCAATCCGGTGCTTGATGTGTTTTGGTGTGTTGTCTTAGCCCACCATAGCAGGCTGAGGCGATCAGAATGGCATGACAGAGGGAAATGCCTAAGACAGGCCTGGATAAACATGCTGAGGCAAGATACTGAAAGTCTCCCACTCTTTCTCTTTTTCTCTTTGACACACTGTCTTTCTTTCTGTCTCGCTTTTTCAATTTTCTACTTTTGCTCCCTCCCTTCCTTTTCCCTTTTTAATCCCTCTATTACTGACATTACCGCTTATGTTTACTACAAGACGCAAGCCACTTGGGACTTCTAAACACCCAGGAAGCAGACAAAGCAATCTAAACATTTAAGGAAAAAAATTTACTTAAAATGGACACTAAATCTCCATGTATGGAGATTTGCCATAGATGTATACAAATTAACGTTCCTGTTTGACAGTTTGTATACAGCATTTGGAGGCAAAGTGAGTTTAACTGACAGTCTGTTGAGATAAACAGTAACGAGGAGAGGTTCACGGAGACCAGGGTGGTCATAACACAAGCAATTGGTTTTGACAGAGCAGGGATGTGGTTAATCTCACCATGCCTCTATCACCACTCTATCTCAGTGGGCACTGTGATGTGCAATGCATGCATGGTAATACTAGTGTCTGACCCATATAGTGAATACAGCTTTTCTTTCCCCCCCAACAGCCTCTCATAACTCTCCCTCCCAGGATTCCATTTAAGTTCCTTTGACAAAAAGTGGGCTGTGCAACGTCACTTCACAAACTGGCACCAGGTGTGATGTTTTTTTTTTTGTTTTTTTTTCCTTCCCCGGTGCTGGTTGTGCTTGCCATTTTTCCTCCTCTTATTCAAACTAGCGCTATCTCTCCTCTTAGTGCTCTTATGGTCAGGCATACATAGCCCATTTTTTCTTGTAACACTCCCTCGTAAACACAGCAGAAAATGTACACACATTCACACACTACCCCTTAACAGCCCTACTGAAAGGAGCACAGTCTCAAAGTAATGCTTCCTGGCTGTTGGGGACAAAATCTGTTTGAGGAGAGTAGGAAAACGCTGCACATGTTCATATTCAAATGCTTATTTTTAGAGGGAAGAAAGGGACAGTAATCAGCAGTACAAAAGAAAGGAGTTTTGCGTGTGCTCGTGCATGTAAAACCTACACTTAAGCTCTGTGTGAATCTATGTATACGGTTATCTCAGAAAAAGAAAAAGAAAAAAAATCCATCATTCTCCTTAAAGCCCAGGTACATTTGTTGGGTTTTTGATTGAAAACAACAAACCTGACAGACAACTGGAAGCAAAGATTCTTCACTGGGCTCCTCGGGTTCAGAAATCTCCTTAAAATATCTCTGCTGGACTCGAATCCTCAGTCACGGAACAATGCATCCTGGCATTCTGGGATGCAGCGGAGGCACACACAGCCCAAATGAACAGTTACATGAAAACACTTTTCGAATCGATCAGTGCCTGAGGCAAAACTCCCATTCATGATTGTCCTCTCAGCAGTCAAGTTTCAGGATGCAGGCTTAAACCTAAGTATAACCATGAAAGAAAACAAATATCCTCAAGAGTAAACTCCTGAAACTGCAAAGCGCTGCCCACCTGTTCACCTGCTGTTTGAGTTTACTTTACACTTTGACATTATCGCCTCCCTTTGGCTTAGTATACGGAAGGTTTAGTGTAGTGGTGTTAGGATGGGCAGTACATTCTGTGCAGTACAGGAAACAAACATTTTCACTACATTTTAACTTCCTCCATTGCTGACTCTAGTTTCATAAACAATCAATCTGTCTGCTGATTATTTTTTCACAACGATGTGCCACAACATCCAGTCCAAGGCGAGATCACCAAATGTCTTCTGTTGAGACAACCATCCAAAAAAAGCAACTTATTTAACTAACAATACCGTAAGACCAAATCTCAAACTCTGGCATTTCACAACCTGGAATCATCAACTGCTTGACAATTTTGATTTAAATATGATGTGAACAATTAATTCTTTATCAAAGTTTCAGTAGTTGACCTCATGTGCACATTAAATTTTGTGCATGGAGGATTACTAGCGGTGTCATAATATACTCAGAGGAAGACTGAGGTTTGTGATTTGGGGCTTCACCAGCAGCCCAAGACTATGACCACGATGCATGCAGAAGCCATGGGGAGCACAGATGGGGCCTGTAGCAGAAGCCTGGGTTTCACAGGCCTGAGCCAGGAGAGAGAGTAATCCATCAGGCCAAAGCTCTCTGGTGCCTAGGGGGCCAGTCACTGATCCTATAAGACTGATTGGGCCTCTGTGGGAGGCCAGACCCCCTGACTACATGGACATCAGTGTCTGGCTTGCTCCGCTGAGGCTTGATCTGAACTGGACCGAGCCAAAGCAGTGACCTGCTTCCGTTTGGATTCTGTGAAGGGACCTATCTAGATCACAACAGTCTGCACTGAACATGTTGTATCAACTCAGTGAGAACACCATCTAAACTTTTAGATTTTGAAGCTCCCCTAAAGCAAATATAGCAAAGGACACTTTCTAAATAAAAATAGGTCAATCATTCTACCAACAATAACAATCCTAATATGAATTCAGAGTCTTCGTCCAAATATTTAGTCTAATGTCCACCCTGATACTGACATAAGTATACTGTGATTAAATGTGACTGAAGTTAATACAGTGTAAAACTTCAGATGAATTGATAGGAATCTAATTACTTCATTCAGCGGTTTCGTGAGCTGACGAGTTCAGAGAAGGCATCAGCCGGAGAAGCTGAAACCTGCGGCAGCCGAGGCAAGCCACATGATTGACAGGTGAATGAGTAGACAGAGAGATAGTTAGACAAATGGAAGCTAAGATATAGTTTGACAGACAGATGGGAGCGTAAATGGATGGTTTGGCAACATGATAAGGTAAATAGGCTGATGGATCACCAAACAAATGTGGGAGGAGGAAGGAAGAAAATAAAAGGGGAAGAAAAGAAAAGAATGCTTGCCTGCAGACAACAAAAGATAGGAAGCCAGATAGCCTGATAAACACAGATGGATTGTGTTGATACACAGGGAGGTGGGGCAAGATCGATAGATTGTTTTATTCTATTTGCTTGGCAAACTGGAGATTTGATGTGGCTGGTATCAAGGCGATCTGTTTCTGACGTCGCCTGGCGTGACTGTTACAGATGGCGAGATAGCAAAACATCTCAATCTTTGGCTAGCCCCAGTGCAGTCTATCTCAGCTGTGGTACTAACACCACCTTCCGCAGTGTCATCACTTCTGAGTTTTACAGACTGTGTGCACAAGAATCATGTCTTATAAACCACAACCCCCCCACACATGGATTCACATTCGGTTGTGTTCTAAATTAGTGAGAGTGGATTACAGGTGGAAGTAAGAAGAACCCTGACCCATAGGGGGTTCACCCCAGGTACTGGTCGTTGGAGTAGACAGGGACTGGTTGTCTCGAAATGGAGAAAGAGTAGAATTCAGTGGTTTTACTCAGATTTGAACCAAAACAAAATGGATGCCCTGACAACCCGACGCCTCATTACTGCTGCTTGCGTTTATCATGTCAAAATGGAAGACAAGGGTATGTGAAGTTTAGAGGCAAGGGCTCTCCTAGTTAGAAAAGGTGGCTTCTCTCCGTGGATGCTTGAGGGACATGGGGGTGCACTGCAACAGCCTTGATGAGTGTTGCAGGGCTTATAATAGACAGGAAAGGCCCAGAAAGCATGCCCTTTAGAGGTGCAGCATCTCTCACTGTCTGACAGCTTACAGGGCCTCGGCTCCACAATGACACCTTCACAGTGCGCCTGAGATGACACACAAATACACATGCTCACAGGTGCATAATGTTCAGACACATATTCTAAGAAGCACAAATAAGTTTGGAAGCGCACACACACAATTATATACAAGCTAACGTAAACACACATTCATTGTCTCACACACAGACACGCTAATCCATTTGCGATGTGAAGATAATACCTGACAAGTAGAATCTCAGCATCATGCCGACAGTATTAATGCTTATAAAACAAGCCAGGCTATAAAAACATTCTGCATTCACTCCAAGAGGGGGTTAGGAAGCAAACATCTGTTTGTGCCATGTAAAGGAAGCAGCACAACTCCCTGTCTGTAAACAAAAATGTAGCTAAAGCTCCATCTCTAGGAATAGTGTTAGATTTCTGTCAAAACCACAAGCTAAGTAACAAAAGGAGGTTGTTTCACCAGTTGTTTCACATGCCAAAGAAAACCACTGTTAACCACCACTCATTTCTTTTTAATATTAATTCAATTTTAATTAATTTAATTTTCATATAAATAGTTATTAAATGCACTATAGTGCACTATAGTGCATTTAAAATGCATTCTTTATGTAATGCATTTAACATCTAGACTGTTTTGTACTTTTGTTCAGATAAAACTTGCCCTTTGGGCTATGGGAACATATGATTTGCATTTTTTTCTATATTCCAACATTTATTGTACCAAAAGGTTAATAAGGTCAATTTACAAATTAATCAATTATCTAAATAATTAAGTACACAATAGAGAATTGTATGTCAATGTAAGTTTTCACTGACTAAGTTTTGAATAAATGAATATGTAAATGTGTCTGTATATAAAGTAAAGCTGGGAGTCACTGTTGCACTGTAATTGCATTAATTAATTTGCCTCCGTCAGTTCAACATCAACTGTTGTTATACATAATCTACTTACACCAAGTCCATTAGATTAAGATGCAGAAGTCAGAGATGTAGTTTTGACAGTTTTCTCTTAAGCTTTTTTGTCATTTATGGAGTTCAATAAGAACTTTTCCTCAAAAAAAAAATCTGAAAATGGTTAGACAGCTGCTACAAGTTTTCCACCCACAATCCAAGCTGCCATCCAATCTCAGGATTCTCTAGAACCCCTCACCACTGATGCCTTACCCAAGTTAATAAAACATGGTGTTGTGTGTTATTTATTTATTAATCCCCTTTTTGATGTGTCCCAGTGCGCAGAGAGAGTGGTGGTGGAGATCACAGAAGGCTTCGCAAGCGAGCAGCCTTGCTCTTTCCTCCATGCCATCACCACCAGACCCATTTGGCCATTTGAAGATGCTCCCTTCTGTTCACATGGGGAGGGTGCAGGGTGGGTGTGCTTCCAGAAAGACTTTTCACTTTCTCTTTTAATATAAATCATTCATACTGAGAGATGCTCCCTCATGTACACAAAACACCACAACTCTTCCTGTGATGGGCTACACTTTGCTACCTTCATGTTTTTGCCTGTGTGGCTGTCAACGTGAGTTTTTGTGTACAAGACTTAAAGTAGAGGTGGTAGACAGGGGGCATATAGACATGCAGGCAACAGAAGCAGCAGTAATGTAACTTCTTCCAACTTTTAAATCCATGTTTAAATCAAATACTCTCTGTATCTTTTGATGTCTTTGTTATATTCCCTTTCACGAGAAATTAAATAATAAACAGTTAAATGGATGGAAAAGATGAAAAAAGCTTTAATGGAAATAGTTATTTACTCACCTTTCTAAACAAAGTGAGTCGTGTGCGTCGTGACTGATAAGCTGACTTGTGGTAGAGTAAACACTTGTTCATCTGTCTTCCTTAACCACATCTGACACTCGCTGTCTATTACAGCTCTTCTGTGTCCTCGGCTTGAATGGAGGGAGAAGGTGTGTTTCTGTACGCCTGTGTGACTATACATTATGTGCTCGCTTATTCGATTGTGTGCTTCTACATGTGCGCCTGCCAGTGTGTGAGGGAGGTTATGTGTGTGTATGTGTGTTTTTTTTAAACCGCCTGCAGGTTGACTACACATACCCACAGACCAGACATCTCAAGCGACAATGGATTCTGTGTGAATGAAAAATTTATCTGTCCCCTTCACTTATTCATCAAGGAGGAAGATTTTTCTGCAGGGATGCCCTCCAGAGATGTGGCGCTCACATGCCAGGCGGCCCGCCGCCACTTTACCCACAAGGTTTTCAATAAAACAAGCAAACAACACAATTCCAACACCTATAAATAAGTGATCGTTCCTGAATAAAGTGCTGTACACAGAGCCCGTCACTGAGGCCACTCATCACACTTTAATGGGGCCCTGTACCGGCCAAAGTTATTTCTCTCCTCTCTCCCTCTTTCCTTCTTTCTATCTTTCTCTATCTTGGAGCAGAGTGAGGGAGGGAGCAAAGTCAGTCGGGGTAGCTGAAACAAGACAAGCAGATCATCATCATGCCGTCACCTGGCTCAACACTGGTTAAGATACAGCACTATCTGTTTCATGATTTATGAGGCTATCAGCATGCGCTATCCTCCCCCCCTCCTGCTCCCGCCACCCTCCCCCCCTCTCTCATCTCTTCCACGCACACACTGCAATAAACAAACACTTACACGCGAGCACACACAACCTCCTTGAGTTTCGTTTCCCAGTTATTCACTCTCTTTCTGGAGACAGGTTGTTCACAGCAGTTTGAACATTCAGAGTGGTGGCTCGCCAGATGCTTGGGCGTCTGTCAACGCGGTGCTATTGTTAGCTAGTTTTTGATGAGATTTACATGGCAGAAAAGCCATCAAATAAGATATACTACAGAGAATATGAGAAGGGATCACACCTAATCCGCACACCTGCGTCTTGGCAGTGCTAAGTCTCTCTTCCATCCAGACCAACACACACGCACGCAAGATACATGCAACCCGCCCACCCACACCCACACGATCCAGACAGCAAACTTCCAACGAAAATCTGAGAGTTGCACAGCAGCTTGAGTCTGATTTAGAGGTGGGTTTTCCCGCGGCTCAAAGGCTCACAATTACCATACTTGTTCATAAAACTAACACTCATAAGAACACCACTCAAACCCTCACAGGCACGCACACAGGAGCATCCCTGTTCTTAGCAGGGAATCCACTGGGAATGTGGGACTTTTATGGTTCCTATTATGGTTTGGACATTTACAGAAATAGGTGTCAAAAACAAAAGTTTGCTTTATTATTAGTCAAATACACCTCATTACTATTGAACTTACTTTTATGTTTGGATTTAGTTTCTAAAACTCTTTACTTCCTAAGACTACTTGGCTGAACGTTTTTTACCATTTTATTTTCCTCTCTCTGACTGATGTGCACACTCCCACATACACACACACACACACACCGTGCACATCAAACCTGTGCTGATTAGAAGAGAACTGGGTCACTTGTGCCCCAGCTAGTGGCACTTTATGCTCTGGCCCTATAAGCCCCTCGGTTACCCAGAATCCCTTGGCATCCATGTCATAGCCAGGGCCTGCGGCAACACACCTGTGTCCACACTTCTTCACTGGGATCAATTAGCATTAAAGTTTCAGAGCTGCTCTCCCGCAGTGTGGACACAGTGTACACTGGAGGGGTACAGCCTGAGAACAGCCACAGAAAAAGACTGACAGAGACGTGAAGAGAGAGATAGATTTGTAGAAACACACCACTGAAGTCTGGAAGACACACACATACACACACAACCATCCCTCTAGACTTCACCCTATACCAGCCTCTTTTTTTTTTTTTTTGGTATCCAGGTCCTGGACTCTGGATCTGGGTTTCTCTCATGTGAGGACCAACAGACAAATTTCAATATTTAACAGAAACATTTTACTGCTGAGAACTTCAGTGTAAAAAACAAAAACAAACCCTTAACTGTAAGATTCTCACTGCTCTCAGGGTCTGTTAAGATCAACACCAGCACAACTACAAAGACATGTGTACACTCACTGCTGTGACTGTTGTTTCATACATTATTTTATTTCACTCCTCCTCCTCCATTCCACTTTGAGCTGATCTCTCCACAACTTTGTTAACGCTTCCTTAACAAGCTGACTGAACTTTGACTCTATAATTTACAACTGATGAAATGCAGTAGAGATTCACTTAGATTATGAAACATGATACATAAGTACAGAGTTATTTTTTTTCCTTAAGGCCATGAGGCCAAATAAAGTTCATAACTCTACTGTGTACTTTCTAGTCATTTTTTTGTCATGGACTATAATTGGAGTCCAGCACTGTCTACCTATTATTTTGTTATTCCACTCACAGAGCTGGCAGAACAAAATATATGTTCTGTTACTTTTGATTTTAGATCATCAGCAATTTTTGGGCAGATTTTCTGAACCCGAAAGAGGTCATCTCTCAAAACATCTGTCTTAAACACTTTTTCTACAGGTTGGTCTGTCAATAATGTCCTGTGTAGTTGTATAAGCATCCATCCTCCCAGTGAAGCCAGAGAACATGTCATAGCTTCCATCCTCCCAGTTACATGTAGTGTCACGTAGCTAGTCATCAGTGAACAGATAGTCAACAAGTAGGCGGTAGGGTTTGTTTTGAAGAGACTGTACAATCCTGGGGCTTTCACCCTGGGGGGGCTTTCCACCACCATGTGTGTCAGTTTACAGGAAGCCTGGTTGTGTTTGGCTATGTGTCCCCGCCAATGTGTGCTAAGTGTGTGTGTGTGTGTGTGTGTGTGTGTGTGTGTGTGTGCGTGTATGCCACAGAGGAAAAAGAGCACTGAGGGCAGCTGTACCTGTGCTGCTTTGTGGTTGTCTCTTGACAGTGCCCTTCACATCACAGCATGGGCCTGGACATCAGATCTGACAGAAGTGACCTCCATGCCACATCACCCTCACCAGACACACAAACCCACGCCTACACACAAACAACTGCACGCCCCAACACAGACGGGCCGATCTGCACACACACACACCTGGTAACCGTGGGCTGTGTAAGGGCAACACTGATTCAGACACAACGTAGTGGCGAATGCAAGACAAAAAAAGTACCCATTAAAATTCACATAAAATCCCACACATTCTATCACATTCAGACAACGCACCAGCACAAACTGCACACTGCACTACCCCCTCTGGGCTGCTTAGCCACCCAGCCCCCCTGTCAGACAGCTATCAATAGGGATTCCAGCAGAGCGGCTGCTAGACAGCATGGGTAAACAAAAAAGGGATGAAAAAAGAGCCTGAATCAAAGGCAGAGTGGGGACCCTGTTATTCTCCCTGAGCAGGAAATCATTTGCTGGCAATTTGTGACTCATTTTGAAGCGTTTTGTGTGGGGGTGTTTTTGACACATATGTAGAGATTGGGGAGGTGGGATGATGAGAGTTGGGTTTTGGTGGTAAACTTTGACTTATATATTTAAAATGTCAAGTCGTTTGTTCTTTACAATGGGGCTATTTCCAGAGAATTGTTGGCTAATCAGAATTTGTGTTGGATGTGTCAAACAGAAAGCAGTAATTGATGGGATTCGGTGCAGGCACAATTCAGTGTGATTGATAGGGAGTGGAGGAAGCACTGAGACTTGCATTTTTCTTCCACTGTAAATAATAAAAAATGTGCCACACTTGTACCACTGTGTGGAATTCAGTGTGGTAATTTCATTTGGCGTCTCTTTCCTAAACTCCTCGATCAATACGGTCCGAAAGCAGCCACCTTATCCAGCTGATTAGCCTCATCTTAATCCCCATAAACACAATGTCATTACAAGTAAATCCATTTCCTCAGCACTCTTCCCACCAACGATATATTTACCTGGCCTCCTCTAGGCCTAATTGAAATTAAGTTAGGTGACCTTTGGGGTGCCTATAGGGGCCTGCTTGTTCCACCGGTCCCCTACTATATTTCATTTGCTAGAACCTCATAAATCAGCGTGTTGAACTGGGTCGTGATGATGGTCTCGACCTTTCTCATGACATTTCCAAATGGCCACATCCTCTACCTAGGATCATGGGACCATGAAAGGCACCCACCCATGGTCTATGAAGATGAGAATGAGTCCACTGGACGAAGCGCAGGGGAGAAAATAAACCAGTGACATTATTGTCAAAAGTTCTGTTCTTTGTGCACATCTTTGTAAGGCACAGTTTCTCACTGAGCACATGGCTCATTCCCCGCATAACCTGAAAATGACAGGAATGCTTTTGACTTCCATCAAACAGATTTATAATACACAGCTGAGTGCTGCAAAGTAATGGTTTAGATTTGTTAAGGGCAGCGTCTAAAATACTGTTGGTGTTAGAGAACTACAGAAAAGCCTCAACACAAAGGCCATGTGGGTTTAGATGTTCTTCACTGTCGTGTCTCTGAGCAAATCTGTAGTGGCAACAGCATAAAGTAGCTTTCCATTCTATGTTGATGTGCATGCACTATGTATAGTGTTTGTGTGTGTGTGTGTGTGTCAGTGTCGGTGTGTGTGTGTGTGTGTGCTGCAGGGAGAGAAGTAAAGGTCCACTTGTGACAAGCCTAGTGGGAATTGGAACATCTGGTGGACAGGCTGCTCCTCTGGTTAACATGCTCCTCCTCAGTGGCCCCCCGACTACACACACCCAGGTACCACATGCACACACTTACACGGGCTCATGCAGATGCAGTCACATACATATGGACACAAGAAAAGTCAGGTGCATGTACATATGTGCGCACAAACACACACTCACTATCCTCCCCTGGCTCTCCTTGTCGTATACTTATAACGTAAATCCACATCCTCTACATCCTGTGTAAAATAACGGTGCACTATGTGCCATAGACCCAAAAGCGTTGTCACACTGGAGAGAGATATAAATAGAAGGCCTATCATGCTAAACAGCAACTATGTCCAATTTGCACCAGATGCTCTTCAGAGCCGAATTAAGCCTGCATTATTGCTGGTGGAAAATGTCATGTTATTGGCAAGGTGAACCCTCTCCACTCCAACCTCTGTTCTTGATGTAGATTTGCATGGATTTGTGCTGGCTCACTCCCATATCCACCCTGTAATCGACTAAATACAGAGCAATGCCTTATTTTATCTTTCTTGCTCTGTCATTTATGCGCACAGATACGTGTATTTAAAGTCATCACTCATGGCTCCGCCGCTCTGCCTCGGTGAAATGCCATCCATCCCTTCCCCGCTGCACCGGATGGAACATAGCATTAATTAACAATTCCAGCACCTTTGTTAACGAAGTAAAGTTATAGGCAGAGGTCAAATTACAGCTGAGTGTATGGTCGTGTAACAGAAGCCGACAGGAAGAGTGGGTCGCTGTTGTTTCATGAAAGGTTGAGTTACTTGATAGAAGTGGCAGCAGTCCTACTAGAATGATTGCTCACTGCCTCCAGGGCTGGCATTTGGTGCCCCAGGCGAGATTCTGGACTAATAACTCCGACCTCCCTTCACTCCCCTCGCGTTCTCCCCCCCCACACACACACATCTGTTTGGTGGTTTTGAGCAACAAAACTATATTTTGGAATCAAATCCATGCCTTAAAATTGTAGCTGACCCTGCCCCCATCCCTGGAAACACCAGAACAAAACAAGTTAACTTAGTTGAGGAAAATTATTCTTTTACTTCTACAATCATCATGAGGATATGTGGTCCTAGTGATGATAAAAAAAGAAAAAAAAAGAAAGAAAGAAGAATGACACGGATACATCTAATTTACGGTTTTTCTCCAGGCCATGGCCAGATCCCACCAGAGAGACAGCCGGGGTGGGGGTGTTGAGGGGGTGGGAGTGGGGGGAGGGGTTAGCGGAGGCAGACTACACTTCCTGAACGACCCTTCCCGTCTGAGGAGCACTCTGCTGGTCTCCTGCCAGGGCCTCAGCTCCCTTCCTTCACCAATCTATGTAATGGCTGTGCTAATGATGGTAAAGCAGCCAGTACCTCAGAGAGCAGTAATTTAGACACGACTAACACTATTGCCAGTGGAGTCGTTCCATGGCGATGATATGGCCCTGATATCTGCCTCTCCTGCACCCACTGGTTTCTTTGAGACGACATGACAAAACTTGATAATTAGACAAAGAGCGTGTGCACACATACACTTGGACTAACTCTGATTAAAAGAAGAAGATGAAGGAGAAAAAACCACTTGGAATGTGAACAGAAAATACCACTCTAGACTTATTGTAAGTGTTTACTTTCTCAGCTGTTTTCTCACGGCTGAGAAAAGGAGTGTATTGATTTTCCTTTTCTGAAAAATAATACTGAAGAAGAAAGGAACATAAATAAAAGCACAGAAAATAGAGAATGTTACAGAGAAGAGGAGGGAGGGTGGAAGGCATCAAGGAAGCGAAGAAATTGCCAAACATAAAAAAAGGCTTTTAAATGTTATTGGGAAACAGTAGTGAATAGAAGTCTGCACTCTTGGAACAAGGCGATATTTTTTTTACACCCAGCACTCATATGAGCATGCATGTGTTGAGCAATGGACCTGGTGGATATGCATTGATTTCTCCCTGATATTGAATAACCCAAGGAGCATCTGAGTAGCTTGAGCGAGGGCCTCCTGTAGCGGACCATCACACACACCCTACACCCAAATTGATGAATCTTACCAGGCTTCCTGATGCTTGTCCATCCGACATCAATCATGCTCACTTGGGTATGGAAGTCTGTGTGCACAATTTTGTGCATAAATGTGCACTTGTGCAAATAAAAGACAAAAGGCAACATAGTCCAATTCCGACTTTTTAAACTTGTCTGGGAATTAAAAAGCCTGGTGTTGTCCTTGCCTGCCTATTCAACTGACTGTTTAAGGACAGCCACTTAAGTTAATGATGTCATCAAGCTTGGAATCAGACAGGCTTGCTCTTTAATAAATATGTCTCTCTGAACCTTTTATTTGTCTCCAGTTAATTAAACACTACCTACTCTTTTATGATCTTTAATAAGTGGCAGTCTCACTGTGTCGTGCAGCTTATTTAGCCAGATAACATTTACTTAAATCAAACTGACTCTTTTCAAGCAAATATACGAACATCTAAACTGATTAAAAATATAACCATGGATGCATCAGAGTGAGCAGCTAAGACACATGCCGTGGTAAAACCAAAGTTGTCCAAGTAGCTGCAGCTAATTTGATCAGGATACATTTTGACAGAAAATCAACTTTTAATGAAGAGCCGTGTGGTGGGAGAAATTAGCCATTACCCTACAGAGCGGGCATAAAATGTTTATAAATGACAATGATGTTGGCACTGACTGTGAAGGAAGTGCAGAGCTTGGGGAACGTACTGACGTTTAGGCTGTCAGAGAACAGGGCACAGACTTCACCTCGTCTGGGGAGGCAGAGGGAGAGAACAGGAAGGGAGAGAGAGAGAGGAAGAAAAAGGAGGAGGAGCATGAGGGGGAATACAAGAGACTGCAGTTATGATGTGCATGAGAGAGGGAGACAGTGAAAGACAGGGCGAGAGAGTTTAAAAGGCGTGGCATCTGTTGGCTGGCAGGATGGACAGAGGGGGAGAGGGAAGTATGCGACAGCAGAGCGTGACAAGTGCGGCAGAACAAACCGGTGGTGACTCATGGGCTCCTTCATTCACTACTGTGATCAGATCCAGCAGGACAGCCCACCATATGGGATGGCACAACTTATTCATCCAATCACTTGGACTACATACAGGACACAGAGGAGGAGAGGGGATGGTGTGTGTCAGTGTGTTTGTGTGTGTGTGTGCCTATGGAGGAGAAATGCCTGAAGCCTCTTGGAAATGACAGTAAATGAAAGAGGAAGGCAGGAGAACAAGAATACAACAAGCCATGTAATTAATCCATTCAAAGCTCTACATTTTTGAACAAACAAAAATAAGTCCAACGGTCACAGGAAACAATAAATATTATAGAAATATAGTTTGATTAAACAGGCACCACAGCCTAATTTGTTTGTTTTGAATTCTAAAAAGTGATCAGTTAATTGAACATATGCACTTTGTTTCTCTCTGTGGGTCGCCCATGACGATCCTGTTAAAAGCTTTTATTTTTATTGTCTGTTGAGTATTTACATCGGACTCTTGACCTCCAAATAAACACAGCAACATTAAATGATCAGATACTAATATTAGCTGTTTTTGCTCTCAGATAATTTGTTCATCTTCATGAGAAAAAAAAACACCTAAACCTCTGACTGTCATCCAGATAACATACTGAGAAGTTAAAAAAAATATTAAAACAAAATACTAGATAAAGCCTTCTCAGTATAATAATTTCTGTCTTTTGCAGGCCTCTAGTAAATGCAGATTAAGGCTCAGCTCTGAGAGGTGAAGGGCCTGGCGAATTGAGCCCCGCCACACTGAGCGTAGGAATAGAAACAGACATAATCTAACCAAAGCCAGATATTTTTGTGAAGAAAGGGATGTTTCTACCCGGTTGGCAAGAGGCGTCGTAAACCCTTTTTTAAGGTAGCTAAACTACACTGCGCTTCGCTGAAAGCAGAACCAATTTGCTTAACTTCACAACATGCAGGGGCCTGCCGATAAAAGTGTCTGTCCTGTACTGTGGCTGGCAAAGATATTGTTATCCACTTTGTTCCTCTGCCACCTTGCCAGCTTACTCAATTTTTACAAGGCAGATAGCAATCGTTGTGGGGTAATTTAGGGATTAGACTGGAGGTGTACTGTAATCATGTGCTTTTGGGGTGGCGAGACAGTCATTTAGGATATAGGAAAGCAAGACTGTCCAAGATCTGCTTTTGTCTCTTATCTAAAACTAGGACTCTAAGAAATCCGCAGGCCAGTGCCCAAATTAAGAATTTGTTTTTTCATAGCTGCAGCATAAGGTTATGCCAGTACTGAGCCAGCAAAGATGATGTAAAACGGCAGATGAGGGTCTCCTCGAAACAGAGTATGCAGACAGAAAGGCAATCTGACAGCGTTTAGCAGCTTCTGCTGATTTTTACTTTAGGGGCATGTGGGCTATATTCCAATACACCAATATCACTCTATCACTAATGGAAATTTAGACAGGCAGGACGAAGATATATCAGTCTTGTCTCCCTACTTCTTCACAATGTGTTATGTGACACACAGATTAAACTGTAACTGAAACACTTTGACATTCAGTCACCGTATTCACTTTAAAATCCTCTGAAATGAGGACATGATGAAAATGTATGAGAATTCAGTGGGAAAGTCAGAGGCTAGCATTAGCTAAGGTAAAGAAACACATTACACATCCCGAGAGGTTTGTTACAGTGTTATCACATTGTCAGTGAGTCTTATTCACAGCCAATTCCTCTGCCTTCTTGTTCCCTCTGCCCTCTGCCACAGGCTCTCCTCTATTCTTAGATCATCCACTCCAAATGATCTACTTTTCACTTTTTTTTGTCGCCTCATTACAGGCAATTCAGGGCCAATTCAGTTTGGCAGGTACAACGCTCCACTTCAAAGAAGATACATGTATTGAACAGTAAATGTAATGTCATGTTGTATCTTGCCATGATTGTTCTGCTGTCTAACAGAATGAAATGTCTTCAACCAAGATGATAGCTAAAAAATATACCTCACAGGCATTGTCTACTGGAAAGTGTGCAATTCTTACTGTACAAACTGGTATAATAATGAAAGTAATTACAGATGCAGATTTTTATTCTTAATAATTGAGAGTCAATCTGATTCCAGTGACCAAACAAAACAACATGTTCATCATCTGCTGCATAATTAGAAGATCCTGAGGAGGATTTAAATTAAAATTTTAAATTAAAATTCCTTGTTTAATGGCTTTATTTTGGTGAACAAAATAAAGCTATTAAAACAGAAAGCGGTATGGGAAACATAAAGTTGGATACATGAGTGAGTGTCTCTCATCAGGTCAGAGCTCCATCTCAAGGCTAAAGAGACATTAACAGTTCCTATATCTGACCACTGCCTCAAGGCTCCCATTCTCCTCATTGTGCCTGTTGCCCTATCTGGGGCAGCAATATTTGATGAGGTTTGACAGTAGTAAAAGACTGTTCGTATCCAAAAAAAAAAAAAAGAAAAAAAAATGGTCACATTCTGACTCTAGATAATAGATGTTGCCATTCTAAGCCAATAATAGTGTCTATAATGAAATCAGTGGAGCAGAAAAGAGGCGCTCTTTCATTTCCTTATGCAGGGCCGTGCGTTTTGTACATCCCATTATTCATCAGGTCCTGGCTGCTGATAACTGGTCCATTTGCATCTGAATCAAGAATGCCTTATAACCCCCCCCCCCCCCCCCCCTCCAAAACACCACCCCCATGCAAATGAAGTGACCTAAAAAGAGCAGGTACTGTAGTTAGTTATTTGTGAGCAACTGTGACCTACTCTGGAGTTTGTGTTGATTCAGGACCAAGGTGGTACGTACTGTACTGGCAGGATACTTGTCAACGTGGATGTGATGTGGTTTAATATATAAAAAATACTCTTGATAGAAGTTGATCTATTTTTCTTTACTCCCAAAGCAGAAGTTTTCTAAAGGGTATGTGTATCTGTACTGTATCTTGTGCTTCCCTTTCTCTCCCTGGCACGCCCTACTTCCGTGAACAAAAGACAGGGCAAGAGTGCATCATAGAAGACGGTGAATAATCTTAGCCCTGCTTTTCAGAGAATGCTTGACTCACTCTGCAGTTCAAAGGTGGAAGACTTCCCTATTTAAAGTCTCTGCTACATCCAGTGTGTGATATTTGTGATCAGTCATAACTGCAGGAAGAGATTGCTCTGGTTCAAAATAATAAAAAAGATGCTATTCATAAAGAAGTGATCTGTTGAGGGAAGAACTCCTCAGAGGAAAGTCTAGCTGTGCGAGACAGACTGTTCAAAACCCCCAGAAGACAGACAGATTAATGGAGTGTGCCTTCGTATACAGTAGTTGCCTTAAACCCAAAATTAAGTTGAGTGCAATCCTCAGATACCCCAGCAGCAGCACAGTATGGCATTGGCAACATATGGTGAAATATGCATTACATGATGTACGACAGGTGGGTTGCATACTTCTACTGTATATACTGTATTCCGTAATGCTCGAAAAGCTTCTTCTTTAAATCCTCAAAAATGGAAAAAAAAATCACATATGCTCACACACACCAAATTGCCTGTCTCACACATGTAACCAACACAAACATATTTCCAAAAGCCAGAGGGCAAATGGGTTGAAAAGGGGAGTCAGGGTCTTTTGTGCACTCTTGAGTTTAGGTCTTGGCCATTAAATAAGCTGGCACTGCAGAGGTGAGCTGCATTGACAATGATGTATGGGAAAAACACATTCCATTGCTGTTATGAATTGGTTGGCTCTGGTGCGGACATTGCTCGCACACATGCGCATGCACAGATACACAGAGACACGCAGACGTCCACAAGCAAGAGTGTAGAAACACACACACAATCAAGAGGCAGTGCTAGAGCCAATAGTATCTTCCTCTCTTCCAGACAAATTCAATTTTCATCCAGGACATATGTAAGCTGATTAAAACAGCCAACAAAGACTGGAGAAATATGTCACATCCTTCAGGACTGGACACAATATTGAGTGCTGCTTTGGCAATGAGATGCCGACTCTCCTTCTCTGTCCCTCTCGGTCTAACTCTCTGCTCTTCTCTCTCATGACCTCTCTGTGTCACCTGATGCCATCATGCATCCCTTTCTTCCTTCCCTCCACTCTCTTCACTCGATGGCTTCCCCTCCTACTCCCATGCCCTTGAAAAGGAAAAACATATTAATCATACTTGCTGCATATAAATGTTTAACTATTAGTAGCTACAGAGGTGAACAATACTACCACTTAGCAATGTTCAGTGGTATGTGTGATGATTATTTAAGCCCACATAGTGTAACATGTCTATGCTTATTGAAATACATTCTTACACAAGTGCCATCTGTCTTATACATTTAAAAAACCACACTGTATGACACTATGCAAAAATGATATACTTCAACAAACAAGCCAATATATCCACCCCGTTAAGAATAGAATAAAGTCAGGAAGTGGTGACGGCTTTGTCTTCCATCTTGCACTTTTGGCTGGGGTGGAGCCTTGACAGCCAAAAGTGTGTCAGGCAGATACGCACAGTCCTATTCACTAGGGGCGTCACAATGTCTGTTTAGCCACAGCAAAATAATGTCATATCACCAGAAGATGTGTGAAGAACACATCTGAATTATGAATGGACGAGGGGGTTAATTATGGATGGAGGGAGGGCAGAAGTAATGCCTTAGACATTTCCATGAAACACATGGTTGGATACATGCATGGACCCACATCACACTCCTTGGCAAGTAACAAGTCAGAGAGACTCCTTAATTAGCTAGTCGGCACTGATAATGCTTAGTCTTTGTTGCATGTGGATGCATTCAACATCATTGCTGTTTAAGAATACTCTTCAAATGAGCACATAAGATGAATGGGCTTAACTCAAGTTGACAAGGAAAACTGTGCTCTTGTCGACAATAAAGCAGCAAAATGATTATATGAAAAGCAATTATATCTAGCGCTCATCCTTATAGGATGATGTCGAATGTGATCGTCAAGAAAGACATAAAAGAAATGCATGAAAGGAGAGAATAAAGCGCTGAAGTTGACTTCTGTCAACTTTTCGGGGAAAATATACCACTTACATTAACATTGTTTTTAAACATCCTCTTTGACAGATGGCACACAAATATTTGACAGGTTTAATATTTCTCATTATCTTTGCTTTTAAGTTATAAGCGATACCTATTCAATGCAATCAACTGTCTGTATCAATGTGTACCACAGATTCCTTTGCGAGACAGCTGCACCTGCAGCTCTGAAGCATGGTAATGGTTTGTGAGCGACAAACAAAAGCAATGCCCTCTGAAAAGGGGGTCAAAGATTTGGTTCGATAGCAAGAAATTAGGGAACGCAGACTGCGTTGGTGGGGTGTTTTAAAGAGAAGCAAAGGGATCAGGGTGGAACTAACTAGGGGCGGGTCTGTGCCTACATGGGAAAAGAGACAAGGCCATTGGGGAAGAATGATGTTCCAGACACCCATGGAGCCTTGCTTTGGGGCCTTGTGACCCCTGGAGGTTTTGTAGAGTTGTACGAGGATTAGTCAAATGGCCCCACTGCTTTTGTGTCACAGTCATGACAACTCACCCTGTGTAGCGTGCAGTCATAATTGAACTTTCAGTGAAAACAGCAGATTCCGCTCAGTCACCCACCAGCTAAAGGCACCATCTATCCATCCCCCCCTCTGCTTCAGAACAGAATAATGAAAACAACGCAATCGTCTGCATGTCAGTTCGTCACAGGAAAATTTGTCCACCAGACTGCTGTTTGGCACTGAAATGCAATTTCAAAAGAATGTTACACAAGTTCTTAAGATATAGGGAGTGTTGCTACACTAAATCTACTCAATCTCTCTCTTTCCAGCTGTATATGTCACATCTCTAACTCTGTCACATCTGCTGCTCTACACATCAAACTATGAGTCTACAAATATAACTCTGTATTTCACAGACATTACCATAGCCTAGTGGGTGTCACAAAATATCCCCCAAAAAGTCCTTGCTGGCTCATTTAGCTTTGTCTGCAGATGACTCTGTGCCAGATTTAATATAAATTCCCTTAGTACACGCAACTAATAAGGGCAAAGAAGTAAAATCTTCCGGTTTGGTTCAAGGTTGAATAAGATGAATGAAGACAGGAGGATAAAAAAGGAGCTGGTTCTGGGACTGTCAGGTCCAAAGGCTGAGTGGAGCTGCAGAAGGCCCTGTCTGATGTCTGCCTGTTGCAGTCCTCAGCACTGAGGGCCTTGGGACATCCACATGGCCCATTCACCCAGCACTACTGAAACATTCAAAGCTTTGATTCCAAAGGGCCAAACTTTTGTTCGTTAACAAAAGGCCTGACCAGAGGTTCTCCCATAGATGGGAGCCCCGTTCAAAATCAGATTATTTCCAGTGAAATCCTCCTTTCTCCACCTGCCAGTTAACTATGTCATTGCCATTGTGCTGTCCCTGAAAAAGCTCTCCATTTTGGCATAATGGAGGCTGGATGTGTATTATTGCTTTTACTGCCATTTATTCTGGGACGAAAAAGGCACACCCCACCCCCACACTCCTTCCTCCTTTCCTTATATTTTTTCTTTGAAGAAAAATCTGGGCCACATGCCCCAGAGGAACGCAAAGTGCTTTAATTCATTCGCACCTTTTCTCTCTGGCTGCCATCTCCAAGGCCTCTCTTTATGCCCAGAAGTGATTTGTTCAGGCTGGACCATCAAAGCAATTATGGTAGCGGCCTGCTTCCCTATTATGAGCAGAGATGACTGACAACAGAGGGATAGTGTGGGGGTGGAAGGGCACTTGGCTTCAATTTATTTGATCTGAAAACATTTTTTCATTCATTGGCATCCACTCAACTAACAAAATACAAATAAACTGGTCAGATTATCTTCATGTGATTTTTTTTACTAAAAAACTAAAAACATCTTATCCAAATCTCTATATAGCGTTTTTCAATTACCTTTCTCACCTTTCTGAGTTAAATTGATTGTGGGCCACAGTTAGGTGACGCAGGACGGAGAATGCCAGCAATGTAACAGAATACTGAGGGGCATGGCAGGCAGTGATGTGTAGCAATTAATGTAATGGACATGAGAGAGAGCACAATCCTTGGACTAATGAGAATGTCTTATATTACAGTGCAAATGCACAGGGTCGCCAAGACTCCTATCATTACTGTGCTGTAGGAAGATGGCTAACCACAAAAGGGGATACTCCATAAATGGATAATGCAGTCGGAGAGAGCAGAGTACGGCGCCACTGAGCTGATGTTCCGTCCAAGAGTAATAATTCTGCCTGGAGTGACACAGGGTCATTGGATGGATGGACACAGGATGTGAGGAAAAATAAAGCATTTAAAGAAAAAAAGGAAAGGGGGGCATTCAAGTTGAAAAGTTGGGTGAGGTTGATAAGGAAGACGGTGGAGTAAAGTAAAGTAAAAAGAACAGAGAGGTAAGAGTGAGAAAAGAGAAGGATTGAGTAAGAAGTGTAAAAAAGGGGGTGAGTGAGAGAAAGAGGGCGCAGAAGAGATGAGAGATAATTGTGTACAGACAGCAATGAAGCAAAATGACACATTGGCTAATCAGTCTGCTGTCTTTTTTCTTTCACAAGCTGTCATCCTGGCCATCAAGCCCTTGTGCCTCTCCCTCTCTCATTGACTGATTCCCCCGTTCAATTATTCAAGGTTTATAAGCAGAAACCATCTATTCAGCGAGCAGCATATCCAGTAAAATAATGAAAGGGTTGCTTCTTCAGCCATATTGACTGTCATAAAACTTTTACAACTGGCAAAAGAAGAATCAATTTCTCAGACAGACTGTTGCCACCACCGTAAACATATTAATGATAGTATCAGAAGTGCAGCAAGAGACCCTCCATGGACTTTAATAATGCAGACCATAAATGATTTTACATGCTCTCTCACTAATCATAATGTATGGTGCCTGAATATTTACAATGATGATGTGCTATATTTAGGCAACACAGACAATTTAGATGAGTGTTGCACGTGTGAGTATGCATACATATTCAGCCGATGCTACATGAGCACTAAGATTTATAGGACATATCAGTGGTTGTAGTTTCACACTGACCTCTCTGTCTCCTTAAAAAGCTAACCTGTGTGCGTGAGGCACGCTGTGACACAGAAATTAGGTCAACCGCTGGCCTGCCAAGGAACGCTAAGCTTCAATAAACATTCCTTCAAATAAACAGCAGACACAGTCACACAAAAACAACATACACATACACACACAAAAAAACAAGATCAAACATCTAGGCACACACCCAGACACACACGTCCTCCCTCACTTGTCGGAAATCTTAAGAAACATCACACATCCCATCTGCCATAATCTGCCCTTGGGCAACAGTGACCTGAGTCACTGGAAGAAACTCATCTAGAGTAGAAGAAAAAAAAATAGTTGAGGTAATGCAGTGTGCAGCTTCATCCTTTACTTAGCTGGCAATGCCTCCAGGGTGGAGATGTTACAAACTCAGCAACCTCCACTGGCTTTCCACTAATGCATGACCCCCATACTGTCTCGCTACTTCTCAGGTCTTCATCCTGCTGCGGCAAGTCCAGGTTATGGACCCTGGTCACTTTGCAGTACATCTTTACACGCAGACACAGAAACACATAAATATGAAATAGATTTGATATACACACATAAATCACACATAGATATGTGTTTATGTACTTAACCATACAGAGCACACATAAGCATACAGTCAGACACAATTATGCATGCATGCATCACACTAAAATCAGCTCTAGCACAGACCAAATAACAAATCTCCACCCTTTACCATCTATCTGCTTAATCCTCATCCACTGGAGGCACAGGGTCTGCTCTGTGGCAAACTGTCTATTTTTAAACTTGACATATTAGTCATCTCTTAGGGGAGTAACATTGGAATTTATGGAATTCATGAATACCGAGCCTTTGTATTCCCGCCTTGTTTATTTCCCCCTCCTTCACAGCACAGTGTAACTGTTTGGGATGAATTCAAATAAACTCAAAGATGCAGTTGGGTAGGGTAGGTTCCCTGTCTCCATAAGAGCACAGATGCCAATCAGCCCCTGCTGCAGAGGGAGCTCGGTAACTCCTCACACCATTGTGAGCATGTGGTAAATTGTGTAAAGAGTTCTAACTGATTTCTTTTCTTTTTAAAACCCCCGTAGAGGGATACAATTGCTCTCAGATCCAGAGGTGAACACAGACACAGAGGTGCTCTGCCTCTTTTATCCTCAACTTCTAATGTTACAGACAGTGAGAAATGTTCTTTCTGTCTCAAATCAAACAACTGAACCACTCCTTAAAACAGATCCCCAGCTCTGTTTAGTTCTTTTTATACTGCCTTTATTACTCATCACGACTTGTATGTCAGCTGCTAAATCATCATTTATATTTTGCCACAACTCACCAGAGATTTTCCCTGTAAACATTAGGAAAAAATGGAAATGAAAGATTAAATATTGATTTCTAGAAATTGCAGGATTAATATCACGTGGGCATCCTAAACTTGAGAGTTTAGGATGTCAAAACAGCAATCCTTCAGTTTTCAACGTGACATTCTTTGCACCACTGCAGTGTGGACCAAAGGTCCTCTAGAAGACATATTGGCTTCCAAACCTAATGATCTCAAATTGTACACTTGTGGGTAATTAAGCATCGTTGTTCCCCCAGTAGCTTACAACAGCAAATATGTCATTGTGAGAATAAACAACAATTACACTTACACTCATTATGCTCTAATTGCATCATCCAATCACAAGCAAGAGGACATCTTATTAAATGCTTCAAAGAAAATAAATATGTAAAGCCACAAATTAATATTAATACAAGACCATGTGCTGGGAAAATGTTAAATTATCAATTTATTTCAAAAACAGAGGTCATGTGAACACTGGGTATTAAACAGAGCATGCATTTAAAGCCCTCGTGGGTATTTAGTGGTCAACTACAAGAGCAAAGTGCTGTGTGCACTTAATGTGGCTGAGTAAGGCTAAAGCTTGGGAAAAACTCATACAGGCAAGGGAATAATTTGACCCCACTCAAAAGCATCTTCTATCCAACACTAACCAAATAGAAGTCAAAAGAGTGAATGAAGAAAGACAAAGAGATAAAAGGTAAGAAAAAATAGAGACACAGATAAACCTTTGGGATTAGCACTAAGTAACTAAATGGGCCATATCGCTTTTCTGCTACCAAAAAAGGAATAGCTATTTCAACAGCTGGAGTCTAAATAAAAAAGGTGAACTCTGTCCCCGCTCTGTCTTTTGTTCAGTCATGTGTAAATGTTGCACAACCATATAGCCCTCCATTTCTGCCTTCCCATATGAGCAAATTGAGATTTGCCATCATATCCTTGAGGCCCATCAATAAATAAACTTGACGCAAATAAACAGATAAATAAATAAATGTGAAGAGCCTAGCAAATGGGCATCAGTCAGCATTAGTGATGGGACCATGTCAAGCACAATCATGCTTGTCTAGAGGGGGAGTGCCTGAGTGCAGGGAGCATTCTTGCTGATTACAAACTGTGTGTGTTTGTTTGTGTGTATGGCATCACTGTGGCTTTCAGCTTTTTACCTTCATTTAACACTCTCAGACTGTGCTGCCCTCTTTAACTCTTTATCACTATCACCATCGATACATCTGTCCATCACTGCACAATAAACCTCCTCACTCCATTTCACTCCATCTCTCGATACCTTTCTCCCTGCTGCCTCCTCTCCCTCACGTATGCACCTCTTTCCACACGAGATCACAAATTCCATTTCTTTCAGTCCCTAGATGTTGTAAAGTGGGTTGAAAGCCTCAACCAGCTTCTTTCTTTGACTTTCTAAACTGTGCTCTATTCCATCTTTAACTCTGTCCTTTGTGTTTCAAAAATAACTGTACCATATTATACTTTTTTATTATTTTTATTTTACTATTACAGTCAAATAACTGATCAGCTGACTGTCTTTATTCTTGATGAGGAGATTGTTCCCTTGACAATCAGGATTCACTTGATGGTCTCTCAGATGCAGTAGTGATTATCGCTTGAGAAAACAAGTACAGCTTTTATTTGTGCCTGTGGATCATGTTTTTATGTCAGTGCATAAACTGGTATATGCCGAATAAGCTTTTGCATTTTGGTGCTTGCAGACCCAAATGTATGGTTTACAGCACAGATTCACATTATGGAAACAAACCACCTTGTTTGTGAAAATGTACACATCTGGCAAAGGGTATGTGAAGTTTACTGCCATTTTCAAATTGCTAAACACTCTTTTCCGTGGTGTTCATTGGAGGGTGTGCACAGTCATGCAATTAAGGTTTCCCCACAGAGTTGCCTTGGTGTTGTTGCCTGCTATCTCAAATAAGACATTAAAAAAATTACAAATTACCAAAAAAAAGAAGAAAAAATATGTTATACTGTATATGTTACAGTTAATGAGAGTCTTATTTTTATTATTTAACAAATTATTAGTGATCATAGCACCTCTTTTTTGTTTACAGGCAGCGGATTTGAACCTAGATCAAGGATCAAGACTTTACAGTACGCACTATGCACTCAGTGGTACTATCAGGTAGGTCACCATTGTTTTTCAATTTTTGTTGTTTTGACCATCTCCTGACTGACTGACTGACTTGACTGTTCCTCAGACATGTCTCCTTCTTGACAGTGTGATTCTGTTTTGAAGTAATCACTGTTGTCTGCAGAGATTCCCGAACAACACTTGCCTTACTACTGACCTCTCATCTGCAGCCGACACCAGAAGTATTTATAATTAGCTGGAGCTGTCACAACCCTTATTGTATTTCGACCACTTTACCTTAGAAGCATTGCTAGCTAATTATACATTATTCATTTTCACCTGACAGATTCTCAAAGTCAGTACATTAAAATTATATCAGCACTTCAGGAATGGAATGTTATGACTTCATTGACATCACCAGAAAGTTGTTGAATTCAACTTGTGACTCTACTGCCTTCAGTGTGAAGGAAGCAATGTTGCAAGATCCACTACTTCAAGCCAAGAGCATCACATAGATTGTAGTTTCTCTAATATCCTTGTTCCCAGCATCACCTCTACTGATGTGTCCTATTGAATGGAACATTAAACATTCTTTGACACGTTCTCTCTTTATCTGTATTTATGGGAATTACCATTATCACTCATCGCCCGCTCTGCTGTTCCTTTCCTATACCTCCCTATTACAGACATCAAGCCTGCCTAATAGGAAACTAAAATATTAATTCCACCTCATTGTGGCTGACAGATTGTAGATAGTGTCTGACACTTCAAATGCAAACATCAGCCCGAGCATTAAATCTTATACTTTAATAATAGCCACATTATATTGAGGACGTAAAAAAAAAAGAAAAGCGTATGACAATATAAGTGTGACAGCAGAGGAAGAAGCATTTGATTCTGGCCCTGCTTCTTATTGTCTGTGGAGCACACAACCATACAGGATGGCATCCTATTCCACTGCACATTATTTGTTCTCTAGCCGATCATCAGTTGGCCCCGCTGTATGCCTAATGAGCAATAAATAAGGTTTAATTCAACTGACGCAAGTTGCCCATCCCTCAACACTAAGCATGATGGCTTGGGCGAGATTCCATTGGAATTATATGAGGGCAATTTTTCAGCTAGTGGGATGGTCCGACTGCCTCCCCTATATTTGGCTTTCACAGGGATTCCTTTGGCTTTAAGCTCAGCAAGTTTATAGGTCTATTAGGAATTCATCAAACAATGAACGATATCAATCATATTGTGTGAATGTGCCCAGGGTAAAAATAAGATAAAACCTCCCATTATGGGGCTTCCAAAGCATATTTGCCCTCCAAAATTGATCCACGATTGACAATTTACACTTAGGGTGACCTTTCATAACTGCCCACATACTTGAAAGCCAATATTGTTTGGAGAGTGAGCATGAAAAAAATAAAAACAACACAGCTCACTGCGAACGCTCTAGGATATTATTGAATATGATAAGTTAGTAGGCACTTGTGCACTGCAGTTGTTTGTTGATGGTTTACTAGATGGCAGGGATGAACACTTTTTACACCACTAAGGTCCTGTGCAAGTATAAGGCAATATTGGGCATAGGTATTGAAAGCTCTGAGTCCATTATAACACAAGGTATTTTGCTTTAAAAAAAAAAAAAGTAAGTAAGTAAAAAAGTAAGAATTGCCATAGGGAGCTATAGGCTCCACATGATAAGTCTTCTCAGACAGGCAGTTGTAAAAGGGCATAATGGCATCAAAAGGGCATGCAGACAGCCCCCTGTTGATACCCTGTACTCAAGTAGATAGCTTCAGTATAATTTAAACAGCTACGGGTTTAGGGGGTAGTTAACAGAAGGGGCAGAGGCGAGAGACCCCTGGTGTCCACTCAGAAAGACTGCCTTTTATTAAGATTTGATTTATCCTCTCAAAATGGCTCCATGTTACACTTCACTTACTTTCGTCCTCTCTTGGCACAGTCAAGCAAGGAATTAGTTATGCGCCAAGGGTACTCAAATGGTACATAAAATCTTCATCTATATTTCCATAATGGGTTTTCTGCTGAGGATGAAAAATGATCAGGTCCAGAGGAAGGCCCTATGGGTCAATGGGAGGGACAATGGCTTTGTCTATGCCCTAGGATGTCAAATCTTAAATAGAGTCGCTGTCCATGCCTCAGCTCCTTCCCATCTGCCTTTCCCGTTGGCTGTTGATAAATATCCTTATCTATGAGAAGCAGATGATAGATTTCAAGCGGCACGTATCTACAGAGCTCTGCTCTCATCTACTCTATTGATATCTCACATCTACTAAGCCATCCAAGCTATAGCAAGAGGCGCTGACGTCCCCTGGGTCTCTTCCCCCAAATCATGTTAGCTCCACTTCCTGTACGATCACCTCTAGGGCCGCCCCAATGAAAAACATCTATCAATACCCTGAAGTGGAAGCCAGAAGCTTGTGGAGGCAGAAGGCTTTAGCCCTCAGCTCAGACACACCCTACTGCAACATATCTGATATGTGACACAAGCTTGTGTGTGTGTGTGTGTGTGTGTGTGTGTGTGTGTGTGTGTGTGTGTGTGTGTGTGTGTGTGTGTGCGTGTGTGTGTGTGAAACAGTACAGGAGAACAACTGCTAGAGAGGTTGAGAGACAACAAGAGAGATAAAGCGATGGGTACAACGTATGTTGGAGCAAATTAATTGCTGAGGGAATTACGATCACTATCACATCCTCTGATGTAATTTAAGAAACAAACGGGTGATTTTTTTTTTCCCCCGATCAGGGGAATGATGAGAAAATAGCTGCCTGGCTGAACATATTGTAGCTGTCTACATCAGGGTGTTGTGGATTACACACACAGAAGTAATAAGAAGTATAAAAGACCATTTATGTCACAAATGAGGCTGGAGGATGTAGGAGAACAAGGGGGAATTCTTTGTCTTTACCTGCATTTTCTCCTTAAAGACACTGCTCTGTTCATTTGCCTCTTCGCAGATTCATCCCCCTTTTCCTTTAAATTTTCATGAGAGAAAATAGGTAATTTAATCTTCATTAAACATACAGGGGGCCCACTCTGTGGCCTGACCTGCTGAATTAACTACTAGGCTTCAGGGGATTAGACAGTTGGGCTGAAATTCCATAACCCTGACAAGCATTATATCACTGCATCTCTGTTTTTTAATGGGCATAAGATGATCCCACCCTGCTCAATGTCAAATAAGTCCTTAGGAGACTCACTACACACAACAGAGGATGGAACTTTTGATGGACTGACCTGTGAAGGAGAAGCAGGAGAGTGGGGCAGAGAGAGGAAAGGAGAGAAGCCCTGGTTTGGGATTGTAATGACGTTGAAAAGGCAGTAAATAAATAAGATTGGCTTGGTTCTCTTTGAAATCTGATTGATGTGTCTTTTGGGATGCCCCCCAGTATGTAAGACCTACTGAGTCTGTGGCTTTCATCCCTGACCGAAAATCGATGAGCCAGGATGTATGAGAGGCTCCTGCTCTCAACCCAACAATCTCCTGCCAGATACCCAGGTAACTGTCTCACCAGAAAGAGAATAGGAGATAGAAAAGGAATAGGCTAACTCGTATCTTTTTTTTGGGGGGCCTTTTTCAAGTGAAACTTAATTCTGAAGTACACTGTCTGTGGGAAAAAAAACAGTACAATGCATAGTAAAATCAATCAGATTCAACCCTGCTAAATACTTTATATATTATCTTCCTGAAATGAGAGTGTACCTCCAACAGAAGCATCATTCCATCAAGTTTCGGCATGTTGAATTAGGACTGGCTGCTGTAATTGCATAACACATGAGTCTGGCCTCCCGGGTTAGGTTTTCCATCTTATACAAAGTGGAGACTAGGAAATAGGAAATGCTTCTGGAATTGGGTGTAATTGTGACTGGCGGCGCCTGGAATAGTGTTCAGCCTGACACTTGAGCTAGTCGGCTGGAGTGTAGTTTAGCTTGAAGGACGACAAAGAACGACATGCTGGGTTTAAATGAACTCCTTTGACGTAAGCAAAGAATCATGTGCGACTCTGAGAGACTCTCTCTGGTGCACGCTGCTCATTTGAGGGTGACAGGAGGTTAATCAAGCTTTAAAGCATGAGATTACAACAGACATGACAAGCAGGAGTGAATAGATTTGGCACACTGTCTGATATAACCGCTCAGAGAAGGTTTTTACTAGTAAATTTGGAGACTGGGATGCTGTCAGTCCCTGAGTCAGAGAGAAAACAAATATGCATGCAGCAAAGATACATAAACATTAATGCTGCTGCACCGACTCACAAATCACTCCATTATTCTTTAAATTCTGACTTAAACACTGACAGTTGCCATGCCCACAAACGTAACAACCCAAACAGACAGCTTTCCGTGACTGAGATGCCTTTTGTCACCAAATCATCTATCACTGGGGAACTTAATTGTTTCTCTTCACAGAGTGTACTTTTTAGAAATTTCCTCTCAAACTGTGCGTAAAGATTTCTATTTGCCCCCTTTCATGAGATGAGACAAATTCCCCCTTTGCTCTATTGCAGCCGAAATCATTTCCAGATTCCATTTAGAAAAAAAATCCATAGAGCCAGCATGTCAAAAGGATTTTCCCCTCTCATCACTTCTGAGTAGAGAATCCATGCAGCTGTTTATCAAACCACAGTACAGAGTTCCATATCAATAAACAGAGAACCGTCAGTGCATAATACATTCTGGTAGCATAGCAGTGGTGCGCACTAGGAAAAGAGAAAAAGTGGTGAGAAGAGTCTGATGCACAGTGGCATGCAGGAGAGAGAGCCATCATAAGGACCACAGCAATCGTAGTGGTGTCACAAGAATAGGAAAGTAGGTCACTGAGATACAGGATATTTGATTAAATATCAAGCATATTCATAAACAAAGACAGTTTTTCAGTTTGCACTGGTCCCATGGCACATCACTGCTCTCCAGTAATTTTCATGAAACTGTCACCCTCATGCTCCTTTTCATCCTCTGTCATAAAGAAGACCCTTAGACACTCTTTCACTCAGGACAACTACATGCTTCTATCCAAAGGGCCCCACTGCATCATTTTCTGAGCACCATGGTCTCAGGCATGAAGCTGCTCTCACCGGACCCGCTTCACATTTGTCAACAAAGAGCCAAGTTCACACCAGAGGTCATGGTCCAATGAAATCAGTAGGATTTCATCATCTGCAAACAAAGGCTGGAATGACTCCACTTTTTGACCCTTCATAATATTCCATTTTGAAAATGACAAACAAAATAAATTAGAACGTACAAACAGAAGATACAAGGCATTTCTCTGCCTTTATGTTGTTTGAAATATTGAACAGACTAGAAACAGATTAAACATAATATTATAGATAGAAAGATACTGTTGTAATAAACAGAGCCAGTCTGTCGAGAGTCACAGGCAATTCATTTTGACTGAAAGCATTTGCATAAAAGCCAAGGATACTTCAGATAAGAAGTCATGTCGAGGGTGCTGTTGTAAGTCAGATTCACAATGATTAAACATACAAGCAGAAGGAAATGTATACAACAACTTTGTGAGTGGTCAAAGCACAAAGGTCTACGGACCTCTCAATTTCCTTAACATCAACTGCAAAACAGGAAGTGATATCATGCTGTGACAACACAGGCTAATAGGAAAAGCAGGACAATCGGGTGAGAACTGTAGCTGCTCTACAAGACAGAAATTGTGCTGAGTGAATCCAAACTACTTCCTGCAAGAAGTGAATATGCTGTTAGGAATATATTGTATTGTATTGTATTTTCTTTGTATGTATTTATATTATGTGCTATTGTATTTCATATCTGTTTTTTTTGTTTCTTACATGTAAGGTGACCTTGGGTTTGAGAAAGGCGCCAACAAATAAAATGTATTATTATTATTAAGGCTGCAACAACAAATTGATAAAATTGTTAAAAATTGATTATTAAAAACATTGGCAATACATTTCATTATTGAGTTGTTGTGTTGTGTGATAATTATGTCACTATGTCGCGTGGCTGTTTACAGTACTTCACATTGAACGAAGCTTTAAGAGTGTAGGGATGAGTAGTACCTACAGTACCAGCACGAGGAAATAACACAACTTAACGGATGCAAACTGCTGTAAAACACCATAGAAGAAGAGTGGAGTGTGCTGGTAGAGCACCGGAAACATGAGGGCTGCCTCCCCTAGCAGCTCTTGGTGTTTTGGCATATGACTTAATGTTAACCATTAGGATTTAAAGGGACATATTATGGAAATATCACTTTTTGTAGGCTCTTTAACATATATTTGAGTGTTTGTCTTGTGAAATGTCACAATAAACGTAATCGTGAATGAGTGGTAAACACTTCTCTAATTGCGCTAATAGCATCGTTTGCCATCGGGACATGGGGCGTGATGAATTTGAGGTCTCTCTGTGATGAATGTAGTAGGTCTCTGTGGTGAGTGTAAGGTCACTGTGTTATGAGACTGAGAGCGGGACAGTGAGTTCAACAGAGCATCGAGGCAAAATGAAAAATATCCTTAGATCCATATTTTCATTTATTCCCATTCTGCTGCTTCCCCCCAGAAGTGACCACACAGACAGGTATGTGTGTGTGTGTGTGTGTTACTATGGTTACTGTGATGCTCTTTGTCATTTTTTCTTTGTAACTTGATTGATGATTCAGAGAACAGTTTTTTACGGAAACCGAGAACAGCCACATCCATATATTTTTTCTTATTACCGTTTTCTTGTGATAACGACTTATTTTGTTATCTCGAGATAACAATTGACTAGCAACAGGGTTCAATGGAATCACTGTCAGTGCCCGATTGGTACCCGGGACAAGATCCGTTCCTGACGCTTCTGCGCATGCACCATTTTACGACATGCATATCAGTATGTACTGTACTGAATGTGATTCAGTGAAAAGTGAAGCATCGTGTGTGAACTGGACAGAAGAGCAGCACTGCCTCAGGGCTCTGTACAGAAATCACCCCATTTACATCAATAAATAAATGTTTTACAATTAACTCATTGGTCTACATTAAATTTAATTGAATCAAAATACAACTGGGCAACTATGTCAACACAATTAGTCATTATCATGAGAAAATGGTAATAATAATAAAATATATATATAGGCCTCAGGTCCCAGGTCTCTTTATAAAAGGTAAATCATGTGCCAGTGCAGCAGTGCAACCAGTGGAACCTGTAATATTATACAAGATGGAAATAAAGAAAAGTTTTTTTTGTCCGATTCATCACTTAATCGAAAAAATAATCAACAGATTATTAAAATAATCTTTAGTTGCAGCCCTAGAATATATTACTGTTATGAAAATAAATATTTCGATTACAGGGCTAGCTAGTGTATTTTACAGTATTGCATCGTATTCAATGTAAGATTTATATCGCATCACTTAGCAGTACCAGAATTAGAATTATGGACAGGGGCTTAAAATGTCATGGTGTGTTTGTGTACTGTAAATATGGGCAAAGAGAAGCATTACCTAATAGCACATATAGAGAGAATATTAGGCAGTGCAAGCTGTACTGTACAAATATCTTTGATAATGAACACCAGTAATTACTCAGCTCCATTGATGTCTTAGTGCAAACTTCAATTTTGAGTGTGTTCTGATCTCACTCATGCTGCTTTGGAAGCATGTTTATTGTAACATTACTGTGGAAATGATGTTTCACTAGGAAACCTACCTGCTGAAATGATTGGTGATTCATTTTGAAACTGTAGATGCAGACGTTAAGAAAAAAAATGCTTTGTCTTTGTTTCAATGCACTTTTCCCTTCCACTGAAATGTTTTATGGTTGCCTTTTTTTTTACATACAGTAAATCTTGCATGTTGTACCTTTGAACATCTCATTATTTACTAAGTCAAATGCAGTAACTCAGCAAAGGACTCTGCCTGTTGTAGACCAGCTCAGTTTGAGTGCTCTGACAGGAAGGACATATGAGTTATGCAGCCAGGAGAAGTGCAGTAGGAGACAGGGTGGTGCTGGGTTAGAAGAGCAGTTGAATACACACACCTAGAGTTCTGTTACCATAGTTAGCACCCGGCCACCGGGAGGCTGGACTGGAAGGACTTTGATCACCTGCAATAACGTTGGTGATAAGGGGAAATAAAAAGAAAAGAAAAGAAGGGAAGGACGAAGAGAAAGGAAAAGAGAAAAAGGCATCAGAAGTGACACATTTCAGATGAACCACTCCCAGAATTTGGAAAAAAAAACCTTTACAGTTGGTAAGTCACCCGGACAGACAGGAGCTCAGATTAAACCCCAATGAAGAAATATGCAATGAAAAAGGTGAAGATGAGTAGAATTACATGTGATGGAATAAGAGAAAAGCAGTATGCATGTGTGTTTTTTGTGATACACTTATTTCTTATTACAGTTGAACATATTGGTCATGATATCTCATCATGCATTACATATTCTGGAATCAACCTTTGATCAAATAAAAAGTATAAGAGAAAAACACACTCTTGACATTTTTTTAAAAATAACTAAAGGTGACAGATAGGAGGCCTGTGTACACAGGCTGTGTACCTGTGTGTACTGTATGAACTTTGTCAATGTGTGAGCACTGCTTAAGAAAAACTGAATTTCAAACCTAGTTATTGTGGAAAAAATGTCTGGTAGAGTGCAAGAAGAAGTGACCCAGAGAATTGGAAAGGGCCTGACCAGTGTGTCCCAGCTGTGTGACCAAGCAGGAACAATATCACTGCCTCGTAGGACAGGACTCACCAATGTACTCGCACTAATCTCCTGCTTCGGTTTAAAAAGGGTAAAAGACCTTGTAGAGCAAATATTTCCTACTAATAATCACTCTGATACCTATATAACAGCTAACACAGGCAACACAAAATTAATACAAGTACAGCAGGTCTATCAGCACTGAATAGGCAAAGAGTAAACTGGTAGATATTTAACAGTCTTTACAGCTCTTCAACCTCTCTATATTAAAATATTGCTCAGCAACAATCTTTAAATATAGAGGTGAGTCAGAAATACTCTGCCTTTAAAATGTTGGTCTGATTGGTCTGATTTTTTTCCCCTCTCTTCCCTTTTTTCTTACCATGATTGCCAGTGTGGAGATGGTAACACCTGTGGCTCTTCTGCAGAACTCTGACTTGCATATCAATTGACCCTGGCACCCATACTGGCTGGGCATGGGCCATTCATCACGGCAGAATGGAATATGTTAACACCAGGATTACACTAAATCAGCCTCAGTCCAACCGCAGCCAGCATGGCTACATTATAATAATTGCTTTATGAATGGCAAAGAGACAATAAATTACTAATGACCTGCACTCGTCTACACATGTGCTTGTTCCTTGTTCCTCTTTTATGCTCTTGTGCAGATGTTCCTATACATGTTCATGCATATGTATTCATGAGTCACAGACCGGTCAACACCGGTCAAAAGGCTCAAGCATAAGCATTAAAAAACTAAATAATTATACAGAGCATGAGAGCTTCTTTTCTATAATGGACAGGTGCCAATTATATACCATGCAAACTTTCAACAGCAAAAGAGAGCAGTGAGATTTTATACAGCTGGTGAGAATGACTGAAAGAACAAAAACTATTAACTGAGACATAATGACTGTGTTTTTCTGCTGCCTTACCGTTGCGTGGTGTACGTTTTCGCCGATCACGGAAGGCTGCTCCAGACTGAAGAGCTTCCATTAGACTATCCATCACACCAGTTTCATCTCCCTCTGTAAGAGAACAGACAGGAGGCATACATGTTTACAGGACAATATACATACAGAACAATAATAAAGCAGGACACATAAACAAATAAACACATGTGCATCACTGTTTCAGGGTCTAATTTTAGTTTCTCTGGTGGAGTAGCAATGAATGCTCATGAAAAACAGGTGCACCTCACACCACAGTAAGAGAGTACCGCAACTCTGAATGTGATATAAACAAGCCTTTTAAGAAGACTCTGTTGAGACAGAGGCCTGTCACTCAGACCTGTCCCTTTTTTCAGTAAACAGCTGGGGAGGAGGAAAATATACTTAGAGCTTAATACAGGCAGAAGAGCCTCAGGATGAAAGCATCCAGTGATGGTCATTGACAGATATTCTTTCTGTGGCTAACGCAGGGGAGCTAAGTGCTCTTTACAAAGATTTAGTGTGGAGCCGCTCAATACCGGGGCGCTCTATCATTGTTCAGTCAATGACACCAGGACTGGCCTTCGAAAAACATTCCCCCTGCCCACCGTTCCAGCTGTCGTGTGAATCCATGAAACTAGAGAACTGGGGGCACTTGGCGTGGCTGAGGAGACAGGTTGGAGACACTTAAAATGCTATGAGGCCAAAAGAATGACACATTGTGCTCCAACTGTGCACATGCAGCACCCTGCTCAATTGCAAAGGGGGTTCAAAAATAAGCTTAGGTTCTTTATCTGGGTCATCTATCTTTACGCCCCAATACTAATGAGTCAGAGGGGCACCCTTTTTATCATTCTGGTCTAGAACAGACATTATTTAAAAGTGGGATCATTAGGGTGACTTATTGTGGAGTTGGAGACTTGGCCATCAATTCTTTTGCATACATGAGTGAACTAGCTCTTCCCCAATGTTTACTATCATGGCCCTGGCATCTTGTTCCTCCACTGTGCTGTGCAGCTTCAGCTGAAGGGAAGCATTCGGAAGTAAGTGGAGACAACTGCTACTTTCAGCACACAGCACTTTTCCAGTCACAGGGGTGATCAATCTTTTGTAACTCGTATGTACTCAATGAGATACGACAGTCAGGCAAATTGAATTTATGAACAAAACACGTTGACACTGAATGCTGCACGATTAATTTAAGGAAACAGCATGTATTTTGCCATTACCAGGGAAAGTCATAGCTGCACATGTTTTTCCTTTCTCCTCCAAACCAAACCACCCAACCTGCAATCATTCACACAAGAAGACAGCACAACTAAGAATAGAAACATGTCTTATGTAAATTTAAAAAAAGCAACTCTTCACTCGTACTCACACTAATTTTGCTCTCTCTCTCTTATTCCTTCTCTTTCTTCCTCAAGTCCTTCCCAAGGGCTACTTTGAAATCAAAGTATCTGTTCCGGCTGTGTGCTGTGCTTAAAAGCAATCCCGATTAAATCAAGCTTAATTAGACCAGCTTTATCAGAACAAAACCAAAGCTGAGCCAAGTAGTGCTTATCTCAAATTGCAGCACTACACCTCAGATAGCAAGCTCATTGGTTTAAAAGGGGAGGCATGGGTTTCATCTGCCGTGGACCCAAAGAACAATATGGTGAACAACTTGCAGCTTCTATAACTGTATCTGCTCCCAGGATCTTTAGCTACTCCTTCTTCTTATGTAGGTTAGCAAGGACACATTGTGACTCTGACAAAAGGCAGAAAGTGTTAAGTGGCAGGTAAACATTTATCTACAACCACCTTGGCATAAGAAACTTTTTGACAGCCCCCTTCTTCACTGCCTTCTTCATGGAGACCTAGACATCACAGGGGGCACCTGACACTTTGATCAATTTGTCCTACTTCGAGCTTAACTGTAGCACAATTCATCATTTGTAATGGCCAGGACTTGGGAGCCCAAGTAGACTGGGGTTCAGCGGGATGACTGCAGACACAAAGAACCAAAATGACTAAAATGGGAAACATACTCCCCAGTCACCTCACAGTGCTCAATTAACTATGTCCTATTGGGCCACAGCTTTAACTCAAGCAGGTCTTACCCAGAGCAAGAAAGTCTAACAAATGAGCCTTCAGACTATGAACTTATTAACATGTATACAGTGTATGTACAGCGTATATACTGTGTTTGTGTGCGTGTTTTCAACAAATTTGCAAAGACAAGGCAAGCATTTAATAGGAGAAAAACTATGAATTAGTTGAACTATTTGACTGCACTTATTCCAATAATCCTCAGAGCAAACTTTTTCACTACTTATTGCAACATTGCCAACTTAAGCAGACATTTCTGCCTCATTCCTGCAATTCACTCTTGTCTTATTTTGAGCGGTTAAACCTAGGGCAAATATTCTTCCGCTTCTCATTAACAGCAGTGGTAGATTGCATGCTAGGGAATTACAGAAAAGCTAACCTTTCATGCCCAAAGATCTTTCTCAAGAGGAAAGATCCCCTCTGCTCACAGGAAATTGCTTTCTAAATGGGTTAAGATGGGCTAAGACCCAAGACATTGACAAACCCTTCCAGTGATGAAACACCTTGGTGGGCACCTCAACAGACAGCCCCGGGGTCCTTTAATGATCTTATTAAAGCTTGTGGAACTGTGGAACACGGTTGCGGCTTTTGCACTTTCAGGTACTTTCTTAAACAGTTAAACCTTTAAGAGTAGAAATAAAGCTCTATCAACCTCTACCTCCCAGAGAGAGATGGTGTACCTGTTTCATATCTTTCACTTTGATCCCTGCCTACCTCCAATCCCCACTTCTCTCCCTCCTTTTCCTGAACATCAGGTGGTACCTGGACCTAGAGGCTGTGCCAAATGTAACACTGAGCCCTGGGGATTGGCTCACTCTACAATATATTTACAAGCAGCACTATCACATTTTCTAATTAGAAGGGATAACAAGAGCAATGTGCCCTCAGCAGGATTGGCATAAAAACTTCACACATCAGATTAGTTTCTCCCTAAGAAAAAAAAAAGTACCTACAGTAAAATTGGAAGAAAGCGTCTACAATGTACCATTCAGCAATCCCAGGAGCAGAACACAAATTTGAGTGTCAACAGGAAAGGGAGGGATAGGAAAAGAATAAGCTCACATACTCTTAAGTGTCACTATTGGGGGAGGAAGATATAGGGGAAAGGAAGTGGGAGGAAGTAGAGTGCAGAGAGAAAGAGAGGGGAAATGGAGAACAGGAGGCAGCAAAAGAGAAAAGTGAAGAGGGCTTCTGTTGGTGCAGCAGTGCATGTGGAGGAGTAGGACAGTGAGAGGGACTAGTGAAGCGAAGCAAGACACAAGGTTGTAAAATACCTTCCCGGACTTGACGGCCTGAGCCCTGTGACATTTAATTATTTCTAAAACATACACTGCAGTATGCAAGCACAGGCACACAGACCCTCACCTAAAGCTGCAGAGACACTTTTCAGTGATACAGACTCATGTTCAATTTAAGAGTTCTGGCTCCACTTAACTAATATAAATGTATAGTACAGATTTCTCTGGATGACAAGTGAGTATAAGTTTGACAAACAAAGACAGCAAGAGGACTGGATAGATAGTTAGTCGAGGGGAGATAAATTGCATAGTTCAGCGAATGTCAGCAGGATGACCTATGCTCATGACTGCTCATGGCAAGATCAGTTAGAGGAGACAAAGGGATCTTGCCAAGTCTTTCAGAAAACCAATGCATCATTGATGCCTCCATACAAACTTTTAATCCACAGTCAAGGATCAATTAGGAATCAGATGAATAAGCTTACATTATGCAAAACATGATGTCTCATTTATTTGTTTCTGCCAATTAAAACCAGCCATCTACAAAAAATCAAAATATGTACAAAACTGCAAAGTGAAAGAACAGCTGTTGCCTCTGAAACATGACAGCGCTTTTCACTCAATCATCCAAGCAGAAAACCTTGTGTATATTTGAATGAAATGCTGGGCTCTCTTTTCAACACCAAAGGCATGGCATTCCTATAATTATGCAGCAGTGTCAACAAACTGTGTTCATAAATTCAATTTGCTATCTGTCATCTCCTGCATGTTGTGCTGGGGAGAAAAAAACCCCACAGTGGATCGATCGAGAACTCAATTTCCGATGGCTCGCATGCAGCCCTCATGATTCATGGGGGAAAAGAGAGACAAATAATTCTTAGAATTTTAAAAAGCTTCTGTCTGGTATGTGTGAGTTTCCAATATAATGGCAAATTATGACATCCATGAGCAACGGTGGCATGCTCACTGACAAGATAAACAGCGAAAGCATACAGGGCAATGACATTTATCATAGTCACACATTTTAATCAATCACATCTACATACCCTCTGAATTTATATAAGCATAGCACTCTCCTCCCTAACCAAATTAAAGTGTTGGACATGAGGAACATCAGGCATAGGAGAGATGTCTATTATCCACTACTATCCACTATCCTTCCAGTGGCCAATCCCTGAGTCTAATTTGCACTGTAATGAGATCTAATGAGAGCTTACAGGCCTTGTGCTTGATGAATTGAAACCACTGTGAGAGAGGAACACAGTGAGAGTTTAACCTCGCCCCAGTCGCCCTCCATGACTCCAGTGGATAAGATGAGAAAGAGGAGGAAGAAAGAAGAGGAGAGGAACAACTCGCCCCCAGTTTCTTTTTTTTCTTTGCTTGCTGCGGATTGTTTTTGAACACATTTGAGCCCATCTGTTCCCCCACAGAAAGTCACCTGTGCAATTAACCTGGACCATTAGCCGTGAAACAAAGGCCTCAGTGGAGGGAGGGAGGTGCTGCTTTATGGCCAGGTGGAGAGGCAACAGCCACACTTTCTTTTAATCTCATCTCTCTTGCTCTACTCTCTTGTATGCACCTGGTTATGTTTTACTTTCACACCTGAATTCTGGCTTAGCTACCGACACATACACAACCACCTGCATCACTCGGCACCCTCCCTCCTCCTGCCGCTCGGCTGTCTACTCTCCTACTGTCTGGCTTTGAGCAAAGTCACCCCTTCACCTCGCCCTCCTTCCCTGCAGTCGCAGTAGCTCCTAAGACCCGGGCAGACAGAGACCATTACTGCCACAGAGAACACAAGTGCCTGAAGGACAGCAGTCATGCACCTGTTAGATGTCTTTCCTTTGTTTTTCCCTTTATTCCTTCTCCCTGCATCTCCCTGCAGTCCGCCCGCCCAACCCTGACAAAAGCTTTGACACAATGACCTGAGAAACTTTTCAGACAGTCCCCAGTCTTTAATTTGTAGGTATGTGTGCGTGCATGTTTAGTAGTCCACTTGAGTGAAAACGGAGAGGAGGAAAAAAGGGGAATGGAAGGGTAAGATAGCCAATAAAAAAGACGGATTTGCCTGCTGATTAATCCAGATAGTTTTACTGTAACAATTTGATGAGCAAACCCTCTCATGTCCTCCCTAACTCAATTACAGACGCTCCCACAACCCTCCATTCCAGCGAGAATGGCAGTGCAGCTACTACTTTACTTGAGCTGTGAGCCCCTGTGTGGCGCCAGGGTCAGCGGGAGGGAGGAAGGGAAAATCTGGAGGGAAGGCAGAATGTTCTCAAGATGCGAACGGTGGGTGGGAGGTGAAAGGTGTTTTGTGTTTGACATGCATATGGTAGACACAAGTGTTGGAACTGGGCTTGCCCGGTCACTGCAGGCCTGATCCCTTTGCCCTGAAAGAAAGAGAGATGTCCTGACTGCAAGAGTCTGGGAGAAACGTGGAGAGAAGTTGGATGTCGACAAGGGAGAGATGAAAGTGGATTAGTCGCCGTGGCGATTTGCATTCTGTGGTGGAACGAAAGCCCCTGTGATGCCCCGAATAGCTGGATTCATGAATAAGTAAACAAACAAAAACAAAAATAAACCCTCCATCTGGATGAATGCTGCCAGGGCCCAAGTGAGAAACAGTAGGGGGGGAGGTTGGGAGATGGGAAGGGGGGGGAAGAGAGATGCTTGCAACATAGCAGTCACCACATTCTGCTTCCTCCACTATCATTTACTTCTGTGCCTGCGGGCCCCCCCAGCTACCATATTGCTATCACCATCTATCTACTGCTTTTGGCTAGTTTGCCCAGTAACACCACCGACACACAAGGGAGAGCTCCAACCAAGCACTGACAGATGTTAAGTTGACACACTTTCTCTGAGCCACATGGGGTCAACATGTCAGGGTGCCAGGAGGGCCATGGAAGCCTGTCCTCACACACGAGTAGACCGCTGCTGCCCCTTTTCCATAGGATTGCTACTGCTAAATTTAGCAATATAGTGGACCTTGACCATGTGCATTTTCACTGTGACCTCACAGCAGGAAATAACTGTTGATGGCATCTGCTCTTTACCGAGCGGCCTCTGTAAACTCATCAAAATATGAGGTCTTGCAGGCAATTAGATTGAAAGCACCATTTTTGAAAACCTTTCAGTGCTCAGCTTTCAGTAGTTTTGCACCCGCGTCACAAAAGAGTGGCTCTGGTTTTGAGTTTATCAGTCTTGTGTTACTCTTTTTTACCTCATCTAAAACATTCTACTGTCAGTGCTTTTTGATGTGCTCACCTTTCCAGTGGCATCAGTAAAACCTGCTTTGTAGCTACAGTAAAGAGGCACAATATGAAGACTTTTCATGTGATTAAATCATCTTTCGATCATCCTGTTGGTATAAACCTTTAGTTCCCCCCTCGGGGGGGCGGGGGGGAGTGGGGGGGCATCAGAGATTTCAGGGGGTCCACGGAGCTATGTCTGTTCCGAGGTTGTGAAGTTATCAATATTATATTTGTGCAAACTGAAATGTTAAAATCCCGGGGGGGGGGGGATTCCCAACCTTTTTTCCTTGAAGCCCCCCGCTTCAAGGAAAAAAGGTTGGGAACCACTGGTATAAACTATGTTTTTGTTTAAAAAAGAAATAAGGCAAGCTCTGTGAAAATCTGTGTTGCTGCTTTCAGCTGATCATTCCAGCATTGCAAGTTTGAATGCTTTAAAGGGGAAACTATCTAACTATAAGGGCTAACGCCAACATCACAGGTTATGATAATGGTCGCCTATGGACATGGTAGAGCATCATTATAGTTTAGTGTTTAACGTTTCTCATACATAATTAGGTTATTAATATGAAAGGGACATCAATGAGACACATGTACATTTATTAAGATGCTATAAATATTTTGGGTTTTATTCATTCTGCATAGTGTAGATTCTCAGTTTTAAGTGACTGGCATATTTGGATAGTGGAGTTGTGGAATCCAGATCAAGATAACATCTGAACCAAACCCCACATGGGCTGTTTGCATCAGTGAAAGGCGGTGCTGTCTGGGGAAGCTAAATGGATTTGACAATGGGATTTGATGGTCTTTGTAGTGAGGGTAATTAGGTTTGATTGACTGTAAAGTGACTGGTGAGGTCCAGATCTGGGAGGGGAAATGATCAGACACTTGAACCACCCACAAATTAATGAGATTCAACTGTGCCTGAGCTGATTTCACAAAGGAGAAGAACATTTACGAAAGCAATGGGAGCGAAAAAAGTACAAGGTGGGATAGGTAGAGTGACACACAAGGAGACACACAGAGACAGACGCTGAGGAAACAAGAGAGAAAAACAGGAGAGATAGAGATATCTGATGCATGTCTCACTTCCTTAATTGTGGCCTAAACTACATTAGGTTTAAGATAAACGTGATTAAAAGCTTTAAGGTGTAATTTAATTAGTATCCTCTGCCCTTCTGATACAAAACAGACCATAAAATCAAATGAAGTAAAGTTTTACATTTTTTTGCACAGGACAGTCACAAATATGGGAGAGACTATTCTACAGTGTTGTCTTTAATTTCCAATGAACTATGGTATTTGTCATAGGATATTAAAGAACTGCTTTCAAAACCAGGCTTGTTAGATGAACATATTCTGTATTTATTTATTTCCTAGGAGAAATTCACGTGTCCAGCAGCTCGTTAGCAACAGCAATAATGATGCTGTGTTGTAGAGTCTGATGGCAGTGAGGACAAAGGATCTACTGAACCTCTCAGTCCTGCAGCGCAGCGAGATGAGACATTGTCTGCTGATGCAGCTTCTTCTCTGACCTGCAGGATCTTGTGGAGAGGGTGGTTGGTACTGTCTAAGATCATCTGCATGTTAAATTTCAAATATTCAGTCATTCATCTTCAAATTGTGGTGTTTAATATGTGCATACATTTTATTATTTTTTATTTTGCAGCTTTTACTCACGTTTATCCTTTATTTTTAACTTAATTTAGTTCAATCAAGAAAGTGAGACACGCAGCAGATGTTTTTGTCTTTGTTGTTCTTCTCTCTTATTTTGTGCATCTCTCTGAGTTTCTCTTTCTGTGTGTCACACACACATACTCCTTGTTTTCCGCATGCTGACATTTATTTATAGAAGTGCACAGGAAATATTATAATCTGAGAGAATGAGCACTCACCTTTGCTTACAAAATGTAATTTTGTATTCAATCAAACACACTTAATTTGTGCTCATCATTTGTTTATGAATAATTGCTCCATATTCCTCTATTTCTATATGTTACTATTCATGCTGCTTGCTATTATAGGCCTTAGTTGAGATGCAGTGAGCCATATTCAGTGTGCCATCATCGCCTTGAGGCAGACTCTGATTTTGAGTGGCGATATAGCACAATCTAATATGCTGTTATTTATTAGAATGAGTGTATGACAGCAGATAATCCTTGTGCCCTTGTTCCTGTCTTTCAAGGTAATGATGAAATTCACCAATCCATACACAGGAGTTTCAGAGCATGTCCTGCTCTTCTTGCACTCCAGATCGACACAGCTCAAATGCAAAGCCAAAGAAAAACGCATTTGCTCAAGAGTCTGGCATTAATATCCACATACAGTACAGATGCGCTGAAAGATCCTTCATTTTTAACACTCATCAGAAACCACAAATATTTAGTCAGACATGGGAGCAATCTGCTGCATGTCAAAGAAATGACACTTCAGGGAATAAACAGGCCACAAATTCTGAAGCATTGTACCATATATCATCATTACATTCTGGAAAGGTCTGTCCTTGTTCGTTATAGTCCATATCAAATATGAAGGTCAGCTTTAGCTCCCTAATACTAGCTTCATTTCCCAAGCTAAGCTGAAAAATAGTGAGAATCTCTTTCAAAAACGTTTCTTATCTACTTGGGTTTGTGACCTTCACGTCTCTACAAGCCATATCACCTGGTAATATTGTTTGCCACATCTGCTGTGCTGTGAAGACACTATGCAAACTTAGAGAGCTAACCTGTCCACCCCACCGCTGCCTGTCAGTGCTTGTCTATGATCACCTCGCTGGCACCGCTGCGATGCAGGTATGCACCGGCCTACCGGCAGCTGTCAGTGTCACACAAAGCCATCAATCCACATCTCCGCCCCTGTCATTCCTGACAGGGCTCCGCCAGCCACAACCAGTCAACCAGCTGCACAAAAACATGTCAATTTAGTTTAGCATGCCACACTAATAGATTCTTGAAATTGAAGAAATGTGATTTGGTAAACAAAGTAAAAAAAGAAAATACTTTGTCAACTTTGACTTACAAAATTACAGAAGAGGAGGGAAAGCAACATCTTAATAGCAAACCAAATGCTACAAACGTCAGTCTGTATTATGATAGTGAGCCTCTGAAGCATATGGAAAACACTGACATGTACAAAACAAATAAGAACATACAAACACCGTGGTCTGAAGTGCAATCAAAGCCCACATAAACTTATCTTGCTTGTATTTACTAAATCGAGTGCTTTTTTAGAGACGAGCCCACTCTTATTTATGTAAACATATACTAGTTCATCCTCAAAGTGTGAAAGGTTGACAAGGAGGATGCATAAATAGAAGCTGCAGGCCCATCATTGTCAACATGCCAACTGCTCTCTGCAGAGAATCATAGAGACATGGAGACCTCATTCTAGCAGCCCTAGCAAGCCGTACAGAAAAAATGCCTTTGGAAAAGAAGGAAAGGAGGACACACAATAATTGTAAAATGTACTGAAAATGGAAAATATATTATGAAAAACCATTTTAGGATCATCTTAATTTGACAAAATCCATCCACTTCAAGCACGTCTGTAGACTAATGGACATGTTGTTTCATATCTGTGGCTGTATCCCTTAAAATTTCTCAGAACTATGTTCATTAAAAAATGGGCTCTGTAATTTTACAACAAAGTGATGGGATATGTGGTACACACAACTTCCAGCTGTTGTGTAATCAAAGATAACTATATTTAAGATTGTAATAATGCGTGTTCAATAGTTGCATTAGCAAAACACACCGGAGGGAAAAAAACAACTTTTTTTTCTCATTTTTAATATTCCAACGGAGCAGCCCGATGCATGGGTCTACATTCTGCTGGCGTCTGCAAGCTGTTGCTAGAATGGATGGATGAGGGAGAGTGGGCTCTAATTCATATAGTAAAAAATGATCACTTTGCAGGTAAAACTTAATCACAAAGACAGCATCTGTGGAGCCTCTGTCTGTGTTGAGGGTTTTAATAATACTGTCTGGAAGAATTTTAGTAATTGATTTTCACAAAAAGTTAGTTTTCTAATCAGATCATTCTATTTTGAGATTACTTAGAAAAAGTCTGTCTTATACATTAGTCCAGTTGGATTACATTTAATGTGTGTTGTTAACTGAGATAGCAGGCTGTTGGTACACTCATAAAAGGGTCTTGTAAAACTTGCAGTCTACAACCAATATGCTTCCTCACTTGATATTCCTCAGACTGGCAATAAAAAGATGCTTTTCAGAGGTTCATATGGGGAGGACTGTTACACAAGCTACTGCAACTATCCACATACTGAAAACCATACTACATAAAGTAGGTCTGAGAAAAGTTGACAGAAAACATGTAAAAACACAAAGTTCCTCTCTATTTCTCTGTGCTACCTGGGAGAAATGCCTGGACTAAATAAAATGTTCAAATAACTTTTTGTGTCCCTGCTGGTTTGTTTATTACTATGTGCCTCATGCCAAGCTGCATTGTGCTCAAAGCGGCATGTGCGCTTTCCGGCTCTGTTCAAAGCTTAGTGGATTTGACTAGGGTACACAGTTGACATGTGGGTGCAGACACTTGCCCCAGATGGGGGCACTGACCCTGGTGATGCCAGCCGAGTAGGTGGCCACAGGGGCCTACTACTCCACACAAATGCCTCAGAGAAGGAAAGGCCAGATGCTCTACGATGCTCTAGCTCTTGACACACTCGACATGTTTGTGACATTGTTTCATATGCTGCAATAAAAAAAATCCTGCTGTGATGATGAACCATCCTCCCCTCTTTCAGACAGAAGCATTAGTTTAGGTTTATTCTACAGTGATCAACTGTTATTTCCAGTGAAGTAAAGCAATTTTGGAAAATGTTGAACATCTGGTCAGTTCAAGAGAGTATGGAAATCCACTTAGAGCAAATTAAAACAAATGGGGTGACTTGGTAATGATTTCATAAGCAATTAGGATTTCTAATACTTCACAAGGAAAACACGTTTAGCTCTGCACTTGTCTCATCTATCAATCATGCTTGTTGAAGAAGCGTATATGTCAGACAGCATAACCTCAAGTTCTATCAACATAGGCATGGGGGGAAAAATATTTTTAAATCAGTTTCCTAAAAGCATTTGTCTGCTTGCCCTCCCCCATCCTGGTGCCATCCTGGAAAAAGCTAAATGAATTAAACTCTCATTAAATATGCATTTCATTGTTAATCATTTGCAAGCGGAGAGGATTAGGTCACAATTTGTGAAATGACAAAAAAAATCTATCCCTTCTCAAAAATAGCCTCTTGAAACTGCATTAAACCCAATAGCATGATCCATCAAACTGTCTTTTAAACAATAAAGTGTCTAAATCAGTGAATCCATAAAACAGATAATATATTGGCCTGTACATAATGCTTAAAATACAATGGCCATATGTTTACTCCATCTGTTCATGCTAATGGATTTGTAAACAGTAAAACACCATATTCAGGTCAACCACTCAACCATTATTTCTATCAATGTTAGATCTGTCCGTCTGTCTGACTGCTTGCCTGTCTGTGAGATCTCCTTCAGTATTTTACTTAGCCTTTCAACCTTTAAAACGCAAAATTAATGCGCAAAAACTTTGGACATGATTAATTAATAGTAAGAGGAATCAAACTCTCTCTTTGTCCCGTACCACTAGCTTATTTTCATCAACCAGAAAACATAGCAGGCTCTCACCATGGAATACTGATGTAAAAAGTCTCCTCAAATATGAAATCCTTCAAAATATCTGAAGCACATATAGAATTTTAGAACAGAATGAGAATAAAGAGCCAAAACTCTCAAGCCAATGCCGTCAGCTGGAGAGGAGCAGAGATACAGAAAACTAGAATTACACTACCATCTTGCACTTGGATGTCTCTGCCAGATGTTGCAGTTTAAATCCATGCCCAGACTCCACACAGTGTATGTGTTTAAATGACTTTAATAAAATAACTGAAAAAACAAACAAAAACATATGCATATTAAGTCATAATTAGCTATGAATCTTGAGAAATGGCCCAAAAAATATTTTTATGGGTCGGAGTGACCTTGAAATTTGACTAAAAATTCTTAATCCTTCCATTCTTGAGTGACTGGGATACTGTGTTCATAAAACGGACCCATAAGACCTGAAAAAATAAGGTATCAAGTGTATCTAATTATCATTAGTGTATGAATTCTTGAGGTATGGCCAAAACATGTTTTCTGGGGTCACAGCTGTGGTCAGCACAGTGGCATAATAAAGATGTGAGAAAAAAGACACACAAAGGAGCCTGCGATTTGGCCTCCAATAGAACAGCTTAAAGACAGGCTGAGAACACAAGGGCAGAGCACCAAGCTGCTGTGACCTCCAGCCTCCTTCTGGCTTAAGTTCAGCTTTCCATTCACTGAATGCATTTAAGGAGCTCTGTATTTGATTGTCCGTCTCTGATTTCATTCCACATAGAGACAAGTTAGTACACAAAAGGAGCCATTCAAGGTTTAATGAAAGTGTGTAGTCAATGCAGGTAAGAACCTTGACGGGTGAAAAAGCCTGGGTTTAGCGCATCAAGTGTGTATTTCATAACTGCCAAGGTCATTGTGATCGCGACAGTCCAACAAGCTACAGTAGGAGTTGGTTGGAGGACAATCCCCACTATCTCCAAAGCTGCAGGCAACGTTGCCCATGTCATCCTCATGTTTTATTCATATGAGTCATATTATGGCATTCAGAAACTGAGATCAAAATCTGCTCTGGCAGAAATATTTAATATCATACCTACTTCTCTACCCTTCTCCATCTGGTTAGCCAGAATGAGAGAGAGGGGTAGACAGCCTCCTTCAGCTCAGCAATGTTGGATTATTAAAAGTGAGGCTTTCAAAGAGGTCACTGCTCAGGGAAAAAAAAAAAAGAAAAAAAAGTAGCATGCATCAATTATCTAGCAGAGTTTGTGGCATACTGAAGACTGTCTTGTCACATTTCCCAATATGGCTGAGCTACAGAGGGGTCCTTGGCTAGTGCTGACATTTAGAAGCTGGTGAATTGTGAAAATCCCAGTCTGTTTGTCAAAAAAATGGACAAAAGACCATAATGACTGCTTGCAAAGTCCCTTCAGGCTTGAAATTCCTTCTCAATGTCATTGGCATAACTAGACACAGCCATCCAGCTCTGTTGCTCTAATTTCTCATGTCTGTACAACTGCAACTTATACTGATCAATACATGGTTTACTGGTATCGCTGGAGGACAACAGAGCAATTCAAATGATTCACTACAGTACAACAAATATAGCGCACTGCCCGCAAACTTCTCACACTGGAGGAAGGAGGAATGATCATTTTCTGTCACAACTTGCACATGCGACAAACCTATAACAGCTTGGAAGTGTAATCTACATATTTATTTTAGCCTTTGTTGCAAGAACGCCCCAGCTTCCAATCCCTATATGTGACCTACATCTCAAACAACAAAGTATTTGCATTTTTTATCACTACATTCCAATAACTGGTATTGCTCTGAAATATAACCTATTGCTTAAAATGTATTAAATGTTTAGAAATATATACAGACTGTGCAGAAGAGAATGTTTCTGTCCACGTGTGCAAATATAACGTGGAGAAACAAGCTAAAAGTAGCATAATCTTCCTGTTGTTTGGGAGCATTGTGTCTGTATCAGCTCTGGGAGTAAGTATAAGATTCCCTCACAGCTGAAAAAGACGACTCCCCCCATTCCTGTGCATTATTCTCCTCCTTATGAGTTCAAATCTGTGTGAAGCACAATTCCATGAAACCCCCTCTCTATCCTCCTGTTCTCCTCCTCCTAGCTCCCCACCTGCCTCCCAGTCTCTGCCTCTGTGGTGGCGCAGGGAGAAGTGGCATACCTTTGTTCATGTCAATCAGCTGCTTCTTCTTCTGCTGGCGCTCCTGCTTCTCGCGCTCTGCTTTCTCCTTCGCCAGCTTGGCTCTCTTGATCTTCTCCTCCATCTCCCTCTTCTTGTGGTTCTCCTTCACTGCTTCCTGATGAGGCACACACACACACATGCACGCAGACACACACACACACACACACACACACAGGCGCACACAGACAGATAAAATCAGAATCGGGGCTCCTGCCACCTCCAGTCTTTTACTGTATAGTGTTCAGACGCAGGAGCATGCCATCAGCAAATTCTTATTCAGAGAAGGGTTTGATAGTTAGAGATAGGCTGCTGGAATAAACAACATATCACACCTTGTTTATGAGCTTTTTTAAAAAAATACTGTACAAGCTTATTTGTCTGTAAGGCTTCAGCAGTGTTTTGCATATTTCATGACACAGAGTTGACTCACTGTCAATAATACATCAATATAACACACAATCCGACACACACACACACATGTACCATGCCAGTACATTTCCTTTGACAATATAATGGAGCCACTGCATACGAAAAGAAAAACTGCATCATGCCAGTCTCTGAGGAGGGAGAAAGAGATATCATCCTTCACTTCCTTCGTGACTGGCTGAAATGTCAGGAAAGAGTCAGAGAAAGAGAGATAATCAACGGTACGGATTCAGCCTTTACAAATGTGTCAGTTTGTTCTCGTGCCAGCAGAGAGGAAGATGCAACCGCGTGACCTTTGGGGACAACAGAATGTTCTCTCATCCCGGGCCTGTGGTGCAGCCCTTGACAGGACCCATCGTAGGTGTTAGTGTATGTATGTGTGTGTGTGTGTGTGTGTGTGTGTGTGTGTGTGAAGAGGTCGCACTGTGCATGTATACATCCATATGAGCCTGTATGCTCACACTGGAGTCCATCTTTGTTGCTTCTGCTCATCTATGGTGTTCCCCCTTATGTATGCATGTGCGTGTGTGTGAGAGAACGAGAGCGTGTGTGTGTGTGTCAGTAAGTGAAGGCATGGCCCTGTCTGTGCACTGATATAATAAGTGGCGACAGTAGGCCCCCTCCCATCAAATGCCCCTGTGGTCCTGATGTGTGTGTCATGTTGGCAGCTAAGACTGAGGGATTACGGGGATTGTGGGGAAGGAACAAGGAAAGAGCAGCTCATCATGCCAGTCAATAGTAGAGCTTTGCTCCATGTCCAAGGACACAAGCCCTCATTGTCACTGTCTCCTTGTCGGATGACAAGGGCAATGAGAGAGGAAGAAGGAGAGGAAGAGAGGGGGGTAATGGAGAAGTCGAGTGAGGGTGATCGAGAGAGGCCTGATCGAGAGCGAAAGGAAAATAATGAGGGAGTAAATGAGATTTGGTGTTATGTGCCGTATGAAAACTGAAGAAAATATGTTTTGTTTCATCAGCTGCAACAATTCAGTGAAAACATTCAAAAACCAACATGCCTTTCATTGCTTTATCATGGTGTGTGAGTGAATCAGCTTTGCTCCACAGGGGGTATCGACTGTGTACACGGCATCAGACTCGTCGACAGCTGCATTGTATATTCAGGAATGAAACAGTTAACTTGTGCATTTTGTTTAAGTGATGGGCAGACTGACAGAATGAATCAAACTGATCCCAGCCCTCATCCTCTGACAGGATTCAATTCATTTTGGAAGTAATATCAGTGCATTGCTCAACATGTATTGCATAAGTTGGAAGATAAATTATGCAGATTACAAATAAAATCCTGCCGGCAAAACTTATTTTAAACAAACAACTAATTTTGACTGCAAACATGATTATGCAATGTAATTATGTTGCTCTAATCAAACAGCACCACTAATTACCGTGGCAACAAATATGTTTTCACTGTTCTCTTATTTTTTTCCCTTTACCCTTCTTTTTGATGGCCTCTGTTTGGCTGTTGGCAATAACTGATTGTATCAGGTCTCATTTTCTTGTATATTGCATATTGTAGGAGGACACGCAGGAGATAAACAATCCTCATGACGTGTTTTCAAAAATACTCATCAGCATGGAGCTTATAAACCACAGGACATGAGATTGTTTCTAATGAATCTCTTTAAATATTTTGCAGGAATTACAACAATATGAGAAAAAAATGTACAGAAAAATGCATGTGCTTCATTTAGTCTCTTGAGTGCTCTCATTGACTCTATATCAAATATGATTTGTGACCATGGAAACAAGTTATTTTTGGACTTCACATTAAATCATCGGTCCCTTGGTGAATATCATAACTATGGTTATAGTGCCACCCATTGAGAGCTCAATTGTCTATTCAAATATAAATGTTGTAGATGAATTTCAATCTTATAACTGAGGTAAACACCATATAGAAATGTATGATAGACATTTAAAAGCCACTGACAGAGGCCTATGAGTCCAGTAACAGCTATACAAGAAATCAAATAAACTGTATCTGAACTTGATCAAGTACTCAACTTCCTTTCTCACTTGCTGAAAGTGATATTTTTGCATCAAGAGGAAGAAATGTTGAGGGGAAGAAAGACAAGTATTGTAAGGTACAATAGGGTGACTGCAAACCTGACAATCAAATAAAGTGTTCCGCAACAAAATTTAAAACCAGAGTGGCAAAGACAGTCATAGAGGTTAAGAGAAAGCGGCACAGTAAAATATAGTATGAGTTGCACATCACTACGTACTGACCCAAAAAGGTCAAAGATTTTTTCCTATAAGATTATCAGCCATGTTAGACGGTGTCCTCTCTGGCCTGGTTTCTGCCTAATAACCCTTACACAAACAAATCTAACTGTCAAGGGGCTGTGTTTATGACTGACTCTGCCCCGAACCCCTCTGGTGAAAAATAGGAAAATGTGCTGCATGCATATTGCTCAGGGGGGTATGTAAATTTAGAGTCAGAATCCTTAAATTCTCAGAAAAGTGTGGTTTTGCATAATAGCACCTTTTTGCCAGGCAGGTTTGTCAACACCACTGTTGCAGAGGCACACCCGTGCTCACAGAGACCGTGAGACAGAGTGAGCGTGTGTCACTTTCATGGCCTCCAGAGTGTCTAAGATGTGGATTATAAGCACTCCTTTATCTATACCTGGCTAGAAAACGGCATGCCGTGCAACCCACAGGGCCAATCTACCAACAAGGGGCAGGCAGCACCTTCCCTTTTTCAGATCTCTTCTTTCAATAATTCATGAAATGTGTTTGCTGTTCTTCCTTGACCCTGCACAACACAATACATCTCCCACAGCATGGCTCCCCTCCCATGCATACAAGTATGCCAGACCAATGAGGGAGCAATGAGTATTTCCAAGTGCTCCGTTGCACCAGTGATCTCACACAGAGAGTGTCACTGCTATATCTCATTTGAATTTTACAAACACTACAGCGCCTGGGCTTTAAGCAGCAAATGTGTTTATTAGCCATCTGTTACACTGTGTGGCAGAGTGCTGGGGGAGGGAGTGGCTTCAAGAAGTTATAAGTTACAGATTGTGAGACTTCTGCTCTCTGGTATAGATGTATTCCCATATTGATAGGTGACCTCCAAAATCTGGTGCAATGATTATAATGCCTGTGTCATGCCCACATTAAGTGAAAAATACTGAGGAAACATGAAAGTGATTAAGCGAGAAGGTGGGTGGAGTGGCACTGTCAGGGCTTTATCTTCAAGATGAGCAGCATGATTGTGATAATTTGTCATATTGTGAAGGAATTATCAAGCTTTAGAAATATCAAATGGGCTCAAAAGTGGACAAATGCAACCCCCACTTTCACATGCACACACACACACACACACACACACACACACACACACACACACACACACACAAATAGTCATTCTAATCTTTTAGATGCTCTATCTTGCTACTTTGCGAACCCGGCCTGGGTCTTTTGGTCTTATTAGAAAGTGACTCAATCAACAAGGAAGACTGTTAGCTCATCCCAGCCCATCTGCTGCGCTTTGATAACTCATTAATGGAAAAATCCTCATCCCCCATGCTCCTGGTCAGGATTACACATACAGACCCTGCGATTGCATTTCACTCATACTCTATTTCAGAATATGGCAGCAGCATTAAATTAACAAATTGTTGGACTTCGAATACTGACTCCATGTGCTGAAATCAAATAATATTTCATTGGCCACAGAAAAAAAAGAGAATGGGACGGGAGTGAGGGAGAGAAAGAGAATGAAACAGAAGGAAAATAGAGTTAATGGATTCTCTTATCAGTTACATTCAGTTCTGTGAGGACTGTCTGTCAATGCGTTTACTCAAATGCCTCATGTCGGTCGGGTGCATTAAGCCCTAGCTTTTTAGTAAAAGCAATTTAGGGTGACTGTATTGCAATGGAATTCTTTAATACTGCAGATGCTTTGTGCTGTGAATGCATTACACAGGGCAATGCAACATAGATGGAAGTCAGCAAAGATGTTTTGTCTGAGTCAAACAACTCAATGTCTCAATATTGAAATAAAAGTCTTGGGCACACCAGGCATAACGAGAAGTTAAATTCAGGGCTGTTTGTAAATTATTAACTGACAAGGAGTCATAGTCCTCATTTGATTTGTCATTTGGAAAAAATCAGAAATGGTTGATATAGGGCAACTTTGTCAAAGATAAAACAAACTATCAGACATCTCTCCAACACTCATTCACTGACAAGAAAATCTAAGAGCAAGGTTTTAATTGTGCTGCAAAGGAGCTAGCTCAGTTGTTTTTACAGGGTAGGAAAAATGAAAAACAACATTTAAGTAGAAGAAGCCATTGATTCCTTGTGCTATGCAAGCAGATGGGATTAGCCTTTCTGTCAGCAGAGCTGAAGAGCCAAAAACTATAAATAATATCTGAAGAATATGGTGATTAAAGGATTGTTTTTATATGAATACATTAACTTGTAACCAGTCCCCCCCACCCATTTTAACCACGGCACAACACTTTATCCCACTCACTTCCCTCCCCTTATCCATAGCAGGAAAGTTTAAATCAGTAATAAAATATTCATATGCAGCTATTTGCTTGAGAGAATAATTTATTTTCTTGGGTGGATGCCTCTTTTAGAGATATGCAACTCTGGAATCCTTGAGGGAGCGTTGTGTTGTGTGCTGGTGCTCTTTGATCAGCAGGAATGAAAAGTTGGTTTCAGATGGGGATCAGAGTAAAGAGAGGAGAAGGATTCAGACAAGGGGACCTTGCCATTCACGTTAATGGATTGTGAATACTGAGAGCATGCCTTCTGGACACCATGTCATCATCCTGACACTGGGAATTTTGGGGCGGTGCCAGGAGGGATGGATAGACTGTAGAAGGTAGAGTGCACAGACACTTGAATAAATGTTTAACACACTCATCTAGTCAAGAAAAATGAATGTGTGCTGTTATGAGATGACGTGGTGTTTACTTTGCCTTTATTATTATCTCTTTAGCTAATATGTTTAGCCCCATGTGCTTGGTTCACTGTTCTTAGTTATCACACTTCTTGTAACACCAACAAGAAGCAGAGGGAATTTTGACTTTTACTTTCATCAAAGTGAAATTACGTTCCACTTCGACCTCAGTAGCTTTTTTACTTGTATATACTCCTCTCACTTGTGTTGTAAAAGCTCACAAATTAATTTAATTAGTTAACTTAGGTTCAGGAGCAAGACCACGCCTCAACCACACCTCTAATCACTAAGCCAAGCCTTCATATACCTGGTCACCCCCTCTTCCTCCGTTTGCCTTAGACGATTCGACCCACCCACCCCTCTCCCCTTTGTATCCAGGTATCTCGGACCTCATCAGTCCCTCTGGCATCATCCGGGGGCACGCATCCAGCTCAGACAGAATCCCTTTGAGACGGAAGCCCCATCCTGAGTCTCACTCGCCTGCCGTCACTCCATCCTCCAGACCAGCGGAGCCGACTCCGACCTCCTTCACCCTCACCCGTCCACTCCCTCATTAAATGATTGAACTCACACCGTTGTGGCGTGGTCCTTGCTAGTGAAAATAGATTTAAATGTGTAATGTCCAACACTGACAATTGTGTTGTATTGCTTAAGGTTAATATAAGTTAAAGTTAAGTAAAAAAAAAAAATACAGAAACTTTTTCCAAGCCATCCTGAAAATTATTTTAAGCTCTCAGATGGAAAGTAAAGTAGAACTTTATCTACATGTACTTTGCCAAGTCTGTAGACTCATTAGCCTGAACAAAATCCTACAATATCTACAATGCCCTGTGGAGAAAGCACATGCACACTCATACACACAAGCAGCCTCAAGCTATAATGAAATTGTGTTTGACAGGTTAAGACGATTGCACAAGCCTCTTTTATCAGTGAGACACTGACATTATACATTCTCATATTCTCACTATTCCTTCAAATAATATATTCTAATCTGAATTATAACTTTGTCTTTTTTTCCTTCCAGCCTCTAAGCCAGTGCTACAAGAGTCTTAATCAGTAATGAGAAGAAGAAGAAGAAGAAGAAGAAGAAGAAGAAGAAGAAGAAGAAGAAGAAGAACACCATGTTTACTCATGTAAATGTGATTAAGCATTATTGTTTCCTATTTAGATGTACAGCACAAAACCGATGCTTCTATCCATACAGTCTATAGTCTATATATATAAATATATATATAAAAATGTATGTATACTAATTTCTGTACTTCTGCATGTGTATTAAAAATGATGGGTCTCATTTGTGAAATGTTTTGAATATATTTGCATGTGTATGATACACATGCCTGATCCATCAAATGCTCAGAAGAATAACTTTGTGTTTATATTCCTCTGATAATAGTGTGATTCTGCCATGTTGGTGGAATAAATATTCAATATCTTAACTTGAAAATTTTAAATAAAACTTAAAATAAATCAAATTCCCCTCCCCATCTCTGAGGAGCAAAACAATAAAAATAAAAATTAAACCTTACAGACCAAGATGTTAAAGTGAAAAAAAAAGAAAAAGATTTCTGTAAGCGGTTATGTCAATGCAGAAAAAAAGAAATTCTTTGGAAGAATCAGTGGACTTGTTGTGACCTCCTAAAAGATGCCATATGGAAGGAAGTCACTCAGCAGGTGGGCATGGTTACATTCTTGCAGTAAACAGTGCAAGAATCTAAAAGGAAAACTGAAAAGCAATGTCAGGGCCAACCAAACAAATTCAAATACCACAATGAATGACCAGAAAAAACATCTGATTTTCTCTCACCTGCAAACTGCCTGGCATTTTTTAGGTGAATGAAGTAACCCTGAGAACTGAAACTACATGTAGCAGCAGATTGTTTCAAAAACACACATTTTCAGATGATAAATATTTCTACCCATGTTGTTCACACAGATTATAGTGGTGTATAATGTCCTCTGAAGCCCAGGAAGAGAACCGCCAAGTCTGAGAAAATAACCCAGATGACGTCATAGTGAGGTCACTGAAGTTAAAGCATGGAGAATAATTACAAGAGATTACTTCTTATTATGGCAAGTGAAGGATCAAGTGTTTTTAGAGCATGACTGATGCAAGGAACCAAATGTCAGAATATCTTCTGCCTCTCCTGCTTCAAATTTCATATGTCTTTTATAAAAATCTGTCCCTTATGAGATCGTCAATTTTACGGAAGTGTGAAACCAAATCACCGTACAACTTTTACATCCAGTTTCATCCATTAAAATATTACACTATAATGTTCACACATGCCTTCACCATCTGTCAAGACCTGCTTAAAGTCTGGTAAAAGTGTGTGCCATGTGCAACATACAAATTATGTTCTCATTTCAATGACGCCCAATGTGTGTCAGCAAGTGAAAGTGTGTGCGAGTATGAACATGTGTGGGTGGAGGTTTCCGTTAGTCTGTATGTATCTCATTTGAAGAAAACAGCAAAATAAAACTTTTCATGTACATGTAAACAAACCATAAACTTTATTACTCACCATGAAGAGGACGCGGAAGTTGGCCAGTTCTCCAAAGAAATCCTCCACACTGACGGAGTGAGGGTCAAAGGCAAAAAAGCTGCCTATGCTCTCGTACAGTTTCTGCATGTTCTTATGCATCGTGGATAGTTTCTCATACTGCTCGCGGGCATGCTTGCAGAATCCGTGAGGAGGACAGAGTCAAGGAAGAAGAAAAATAATGACTGAAACTCAAACAAAACATATTTAAAAGCTACGGTAATCAGGAATACAATGACACATCACAAATATGTTCATCTGTGAAAAGACAAGCCTTTGTGAGAAATGATCACTTCAGAAGCTTTATGGGATTCAAAAGGCCCACCTATGTCAAGGTCAGCAAAACAAAACACTGGATAAAGGAGGGTCAAAGACAATCTAATGTGCCATTACAATAACCTCTCCATCTCACTTTGAAGTCAATAGCATGGTGAGCTAATAGCTGTAGCCCTGGAGTAATGGAAAGGTGTTTTGTAGTCAGCAGCATGACACAGATGGTTTCTGGAAAAGCTGATTGCAGTCATTGTTCTATTGTTTCTTCCAACAACAGTGGGGTCAGGTTGTTTTGAACCTCACAGCTCACGTCGCACTGTGTAATTTACTGAACAGGCGGAGCACTTTTCTCCTGGTGAATGGCTATTGACAGCCGGCATCAGTTAAGCATTATCACAGCAGCCACTGACCTCATGGAGACTGCGCTTGGAAACTCCAAGACTCACACGTCCTGGGTGGGATGAGGATGGCAGCAACACACACACACACACACACACACACACACACTAGCTTGTATCTACATGCATGTACATGCTAGCAAAAAATAGGCGAGCATGGGGCAACAACAGCTACCTGCAGCTGAAACTCTATCAGCAGTTCCAATGAATGAACAATGGTGTACAACACCTGCTGTACCTTCAGCCATTTCCATCTGCTTTCTTAATAGGCTACGGTTATTATTGTCAAATGGCTCAAAGTTCATCACTGTGATGAAAAATTACTATAAAACCGGCTTTATTTCTTAGCTCTGTCCATCAATTCTGTTGGATATGGTAACATGACAATATCGATCTCAAAGAACACATCCAACAGAGCAACAAATACTCACAGTCAGATGATCAGAAACATTGTTAACAACCTGAAGGTTTTGCTACCAGTGTTTAAACTAAAGATGCACTTTGCCTTTACTTTTTCTTACAGAGATGTCTGACTATCCTATTGCTTTGTTTAAAACCTCTCAGATTGACTGATCGCCAGTGCTTTCTGACCTGTGGGGACAATTTTTTAAAGAAATAATGTTCAACCTTGGCAAGTAAAATATTATCAGAAAACATAGAAAGGCAGAAGATAAAAATGCACTTCAGTACTTCAATACTTCAGTTCTGTCTAAATACAGAAAACATACTGTATAACTGGTTGCTGAGTGGTTTTGCATGGCCACACATGACAGAATGCTTTAAGTTAAAGGTTTAATAGTAATCTAATCTGTGAAAACATACACATCATCTTTTGTAAAACAACCCACTCATCTATTCTAATGTATATAATATATATATATTCTCAAAGCTAATGCAGACAATGTTACTGTCAACTTATACAGGGAAGCATAATTGGGATTGTATTTTGCCTCTTTATGTAATACTACTTACATACTAAGGCAGCAGTTTCTTGTTCTCTGTGTCATGGGTACAGTTATAAGCAATTAGTGCTCATATGCGGTCGCCTTGGCAACATACACAGGCTGGTGGTGCAGCATGTGGCCTGTGATTGTCAGGGCTAAACAGTTTTCAAGATATTGTTCTTTGTGAGCCAGGACGACGTGGAAGCCACTGTTTTTCTGCAGTGGCATTTATTTATTGTTTGTTTGTTCTGTCATCTTGGTAGACTTCCATGCTGAAGCCCAGGGATTGTTCTATGTCTCTAGCCAAGTTAGTTACGCTCATTTCTTTCAATGTGGGTATAAATACCACATTTAATTGTGCCTGTTCTGTATGTGCGTGATGCATGTGCATGCTTACATGTGCCCATATTTAAGTGTGTATTTGTGGAAATGCCTCTGTAAAGATGAGAAGGAGTACAAAAAAAGAAAAAAAACTGACTGGGCAGACTGGTTGGATTACCTCCCTGCAAGCTAGTGTTTACCAAAACAGAGAATTGGTGGCACAGTCCAAGTTAGCAGGAAGCCCACACACAGGCCTGATGGAAGGGCTCATCCCTCTGTCTTTACTCCTGCTTGTCTTTATGTTGTTGTCTGCCTCGACCTGATTAATCTCCCCTTTCTTTTGGTTCGACTGCCTTTATCTCTTCTTTTGTCCTCCTCCCCCTCACTCCACCACTCACAGATGTAAAAGTAAAACTAAAAAAAAAAGATGTTTGGTGAAGTCTTAAAATGACTGAGAAAACACTTTCTGGGACCAATCTGCCACGAACAGTGACATATGGTATGGTGTCATTTATTAGTGAAACTGAACCTCAGTACTTCATCCAAAAATTCAAATGCAGTCAGTTTTGAGTGCCAGACTAAACTTCATATAAAATGCTCCCTCTCAACAATGCCTAATTGGCCAGAATGGAGAATTAACTCGAAAGGATAAAATGATAATTGTAAAATCATGAAAGTATAAATATTTATTATGTTAAATTGAGAACTGAATCGGGGATCAGCAACAGGTTCATGGCAAACAGCAAGAAAAATATCAGTGTGTCATTTCAGCAGCAAAAAGACATGTTGATATTTCTCATCACGGACATGGAAATGCTTATTAGCAGCATTTACATGAAATATTGATTCCACTCCACAGCTGCGTCCACAGCGCCTTTAGCTCGGGAAAATGTTTGGGTCAAAGCTGTTGCCTCCCTTACAGAATGTGAGTTAAAAAACATTAAAGCAGTAGTAACATTTGGAGCTTGTTGTGGCTTGTGGCTTTCTGTGTTTCGCTTTCTCTACTTCTCTCTCTCTCTCTCTCAGACACACACACACAAACTCAAATAAACATGTATGCATATGCACAGTGGTAGATGTGTCCCGCTGGGGACTGGACTGAGGCTGGTTGGGCTTTTGCTCCTTGTATTTCCACATCAAAGACATGTCATATTGATGGAGCCTGACGCACACTATCCTGCAGCAACACAACCGGTATGGCAGAGCCCTCATCAAACACACATAAAGACACAGAATGAACAGGCAAACACTTGCAAACACACACACAAATATATACTGTATGTGTGTGTATATGTGTGTGTCTTTATAGTACACTACACGTGCACAGAAGCATACAATCATTCTTTGAATGCCTCTGTCAGGTTGTCTATTACTTTTTTCTTTCCCTTACTTTCTCAGAGTCCTAGCCTTTAAGGTTTCTCCTTCGCCAAAGATAAATCTTTTTCTATTTTTTTCCCTGTCCACCACTGTCTAACTCAAACTCATTCGCTTTGTGATTCTCTTTCTACATTTCCCCTTGATATTCTTCCCATTAAATTCTCTCACTCAGACAAGAACTCCCTTCTTCCTCTTCTACTCTGAGTGAACTTTCAGAAGTCTGCTGTCTGAGCTGTGTCTGGTACTCACGTCACCTGGGCTTTAAGCGTAGCAGGGAGCAGAGGCGATGGGACTCAAGGTAAAGCATCATGCAGCCTTTGGTTGCCCTGACCCTGTTTGTCAGTCTCTGCTCTCCTCTTCTAGTTGTCCTCAGAGGAGAGCTACAGTCTGCACTTCCTGTGCACTGAACCTGACCAACACAGTGCAAGACAAATGCTCGAGGGCTAGAAGGCTCGATATTGCAAATGTGGATGCTACCAAAGATAACTGTGGGATGCCTATTGGATTTTATGCTAATGGTCAGATTAAAGCACTTAATTTTGCAAATATAGGCATTTTATAGCTCACCGTCTCACCTTTTCTGAGTTTCTGGGACTGCAGTTTTTAAAGGCAATTTCAATAACTGAAGCTGGCACAGCTGGAACTATGTACAATTATAGTTAAAAACCAACTGGTGGCAAAACGGCACGGCACTAAGCATATCACACAAAGACTTGGCTTTCAAAACTCCAGCTTCTGACGGCATCATGTCTGACAGTGTCATCTTACAAAGAGGATGTCCGATGTTAAATATGTCAGTGGCAGTGCTCTGTTGGTTCATGTTTTTATAATTCCCTTCCGCAAATCCCCTGTTCTTGCCAAAACCCACCATGTCCTTGTACAAATCTAGAACTAGTTCTTTGTCCTGCCACAGTGTCCTCATTACTGTGTTTAATCAGTCACTTTTTATCTGTATGTTTGACATGCCAGAAAGAGTACATTTAACATCAGTAAGCTGCGATTAAGGGCACTCATTTCTAACACCACAAAGTGACATCAAAATCATATCCAAGGCAGACTTACCCTAGATGTAGGGGAAAAAAAGCTTTCAGGGCTGGACATCATTGAATTTCACAATAAAAGTCAGAAACATCCATTTATGGGCCAAAGCAAAGTTAAAACAGTTTTCACAATGGCCACCTATGAGGATGGCAATAAATTACCTGGTTTGTTTACCTGTGTGCATGAGAGAGTTATTAAAGTGCTGCATAAAACCCTACAGTGTGGGCCCAAAAAGCCTCCTTAATAAATCTCCTGTAACCTAGTTCCATTAATGTTTATTTAATGCTTTCCTGTGCTTGTTCATGTGCTTGCTGGCCCCTCCATCCAAGGCCCCACACTAAGCCTGCTTTTCTCCAAACCCCACCATCCCTGCTCCCTTTATCCCCACACCTACTGCCAACAGTCCCTGTGGGCCAAATTACACCAAAGCTGCCCACTGACTGGACACAACCCATCATGCTGAGAGACAGAGCGATAGAGAGATAGAGGGAAGTAGAGAGAAGATGTAAAAAGTATATCTAACTGCTCAAATCAATGAAGAAATGCATTTGATCTGTACTTATTTCTGTTTTTAAATACATCTTAAATTCTTTGTTTGATTATTTTTTAAAAAATGCAATTTTTGCAAGCATCACTTTCCTCATCTTTCTATAGAGGCAGTTAAAAAGCTGACTAAGGGAGAGAAAGACAACGGCAAAGTTTAAGAGGAGGGCAGGACCATTCTCTAGTGTGTGGTGATACAAGCAGAGAGAGGTCCATAGGGCGGGCAGGAAAGAGGCTGACAGTGTCCTGAGTTGGGCCACGACACAGACACTGGGGCTGTCAGAGGGAATTAGCAAAGCAGCCAGCTCCAGGAATTTGGGATGTGATCTGGTGCGGAGGTGAATGGGGGGAGCAGGGGAGTGTGAGAGTGACGTTATAGTGAAGAGAGGGAGGGCAGGGAGAGAAGGAGTTGCCCAAATTAATAAGAGCCACTAGTCTGGCTCACAGTCACACAGTTAGATATTAAATATGCCATTATTGGTAATATTTTTGATATTAGAGAGCTAGCAGTCCACAATGTCAGTGTACTAACATATTGAATTTTTCAGATGTAAATAAACATCATATTTTAGCATGCCTACATTTGGTAACATGGAGATCAGATGAAAAATAAGGACAAGCTGAACCAAATAGTCATTTATCCACATATTTCAGTGGATAAGTGAAAACTTTGAACTGCTGGTGGCACTGGATCAAAAGTCTGGAGATCACAGAGGTTATTACAATTCATACATGTGGGAAACATGAGTGCTCTAAATTTATGGTCATCCATCCAATATTTATCAAGATGTTTTACTTGATAAGAAACTGGTGGACAAACTGAACATCCAACACTGCCAGCCCTAAGACTGACCTTTTACGGTGACTGATTTAAATACATGACTGCAGTAACAGCCGTGGTTCAACAACATGGCAACATGGTTGGCTAAATGTATAAATACATCCAGTATTTTACACAGTATTTAAATGTATATGTAAATACTTTTTAAAAAGTCACAACATGGAATGTGCTTTGCAGGTTGCAAAAAATCAGCTCATGCAAAATGGCAGCATGTTTGTTGTGCACAAGAATACAAGAATTCGAGTCATGTTCATTTCACATGCTGAAAATAATTAAATGTACCAAACTGAATGGCTTGGTGAAACAGTGCTCTCTGAAAATTTCTGGACTTTGTCCAAAGTAATCAAAACAACACCTTGGATGAAAATCAACGGTGTGCCATCGAGAAACTCCTGTTGATCCATCTTTGTCAGTGCACACGAGCCGACCCCCCCCCCCTTCTCTCTGCTGAATTACAGAGAGTGCCAAAGGGGGTGGGGGTGTTTATACCCCCCACTCTCACACACAAAATGCAATTAATGTAATACTTCAGTGTGCTGCTGCAGTGATCACAGTCGACCTTAACCTTCAGTGTTGTCACTAGTTTTCTCAAATCGCAAATGTTTCCTTAATTCACTTAAGATTTATTTTCCTGCTGTGCACAATTAGTACATATAGTCTATTTTGTTCTAAAAGCACATACATACACACGTGTACACACGTGTATATATATATATGTACGTGTGTGTGTGTGTGTGTGTATATATATACATATGTCAGACACTCTGTGAATTATATTAGCACTTTGACACAGGGATCATGACCTTTCTTCACTCAGCAGTCCTCTCCATCATCTCCCCTACAACTTCTCCGCCCTATTTCTCTTGAAATTAAAAGCCAGATTTGATGTCAATTTTACTGTCAATTTATTCTGCCCGTCAGTCCCTGAAATATTTATACGTGTAGAGAGAAAGGTTGCTTCTGCTTAAGCATTCAAAGCTCTTCACTACAGCACCCAGCTGGTTGTGGAACAACTCAATGAGGGGGGAGACTGGTGGGTGTAATGACTACATCTGATAAAGGAAAAGAGACTATATAAATTAGATATGAGGGGATTAGGTCCATGGGAATGACCTGTTGAATCATAGATAGGCTATTAAAAAAGGGGAGAGAGCGCAGGAAAAATGAGAAAAATAATTTGGTGTCTACAATAATGGTGCTGGTGAGTGAGAGTATGTGAACACAACACAATCCAAGTAAGATTACTGCGCTCACACACACGCACGCACACACAAACAATTTTATCTTTGATAACCTTTTATGGTTATTGTCATCCTTTCATCCTCATCCAAAGCAATCTCATGTCACATCGATGCCCAGGGCCTGTGCCTCTCTATGTAATTTTCACATGCTGGAGACATGACAATGCAAATCCACTGTGTTTACAACGGTCCTACTTGTCAAATTGTGAAAGGTCAAGTCTCTCTCTTCCCTCGACTCTGATCTAATCAGTAAACATCAAGCCCTACCTCTCTCTTACAATAGCTCACGAGATGCCCCTTGAAGAGACAAGCATGTGCGAGAACACAGGCACCATGCGTGTCATTTAATAGATGCAGGTAAGCTTGTAAACAACATTACACATTTTAATGTTCACAGCAATCCGAGATACTGTACCATTTTCAGACAACAAAGTGCAATATTTATTATCTGGAAAAACACACCCGAGTAATCTTTGAGATGCCTTTAGTGTCGCACATTCATTGATTTGGGTCTTCAATGAATCCATCCTACACCAGTTCTCTTCCTCGGCACAAATAGAGCTCCTTCAGTCCGGTGGGAAAATTAATGCAATCGTTTCGCCTTTAAAATTACACCTGCTTTCAGTTTAATTATCTAATCTTGTTTAGATGCATTTACTGCACACTTTTCAATATTGAAATAACATGTGATATTGAACATTGCTTTATCAACATAGCTATCTATAGCGCCGAGCACAACTGCTGCCATCATCCCACTTTCTGACCCGGCTCACCTCTATTCCTCTATTCCACAAGATAATATATTAGAATACAGACGTTCTGTGCGCCTACCTTCCTACTGGGGAGGCAAGCCAGCATTTTCATTGCAGAATGATCAATTTAAAAGACTTGTCTGTCTTTTCTACTGAGGGAGTACAAAGAATGTGTGGGACGCACCGTATAGACTTCCTTTCCTTAAACATGCCATGTCTATGTGGTTCTGTACGACGCTGACAATGATGAATCACAGGTTCTGGTCTGCACTTTTTGTTTCTTGCTCTTGTCTCAACTGCTTTGTTTTACATGTCCTCTGCCTCTAACAAACCTTTTGTAAACTCATTTTCACACAGACATGCACACTCACTGGCCAGCCAATTTCCCCCAGATCATAACCAATGTAGGTGTATTATGTGCATATAGATGTGTGCTATGTAAAAAAAGTACATTTTGATGTATTTTCTCTGCAGATTTCCAACATGTCTCCTTTCTGTAAACATGTAAATGTGTGGGCACTGCTGAACATCCTGTTATAAATGTATGTCATCAATCAGGTAATCCTTTATCTAGTGTATATGTGACATTATTTTTTACCAGCTGTCAGTCAGACGACATAGTTTGACTTTAAGTCTCACAAAGGGCATCGAAAACAAAACACACAAACACATGGCATCAAAGTATCCGTGTGTTTCTACAGAGCGAAATCTCATGGGGTCCAGTCACTCCCTACTAAGGAGCTATTATTGGCCATATTCACTGATCGTTAAAATGAAACGTAGTATTGCAGAAACATGGCATGTAAAATCTGTAACAGACAGATGACAAATGTGTCAATCATTATTGTATGTAGATTCTTCCTTCTTTAACCTCCTGCTACTCCAGGCAGCTTTAAATAAATGTAGGGAAGCAACTGAATTGTGCGTTTGTGATCACAGTGCATAAACCTGAGCATACAGCTGGAAGTGGGACCTCTTAGGTGGCCAGTAAATGCATGCCTTCTAAACCGACCACTAATCAACTCAGGCAAATGGACATCATGTTGGGCTGCCTACGATGTGTACTTCCAGACTCTGGAGAGTGTTTTAAATGTCAATGGAGTACGGTGCCTTTATACTGGACTGTTTCAACCTTCCATGCTGGAAAATGCGTGGAGCATGGACTGAAGCGGAATATCTTGATTTTATGTAAATTACATTGATATACTGTAAATAACTCGCCAATAAAATCAGCCAACAGTAAGGGCTAGCTGCTGGCCATGTGGTGTATCATTTCCACAATCCACAACAGAGATTCATTCAGTTCAACTGGATATGTGAGAGAGAAAGAAAGAGTGAGAGAGAAGTAATCTGACACTCATCAAGGTTAACCAGTGTGGTTTCTGCACAAATCATTAAAATTCTCAAATTAAGTAAATATTTCAAAATGAGCTCATTTATTTATTCAAAAAATGATAATCAAACTCTTCATCAAAGATAATCCAGTTTGCAGCTTCCCACAGCCTAAACTGTTGCAATGAAGTTGAGCTTATTTTCTGGCGATTTCGGCAGCAATTATGCTTCCGAGCCAAATGGCTGACAGTGAAATGTATTTCAGAGTGCAACCAGTTAACAGTTGGTCAAGTTTTTAATTTGTTTGTAGATAAAGAAACAGTGGTGGCAGTGGTGATAGAAGACAGGTTGGATAAGAGAGAGAGAGAGAGAGAGAGAGAGAGAGAGAGAGAGAGAGAGAGAGAGAGAGAGAGAGAGAGAGAGAGAGAGAGAGAGAGACTGTTTATTGATCAAATTCCTTCAGTAAGACCACTGGCCCAGCAGCTAGTGTGACAGAGTACAGCTCCATTCAATAGCCTTATCATTACCACAGCACAAACCCATTCAGCAGGTCATCCTATTTGGCCTCTGGTTCAGAATGCGTGTGTAGAGTGTGTGTGGTGCGTGTTGGTGTGTGTGTGCTTGTGTGTGTGTGTGCATGGGTGCATACAGAGGGGGGAAAAAGTAAATTTCGATTCTTTAAGCCAATGAATCCCATTATAAGACCACTTACAGCACATTTCTTTGCTCAGAACACTCTCAGCCTAATGAAGTGTCCTAGGAGTGGAGGGGGAAAAGAAGATGCTATCTACTAAAAAGTGTTGTAAGGTCTAGATAGGTAGCAGGTAAACTTATTGGGGGACCAAACCAGCTGCAAAGTGGGAAGGCAGTGGATACAAATCAGTAAGTTTCTACAGTAAGTAAAGAGTTTCTTATAGTTATACAATAGCTGTTACAACTGGCAGAAAGAGGCATGTAAAGAAATCACATGGATAAATTCAAACAATCAGCGGTGAAGCATTAGAATTAAATTGGGTAGCTTTAGAAACAGAGGGACCACTTCCTCCTTCACCAGATTACAGTCAGGCGTGAGTGGCAGAAGCAGCAGTCAAAGATGAGGAGCTAGAGGAGGAGAGATGCAGACTGGGGAGAAAGGAATAATGGAGCTGTCTCCATTGGCAACGCAGAGGCACAGAGACTATTTTTAGCAAATTAATTTAAGGCTCTAAATAATTAACTGATAATTATCTGGCAATCAAGGGTAAGATAAAATGATCTCCCCAAGAGTTTTTTTGTTATGTGGCTCAGCAGGCGGACGGAGGAGCTCTGTGTGAGTCGCCAGTCAAGAAACTCCTGGGTGTCATGGTGCAGAATGAGAGGGGGAAAAAAATGACATGGGGAATACAGTAAGATGTGCTTGCTAGAAGGCAAGTGGATTTTCCAATGATTAGTGCTTAATGAGTGACAGAAAACTGGCACATAAAATCCATTTGTTTGTGGAATAATAGATGTGCATAGCAGCTGGCTTCCATGTGTTTGTCACAAGCACATGTGCACACTCACACACATTAATACAAACTGCCACAGACGGCACAAATGACACATGTTCTTGAAACATGCTGCAAAAAAGCAATAATACCACATGCCGTATTTCCCCTCAATCTTAAGAAATGTATGTTAAACAGTGGCGATCTTTCCTGACGATGTGTCTACAAGTTAACTAGTTCAGGTTGTAAGTTCACTGGATTGGAAGTGGATGTTTTGTGTCTATGTTAGGTTATCTTCACACCTGACCCTGACAAGATTCCCTGTAAAGACAAGGAGGGAGAGAGAGCTCTGACAAGCAGTTGATGAACTGCCTGTGGCAGTGTGTGTGTGTGTCCTCCAACCTGTAAAAATAAAAGTGCCTTCAATGCCAGTTCATCTCCTTACCAAGTCTTCCCTCTCCCTTCTTGTCTTCATTTCTCTGAGGCTCTCATATTTCATGTCTGCTCTCTCTTTCCCATTACTGCCTCGGTCCACCCACTATTGAGCAGCTTTTCAAATGAAGATTGTTTTGGGCTGCATTTGCATAGGACTAGCTGTCACACTAGACTCTGTCAATCCATCTTCCTCTCTGTCACCTGTGGTCTTTAGAGGCTTCACCAAGTCTTACCTCCTCAATGTCCACATCTAAATGCAAAACACAGTACTACTAGTGTGGTGCTGGGACGAGAAGAAAAAAAAAAGATGTAACTGAACATTGCTGAAGTGACAGCTGATTTTAATATCCAAAAAACCAACCTCCCACAGACTGCAGCTGCCAGTTATTGGCCACTAACAACCACTGGTTGAAAGAAAATCTGCCTTTTCATGTGAAAACATAATCGTCATGGATATATAAAGGAGGGTATGCAGACATATGTTTGCATACTGTGTCCTTTTTACAGTTTGGGGATTACAGAGAGGGCACAATTAGCTTGACGGTGTGATGCGCTTTGGTGAGAGCTAAGGTTGACAGGCCTACCTAGCTACCCCACTGTGCAACCTTTTATAAAATCAATGTCACCACTAAACACAACTCTCCCCTGTGGAGCTGGGCCCTGTTATAGCCTCCTTCCCCTTCCAGTGTGGGGAGGAAAACACAGACAAACAGATAAATTAGAGCCTCCCCAGCTGCCCTCCTCTCAACCTCCAGCCTGTCTACCATTGTCAAGTGACAACAGTACTGTCAGTAATATATATATATATATATAAAAAAGAAGCAATTCTGCTTTTGAAACAAGAACCCCTGCATTTAAACTTCACTTTCTTCAGGCAATTATATTTTCTTTTCTCTACAGAAACAGAGCGCTATCTGTGAAAATCATTGTGGCTTGATTGGCTGTCGATGGGTGACATTAGAAAAGGTTTTGGAGGCTTTGTACACGCAACAAGATGATACGTACAGTGAGTGAAGAACACATTTACTAACATTACCTCTTCTGAAATAAATAAATTGTTCTTCCCTGAAAATACCGCAAGAAATATATATATATTATCACAACATGAACAATATGTAATATGAGAAGAACAGCATGTTGATAGCAGAGTAAATAGACTTATTGTCTTGTCGTTTTGTTACACCTTAAAGAAGGAGATGTCTTACACTTTTCTCTGAGCACATATTTAGTGAGGCACTGGCTGTAGGCACTTGCTCACAGCTGACGGCAACAGTGGTGCACCTTCACAAATGTAGCATACGTTCATGCAGCAGTGCACGGTATTTCTTGGTGGTGCATAAATACACTAAAATCAATGAGGGATCCTCATCCATCTCAGAGAATCTTTATCAAGACAGGCATCTGAGCAACACACAAATACCCCGCAGCACCACAGGTACGTAACTTGACTGCATTACCTGCTACAACTGCTCCATAGCACCATCACTGCACTCATTTGCCAGTCTAACGCTCTAATTTGCATCAGATTACATGTCCACAGAGGCAAACTCTCCTTAATGGGTAGCATCATCCTCTGCAGGTGGCAGGGGAAGAAAACGTGAGTTGGGGACACAAAAATGATCTACCTCCGCAAACGCTCACTTGTCGTTGGCTGATTGCTGCTCTGATGACTTCCATTTGTGCTCGGAGATATCATTTTCAACTGCTCAATCTCTCTTCATTAACATTAACTGCACCATTCCACAATGTGGACACATTAACCCACTTATTTTCTTAATTACCATATCTGGATTTTTTATTCTTGGTCTGCTGTCACCTGAAATCTTACAGTGTTGGCAGGATGCTATGTTGCCTCTTTAAAATAAACCAGTTGTCTATGATCATGGAAACCAGTTACAGTACTCTGTTTGTGTCACAATCTGTGTTCGGTAGGTGTTTGTAACTTGACTAGATACAGCCCACCTTTTATCAATATGGGCAAGGGTGGGCTGTGTGTTGTGGGCTGATGGTGGTATTGAGCAGGAGAACAATCTATATCAGTCATTAAAATGCAAATGTGTTTACCAAGTCTAGCTTTGATGCTGCACTAATAACAAGCAGTGGGAAACAATCATGAATCAAACTTGTGTAGCGACCTATTGAACGCACACCAACGCGATGTAATGAAACAAGAGCTGAAATAAGAGCAGTTTCAACAGTCAATACAAAATCCTGTCATTATCTGAGAATGTGAAACAGAGAATTAGGCGGCACGAGATGAAGTTGGCCCAACTCCAAAGCTGCATTTCAAAGGAAACCTGGATTTCATGTCCTAAATTAAAGACCACTTCCTGTGAGATAGACAGGGAATCCTAGTGTGTGCTGTAAATAAATGTGGCTAAAATCACGGCACCTCCTTATGCATTGAAAGCTAATGGAACTGGATAGATTCAGCAGGCAGTTTCCATGCTGACTGTGTCAAGTAAAGTATAAAGATGTAAACACACCAGCTTTAATGTGAGTATTTTTTTAAGCCAAGTCTTCTCTTCTGACCCCTAAAAATGGCATCACTGGAAACTTAGTTAAGACTAATTCACCTAAATAACAGCTTTTTCTTCTCAGATTCAGCATCACAAGGACCAATCTAGAGGGAGAAGGAGAAAAGTGTAGCACAAACATGTGTTTCACCATTGTGCCGTTAAACATCTGACAACAGCTCAGATCAGTCTTGCAATAGCTTGGGGCTCTAAACTACTGCAGCTGTCGGGGCAGAAAGGTTGCCATTCTCCTTTGAAATGACAAAAATCCGTATAGCTAAATTGCTATCCATCAAATAAGTATGTTTCGGTCCATAAATCTTATTCTATCAATAGGAAGTATATCTTATGGAAGGGCAAAGGTGCTCATATACCTTTGGGCGTCCTTCTTCATGGTCTTCCCCATTCACAGCTGGGCAGAATAACAAATGTCTTTACTATGCACTGGCATTATGATGGACAGGAAGAAAGTCAAGCTTGGGGGAAATACCTTATTTCATCTGTACTCTTTCATTAAGCACCTAATTGACCATGACACCTTCCCTCCCTTATTGGTTAGTGTGCTGTGCACAAGTGTGCAGCTATCAAACGAACGCACCCAGATCTAAATAGCACAGAATAGCAAAAGATGGTTCAGTCCCTTCTTCTACTGTTATGCAGGGCCAATTAGAGAAAACAATGTTAACATGAGAAAGCAGACATAAAAAAACACAAAAAAGAGTTAAAGCCATGATAATTATTCATTTGGGAGGCTGAGAAACCTCTGGACAGAGCTCTCAGTTTTATCTAAGAGAATGTAAAATACATTACTATCATTGCAGGATTATAATTCAGGGCATTGTTATGTATCCTGTGCATATCTTCTGGTAAAGGTTATGAGTACTGTATTTAGTCTGTTAATGTGTAGCTCTGCCCTTTGGCAACAATGTCTTCAGGCATTTAGTTTTGCAGTTTTAACATTTTTTTGCCCAAAGACAAAACTTATTAACAGTTGTTAACATAACACATAACACATAACACATAACCTTATGATAAAATCAAAATAAAGAAAAAGAAATCTTGAATTTTGACCTGAAAAATATGTTTTCTTTGTTTTCTGCAAGTTGTACAGACAATTGCATTGCTAATCATTAAGACATGGGGCAGCTCTAGAGAAAATAAAGGGCTCTGAAAATCTAGTGGATGCCCTGTGGAGTCTGTGGCAACACAAAGCCATGTGGGGCTCTATTCAGAATATCTACTCACTCATCCAGTCTCTTCCTCTAGGGATCCTGAAAAGTTAGCAACCCTCTTTAAAGCTTAGTAAATCTGAGAGAAACGAATAAAGAGAAGAAAGAAGATGGGTAACATGAGAGACTGAGGACATGGAAGTAATAGATGGGTGAGGGAGGCGGAGAGAGTAACTGGGGTAGAAAGAGAGAAGGCAGGGCTCATCTTTTGCAAATCGTATCATCTCTGTGAAAGCTGACAGAAAGACAGAGATGAGCATTACTACTAATCTCCAATCTGCACCTTGAAAAGAAGTCTGACTTTCATTTGCCACTGACAAGCTCCCTCTTGTGATCTCTCTGGTTGACAAAAGCACTCAATGAACAGATTACATAGTGTATTTACTGTCCTACAGTATGAAGTAAATCTTCACTGCAGAATCTACTTCCCTGATTGTGCTGAGTGTTCAAAATGTTTTTAAATACTACAGCACTGGAAAAAAAAAACATGCATTATTTTATATAAAGTCATGGCAATCAGTAGACTGTGAAATTAAAACTAATCTCAGAAAGGATTATTATCTCTGATCAGCCTTGCATCAGGGAGAATACTTGATACTGCTCTGTTTCAGATCAAATCTAATAAGCTTAAAGGTAAGTATGGGGCTTAGTATTCATTTGTGGATAGAGAAACCTATTCTGTACATAGTTCACTTGTAATATGATAAGGAGATATTGTTGGGGGATTAGGTTATCTCCCTGGAGATCTATTAGTGGATAAGTCCTACTGGCTGTCTTATGAATCATTACCTTACTGGTTACAATCTGATCTGCACATGCTCTCCCTCAACTACAAACACATTGACCATGCACACATACACTCACACACAGGCAAACAACACATGCGCACACTACTGTATGAGTTACAATTTATGTCTGACAGCAGGCAGCTGCATTTTCAAGATATCACAATAGAAACTCAACATGCAGCACTGAAGTGGTGCACTGAAAGATCACTTAAAATGTCGTCGAGCTTCGGTGAAAAGAACAGAGAGATGGGAATCAGTAAATTGCCGACCTGTGTCCACGGCCCAGCAGGGTATATGCATTGCCCTGTGTGGGATGATAGCCACAGAGGTAATGAACAGACATGGCATCAGTGGTAAATCCTGCAATAATGGCTAAAGTTACATTAAATAACACAGGGACTTAATCTTATTCATGGAAAATACAGTCTCAGTCACACTGGCTCCAGCAGAGTGCTTTTTGGCTATTAGCACAATAACCAAAATGGCAAAGCAATCGGTGGAATGATTATATGAAGAATGCTACAAAGTCTAATAACATTATGAACACATTGGCACTATGTATCACCGAGCCTAGCCCCATCATTACACATTCAGCTCAGACAACATCCTGTGCCACAGTCACGACTGTGATATTTAGCAGGGGGGAAAAAAGACAACAAACTGAAGAGTGTTTCTGTACAGAGCCTCAGGGTTGGATGGGTGGAATTCAATCCACTTTTTTCTACCTGTTAGAAATCTATTAGAGGCCAATAAGGATGCTGAGGGGAGAAGGTTTGAGATATTTCGGGTCAGCCTTAGAAGTTAATTGTTGAGTCGTCTGTCTGGTCAGTGAGGGGATCACTGTGTGAAACCAATCCTGAAGGCAGGGGATGAACGGTGAGTGTGGATGGCATTCAGGAGATTAGAGCAGTTGATGGGAGAGGCACAGGGAGAGAGAGTGAAAGACGGGGGGGAGAGATGAAGAAAACATGAACCTGTGCACCTCAAATCAACACTTTCACAAGGCTGCCAATGCTAAGTGGGTGTAGACATACACTTAACGTGCTCGGAAGTGGTTATGTGTAGCCAACAAGGCTAATGAGGCTAGCTGCATTTAAATTAAAAGTAATTAAAAATACAGGGTGTGGTTTAACCGTTGTGTCAAGGAGAGAAATGACAGAAATGTTAATAGCATCTGAACTAACTTTACCATCTACTATCTACTTCAAAATTTAAAAAAATAAAAGAAAGATAGAAGTTAGAAAGCACGTACACATGCACACATAGCAAGACAACCTGCACCACCCACTCTCTGCCCTCACTGAGGTAATTACAGAGAATCTGCTGAACAGGGAAGACAAACTGATTAAAGTCCAGCTTAATCACATCCATTGAAACCTCAACAAACTCCCATTCTACTCCTGCTACTCTGATTTTTGTTTTTTTCTGAGATAAAAAAAAACAGATATCTGAAATAACATGCAAAACAACAGGCATGTTTTTTTATTTTTTTTATTTTAACTTTGTTCTGATGAAGGTCAAATTAAAATGTAGAATAGAGGCTGTGGTGGGTGATGAAAAATATTTGGCTGTCTGTTCAGATGTACAATGAAAAGACATGGCCCTCCTGTGGGCATCGCTCCACATCTCTCTGGCCGCCTCGGTGCCAGTCCCATTTCACAACTTGTTCTACATCTGTGACACATAAACACACACACACACAAATATACATGAATGCATCAAGGCACTCCCTCTCAGACACTCGCACATACAGAATGTCCCTCATCACCTTGCTCAGAGATGAATGAGTTCACCACTGTCCTCAATCATTTTAATCACTTCAATGGAAAATGCCTCATTCACGGCTATCGTTCTGTACTGCCTTCAAGCTATCGCATGTACACACATTCATATGCTCCCGCCCCCCCCTACACACACACACACACACACACACACACACACACACACACATAACTGTCACTCTCTGATAGTACAAACTGATACTGGAGTACTGTGTAACCCTCTGTACTATCTTTGTGCCTTTCACTCGTGATACCAACAAACATAGGGACAAATTATTGCTCAAGTTGCTGCTGATAAAAACATTAATATACATATACACACTGACACACGGTACAAAGTATTACAGTACAGTAAGTTAGCCAGTTTACATCATTGTAAACGTATTGTGAATTCATGAGTATCTCACTACAGCACAACTGAGAGGCTGTTCATACAGTAGCTGAATTTTGGTCTGCATTATCCAATTGTGGAATCACAATTATTGACCTCTACTGTATGTTTAAACATTGTTGTTAACCTCATTGTCATATTATTCAATAAAGGGTCAAACAGCAATGGATATGTTAACACCCTTAAATATGGAGGAACTGTATTTCTATCTGTAACATTTTATTTTTCAAATAATTGTACTCCAACAAAAAGCCTTAAAAGACTTAGGCCCATAATTAATATTTATGTTAACATTGCTGTAAGGCTTCAACTAGGGCCAACCTGAATGTTTCAAATCCCAGAAGCTTCACTTGTAGCCATGGTAATGCTAAAATCTGAATTAAAATTCAAATTATTTCAGTGTTTTGTTTTGTTTTTTCTCTTTCTTTTCTGGCACTTATAAAACATGGAAGGCTAGTACAACCCATCATTGTTTATTGGGCATACAAATGTGAACAGAGAGTTGTTAATTTAACGGCACCGCCTTCTGAGTAAGATGCTCCTCTGCTGTTTAGGTTCTGGCATGTGACGCTGCTATGAGCCTGTGCCAATAATAAATAACTGCACTTCATATTTTCTTTTGATACGTATATTTTAGTTTGTGGGTTATTTGTTCTTTGTAACTGTCTGATGACACAATGTCTTTCACCAATTACAAGTACTACAATACTTTGAGCCTCACATAGCCATGATGAGGCTGTTTTTTTAAAAGAAAAGGAAAGAATAACACTGTAGCTGAGATGCAGGTGTGAAAAGAGAGACATTCTTCTGTCACTGCTGATTCAGTCAGATGTCTTTCAGCAAATCGTTAACATTGTGATGCTTCTGAGAACTGTCACTATAGGCATTGAAGGTATATGCAGTGATACACACAGTAAAAATTCACATTATACTGGAAAATTCCATTCGAATCAGTCTTATAAAAACTGATTTGTAGATGAAAAATGTAGGAGTAAGCCAACAGAGTATATGCAAATAGAACCGCATTTCATGTGAAGCATCATGACCTTGTTCACAGAGGTTTAAGAACAGGACCGCTGGATCAAACAAGCCTAAGGCGCCATAACCTCCGCTGTACTATCCATCACAAACATGCCTCAATAAAAGAGCATAAAAACTGCAGTCAGTCATAAAAATGGCTCAAGTTATTCTTCATTTTGCTACATCATGTTTAAAGTTGCCTCTAGAAACAATGTGGAAACCTTTCCAACTGATTCTCATTCACAGTGATCGGTGCCATAATCTGCTCCACTCTGCTTGAGATCTTATCTGACTGCATTTTTTACAAAACACATGCACATCTCCAGTAGGTATGGTGCTTTGATGATGACAGCCACACTGTGCCGCGGTGCAACAACACCTCCTCACCACTGAGCTGTGGCAGCATCAACCAACATGTCCCTCTAGTTAACGCCTGCTCTGTCCTACCTTCACATCCGGCTGTGTATTTTCACACTTGCTCTGTGACATGTAACATCAGGAAATCATTGGAAAGAAATATGTATAGTTTTGCATCATAGTTGGCACCATGTTTGGTGTGTTAAAACATCACTCCAATGTTGCAGGGTGGGAGGCATGTGTGCGTTGGACTTTTTTTTTTTTTTTTTTGGACAATCTCATTATCACGGAACAGTTCTGGTGTATTGTTTTGAAGTATATTTCCCCCCAAATAAACATGCAGTATATTTACATGAAAAAGAGAACACAACTTGTGTTTCTCTGTATACAGTAACATGATACAGTACATGAGAATGTCATGGACATCTAATCTACATTTGTCCCTGAGTGGATGTGTCAGTTTGGTGAGAGGACTCCTTAAGGCTATAGTACCCATGAGTCTCAGTGGCTATTGCCTTGGAGAAAATTCTGGTGAAGTGCAAATCACAGCTGTAGCTTATTCTTGTCATTTTTGTGTTGTTGCTATTGGGAACAAAACCCTTCAACCAGAGCCGTGGAATTCATCTAATATTGATGTGATTCAGCACACAACTATTAACAGCACTGGACAACACAAATTAAAGCTCAATGGCTGGATGTGAGAAATCATAGTGGTGTTTTATGTACACAGGCTATGATTTATGTTCCATCTGCAAGTCATTTAATATTGAAGAAAATTGTTAGTTTCACTTTCAGAAACCTGGATACAAAGAATAAGTAATAACTATTCTGACTTTGCTATTTTATTGTAACAGTCCTACGTATGTCTTGTAGATTGTCATCAGTTTATAAAGAGATCTGTCAAAAATATAAATTTTCAATTAACAATCAATTGTAATTTTCTTGTACTTTTTGTTATTAGTTTTGAGTTAAATATAGGGGTTTGTTCAACAGTTCTATCAATGACTTCTGTTGCCCAGATAGATATTTTTATATGGAGATATTCCCCTCTAGCTATTGAGTAAGCCTCACCAGTCCAACCACTCAGTTTCAAGCTTGATTTCCAGAACATGCACATTGTAGCTTTAAGAGCACAAGTAGCCTCTTAGTGCAGGCACGTTCTTCTAATTTTATTTTTGGACTTAGTAAACAAAACAAACAAAAAAAAGTGCTGAAAAGTTCACTTAAACTTATGAAGAGTAGAGAATTATACTTTTTTTTCTTGTCGGATGGAATCACAAGCCAATGAAAAGACAGCTAGTGAGTCGAGTGAATAAATTTGTTTTTAGTCTGCATTAAAGTATAACATTTACTTTGATATTTAAGAGTACACCAGTCTGCAAGGAGGTTTGATGTTGAAAAAAAAAGAAGTGTAGCGTATTATCAAGTAATGTTTTTTTTTTTTTAAGAAAAACTGCATGAATTTGAGTTCTTACATTTTTTGCAAAAACTGTATGTTCTTGCCATCTGCAGGGGTTGCCTGTATCATAGAAAAAAGAAAAGAAAAGAAAGCATCAGAGAAAGAGATGTGGTTCCTACAGCTCCTTTGTTCTAATGTTAGGATGGACAGCTGTAAGGCACTAAAGCAGAAAACCAGGGATCAGCTATAAGTCTTTACCACAGAAAGTCAACTCAAGGTCAGATGCTGGTTCAGGTAGCAGATGTGTCTCACACATCCCTGTTGCTGTTAAATGGCAGGACTTAGTCCCACCAACAGGGTACAGATTGTTTGTAAGTGTGTCTGTGTATACAATGCACTCAGAAAGTGTTCTGACCCTTTCTTTTTTTCCACATTTTCTAAGCCCTAAAAAATAAAATAAAATGCAGTAAAATAAATAATACTAATACTAATAATAAAGAATAATAAGAAAAAAAACCTGCATCAAATTCATATGTAATGCCTCATTGGGACAAAGTGCAAATGTATTAAAAAGGGAAATAATGAAATATAATTTGAAGAAGTATTCAGACACTTTGCTGTGATGCCTTGAATTTGTCTCAAGTGGCTCCCATTTCTGCAAATCATCTTTGAGATGTTTCTGCACCTTGTTTGGATTCCACCTGTGTTAAATTCAGCTGATTGGAACACTTTCCAAATGCGGTAAATGTGTGTGACAGTGAGAAAAAGAGAGAAAATGTGCAAAAATAGAAGAAAATGTTCTATTTTTATTTGAATGTCCGGCTATTGCAGCTGGCAGCAATGTGTTAAATTCATCTCTCTGTCTGTCACTGCAGGTGTCAGTGCACAAGCCAGAGGTCCCTCTTCACAGCAAACTGGCTCATCTCATGTAATCATGTTCATGGAGGAGCCATCATCAACACAACCACTAGCACTTCTGGAGGTCACACTATCCATCCATGCTGCTAATTGGAGGTTAATTGTCAATAAAAAACCCACACAGGCATGACTGTTGTTTTGACTCACAGTATATTAGCCCTGTCAGGGAAAGCAATAAAGTTCTGAATTCTCCATTTGGCGTGACATGCCTGACATATTACTGGTTTGATACACTGGAAAGAGGTAATGAGGACATCAACATACAACACATGCTGCAGGAGTGTTTGCACATATCAGGTGCGATTGCAGAATATTTGCCAAGTCAATAAAGATAGTCTGCACCATATAGATTTACTGCACAACAAAATTAGACACAGAGATGAAGCAGAGGAAAAACAGAGCAATAACTATGTTATGTCTTGATTTGCCTGTGATTGCCCTAAACCTAGCAGGTGATAGAGACTAGGAGCAATCCACTGATTGGCTCAATTGATGAAACAGTCAATTATTGCCTGGGTATATTTATTGACCTGTAGTCAGAGGCGGGACGTTACGTGCCTTTGCATTTCCTTGGCTTCTTCAATTATAACAGCACATAGCTCACAATGAAACAAAAGGATATTACTAATTAGGTTCACACATTTCTCATCACCACTTCAAAGATGGTTGTTAGTATTGGAAAAAGTTGTTTTCATCCAATAACTTTGTGAAGGTCTCCTGAATGAGAAGCAACAGAACCTGTAGTTTCATAACTGCTTGAATTAAAAGAAGGGCTTCAGAGTCACAAGCCTCTCAGTGCATGTCATCAGCAAAGACTGTCCTCTGAAAGCTCAAATTCAACAGTGTGTTTTGACAATTCTGTCTCAGCCTTGACTGGCAGAGAATGCCAACCAATCCCCATTTGAAATGCGACAAGGAAAAACAAAGCCTGTCAGAATGAGTTGGAGAGATGTCTACTGAGAGCCACATGTGGTGAGAAACAGAGACAGGGGAGAGAGAGAGAGACAGAGAGAGAGAGATAAAGAAAAGACAGGGAGAGAGACAGAGGAGAAGGAAAAAACTGTTCCTGCTCTACATGACTCTGTCCCTGAGACACACGTCATGCTGCTCCCCCCACAGTGGGTGACTCCGACAGGATACTGTCTGTGCAGTATCCCCCCTCTGTGTGATTGATGAGCCTCATTTTGCCAATTAATGGAGAATCCCCTGTTGACTACCATCAGATTGCCGTTTGTAACTGTTAGTGTTTCTGACTGTCACAGATTCATTTTAATTAGGGATTCTCTCTTCCTCCACCGATTTCTATTGTCCCTCAGATTTGCAGAGCCGAGTGCACGGTGACATGTCAGGGAAATGACCCACTGTGTTATTTACTACCATTAATTTATTCACAAAGTGCAAGGCTTAAACTGTTAGAGGCCACATCTTTTTGAGGGAGTCAACCTCAATGTCGACCATATACTGTATCTTATCATCAATTAGCAAATGTGAGGCAATTAGTGCGCTTTATTTGCATAATGAAGCGGCTAATTGCTCCGTAGTGAGCAAATGCAGTCAGTAAGTTTGGCTAATGGTTTGTGTGGCGACGTATAGAGGTGCGCTGCTGGAGATCTGTCTCACAGTTGTAGAGAGACAATGATCCCTGGGTCCTGCCAGGGGGAGGGCGAGGACAGCCTCGGAGCAAAGTTAGAAATCAACAGAGAGGCCAGTAGCAAACAGCAGAACAAAACCTTACTCCCCCGACAGCATCAGCAAGAAAGGAATAATATTACCGTGGGGAAAGGAAAGGACGTGTTTGGGCATTAGTTTGATTTACATTTTACAGAGGCTTTCAACTGGCACACACAGCAACCTCAGCTAATGATACTCAGGCCTTTTTATCAAGGAGCTTTCCCCGGCCTTTTGGGCACTGCCCCATAGCACTTATTTGCAATAAGGAACAACAAATGGTGCTACTAGGTAATATACTGGGCTGCAAAGGAATAAATGTCAGCCATTGTATAAATATCCGCTCGGTACACTATCTACCAGCATGAAGTACATTTCGCCCAATTCATTTTACAATTAACTTCTCCAGAAGCTGTAGCGTATTATTATTAGTTATTACAGAAATTGCATAAATGGATAATGCAGGGAGCTATCAAGAACATAAAAACATCAGCCTATATGCTTCACAATATGCATTTTCCTGTGTTGACCTGTGTCATTTAACTCCGACAATCTTCTATTGTGGATTCACATGCTGAAAAACACTTTAAACCCTTGGTGGCTCATATTTACTAGACAAATAACTCCAGTCACGTTTCCCCTCCACTTGCATTTGATAGAATAATTTGCCAACAATGGGCCTGCCATTCAACTGAGTCTCAGGGATTTCATTAAAACATCAAATGAAAGTGAAATCATGAGCCATGACGGTGGAGAGTAGGGATGGCTAAGCAGAGAAGCGTGGCTGGTGTCTACTGCAGGATTAGAGCTCAGCAACAAGTGCTCAAGGGGGGCTTTGCATCAAACCCAGGAGCCCATGACAAATGAGGGCGGCTGGGCCTCTGTCTATTACCCTGCACTAAGCCCAAGCCTTTTGGGGAAGTAATGAGGTGCAGATTGGTGCTGCTGCCACCAGGTCCTTAGCTTGACTTTCTGTAGAGCAGAAAGAATCAGTGGAGACCTGGGCCACGGGGGCAAAGCTGTACAGCAGCCGAGCGACACATGGAAACATGGAGATAAAACAGATTAACTCAACAAATAATTTCCCGTCACAAACATTGACTCTGTTTGCACATAGTAATGTAGCACTTAACCCTGTATACTGTGCATCAACATTACATGAGAAGCATACGTTTGCATTCAACAGGTGTGTAGCATTTTAGATTGCAACAAGAGAGCAGGCCTGAATCCCAACAGGACACAGTCACTCCCAAAGGACACGCTCTAGGACTGGCAGGGCATGGAGGCTTTATCAGTGGAATATGACAGTTGTTCAGTCAGGAGCAAAGGGGCAGATCCAGTGTAAATCATGGGTGTACCTCCTGTACTTCAACGTCACATACACACACACACACACACACACACACACACACACACCCTTGCCCCTGGGAACTACAGTCCGGGCGGCCTGTCAGCAAGCTTACTCTGCTGGTTAATGGAGCTGCCACATCAGGCCGAGTGTCACAGTCTAACAAGATACTGATTGGGGAACTTCTAGGGAATTCACTCATATGACCAGAGGGCACAGAGATGATCTTCTGTCTGGCAATGAAGACGACAGACGGAGCAAACAGACAGGACAGACGAACACAGAGGACAATGGCGACATGATGCTTTCTTCTGACATGTGCACTGTATAATATCTGTCACTTTTTAGCTTCAACAGAGTTTTACACATGGCTGACATGTGTCTCATTTGATTTAAATTTCACTCTGAAAGTCAGAGCTGTCTGAGAATTTTTTTTTCTTCCATATTGTGTTTAGGTTTTAAGTTTGCATGTCCAATTTTTTATTTATTTTTTTTAATTATTAATTTACATTGTTTTGTTTTTTTTTTTACTTTACACATGTTTTAAAAAACCACTGTAGCTGAAAAGATTTGTGAACTGATTTGGTACTAATTGAATAATCACATACTGTAACAAAGTAATTTAACGAACAAAGTTATAAACAATGTTAAATCCCGACATTCTCAAATGTGAGGATTCGTTTTTCCTTGTTTTATGTTACATTAAACTTCCTTTGATTGTATCGAATAAACAAATGCACAGTAGTACAGTGACATTGGTATATTTGGACTGTTGCGCACGCATGCACACACAATTCAAAAATGATAATTCATTCTGCAATGGAACAGAAGAGTGTTGTATATGAATTTTGGCAGAGCGTTATCAGAGTATAGTACAGTAGCTATTGTATAATTATACGACAAGATACAGTATACTGTAAGTACAGTGTACATGTATATTACAGAAAAGGTTCTAATGCTGTAAGTACGGATATTAGTCACACTGTTGCGAGCCAGTTTAATTGACTCACTCAGTAACAATGCCAGTTAATGTCTTACTTAAGATAATTAAAAACTAAAAAACCACTAACTGCAGTGCATTTTATATTTGTCATCAAATGTAACAAGACAGCATAGAGTAAATAACAAATGAACAAATCATTGGTAGGACAGCAACATAATCACCACAGCGTTTCCTCTGCAATACTCATTCTTAAAACTGGAAGTTTAACATTTGGAAATGTTTAGGCACACACATACAGACATATTAAAACATAGTAATTAAAATCCTCTGACAGAATAAAACATGAAAGGTGACTATTTTTTCTAGTGATTGCAATTTTCTTTTGCTTTATCCAGTTTGGACATTCACATTGAGGTGAGAGATACTCTGGCAGCGAGTGAGTCTGTTTTAAGCATCTCTATTTATTTATACTGGTTTCCACTGAATTTTGGATAATTAAAAGGCTCCATGGTTTATCTGTGCTTCAGTTAATTGGCCACACAGTTTACAGTGAATTTCATTAGTGGAGGAAAACACTTGGGCTGGGGTTGGGGGGCTCAAAGGAAGGTGGTGATTATTAAGCGCGAAAGCTTGTGTGTGTGTGTGTGTGAGGAAAAGGGGGTGGGGGTGTTTGTGTATTTCTGCTTTAAAAATCATAAGGAGCTACTGAAAGTGCCACCAGCATGTTTTAACCCAGTTTTATTATATACAAACATACAGAAATAAACATGATGATTCTGTAAATAATCCGACTTATTTCTCATTCAAGTACATAAACTTAAAGTGGGATAACTTCTACAAACACCACCTCGCCTCTCCAGACAAAACAAGGCTTTAACAGGGAATGCTTCTGCAGTTTAACTCAGCAGCCTGCTTAACAGAACAATTGTTTCACTAACAACCATTTATTTGACCTTAAGTGCCTGGTGCTGATACAAGGGAATGCTGCACCTGTACACAAACCTAGCCTGAAGCCAACAGAGTCTCTGACTGTTGCTGTTTGACAAGGGCCATCCATAAACACACTGTAGTGAACCTCTTCCTTTGAAGTGTGAACTAAATCAGGCTGCAGTCTCTCAGAACAACAGAAAGGTGGTACCTGTATAAATGCATCTGTCGATTTTTAAGCCATAAACGTGGTATTACAGGCTAGCCCTGGGGCAGGGGAAGAGTGTGTCTGGCCTGACCTTGTGTGGAAGGGCTAAGTTGGCGTGAGAAGCTGGCGCTGATAGGTGTGTGTGTGGCCTTTTTTAGGTTCCAGGACTATTCCCTAACAGGTATCAACAGACCCTTTTAAACAGATCCTGCTACAGTACATTGCAATTAAGAATGGCCCTCATTATGTAGGCTCTGCTTGCTTTGCCGTCTCTGTGATTACCTCCCCTGCTGACTTAATGCTGGAACAACACTCCCCCCCCCCATTCCCTGCTCGTTCCTTTTATACAGCGTAGCAAGGTGGAATAAAGGCCCAGCAGTCCTGCCTTGAACAGGCTGTACAAAAGGTGGCTGAGGGCTACTAGATCTGAATTGGTGCCTGAGCGCCTGAGTTTCTTTTGGCAGGAAATTGTCAAGGAAGCTGTCAATACTAAAGAAAACGCTAGGAATAGAATTATTGCATGGTAATTGAGTATAAAATTTATGAAAGGAAAAAGACACCCCCTTGGGTCAGACACTGGTTTCCAAAAGACACAGTTACACTGTGAGTTAAATTCAACATAGAGACAGTACAGAGAGATATCTAAGCTCATGAGTAGGAAAATGCAGCCATGTCCTTGATTATGTAAAAGACTAATTTGCTTGGAATTGTGGGTGAATTACGACTATTTTCAAACCAAAAACATGACCATAAGCAATGGCTTCGAGCCACTTGTGGACGTATTCAGAAGCTACAAGGACTTTTTACTGGGCAAACTCAATGACTGTGTAACAATGGCATGCACACACGTACACAAACATACAAATGTGACTGAGGTTTGAAAAGAAAAAGGGAGCGGGAGTAAAAGTAAAAATAAATAAATAAAGCAAAACAAATAAATCTTTAAACAAGAAGATGAGCAAAAAAAAATGGCAAAAACACAATAATAGTGCTAGTAGCTTATTCAGAAAGCACAATGCTGTCCTCTTTTCTGTCAGTTGGTGAAAATTTTCAGTGTAATTGTTACCATGGAAACACCACTCTTTGTTATAGTGTTAGCTTGAGGGTATAGGGTGACTTATATTTCAAACCTAAAATTAGTCAGTTTTTATTTTCATGAAACTGTCTTGCTCGCATTACACTACTCGGAGGAAAAATTAAGACAGATTAACATTGATGTGCTCTGACTCCTCTGGCCTTCTGGGAAATAAAAGATTAAGCTAAATATCACTAGGTTGGGTTAAGGCACTGGGTGCAGCAGGGGGGAGATGTATTGGACATGTCCAGAAATCCATCAAAGTTCAGTCCAGTCTCTCATCATGCCTATCGAGCCACCTCGCTACGATTAATATTCCAGTATGCAGAGTCCTGCTCTAGGCCCCCAGCTCTACTCTATCATATCCAACAGCAACAGGAAATGGGTGGGTGCACGTGTGTGCGTGTGTGTGTGGGTGCATGTGATAGCCATAGCCTCTCTGGTGAAATAGGGCTCTCTGGGGGCTTGTGCCTCAACTCTACAGCCTTTGTGGGCTCCCATTACTTCTGACAGATAGAGATCACTAAACTGCTGAACAAACACCCCATTCGGTCATTTGCATACATTACAGTAATGGAAAGAGAAAAATGTATCAATAAAGCCAAATGAAGTGCTTCCACTAAGCTCCACTATCTCTCTCTCTCTTCCTTCCCCTCCTTACATCTTTCTTTTTTCACTCTTTCTAGCTTTCATTTCATTTCTTCTTTCTAAATGTTTCTCCTCCTTTCACTTTTTCCTACTGTAACGGCTACTGACCTACAATGGTACATTTCCACTCCAAAGTAAGCACATCTGATGACTGATAAATATGACAGATTCTCCTCCAAAATTGTTTGCACTGCAAATTTATCTTTTTAATGGGTAAAACCTGGAATTTCTGAAGCCCAAACAAATTAGGAACACTAATCATGCATGGTAAGAAAAAAACAAAACATAATTTATTGTTGAAGGATTAATTAAAACTATGCTGCTTTGGGGCACACATTACATTTAAAATACCTTGCAGTGACCACAGCCTCCTGAAATTAATCTCAAGAAAAAGCTGACAAGAGTCACAGTGAAACAGAGGCACATGTAGTCACCTACACACGCACTGTAAATTACTCTCTCCCTCTCTCTCGCTCGCTCCCTCCCTCCCTCTCTCTTTGTAACACTCACGCAAGCACGCAGCCGCACACACACAAACACAGACTGACTCATTCATCACAGTGCCCAACAGTCAAGACAACAGAGCTTCACTTAACTTTTTCAGGGTTGCTCAAGCATCAAATGCATGACTTTTAGCTGTTGTTGTTCTTCCATCTGTCATGCTTCAAGGAAAGAACATCCTTTTTTTAATCCCAGGGAAAAAAGTTTAAAAAGGTATGTTTGCCTTGACTCTACTATCTTATATGTACCAAAGGAAATGTCAACCCAAAATATACAGCACTGTATTTCACACTGTCCTTGTTCCAACACTTAGCTGTGCAACACAGATTAGAGTGCTACCTAAGCTCATTGCAAACACTGGTACTAAAAACCTCAGCAAATCAAGCACAGCCTCCGCTTTCTATCTCTTTATCTCTCTGTTTGCTCCATGTGTATGTGATTTAATTTCCATCACTGTGCTTGCTTTCAGAAAAGCAGCCCAACATCTGATATCTTAGGACGTTTAAAATGGTAGGAAATATTACCCTGGGTGACAGGCTTCAGAGAAGTGGGTTAAACCGAGACATATGTTTATACACACACACGCACAAATGTCCTACTGTAACAAATAAACCTACATCTTTTCCAGAGGCGCTGAGAAAATGTGATTGAATACTTCCAGTGTCCTTCTATTACAAGTTGACTTGGGAAATTAAGATAAAACACATCTGTTTCCGAACACGAGATAAAAGGAACTGAACCAGATTCATCCCACACAGTAGAAATAAAGCTTCCCTGACACCTTGTTATTATGACAGCATTATTATTAATTGTATCATTTTATTATACGCAGTAGATGAAGTGCAGATCAAACACTCCAGGGAGCTAACAGAAAGAACAAATGAGCATGAACTTTTCATAATTTGACTCTTTTCCGTTCCTCAATGTGTCTGCTTCCCGAAAAACTGAAAAGTGGCAATCACAATCTAAAGACCAGTATCACGAGAACAATTCTGTCACTTGCAAAAACAAGAGGAAGGAAGGTGCTGTACCATTAACCATTATGAAGACACTCAAAAATAGAACACCTACGGAGAATGAAAAAAGGGTGATTGTCATTACTGTCTTATTGATACCATCTTAAAGGGATAGTTCAACATTTGGGGGGGGGGGGGGGTTGATGAGTTTGATGAGGGAAACCAAGAAATTCAATTAGCCTCCGTAGCTCCGCCGTTCTAGAAATACCTTGCACCGACAATTAAAGGTAACAAACCTACTCCTAAGACTATAGGGATTATGGCAATGTTGAACTATCCCTTTAAATATGGCAAGGACCAAACTGGCTGTTATGAAATCCTGCTAAGCCTCGCGGCTCCAAAACTCAATCAGGTGAGAGAGAGAAAGGAGGAAGTGGGGTGTTTCAGGTCATGGCCAGCAAGCTTCTTTCTGCCACTCTCAAGGGAGGAACTCCAGACAGTGAGGGAGAGCCATGTTGCAGTATATCTACACTTCTCCATTTCCTCTCACTCAAGCCTCTAGTTCTCGAAGGACCCTGAGAATCAATACTGACATCGGGGTGCAGAACAGCTTTCTTGTCTGTCTGCTCTGCCTCCAAGCCACCACCAGGGAGGTCCCTGCTTCATCTTTTTTAATTATACAAATATAAGTGCCCTTCTTTGACTGAAAGCAGATTGTTAGTGTGTGAGTCAGATATTACACTTATACCACCCAATGTGCAAAGTCAACAGTAATAAATCTCAGACAAAAGGATGCAAAAATCAAGTTAAATACGCCTAACATTTGGAGACACCTACACTACTCACTTTTTAAGTTATTGCAGTTTTTCTTTCCTTATTTAATAATGGCAGAATGAGACTGCTGACTGTTTCTGGTGAAAGGAACCCAGGCCTCGGGGTATTGACAACAGACTTTATTTTCCACCATTGATCAAACCTATACAGTGAGAACCTTTCCTCTCAGAAAGGGCATTCACAAAAGTGCAGAGACATGGCTAATTCAATTTGGGAGCAGATATGCTTGGAAACACTCTGTTATCGAAACAGGAGAGGTGCCATGAGAGAAGATAGCGCACGGATGGTTGTGTGGAGAGGCTCGTGGCCGGTCAGGAGATGAAATCAGGGATAGGCGATAAGTTGGTGTGAGGGGCTAGAGCCCCTATTAGAGTCCCCCAGGGGACAGGCAGCAGTGGCAGAGTGCAGTAAAAATAGCTACAGGCATGATTTCACTCTTGGGACCCAGGGAGGAGTGAAGAGGGAGATCTGATCAACATCTCACAGCAAGGCAGCCAGATCCATTCCCTGAGATCCCTTGGGTGCCACCTATCACACCAAGTGACTTAAACTGCTTACCCACTGCCAGGCAGAACACAAACAGCACACAGCTCTGCCACCGCTGTCGACAAAATGCTTCATACAGTGCCCTACTATGGCAGGATATATGTTTCTGATAAAGTTGAAGAAAACTAGAAAACTGTGAGGCGTGAAAATGACCACATTAAAAAGGATATCGACATCTTTTCCACAAACTTATCTTGAGGGTCATCGGTTTTGGGGAAGTTCTCGATGTCGTTCTCAAGCCTCTGAATGTGACGCTCCATGGTCGTCAAACTGCTCTTTAAGATCTCAGCTGACACTGTTGAAAAAAAACAACAAAAAGATACACAATTTGGTGATTAGTAATGATCATCGGACTCATACTTGGTTCATTAAAGTGTGTTTGTTAATGGGACAAAAGAAAATCCACACAGATCTATGACTATTTTGAATTTAAAAAAAAAAAAAAAGCTGGAAAAAAACAGCTTTCACCGAGTTAGTGTTTGTATGTTGTGACACACTAACTCCTGCATAATCCATTCATGTGTGGCCTAGAAAGCCAGCACCTGCGAATGTGTGTGTGTGTGTGTCTACAGTGGCTCATTAATCAGTCTGTAATCACTGATTGCAGAGCTGCTGTGGATTCCACAGTATTCAGATCAGGCCTTTCAAGTGGAGACTTCAAACAGCAAGCAGCGTCTTAAGGGATCAGACAGGACAGGAGCATAGATGCAGTACCATGTTTAGGTTGCTGTTGAGGGTTTAGTCTTATTGACACACATGCACACAACTCCTTGCCCACACAAACATGGAGTTTTTAAAATAACTGGTCACAGAAAAGAAAAGAAAAAAGATAATTTAAAATGATAAGCAGCTGCTTATACATGTGCATTGATCCCTTTTTTGGACAGCATATAGTGAGATAGACAGGAAAGGGGGAGGCAGAGAGAGGGGGAATGACATGCAGGAAAGGTCTGCCCGACGTGGGATTCGAACTGGGGACGCCTGCGTTGAGGACTGTAGCCCCTACATGGGGCGGCCACCTTAACCACTGCGCCACGCACCGCCCCACATTGATCCCTTTAAAGATAGCCTGTCATATTGTCAGTACTTGAGTAATTTATTTAATTTCACAGGGTTTGTCAGTTCACTGCAATATTGACTGCATTACACACACTAGGGCACTTGGATAGCATGCAAGTGTAGTAAGATAGAAAGGAAAATGAAAAAAAAAAGTGTTTGGCAGTGGCTGGACCACTGAAAACCAAAATTAACACCTTAGTTTATCCTTATTATGTTCAAAACCAAAGTTGCACTGGACCAGAGATTGTGCTCATGTGAAAGATGAGAAGCCTGCACAGTTTCACACTAAGCCACATCCTCGCCCTGCTAGGTAAAAAGGTCATGGGGTCACCAAAATAATGATTTGGTTCATTTTTCCTTTAGTGAGTTGGGAGCTGCAGTTGTTGTTGGAAACTTGAATGCACACGGACGACATCCTTGAAAGAAGTGTTTAAAAAAATCTAGCTGAAATTATTTTTCGGCAATAGTTAGGAATTATGTTATTTTGATGCGTGCTTTAAATTTCTTGTGTCTGATTAATTAAAAAACATCTTTGGTCAATCCTCACCAGTGACTAGTTCATTCTTATTTACAACAATTCCTTGTGATTTTAGAAACACTAATTGATAAACCAAAATTGGCACCAAAAAGGACAGAGTGCTTTACCAACTTATACTGTTTATCTCACACGACCAAGATGTCTACAAGGTTAGTCCATCCACTAGACTGTAATTGAATTGCTGTGGGAGTGAGGAATGGGCTAATGGACAGGATGTCAAGAGACATGTCCTCGGTGACAAAAGGATCAACCTTGTCTTGCTGCACAATAATTCCATTGCTCAGATGTGCTCTCTTTCTCATTTCCTGGCTATAGAACTATGAAAGATGGAGCCTCACATACCCATCATACTGAAACAACCATCAACCCACCAACAAAAGTATCTAAAGCACATTCCCACTAGAAAACACATAAAGACGGACACACGCACTGTTTTCTGTGATCAATCTACAGTAGAAGCAATACAATAAGAGTAACGAGTGAGGTCACAGTCATTATTAGACTTTGGCCGGCTGGATGGATCCAGTGACTGGCAGATTCACAATTCCTCCTCCTCAATTCTCACAGAACTGACTCCAGGGGATGTCAGTGAGAAAACCACACTATCACATTGCCTGTTCCTCGTCTGATAGGACCTCTGAGATCCACATGCTGCTGTCACTATGATCTCAGCTCCACTAATGGTGAAAAGAGAAAATGAACAGCATGGGAGGTGGGCAGGATGCAAGAGAAGAAACAATTACTTTCTCACAAATTTATCACAAATCACCATTGGAAGGCCTTTGTTATCCATTGTGGCTTGTGATTCATGTAAGTGGTATGTGTGACCGGGTAATGATGTGGCTGAAACACTGATCATAGAAACCCTGTGAGCCAAGAAAGAGTTGGTCGAGCTAACTGGGATGGTGTTTCAGGGGAGCCATTTACAGGATCAGAGTGAAGCTATGGGACTACAATACTGACTATTGTTTCCATGGGAATTACTTCTCCTTGAGACTAACTGGCACACATGATGCTGGTAGTTGAAGTATAGATAGTGATTTTGTCTTCATACTGAACAAACTTATTCATATGTTGTTTATTCTACAGGCAATTTTATGGTTTTTAGAAATTCATATATATTTATTATATTGATGCTACACCTCCTTTGTTTAATAATCGAGCTTCTACATAATCTAGTATGGATCCTTTAGGGATATCATTAGTAAAATTACCACACAAATAATGCTGCTATTTTCAGGGGACAAAACATGGCAACACTGGCGCCTTCTGAATACACATTTCGAGAGGATCAGAGGAGAAAGAGAGAGGGTGGAGGGGGTTGTGCATTCTGTGTTTCCAGACAGAATCCTGAAACATGTGAATTATTCTAATGACTCGTGTTAGCATGGGCTGCCAGTGTCTTATAATGACATGCATAAAAAATAAAATGTCTTTGGATTTCCTAGTCAGAAACATGCCCTCCTCTTAAGTAACTTCTCACAAAAAAGTGAGCTGTCTGCTGCTGCATGCTTTAGTTGACTATGTTTTGTCAAACAACAAATAGATATGGCTGCAAAGACTGAGTGATGCATGGAGGAAAGAAAAGAGAACAACAAAGAAAAAAGCTATTCAAAAGACAAGAAGTTAACTTGTGTGAAAAACACAGACAGGGCGAAAAACTCCTGGTCAACATCCTTCAGTATTGATGGCTTCTGTAACTGGCCCTTGACACATTACTCATTCCTATGAACAAAAGACAGACATAAAGTATTTCATTAAGCTTTAGCCCCGTTTGCTTCAAATAAACTGCCAGACAAAAATACTACGTAGCTCAAAATACCAAATCAACCGCTATAATGTGAAGATGTCAACTTTATATTCAGTCATTTGTAGTAGGGGGCAATTTTCATTTTGATTTATAGACAATTATACAACAAGTAGTTCCGACCAAGCAATCTGATTGGTCAATAAGACATTTAGAACGTGCTCAAATCAGCATTACAGCACGGCTGACTCATCACTGAAAATATTACTTCGCCATGTCATGTTGTTTACACATCTCCATGGCAACATGGATTTTTCGTAATTTATTACTCGTGAAAATAAATCACAAACTACATTGACCTCCTGTAGGTTGTTCCTGACAGCTGCCAAAGTCACATTTATAGAACAATTATGTTATTTTATTTTTTGTTAATATATTGTAAACTTCCCCGTTACAGCAGAGAGGATTGTCTCCCTCCCATGTGTGTAACGTTACAAAGTCGGAGAGACACGAGTTGTGATCGCGGTGAATATGTTTTTTAAAATATGGCCTGGAGCTGAATATTTTCATTGGATAAAACGGAGGTGATTACCTGTATGTTTCTCTCTCTCCCTCTCTCTCGCTTGCGCCTTTTGGGCTTTTAAATAATCTGGAGTAATCGTTTGTCTTTCTCTATCAGCTGTGTCGGCGACACGGCGCTATAACTTCATTTACATGCAGAGTTTGCGGTTGTAGAAGCTACATCTGTGAAAGGAAAAAAACGGCATCTTTGTCATAACTTGTGCGAGTTTGTGCGGTGTTGATTTAGTTCGGGAAAGTCCGAGACCGCGTTAAAACATGAACGTCAGCTCAGAGTTCACTCATCTGGGACTAGAAAATCATTTCTGTTGCTAGGTCGTTACTAAGGTTCGGACTATTTGCTGTAGAGGTGAACTAGGTTCCATTACACATAGGAGTCTACTGACGTGACTGATTGTGTTTCAGTTATTAGTCAGACCCCATTTATTTCCATGGAAACGGGAAGCACACTCGCAAAAAACTTTACATTTTGAGAGCAAAACGTCCATCAACATGAATATTTATTTAATTATACGCTTTATTTTGTTGGTAATTGTTGTATAATCGCAATATTACCCTCGAGGGTGTGCTTAAACGTAATTTGAGCACTTCGGTGATGCTTGCGGACCTCGGCGCAAGCGCCTCGGTCCTGACCGCATCACCGTCGTGCTCAAATGACGTTAAAGCACACCCTCTCGGGTAATATTGCTTAAATAATACCAATCTTTCATCCAGTGCTCCTGCAATGCCGCCAAAGGTTACAAAGGAAATTGAGATTTATTTTCAACGTTGCTGCCAAAGTAGCATAAAAGATCAAGTTTTAAATAATCTACACACTAGTGAAAACAAAGACAAATGTAACATAAAACCAGGGAGGAAGGTCGTTCATAAACGCATTCATCATCTTATCCAAGTAAAGTATGTTTGAGGTTATGCAGATACTGTAGGGAGATGAGTAGGACAGAAAGACAAACATAAGAGATGCGTAGAGACAGTGGAAATGCACTGACAATTAAGGGTATGTATGTGGATGTGCGTGCTGCTTCTATAGTTTTTCACTGCAAAATTAAGTCGTAGTAGAAAAAGAAACAAAAACGTTTACCACCAAATCTTCCTCACAACTTTCATATTGTATCAAATGAACAAACAAAAGGAAAAAAAAATAATATAAAAAAAGATTAATTAATAAATGATGAATTTATCAGTAATAGCTGAATAAGTCATTACACTACCAGTATTTACATTATCACAGCATTACTCTAAATGTATGTGGCTTTGATAATATCATATGTGAACAGGCTTCGAAGCTCTAGAGATTATAGATGTTAAATCCTTAAAGATCATGAAGAAGTAATCGTACCACAGCTTGTTATCTCCCCCCAATCCTCCTCTCACAACCTCTCTGCATAGAGTAAAGCAAAGATGACCTTGAGGGGACTCTACACATGACCAGATATACATAATGTCAGCTGGAAAGCATCTTCATCACATCGGGGTAAAATTGGCTATTGATTGCACAGACAATACCAAGGCATTTATAAATCTCATGTCTGTTTCACAACCTTTGGTACAAATTAAAATTATTAAAACACCCCAACGCTTCTTTAAAATGACACCAAATTATGTTTCCAATGTTTACCAATGATTTAAAAAAAAAAAAAAAAATCATGCTTTGTCTTTTTTCATTTAGCTGTTGGTGGCACCTCAAAAAGTGAATAGGAGATGAAGTGGGAGGCAGACTAGAGAACAGCAGAGGAAAGAGACAAAAGGATAAACACAAGTCTATGTGTTCCCCTTTCAGCAGGAATCAAAGCAGCTCCAGTTGCAGGAGTGAAAGTGATATTGTTGCTGTGGCAAAGCAGTCACATTGTTCTTTCTGATTACCTCCGTTCATGTGATGTTAAAAACAGCAGGCAGGAGAAAGTGGCAAATGAGGATATTTAATGGACACAAAAACAGAGAGATGGTGGGAACCTTTATTTTGCATTAACTGTAAACATTGTGTCAAAGACTTCACCGATGTAATATAGAAATTTGATCATCTTGTTTTGATTTTCGGAGCTGAACTTTGTCAGGATAAATTATTTCAAGTTACAGATCTGTTATGTAAATAATTTAATGGAATAGTTACGTTTTATTATAAATAATGACAGACACAGAATAAATAAGAATATCAGGGAATACTACAATATAGACAATGCAATTAAATTGACTCATAGGACGCAAATTCACACTAAGCACAATTGCAATTTCCCATCAATGTTGCACTAATTGCGTGCACATTAAAGGGTAAATCCCTTTTACTTTTGCTCTATTTCCTCTTTTAATTTGCATTTTCCTTAAGCCCCCTATGTAACAGAACTGTTATCATAATGAAGGATTTCTTTCTCTGATTAGAACTGATGCCCCCCCCAGGAGCAAAACCATAAGGCTGAAATATGTAGTGCTTAATCTGCAAATACGTACTGCAGATGATGACCACAAACTCCAGTCTTTTTTAATAAATCAAGATGCAGTACATATAAGGAATATAATTATTCTCTAATATGACAAAATACTGAAAAAGAAACCATTTAATGCAGTGCTGATGAAAAGGCTGAATGATGAGATTCATTTCTGTTACATTATTTCATACCACTAGCAACATTACTTACAGTACATTGGCATTGCTTTTGTATTAATTACTGTAACAGTAATTATTCCAGCTACAGTTCACTGGATTGTAGTACAAATCAGTATTTAATGTCTCTCATTCCTATCCAACACTCCAATCTATAAAAACTATGTTCGGCTAAAAGACAAAAAAAAAGAGCATGACAGCTCTAACATCCAATACTTTTTTAAAGAGCAAAAACTATGATGGAAAGGAGAGGAGCACATGGACATTAACCCTAGAAGAATAAAATGTGACAGACAAAATCTTAAAATTACAGCATTTGAATGGAAGTATGGGCTGGAGCCAAAGAGTACAAGTACAGCCAGACACCAAAAAACCACACTTTACTGTACCTCACACTCTGGGAGGAGGCCTTGTTTACAATTGGGGTCATGTCTGTGAGACTTTATTGCTTTTGGCAGCCATCAGAGCTACAGCCCAGTGCCAGATCTCTGGAGGAATTACAAATGGAGTCAATTACAATATATTTTGATGCATGGGAAAGTTTAGACATTGACCTGGGGTGATGACAATTCCCTTGGAAGTGCTGAGGAAATCAGTCAGGGTGATACGCTGGTGCTATATGAGTTTCTACCCTCCGCAATAAGAAAATCAACGGGGTGCAGTGGTTTACTTCATTCTCCAGACAATCAACCATTTCAATGCTTGTCATGCACTTACTTGAAGATGGTTATTTCTCTTTGCTAAGTCATATTTTTCTGTTATATTCTTATGATCCACATCTGATGTCACAGTAGGAACCGGAGGGTATGAGTTATCAGTATACAAGTGGGTGGCGCTGTGTTTTTTTTAAGGCCTGAGAGACAATGGGAGATGAGTGACCATAGCCTGAGGAGCCACGTTTGTGTTGTCTGTTTTCATGCATGTTTGCACATACTGTACCAGTGTCAGTGTTGCATTGGCTATTGAAATGAGTGAGCTGTCAAGTGAAATAGATGGGCTGGCTGGAGGATATTTTTGAATATAAACGCAACTCTATCCCCATCAAGGTAAATGAACAGATGCATTCTCTCAGGTATCTTTGTGAAAGCCACATATGCTAGGACAACAGTTAATTAATTACAGATCGCTAATGACTGTTTGGTGCCTAAACAGCAGAAAACCAATGCATTAGTTTAATAATGAATGATCCTGCTCTTAATTTTTAATTCCCATATTCTTGAAAACATGGGTTTTGACAAAAAAAAGAAAAGAAACATGAGCCATTAATGTTACAGCAAAATTATGTGCTTCGTTATGTTGAGTACACCAAAGAGGAGTGTGTTCACAGGAACAAGGAGATTCTGTAGGCAGGGGAAGGAGAGGACTTGTGTGAGTGCAGTAGACAGGGGAGATGCTCAGTGATGGGGGTGTGGTGATCATAATAGCCTGCAGAGGTTGACTCATGCCTCTAACCTCATTCACAACTTCAAAGTAACACCTTATCACATAGCCTTGCCTATTTCACCTGACACCTCTAAGGGACACACTTCACTTGACATTTCTAGATCTAAGAGACCCAAAACCTTACTTGACTTATTGACTAGCCTGAGATTTGCTAAATACAGAGCCAAGAAATGGCACAATCACAGTAGGCAGGATGATCTAAATAAATGAACAAGTCTCACGGCAGTAGCATTTGTCTCACAATTAAAAATTACATACAAAAAAAAAACATCTACTAAATTAAGCAGAAACAAAATAATAATTCATATTATAAGTACATGAATTAATATGCAGTCGCTGCTGGAAGCCATTACCAATGTGTAATCCTGAAGAGTGGTTTCTCATAAATAGTCAAGATGCAAGGAGATTTGTGTAGTGTGCAGTGTTGACTGGCTTTGCTTTGGAAAAGCAATACAAAAAAATGTGACTTTAAGTTGTTGTTGTTTTTTTTCTTCTTTTTGTGGCATGATAACTCTGTGGGTTCAGGGACAGCCTTTTGATAAAGTTCATTATTCAGTAATTCATAACTATCCTCCATTTCATTTGCAGTTCTGTAAAGAATCAAAGATCAGGGGTGGCTTGAACTACAGCAGATACCGGTAGTTTGAACATTCTGGAAATACTGAAGCTCAATACCAACACCTCACCTGCATCTGCTGCATTGTACAGTACATCCACTGGCATTGCTGTTCTAACCTTTGATTACCTTTTTTTCTGTTAATATTATTTTCTATGTCTGTGCATTTTCGTTTTAAACTGTAAACTGTCTTGTCTGTAACAACATCTATTGCACATCTGTCCGTCCTGGGTGAGGGATCCCTCCTCTGTTGCTCACCCTGAGGTTTCTCAGATTTTTCTCTGTCAAAAGGGTTTTCTATGGAGTTTTTCCTCAGTCGATGTGAGGGTCTAAGGACAGAGGATGTTGTTATGATGCTATGTAAAGCCCTTTGAGACAAACTGTTTGTAAAAACCGGGATATACAAATAAAATTGCCTTGCCTTGCCTTTTGAGAAAAATTAGCGCACATTTGAGGAGTGGTGGATTATAGCATCATCAAGGTGAACTAGCTGGTAATGAGTGAGGTACATTTTTCCCCCTCTTTATTTCCCTCAATACATATTCACTTCTACCCCCCCACCCCCCCACCCCCACCCCCATTCCCTTCTTACAGTGTGTCTTAGTCACTCTTTGTTCTCATCCTTTCTCTGACTCTGCCTTTCCCCTCCTGTTATTTGACTGTTATGTTCCCATTTGTAGCTCAAGAGCTCCCTCTGTGAGAGATTCAGTTGCCAGACAGAGGGAACTCTTCATGGGCATGTTTACACTATTCCTACCCATTTTAACTCATTTAAATATATTTTTTTCAATTGAGGGCTGATGAGTTTTAGTATTCCAAAACAGTTACTAAATAAAACTGAGTATAAAAAAATACAATAAAAATACAAATACTTGTTTTAACTAAATCAACAAAGGGATGATTTGTTTGGCATCATTTCTACTGACTCAGTGTAAAAACACTGACAATGCTTGAATGAAACAGAAAAAGCAATACTGTATGGTGTAAAGCAATGAGGAAAGACATCATAACTGCCTGATTTTAGTTATATATTCTGTAACAAAATGTAAAGTGGCACACAGACTCTAACCATACTCTCAGTTGAGAAAACTGACACATACTATATGGTTGTTTCCACCTTAAACTCAGATAAGTAAATGTTGATTTCCCATGGACACATTCCTGAATTTCATGATTTTTCTTTCTTTATAACTTAATTTGGTCAAATGTGTCTGTTCCAATCATCACTTGTACTCATGCACATATCACAGAAATTAGATTTCCCAATGCTTAACTGTCTGCACGTGTGGTGATGCATGACTCACAACGAGAGTGTGAGTGTGGGTGATGACTCAAGCACTGTTTGCCTCCCTCTCTTCTGTTTGTTGATGAATAGGTTTATAGATACTTGTCCCCTGCCACACCACATATGATTGACCTGTAACAGCACAGTACACTAGTCATTTAACTTGTGTCTTTTTTTTTTTACAAATGGGTCAATGCTTTGTTTTAGTTTTTTGAAAGGGATGTGATTGTCTTGTGTATTGGGGTCATCTACATGCTTGATAAAAATATGTTTTTTTATTTTGAATAATAAAGGAACTACTAGGTTTAGATTAGGTTAATCGTTTTTAGCCCAGAGACTACAGTATAAGCTTATCCTAGCATCAAGACAAAAACAAGAAAATCAGCCTCTAGCAGCATCACGCCTGCACCGGAAATGTTACAGTACCGGCTGACCAGTAGCCTAGTTAGCATTAGCAATGTTACCATACCGGCTGTCCATTAGTTAGCATTAGCAACATTACAGTACCGGCTGACCGTTAGTTAGCATTAGCAAACATTTACCATACCAGTCCAAAGGAAAGCAGCAACCTCTGCGTGGCTTTTGAGCACCTTTGCTTCCTTAAGTTGGCATCAACGCTCAAAGGCTTGGCCGATGTTCACTCCAATCCTGCTTTGTTTTTGGTCTGCTTGAATTTGAGAAATATAACGCCGGGACGATGCCATTTCTCCACAGAGCTATCACGATCTGGCACCCCCTGAGCTCCGCCTCACGTGACATCAACGTACTAATGCTGTTGGCGCGATCATTTCATGTCAATGTTGCCAATGTAACCAGATGTAAATATTTCTACATTTTGGATTATGTCTTGGGTCATGACCTCCAAGCAGCCACACTACCCAGCAGTCCAGTGGTCCACCGATGTGGAATATCAATTAATAATCACTCCACTTGATTTACACCATCCATCCATGGAGACAGCAATCCTTTACATTTCCAAGCATTGCTCTGTGAACTCTGGCAATCATGCCAATTGCTGCCATCGCTTTCCCTGATTATTGATGAGATTTGTATGGAAATTGTGCATTCACTGAAGGAGAGAAGGCACACAGACTCTTCTTGATTGGCTTAAGCTGAGCAGTCATACTGAAGAGGAATCCGTCAGATGGTAGGTCACATCCCCTCAGCATATTGGTTTTATCTTCCAGCGCAGATGACTGGTTATGGTGGTTCCCTAACAACAGAAGTGGAGCAGGGGATGGAGAAGTAACTGAATGCATTAAATACTGACTGGAAGATGTGGAACTGGGTACAAAGTATTTGGTAGTGGCAGCAGGGATGCATTTTGAATTATTTAGTTAAAGGCACAGTGAATGCAGAAGAGATGTGTTAAAACCATCAGTCTGACCTTTGCAACTCATAGATGAGCATTCGAAGCAGCTAACTGACAAGAGTATTAGATCAAAAACAAGTCCTTCTTTCCTTTAAAGCTCCTTTGCATCAATTGGAAGAAAAATGTGTGCTCATGTTTAAACTAATTGACAATAGATATGCATATAGTTTCTAAAAAATGAGCACTCATTCAGGTTACATATACTTGTTCCACTTTTGGATGTAGCTGTGCTGTGACCTACATGTAACTACCTAAATTAGGATTTCCTGTGTCCCTATATCACATTAATGAAGTAGATGCGGAGAGATTCATATCCCTTACACGGTGAGAAAGGTCAGATCAATTCTCCCACCGACCATATCTGTCTTCATTTACTGAAGCAGGCAGCAGAGAAAGACCTCACAGAACATAACATATCTTTCAGAAACACATGTTTAGGTAAGTGTACAATCATGAAGTAGTTGAGCATGGATGTGTTCAGTATTCATTTGGCTGGAGTGTCGACATGTCTTTTGTTTTCCATCCACACAAGACAAGGAGACTTGGTACGCACGACTGCTAAGCCATAAACACAGCCCCTTTCCACCTCAGGCAATCCTTAAACTTATCAGCAGTGTAATGAGACTTTCGAGCTGGAAGATGAATTAACTGGCTGATTTTCTTGTTTTATACCCCCCATCCCCACCCCCACCCCCTCCCACACTCATTCACACACACATAGAATCTGAATAGAGCATCTGGAGCATCCAGGAGTGTGATGCACCACGACCAAAGCACACAGAAAACATACATGGGTGAAAAACGGAGTATCTGATTGGGCTACACTGAAGCAGTATGCAACAATCAGCACCTTGTATTAATGAACAAAACAAGAAAAAAACCTGAAAGTAGGCATAGCCTCTGGCCTATGTAAGAACTGGTTCCGGTTCCGGTTTGTCAAAACCATTGTGATAATATGCCTTGTATCAACTCAATGCTGACATGTTTTTTTTTTTGACAGTTGTATATTATTAAAAAAATAATATCAAACTCACGCATCTATGCTACTGGAAAAGGAGCAAGCCTGGGCTTTATTCATGCAACCCTGAAACAACTGCACTTTATTGTACACTTCTCTTACAGCCATTTTGTCTATTGCTGGTACATATTGCCAACATCTATAACCATCCTACTGTATGCAACTACAAGACCTATACTACAGACACAAATGATAAAGATTAAACTGTTTGTATCTCACATTTAAATAATACTCTGACCATGATAACCAGCATACATAACTCAACCCTGTCTGACAAAGAAGGCTAAAGTAAAAACTGAATATAGTCTAACCTTTTTTACAGTCAAAACCAGATTATGCAAATGACACCCTGCATTGTTACAATAGGCCATACTGTATTCTATTTTAACCACCGAACTAACCAGGAACAAAGCCAAAATCATTTTGTCCTGACGTACAGTACAGCACACATGCCTGACTCAGGCAGATTTTGTCAAATACATTCTGTGGTCTAAGTGAGTCAATATCTATAAAGAGTGTTCAATAGTTATAAAAATGTTTGGCTTCAGTATCTGCAGCCACATATTTTGTTTAAGAGAAAATGTTAAAGAAAGCTGCCCCACCCAAGGACACCAAACTTTACGCAAAAGCAAAAAAAAAAAAAGCAAAAAAAAAAGAAAAGTTATATTAACGACAGAAAATAGTGGCAGTCAAACACTGTCTAAGTTGGTGGTGTTCCAGTGTAACCCTAATCACAATAATGATACATCTGGACTGAATTTTGCCGCATTTGGCCTCACACTACAAAACCTGGGGGGTTAAAACCCAAAAAAGAAGAATGAAAAAAAAAAAAAAAGGTTTTGTCAGTTTAGTCAACACAGTATGGGCTAAGATGAGGCCTATGTTAGTGGCCAGTTAAGAGTAAAGTGTATCAAGTGTTAGGTGCCCAAGGACTGGCAAAAACATTGTGAGACTAGAACTGCAAGAGGCATACAGTACAATACCCAGGTGTTTGTGTTGTTATCTTGTAGCCAGAGGTAGCTTCACTGTGTGCTCCCATTTAGCTGTTACTTAGGGCTAGTAGTTTTGTAGCTTGGAGCCAATCAGCCTATTGTAATAACCAACAGCTTTAGGCTTTGCTGAAAGCTGTGTCTGCCCTGAATGTACAGTACTACTCCATGAATATAGGTCACCAAGGAAATGAAATTTTAACCTTCAAAATACCTGGAAGACTGTATGTTTACGAAACAAAGCCTGAGGGGGATCATCATTACAAAATGAGTTCAGTCACTGGAGAGACTCTTTTCTGGAGGCTAATTTAAGGTGGACTTTCCTGGATTTAAACTACATTTTAACAATGTCTCTCAATGCTATCTGGTTTAAGCAGTAAATGGTAGATGTAACCAGTTTAAATGAAACCTGAGACTATTTACAGTAAGCCCCCTATACGATATAAGTAGCCTTTGATTTGCTGGGTGCTGATGATGGGAGTTAGTGAAGAAATGTGGAACATGATAACTGAAGAGTTTTGACTTTTCACATAAAAAAGACGCACAGTGGGGAAAATCACACTTGTATTGTACTGAAAGGGCCATCTTTCATGTCAACTGTTGAGTGCATGTGGTCAGAACTCGAAGGTAAAGTGGGAGGTGATAAAGAAAAAAACAAAGGGGGGAAGGTATCAAGGGAACTTACTGAGGCGTGTGGTTAATGTCCATGCTTTGTATCCATAGTCAAATCCAGACACTCAGGATACAGCTTGTTCCTGCTAGCAGTGACTCAGTGAGGTGAATATTCTCTTCTAAGCACTTTTGAAAAAGCATTGGGAGGTTAAGGTTTGGATACTTATTTTCCCTCACACACTATTTCAGCACTGTGGGCTCAGGGATAGCCAGCATGGTACCACATTGTAGAGATCTATAAGGCATGCTTGAAAAGAACCGGGATGAGTCTTTCCCGCACTTGATTAAGTCAACTTGGAAACATAGCTCAAGGGCAAAAAAAGGGATTATCATTGTCTTCCTCAAAGATGGAAGCTTTAAATGTGCCCATAAAATTACTGGAGTCATTGTCATTCCCTGCTAATGGTCTGCCTGATTAGCTACAAGGCTATTGTCCACCTTCTACAGGAACAGGTGCACTGCATTTAGGTGGCCATCTCAGATAACGACGGGTGTAGCAGAGTCTGCACACTCCACTGAGTATGTGGTGGTTCACAACATGAGGTCCTCATTGGACAGGCTATCCTGGAACAGAGATTCTTAAGACTAAGCCATAAGCCAGGGTCACACAAGCTGTGTGAGACTGCATATTCAAGTCCAAAGCAGACCAAACACACTGTATGAGCATCCGCTGCCAAGGTTTTACACTCACAGCAGCACTCGACCAGTGGCAAATTATCTCTGGTGGTGTAGGGGAAAGCCTTGGCAGAGGACAGTCTGTGACAATAAAACTATTTCGCTGCTGAGTCTTCAGTACTATAAGATGACTAAAAGAATTTCTACTGGATGTGATTAGTGTATCTGACAGTCCATATACACAATGCATCTATTGTCTTTCCCTCAGAGTGAAGTGGTTAAAAATTGCTTTGACAGCTGCTGGCTCCGCCACTGTAGTCATAAAATGTGATTAATATTTGGATACAAGTTAATCAATAGGCAAAATATAATTCCAGTTAGCAGCTGGCTGGTGTGAAAGCTGTCTCCTGGCAGCAAGTTTGAGCTACAGTAGCTATAGCTGGCTATATGGTGACACAAAGACTCGGTTCTCTGAAAGGCTAGTGAAAAGAATAACAGGAGATTCATTGTACTGAAGAATGCGCAGGATCAATAAAGTTCAATGTATGTGATTCTGTTTGGAGAAAGGAACCAACTGAGCTCTGTTGTGACTACCATATATTAGGAAATAACATCCTGCCACTTCACACAGATCTCATGACTGCCCGTCATGGCCAGTGAAATGACAGGGAGATATCTGTGTAGAGGCTCACAATGACAACAGTGCATTTGAAGAGCATTGCATTCAAAACTTTTTCCTCCTGAATATAACAATAATAATCATAAAAATAAAGATGGACAAAGGCACAGCAATATAGAAAGCTGCAAAACTGAGGCAGAGGCCTCTCCAGGTGAAACAAAGTGTACAGGGGAAGCTGGAAACAATAATGGGCTGACATGAAATATAATCCCCTCTGTCTGCGATTTTATTGGCAGGCCCTCCAAAGAATGGTGGCTCCCCTATTATGACTTAACACATCAAAATCGCAGCATAGCACACACAGAAAAGGCCACCTGATGATAAACACAGCAGACATCGTCAGAGGCTTTATCTCGTGGCTGCCTGCAGCTCAACACGGGTTCAATTTGGCCCACAACAATCGATTCTGTCCCTCCTTACCTCTGCTTCAGCTGGTGGAATAAAAACAGACCTTTCTGTAAAGAGCAGGTCTCAGCTGGTATGCCATGTCAAGGCAAACGGGAGGAGAAGTAGGGACAGCGATACCTGTATTGTGGTTGACCATCAAACTGACTTGCAGGTGTTCGCACTACATTTTGATCAGTGTCACAGTAGCAGAGCTAATATCAACTTTTACTATTACAAATGAATCAAAATACACATGGCTAAATCAACATAAAAGAATAGTAGGATCAACTGTAGCTTTGAGCTACACAAATCAAATTGAAATTGTGCCAGCTTCCACCAACTTGTTTGTGTTGACAGAGCTGGGCAGCTGCACCACTTCACCTGCCTCCAGGGTGCACCAGGAAGGGAAAACCCTGAGGGAGTGATAACTCCAGCAACACTTAGGGGACATGTCATAAATACCCTGGCTATCTTATGCCTATCAGTGCCTACAATTATCAGTAACAAACCTAATGAAACATCAAACTAAAGACATTAATTGATTAGTTAGGTGTGTTTTTTCCTGGCTATTAAACATGTGCAATGACGCGCGGCAACAGTTTGTTAACTTAAAGACGGTAATGTCCTGAGTTCGATTTCAAGTCAGTATCCTTTGCAGCATGACACATTCCTCTCTCAGTCACTTTAAAGGTATTCAGAAAAGAAAATTGAATTTGAGCCCACAGTGGGTCTTAACATTAGTGTAATAACTCATCTATCAGATGATGTAGCGCAAACTTTGTGCAAAATTCTATTTTCGAGTAAATCCGGGATGAAAGTGCGGTAGTTTTTTTTTCGCATTGGATAATGCAGGTGCACGAATTATGCATCACGTTGCTCACGATTCATCAGCCACTGATATTGGATCCGTCATCCGTCAATCAAACGTCTGAGACAACACACACACACACACCGAGCTCGGTCTCGCCCCAAACATTGACACGCCCGCTTGATAACAACCAATCAAATTTGTTTTCCTTACTTCATAAGGACAGAAGATTTTAATTGTATTACACTGGGTTTTTGATGATGCAGTATTATACATTACAACCTGCATACATACAAGTGAACTCATACTTCACAGAAGCCCTGCATATACTTAGAATCAATTATAAATTGTATAATTGTAATAACATGTTGCATGTGACATACTGTCCCATTTCCCATGTTTTTTTTGTTGTTGTTTTTTTTTTAAAGTGAATCTGTCTAAATCCACAGCATCACTTTTATTTGGCTTGCAGAGCATAAACACTCTTGGTAACATAACATTATTGTAGTTATAGTGTATGTTTTTTTTTTTTTCTCATCCTTTTCTATTGTGGCCACAAATACAAACGTTTTTAGTGTGTGAACAAGCTGCCATCTTTCGGGTAATATCATCCTAAAAGGTGATGCTGTGGCTGGATATCTCTATTTGTAAGAAAGCATAATCATTTCCTGAACTGAAAGCAGAGGGGGTGAGAATGATATCAGATTCATTACACTGAGGAAAAGCATTCTCCTATGGTGGTACGCAATATAGAACACCCCTTTCATGACAATTATTAATACGCTGCCCCATTTATTTGCAGTATCAACCTCACTCCAATGAAGGTTGTCCCTCTGATCAGTATGCAGGCGACCTGGCTTCAAATCCTCAATTTCACATGCAAATGCGGTGCAACTGATTTAAATAATATTTGAATATGGATCACACAGTGTGACTCCATATCACAGAGCTGTAAAAAAAAAAAAAAAAAAAAAAAAAGAAGGTGGAAAATGCAAATCATCAACATGTAAAAGAAAGGTCATAGTCAGGACCTGTTAGATTTATTTTGGAAATAAAGGGTTGGCTGCTAAATTAAACTCGTTCCATAAAGCCTCAGGACAAACTTAGAGATCAGCATCATTTACATCATAAAAGAAAACACAATATGGTCTCTACTATGCTAAGGAAGAAGTATGTGTTGTGAAGGTGGATTTGGCTGGTATGCACCAAACAAACAGACCTGTTTTCATCCTAGATTACAAAACATGCTAGGAAGAGGAGAACAGGTGATATTCACAAAGCTTTGACAACAGTGAATCTTGTGCCTCAGTCACACTCAATTCGCCCACAACACAGAGCCCTATCACTGTAAACACTTGAGAGAAGCAGCATGACACCACTGCAGGTGCAATGGTTTACACACTAGTTCACAACAATATAGCTGTGATCATTTTGAAATTCACCAAAGCAGAAATCAGTAATTTTCTGGAATGGGAAGAAGAAAGAAACAACCGTGTTGCATGTTGAGAACAAATACCTGGAAGATGGTTTTCATGATAGAAACACATAAGCACGATCTTGTCGGACCCAGCAAAAACCAAAGTGTACCACATAAATGTTGCAATACAGGCAGTGAATGCCTATGTATTGCTATATCTATGCTCCTCTGGGGGTATAAATCACAAGTGATAGTGGAATCCTCACACATAGTGGCATGCATTAACTGAAAGGGGCGCATGGGAGCCTGCTCCCCTGGGCCTAGTAAAAGTCCAATGAGCAGCCCTGCAACGCTCGCTTCAGGCCATGCCTTTAAATTATATATTGATGACAGCCCATGATAAAAATGACCTGATTTAGTATCCAAAATCAATTCCCACCCCATGATGCACAGGGGTTGGCTAGCGAAAGCTGCCCAGATTCTTATGACAGCATTTGAGCAACAGACACGTTTCCTCAAGCAGTGGTCAATACAGGGAGAAAGTGTGGGAAGGAATTCAAGACAAACAGAGGCACCTAGTCGGTAAATAATCTGTTGCCTCTCTAGGTAAATAGTATGTCTGGTACGATGGGTCTTTTTCTTTATGTCATGGTGTGATTTGTGTCTGGGGATGGACAGAACTGCACGATAAATGAGAGCTCTAAACTCTTGTTCTGTTGATTTGAAACATATCACTGAGCTTTTTTTCTTCAAGTACACTTAACCATGACAAAGTGTGTGTTTGTGTAAGATTTTAGAACTGAGAATTTCTGTTCAAGACAGTATCAGTAGGAAAACCTAAAATGAGAAATGAGTTTTGATATCAACTTTGCAACTTGTTTAAAGGTAGCAACAATGTCTTCTGCTGTTAATTGCACAGGAGGATTTGCTCTTAAAAGAACAACAGGACAAGAGGATAAAACCCAAGTTTTCAGAAACACCAACACACACCACACCACATGTCTGATCTTTGAGAGACACTTGAAGCATATTCCTGCCTACATGATGTGAGACAAGAGTATCAAGTCTCCACTTTCAACGCAGTGAAAAGGATCACACAGAACTCAGGAGTGATTTAAATATTTAGCTTCCCACCTACTTCATCAGTATACTTTAAGTACTAAAGTAATGCCAGTGAAAGCCCTGGCATGTGCACCAGGAGACCTAGATTTTAGATAATTAATATACCAGTTCTTGTAACTTTTATGTGTTTTTTCACAATACTTCTTGTTTAATGTTACACGGTTTTGCAGGATTCTCTGCTACTGTAGGTATTATTATGAGGTTCTTACTAGGTGGCATTGTATCAAGACAGAGGAATGAAATTAAAATAATAATAACAATAATGGCGCTCAGTTCAGTTCAGGAGTTTCTCTGTTTTGTTGGTCTTCGGTCTTTTCTATGAATTTTAATTAAGTCAGACAAAACCAAATCAGTCATCCCAGGATTATAAAATAAAATGTAATTTCCCACTTCTGCTGGAAAGAAGTATTACTTCTTCTCTGCTGAAAAGACGTAATACAAGTGGTTTGTGGAGGAGAACTTGGAAGAGCACTTTGGGTTAATGCTAAAATGACTATTTAACAATTGTATGATACCTATTTGGCAAGCTTAGCCTTTTTAATATAGATCTCAGCAGCACTGAACCGTCACATAAGCACACAACATAAATCCTGAGCAGGGTGGGCATATTGTACTGTAGATTATATTCTTTCATTGAGTCAATATTACAAATCCCTGCACTTGTTATTGTAACGCCTCAACAGAACCTTATCTAGAGGGTGCAGGGATCACCTCAGGGAAACTCAATTTCCTGCTCATTTGTGCAACAATCTTAATCATTATCTTACTCATCAGAATCGCCTGATAGACATGCTATCACGAGTCTCTCCATGAAAACAACTTCAAAGTTCACTAATGTTTAGCACAATGTCCTGTCGGTGACTGCTGCAGTTCAAGAATACAGCATATCTGTTACTCAGCAAAAGCATGTCAGGTCAGAACCATTGTGTCTGCCTCACCTCATGTTAGATGCTTGTATCAGTGCACACAGATAATACTATGAGTCTGCTTTGTGATACTGTCCTGAGCAAATGTTGATGTAAAGCACTGAGCCAATCACTAAGCCAACCACTGGAGTTGTTAATCAGAAATACACATCAGACATCACCATGGTACCTATCTGTCATGAACTGTTCCACATGTTTGTTTGGTTTTTTTCAACCTGTAATTCCAAAGCATGAATGAGCTGCACAAGCAATTTGAGAGTTTTCTATGAACATACGAGTGACTGGATTGCCAATGGAAATCACTGCTAAACACAATCTGCCAAGCAGCAGTTCTCAACAAATAAGACAAAGATAAAGGGATAAACCAAACCATGTGAACGGGGGAAGAAAATATAAGTACAATTTTAAAATAATTCATGAGATTGGCCTTGAAATAATGGACAGAGATAGGTGTATCTCACAAAAATGAGATCAAGCTGCTGCCTCTCTCACTGCTCAGCCCAAATCCAGGTCTTTATCTACAAAGCAAATGGTTCTTCTAATCAATTCTTCATGGGAGCAACAACCAGCAGCATAAAAGTTACCAAACCCAGGCTATTTTAATGATTTAATGATAATGTGAGGACACAGGATGAGCCATTGGTAATGACTCTAAACCGTACTGCACCCTGTGTGCCACTGGTGCTCCAAGTGACATTCCCCTCTACAAACGAACACTGTATAGCTAGTTATGGTCTCTTGGGAATTACTCCTGCTGAGTTCAATCACTGGAGATCATTACACATGACTTAATATTTGAAGGGATTTGAAGGATATAAGTATTATATGTTTTTTTAAAATTCAGTTTACCCTTTCAAGCTGTTCTAAGTCTGTTGATCAACTATTGATAAATTCTGCAAACACTACAATTAGTTTTGATCTTCAGGGGTGGATTGGTTCTAGTTATGAGTTGGTGGAGAAAAGCCGAGTTACATTTGAAATGGAGCTTCCTTGTTCACCTCAGCTCATGGAACACTCCCAGCATGGGAAATGGTCTACTGTGACAGGCTGAATTTCTAGGCTGGCAAACAGCATTATTCTCATTCCTGGTCCCATTGTCAGCTCTCATTGAAATCTGCTGTCACGGACTGGAGCCTGATGCTAAGCAGGGCTGCTGGCCTCCCTGCATGTGTCTATCTCTGTCTACATTCATACTGCCTGGCCAAAGTGGTGATGTAAGAAATCAGAGGTGCAGGGAAAGAGCGATGGACAGGAAGAAGAAAAAAAAAAGAAAGAGAGAGAATAGTTGTTTTGGTCTCACAATGAACTACTCATCCACCATGAAGTGAGTAAAGAAAAAAAAGAATAAAGAAAAAAAGAAAACTCTCCAGAGCTCATCACTCATCCTGAGCTGGTGGAGCTGGACAGGTCTGTTTCCTGTTCCTAATATTCTTCGTGACAGACTGTCCATTTACACTGCTGGCCTCCCTGATCCTGCTCTATCACTTTCAGGGTCCAGGGATAAGTATACCTTAAACAACCAGTGAGGAAATAGTTTCACTTCTTAGCCACACTGACAACATTAAATTGACTAATGATTGATTGTACTTGATGTTTACTGGTGGGGAAACAAAGCGTTTCTTAATATAAACCTGAAGATCTGAATTCAGGATTTATGATCCAGCACATCATGTAAACTTTAGTTTAATTCTACCAGCATGTCAATCATCTATTTTTTTTTCTTTCTTTCTTTTTCACAAAACGATGTGTTGGTGTGATGGTGATTGTTAAAGGCGGCAAACTCTGTAATGAAAACAAATATTTCTGGCTTTGGTTTGCTAGCTGTGTGTGCAGCAATGCAGAACATGTCCAGTCAAATCATCTGGAAATCTGGGTCTCAGGACTCCAAAGACTGTCGTTGTTTGTGTGTTACTGAAGACTTTGCCTTCAATAATACAACTACCCTTTGCTAAATTCCTTTGATGTATAAATGATGAGTTCTCAAACACGAAAAGCTTCCGAGGAGAGTTTGCTTGGTGCTTAGGCTCTGAAACGCCAACCAAATGATAGATGGAAAGGTGCAGGTCTAATACGAGCAGGGCACTCAAATGTAAACAAACCCACAATCATTAACAGCAAACTTTTATGACTTGACCAACAGTGTGAAAGCCAAAACTTCCAAACATAACAAAATGGATACCACAGAAAAGTGCAACTAGCTGCCCTTCTTTACTCCTAGAAGAGCAAATATGCCTGCGGTTTTCTGATGTTCTTATCCTATTTAAACTCTACTCCATCCACTGGATCATGTCTTGTGTTCAATCTTTTTTTTATATAAATCAAAACTTAGGACCAAACATATTCTACCATTATCAGTGGGAGGATCTAACCCTATTGATTTAGCATTGATACAGATTTCAAAATGTTTACACTTGAAAGTTAGAGCTTAAAACGTAGGGAAGCAGTAGACAAATACACAGCAGAGCCAGAACACAAAAAAAGAACTTATTTTGGAAAAAAAAGTATTACTGAACACTAGTACAACCATCTGACTATTCTGCCTAATCTAAGTTTCTTCTGAAATAGGAACATTTTTGTTTCTTGACTATTGCTTCGAGTCATCTAGGGTACAGTATGGCTCCACCAGCTCTGTCCGCCTGGATTTGTATTTTACTTTGCCTCTTCTTGCAGATCCTCTCTGTCTTAGATTGGAAGGGAAGCATTAGTGAGCTCCAATCTCCAGGTCTCTTCATAGATTTTCAAAAGGGTATCAATCCAGGCTTTAGCTGAGCCTCTGAAGTGCACACAGAGACAAAGCCACTCCACTGTTGTCCTGGGGTTGTGCGCTCTTGGCTGGTATAGGCGACTCTCCACCTAGGTTTGAAGTTATGTGCACTTGCTGCAGTTTTGATGAAAGTCTCCCTGGGGCATGATCTTGTAGCCACTTAAACAAAACCACATGATGAACTCCGCCTGGGTTCTCATTTGTAAAACTGTGGCTGATATTACACTAACTACATGTACAACAAAAGATGAAAACTGCATATCTTTAAAAAATATTCCAATTTAGAAAACTGTCTTTACGTTCACCTTGCAATTTCCCACTTTATAAATTGCAATAAAGTTGAAATGCTGCACAATGGTGAGCCTCATATCACACCCTATTAACTCTCGCGATTAAATGGCAAATGGAATTCCCATTGAGAATATTAATATGCACCTAAATCAGATTGTCATTCAATTACTTCTAAGGGAGAATGGAAAAGTTTGACTACAAATCTAAGAAGGGAAATTTCACTGACTGTGAAATCGATTATTTATATATTTCTATGTGTGAGTGAGATGGTCTCTTGTTAGTGGCAACAGCTATGGCATTCCTACTTAGAGAGAGTTTATCAAGTGTCTGCATATCACTGCAGCCGTGAAAGCTATTAATTTAAAGAGCTGAACAAGAGCACAGAGCCATCACTGAAGAAGTGGCCATGAACAACGAGAAGCTTGTTGAGGAACACTAGCAAACTAAGGGTTACACTAGTAGAGGTCAGGGGACATGGGTGATATAAAAACTCACATCCTCAGAGAAGGACGCCTGCCTATGATTGAAAATTGCAGCATCAGTGGGATTGTTACCCTCAAGAGAGAAATGCTAGGCATTAAGCCATAGAGATTAGTAAACAGGCCATCCCTTTCTTACATAGAACCACATTAAATGATTCATATTGTAGGCAATCTCTGTGTCTAGATGTTGATGACATTTATTAGGCTATGTAATTTGATAGGGAGGAATATTTCACAAGGCCCTTCATCACACCAGCCACACATACAAGAAGAGGAGCTGATATCATGGCTAATAAGGATCCTAATAAACTGATACACTCCACAAATTTCCTGTCTTTTACATATCGACATTAAGATAAGACTATGTTGTATTAGCATAGCAAAACAAAAGAAAGAAAAATATAAGAATTAAAATAACAATAAAATACTATTTATAAGAAAGACAGCAGAAAGTGTCACGCTAATTGTTCGACATACATTACGTAGTAAACCAATAATAAACACTACGTTGGACATTGTTCAAATGAATCTTGAGGGTTGGTGTTCAATGGTTGCTACTGGGATTTTACCAAAACAAAAACCCTATAACTCCAAATCACAACACATACAGTATATACAGCAAACTAGTGGGTGAATATGTTGTATTTTGCATTGTGGTCAGCATTTGAGGGACATTTGTTAAATATAAGAGTCATTGGGGAATAGTTCTAAATTAATCTGGGGAATCAGTAAGGTTGCCAAGCAGGCAGATAAAAGATCATTTACCACTGCATAAATGTAAAGACTGAAGAGTTTCTTAAACAACAATGTGAATACCTTTATCCATCTGAGGTATTTGAGGGATTGCTTTGTGCATTTGTGAGTAGATTAAATACTACAGCCTTAATATAATTAGAACTTTATTTTACTATTTGTAACACTGTATTACAACTACTGCAAATGTGATGTTTTTCCTCTGCTTTCATACAGCCCTAGTCGAATACAATAAACATGCTTGACACATGTGTATGCCATATGCATGTGAAGTCCCTAATGTGGCTTTCCTCATCATCGCCTAGGTCATCAATTTTTAAATTGTGAGTCAATACATGTAAGCTGTAAAATTAATGATTAAGCAACTGCCTAAGTGCGAAGGATCAACTTGACATGAAATCTCAATAAAAAGCAAAAACATCAATAACAATCAAAAAAACTACATATTTCTACAAAATTTTCTGTGATACCAAAGTGTTTGGCTTGAATAATGTCCATTCTTCCTCAAGCTTCAACAGCTGATTTTAGTGAGCTCTCTAGACATGGCATGAGGGAATATCCTCTCAACCCCATGATTCCCTGCAACTCCATTGAAACCAAAAGACAAATGATCCCCTCTGTGTTCCACCCCATCCAGAAAGGCATTTTGTCTACGTAATACAGAGCAAAGTACTGCTAGGAGTTTAAATGGGAAATGGGCACTGCTTTATTATGCTGCAGTGCCTTGAAATGAATGTGGATAATAGATATATTCACAGCGGTATTAATATCCTCAGAGTTCATCTTTTTTTTCCCCCCCTCATTCTCCATTTTCTCTCTCACAGGCTCCAAAGTACTTTGCCCTTGGCTATGCCTTATACTAAATAGATTTATGAGAACATTTGTGTCATATTTCCTCTTTTTCCGGATTGTCACGACAGATTGTCACTGCACCACTGATTGAGTGGAATCACCACACAGACTTAGGTCCCATTGTCAGGCCCCACATATCCATCTCTAGGGGGTATTTAACAAGGCAAATTGGCCAATCACACTTCTCTCAAGGCTTTGCCACTGGTATTAAGATGAGGTCAGGGGTATGAAAATAGTGAAATCTATGACTACATTCCAACTAATTATAGTCTCAATATGCAATGGTACTTTTATGGATGAATGCATACAAAGTATATACGTATACAGTATGTTCAGTATTGACTACACACAATTAGGTGGTCTGTCATCCTCGAAGAATGAGTCAGGAAGATACAACGAGATGGTAATTTTCAGGCAGATAAGAATATGATGGGAAATGCATTTACACTTTGATATGACCTGGTCACTAACCTTAATTTATACATTTATCACCCTCACATTCAACAACTACCTTAAAGGTACATTGTGTAAGAATTACTCCCATCTAGCGTTGCGGTTGTAGATCGCAAGCAACTCAGTCGTATTTTTCATGCAGCATTCACGTGAAATTGGGCTTAAGGCAGATGGACAACAGCCACTGCAGGTAACGGTATCAACAAGCCTCTATTTAAACAAGTGGCCCGTCAGCAAGAGGCAAAACAATACACATGACAATATGTTGTCATGGCGATGTCGTATTGTTTACCTGACCCATGTTTTACCGGCTTTCTCTCGACTTCTGTGACTAAAATGACATCTGGTTTGTTACCGACGGCCGTTTTTCCGACTGCACCTGAATGCAGCATTCACGTGCAGTCCTCACAGTCCTCACTGCACCGCGGTGACTTTTCACAGACGCCACCTCGACCTGAGCCGACAGCTCCGATGTCTCCGGTGAGTTTACGTGGTTTCCTACCATCAGCTGCCACTGAACGTAAAAACATGGCGAAACGACATGTCAGCTACCAACCGAGCTTGCCCGCTCGATGTATATATGAATGATATGAACGGCAAATTCAGAGCTTACCGGAACACTTCAGTTTGTTGATGGGGGGATTATTGATGAATGAAAAATGTACTTTTGAACGAAATAATCGATTTTCGTGAATAGATAACAGAATAAGTTACACAATGTAGCTTTAAGACTAAAGATGAGAAATACTTTTGATTATATGAAAGCTTGACATTTAAATTGAGAGAAAAATATTTAATCTATCTAATTGTAAGGTCAGGTGGAAATATAATAGTCATGAAGTATAAGTCAAAAATATAATTTGAAATCAATATTAAACATTAACAACATCACGTTCATTCTGAGTGAAACAGTAAAATGTGGGAAGAATCAATCAAACACAGTAATGGGTAACCACAGTTTTATCACAAATTAGCAATCAATTTCCTTTGGAAAGTCAACCAGGTGTGCCAAACTAGTTCAGAGCAAGTCTTGAGCTCATTCAAGGCTAAAATAGCAAATGAAAATGGGATGTATTGAATCAGTTGTATGGCACACCTAAATAGTGTGTTAAAGATAATATCAACCAGGACTGAGAAAATGCTGTTTGTCCTTTTTATGCTGTTACACATCTACTACTTATGCCAGTAAAATTGAAGGCCTGAGTGACCCAGACCTCCTTCAAATCCTTCACCCTTCAATGTGATTTATAAGTAGAGATCCAACTGACATGGTGGCAGGAGAGGATACCAATCCTCTGCCCAGAGAGAGGCAGAGCACAGGGTGAAATATGGAGTAGTTTGGGTACAAAACCAATGATAGAAGCAAAATTGCTCTTGTTATGAAAGAGAACCTTGTTAATTTGGTCAAGGATCCCTCAGGCTATGGGTCAACGTATCATACTTGACATATTTTTCCTGCACATTATTTGATTTCTGTATCTTCAAGAGACATCATCAACAAAGGGAGGTAAGTCTGGCTACAAAATACTGCTGATTGTGACACATCTCTCCACTAGCCCTTTACAAAGATTCTGAGACTGAAAAAGTGTATTGCTTTTGCAGTATCTTTTCACTCTCTGGAGAAAAAAATGCTACTGTAGAAACTGCTGAGAAATACTATCTGTATGTCACGTTCTCTGTGTTCCCCTGTTTAGTTGAGTTTAGTTCCTGTTTTATTTTGAAGGTCTGTTTTCCTGTGTGTCAGGTCTCCGTTCCCTGTTATGTTCCTGTTTCCTGTTTTATTTTGAAGTCCATGTCCTACTCCTGTCTTCCTGTTAAGTTTCCCGCCTGTTTGATTACCTAATGTGTTTCATCTGTCTTGATTGCACCACCTGTGTCTCCCCTTGTCCGATTATTGTGAGTTTGTCAGGGCGTTATGTTCGCCTCCCTGTTCTGAGAGATTAAACTTTAGTTTGCAAGTAATCTGCCTGTGTTAGCTCTTGCATTTGGGTCTTTCCTCCTGCAACCCTGACACAATATCCTTTCCTTGTGTGTTATTCAGGTTGTTATGACTTCACCAGCATTGTTCAATCAGTGGTTTTGAAAGAAAAAAATAGGGTAGCATTTTCTGCAATTTCACAAGGACACTTAGTTTTCCTTCTGAAGAAGAAAATATTTTGCGACGATGAATACCACCATTCTAAATTCAATTCTTCCTAGAAGTTAGTGGCATTCTACGGTTTACACATTTAAACCACTGGACTCACTTGTAATGACATGACTTTGTTGTATGTTTGTCTTTGTTTAGTTCTAAATGTTTAGTATATATATAAAGTCTGCTCAGTTCACTTAATTTATAGGTTGTCTTCAAATTTTGGATTCCCAATGCAGAATAGGAGCCAGAAAACAAATTGTTTAGTGATATATTAAAAAAAAAAAAAAAATACTTGTTGGTCAGCCATTGACCAAACTTTTCACCACACTTCATTGAAACACTCCTGTCAAAAACACATGAAATGAAAGAACTGCCAAGATAATAATGTCTTTGATGGAGTGATTAAGGCGGGATGGCATTGTCGCTGCCAAGACCACCAAATCAGAAAAAGCAAAGGCGAAGTGCTGTTCTGTATTATACTGTGCAAGAGCTTATTACATTCATTTAGCACACCTTTGTCCATAGTGACTTATAAGACATGGGTGGTACAGTACAAAAGATCCAGAATAATTACTAAAAATAATACAATGCAGAAACCAAAATGCCTGCAACAAAGAACTGTGTGTGATTGCATGCTAATTATCTTTGTGAAGTAAAGTTACAGATTAGAACAATTAGGCAATTTTATTTTATGATTTTATGGAATATTAATGTCATCAGGACTCGTTTATAAATGCTTTTTTCTTCATAACATACAGTAGTAGTAAAAAACTAAGCAAAGTAAAGAACCTGTTTTTGCTAAAGGTGAAATGAGTTAAAATACTTTGATAGACTGTACAATATGATATATGCTAAAAGTTGAATGGATGAATGCACTGTGCATTTTTGACAAACATTTCATACACACCATTCTGTGTGATACTTAAAGCAATTTCAACAGCAAATAGTTTTAAAACATTTGGCCTTTCCCCTTGTGCAGATCCTTTGTGGAACATCTGTAGATTGCTACCCCTGCCTCCTTACATAATCATGTGAATTTTAATCAAAAGTGACCTTAATACAGATAGTCTTTGATAATGGCTGAATCCTAAGAGAGAGGAAATCTCTCCTTAGGGAACTTCTCTACGTGCTGAACCTAGTTATTGTTAACCTCTAGCTCCATCAGGCCACTACCGGCTCCCAGCTTCTTTCTTGTGTGTGTGTGTGTGTGTGTGTGTGTGTGTGTAGGTTGGTGGGGGCCAAATCAGACTTTCAGATTGCAATAAACTGTTGTATTGTTGAGATGTTAAACAAACAAACAGAAACACACACACGCACTCACACACAATTAGTTATGATGTTTTGATAAAAGACAAATTGGTGGTTTAGTACTGCAGTTAAATGTGTCACTTATCTATTTCATATTAACAGATGCTTTGGAAGGTAGTGATAAATATCTGCATTAATGCAGACTAAAAGCACTAAAACAGGCTTTTATTGCTACTTGTACCCATCACTAAATGCTGTAGTAGGCTAGGCCACTGAGGGGGGAAATGAAAAACAAAAAACATCAGTTATCTAATTGACAGTCATTAAGGATCAAACATATACGCTATTTAGACTGTTGGTGAAAGTAGTGAAATAACAACTGTGTCAACATCACGACAACAGCAAGATGACAAACCCATTTGTGTGTTGTTTGAGTTGTGCACTGGAGGAGTGAAAGTCTGAAGCAGGCAATCAAGGCAGGGAAAATGATCATTTTCTGAGGCAGTTATGCAGGCATGATTACATTTATCAATGAGTTGTATTAATTGTATAACATTGAAGCATTGCAGACTGTTTGCGAGGTAGTTATAGATTTCCAACGACATATGACCAGTGCATGGCCTCCAATTAAAGCAGAAGTAAGTGATATATTTGTGTTAATATAAGTCTTAAATAGTTATATCTTCCGACAGCAATCACTTACATAGAGTGTTTGGACTGAAACACGGGTCTGTCAGTCACTCTGCTCTGCTCTGAGCCGAAGAGAAAACATTTATCGTATCCTACAGTTTTTATCCAATGAGGAGAGAGAACGGCATGCAGGGCTGTGTGTGCAGCCAAGGGACGCCGTGAATGTGGTGACGTAGCGACGAGGACTGTTATGGTGCGTTCAAGGAAACTCGTATTTTTCCGACCGTGAAGTGGTACCAGTTCGATCTGGTACGAGTTCACCGGTCGGAAGTTACGAGTGGCCGTTATAGTGACTTTCACCGGTAAAACAGGTCGGAAAAACACGAGTGGGTTGCCTGGAACGCTACAAAGTCGTAAGTTGTGACTTGAAGCTGTAATTTACGATTTCAAAAGCCTGCCTGAAACGCAGCATTAGCGAAAACGACCGGACCACTTACTTCTGCTTTAATATATTCCTTTGTCATCTTGCTCAAACTGGATTTTTAGAGGTGTTTTTAAACTTCAACTTCCTCTTATTTTCCTTGTCTTTACATGCCAAAACTGTAAAATATATAAAATAAATAATGTGGCCAAGAGACATTCTCTTAAATGGTTACTGCCCTCTCTCGACTTGAGACATCAGTAACTTTGCTGTCACTCCACTGTCTCAAAATGTCACTGTTACAGCATTATTTTGAAAACCTTTCTTAATTATATGTGATCATCAATGAAGCAAGTGAAGCATGTTGAGCCTGAAGTAAACTTTTTTTATTTATTTTTTTCATATCCCCGTGTCTTAAATTGTTCATGAGGGTTTTTTTGCAGGGGGGATTTAATTTCTGGCCTCAGTCAGTTAACTGGCTTCTCCTTGAATAATTCATTTCCATCAAATGACAAAGTTGATATAATTCAAAATTTGTACATATAGACATCTAAATATATACAGAGCACAAAGACTATTCAGTCCACTTACACAATGGCTGGCAGTCTCAGTCAAGTGCATAATTAGCTGAATTAGATTAAATAACCAATTATGAGACTAACAAAGTAAATAAGCCTGCAGGGATTCCACCAAATGCTTGATAATAGAATTAGAGAGGAATTAGTTTATTGACAGGCTGAATGACAGTGTGGTCGGACAAAACGCTCTATTTTTGTCACAGAGAGATTGTCCTGGCTGTCGTTAAGGGATTGTAATTTAAGTGCGAAAATGTGTTGGAAATAATACAGAATAAGTAAATCGGTGTAATGTAGGGTTATACATTTGCTACATTATTTGTATATTGTCTAAAGTCCTTAAACCTTAGCCTGTATTCAATACCAGATGATGAGGTCACTTTAACTTTTATATTGTACATGGTGTGATGTGTGATGGTCTAAAGACATAAAGACATAGAGACTTACCTCTGCTGGCATTGTCCACATGCTCCAGTTCATCTGGAAACCTCAAAATCTCTGGATGATTCTCTTCACACTTGTCAGCCAGGAAATGAAGAAGTGTTGTATTCTGACTGATGGATTTAGTGTCTCGCAGCTAAAAAGAAAAAGAGAAAATAACTGATTAACCCACATATTAATACTCATTAACTTTTCAAATATGCTACACAGGGGTTTAATAACGGCATATTCATATCTCTGTTAAATTACCAGAACTTCTTGAAGATGTAAAAGCAAAACTGCTCTTGCCTGACCAGTTAGACAATGAATGATTATAAGGCTGAGTGAAGCCATAGAGAAATGCAGTGCTTGAAACATCCAAATCAAAGAGCAAATGAATTGACAAAAAAGCAACAATGGCTGTGATGTAGGTGCCCAATGCCCATCCTTTCAGAACAATAGATACTGTATGTCTTTAAATAGGGTTAGGGGGATGAAACTGCATTATGATGGCAACATATAGACAACTATTTACAGATGGATAAACACAAACAAAGTACAGTACAGTACAGTACACAGTACATATGATATTTACACACATACGATGAGGCCACAACCATATGAATAAAAGTGTGGGGAAGAAAACTTTGAATCAAAGTACTGTATTGTGTTAGCCACAAATGTACATGTGCTTCTGTGTCTGTGTTCATACACAGGAGCCGGAGACTCCACATCAGTGCATAGGAAACATGTTCCGTATTCATCCCCCACCGTGATTGCCATGCTGTTTGAATGGCATGCTGGGAAAGCTAATTAGCACAACCTACCTGTGTGTACTCATACTGATAATATCTGTGCTATAAACAGCCTGCAGTTGGACATGCCCACACATGCACATGCACACACCCACTCCAATTGGGCAATAGTGAACTCAAACAAGGCATTCAGAGGTATACCATCACAAACCAGCACACACACACACACATATATACTTCCAGTAGATGAGGATCACATTGAGTAATCACAATTTAATTTCATGGATTTTAGATTTTAATTTGTCTACTGTTATGTACCAAACTGTCATTACACCTGATGCCATGTCCTAACTACGGTAATACTAATGACCTAAAATAAAAAGAGTTCTAAATGATCTGGTAAAACATATCTTGTATTTATAGTTTGTAACACATTTCCCATTGTGCCAAAGATGTGTTAATAATTTACAGAAGCTTCTTTAAGGCGAACCAATCATCTGCCTCTACAGGGAAGGAGAATGGAAACGCTGTGGGGTTATATCAAGTATAGAACACAGGTGGTGAAACCATTCCAGGTAAAAAACATTTAAATTATCATTCATATCATATCATATCATTATCATTCATATAATTATTAACACAGCATATTATCATTGTGAGGTGAATTTTTTTTGACAGAAAAAAACTGGACCAAGACCACAGGGCATGCATATTGACTAATTCATAAACACCACCTGAACTGCTCTACTCAAACCTGTAGTTTTGATTTTATATATACAGCTTTAATTAAATGATCATTCAGTATAATCAGGGCTTATCATGTCATTTTTAATTTATTTTTTTCAGTCTGGGACTCCATCTACTTTTTTTTTGTGGAAAACAAGCTTTTTAAAATAAAGTTGATCTTTAAACTGCAGTGAAACATTAAAAATTAAGGATCTCACAGTTAGAAATGAAATATATATTTTCATGTTGAAATAAAAAGAGATTTTGTTAGTGGTTACACATTCAGTCAAGAGCCTCTGTAAAGGCAAGGGGATTCCTAGGTAAAGCCAAAGGCACTAATGCTATTTTCACACTACTTTGCATCAGGAATTTCAATCAATGTAGGGTTAGATATCGTGAGAACTGTGCCACTGGTTGTGCTGTATTTGTGCACAGGCTGTATGGAGCTGGTCTATGCTGAAGTCTAGGGTCATCTGTAATCCAGGTCCATCCCCTGTCCTGGCCATTTCAAAGTTTGTGCTAAAAGCTAAAAGTGAAAGGGGCTTTTACTATCACAGTTTCAAAACTTTGAAATGCTCTCCTCCCTAAGGCTGCCTTCAGTTCTACCTCAAATCTTCTCTTTTAAACTACTACATACAGTGCATTCACAAACTGTTCAGATCATTTGAATTCCTTCACATTTTGTTAAATTGCAATCTAATGCTAAAACAAAAAGAAACAAACAAATAAACCAACCAATAAAAAAATGTGTTCTTTCATCAATCTACATTTAAAAGCCCACAATTGCTGTACATTTTTGCTAATTTATTAACTAAAGTACCACACACAGAAACAAGAATCCAGAACCTCAACTATGACTCAGGTGCCTCCCAGATGAACTCCAATCAAGGTGGAAAAACATCTCAAAGGTCATAAGAAGAAATATGAGGCATCTTAAGATACACTTCAAGAGTTCAAGTGAAGGGTATGAATAATTATGTCAATTTTGTTTTCACTGGGTCAATATGAGGTATCGAGTGTATGTTGATGAGAGAAAGTAAATATTAATGCATAAGGTTGCAACATAGCAAAAATAAAGGGTTAGAGCACTCTTTTAATGCACTGTAAAATGCCTTTTTTATGGCTGCCATATTTTTTACATGTTATATTTTAATAGGACACCTGGGTGTTGTATGTGTAAAGCTACACCTCAAAATAAATCTATCCATTTGAAGTAAATGGGAAAAGAGTATTTCAGTGTTGTTGAAAGCAAATTCTGAAGTGATATCATTAAATCTTACACAACAGAAAATGCGTTGAGGTAGCATTACTCCAAATCCCTCACCACTTAGTACAATATAGCCCAATACATGAAGCATTTAAAGTGTTAAAGTGGCTGTTTTAAAATGAAATTCCACTCAAATTTCAATTGAGGAAATAAATAAATAACACAATAATTAGTTAATAAGAGAAGAAGTGGCGATGGGACTTAGAAACCTCACACTAACAGAGGGATTGCCAGCACTTGATTTCTCAATTTAATGTCTGTGGAGCTCCAGCACAGGATGAAAACATTATACGCTTGCATATATAATCAAATATATTACTGTCTAAAAAGAAGAAAAGGGAAATGTAGTACATAAATAAATCACAGCGTAAGAGCTCTGTGAATAAAACAACAAAAGTGATACTAGATTACCTCCTGCCCAATACAAACATTGGTGCTGAGGACATGACTTGCACAATAGCAATGGTAACAATGTTGATTATATCAGATATTTTGACTGTGGAATATGCTATATTTCAAAAGCAGGACACAAGGTCACACGGATGCTGGGTGGATGACTCTCCTATTAAGTCAAGTGCCTATTAGATAGCCTGCTCTGTTCTACTTAAATCGAACACAAATCATTGCCATGTGTTCTTTAATTATTAAGGAGAACCTATAAAAGTGTTTTCCCCACGGTGAGAGGAGGATAAGGCCCAAGAGAAACAATATTTCTTTGTTTTTGAGTAATACAGCAGATGGTCGCATGCATTTACATTTTATTATGAAACAAGTCTCTCCTATACTCCGAAGCATCATTCTTATTTGTATGCGTTAGTTTGACTGGTACTGACTCATAAAAATGTAAAAACTTAACATGACAAACACCAAGCCATTTGGATGACCTGTTGAGTTGAAGGGGAACTATGCAAGTCCGGTGTAGTCTTAATCTGCCATAAACAAGAAATTACGGATTATGGGACGTGTTTGTGTTGTGGTGCCACCAAGACAAGATCTGGGACACCGGGTCGGAGGCACTGATATTGCAATTCTGGTTTTCGGGCAAGAGAGCCTCAATTCTCCCTGTCATTTAACCATCACAGTTACTCTGGAGCTGTTTAATTAAGGTGCAAATCTTACACAGTTCCCCTTTAAAAGTAAAGTAAAAAAAAAATAGTAAAGTCATGTCATCTGCTCAGATCTTTTACACACAACACATTTGTGAAATCCATGGAGCTGTGTAAAGCCAGAAAGGATGTTCAGCTTGCTGAATGCATGAGGCTCCTGGGAGATTTGTGTGTCCTTGGCAGGACGAGGGACCATAGTGGAGGGCTGAGGGGGAAGGTGGGTCAGCCTGTGCCCTTCTCCTTGCAGCTCATTCCCATCATCAACCTCCTCCTCCCTGATGAGCCCATTAGGTACCCTAGACCTGCTACCCAGGGGGCCATTTACTTGATTGACTAAAGTGAGAAAGCAGACTTTTTTCTTGTCCATCAATAATGGCCCAATCAGCCCCCTGAGGCGTTACCAGGTTCTACACTGACACTTCACACTGATTCAGTCAGCTTGCAGAAATACCAAAGGCACACTGAATTCACCATACTTAAGCCCTTTTCACACATGCAACTTGCAAGACTGTTGGCTTCAGACATGTGTGTAAGGTGGTGGCTTATGGCATTTACACATGGGCTGCCCATATGGAAAAAGCCCAGGAAAAGTGTTTTCACATGACATGACTGATCCAGTTGACATGATTATTTAAGGTATATCAGTTTTTTTCCCCACACTCAGAACAGTTGTTCTACTGCTAGAGAAGAGCAGAGAGTTTGAAGAAAACTGCACTGCAAAAGATGTGTTGTAAATTCTTACACCGGCAGAATAAAAAATGGATTTTGTTATTTATTTTAGTTGTTAAGCCCCACAGTTTGATTGGCAACCACAGGAAGCGATGGGAGGAGGCTTGCCCCTGCTTCAGCACCCCCATGAGTTCCTAAAGCACTCTGTAGGCTGCCCATTAAATATTGTCATTTTTATAATCAGTTAGATAAGACATTGAATAGCGTGCTACAACATGGTGCCAAAGCTACTTTAAAAGGACAACACAACAAATTTCATGTTTGGCTCCAAGTTAAAGTGTATTTGTTCACATGCTGTTGATTTTGTAGATAGAGTGGTGATGCTGACGCTGATCTTTGTTTGGTAAACAGCTAGCATGAAGACAATTTGGACATATCTTAGCTTATGGTCCGATTTTAATTTATCATTCTTGATATCATCACTGTTTTTGGAAAGGGTTTGTATGTGGTCAGGTTCTAGAGAAAATAGGTCTGAATACACAGTCTGCATTTATGAAACATTTTAGTCAAGAATTATCTGGATAAGATTACCTTCCTGAAGACAATCCGGATTCCATACCAAACACACTATCTCTATCAAAATGACAACATTTGAGAAAAGCCACAACTAGACTTATGACTTTAAAAAGAAAAATACAAACAACAACTAAACAAATTTATGGCTACAAATAATAAATAAACACAACCCTTTACACTCATCTTGCTTTTGTTGGTTAAAGTTATATTTTAAAATCCAAGGTTAACACCCTGTTTTCATTGTGACACAACCAACCATAGCTTTTTCTTCAGTGGGGCTGGCATTCTCTTCTTTTACCTCAGCTTAAGGCATCTTCCTCTCAGAGCATGATGCAGGAAAGCCTCTTGTCCCTTTGCCTGTCTAGTGTAAGTTTGCATGTGTGTGGGGCTGACAAGGTGCGCTTCAAGAGCTTTGTTGTGCTTAGTATAGCTGTGTGTGCATGGCAGCCTATCCTCTCTTTCACACTTTTGACTGCTGTGATTTTACCTGGCAGTGGATACGGGTGCTGCCTTTACTGGCTCAAGTTGCCTGATAAAGTTTGAGTTATTTGTTGTATCAAAACTAGGACTGTCGAAGTTAACGCGTTAACACATGCGATTAATCTGGAACAATAACGTGTTAAAAAAAATGAACACACAATTAATCACATCATGTATACAGTCTATCGTCTGTGTGTCACATCACTGTGTAATGGATAACTGTAGGTGCATAAACTGAATCCTTAAATAATACAGTATATAAGAGAGAAGAGAAGAAAATGTAGGTAGTATAAGTATATATAATATGATTAATCACAGAGTAGTATTGCGATTAATCAAGTTATTTTTTTACAGCCCTAATCAAAACCTTTTTAATTGTTGTTTTATCAGACAGATGTATAAAAATCTGTTCTAAATCCATGGGCGTACATGTATACTGGTATTTTGAAATATGCACCTGCAGATGCATTAGCTCATATGAAACAGATGACAACTTTCTAAAATCAAATCATGCTTTCAACTTTCTAAAATCAAATCACGCATTCAGAATCACCTTTCGCATTAATTTCACTTCATGTTTCAAAAATATTCAGAGTGGTGATGTGTTACCTTGCAGAGGAAGCTGATGTTGAAACCAAATGTCTGGGCGTTCCTCGAACCAGCATTCATGTAATTGCCGACCAGCAACACCAACTCCAGGAGCTTGCTAAAGCTGTCACTCTTCTTCACCTCCTCACAGGCGAATGTCACATTCATGATGTCTGGCCGGATGTTATTCACCTGCTCCTCAAACGTCAGCTTGAACAAAATGCCGTTGAGACGTGGCCGTAGGAGCTTCACTGAACTCATCTGACATAAAAAAAACAAAAAAAACAATCATGTAAGTGTTTGTATTGACAAATGACAAGGCCACAGAAGTCAACACTGTAGTTAGGTTCGGGGTAACTCTATTCCCAGGCCAGTGCACAAATAACACTATAAACAGATTTCTCAATCATCAATTTTTCTCCTACAATTTGAAATTCTCTACTACAAGAACTTTTGATATGGTGAGCAAACACAGACACAAAATAAATCCCATAAATCATATAGGGCGCCATCACTGTCATATTGAATCCCCGGTGTAATTACTGCTGTGACTAGTTTAAATGAAGTGAAAATTAACTACCCTCTTAAACAAATGGGATTAACCTGTTTCCTGCTTCCCTCCTGACTTTCATATGGATAAGGCAGCCTCCCATTAAAAAGATTTGTCATAAATAAATAACAGCCCCAATCAATACTTGTGGGCTTGGGAGTGGAAGCCAAAGAAAAAAGGGAAAATGAGAAAAAATGGCTATGAAAATGGGAGGGAATTAAAACAAATAGGGTTTTGGCTGTAAGATATGTGGCAAAGCAGCAACCACAGACAAATTCTACAGATTGCTGCATAATCCGGTGCTTGAAGGCAACCTTCAGATCCAGCCCATAATGTTTCATTACCGCTTAAATTTATTCATGTATATGGGAAAGTCGTCTGTGACACACTACCCCTGCCCCCACCCCTCTCTCTCTCTCACACACATTCCCACCCACCTCAATTCCTCGCACATACACATATGTGCATACACAATCACATAGTTAAGCGCACACATTCCCTCTCTTGAACTGATTCCTATACAATAAGGAGAAATCACAATGAAAGTGGGTACGTTGGTGACAGCTCTGGCAGAGAAAAGCTTGAACATGGCTTATTTCCCAGGGGAACTAAATAGCTCCGCATTGAGGAGCTACTTCATCAGTGAGGAGGTATATGATCATAACATTGGTGAGATCATGAGGGAAACTGCCACCCCCTCCTTCATTAAACCTCCTAAAAGACATAGGCAAGAAAGTCTTTAACAAGTAAAGAGAATAACTTGGGAGATGGGTCATGTCTGTGACCCTTGGAGCTAATTGAACATTTCTTTTGTAAAACTCTGTAATATACCTCTCTGATCTTGTTGTAAAGTTAAGTTTAAAGATAACACTTCCTCTTGCGGTTCCCTAAAGTGCTGGGTATTCACTTGGTAAATGGATGGCAAGAGCAGTTAATTAAAAAGTAATTACAGCTGTAACTAAGTGGAAAGGTCAGAACAGCATGTCGATGTATTTTTCTTCTTCTACATCTGATTTACGGTGCAACATTTCAACCTGTGCTTTCAGTCATCCCCCATGTTTTTTTTTGTTTTGTTTGTTTTCTCTTTCTTATCAAGCAACAGATTGATTGATAAAAAAATAAAATAGGAGGCACAATAAACAAGTTGTGGTAATTAATCTGATTTGTATAGTCAAAAAACTGAAGACTGGCACTCCACACTCCAATACAGTTGAAGTTTTGATTAAATATTTGTTCTTTTGATATTGTTATACTCCACGTTTACAGCCTGTTACCCCAAGTAATATTTATCTACCACTGCAAAAGATTTTGACTCATTGTAAATCAATTAGAGTATTGGGGAAACACCACCAAGCTGGTTGACTACAGCTGTATGCTTTTCAAAGAACTTTATAACAGGCAGGATTTATAGCCTTAGGGTACGATTTTATCATGAGACAACACTGACAGTTGGTGTCAAAATATGGAATTCACTGAGTTCTCAATGCTGAATCCTAATCAGAAATGATTGAACTGTTCTTTGGCTGAGTCAAAAGTACTTATCTTTTAATCACAGCCATGTCATTTGGAAATTGGGAGTTTTTCTTTTTATCAAATATACACTTTCTACCGTTAGATGTTTTAATTAAAGATTACTACAGCTCTTGGGGATGCATACCACTAAATTATAAATTTCTTAATTTCATGGTGCCACCTTAACCACAATCCAAACACAGAACACAGGAAATTATACTCACCACAATACCAAACTGCTCCGACTCCACTAGCTCTTCATATTCACCCTTTAGTTCCGCTAGCGAATTCAGCTCTTTCTGCTCTGGCAGGTTCTTTATCAGGTTCTACAAATGGGAGAGCACACACAAACAGAAACAAACACAAACAGAGACACACAGAGACGCGCACACACGCGCACACACACACACACACACACACACACACACACACAGGGAGATACTGTTAATGCAAATCTCATTTTCTGTCCACGTCAGGATAAAAATCACCTCACACAGAAGGATGACTGAGAATCTTACACTGTAGGAAAAGTCCGTACAAGCAAAAGGTGAAGCTGCTGTTAAGTGTATCTCTCTTCAACTTAGCTGGTTAGCTAATAGTCTGCGCTTAATTCATATGGGACAGTACAACTGGTAAAGCAAAACATAAACCTGTGCAATTTAATGCACTTTTATAACGGCATGACAGAAAAAATGAGTCACAGATTCAAGGCTCCTCTTCAATTTATAAATGAATAGGATGATCATTTCTGTCAAAACAAAACAAACAAAAATAATTCCATATATGCATATTTATTGGACTTAATTTCAGTCAGAATGAATAGAGGTTTGCTGACAGTCTGGTAGGAGAGTGAGTAGATAAGGTCACATAATCACCGCTCACTGCTGGCCTGGTTTACTGTGACAGTAGTGGCCCTTAGCCAATTACTGAACATGTCAGGCACCTTCAGATAGCTGACCTTCTACTGCATAATCCACATCACCTTGCAATTGCCTTAAAAATACATGCAACGGGTTTGCCATTAATTTGCCGCATCTCTATTAAATTACCCTTGTAGAAGCAGAAAAAAAAGATGATGCTGTTAGTGGTGAGGCTGAAGATTAGGATGGAGATGAGGCAGATAATGGGAGGGGCTGTGTTTTCTGTAAATGTTAATTGTTTGTGTGAAGGTCAGCCAAGTTAATAAAATTGACCACAGCGACTTTTCCCTTCTTTTTCTCAGAGGAGAAGAAGAAGAAAAGGTGCCCTTTTCCAGGTCTTCACAAAGCTTCCTTCCCCACTCCCCTAATGTATTCAGCGGGAGCAGACTGGCGCAGGGTCACGTGGGCAGATGGGAACTCAGACACAGGGACAACAGAGAGCAAACACAGCTACTGGGCCACGGGCCTGGCTGACCACTTTATAGACCTCGGCAGTCATCGTGGGCACCATGGCCATAGTCTGCTGCCCACTAATGATGACATCTCTGTCTTTCCCCTCAGGGAACTCAGCAATATAAAAAGTAACCCATAATGCAGGCCTGGCATTCCTGTTTGGGAGGGAGCCATTATATCAAATGTTGCTTGCTTTTGCTGAAGCCCCAATTAGGGTCTGCGGCAAGCAATGGTGCCTTGATAATGAAGGCTTTTGATCATATCAGCAGAAGCAGAAAAGATGGTTGATGATATAAATAAGAAATAAAAAAATAATCTTATTTGTGTAATTGGAATTGTATATTGGAGCTAGATGATGACTGGGCACACATTTCCTTCCCCCCTCCCCTATGGACCACAGCAATGGATGCACTGTACACAACACAGAGCCTTAATGTCGCTAATTATTCACTCATGACCTTTCATAAAGAAACTTTAACTGATACTCTTTCATAAATCTACTGACTTTTTCATTAAAATGTGAAAAAAACAGATTCTGGATTTTTTGTTATTTTGATCACAAATGCGAGTTGTAGTAACATTTTAATCTTTTCGTAGTGTAGTCTTAATCAAATAACATCTTCCTGTCAGATTTTAAATATTGATTCTATTCAGATTAAGAGCATGTTGGTGTAATCATAAAAATCCAAGTGAACAAAAGTGATCTGCTGTTTATTTTCAGATGAAAGATTAACACTGTCATTCCTATAGTAACAAACTGCTTCTTTGTAATAACTTTACTAACAACCAACTTTGTTAGTGAATTTGTAACAGTTCCTCTTGACCACAGATATATTCACTCTGTTTGCTCTGTATAAAACCAGAAGCAAACCATTCATCCATTACAACAGTTACTGCAACTACTGTGGCAAATCCAATTATTTAGACTGTTCTTCTTGGGCACTGCTTCCTGAGCAAAGAGCAAAAAGACAATTAGGGGCATGTTTTCACGCTTATACAGAGTGTCTTTTACTGAGTCCTTTTTGGCATAATATAAAATGAAAGAAAGATGTCCTTGTCCTATATTCACTCTGTTGATGAATGTATTCCAGCACCTGAATCTCTCCTTTTAAAACTTATCAGTGACATTCACATCCATGATGACATACAGTTCACAAACACATACATGGATAGTGCACAGAGCTCAGGCCATTCAGAATAGTCAATGGATTCCCAACATGGAGACCTTGATAATTACCATTAGGAGTGGTCTTAATGTTTTGAAAGAGGTGAAATGATTTTAAAACATGTCACTGCTGAATACAAGTGAAGAGCACAAAAACGAAGACAAGGTAATGAAAAATCGAATCCACCTTGTGCTTGTCATTTCATTTGTCTGTCGTCTTGTTAATTATCAGAAACCCCATAGAGCACAATTGACACAAAGGCAGCACCATATGTGAGGCATTGTGGGAGGCTGGGTGATGATGCTGGGCCAGACTCTGCACCACAGGCCACCAGACATACACAGCAGTCTAGGAGAGATTACTGCAAGTAAGCTAGCAACACTACACATTCATTTACAGCCTTGAGCGAAGATGAAGGCACTACATATCAGCACATGTGCCAAGCTACCGCAAGCCACAAAAAAAACAGCGACAGCAAATAGCTGAATTTGTTGTTTGGGTTAAAACCTTATGAATACTAGTATCTCCTTGTCAAAAATAAAACAGATTGTAGGCTAAATGTGTGAAAACAACAAATGTATTCATTACCTGGTAAGTATATGCTACGCTTTCACTGAGAATATGTTTAAATGATGAGTTCTTTCACAATGTGTATTGGACAAAAGATGAGTGGAAAAAGAGGCGATAACACTTCCGTGCTATCATGTTCTATTGGAAATGCGATGTAACTCATTTACTTTTACAAACCTGGCCTCTAAGGGTGTGAATAACAACTTCAACACAGGTTTAGTTAATTAGAAAAAAAACGATGTGCATTATAACTCTACTTGCCATCAGAAACCATACACTGATTGTATGATTCCTGACTAAATCTGAGTTCCAATGTGCAACTGTTTCCATTGAGTTTGTCAGTAGGAATCTTTTTTTTCCCTGTTGGCTAAGAAACGCTCAGAGTATATGAACAATGTTTGCGTGTGTGATCCTGGATATATTTTGCCTGTCAATCAATCATATGCTCAGATTGAGAAATTAGAAACAATTAATATTGTCAAGGACAGCAGTGGTACAACTGCATATTTATTTCCAGCTGTGTGAAAACAATGTAAGCCGTCTGGTCAAAAATGCAGTCACTTTCAATTTAAAGAATAACAACAGCATATTGTTTTTTTTATTGTTATTCTACTCTGAAATAGATTAGTATATCATTGCACACAATACAAAATCTATTTATTATAGATTTCCTGTCAGCAGGTCAACTCAAGGACTCAGAGAGCCCCATAATGCCATTAATGGTGGTTTCCCCTAAGATTCACTTGGAGCTGTGGATTTTTGGGGTGTATAAACAATGTACAAAATAACTACTAATAAAAATGCACTGCAGTAAATATTGTCAAAATATTCCCACTACTGCAACCCAGACTGTGAAAGGCCTGTACTTGAGGAATGGAAGCAGTTGCGAGGGTAAAGGAGAGTGTAAAAGTAATGAGATACAGGTTACGGTTCACTAAACATTTGTAGAGGATGACAGTATCTGCAGGGCTTTCACTTCCATACTTTGATCTCTGCTGCTGTCATCCAGCTTCCAGTGAATCAAGTTCACAGTTTCACAGGATCCGCAAACCCATGCCAAGTTAATACAGTTTAAAAGGGGAGCATTAGACATCAATTAGGCATAAACTTTAAACATACAGTTTACACCACTGCATGCTGCTTAAATCAGCAGGTGCTGATGTAGTGCAACATAAAGAGTCTAAAACATTAAATGCCAAAATAAAATCATTAATACATTTTGTATTTTGTTGAAAAAAAGTAATGTTAATGAATTGTCAGTCTAATGCGTTGTTATGGTCTATCCATCTTTCTTCTTTATTTGTATAAACTTATAACATATACTGTACCACACCTAATTTTCCACCTGCACATTGTGCAATAGAGAGCTGGGAGGCACATACCCAACAGTAATGTCAAAAAGATAGAGATGACCCCAGAGGCCATAAGATATAGTGTGAGACAGGTCAATTAATAAAGCTTTTCTCTGAGCAATTAAGTCTTTATTAAGCTGGGTTCAATAAAGGAGGAAAGAGGGAGAAGCCCCTGATGTGCAAAAGATGATCTGAGTAAAGCGTGTTCCACTATATGAGGCTGATGAGAGCTACAACAAAGACAGAACAGGAACCATGTCTCCATGTGCTTGACAGATATAATTTTCTCATTTTAATTGATTTTCTCCTCAATTTTTGGAGACAGAAATGTGGTATTCTGCCCATGCTTTGTGATGAAGAGCAGCGTGGGACTGCTATCTCCGTAGTGTGACACCTCAGCAGGCTCCCTACCTGGCTTATGGCAAATCAGTGAAGACTTCAGTTTGAATCAATAACAAAATAATAGACAGACAAGAAGTCTTCTAAACATTCTACAAGGCTCACTTCTCTAACCAACGCTTGACAATTCCAGAGAAGACATTATGTGCAATTTCAAAAGTTTGCCTTTTTCAAACTAAGCTTAAGAGCAAAAGAGAAAAAAATACTTTACACAATAGATTTGTGGGTGTAGACAGCATCTATCTCAAACAAAAGGTTACTACCACAGAACTGGAACTGAGAATGTGGAACAAAGGCCATCAAGTTGTGTTTTTTTTTACAAGAATAGGTACAGTTTTGACAGAGTTCCCACTAAAATGGTGTGTGGTTACAAAGGTAATAGTTTCAGTTCAAATTGTATCAACCATATAAAACCACAGTTTTATAAACAATCATGTGTAAGTGTTTACAATTACACCACTTGCTTTAAACTTGAAATGTTAATTTGTGCAAGGTTTAAATAATGAAGAGGAATAAGCTAATCAAGAAAAAAAGAAAATGAACATCAGCAATGATCTGGAAATCTTGTCTAACATGTAGATATGTTAAACAATGAACATCAGTCATACATGCTGTTTTAGTCTTACAGAATCTACACCCTGCCAAACCACACAAACACCTCAAATCTCACTATGAGCAAAGCCACAGTGACAGACTGACAGGCAACAAACTGAGTGTGACAGATTCTAAAATCGCATTAAACTAAATGAGAAATGCAGTTTGAGAGAAAGACACAAACACAGTGAGAGAGAGGGGGAAAAAAGGCTGAGAGACAGAGATAGAGGGGGGAGGGATTAATTTGAGGGTTGGGGCTGGAAAACCTGACAGACTTGGTGTGACATTAAATTTGTCTTTTAGAAGGAAATATGAAGGATTTTTTTTTAAATGCGCACACCTGAGCACTTACATTCACCATGAAAGGTGTGAAGCAAGATTAAGAGGGAAATTAACAAGGCATATGGAAGGATCACATTAAGAAACAAAAGAGATAAGCAGAGAGATAGAATTTGGTAAAAAGAGACAGGAACCGAGGCGAGCAACAGACAGAAAAAACAAACAAATAAAAAAACAGAAACACAGAGTGATAAACAAAATGTGTCTGAAAGCCTAATCCACTTTCACTTGAATCTGTTGAGAGCCCTCAGTACTTACAAACAAATCTACCCTTCATAAATTAACAGAACGACGGCTGTGCCGTAAAATGTGAATGCATATGTAATTATTCCATATATATGTGATACAACTAGTTTTACTAAACTCATGAAGACAAGCTATATGCAGAACATTTGATGAAAAACAAAACTGTCAAGGTGGAAATAAAGGAGACAAACTTCACTGGATCAAAATTCTTTCTCGTGTAATTCTTCGTCTCTTATTCGTCTAATACAGTCATCCTCGCACGCTGCTCGTATATGAGACGATAAATCAAAAAAGAATAGAACTCGCATGCAAAACAGTAATAGAAATTAATTTGTTTGTGGAGACTGCTGTCTGCGAGTGTCTCTGTGAGTGATGTGCCATCTGTCACTGAAACAAAGACACTGAATTGCAGAGTGAAAACAGAAAAAATAATTTTTACTCCGTTAAGAAAATATAGTACCCAGTGTGCCTGAGGAGAAGCTGCATGGACTCCATCTAATCAAAATTTAACTGTTGTGCTGTATGCCGTGTGTGTGTGTCCGTGATGTGCGTGTGTGTGTGTGTGTGTGCTTAATCAATATTCAACCTGAGGAGAGAGTACCTGGCCAGGACCCTGTGGCGAGAGATCAGCAGCGTGGTGATGATCACTGAAAAGTACATGTAGTACCTTGGGTGCTGGCCATCAATTTCTGAATTTGATATTGCACCAAGCCAGGCCTCCGCTCTCTTTCCCTTGCCTTTACTTTGTTTATTCAATACTTCTCCTTTTCTGTTTTATTTTTCCAGCCCTAGCAAATCAGCATAATGTATTTCACATTTCATTGTTAAATTAGCATTTGATGCAGAAGAGAGTTATGTGCTGTGTGCCAAAATAAACCACAATTAAGCCCAAGGGGGACCCTGATTCTCCTGCTTAAGCTCTAATCCAACAGACCCAATGCAAAGCCATACTTATCGCCTTGCCCCACATGTGCACTTTTACACCATGCAAATGATGCCCAACAATGTGCCAGGCTGCTACAATCACCTGTTGTTACAGCAGAGAACAAAGACTGGCATGGGCACTGCCAGACCCTGCAGCCAATGGACTACCACATGTAATGATGGGTCCATGCATTTGGATGAGCATCATGGTGATCTGGGTGATTGACAAGAGAGATAAACAATAATGACAAGCAAGGCTAGTAGGAGAGACTCCTGTGAGACCTGGCGGAAAGGTTGTTGCCATGGCAAGGTGTAGAGAAGTAGAGCATACTCGAACACCAACAACACTGGTTGTTTACAGCAGGTAAACCCAGTCAGCGTGCACTACGACTCAGTGTCACATACTATATATTTTGATACAATTTAAAAGTGAGATGAAAGAAAAAAAGGGCAAGTGTGCGGACCTAAGCGACTCTGGTCAAAGCAACTCCAGGAGCAACAGGTCTCATGGGTAATCTACAGAAGAAAGCTAATCTGGTGCATTAGCTAAAGGGTCAAATATTGCAGTGTGATTTCTGTTTTCAGTATGCATTATAGCTTTTAATTATTTGTGGTCATACTGTATGACTAAATGAAAAAGAAAAAAAGAAAAAAAAAGAAGCAAAAAGAAAAAGATGAAACTGTAGAGTTGCAATGTCTCTCATCATTTCTGTGAGAGCAACCGCTGTGACTATTTATATTATGAAGAGATATTAAGTAAAACAGTACCAAATGACCATCTAGGGATCAAAGTCATACTGGTAAATCTAATTGAAATCAACACAATGTATATTAGTTTGTATTCAATAATGGCACTTCTATTTTCCTAGGTGGAGAAGACAGAAAAGTAAGACAAGAAAACAATGTTTTTTCTGTCATTTTTTTTTATCTGTAGGAACAAATCAAGGTTATCTATTGCTCAAAGAGATGACAGCATTTAGATGAGTAAAAGCTCCATAATTTTTCTCTTAAATGGAGGTGAATATGTATTGTATCAAAGTAAGTACACAAGCTAAAAAGTACAAAATCCCTTAAAATAATATGCAGAGGGGAGGTGAGGCTCTTTTTCTGGGTCCTTGTGTATGTCCAGGATCAGGAAGACATTGAAACATGTTGGTCAACCCATCAGCACATCCTAATGTATACTCCTGTTTAACTAGGTACTTTTGCAGCATTGTATCATTTATTTCTTGCCCACGCCAAATCAGGATCTGTGAAAATGAGTTTAAAGTGTGTGATATTATACTGTTAATTCTAAATCATAAAATGAATACAAATGTGACCCACTGTTTATTTAATAGCTCTAGTATGTCAGAGAGTGAGTTCTAAAAATTATTTGCACACATTTACTCATTAGGACATATTGAGTTTAAATATGAGAGATGCTGGTCATTTCCCTGTGCTTCTCTGATATTCTTACTGGTGCATTTGCACACAACATAGGGCAACACTAATTACAAATGAATAGCGGCAGTGTAGTGTTAGTCATTAGCCTTTCCTTTTGAAAAGGAGATGGGGTAATATAAAATACATTGGCAGACATTAAACATTAAGAAGCCACTCTGATATTCCGCAAAACAAGCCCCCAGGGCCATATCATCTGCTGACGAGAGTTAGCTTACCACACACACCAAAAACTGGGCGTGCTTAAACATTTAGTGATGACTCTCTCATTTCAGGCAGCTAGATCACATGTTCTGGGTAGGGGTGGGAGAATAAAACTGCTCTGGAGTGCAAAACTGTTGTGTTTGATTGATTTCTCAGCGTAAGTGTCTTCTATGTATCTACATCCTTCTATGTTAATTCTGATTTCATCTTTAGCTAGATAACAATGTTTCAGGCAACCTTTGGCTTGTGGTCCTGACCCTGTACTGTACATCACCCGACCCTCAGTTTTCTCCTGTGTAACACTCCAGGATATTTGTTGTTTAAAAAAAACAATAAAAAACTAATTGTGGACATAATTTACCATGTTAAATGTGCCTGTTCCAAAAAAGCCTGAAGGCACTAACTGGATGTTGGCCTGGCCTCAGCAGCTGGAGTCTGATTCAGAATAGTAATTGTTGAACTTAAGTGACCAACTTAAGCTTCGGACACTAAATATGACCTTTTGTGACTGTTTTGATCCACTGATGTTAATGTAGTGATGAGCTATGATGAGACGTTGTTAAATTAGAAAAGGGCTATAATTGGACTACACATGTACTATACTGTATACTGTAACTATATATTGTGCATGAGGAACTATGGCCTGTTTCTGCCTGATGCAGGCAGGAAAGCTGATTAGACCTTAAAAAGCTTATATGTGCTTGGGCGGACATTAGAAGAGGATATGCATGGACTGTAGGGAATTTAAGAATTTAATAACTGTAATCACAAAGAACAATTTCCCAAGATATGCCAATTAAGGAACAAGGGAACAGAAGGTAGTCCAGCAGAAATATTGTACAAGAAAAATAATAAAAAGTAGCGAAACAAAAGAAGATGCTTGGAGAGCTTGTAGAGTACTGGCTAAGCATTAATCTAAATTCCTGGAAACCAATACCACTTAATCCCTTCTACTGTAAGTAAAAATATTGGACACAATTCCTCCCAGAAGTGGAAAAACCACGTGTATGATAACAATAACAAAATTGTCAGCCACTTGAACCTGTTGAAGATATTTCCAGGGAGTTTTCCCACAATGGTATCATTAGATGGTCCAGATTAATACTTATTTCCACCTAATTTGAAAAGGTATTCCCAGTGAAATCATTTCAATTGATGAAATAAATGTGGTTTACTTACAGGTATTTGGTATGACAAATGTTCCAGCTCCATGGTCCAAATGACTATATGTATAACTTGTCAGTGTGAACACTACTTATGGTAGCAGGAATAATATGGTTTACATTATTTTAACTTATATTATTGTGATCTATAAGAAAGTATTATAATAAGTATAACTATCATATGTTATACAGTACCTGCAACTGGCTAACTATTGCTGCTGAATGTGCTGACAAATACTAATGCAAAACGCCACTGCTCCACATTACAAAAAAAATAAAATAACATGAGAAATATCTTAACAGGTACATCTAATAAGTCACTATGCAATTAAACCCTCAATATATTACATCACAGTAACCCTGCCAGTGAACTATTACTAGTAACCCCCTGCATGTGTGCCAGTTGATTACACCATAAACTATTCAAGTTTACAAGTGCTTATTAATAATCTGGGCATTGTTTAGCCTCCTTGTGTTCAATTGGCAAGAAATATAAGGGCATGAGACCAAATACCATCATTATGCCAGTTAAGCCCACTCCCTGGGGCAAAGAGGCTGTGAAGGACTTTGGGAGAAATGAAAACACCAAGGAGAGCCAACGTAAGTAAATGACAGCAAGGTCACGGGCATAGCCACGTCATGACTTAAATAGTGCAGTTGAGGTAGAATACACTTGGCCACAGTGCTACCAGAAAGAACTACTGTAGGGGGGTTACAAGTTGTGAAGTGCCAAACTAAATGCAAACACAATGCAACCAGACCCCTGAAGCCCAATGTGCATGTGTGCTTGACTCTTTCTCACATGAACAAGGTCTACAGGACCATTCCCCCGCTGCTTCTGTTGCCAGCCAACAATAGCAGTGAATAGCTTTGTCAGGCTGTCATCCCTTTAAAAGCACACCTTTGCCAAGGTTTCTCTATCCGTTCACTGAGCCAGTGTTCATTATTGTCTTTCAATGTCCTCTTCATCTCATTGTTATAAGGAATATGGCAGTGGTGTGTCTCTGATGCCTTTTTTAAGTTGATGAAACTGACCAGATACACGAGTGACCTGAGTCCTCAAGGTAAGAAATGAAGAAAAAGGGAAAGGAGGCAGACATAGTGAGGGAGAAGAGTTGCATGCAAATGTGTGTTTGCACACATGTCCTGGTCAGATGATAAATGACACAATTGTGCAGGGGCTAGAAGATTGGAAGAGTAAGTGACAATGTCTTCATTTGCATGTACTGTACGTATGTTTGCATGTGTGGTGCATGGAGATGAAAATAAGTGTGGAATTGCAAGGATTCATATGGAGGCTAGATGAATGGTAAGAGCCAGGACTGTCTGCCAGCATTCAGGGATGTGTACATCATCTCTGAGGCGTTGATGGGCTCTAATGCAGAATAAGGAGGGCCAATCAACTTCTATCTATCCACTCCGCCAGGGTGACACATTGTAGGGGTACTTCAAGGCCAGTGCACTGTCACATTCTGCTGACAAATCATTACATTAGACATGTCGACGGAGAAGGAAGATAATAAGATTGAGTTACAGAGTTTTAGATGCATTATGAACACCTCTTGCTTCCTTGATTCCTTCTATTTTCACTGTTCCTTCCATTTATCAATTCCCCACTTGCTTGTCATCTGTCTTTGCAAAAAAAAAAGAAAATGCTGCAGAGAATTCTGAACTGAACTGAGTTACTGTATGTAGTGTTTTATTTTCCCTTTGTGACAAATGCTACAAGACCAGTTAAAACTGAGCCACTGTTTATCGGAGCTCCTCATCAGCATCCAAGAACACATGCAAGCTTTTTTACGACTGCCAGCCAGGTACAGTAAATCACTTTCTCAAGGTTGGAGTGTTCATTAGTGCACATTTGTAGAAACTGAAAGAAATAAAAAAAAAAGTTATGTAAAGCTGAAAAAAGCAAGGCAATAAAAACAAATAGCATATGTATCAACTCTGATATAAAACCAGATAAAGATAGTTAGCTTAATAATGGTATCTGTATCAATAGTGGTTTTTAAATCTGAATCTACTGAGCATTTTTTACATTAGCAGTCGAATCTGTGGTATATCATGGTATAGCAATAAGTCTTTTTTTTCCTAAAAACTTACTCTTACAAATTTATAGAAAGTTAGCACAAAAGCAGTACAGTAAGTGACAAGCTATTAAACTGTGAAAAGTAACTAACAGTAACTAAGTGCTGATCAAAGGCTATAGAGGTTTCACCCTGCATGCACATCTACCCTTTATTCAAATATGTTTTTTTCTAGAACTTGTGCTTCAAACTCCAGTTGTTTACTTTCACTGTAGGTGCACACACTCAACCCACTCCTGACATTAGCAAGATGGTAAATGCATTTCCTTTTATTATTACCCAAGCCATGCCGACACATTTTCCTACTCTGTATGATTGTGCAGTTGTCCATGTGGATAAATGGTGATTGGCGTGTGGCTGAAAGTGGGTGGTGTAGAGTGATTAATCAGCATAATGAGTGTAGATGAGCACTGTGCAGATGGAGCCCACACTCAGGACTGTGTCACGCAGCAGGAAGTCTCTTTGCTTCCCTTCAGTGCCTCTGTATAGATCCAACTGTATTTCTCAGGCATGTGTTGTCTGCTTCCTTGTTTAATTTGTGAGCTCATTTGTACATGATTTTGTTCTATAAACATCTAATCCTTACTTCACCAGGGAGTTTGTCTAATTAGACAATCAGCAGACTTTTCATATAAATAAAAATTGCTTCTCTATCTTTAAATGGCTACCTTATAATATGGGGTAAATTCAGAAAACCAAAAAAAAAAATCTCACACTGTTGTAAAAAACCTTAGAGAAAATTGTGCTGTCCATCAAAAACAAATACAAGAGCTGAAAACAGAAGCAGGAGCCTAGCAAATGTAAAGCATGAACAGTCTGATTAAAGATCAATTCCTTTGGAAAATAACATTTCACAGGCAGAAAGATTAAGGAAAACAGCAACCGACTTCAACTGATAGAGCCGAGGAAAAGTGGATCCACCTCTATAACAAAATGAGAGCATATTCGGAGCCTCCTCATCCCAGAATCATATGGTGCAAATTATCTAATTTAGCAGAGTACAAAACATGTACCGCTGATGGTACAATACAATCAATATTGTGGAGTTGAAATTCAGTATAATTATTTGAGAAGAAAAATTAAGCAAGGCCTTGGTGTTTATTGATAGGTATAAAAAAAAAAAAGATATTGTATACAGAGAAAAGAGATACTAAATAGAAAACACTACACAAAAGCAGTACAGTAGAGTGTGTTGAATATAAATAAAGAGTAGATTCCTTCTGCACTGGTACAGTAAATCAGCCAGTCCTCATGCCTCCCCCTTCATTTTCAGACATCAGCTCAGTTCTCACATGTTTATGCTGACTCACACACTTACTCTCACAAGCCTTGTTGAGCCTGCTGCTTTGTTAGCAGCCTCACTGTCCTGCTTCATATTTATTAAAGATGGATATGGAAGAGGTTAGGGTGACAACAGAAAACCTTTCAGAGAGGGGGAGTAGCTGCTTCCAAGTGGAAGTAGCTACAACAAAACCATATTTCTTCATCATTTATCCGTGACCACATGCCATAACCCTAAACCACTGATTCACATGCATTTTTCAAACAGTGAACAAAAGGAAATTGAAGGTTCTGACAGATCGCTGCATCACAGCAACAGAGAAAAGGTGAGAATGGAGAGTGTAGTTCTTTTTGGTGTCTGGGTGTATTTGTTAGGTTTGGCCATTATCTATTAATCAAAGCTCTTTTAGTTGATCAACTTAGGGGCATTTCTGTGACCTTGAAGTTACACACCAGCCTGGATGAGAGTTCCAATTAATCAAGTATGCATTGTTACACCAGACTATCGACCAATTTCACCTGTGTACTGTATGTGTTGTCAGTAGCTTTGCCAATTTAATATGAACTGTTTGGTGTTGGGAGGGGTGCTTTGTTTTCCTGTAATCCAATCAGACTACTGTAAACCAGTCCAGCCATTTGTCTGCTGCTGCGTGCAACAAGACCCTGGTGGGCTGGAGACACGGCTGCCCTACTGGCAGATACTGAGCATTTTTACTTTTTGCTACAGAAAGGCTGAAGGTTAGAAAAGGTCGACACCTTAACTTCCTTTCTCCTTCACGAAGCAGAGGGGGATCTGCCATCTCATAACGTACAGTCTGTACTTTCTGCCAGATTGCCAGCCAATTAAAGGTTATCAGAGCTCAAAATAATAGTCCTGCAGGGCAGCTCTGTAGATAGGCCCCATCTAAATATATATTGGCCCAACATCTTTTACTAGTGTCTGGGATCCAAGCAGTGAGGAGGAAGCACGCTAACGTTGCAGGAGTGTGTTGATAAGCCATGTGGGAAAGGACATATATCTCAGTATAAAGGTAGTGTTCTTATTTATTTATTTCTCCAAGGTAGAAAAGACCTTTGAACTTAAGTTTGAAAATCTGCACTTGTAGAAAAAATTATATAAATGACATTCAGCGTATGACTACTAAGATTATATTGGAATCAAAATATTAATCTGCTTTTGAGTGCTGAGGTCTATGCAGGTGAATTAAACTGAAACAAAAGATAACTAGACTGCAGGAATACTTGACATGAGGACACAACAAGAATTATTAGAACCGATTGAGGCTCATGCTGTCCAGCGATGCATCTTCACCTCAGATGCACTAGCCCTGCTTTCAATTAATGCTATTTGAGAGAAGAAAACAGAAATAAAATTGGAGCAAAAACAACTACCCTTTAGGAGGCTCATCAATCATAGTTTAAGACAAAGGAAAGAGGAAAGGAGGGTGGAGTTGTGGAGACTTTGCCAAGTCTTGTCGTTCATCATCCATTATAAGAGGATGAATCGAGGGGGTCTCTATGGTCCACATGAGAATGACGAGACAGACTTGTGCCAAAAACAGACCATACCAAGCTTAAAATGGGGTCAGCGAGCTAGCCGCCAGACGCTGAAAATTTTAGAATTATCTTTTCACATGTAGGAAAACTCACTCTCTCTCACAAACCCCGTAGTTTTCAGAGGATAAAAATAAGTGTGTGTTTGTGTGTGTGAGACAGTGAAAAAAATCTAACACACCACACTGAACATCAGTCTTACCTGGATGAGTGATTCGCTCAGTCTGTCCTCGTCTACCTCCAGCACAATGTCCCGGATCTCTTCATAAGGCAAGCGGAACGAGCCCAAGAAAATTGCTGTTGTGATGGAGAGAGAAGAGAGTCATTTCCGCTCCTTTTTTTTATTAGACTGTGGGGTTCAAAGAGACATTTCAGCACTCATCGCTCCTCAGACAAAATGACCACAGACCTAACTTGTCACTTGGAAAAACTAATACACTTTCTGCCCCTCAACAGGATACTTTGTGTCACCCTGACAAAAATTGGGAAGGAAAACATCAAGATTTTGAAGCAAAAGGTGCCAAAGTAACACAATGTCTTGACTCTTCATAACAACAAAATGACAATAATAAGAATCGTAATAATTGAAGTGCATCACTTGTACTTGGGTAGATGCAATAGCATCATCTACTGTGAAAGCTACATGGTTTTGTTTTTTTGCCTCGGGGAAAAGCCTGGTGGGTGCTGTATTCTCCAGGTGGGGTGCCTACAGTGGAAATTGGAGCTGATGGTGTATCCAGGTGGAAGTCACAGGTGGAGGTTTGGTAATGAGTTGGAGGAGAGTCACTCAGCAGTTGCTATAGCGCTGCAGCAAAGGGACCTGATGTCTGTATTTAACATGCAACAAAAGGAGAGGTAGTGCATCCTTTGAATGATCTGTTACATAGAGTTTTATTGCGTTTACTTATTACAAAGTTTGTGTTATTATTATTGCCTTTGTTGTGTTATACAGTAGTCCCTCTTTATGCACTGAACAAAACTGTTGACTCACACTCAGAACTCATATGAAATAAAAGTTTATGCCTTACAATATATACAGTACAGTATTACCATATCGCATTGGTAATCTGCATTTATGTATTTTTTTCCTAATTTGCATGACATTACCCTGACCTGACCTGATCTTTTAATCAAATGGAGAATGTTATACCTGTTTGTTGTCTTGACACCTTATGTTTATCATTGTCTCTGCAATATGTCATATACATATATCATTGGCATATGAAACCAACAGCTGGATACAAGGTTCTCCAGGGGGTGGATTGTCTAAAAACAATCTTGGAATATATTGTAGATGATGAGGATGTAGAAGAATGACAAGATGAACACCTAACTCTTGCTGCCATCTAGCAGTTGACTCTTCACTTTCTTGTGTGCACTGCGTCAGCGTTGGGTGTGGTCAGCCAGCACCTGCATCTGTTATTTCCTGGATGCAAACTAGTCTAACCATGATGGCAAAAGGGGAAGTGGGCCACACCTTAACCGCATGTTCAAACTTCCAGTATCAATTCTTAGTTATTGGCTACATTATACATTGTTACTTGAACTGAAAAAAACTAAAAATCTATTCAAAAACCACAGTTTTAGCAAAAATAAGACACTTGTATTTGTATTGTGTTCATTTTAGCTTGGACTATAAACTCAGATTAATATTATATGAAGCAAATTCCTTAAGCAAATCTCAAATGTGTATTTTCTGTGCTTAGCTCTTCAAATTTGTAAATATCTTAGTATATGGGGTGAAGTTTGCTTTCACAGAGGATGTGTCTACCTTAAATTCTCATGAGGTATCCTGTCTGAACTCATTGATTTTTAAACATTTAAAGCTTACAGTATGTCAAAGTGATTTTGAAACTTTGTATTAAAGACTGCATGAGAAGAAAAGGTTGTGCCCTCAAATGTACAAGCTTTAAAAATTAAAGTTTTTCTCTTGGTTTGAGGTCTGCATTTTATACAGTGGGTCAGAATTTGGTTGCAATTGAGAACTGGGCTCTCTGTTGCTCAGGTTTGAAGAGCAGGATGGAAAGTTTTCAGCACCTTAAAGAGTCTAAATCTGTTCATGTTATTCACACTACTGATGTTTTGTCGACTAATCCAAGGAAACTTCTGGCCTCGTGTTTATATCCAACACTTGCTTTCATAAACAAGTGACTACAGGGTCATGCAATTACCTGAAAACATAATAGTCTAAATGGTTTTATTTTATTACCTGCAAAGGGTGGACTATAGTCATACTCTATCTTATCTTTTGTTTGAGCAGGAAGGTCTTAGTCACCAATCAAAGCACTCACTGACAGCTTATTGTAAAAGCTGCAGCTAGGTTTTTGGACTGAAGTACAGACGGACAGGTAGGTGTAAGTAGGTATGGATGGAATAGTAGGTAGGATGCAATTCATCAGACAGTGGAATCCATAATCATACCACAATACAAAAAGTGCCACTGATATCACAATCATTCATTTTGTCCCACCACCCATCCCCGTCACTGAACCTTCAATATTACTGTACAGTACCACACATCAAAATTGAAAAGAGGGCTTAGAGGGAGCCGCGGCAGGCAGTGAATTTGATCTATGATGCTTTAGTATGTGTCAAGGCGACACAAGGGGAAGCTGTGTGCGACCACGTGCCTCCCACCCAACGCGATTCTGGAAGTGAGATTTCCTGTACTCATTCCTGTTCCCTGTCAAATTCAAAGCCCATCTGCTCGAGCTGTAATCAAAGATGGCAGTGGCACCTATCAACGTTGTCATAGCCTCTACACAAGTGCAATGACATGTGCAAAATGGCACATTTGCAAATGTGTACACATGTCTACATGTGACACACAGACACACACATGTGCGTGCTTTTATGTGTCACCCTTATGTTCACGCCACATGCCCCTTCCTGACATCAGACCCCAATATTTTGCCTGATGATCTCATTCAACTTGCCTCTGTTCATGGGAGATATCACAAACACAAAGGTAGTGAACTGGTTGTGAAGCACAAATTGTTGATATACATGCATCCCTCATATTAATTTGACATTCTGGTTTTCTGCCAATCCTCACCCACATTGTACAGGAATTTATCCACCTATAAATATACTCATCCCAGTCCACAGTATGCTACACTGCATACCACTCGCCTTGTCCTAGAAAGGAGAGGGGTATGAAAGACATGGATAAACACAGGGGGTGGAGTGGGGGTTGCAAGGAGGATGACCTGTAATCTAGCATTTGACATGCATATTTCATGAGGTGTCATCATCCATTGTATCACTGAGGTAAGGAATATCAAGGCTGCAGATGAAATCCCAAAGACTTGGGAAAACAATAACAAATAGTCTACCCATCAATCAACATAGCACAGCAAGCAGCCACTGAGTTTTTGTATTTGGAATTCATACAACATTTCAGCATTTTGTGGATTTACGATCAAGGGGATTCATACATAAAAGCTGTTATAGTGACATTCTTGGACTGTTTTTTTTTTTTTTTTTTTCCTTCAACCTGAAATTAGCCCTTAACAAAAATAAAAACCTTTATAACAGCACATTTAGTCCACTTGGGCCTCTGGGGGTTCAAAACTCCTACATGTAGCTTTAGTGTTTACCTCCAACAGGAATTTGCTTTACACATGATTACAGGCAGGGAGGTTGGACACAGTCTATATGCACTTGTGGCTACCACTAACAACTGCCAAGAAAACAGTTCCCCAAAGGGCTAAGTAAAATTCTATCAATGTTAAGGGCTTTCTAGCATTTCTCTCTCACAACAACAGCAGCTTTGTGGATCTGTTCATACTGTAGCTGGTGTGAAATGCCTCGAGTGTCATGGAAAATAATTCTGACATTTCTGACTTAAAAGGTCATGGTTAAAAGGAGCATAGTACTTCATGAAGGAATGGTGTTTAACATTTGATTATTTTATAAACGTATAATTTCAAAAAACAAAGCTGTGTATACTTACAAAGATTCTGTGCTGTCTTTGCATCCAAGATTCGAAGCTCCTTCGCCTTTTTCTTGAATTGTGTCATTCTGTCATCCGTCTCATCTTTCACGTCTTTTCTCACTGCAAGGCAAAGAACAGTTTACAGAATTATTTTTGACTGTTTAGACATTTTCTTTGCAATGTAACAAGAATATTAAATGTAAATACAGCAAGAATTAAATCACATTTATTATTTGTATACATATAAATACATTAGAATGCAAATGTATGAATGCATATTAAAACATGAGCTGACGGGCCAAGATGCGTAAGATGGCAACAGATGGCATAAACACATAGCTTCCATAACAGCACACTTCGACATTTTACTTCCTTAAAACGTACTGTATCTCTCCATAAAAGGCAAAAACAAAACAGGTATGAGATAACTGCTGAAATGACTGATCAACTTTATGATCCATCTTGCAATCAGTACAATCATTTGAAAAATAACCTGAATGCTACAGTATGTATCTCAGTGTGAAAGGAACAGTCATCGTCTTGAACAGGATGCTGTACTGAACAGATAAACCTTTAATAGAAAAGATGTGCGTAGGTATTAATGTCACAGATTTTTCTAACATGCCACATTGTTAAAATAAAGTATAATTTGTTATTTTTGTTGTGTCCAGCCTTACATTTGTAAGATCTTTGCATATGTGGCTCAACATGTGCTGCCAAAAGGGGGATGTGACTGATGACAGCATCAGTGAAAATTGGGAACTATGAAGTGCAGCACCATCACATGCAGCATCAAAGCACAGTCCTGTGATGACTTCAGCCACTTCATTTGTTTGTGTATGCCAATATTTTGTCATAGTGACAGTGGGTAGATGGTTGATAAGCACAGCTCTTTCCCTAAGGCCCTGTCTGTCAACTTGCTAGGGCCAAGAAGATAATTGTGTTACCCCCCACCAATTCCAGAAAATGGCATTAAGTCTCTGTTACGTGACTGAACACAATAGACAAATTGGTCCAAGAAAGAAGAGACCTCTATTTTCATAATGGAGACATTATTAAGTCTGCACACTGGGGAAGCGCCACATGTCAGCGTGTATTACTCTTCATTTACATTTCAATAACATCAAGTTTATGTAAAAACACAGGTGTCCATGTACACAATAAAAGGTCAATATTTTTAAACTGGTTTTGAGGAGGGGTAAATGAGAGAAAAATGGGTGAAAGGTGGAGTTTTTCACATAAAAAAGCAGCAGTGTAAAAAAATAAAAAATAAAGGATCCTTAGACCTTCCCTCTCTTCCCAATGGCTTGTGGAAGAAGCAACACACTTTGTTTGTAATCATCACAACTGCTCTGTTTAAGCCCAAGGTGGGAGTCTCCCAGGATATGTAGAACAAACAATCTGCTCCCATAGCGCTGGCTTGCATATTTGAAGAAACAATCAAAGAGGCAACATCTCCTGGGCAGCCAGACGAAGCAACACTGAAGGCACCTGCCTAACTCCAGCGCTTGCTGTCAACACATGACATCAGGGATGCTGTTGTTTACTGTATTAAGTAGTGCTAAAAGCAAGTAATATATACCCGTCTTACATACAGTATAATGCTTTGATTCAACCTCTGGGATATCCAAGTCAATGATAAAAAGTTATGGTGTTATAGAATTACATTTAAAATGAGCAGTAGTCAGTGCTCAGGGCAAATATACTGTACTGTATGCATTTCCATGTTTCAATGTCAGCCACAGAATTACACCAAGTGTACCAAAAGAGACACATACAAAAATAAATATTTATCACCTTATAAAAAAGCCAGTGACAACTGCATTGCATCCACAATATCCTGACTCAGTAACCAGTAAGACCCACAAAATCACGCTGGATTTCTTATGTGGCAAGAACTGTGGACAAAGAAACCGGAGAGCCAGCAAAAATAAAACATGAGGAAACAACGATCCCCCTGAGAGAGTGACCCACAGAGAGGGGGCAAATTAAACAGCGGAGGGGAATTTGGCTGCTTTCGGTGCCAAATTGTTGTCTTAAACCTCCATTCTCTTTTCTCCACTTCCACTTGAATCTCTCACCTGGGTACGTTACACTCACAGCAGGGCGCTCTCGGCCCATTCTTCAGTGCCTCAGCTGTCTTCGACCTCAACCCGGGGCCCCATGCTATCTCAAATTAAAGAGAAAAACAGTGCCTTTAATAATCTGAAACAGGCACATTCCCCTTTCTGATACAATCCTATACAGCTCAGAGCTCTCCCGCTGAGCACTGAGTAGTGGCATCACTTGGCTTATTTTTTCTACAGCTTTCGCTGGCTGACTCAATTATGCCGCATGTCACATGTTTCCTCTGAGCACTGCATGTGGACTGATGGGCCCTGGAGGGCTTGCACACATTTGTGCTGCCACACAAGTCAAGATCCCAGGTATGTGGTAAGGATGACTACAGGTGGCACATTTCAACCAGATGGCTCATCAAAACAATGAAACAAGTTTTGTAAATGTCTACAAAACACAATTGTTGTCAGTTTGTTACAATAAATCACACTCTGGAAAAGACTTTGGGCAACTTCAATTTCGATGAAAGTTTCTGTCTTGTTTTCTTTGCAAGTGTATATCCAGCTACAGTTTTTTTTTTCCTGCCAGAAAGCTTAACCTGTTCCACAGTGTAGGTCCACAACAGCTGATCCAAATCTTTGCCAATATTTAAACGTGTTTTACTAGTTGCCCAGTGGCTAAAATGTAATACTCTGACAACAATGACATCCTTCTTGGACACAATTTTATTTGCTAATGAAATCTTTCAAGCCATCATAGAGTGATGAACCAATTGTGTGGGGTGTATTGTGGAAGAGTTTTTCAGCATCTCACTCCGTGAAGCTTTTGTGTACAATTCCAAAAAAGTAACACAACACAGAAATATATTAGCTCTGTGTTTTCAAATCAATACATAGTTACATCTTACATCTTAATTACAAGCTAATAAGCATACTAATTTGTTAATTGCTGGATTAAATAAGGTGAGGGGCCTGAACAGCATATTGTTTTTATCTGTCAAAACTCAATCAATGAAAGACTGGATGGAAGCTGCTGAAATATGAACAATGACTCCCAAGCTTTTCTCCCACTGTCTTATTCAGAGCTTCTGCAGCTGATTCTTAGGCCAGATGGTCCTCTAAGGGAAATAATGGGGTCAAATGCTTTCAACTTGATATTGGCCATGCAAGCCTGAGAAGAGAAACTCCACAATGAATTATAAATAGTATTTCACAATGGGTTTTTGTAATATATTAACTTTCAAGGGTGAGTAGCTTTGAGAAGCGTGCCAAGGAGGAAGTGTTTCAAAATCATGTTTTAACAAAACACATGAAAGATTGAGCGGTGCCAACATAAACACATAAAGAGAAGTCTCTGGTGAGTTTAACTGGTACACATTCCATTAACTGAGGGGGAGTTGAGGCTTCATGTGTGCCAAAAGGAGTCACCAAATTGATAGAGGTCCCATTGAAAAAATACATGAATGTTTGCAAAAACAGATTTGGCTTATTAAAGACGACTTGGCAACCACGTTAAGCCTTCTCTGTGGGGCTTGGACTGAGGTATACCCTTGGGAGGCTCTGTGATAAAAAGAGTTCTCCAACACTTGGACATTCAGTCTGTTTGCTGGCCCAGAATCACTATCCTGGTTCCCTTCCATGCGATATCTCCCTCAAGACATCCATAAAACCCAGGGCATTACAAAGCTAAACACTACCACATGTTCACTTCCGGACACAGACCATCCGGCTGAGCCCCACCACCAGACGCCATAAATGAGCAGGCCTTGAAAAGAAATAAAAGAAACTGCAGATGACAGGTCTTCAACAAACATATTTAAAGGCAAAGGAACACAGAGTGGAACAGACAATGTGGAGTCTGGTCCTCTACGAGGCAATTTATTCCCTCAAATGTGCAATCTGCCTGCAAACATGTGCCCTGTCCTCCATCTCAGGGACTCACACTGAGGATTGAGCTGCTAGAGAGCTGCCAGCCTGTCTAAAGGAGATGGATTCTGAGGAAGAATCGCTGGCCTCAGACATGCCTTGCCCACAGAAATACCAATTCCATGGAAGTGTTTTATGTTACATGCACACACACACATAAACTGTATATAACCACAAACGCACATCACATGCATCCACTTCTATTCATGAATTAAGGCCTGTGTTTTGTTATTTTGGAGAAGGAAACAAGATCTAAAGAACAAAATGATTTTAAAAAGGTGCCTGTATACTTTCTATATACGCACATTCACAATACAGAGCATGCTTGTGCCACTTGACCAGTGAAATCCAGCTGTGACCAATTTCTCCCGCTGACTAAGGCTAAACAGAGGTCTCTTTCTCAACCTTAAGGCCAATTTGCTGTGTGGATTCGAAGCTCTCCATCCACTCATCTCGACATCCTCGATCTCAAAAGCATGCTCCAACTTACAAAAAGTCAAACCCTCGGGGCGGAGTTTAGCTCAGTTGGTAGAGCACCCGCCCCATGTGTTGAGGCTGTGGTCCTCGCTGCAGGCGGCCCCGGTTCGAGTCCCGCGTCGGACGGCCCTGTCCTGCGTGTCATTCCCCCCATCTCTGCCTCCCATTTCCTGTCACACTCTCAACTGTCCTATCAAATAAAGGCATGAAAAGCCAAAAAATATACTTTAAAAAAAAAAAAAAAAAGTCAAACCCTCTCACTTAGACACTTGCAATGTCTTTCACTCTCCGCTTTAGAACCTGAAGTGATTGCATATGCTAAAATACAATACTGAAAAAATAAATTTCAGTGTGAGCGAGGAAAAACATGAAGCATAACATAGGCTGACACAATTACTGTAAAGTGGAAGAGTCTTGTTTTATTATAACTTAGAAAATGCATGCATGATTCTCAAAGCAACAAGAGGAAACCAATCTTATTATTGTCATTGTTTTGCTTTGCCTTGACATGGGAATAAAGCAGTTTTTTATCTTTATTAAACAAATACTTCCCAGCTCAAGGTGAACTATTAGAAAGGAGCTGTGGTTGGGGGGAGCGATGGAGCTCTCAACCATGCAATCATCATCATGTCTAATGATACCAAGGAGTGGTGGAAGTGGTTGATAATGATAACGATGATGAAAACTGTGGATAGTGTGGTAAGTATGAATGCATGCACACTCATGTGTGTAACAACACACGCCCCCCAAAAATATGAACAAACACATTCAGCTGATTACTGTATGAATGGGAGTTTTTAGGTTAACTAGTTTTCTGTCCTTCCATTGAAACCATCTGGTCTTGGTTATACAAGATCTCTAAAATAGAAGGTGTGTGTATAAGGAGTGGGATAAGTCATGCAGAGTGACACTCTGACCTGTGGCCAGTAATGCTTTCAGTATGCAGGGAGAGGCTCAGCCCACGGAGGAAGGTACACAGCTGGGCCTGGAGCAGGGCCCAGTGAGGAAAATGCCTCCTCTTCTAATTGAGACAACACAGATCTCCCTTAGTGACCCCATTCCCTGTTTCTATTCCAAGAGGAGAGGGAAGAACTCCTACAAATGATTAATGCATTCTATGGAAGTACTCAGTTTCCACTAAATGTGGAGAATCAGTGCAGTATTGTCCAGGGTATCATGATTATACATGCTTAATTTTCAGCTTATGGCTGTAATTAGGAATCTCTTTGTGGGTCAGTTTAACAATAAAATAAATATAGCCTACATCTTGGGGAATGTACTGTTGATGTCTAATTCAAAGTGAAAATATCCTCAGACTGCAACGCAGCCACAGCCAATATTTCAACTTAAACATCAAAGATTTTTATTTGAGAGGAGCCACTCCCAGGTCACAGATGTGCCCTTACAACATAGGTTATATTTTGTTTCAATTAAATTAGACGGACATCAAAGAGAAAGCACAATAATGTTGAGCAAATAAAAGATCCCTCAAATCAATAACTCTTGAGCATTGCCAACGATATGGGGCTTGATCCACGCTCTTAACAATAATATTTAATCTGCCCACATCTTCACATGACTGTTGTTCTCTCTCTCAGAAGCGGGGAGTGTGGGAAGGCTCTGACTCTGCCTCTTAAATTGGTCATGGAGACACGCTCCTGGGGGCAGTGAATGGATTGAGCCTGACAGCCAATCAGTTCTAGGAAACCATTCTCTGGTTGTGCCAAGGCAGCTCGTTGTGACCCAATACGCTTGAGCGCTGGTGGGAAGGCACGAGCTGATGGTCCAAATGGCTGCCCCTGGCGTCCGTTAAGACCCCGGCATGCTGTCCACCTTAAGCATTCAGGAGACAACGCAGAAGCTGGGCTTGTGTCACTGTGAGGGGATGAAGAACAGAGATTTGAAGCTAAAGCTGTTCCTTGGACAGCTGGCAGGATTACTGATGTCCCTGCGGTCTCTATTACCTCTCCCAGCACTGGGCTACATGGGACCAAGCCCAGAGAGAGACTCCAGAGCCAGTGAAAGAGGCTTTTAAGGTGTGCACCTGTACCGCTGGTCACCTTTAAAGAAGATATTGAGAAATATGTTTGTGGGCTGTCTCTGTGAGAGTTACATGAAAATATCGATATCAGTTTCACCCCTGTGCTTTCACAGAGAGACTGGTGCAGGACGTGTTGAGCCTAGTTTAGCACAGGAAGTCAGGAAGCAGCAGCAGTGAGACCAGCAGTCGGGCCTCGTCAAACAGTCGGATCAACATCACATGATACACTGTGGAAAAGTGTGTGAAAATATGATGGACTTCAACAAAACTTTTAACGACAACGGTACAGTAAAATAAGGCGAGTTGATGGCTACAGTTAAAAAAATTAGGGGGCATTTTGCGATTTTGTCAGATGACATAATGAGATATTCCATTAGCCTTTCACAGGTTGTCCAGTCCAAAACCGTTTTTGATTGCATATTTATTTGAGAATGGAAATGTGATGCTAAACAAGGATGGAAAAATGTTGTGATGAGCTTTTCTTTCGGTTTCATCACCATGAATGTTTTTTTTTACAGTGACACCTGACTTCTGTAAAGACTGGCTGTAGGCCGTGCATGGTGGTATATAAATTAAATAAGTTAAGATTCTAATAGTAAAATGAATTAATTAATTAATTTAGGGTCATATGTCTTTCTTAACGTAACTGCTTCTTTTGGAAAATCAATTGTGCAGGTGTGTCAACAGCCAAAAGTGATGCAAGGTTGTCAAACAAGGAAAAGACAACCATGCTTATGTTTTATTTTTAAGAAATTCACTCAAGTATTATCTCTTCTTCTTGTGAAGGTTAACCGATAGGTTGATCCAGTTTGTCTACTGAGGCATGAAAGGGCTTAAGAAATACTTCACATTTCTGTGCTGGAAAATGTCAAGGTTTGCCGAGAGATGAGGACAAGAGGAGGGGTAAATGACTTTTTCTCTTTCTGGCAGCTTGACTCCACGCTTGTTAGCAGCAATAGGTTTATCCTTGGCAATCACGGGGACAGATATATACAGTATAGTTGTAAGTCCCCAATCACATAAAAGACAGCTGGTGCTATGCCTGCCACTAAAATGCATGCATTGAACCCCCACCCCCTACACCTACCATCCCATACATGCACAAATACACACAACCACACACAGAGAATAAAAAGCTGGGATTGGTCCCACAATGTGATTGAGGCTGTAACAGCTTCCATCATGTCACCTCCTGATAACTATTCTTCACACAGCTGCAGAGAAGCATGTTCCGGCGACATGAAGGTGTCAAAGCAGACATGCCCTGATTAAAGATGCACCATGCAGCACCTGGGGATGAAGTTAAAAGCGAGGCAAGAAGAATATGAGCGTAAAGAGAGGCACTCAGTCGTGAACTGCATTTAAATCCCAAAACCAGAGGAGTTGCTGAGTTCTTTACCTGCCTTGATGTTTACAAGGACTATTTTGCACTCTATCCCACTCTATATTGCTCTTTTCCATAAACATAGATGCATTAACGCTGTTTTCAATCATTCTCTTAATAAACACTGTATTGTGACAACTAGTATACCCATGAGGTCAGGGACACAAAAATAGCCTGACAACACAGAGAAACAAGACAGACAAGGGAAAAAAAAGAACATTGAACGCTGCTGCTTTCATCACCAAAACAACTGCTTCAGAACGTACTCACTCATACACGGAGGCTTTCTACTACCTCGAAACCACTTCCCAATGAAATAACTACTGTACTTCAGTGAAACCACTTTTCTCCATTGGCCATATACTGTTATAAAAGACATAACCGTAGGGAGAAATATCACAGACTACAGAATCTCGTTAGAGACAACAAGGTGACCTTGAGGAGAGAGAGCTGAACAGTAAATATATACACAAACACATATCATGCACAAATGTGACTCATTACAATTTTAGAACCTGTGATTATCTTTAAATTTGGATTACGAGTACAGCTTGTGACACTAAAAGCTGTATAGTGCAGAGTCCAAATCTTGATTAAAATTACCCTTTGTTTAGTCAGTGAGAGTAAAAACAGGTTAGTCAGGCTTAATGAGTGATAATGAGAGACTTGCTCTTGTGCTGAAAAAGAAGGTGGGAGGTCAGCACCCTGTATGTAAAGCAGGCTTTTGTCTCTGACACTGCACGCCTTATGACACCAGTAGCTGTACTATAATTGGATTTTAGACTTGTGCTGCAGTGGAATTAGGGGTATCCTTAGTGTTTGGGGCACAAATCATTTAAGTGCAACCCACCTCTTAGTGGGCTGATTATGATGTGTTTATGAGTCCTGCTGCTGCCCTGCTGTCTGGATGGCTTGGATGAGATTCTGTATTAACCTGTTGGCAGTAAACAGGGTGCTGAGGCACTGAGTCAGTCACTTAGCGGAGTTTCTCTTGTAAAGTGAAACCCGTGAGCAACTGCAGGAGTCTAATAAAAGACCATACTGCTGACCTACACTTTTAGTTGTTGCTATCCTTAACCCACAATACAATATGAACTGAAATAATGGCATAGCAGCTGGTCACCAGAATTACATAAAAACTGCCTTTGTTTTTTTGTAAGTTGCCCAGAATCCTTTTTTATATTTGTTTTTTAACTGCAAACAATTAAGACAGAGACCATTAAGACAATTAAGAAAGACAACTTTTAGTCCCAAGCAACACGGCTGTAATTTTAATGCATCAGGGAAAAAAGAAGGTGTCATATAGCAAAAGTCTCATATAGCACGAATGTGATCAGTACAGATGTTCAAAGTGGGAAAGTGGGAAGTAAATTGTGTATCCCTCACCTATGATCTTATTAAAAACATATGTCTCCAAACAGGAAAATCTAATCAACTCAATGCAAATGTGCAAATGGACAAATAATAGTCTTAACCAAGTAGTTTATTTTTTATTATCAAGATGTCAAATTTGGTTATCATACTGATATTGAAATGTAGAATGAGCCACAGTGATGTCCAGATTATAAAGTCAAACATACACTTTACAGAGGCTGCTGTGGTTTGCTGATCAAAAGCAAGTACACAGACTTGTGCTGCTCTAAGCCTTTCAGTAGGTACAGTACAACCAGATCAAGGGAAAATGCACAAGGGCAAATACATATCCAATGGCATCAGATGGTTTCTGGGACGTGTGCGCTTTCTAGTTTATTTGGCCTGGTCAGCCTACTCTACTGAAATCAGCCAGCCTTGATCTTGACACGACCCTGTAGAATTTCTGACTCCTCGGTACAATCCTTTCTCCGATGGGCAACCTCTTCAAAGACAAAATGCACATGTAGTTGTGCACAAGCCTGCATAAAAATTCACACACACGTAAGTGTACATAAATAGACCACGTCTGTACAGAAGAATAGCAAAAGATCAATGTGAATTCTCAGAGTGTTCCATGCACTCCCAACTACCATTTCAACCCTAATAGCCATAAACAACAGATAAACACAGGTCGTCCTAGCACCAGATGTTTATCTTCAGCCAAGTGTCAGTTGTCAGGTGGATTTTATGGATGTTCCGATTTTCCTCTGACATATAAAGCGTTAGTGCACACATGTTAAGGAAAAATTGCTGAATCCTGCCAAGACATATCGTACAAGAGAAAAAAACAGATTCATAATGGCATTTCTCCAGCTGCACTGAGAAGACAGAATGTGGCTGAAAAGCATGAAATGCGGGGAAAATGCACGCATATACATGACACCGTCCAATAGGCACAATCTGTTTATTTCATGGTGCATATTTTAAATGTTTGATATACTGTACAGGGCAAAGCACATTCTGTACCCTGCAAAACAATATTTAGCTTTAGCTTTAGAGAACACTATATCAAACTTCCCCACACAGACTCATCGCTGTTTAATAAGGAAAAGATGCCAGGCAATTCATCTCACTGCAATGTACAGTACTGTACTGTACTCTGCGGTCTGCAATCTCTAAATAAATAATATTTCTACATTTGATATGCTCTTGTGCAACTGCACTAGCTGAAAGACTGTCATTACAGCTCTAAAAGGCACGGGTCTGTGGTGCTCTGACATGTAAGTACATCACTTAAGCAATTTGGTGTTCTGAATTGTTATTGCTGCCATTCTCTTAAGCACCAGCCCCTGAACTGATGTACTCCACCTGAGAAACGTGTCCGAGTGCATCAACATGAACTGTAGCAAAGTATACACTAACAAGTACTTCACATTGCCCCATTGTGCAAATGGTTTACTCTATAGTGTGCTCTCTGCCATGATATATTCATTTGAAAGCCAATGTGGAAAAAACATGACAAAAAGGGATAAAGGCTTTTAGAACTTGAGAATGCCACTGATCCATGTTCATGTGAAAAGAAAGTGTACCACGATTACATTCTTGTTCCTTCCTCCCTTTTCTCCTTCAAGTCATACCTTCACTTGATTCACACTGATCCATGAGGCAGTGCTGGGACTGGATAGGATGGGGGATTCACAGATCCTAGGGCACAGGATAAGCTTTCCTATCGGAGGAGGTGGAGAAAAGCGGAAAGCGTAGAGTGGTCTCCTGTCAGCCATCCTAATGCAGAACAGTTTGTGTTCTTGTATGTACAGTACAGTATGTACATTATTTTATGTGCACATGTACATACTTCTTTATGTGCACCTGTTTGCAAAACGTGGTCTGTGTACTGGATAGATTCAGGTGACTATTCCCTCGCTCTGATAGACAGCTTCCCTGTTGTCTCATCTTTTTCAACCCAGGAGCCGTTACCTGTGACAGCAGTTTCTGGTGAGGTTGGGCCGCCTGCGACAAGCACAAAGAAACACAGGAGACCACCCCTCTGCGGTGTTTGTCAAAAGAAAAAGCAGCCAAACAAGACTAAAATATCCAACATTCATGAGGGAAATTTAGTATATACCAAATAAAGAAAATGAGCGAGGGAAGGTCTAACCTTTAACTCAGACAAAATAAAAAATATAAAAAATAAAACCTTTGAAGGCACATCATGATATACTTTTCCCAACATCCTCCTTATTTGTGATTCTGCAGTAATTTTGAATTTTTAATCATCCTTGAAGAATTTGACAAATTACCAATGCTGTTTATATGTATTAAAATTTATGTACCTAAATAATTTAAAGTTCTCGGTTGCATGTCTGAAGTGTGTGTGTAAATTGTGCCGTTTGGTATTACCTCTGACATATCCAGGACAGAGCGCTCTCTAAATTGCAAATATTTTTACCATGAAAAGTTGTGACTAGGGGTGTCACAAGAAACAACTCTTTCTTGTACCAAGTCGATGCCAAAATGTCAGAAAAATATGCCGGTACTTGTTTTTCTGCAGTGTTGCACAGCATCTGTTGTAGCAACCATTCGTGTAAATGTTCATAAAGGTTAACAGTGGCTCGTTTGGGCTAATATAACCACAGCTCATCGTTGAGTATGCAGCACAAGTACAAGCTTCTATTCTTTTTTTAGTTTGAACCAGTGGAAGCAGGCGGCCGCCCATCCTGAGCCTGGTTCTGTTGGAGCGGTCTTCCTACTGAGAGGGAGATTTTCCTCCCCGTGTCAACACGTACTTGCTCTTCTTAGGACCTGTGGGGTTTCTCTCAAAAATAAGTAAGATATCGACCTCCGTCTGTAAAATCCCTTGAGTTAAGGTATATTAGGTTTGATGTTATCCAAATAAAACTGATTTGAACTGAAGGTCTTGCTGTGGTATCAAATTTGGTACTTAATTGTATACCAACTTCCTGGTGTCAGGATTGTGAGCCAAAAAAAAATGTTTTAATCTTCATTTTCTTCTTCATATCTCAGATATGTCCACCTCTATTCATAAGATCGTCGAGTCAGCCAGAATCTGAATCCATAGTACTTCTAAGTTGCACATCCATTTCAGGGACCAGAAAATTACATGGCAACCTGTTTCAGACAACCAGGTGGCAGCATGTGTTTTTGAGGCTTATGACTTCCCATACCACCCACAATCAGCATCGTCCTCTAGGACTTCAAACACTCCCTCTGTTCTCCAAACCCTCCGGTCCCCGCTCTCTCGGGGAACCAAGCACCTGGCCCGGAGTTTCATATTCCTCTCAGGTGTGCCTCCACAGCATTGCACTAGCCTGATATGCACGCATATTAAGTACTGTATTGGCATTCTATTTTTCCAATAGTTGCTATTTTACTTTCAAAGTAGGCCACCAGTGAAGGACAGAGTACCTTTTCTGCCTACCAATTTCATCAGATGGAGGATGAGTGGTTTCCATATCCCCTCAGGTTTATAATGTTTGCGTGTGTGTTAGTGTGCGTGTGTGCTCTCAGAAAAAGTCTGGTATATGTGCATGTTTATGCCACCATCAAAATACATTCCATCCTTATTTTAATAAGCTATTGGTACTTTAAAACAAAGACTTATACTGAGACCTTTTCTTGGCTCAAATAATCCCCTAATTTGTGTTGCCTCACTCCTACACACTGTCTCCCAACCTCATCTCCTCTGTCCATCCTCTCCCTCTCTAGTAGGTAGCTGTCTTCTTATCAGAGCTGGAAGCTCACAGAGTATTCCCAGTGGCCATTCATGAGCTTCTGCCTTATGGGACTGCACAGATTTTAAAAGCAGCAGAGGAAGCCCATACTGACTTCATTTCCCAGGAGAACAAAGTGCACAGTGGAAGGGAGTGGATACATTACATGTACCGCCATCCCTGTCACTTACAAAGTCAGAGTAATGACAGACCCTGTTGCATGTAGCAAGGCTGCAGCTCACAAAACACCAGCCTTGACATTCATCATTTTTTTAATTCAAATTTGGATTATATGGAGTGGGTGTGATGAGGAAAAACTTTGTAAACAATTTAAAGTTATAAAAGTTGGTGGTTGAGAAGAAAATGCATCATATACAAACGAAATAAAGGTAATAAATCTTAGTTGTCTAAAAAAATATGTATATGTTACCGATTAGGAAAATTACCTTGGCATTTACTGTAACTCTTTCTATGTTTCCAGAGAGAAACAAATTAGATGACAACATTGCTCTGAACATCAGTGGCACCACTGATCTCCAGAAAAAAACTGTGCCTCTGGAATTTTGTTGTAATTCTAACAAATATTGGGAAAAAAGGGTAATATTGCACACACAACACACACCTCAATGTGTAACATCTCTTTCTCTCTCGCTCTCTCTCTGCCTCTCTCTTCCTCTTTCTCTCTCCAGAATATTCATTCAAAACAGAGTCTCTGATCCTGCAGTGTGCTGTCGGTTGCTTAAAGGGCGGGACAATCATAACATGACAATCAAAACACTCTTTATTTCCAAGTCTGGGCAGGAATTCAACAGGAATATGTGCTGGCTGTGCTTTCGAAGATACTGGATGAAATAATTGTCAGCAGTCAACTTCATGTTTACCATCTGTCTGTTGCTGTATGTCAGACCTGAATGGACATAAAAGGAGGATGTGGGTACTATTTTGTTCACTAACCTTCAAAGCAAAAAAAAAAAATTAATGGAGGGAGCTCTCTGACTGATGTATGGGATGATGATGCAGAACCATGTGATCTTGTGTTGACGCAAGATCACAAAAGAGTTGAAATTTTGTGAAAGTAAAGGGATTACATAATCAGCTCATACCAAAAATTCCAAAGACATGGGCCACAAAAGAACTTATAACATCTATTAAGGGTAATTTTGTACAGGAGGGAGATGTTAAGTGAACTCATAGGCAAGAACAATAATTTGCATGACTCCTGACAGTAACAAAATCGCACTGAAATGGCTCATACCTCTGTTGTAAACAATAGGGAGTCTATAGAGACAATGTTCGGAAATTACTTAACGTCTCCCACTTGAAATCTGCTTTGCTACATTTAAACCTCAAATGATCTGTGATTGCTTGGCCTCATTGACTGCCAGGACTATGAACATGAAGAGCACATTTAACTCGTGTACTGTATTGCGAATGCGGAGACCACTGAACGGGTGCAGTCAGGTATGCGTTAGTTTTTTCTTCTCTACAGCAGTGCAAATCCTGCAGGGGTGATGATAGTGCTTTTCCATCGAATGTAATACTATCACCCCATCTCCAAAACACAACTGCTCCCTCAGTCTTTACTTCTTCTGCCCATCACTTGAAACATCTGGATTCATTTTAGAAGGTCAGGGCTAGTGAAGCAGAAACTGTCAGTGGAAGTTGTCTTGATACGTGTCATGAAATGGAGCAAAGAAATGCCACCCTCAGATGGACCTGGAAATAACATTTCTGTTGATAATATAAAGCCTGAGAAACCTTCTGTGGAGATAAAGGTGGGAATGACTGCTATACAGACTTGGCTGCATTAAATAATATAGGAAATTAGACCCTTAGAGAGCCTCATTGAAGCTGCCTGTTTTATCTGCGTAAAGCAAAACTACTGTACTTACTCGCACCAGTAAGAAAAGTGACATCATTATCCTCAAAGTCCAAGTGACTGAAGAGCTGATGAGCTCAAATCCCTTCCTGTCCTCACATGGAACTGAATCTGCATCTCCCTGCACAAAGTGATGCAAAAATGTGACAAGACCCAATTCTTCTGAACAGGTCCTGTAGGTGAATAAGGCAGAGCTTTCAAAGCCCCTTACAAAAATAACCATATTTTTTATTATGAGTATCTTTATTAGGTGTGTGCTTTTGGGTCCTCGCTCATTTCTTCAGGGGCAAACAAAAGTAAGCTAAGCACTTGTTCCACAGTCCCTCCTACCCTTCTCACCATGCCAATACTTCCCGCCTAACTCCCTCTCCCTTCCTACCTCCCTTTCCTACCATCCCACCTCCTGGATTAAAAGCTCTTAATTTCAACTAATTACACAAACTCATTTCTTTTTCTTCATGTCTCGGCATTTCTCCTTGTTTTTCTCCATGGGGCTCATAAACACGTTCTGAAACTGGGTTTAATAAGCCTGCCTTGTGAGGGTTTAGGGTCTTTAATGGACACAGGGCTTGTTTGATAAGTCTCCACTTCATCACACACTTTATTAATTAAAGTTTATATTACATTAGAAACAAAGTTAAAGCTATTTGCTCCCCATTGATGGTTTCATGTAGCTGCATATCTATGGCCAATTAATTGGAGTCTTGCCTCCCCGTTTGCATTTTTTCCCCTTGCTTGACAAAAGTGTACTGGGGTAAGCTTCAGGCGATATGTTGTAAGCAGCAGCAATACATTGCACTTGTAATCCAGAATAATCAGAGGCTTGACTATACTCGCGATTCAAAGATGTCTCTTTAGGTTCTTCAAAGTGGTTAAATATCCTCAAACATCTGTTTCTATTTGTAACTATAGCACAGGCAGCCACACTGTCGATTCAGTGACAGAACCCAGAGGAGGTTTAATGCAGTGTTTGTGAATACAGTCACAACTGAACTAAAATACAACAGAAAAAAACAACAACAACAAAAAAACAACTCTTCATACACAATGACATTGTGTACTTGCAAACTTGTGCTTGGAAAGCTGGGCTATATGTAACATGGCACCTATTGGGAAGTAGGCTATGTATTTTGTTATTTACCTAATTAATATATGCCAGTTTCATTTGCAATCAGTACAAGGGTCTCTACTGCATCCAGCTGTTGTTTACATGTTCCTCCTTGGTGTGTGTCTTAGTCCTTCAACACACACACACACAAAGCCGAGCACAGCAGACATGTTGACATCTTGTTACGTGAAGTGTAATAAAAGGTTTTCAGCAAGTCTTATAAATTCCTCTAAAGCAAAGACTGACCGACCTTGACCACAAACACTTGAAAGTCAGGCTAAAATATTGCCGGTTTTTTTGAACAAACATGATCTAGTGAGGATGTCGGCTGCTGAGGGCAGGAAACCTATTTCTTCCACATGGTCAGTTACGAGAAAAACATCTGTTTCCATTTCAAGATAATCAATTTAAATTAAAATAAATTAAAGGTGTGTTGATTCTTCAAGGTCGCCAAGCAAAATGTTAAATTAAGTTACTCAAAGTAACAAACTTTTTGTAGTATATATCAGGCAGAGAGGCCTTCGACTTAATTTTATTTCTCATTAGCAACTACAATTCACAAGCAAAAGAACATGAATCCTCATGCCCAAATACACGCAATAAAGGGGAAATGAAAAGGATGGAACAAAAGGTGTCTGTCTTAATTTATGCATTTGGTTGGAACATTTCTTGAGGTAAAAAAAAATCTTTCTTGTTATATTTATGTGCTTGAAATTAATTTAGTTCATATTTCTAAATTAGGCTATCATGGAAAAAGAGTTTGAAAGTAGTCAGACTAGTCCAGCAGTTGAGAACACAAGGCCAGCATAGTTTATACAACAAGGGAAAATAAATATTGATGAGAAGAGGGGGAATTAGCAGGATTTAAAGTTGACTAAGGGTGAACACAAAACTTTGGATGAGGGGACAATGAGATTAGTCCTTCCAACAACATAAACACACACTGCCATCTACCGCCACCTGACTCTGGTGTATCTTTCACGGGCTATAAATACTTATGTAGATGAGGCCGGAGTGGTTGGCCGGCAGTGGTCAGTGCTCCCTGTGAACACTGTGGCCTGTGACTGACCAATCCTTCTGTATGATGCCCGCTACCATGGATTAAAGGAGTGCAGCCCCAGCTCTGGGGGATGGGAGGTTGTATCACTATTTACCCCATGTCAGGACACCGATGAAGGGCCAAGGCAATGCTAAAATGTTCCACTATTGTGTGTCTGTCTTCCTTTGTGTGTTTGACAAATGAAGCGTATAGCAATGCAGGGTGGGAAACCAGAGGGAGGAGGAGAGTCCCACAATGGCAGCAGGTGCACTGGGACCGCTAATATTTGCACAGCAGCCTCTATGGCAAACAAGCAACTCCCCCCGAAGAAAAGGGGCAACTGTCTCCTCATAAATGGCTCCGTTACAGACACATAAATCCATGGCTGACTCCACCAACCTATCTGTATCCCCCATTCCCATCCCTCTTCTTCTCCCCGCAAATCCCTTCAGCGCAGGACAATTGCCAAGATGCATCTTGGCAACATGTGACATTGTAGAGGTCAAGCTGAACCCTCTTCTGTGAATGTAGTGCGTCTATGTCCGTGTTAGTGTGCATGCCACCCCCCACCTGCAGTGTGCCAGACACATGGCCGGCCACACTTAAGGCTCAGTCACACTTCTACTGTGATGAATATATCAGTAGAAGAGTACTTTTGTAGAGTCTGTGGACCAATCAATTGTCTAAACATACAATGGACAACTTAATGCACAGGTTATGGTGAGGTCACAAACTTCTGAGGAACAAATACTACAAGGCATCACATTGAACATTAAAAGTTTATACTGTATATTCGCAACACTTGTTTTCAGCAAATTAGTGTTGTCATTCTTGCGTTTGTCAAAAATAAACTGTGTATCTTAGTCCAAGTCTCAGTCTAAGGCTATAAAACACAACAGGACATATCTCCAGATTTTTATAGCCAGTGTTAGTAACTCTGAATGAAATAAGTATATGAGATGCAAAAAAGACACTAAGCCCTTATATATATGCATTGGCCTAACTGAAAACAAGCGGATCTTTTTATGTTAGGACCTCACAATAGGTGGGGGGTCAATCTGAGGGGGCTGAGAAGTAACCGAGTGATTGTGTGCAGGCAAAGCCCTTTATCTCGTGTTTTCTCCATCCCTAACCTCTCTTTTTGATGGTTAGGAATAAGAAATGAAAGCTTAATCCATTTAGATGGAAAATCCATGGCAGCCGCCCTGACCGTGTGGGGGTATTAATAAGATGACAATGGAGATTCATCAACAGGACCAGACTGTTGTTCCATCACTGCCTGTCCAGAGGTAATAAATAGGCCCCAAAACCAGCAGAATCTTCTTCACTTTCATAAAAATCTACTGTTAAGATGTATAATGTATATATAATAATAATATAATAATAATGATGATAATAACAATATTCTGACAGAGTAAAAAGTATCAGTGGGTTCAGCTGAAATGTCAAGCTTTACTATATCAAACAGAAACAGTTCAAAAACACGATCAAAATCCTTTGTCTTTCCAGTGTTGCCAACTTAGCGACTTTGTGGATTTTATCACAATGTCATGACAACGGTTGTGAGATACGAAAGTCTGATGAAATGGAAACTAAGCATGTCACTAATCATGTCTGCAAGTGAGAATGTGAGTGTGCGCTTGTCAATCTGCCCTGGCACTGAGAGAGACGGTAAACCTGCGCCGGGTCAACCACTCTGCCTGGTTGGATGGATGCATGCATGGATGGACGAGTAGATAGGCTTTTACGCTCCCTGGACAAGTCATTCTTCCTCTGGTGATCCAAGTAATATCATGTATTGACACCAGGAAGCCTCACGACATCCTGTGGCCAAAAATGCACTGATTCACTTGGGTCTAGCTGTGGGTTAATGAACAGTGGGTGTGTGCCAAGGGGAGCAGGTAAATCCAGCCATTAGTGCAGATTATATCCACACAGCAGCAATAAATGTGTTACAAAATAAAGAAGATGATGATTTCACACAATGTGAATGGCATATATGCTTCCTGTTTGAACATCTCCAGATGGCCTGTGAGAGTTGTTGACATATCCACAGTCACAAGCTCAACTGGGGGTGACCTTTCCTCCTGGCTGAATATGGGATTGATGTGGATCCTACTAGGACTAATAACAGAATGTGGATCACTGGGACTGGTGGTCCTTGGCTTGAGATGAGGAAAAGGAAAACAAAACAAAAAAACAACACTGAAAATTGGCAGCTTCAGCTTGAGGAAGGCTGAAAGCCACAGCTGAACGCTACAAGATACATTTGAAAAGCAGAATAAAGTTGCACGCTGGCTAAATAGGTGAACGCTTAAATCAATAACACATGAACATCTCTTAAGACTTGGCTGGACCCAAGGAAAATCCTTGTGAAGCAGGCAGGGATTGGGCAGGTGAGGGGGTACCAGCTTGGTCAATAAACTGGGCCCCTACCCCACGGCAACAAGCTGACTCCAGCTGTGAGACAAGACCGTAGGCCAGTGTTTAACTTTCATCCTGTCAGCCAATGGCTCTCCCACTGCTCCCCCACCACTTGCCACTCAGCGCGACATTCACCTCTGCCTCACCGCACACCCCTGCCCCCTTGATGAAAAGGCAATCAATGAGCTGAACTGGCTTGCATGGTAGCCTGAGGCGAGACTAAAAATTCTGTAGTCAAGAGTTTTATGTGAGATGGCACTGTGGGGAAGAAATAGCCGACTTGGTAGAAAAAGTATGTTGCTATCACTACCACCGCTACTACTAATCACACAGAAAATATCCAGCAAAAAATATACAAACATGCAAATCAGCATGCAAATTAATGCAACTGAAATTTTTGTAACCCCACACACAGAGTGTTGTACTTAAAATATGGCAAATTCGACTTCACCCATATTATATAGGAAAGCACAGACTGTGCTGTTTGGAAAAGCAGTCTGTCTATGTTAGTAAAGTGTTCTTAATGATTACAACGGTGCAACAACAATTAAATAGCATGTTTGATTTCAGGTTAGGAGAATTAAAGAAAATACACACATAACAAACACAGCCTGAATGCCTAATCACAAAAATTTCCATTAATTAAATATGCTTTTATTGCTCATCTCCACACCGCTGTTACATAATTCAAACATTTGACAGAGGGAAGCCCTGAAACAAACTGGACAAAAACAGCTGCCGATTTAAGGTTCTTCTTGCCTCATCACCTTATTTAAGCTTTTTTTCCCCCAGTTATCATGTTGATTTTATCACTGTGTTATTAGACCACCACCAGGGGAAAATTAAAAGGAGCTTTAACCACTCATTGAATGAGTGTGGGGTTACGTGAATCACAGAAATATACTGTATGCTTAAAAATATAACAAAAACAAAACTTTAATTTTCAAATTTAAGTGAGACAAACAATAATTAACACAATTCTTAGTGATTGTGAGCAGGAAATCTGATTGCATCTTTTCAACGTGTTAATGATGTAGAACATGAAAGAGCGTAATATTCCCCACACGGAACAAGCTGCAGGTGAGAACACAGGCTTGAGGATAGTGCTAACTAGTACACAAAGATGTCTTTTCTTGAAAGGAAAGGGAATATGTTAACAATTTCACAGCAACTTGATAAAAACATGCTGAAAGTCTTCCACTGCTGACACGAGGAGGATGAGTGAAAGCAATTTCTTAACCATCCTTTCTTAGCCTCAAACTGACAAAAGACAAATCTACAGTTGCAAATTAACCCCGGAATAATGAATGAGGAATGGAGCCCTGAGGTCTTAATTGAATATTTGCTGGACTCATTTTCTTGACAATGATGGATGTCTGCGAAAAAAAATGCCTCGGCAAACTCATAATTCATATTTCATCCTCCCGATATCTGACTTCAGCTGTGCATATTTATTGATTGGTAAATGATGAGTTTTCATTGTGCAGCAAAACTGAATGAAGTTTGACATGTGAGGTTTGATAAATTGGAGCTATCTGGACTTTGAAGGGATGAACATGAGTGCCTCACAGCAACATGTGCAACAGTGGAAGCCACTTACAGTGCAGTGTGAATGCATGCAGTGAACAATGGGATCACAACAAAAGGATTCATACAGTATAGAAATGTTGTTATTAAATAGTCTACTTATATAACTCAGGTAGTTTGCCTACAGTGTTCTTTTGGAGTCCTCCACACATGACAACATACAGAGAAATTATGACTTGATTTAACTCTTGTGAGCTGTCATTTGCTTACATACTACATACTGTAGATCTCTTCTAACTTATTCTAATGAGGTTTCTGGACTACCACTGTGTAACAACGAGTGGGTAGAGTTGTACCTGCCTTCTTTCAGCATTAATTCACTGCGTGCAACAGTGTGTGTGTACATGTGCTTGCTGTGCACGCCTGCTCACCACTGTGGCTAAGTGAGTTATTTTGCCCTCTGTTCCTTCTCTTCTTACATTTCAGGACTTTTTTACAGTGCGTAACAATCATCCCCACTCTCTCTCAGCAGAAGGAGTGGCATGTAATGCTTTCACCCTGACCATTCAGACTAGGCTTGGAGAGAAGGAGAAAGAGTGCAGTGAGGAAGTTTGTTATTTTATCTTAGACTCAATGAATAGCAAAAGCATTAGTGCTTTACATTAATGTAATAAATAAATAATAAATGTCAATTAGATCTTAATCTACCAGAGAAATAAGTGGCAGTTTTGATCACTGTTAGAGATTTCCACTGTACAATAAATCACCATACCAGATCCCTGCTGCTGCATGTTTTCTGTTTATTATTAATACTGCCTTACCCCTGCTTTGACATATGACCCAGTTGTAACACTTAAATGTATCACTGAAGTAAAGGAATCGTATTAACCAATTTTTTTGAAAAGCCGTTATGAGTAGCACCCAGAATCACGCTGTGTTATTTTACACCATGAGCTAACAGAAAGTTGTAGCACTAAGATCCAGAAATACAAAGGTATAATCTGCAGTGTAGTTATTAAGACATCTGAGTATTTTTAGTACCTAATGTGTTCAGTATTTTCCAGTACTTATGACCAGAATTTTTTTTTTTTCTGTGTTTACTAGAGCATGACCTCCAGCAGAAGTAATCTATGACATATTCATCCATCCTACCACTGACATTCATAAACAGGCTGATACAAGGAAAATTTAAGGCCTGGGTAAGATGAGTATCAAAACTGTTTACGAGCACAAACATCAAGAGCTTAACCAAACTGTCTTTAAATATATAAATTTTGTTTATGGTACGAGCCCTCTGCTTTTTGTGACAAATCTGCTCAATGACAGAGGATTGACTTTGAAAATTAGAATGTCATTTCAAGCCTCTAAAAAGACTTAAGCATTTGGCAGCAACCTTGTTTCGGATGCTATTTCTGTGGGCAAGCAACACTAAGCATGTTACTATAGTAAGACGATTTTGACGGGGCACAAGTCACTCAAGGAAATAAGTCAGATCGCAATGCCTGAAGCACTTTAAGGACATGTCGGATATGCACAATGCAGTGCTGATCACAGAGCACACTGGGACAGATCTCTTTAAAATGCTGCTCTGTGAATGTGACAGTGCTGCTCTCGGCATTCTTATTCATGGGATTAAACATCATAAGGTGGAGCTTGAATTCCACAACTTTTGTCCCACTTGTAAGAACTGTGCTTCTTAGGAAGGAAAAAAAAATAAATTCTACAAAGATGATTCAGATTTTTTTTTTAAAAAGAGGCAGGGAAAGTGAGTTTTGATTATTTCAGCCCAGGGACTGCTTCACACCTGGGGAGCAAGGTGAATGCAATTAGGTTCAGTATGTGGTTGGACAGAAAACTCACACCCGTTTAAGAGACTACAAAGCAGATAAAATGAATTTCACAACAACACATGACAACACTCTGATAAAGTGTGTAATTAATTATACACAACTGTAATCGAATGTATGTTGACTACAGTAAAATAAGATGAATACACATCTAAAGGTAGAAGTGAATTACCTTTAAATTTAAGCACCAAAGCAATTTTGCTTTTGTATTACAATTTCTTAACATTTCTTTTTATTGTAATTCACTTTTTATTAGTTTTCAACAAGAAAATACATACATACATATACTAACATTTCTAATTAAAAGGTATAAGCCCAGTACCAAGGCAATTTGTATTAAACTGTAGCCTATTTTTTTTAGAGTTTCTCTTTTAAAGACGTGTGTTGAACGCTGTAGTGAAGCTACTTTAGAAATTCAACAGCATCTTCTGCTTCTAATAATAACCTACTCTATAATATTTGGTAAAACTCTCTATTGTATAACAATCAAATTCCATAGTATCATTGACTGCCTCATAGGTGTTACAGGCTCTAACAAATCTTAGAGCTCCCACTGAGCTGTGAAAATATGTGAGGATACATAATTGTGGAACTGCAGTATTACTCATATTGGGCAAGTTATGAGTTGGCGGTGCACTGAAGCATATTGGATTTGACATGCAACAATGACTATGATGTTAATGTACTGACTTTCACCTTTATTTGAGAGTGGGCACTGGACATTGACCTCTGACGATCTGTGTAGCAATTGTGGCACTCTACACTATATGCACTGTATGCGTAAGCCCCAACTGTTAAACAAGAGTACAAAGCCTGCTGTTAGTCCACTAGAAGCAAAGAACCACAAACACTCTCTGGCTGAAAGTCAGCACTTTAACCTCCTGGTTACATTTGAAATCCAGTATGCTGGCGTATGGCCAAAACAATGAAAAGCATTCCACTCCCCCAGTGCTATCACTATATGTATTTTGGTTTATACACTACAGGAATCCCCCCTGCAGACCATATAGTTCACCTTGACGGCAAAGTGGAAGTGCTGATAAAAGACGATCTCATCAACACATTCAAGGGAAGTAACGACGAAAGACATAAACCATGAATAAATATTTTCCCAAATGATTAAAGGATGATTAAACTGGGAGGACATGGTATGAAGATGGGAAAGGTGGCTGATGTGAGCAGGACTGTGCATACAGGAGGTTAGATAGAGACGAGGGATAAGAATGCAGTTATCTAGGGCACGTAATGTGCTGGGAGGCACTGAAATGGCCGAGCCCCACCCTCCCAACCCCAACCAGGAGATGAAGGCAAGGAATGTCTCCCTTGAGTTCAGAGACTGCCAGAATCTCCCTCTATGTCACAGGGCTCGGTTAAGACAACATTCCCTGCCAAATAAATAGCTATACACAGCAGTGGAGAAAAGATAATACCACAGAACAATCCCAAGACTCAAGCAAGCAACTCAGAACCATGTTCTGTCTGTTATGGAGGAACACTTTCCATCAAAGCACACTGAATATATGCAAATGTACATTTCAAATATAGGGTTTAGTCAACAACCTCCTTTTGATGTCAAATGAAAATTGTGGGAATGGGTTGTGGAGGAATCATGTGTCTCTGTGTTTGTACTGTATGCACATGAACACTTGTGTGTTGGCTGGCCTGCAAAGCTTCCACAAACGAACTACAGTACATCTGGGGAGTTGTCTTTGATTGATCAAGCTACCATGAAGTGGGGGTGCAGTAATCGAGTTTCACATCAGCGCAAGCGATCTTGCAAATTGGGCACTTTCTTTCATGTGTGAATTGCAAACAAAGAGTTTGTAGCAAGTTTTTAACTAGACTTACAAATGAACATACTCTCTCTAACTAGCACAACTATAAGACCATATTTACAGTAGTTTTGTAAACACAGCACACCTGTGCTTACAAAGATAAATACATCTTTTTGATAAGTGATACATTTCAACATCTCATACAAGTTTCTGAAAACATGAAACTCTTCTCTGCCTTGTAACAGTTTATTTCATTGATTTGTATCCAGAATTTGCAGCCTAGGTAGAATTTTGCACATGTTGGTATATAATAGATGGGAACATAATTAATTGCAATACTTGTCAACTATGATTAGACGTCAAATATGCAAAGGTGTGAAATGTGTGTCATAGATATATAGCCCCAGGGGACTGAAAAACCTTCTTTCTACAGTAGCTTCTAAGCTTTCTTTTAGTAAGTCAGTAAAAATACAGTACGTATATCAGTAGCCATTTTGACTTGAGATACAGTAGTAGGACAAATACAGGTGTTACCAGTGATACTAATTAAGGTTCTGTTCCATTTAGTGTACAGTAGCAGAGCTTTTCTAATGAGTCAACATGCACAGTAGCAGCAGCACCCTGACTCTGTTTGGCCTGACTGGGATGGAAACTTAATTAGTATCATTGGTAACACTATCATTGTATTTGTCCTACTATGTCATGTCGACATGGCTGCCGTGAAAAAGGTCTATAACGAGTTAAAGCCACATTTTTAATTTTTTTTGCGCGCGATTAACGCATGTTTATCCATGGAAGCAATGCAGCAGTAACGTGTGAATGACAAGGACGAAGAGGTACCCCGCGCCTTTTTCCCATCAGGTGTCATGGAAACATCACGCTCTGCCTGTGGTGCAGCGTTCTGACCAGAGTGAAAACAAATGTGTGTGAAGGCCAACTATACGAGCTGAAAAATGAAACAATCAATGTATCATTTTTCTCTCGGTCCGCATAGGTGTGAAAACTCCCAGTTACCACTGGAGTACATTGAGTCTACCACAGACTGGCCAAGCACACAGCTAATGCAGAGAGAGCCCTCCCAAAAGCAGACCACACTGGATAGTTTACAGCAGAGACACATGGGCAACTGTACTGTACAACCAATCCACCTCCAAGGTTATTCTGGAGAATATTCTTGACAGTATCTGTCTTTGTTTTGGATTGTTGCTATAATAATAAACATGCATTTGCCTAAAGCAAACATATTTGTCCACTCCCATGTTGATAAAAGTATTAAACGTTTGAAAAATATCCCTCTTAAGGTACATTTAGAACTGCTAAAAAATATGCAATTAATGAAGTTAACTACTGTATAGAAATCATCCAATCAATCACAATAAAATGTTTTAGTTGATTGACAGCTTTAATATATATCAATGTAATTCATATAAAAATGAATAACTTCAAGCATTTATTTTATTCTTAAAATGCCAATGCACATCTTACAAACTTTACTTTGGCCTGGTCTCTGACTGCTGTTGACTGCAGCTCTGTGAGCAAATCTACTCACTGCAAGTTACTGGGTCTGTTCATTTAATGGTAGCCTATCCACACCAGATGGAGCTTGCAAGTGACAGTGGGAGCAGACTTTCAGGCTCTTCAAAACAAAGAAGTAACAATGATGTCGACATAATCCAAAGTATGTAACCCAGAAACAATAACATGACACTGTTGACAGTTACTGGCAACAGGGGGCAATGAGCAACATGTGCAAAACCAGAGTTCAGATGGCTATCCTATAAGGCCGCTGGAGTCAAATGAATTAAATGACTACTGGATCATATATATTGCCCAATTATTAAAATGTGGCCAATCTGGGTATTCTTTGTTTGGTCATATTTGTTACACAAAGCTCAATCCATGTATGACATTTGTCAACAAGCTATCACATAACACAAGTATAAGAAACAGAGAGTGCACCAAATCCTAATCAAGAGCAACCACCAGTTTGCATTAATAACATGACAGCAAAGTCGTTTCAGCACTAAATGAGGCATCACTGCTTTGGTAATTTGGGAAATATGCATTTTTTTGTTGCTTTGCTCTTTTTTTTATACTATTCTATTTTTTCCAAATTTCTCTATCTGTAACCACTAAGAAACAAGGCCACAACAAGACATTCTTTCAATGACAACTCAATATGTTTCCCACAAAGAATTGTGATCTTTCCAATAATATGACCTAAAGGGGCCTATTAGAAAGATTTGAAACATATAATCAAAAATAAAAGAGGCACCACTGCACAGTCTGCTTGCTTCAAAATAACTGTAAAAACCTCACTTTGTGTTATCAGTCTACACACACATGTAGCTATATAGAGATGATATCTTGATAGAATCTTTCATCTTGAATTCAACAAACATCTTTCATTTGCGTCATGTGTATCATTGCTGCATTTATTTTTTTGGGGGAGGCAGTTTCCCCGCCGACAGTCAAATAATCTAGCAAATATACTGTATATCATGGCCATGACCGTCTGGGCATGTGGCGTCACCCAAACAGATGGCCTCAGCTGCAGCCTGGCAGGGAGTCAAGAAGAGAGGAGCATACTGTAACTGTCAGGCTAGGTCCCTTGAATCCTACAGCTTTCTGCTACACTGATCTCAATCACAGTACACCTGCTCTCCATCCTTCCCACTTTCAAACTTCTGTTGTAAGACAGACTGAGAGAATTGAAAAAGATGTGAAAAAGGGAAATTACTTTCCTTTACACTTAAGCCCCAACTTTAGACTGGAGGTGAAATCTGATCCGCTATGTCAAAAATAAACTTTTTTCTGGCTTTCCCACTGAACACAGAGACAGCTGATACATGGAAGATATGGTGAGGTCACAGTATAACTGGAGGCCATCTGCCTCCTCATGCTGGACTGTGATTATGAGCCTCAGGACTCCTTAAAGTGAGAGGAGGGAACACAGGCAGTTCACTATAAAACCTAATGCCTCCTTTAGTGAATTTCACACGTAAGTCTACATGTTTGTCCTTTTATTTCAGTCTGACTATTGCATTGATCTACTTACCTACTACCACATAGGTGAAAGATGTTAATGGACAAATAAAATATAAATAGCTGTGTTCTCACACTGTTCTAAGTGTTAGTTGAAGTTACCATATTAATTTAACTTATCACTATAAAAGACCAAAACGATGATACTTTTTTAAACTATTAACTGTTAAATTATTTCCATTTCACTAATATGTAATATTAATATTTTCCCTTCAAATTGACTAATCACGTTTAATCCCTTGATAAATAGTCAAAAGTAATACAAATCAATGCATTTTATCTAAAGCTGTAAATATTCACAGTATATAAACAAATCCACCAACTTCCAAGGACATCTTACCCTTCTCATCCCAACCCCAATTACCCCTTATTATCTTTAAAAATATCCATATAAAACCCTCACCCAGAGTATTATCCCACTAACCAATTAAAAAATGATACTATGTTTTACTGAAACGGGTCTGAATGTTGTTTGCATTCATAAATAAAGTTAATGCTTACTGGAGGTACATTAATTAGGATTCCACATTATGTTAGGAAGTTGGTAAGTTTCTCAATTTTATTAGAAGTTAAAAGTTCCCAGTGGAGTGTGCAAGGGTTTTAACATGCACATCCGCATTTTGTTTGTTCTCCAGTACACAAGGACACAGATGCAATTCCACACACATGCACACACTCTCAGGCGACACGATACGCATTCATGACAATGGTTTCACACAATTCCACTTATCCACACATGGAAGTAGTGTACCCAGAAATGCAGCAGTGCTTCACGACTGTTGTCGACACAAACTCAAGTAGAATAGTCACTGACCGGCTAACACGTTCAGCACTTTTGGTAAACCTCATAAAAACACGAAAAAACATTTTGAATGTTTGTTTGCAAGAAAGCTCCACAGGGCACATTTAATAGATAACACAGGTCAAGTCTGTGCCCCATATCTTCTGTTTAGAAGAGGGAAAGAAAAACTAATCAAAAACCAAACATATGCCTCGTAATCACCACAGCATGAGCCGGTACAGATTATGAGCTAGATTGTGCCAGGTATGTACAGTACTTACAGTATATACAACAAAGAGTGAGCTGCATCATATATTTTTATATCCTGAAAACTCCTTAGCCACTTTAAATGTATTGTATTTGCTGAATTACAGTAAATCTTCTTCAGTACTGATACTGTAGCTAAACTGCAAAGTTGTACAGAAGAACGCCCATTTCATTGTATAAAAACATCCCTAACAATGTCAAATGATATAGCATTCACTGTGTTCAACATCACCCTGTGGTACCTCTGGGCATATTCAACTACTTGGCTCTAATGTCCTTAACAAGTACAAATATCTTGTTCATTGTTACAGAATCTGCTGTTTATCCTTAAGGAGTCCTGATCATTGTTATTCACATCACTGCGTTACAGTGCTGTTTTTGGGGGTAAAAGCAGGGATTCAAGACCTGGAGACTGCTGTTCGTATTTAAATCTGACTTTTTTAATGTTGTGCTGGCATTGCTGTTTTACAAACTACAGCACCAATGTTTAATTAATGCACTTTCTTAATTAACTCATCATTAATAACACATTATATTAGCAGTCTTAGAGAAAGAACAATGCACCACTTTAGTTAAAGGCCACTGACTTGATAAAGTCAGGAAAAGCTCATTCTTGGTTAGTGACGATTACAGCATTTGGAATTCAGCTGAATGCATGTGCTGTGTGCTGTGAAGGGACAGTTATTAGGTAGTCCATTTAATTGCAGACAACTATGAATAACACATAAACATGCTTAATAACTTAGGAACTATGATGATGAAAATACTTAAGTTCTCAAACTAATTAATTTATTGTTCTTGTATTTAGGTATGCATGAGATATTGTTAATTCTTGTACAATCCTGACACCTCCATAAGTATTACATGCATGAAATCATGCTGTTTCATGTGGAAAATCACAGCAATTAATAAACGCTAACGATGAGCTGCAAAAGTTGATATGAGAACCAAATGGCTTGCAGCAATGGTCAAAGCATCCAACATCCTCACAACATTAACAAAATCCTGTGAGAATATTTTCTAAGTCTACCAATATGGTAGAATTGTGAACATGACTGGTATAAATAAAATGTAGGACAGAAGACGGAAAGGCTGTAAAATTACATTGAAAAACATCTATTTTGATGTCTGCCATCTTCCTCAGTGCCATACATGTTTGTTTTTCACCTTCTTCTCAGTTGAAGTTTGTAAGTATACACTTTCCCTCCCACACCGGCCATAAACAAAGAAGGGAGCTGCTGTTGTGATCCTTATGAAATGATTGGCAGAGCCTCACAGAATTCCCTTGGTTACAAGGACTAGGGCTATGGCAAAACAAGGCTCTCGCTGGGTGCAGCATCCCCTGACGCTGCCATACCTGCAGGCGACCAAAGAAGCCACCCTGCCTACACTAATAGGGCAGACGGCAGCCTAGACACTTTTTGCTTGCCTGCTAACAAGACTGATCTGTCCTAGTTTTAGCATTACAGAGTTAATTCTATCACAGACACAGCTTTAAATGCATTTAGCTTGTCCCGTATGCTGCATGAATCAACATGGCCTACAAATGAGTTTCTATATGGACAGCCATGGACAGTGAATCATTCAAACCTCTCACTTATACACTTGCTTGTCTACCTGCTCACTGCATCAAGGTCTACCTGTGCTCACTCTCTCTCTCTCTTTCTATATGTCTCCTATTCAGAAGTCCAATGCTTTGGGATCAATTTAGAGGAAGTGTAATTGCCTTGAAACTATTGTAGCATCATTAGACCAGAGTTCTAAGATGGCATTTGCAGGAAAAGAAAGGGCATGGCTAACAACTTCTCCATAGCTCTAAAGGTTACTTTTAATCACCCAATGAGGAATCCTCTTCTAGCTCGCCATTCCTGGTTTAATTTTACTCCAAGCTCCAGTCAAGGGTCCACATCCACCATGCTGCCGCATCTCTGGCAGGCAGCTCCACTAATTAAGTGGTGGGTTTGTTTGTTACAGAGGGATTCTGACCTTTGACATGTTATGTGATGATACAAAGAAGTGGCTTTCAGTTTGGCTCAAAATATAAAATCAGGTATATATACCATTAAAAAAATGCATGGACCTATAGATGAATCAAATATACAGTAAATACTGTAGCTTGCCTTTCTTTTAGAAGCATGTGTGTGTATGTGTGTGTGTGTGTGTGTGTGTGTGTGTGTGTGTGTGTGTGTGTGTGTGTGTGTGTGTGTGTGTGTGTGGGTGTGTGTACATCTCACAGAATATCCCAAGTCTGTCACATCGTATGAGCACTAGTGCGTTATCAAGAAGGTTCAATTGATGCTCAAATGGCCTCAATTTTACATTTCCAAATCATGCTGAGAAAAGGCATGAAGGCAGACGTAGATTTTATGTCATGGAAAGATGATTACACTAGAGTGGCCCATTCATTCTTTCATTCCCGGAAGAGGCTTCACTTTGCTTAAGAGGTGTCTCTGCTATACTAGCAACAAAACAAAGTGGCTGAGGCAGAACACCAAACTGCCAAATTGAGATGAAGAAAGCTATAATTCAGTTTTTACCCTGTCAGTGTGTACACTAAGCTATGCCGTGATTGTCGGTGATGAATCCTCCATTTCTTGGTTTCTATCTGCCTGACTTTTCAGCCACTTCCTTCTTCAGACAAAGACGCTTTTGCAGCAGACCCAAAACCCCACAGGTGATTCTTTCATAAATGCATAAATGAGGGGCAAATTATTATGCACAGTGCTGAATTTTGAAAGTGCAGCCACACACATGTTCATCAACAGGGTTTCTTTTTTTCCGACTTCATTATTTCCTTTGGGAGAGAACACTGGCTCATGCAGACAAGACGCTGTGACAGAAATTCTTGCTAGCACCACATTTCTTCTCAGCTCCCCTTCATCAATGGTAAATGTGTTTCGTCAGCTGACAGTGGTAAGACTGACACACATCAGACACATGCGCGTGCACACATATCTAGGTCAAAGATCCATTAAAATTTCAACAAAGTCCTTCGCTCTGCCATTGAGGTGCAATGAAAACAATTCAGATGGATGTGGAATGCCCATAAGGCTGTGCTATATCTCCCATGGCGGCCGCCACAACAAAGCCTCGGTAGATTGTGGTCCAGCACACACAGAACACCCAATCCTACATGAACACACAAAGGTACACACATACACTGGTCTTCTATCCGTATGAGGGCACTGCATTAATTACTTTAACCAATTTATAATGCACAATATCCTTACAAATCCGCACCCTACGCATGAGGACAGATAAAACTCAACTTCCACAAATGTCCACACTGTCCAAGTCTGAAACACCACCAACACATGAACATTGTCTTACTACTGTATCTGCTTTCATCTGTTTGTGCTTGTGACATATGCAATGAACAACACGTTAAAAAAAAGGGCTCATTCTTATTGTCCACCTACAGTGATACCACCACACACAAACCTCTGGCTGGGTAGAGGTCATGACAGCAACACATAGCTGCTAGGGCTGAGTCTGGTTTACAAGGACAGAAAACTCTAAGTCTCACCCGCACTTAAAATCCTCTAGCAAACCTTTGACATTTTCCATTTAAGAAAACATCACTGAATGACTAAGGCCCAGTTTAACTTAAAGAGTCAAACATTGTTCTTATTCCATTTATTTTAATATTCCATAAAAGAAACTATTATTTCCCACATGGATGTGGGGAGGACAAAAACCCCTGTAGCAGAAAAGTAATGCTTCACTGAAAAACACCTTTGAATTATTACTTTATCAACACCACAGTCAACTACCAAAACAAACAAATAATAAAAATATAAAAATAGACCTATACAACAAAAGAATATAACTGAGCAGTTATGCCCTTTCACAATGTACAACAAAACACTTCCATGCAACATCACTAAAATGTCATATAATTCAAGACTGTCATTGTGCGACAGCTGTGTTGTTTTTAAATGTACTGTAAGTGCAGGCTAAAATAAAACCAACAAGTTAGACGGACCACATTGAAGATATGGGACATAAAGTACAAGCTCAAGCCCAAACACTCCAACAAAAGTTGGTCTATCTTCTGACTATACCTTAACAGCACGGACATGGAGGGTCAAGAGGTCAATTTAATTTGTTAATTTTTTTTTTTTTTTAAGCCAAGATATCACACTTAATGATTCTGAAAAAAGACAAAAACGTATTTAAAGTAAACATCTAAAGCAGAAGTAAGTGGAATATTTGTGTTAATATAAGTCTTAAATAGTTATATCTTCCGACAGCAATCACATAGAGTGTTTGGTCTGAAACACGGGTCTGTCAGTCACTCTGCTCCGCTGTAAGCCGAGGAGAAAATTTTCCTTGTATCCTACAACCTTTATCCAATGAGGAGAGAGAACGGCATAAAGGGGCGGTCCAGGGGATGTGCGTGAATGTGGTGACGTAGGGACGAGGGCAGGGACTGCTAACTCCATCTACTGACAAGAAGTTAGCCAAAACGACCGGATCGCTTACTTCTGCTTTAAGTAAACTTTTTGTTTTTAGAACTAGTTGAAAGTTACATAATAAGTTCTAGACACAGGATTTTACTTCAGATCGGGGTGGGTCACCCCCCTCAGTAAAATCCAACCATTTCCAGCACTGCTGGAGAATTTTATCTGGTAAAGAGATCTATAAAAGTTGAGAAACTATCGTGGCCTCTACTGGTCACAGTGGAGTCTTCAACATTGAGCGATGAGGGTTGAAGGCACAGACAACCCAAAAGATACTAACGTTCAAATCAAAGGCTTCAGGGAATTCAAACAGTGAGTGAATTGAAGGCACAGCAAGAGCACAGAAGCACAAGACGCAGAGTAAAAGACAGTAAAAAGAGGCTGAGGCTATTAGGTCACAGATAGTCAATAGGAAGCCAAAGCAAAACATTTCAATACATCTTCTATGTCTTCTTGTTCACACCTGAAGAGTGTGCTCTCTCAGTGTGTGTGTTTATAATCATCAAGAGCCAATGATTTTAGTCCCATCAACCTTGGGTACAATTTGACTACCATTTAAAATTTCTCTTGATTTTTTTTTTTTTATATAAAAGAAACAACAACATGCGGAGGGTAGCTATTCCCCAGTTAGCAATTACTTGAACTCGGTTAATAGACAGATTATTTAATCTGTGGCATCTGTGTTGATATGTGAGGAGGAAAAAAAAACAGGTAGCAAAACATACTTAGTCACTGACAAGTTCACAGGACTAAATATGTTTTGCTTTAAAAAATAAACCAAAACATTTTTCAACTACTCTTTTGCTGCACTTAACTTCAATCAGAATATTATGTTAGCAGAGTGAACAGCAACAAGTCAAAATGCAAACAGTTTGGCAGATGTGTGATGCATGTGTGCTGAAATAATAGAAAAGTTATCCAGCTATCATTCTGTTTGTCCATCAGCCATTTAGTTTGTATTTGCTCACATCTGCTGACTGTGTATTTGTGGATTCTTCAGATGACAGGTCATTTTGATGGGTTTCTAAAATAACATCATACTGTATCAATCATGTGGCACATGGTTATTAAATTATCATTAATTAAAATGCTATTCCAAGGAAACCAAACAGAAAAAATAAAATAAAACAGCATGAACGTGACACAATCTGAATAATGACTCACATTTCATTCTAAGTAAAGCACTTGCCAGTGACATTTGAAAAACAGTGTCAAATTCAGGAGCAATTCTCAGTGGGTGCTGGCAGAGCCTAATTAAACTACAGCATCTACTTTAGCCCCGCTCTCTCTGCCTTGAAACAATCTGGATCCCGACTCTCTTGCCTGTCTGGGAGCGTGTGTGTCAGTGTACACAATCGTTCGTGTGTGTACCCTAATGAGTGGCTGTGCCTTTGTGCACGGTGGGTCTGTATCAGAAGGAGAGACAGAAGACATACTATGAAGGAGACATATTTTCCACCCGCTGCCATTTGCCCTGAGGAGAGGCTTGCTCATGGTGCTTAATCTCTGTGGGGATGTGTGTATGTGGGCCTATCAACCTTCAACCGAGCCAGAAATTCTCATATCTTTCCCTGCCAAGCCAGCAAGTTCCCCTGGTGAAGGAAAAAATCCACATGCATGCCACCCTCATGCAGACAAACACACACAAGACAACTACACCTGCAAATGCAGAGGGGAGGAACACATTAAAAGCAACACCTGCACGATGAAATTCTTGGGGCTGTCGTTTTGTTTTTGTTTTTTTTGATACACTGTAACTGTAAGGGATTCCATACCAGGCCAAAAATTACATGCATGTCTCAATAAACTATAATCAAACGCAGTTATAGTACTTGCAGGATCAAAAGTTCTTATAGTGTTGATCAACACCACTTGGACAAAGCAAGCTTTCAACAGTATTGCGTGGCTGTATGCATTCAGATGCAAAACAAAGACACGCATCACACACACACGCACACACTTAAGTCCTTTGGTCATGCTCGCTAAAAGAAACCATTATGTGGAAAAAACGGGAGACCTTGTCATCTTTCCTTTGCAACTCATCTCCATCATTGTTTCACTCTATGGTTCTCATTTTCATGTTGTAATTGGCTTTATCATGAAAAGAAGGTCATCAATGCGGTGCTTTCTCTGGTGGTCTCTGCGTGTGATCGGGCACAGTAGCCCTAATTATCACAGAGGAATACAACAGCGCTGACCCACAATACCTTCTCATAGCCTGCAGTTGTGTCGGTGCACACGTATGAAGAACCACACACATTGATTTCAGATAAAAGAAGCCCACAAACAACATGAAATGCTCTCAGCCTACACAGTTAGCTGGCGCCTCCCCATTACATGTCACAATGACAGTAGCCCTAATACATTCCTTATTAACAGGAGAACAATCTGCCTGGGGTTTTAATTGGGAAAGTGAGCAGGTATTGGCAGTGCATCAGATAGGAGGGTTTGATGGTTATTTCAAGTGGTCTGATATGAATTCCATGGGGTCTCCTCCATGGCTTTGTTGTGCTTATTAGTCGTCTGAACAGATAACAGATTGCATCTTAATTGGAAATCCCACCAGAAGCCTTGGTAACCATATTGTAAAATGATCCACACCTTTGGAGTTTGTCTTTCCCAGGGTACTTTGCCTATGGTAACAGGTTAGAAGAGACAAGGTTTTGGGAAAATTACACAAAAATCACTTGTCTTTAGTTGACGGCTTTTTGTTAGACAGCATTTAGAGGCTGTAAAACATGTACTGAAATATAAAATTAGGGATATCTGTTCTTAAAAGACTGAGTGCGGTGATATATAGACTAATAGGAAGATATCAGGTTAGTCGGCACACTGTAAGTCAGAGATGAGCACATGCAGTAAACTAAAGTCCAGGAGGCTGAGGAGACTGTGAAACACCAACTAAAACTGCAATTCATATCCATCTGTGCAGCATATTTATGCATCTGTTCATCTGTTGGCATCTTGTAAAATTTAAGTGAAAATTTCAGTCTATTTTTTGAATATTTAAGAAGGATAAATGATTTAAAACCTGACATACTGGCCAAAGATGTCGGAGTAACCAAAAAAGGCAGCAGACACTCAGACCAGAGCAGGTGGTTGATGAAGATTACATTGGCATCCCAATGTAATGGCAGCCAATGGTCAAAAGACCATAAACACAAAGTTAGAAACACTTGATTAAATGGTCTGATAATGTTTTTGCTGGTTACTGCTGTATTGCTTTGGGTAATTAGAATTTGCATTATTTATTTATTTTTTTAAGTTAGCGCAATGTTTTTTTTAAGTTGATGCACACTTTTTTTCCCCTCTTCGAGTTAAATAAATCAGCCAATATTAGTTTAGTGGAACTATACATCCGTATCACTGTGCATCTCAAATGGGTAACAAGAAAGTGCTGTACAGAAATGCCAAACAAGGTTAGAGGTTATTTAGAAACAGTGTCACCATTAGTTTGTCCACCAGAGAGCACTGAGATATTGATTTTTCCACTGTAAAATGCTCTGCACAGCAACTTGGTCAAAATTATTTAAAGAGACATGCATATTCAATACTGTTTGTTCATGTTTATGTGATAAAGATGAAATAAAACTATTACTTGACTGATGTGTTACTTGATTTTTAACATGCTAAAATGTTAAAATCAATTTCTATAGCATTGGCAGGCCCTGCCAAATAATATGGGTAAGATGCATTTTTTTATTCAGCATTACAGTCTTCCTTTAATGTACATGAATAAATCTCCAACTGATCTTTAGATGAAGGCAATTTTCCACGCAAAATTAATCCTCACAAATTGTGAACTTCAGTAAATCTGGAAATGCACCCACACTCACTCATATCTCTTCCCACCATCTCCGTATTTCTCTCTCTACTCAGGCACAGTAAAATTGCACCTTACTGTTTACAAGAAAACTGTGCTTACAGTACTAGCCCGTCTGACAGTTTGATAAATAATAAGCATATGCTGTGTACATTGTAAAGCACTGGCTCTCATTTTTTGAGCGACACGCACAGGCATGAAAGTGAGAGAGGAAAGCAGTAGAAGCAATGTAATTTGGTGTGGTGTGTCCTCCTCGGGAAAAGTAATGATGACTGGTCAGGGAAAGACAGTGGAGGGGAATCACTGAGAATGGGCCATGAGGGAAAGAAAAAGCCTGGAGGTGTCTTTTCTCCATCCATGCACTGCCAAGCTGGCACTCAGGCTTCATAAATTCATAACTTAAAAATCTACATTCAACAGCACTACAAATGACAGTTTTCCCATCTCATGTTTGGAGAAAGGTGAAGGAAAACAAAACAACATATTTTCCATTAAATATCTGCACAACATCAAAATTGTAGTTAAAGGTCAATTGATTATGGATCAATTTCTGAAACCCAGATGTGTGTGTGTGTGTGTGTCACACCACACCACACCCACACCTGTTTATTTGATATTGATATATGACACAACCTAATTTATGCAGGCTCTTGGTATATTACATGAAAGGCTTGACACAGCAACATTTAAATATCTGATATGCAGTGTTGGATAGTTAAATATTGATCAATCGATCATGGTTACCAGATTTCCCCAAACATCGTGTTATAAGCCTCTGCCTTCGAGATATCAAGTCAGCTATTTATGATGGAAAATGAAACTGAATTGTTTAATGCATGTTTTAGAATAGACATTTCATTTTATATTTCAAAAACTGTTACTGTATGTTTCATTAATTGTGGAATTACATTGTCTTGACTTATTACTCATAACACTTTTTAAAAAAAATATGAATTAACACTGTCATCAAGTGAAAGCTGAACACAATGCTATACTTGTTGACATGTTATTGTCTTTATATATCTTAATCATATTAATTTTGATTAATGTGCCACAAATTAACAAATAAACACTGTAAAACTGACAGATATACAATGTGTTGATGTGTGTAAACTACTTCTATAAGCACCAAGTTGCCACAGGCTATTTCTCTGAAAGGACCAGTCAAGTGAGCGCTGCCCATCGGGTAAAGCAGACATAAGAAAGAACAAATAAAAGAACCATGAGTGTCAACACACAGATTATTAGAGGATATGATCACTTATACATAAATAGGTAATTAATTCTCTGTAATTTCAGATTGCAATAGATTAAACAATTATGGAAATGACACACTGATATGGACCAGGCATGATCCTGTTGAACTGTTTTGGATGGTATCAATTGTTAATGCACCTAGTCCTATGAATACATTCACCTGGCTTGTTATGAAATATTCAAGGATTGTCTTTCCAAGGGGAATTCAGCTCAGCTCAGCTACACATTGGCTCTATGCAGCCTGCAAATATAGTTCAAAAGCAGAAATCAATGGACAGACCAGTGTCCAAAGAGTATAAAGCACCAGTAGGGATCAGTAAAAGAAACATAAATATCATGTCCACTACATATTACACCTTAACCTGTTAAAACTGACCATGACCAGTATTCTAGTATTGTAGTGTGAGGTTTCATATAGTTATCAACATCTTAACAAAGTTATCCAGCACTACATTTTAACATTTGGCCTTGGCTTTGTCCAACTGTTTTCCTCCATACACAAAGCAAAGGAGTCAACACTCCTGCTTCCAAAACATTTAATCTTCTGAATGACATCCAACACGAAACTCTCAATCTTACAGACATAAGCTCCTAAGAGAAAAGGTTCAAATGGTCTTGACATAAACCATTACCAGATATAGACCAGATTGACCGTGGCATTGAAATACACTTACACCTCTGGGAAATGAAAAATGTGAAACTTAATACTTTGGCATTCCTTCAGAAAATGAGTTCACGTCGATTCTGGGTTGGCACAGTTCAAACCTACAGATCGGTCCCTGTCACAACACACAGACACCCCTAACTGTGTGATCTGATGAAATTTTGATGGTGGATATGTTGTGTTGGATTATATTAGGTATGTCTATGATTCACAAACCCCGATGAGGGTGGGAGAGGATGTGTACTTCCCTCCACTAACCACAGATTGAAGCCGCTGGGAGGTTTCACTTATTGGCCTGTATCACAGTGCCCCCTACTGGTCAAAAATACCTCTGATAGCAACACCTCAAGTGGAATGATGATAGGTTATATATATGAATATATTATTCTCAGAAGCGAAACAGAGACTTTGGCATGCAAATGACTAACATGCTACACTCAATAGGAAAAAGAAACATCACTACACAAGATAATACAGGAAGAGATAACAATGCCATTGCAATACCACAAGAAGCTTTGTTGTAGTTTACATAGACTTATATACTTGCAATATATTCATTGTGAACAGCTCTATTGAGTTTTTTTCATGTCATATTTCAAGAACAATGAGGGGAAAAAACATAACTCAGAACTCCTCAACAACATTCAACTAAAATAACTCAAAAGACAAGAAAGAGAAGCCATATAACCAGAGGAAAAAATGATTTGATGATTTTTACTTGATAGTGTTGTTTGAATGCCCTCAAAAGGCAGTTAAGTATTTTTCACTTATTGTCTATATGTCCAGATAGGCACAACTGCACTGGCTGTAACTGGCTGCAAGTTTCAAAAAAGCAGCTTCAGTGCAACATCAAGCTTATGGCATGAGAAAAATTACTTTCAGAAAGAGATCATAGATATAGTCGAGCATAATTATAAATGTCATAAACTCAATGTTTTCACATACATGACGAAGTGTTTAAAAGATTAATAATCTAAAAAAAATCAGTGGTTGAAAGAAGCTCAATGCATCATCTGATTTGAAATAAAATCTACTAGAGATATACAGTATCTAATGGAAACTCAATTTAAAACATACAAACTGGGGCGGTGTTTAGCTCAGTTGGTAGAGCAGCCACCCCATGTGTTGAGGCTATAGTCCTCACTGCAGGTGGCCCCGGTTCGAATCCCGTGTCGAGCAGCCCTATCCTGTGTGTCATTACCCCCCTCTCTGCCTCCCATCTCCTCTCTCTCAACTCTCCTGTCCATTAAAGGCGAAAAAGCCCCCCCAAAAAACAAACAGACAAAAAAAAAGACATACAAACTACACTGCTGCTGATAAAGGTGGAATAATTTAGTTTCCAGACACAATCCTCTTTATATTCCTTTTATAAGTGTTAATTGTGGTTTAATTTCCACAGTGATACCTTATGTTATGCACTAAGATATGCACTTCATCTATCAAGAATAAATCACATTCGTCACACAGTCATTTCATGAAAAATATTTTAGTCCAACTTTATGAGAAACGGTGTATAATAAGCTAGTTATAGCTTCAAAAAGGCAAATATTTCCCTCATTTTCTAATTTAATACTGTCATAAATCATTGCCATAAATACTCTTGGGTTTATTGGCTGCTTTCCAGAAATTACAAGAGAAAAAATTACTTGATCTCTGACATTTGTGATATGCATTTGATTTCCATTTAGAAATCACTTACACCATAACACTTTCCCTACTGTGCTACATAAACATTAACACCTCGCCTTGTATGTTTATGGTGCTCTCTTCACAAAAAGCAGATGAATAACAAGTTCACATTTTGCAGGTAAAAAGCTGCTTGTGCCTGGGTGGTGCGTGGCGCAGTGGGTAGAGCGGCCGCCCCATGTAGAGGCTACAGTCCTCGCCGCAGGCGTCCCCGGTTCGAATCCCGCATCGGGCAGACCTTTCCTGCGTGTCATTCCCCCTCTCTCTGCCTCCCCATTTCCTGTCTATCTCTACTGTCATCACTATCAAATAAAGGCAAAAAGCCGAAAAATATACTTTAAAAAAAAAAAAAAAAAAACCTGCTTGTGCCGACTTGGTGTAGAACTAGAAAGCAGGAGTATCTTTCCTGTAGGTTTGGCAGCTTGTTCAGTGATTATTGTTGGAAGGCAGCAATATCCTTGACCTGCCTGCTCTGATCGGCGATTAACAGCTTTAGAGACCTTGAATTGTGGTACTGCTTGAAGAGAGCTTTTCTTATTTTCTGTTAAGGATGTGTCACATTCATTTGGCCTTATTTTCACTGTGCTGCAGGACAATGACATCAAGCAACATTCAGCAGGAAAAAAAATCCTCAACTGAGCCAATGTTGATTGTTGATATGATGGCATGTTTTTCTTAATTACAATGGACAGAACAATAATACAAGTGCAGGGAGGGCTGTCAAGGCCAGTGTGCATATGTCCAAGTGTGTGTTTCTAGCCCTACATGTGTCACAGCGAAAAACAAGACACAAGAGGTGCTTGTGTATCCATACAGTGAACCTGTAGGTGTCACCACTATCAATCCATGCTGGACATTATGACTAATAATTTAATCAGGGTTCAAATATGTATATCGGTTCACTGTGACAATTATTTATTTATTAATGACTTATTTTCAATCTGGAGACTGGAGCAAAGTTCAGATCATCACTGTGTGGGTAATGTCCTTGTACTGTTTGGATGTTTTGTCATACTGAGTTGCTGTTGAGTACCTCTCTCCATCGTGCAATGCCTAGGAGTTGTTGTTTGGGACTTAACAGATGTTGGTCGTGACTGACGGCATGTTGCATAATCGAACTGGTGGGAGCGGTTAAGGTGATAAAATAAAAGGATTCCCGCTCTAGATCCGGGTGATTTTCCTGCACAATTAAAACATCACACTGTTCTGTTCTGTTACTTATACTTTAAGATAACAAATAAAACTGCCATGCTGGTGGGCTCGCCTGTCCTGTTTGTGAACACTTTCCTCGCTGTCTGCACTGGCTCATTTTCTCACTCAACGCTTTCCGTTGTTGTTGGTGCAAATGAACAACACACATGTTGTGACTGCCTGTATGTGGCTCATTGCTCCATTATCAAGGGACATTAAAGGCTGGAGCAGGGAGGGGACAAACTATGTTCATGTTTCCATGCAACTATCTGAATTTCTATGCAGAAGTTTTCTTATTGCATCTACTGTACATATTGCTATCATCTGATTGGACAGGCCTACGTGGAATTTCCTTACCTTACCTCTAATTGAGAAAAAATTAACAATTTCCCCCAACACATCTCAGTAAAATCAACAAAATGCCGAAGTAATAAGAGAGTAATGTCTTGTTGCCAGTGAGGAAAGATAATTTAGAAATCTCACAGCTAACTCCTGATCCAATAAAGTTGACAGAACTGTGGGGCTGTATGCACAAATCCTCTACTGAGAAATGTTATCATTTTCCTTAGTAGCAATAACAGCCTCCGCCGGTGTACTTATCACATCCTTCTCCCTCTATCACTCCCTTCATCTCAAATAATACTACTTCTTAAAACATCTCTTTCGTGTGTGTGCCGTCTACATCTCCTTGCCCCAATCTCATTTTTTTTTCTTTTGCAGTGCTCACCCGTTCACACACTCTCCCCACATCTCTCTGAGTCTCTACTGAGTCCAATAAAAGGTTTATTGGTTTGATGTTTAGATTGAAAATCATGTTGGCAAAATTTATAGATAAATTATACATATAATATATCAGTTAAAAAGCACTGATCTACAGAACATGGAAAAAAAAAAGGAAGAAACTAGCTATCGATACCAAACAGTGAGACATGGTCAGAATCAGAGACAGAAAAAAGAAAATTCTAGCTCATATAGAAAAGAGAGAAATAATACCCTGCAAGGCAGCATGTCTTGCTTTTTGACAAGAAGTTATATATTCACTTGCCTTCTCCCTTCTCTGTCTCCACTGTTTCAGATGCATCTCTCAGAAACAGCAGCAACAACAAACCGTTACAAAGCACGATGTAAACTTAACAAGATTTTCTCTCATCATTCCCTCAACTGTTTCCTGGACACCAAAGCAGAACATAGCACACACTCAGACATAGACATAGCAGTGCATTCAAGAAAAATCTCCTCATTAATTTACACTCATCTGGAAAATTATTTTTTGTCAAATTCATTAAAAAGAGAAAACTGAAATATTACTGTAGATATAAGCAAACATGTACACACACAAACCAAACATAACCACATGAAAATGTGCATATATAATATATTCTTCTGATAATAGGCCGCTGCTTTGGCAACAGGTATAAAACTGTATTTGTGTCTTTTTAGCGCATTTGCTGAACCTGCTTTAAAAGTTCTTTGATTCAATCATTTCACAAGAGCAGGTGAACTTTGGAGCACCCCCACGGCTTTGTTAGTACAAAATTAAGAAACACTATAACTATATCAGTTAACAGCTGCCAAGTTTCCATTCCTTCATTTCAAGCTGCAAGAGCATCTAAACCACCAGCAATGCCATTAGTGAAAACAATGTACTGGGAGTTTCGTTTGACAATGAAATGTCATTGGAGTCTGTTGTAGCTCTCATGCTGGTATCAGTGCCCACCTGTGTCTAAGTACGTATCAGAACACCCTGGGGGTGACTGCATCGGATTCTACAAGGTACCACCACATTTGGAGCACAATGGTGCACTGGCTGCTCTGCTGTGGGGCCCTTGGTACTTCTCTAATAATCTACCCAGCATGTGTTTATCTTTGTTGGACCAGGTTGTGTGGAGGAGGCGGCCGGGAAAGGAAGGCAGACAGAATCCTGCCAGTCTGCATGTGAGGAGCCCGCAAATCCAGAGGGACTGCTGGCTTTGTGTGAGTGTGTATTCATGTGTGTGCGTGTGTGTGTGTGAGAGAGAGAGACAGAAGTGGCAGCAATACAGTTATGCCAACATGAGTTATGGTCTGACTTACACAGACACAAACACAAAACATTTAATTGCCAAAAAAAAAAAAAAGTCTCTCCCGGGCTCCATTGTGTCTAATGTGTTCAACGTTAATCTTACCCTTTGGGGACATTTGCTGTTGTGTTAATTACACACCACCAGGAGCCCTCATTAACACACATACAAATATGTGCACGCACCAGCAAACACACACAAACACACTATGTACACAACTTAGGTGGAGCAAGTAGAGGCGTAGATTAAGTGAGGCAGTCTAGTATGGGAGAAGCAAAGCTAATGAAGCATTTACAGAGAGTGGGGTCATCTGAGACTCGCCTGAGGTCAAATCGTCTCCCACACCTTTAATGAACAAACCAAGCCTCAGATGTAGAGAGGAATTCATGGGCCCGAGTGGCCAGCGTGCCCTGCTTAGTCATCCACTACACCGCTAGCTCATCACATCTTGGCACAAGCCTTTGCTTCCACCACTGCGCTAGCTTTGGCTGAAGCCAGTAGTGTAAGGCAAAATGCAAAAGTGACACACAAACAATTAACCCCAAAGTATTTCACTGGCCCCCTTGTCAGCCTGCTATCTGCACTTATTACAGTCCGCTGCATACGGTACCCAGTCAAACCAGGGAAAGCTAAGAAAATATTCACAAAAACTTTGCAATAAATTATCCTGTTTGTTTGTCTCACTCAATTCAAACTTCCTTGGGGGGAAAACAGAGGGAGAGTATCGTGAGGTTGTTTCTGTTTTGCACTGGAGGCACCCCAGTAGGTGGACCACCCAAGTCATGGGCAGATAAATGGGATACAAGGTGACCCTGATGCTCCTGTCTTTCTCTTGCTTTCACCTCACTGCGGGACCTCTAATTGCATCACAGGGGGGTTTCCCACAACCAATTATAGATAGTCAATTATAGATACAGCTGTCAGCAACTGCCACAGATCAATTGGGACAGGCACCTGGTGAGAGAAGGGAATACCTCCAATGAACCCGAGTTCTGTTTTGTTCTGTTTGCTTCAACTCAGCAAAATGCAAAGAGATGCGTAATATCGTATTAATTTTGCACATCTGTAAGGAAGCTACTAGGATGGGTCATCATATTTAGAGAATACAGGAGATGAATGGCAAAAGCAACAATGTTAAAAAAAAAAGAAAGAACAAGAAATACTGATAACACCATAAAACCAGACAGACCTCACTTGCCGTGCTTTTAACTAATTTTTTAAATATGAATGAGAGAATACCAAGAAACACTTTCCCTGCTATTCTTTCACCTCAAGTGTCAATTTCAGTGTGGCTCATCTTTAATGAAAAATGTGATATGTTCTTCACATTCACATCAGACATACAGAATCCAATGTGTTTCGCTGCTTAGAGTGATTAAAATTAAAATCAAGGCGTATCAATCCTCTAAGGTTAATTTGTCTTACACAGTATGTCTGTGGTGTCTTTCCATCCTGGGGATGCTTGTGAGCTCAGAAAGGTTAATAAGCTGCTTTACCTCAGCTAGAGATGGATTGGAAGAGTGTTGGAAAGGTGAAAAGAAAGGTCAGGGGAGCAGAAACACCTTAATGCAAATCCGCACAGTCAAAGTAATCTGTCTCGTCTTTAAAACCACTCGCTTCCCTACAAAGCAGTCTCCCTCCACAGCTGGACCTGTACTTTCCATGCAGCAAAACATTTATACATGGATTGACATCAGTCAGCCCTTGTCTAGCGATGAGCAACTCAGGTCAAATATCTGGACAGAATGAAGAAGATGATGAAACACCTGCTGGAATACGCTGCTCGGTTGTTTGCCTGCCATTGTCGATCTGAACATAACCTGAGTGAATGTTTCAGTTGATTTGCTCGCAACATTACAGCTGGATTCATGTGTGCTCATGTTTACAGTGCAAGCAAACGCGAAATTCCCAGGACCCTGCCTCTATACTGAAGTGTTACTGATGTGGTTTCCATTTACTTGCTTGTGTGGGTGGAGCAAAAGTGCAATAACAGTGCAACACCACTGAAAGACCTACAGCTTAACATGGCTAAGTCTGAGTGTAGCTTCACAGCAGGCCCAGGCAGCCTCCGAATTGGCAAATTTTCCATTTGTTTATACAGGGTAAGATTAGACGAAAAGCAAACAACAAGCCACAGACAACATCAAAACAATCGGTTTACACTTACAGCAGACTTGTTCAGTATTCTGCACATTTATCGCATTACAGCTTTAGATTATTCTGCACTGTTTCAATATACTCTGTGTTAAATAAAACATGGTGAATAGCAGAGAGCAAAGAAGGAAACAATCTGCAATGTTTCTGCACTGCAACAATGTAGTTAATTTATAATTTTACCTGCCCATACCATATGTATATTGTGGAAAGAATATTATCTTCTTCATCATCCACAGAAAATAAAAATTTAAAAACTAACCATATGTGCATGTTACAGTAGATGCGTGGAATCATTGTGAGGAGTTTAAAGTTTCACTTACAGTACAGAGGCCATGGAACTAAAATGAAACTTTTAATTGTTTTATTTTCACACAAAAAAGACAGATTTGAAAACTTACTGAGATAGAAGACAGAAAAAAAAAAACTCAAAATATGTATGCAGTGGATACTGTGGTAAGACAATGATAAAAGAAAAAATAAGGGAAGATACTGACTTTAAAGTTCAAAAAACGACAGCACAGTGAACAGTATAGAAATGTATTGTGTGGGATGGTGAAATAAGACAGGAAAATAAATAAAAGAGAAGGTGAAAAGCAAAGGCATACTGAAAGGAAAGGAAAAGTACAATGGACAGGGTGTGCGCTTGTCATGGAGGTAGGGTCATGTCTTTAACTCAACATGCATTTCTTCTACAGTATGTTAATTTCTCATGGACCTAATTAATGTGTTTTCTATTTTCTGAGCTTTCTTTTTTTTAAGTTGTTAACTGTCACAGTCATCTACATGTACTATTTATTCACCATTATGTGAAGCGCAGTCGCCACTCTACATAACTTATAAATGAGTGATATGGGGGTTGACACCCGTCCGTAATGTGGGATTTCAACTAAAAAAAGTACTGCCTCACTTTGCTTGTTTACAGGGTGAAATATTACATTATTGATAAGAGAGGACACCTGGCATGCAAAACTTAAGACCTCTGGTGCAAGGCAGAAGTTACTTCACTAATGAAATATTCAGGGCAACCAAATCATACAAGAAGATAGCTACAGTATCACCATATTGCTGAGTTAGCTGTATTGGACTGAAGCCTGTTAGTCTACATGTTTCATTAGCATTTGATTAACATGTTTTACTTCGATACCTGTTATGTGAGAACAGGAACAACTTTTAACCACAATAGTTGTATTCAACGCAGTTGAAAATATAATCTAACAGATAGTCACAAAAGTCATTAAGTTTTAGATTCTAGTGGTGCAAGCTTGAACAATTTCCCTCAAATGTCACTGTTTTTTGTTTCTTTTCTTTTGTTTTATTCTGTTTTGTTCTCTTTTCAGGTGTGGATCACAATTTGTAATCAGACTGGTCTGTCTACCTTACTTTCTTCTTCTCTCATCTAAAGCCTTTCTGTCTGTGCAGTAATTTACCATGCTGTGGCGTGAGCAGTCATGATTGTTTATATTCAAGGAGGCACCATCTTGAACACGTAGGACTCTGATTGTTTACCCATCCTGCATGACATCACGGCTGCTCTCTTCTCCCCAGTGCTCCTCTGTCTCCTCTCTGTGTCTTTCCAGCCAGATTGGCTGTGGGAGTGTCACCCCCTGGCCCACTTGTAGTCACAAACCAATTCCACCAAAAGAGACTCAAAGACAAATTAAACTTAATGCCATGTAACAAACTCAGTGGGCTACTGTGCACAATAAAGGCATTGTTTTAGCCAGTGGAGAAATAGGGCCTGTGTTCACTTTTTGATCTGTATGGAAATTATGAGCCAACACGGAGCCGGATGCAAAGCACTTGTGGAGAGGTTGGAGTTAGACAACAAGTGTAAAATTGAAATACTAGTAAAACATTTGCAATTACAACTGATGAATTCTGTTAACTGCGTGGCCGACAGAGTTTGTGTTCGATCTCATTTAAGAAGAGATTATGAAATACAGCGGGTGGTTGAGTTGTAACAGCTTGAAAAACAAAATGTGTCTACAGGCCTATCAGAGAGAAGAAAAAAACAGTGCTTAAGTAGAACAAAAGCTATCAGCCCCTGAAATTAATACCTGGTAAGAAAAGTGAAAAAGCTGTGTAAGTTGCTAATAGAATATTGAGTGTCACTGAATCGCTATGGAAATGTATGAAGAAATAAAACAGACATTTTCATTTTCACATGATAATTATTAACAAACTTGTGAATCTGATAAATTTTCGAGTACAGTAATAGTTACGCTTACTAAAATAACTTACGAATGTATAAAAACATCATCGCTCACAAAACTCCCATGGACTTTTCCAAGCGACAATCCAGTGCAGCAGTATATCCACACAGTGAACAGTGAACCATCGCACATCAAGTATTCCCTATAAAAACCCTCTGCTCTTGTACTCATACTTCTGAGCTGGATTAGATATGCACTCCATATTCTGCTGTCTGGGATCATGGGGGTGAGTTAATGAAGCTCCACTGGGGCTTTTCCATGTGAAAAGCTCCAGTGACAGTGCTGACATTGTCCTCTTTTTAAAGGCAAGTCCCCTTGTTAATAAGCATCCTATCACTCAATTAGGCAGGCGCACAGATACAGGATATATTGGATGACACAGAGAGACACACACACACAGATAATCATGCTTCACAAAACGCACAATGTGGTTTCTTTTGTTTTACAATATATCACTTTTGAAAAATGATATTACTGATATTACAGCAATATACTGTACATAAATATGTTCAAGGGTGGTGGTATGGGGTTGTTCCTACGTATAACATAACAAATACAGACATATTATAAATGTGAGGGAACATGGCAAATATATTTAAAGCCTTGATGTAAGAAAAAAACATACTATGAAACCCCCAAATAAATTGAAGATTAGCATTTAAGAATTCTATTCTTCTAGATTTATCAAGCACACTTGGACCAGAGTATATGGGTTGTCAAAGTATCGTTGTAAGAAAAATTCTAGACAGAACAAATTGACTAATACACTAAAATACAAAAAAAGTTTGATTCTTTGAATATATTGTTGAATAAAACTGTGGCAAGACAAATATACCTCAGAAGGCCAGTGGAGAACTAGATTAAAAAGGTAACGGAAAGATTGACATCTCCCAACCATGTATTAACTGAGATTATCCACGGGAGTGAGCACGGAGAGAAAGAAATAAAATATTTAGATGCACGGGGGATATTTATTTTTGAAGAGACAGATTGTGATGAACATTACAGTGTACCTGAAGGCACATAAAAGTTAGCAGGGTGTAGAGTTGGGAGGCTGTAAGCGGCAGGTATCAAAGAAAGCTAATATTCAGAGGGCTAAAGTTAAAGTGCACTGTGATAGCCAGAATGGCTCTCATCTGAGAAGAGAAGATTAAAATCAGTGGGACATCACAGCAAGGCAATATGAAGGAGGAATGAGAGGAAATCTCTCTCTCTCTCTCTCTCTCTCTCTCTTGCTTGCTCCCTCTCTCTGAGACACAGATGCACACGCACATAGTCTCCTACAATAAACCAATTACTTGTCATTAATATTTAAGGGCCTAATTTCCATTCATATGAGATATATTAAAAACGTGCAGGGATGAGCAAGGAAAAGGGCTGACCCTGAGATATTCACAGAGGGCTGGCTGCCCCAAACAGAGAGAAATGAACATCAGGGTGTTTTGTGTTTTATTGAGACAAATGTCTTCTGCCTCTGCCAGTAATCAATGGCTTCTGTTCTAAAATGGGGAAAATGGCACAATTTGAGTCCTTTCTTTTCCGAAATGGGATAATATCCTCTTTGGCTTGCTTTGGCTAATAATGAACATTTAATCCAGAATGAACAAATTTACTGGTGTGAGGAAAGGTCTTGGGGTCATCAAAACAATTCATTAAAGAGAAGCATCTCTCCACCGACAGTGATGACAGTTCACAAAAATTAGTACCTGGTAAAATGCCAGTAGTGATCTTGTTTGTGGGAAGCTGCAGCTGTTCAACAATAAGCTAGAGAGAGCGGGAGTGGGTGAGTTTGTTTGTTTTGTTTTCCCCCCACAACCCCCCACACACCCTGCTCCCTTTTTACCAGCCTGGCCTGGACTCCAGATGGGCACTGCCATGTCCAAAGACATGGTTTCAGAGGCAAGCAGAGAGAGACAAGATAAGAAAAGAGAAGAAGAGCGGTGTGAGGAGAAGAAAAGCCCAGGATAAAGAAGCAGAGAAAGCCTTCTTGGCCGACGCTCCCTCCTCTCAATTAACAGAATCAACAGCCATGTTCTCCAGGGAAACATGGAAACCATCAAGCCTGACTTCCCAACACTTTGACATAGAACATATCAAAAGCTTATCGTTGTACACATGCTATTAATACAAGCCAGACTATTCCACAGTGAGCTGCAGTGTCTTCCGCTTAAACTCATTATACAAAAGCCTTTATTACATTGTGAGCATCTGAGACAGCAGAGCTTCTCTTGTAGTCTTGGGAGAGCTTTTTTCAAGAGCAACAAGCTTTACAAAGGTTTCAATCAACAAGACATATTGATAGTGAATGAATGCCGCTTAATAGGATTAAAATATTTTTGGTGGCGCTTATTGTTACCGGAGTTGCTGCTGTATTGCATGAGCCAAAACTTGTGCCCACAGGCTTGTGTTGGACATGCAGTGCAGGACCAGCGTGCTGGTCAGCAACGGTTTTCTTGCCTCACTGAGAGGTTGCAGTGTCATGTGAGGTGGCCGACCATGCGTGAGTGTGTTTGATCTGGTGGCCGGGTCAGCCCTGATGTTAACAGAGTTATTAGGGGACTTATTAGGGAGAGTCAGAGAGCCAGCTAAACCCCCCACTGATTCCATCATTACTGCCGTTGTGGCAGGGTCATTACCGCCCTGCTGCTGGGGCTTTGTAGCAAGGATTGAGAATCTGCTGGTGTGCACGCCACATTGGCTCAGCGGGAAGAACGTGTGTGTGGGGGACAGAGTTGTAGAGACACAGGTAAAGGAAAATGGCTATGAGAGTCAGGAGAACTCCTGAGGGATTTGATCAAATCCCATGTGATGAGGGGGAGGATGACTGCAGCCATCACTTGAAGTCAGGTTTTAACCAACTTACCTTTCCAGGGCTGACCTTTACAGACACAACACAAGTTTGTGTGTGGCCTTGTTCTACTATATTTATGGGGTCCAACTGCTTTATATAATGATACATTCGGTGATTTAATTTTACACTTCAGTACTTCACAGATTATATAGTGAGACACAACGGGAAATACTACACATAATATGTAAAAATCTGCTTAAAATTCTTCAGGCAAAGAACTCCCCTGATATTCATTATTACAGCACTGATGCCTCTCTCTCTCAGCCAATTTTTAGATTTATTTCCAAAGGTGCTTTATTGGTGTGGTAACACTTCTGCCTGTCCCCTCCGGCCTTATTCACCACAAGCACTTGGCCTAGGCATCATTAACACAGAGGCATGCTGGAAAAGGAAGTCCCAATAACCCTGCTCAGAGGTGTGGACTATAACGCCTCTCTCCTCGCCTCAGCGTTTCCCTCTCGCTACAAATGTGACTTTCAAACCATAAACTACTGGATTTGCCCTTAATAAACCTTCAAAACATTTGTATATCCATGATTAGAGCATGGCCTCAATCCTTATACATGTTTCTATGTCAGTGTAATTTGTTAGCAGCAATGACTTGAAAAATTATCAGAGTTACAGTCGTTGCATACCAAAATATATGTACAAAATCGCTCAGGGTTTTCAGTTGTTGTCAAAAACCCCCCAACTTTCTTTGTGTTGTTTCTGCTGAGAAGCCCAGACATCACCATTACAAAGTGGCATATGCCCTTTGTCCGTCAGCAATTGATGTGGGCAATGGAGGAAACATTTTGGAAGAAAGGGGGTGTGAAGTTTGCCAACATCAATCTTGTTTCAAATTGAACTGCAAAGTTCCAGCTGAATGAATTGCCTTTCAAATGCAGCAGGCCATGGCTACACACATTCAATCCCGAAGTGAATCTGATTTGATCCCAAGAGCCGTACAAAGGCACAACCCACAGATTGATAAAGTGAACTGTGGGGAGATGAGGGTAAAAGGAAAAAAAAGAGGCAAGTCAATGGAGAAGAGGGTAAAGAAAGCAGGATAAGACAATATAGCTGAGAGAAGGATGGAAAAGGGGGGAAGACAAAAGAAGGCAAGCAAACAGGAAACCGCCGTTTCAATAGAAAATAAAAATCCTCTATGACACGGCCAGGTTGTTCTTCAGGGCCCATTTAATGTCTTGTGCACAATTGTAAAGGACAAGAAAAACATGGGTGGTGAGCTGCAGCAAAATATAGATGTGTCTCTTTGATGGAAGACTTCAGAAGATCAGAAAGCACTCAATGGGACAACAGGTGAAATCCTCATCTCAGTGATTCAGGTGTAGCTTTGAGTATCACTCATACTCACATGGCAGATTAATAATCTGAATAATGTATACACGCTAAAACAGGAGACAACATGTAACCCTGACCAACAAAATTTAATCAAATGCAATGGACATGAGTTAGTTACTGTATATAAACTCCATTTGGTCTTAATGTGAGTCACATCATTTTCTATTTTTCTATTTTAATAAATTTCCCAGTGACCTTCAGAGTACCTAAGAAATTATATATGTGTTAAGTTTTCAATCAGGCCAAAGAACCATTTCATAATAAATGAAGAAAAAAGCCACATTTAGAAGATTGAAGCCAAGCTTGAAATCCCTCTTGATTATCATTTCCTTTTCTTGGTAAAACTCATTAAACAGTGAGACTCATAAAAGCAGCAGGGGAGATGACAGTCTTGCATTCTCAGTTGTTTTAGAGGCCTCTGAGCGCAATAACCATGTGAAAATTGGGGGCTGTTAGTGATTCTTTTTTTTTTTCTTTTACTGCCAAAGTGTTGTTCTTCAACAATGCAAGCAACAAGCAAGAATCCCAAGGAACGCAGAGTTAATAGAAGCCTTTTTGCACCATTTTCTGAGGGCAGCTCTGCAGGGAAAGCATTTACACCTGCTTGCCTCATCTTTCACGATACACTAGTCCCCCAAAGTGTGCTTTACTTATAAATATCCACGTCTAAGAAGTGGAAAAGATGGAGGTAACACAAAGACGCAAAAGAAAAACCCAACAAGTGTGTATGTGTGTGTGTGGGTATGTGTGTGTGTGTTTGTGTTGAAAAAAAAACTGTGGCAATATCCCAGACAAATGAAGTCGGGTTTCACCAGTGACTTGTTTGTCAAATCAGCACAAAGGATTTATGGTCCGTGGTTACAATGAGAGGTTACAATAAGAGTACAAGACCTCAGGAATTAATCTTGCAAGTCTCGGCTTCTCCACCTGAACCCCCCACACCACTTTAAACTGCACTGATAACAGTTTAACAGCTTGACTCCAGATGAAAGAAAATGCTCTATCCAAATAGGTCAGATTCAAAGTGGAAATAAAGTGGGATCTTTTAGACAAAATGTTTAATGTTCAAGCACACTTATTTTTACATATCCTCCGATGGCGAGGATTTGAAAAACTATATTGCATGAAGAGAGGAAAGAGGAAAAACAAATGAATTACTGTATCATTTTAGGAAGATCCCATCTAGCACATTTTTTTGCAACACCATCTACATCAAAGCCCTCCTCATTGGGGGGGATACATATCAAACATTAAACAGCATTTTTCATTCATGAGCAAATCATGTTCTGTTTCAACAATAGAGGAGAAAGAGCTGATTCAGTGAAGTCGCTGCAGGGGTAATTGATAGGGATCCAGCAAAGGTAACTCCCAGGGGAAATGCTGGATCATGAATTCCTACCCGGCCAGCGGGAACATGGACTATCTATAGAACTTTTTTTTTTTTTTTTCCCAAACCCCAGTGGGTGAGAAAATGAATTCAATAAAGAATTTAAAAGGACAGTTAAAGCTGAAGCCATGTGTCTCTGGAACTCCAAATGTGAAGTTGTATTTCATTTTCAGACTTGTTCTGCAAATGCGTTTTATAGCCGTTGTACTCTGCAAATATATTACTGATTTATTGTTATTAAATGTTATATTTATTATCTTAAATAATAATGTATGAAATAAATAAAAGCACACAATGAAAATTGAAACAATTAAATAGACATTGCAAAACCGTCATGGAGTCCTGACCATCGTTTACCACAGAAATGCCAAAGCGTGTCTTGAAAATATAGTGTCTGACTGACATCCTCTGGTGAAAGATGAGGAGAGCGGCTGGCCTTTCCCTGCCATTTCATTAAGGCTTACAACAACTGTTGTTTCAATCTGTATTATACCCTTCAGCGGCCAAGGGAAATTTGCTATTTATTTCACATAACCCCAAAGAGATGAGCCTAGTTTGCAGACGCGGAGGCTGTGAGAACAATGGAGCTGGTGAGTTGAGCGGTGTCCAAACAGGCGGTGGGTATATGGGGAAAGTTAGGAGATTCTGTATAGTTATGTCCACACACCCTGACAGAGCTTAGATTTGACTGTTCTGCGGTTGACAGGGCTCTGACTTCTCCCCTCCCACTGCTGCTAGAATTAGAGGGGTGTACTACACACACATATACGCACACACTGTCAAAGAGGTGGAAAACACTCAAATTGTCATGGGAGGAATACATCAAGTGCCTTCACAAACCCTCTTCCGTACAAAAACAAACTTGCTCTGTACTGTTTGTGTTATTCATCAGCAAGTTAGGTAGCCTGGTTGTGTATCTGAGAAACAAACTGACCGGGACAAGCAAACTCCCAAAGCTTCCTTCACAAAAGCCTCCCATCTTCCCAGATGGAGGATTGGTCTACTGGACTGGAAAAGGCAAGAAGCAAACCAAGCATAACTGCTCTCGGTTCACACATATACAGTGCACACAAGTTCAAGTTTGTGCACATCCATGTGCACACACAAAAATACTGATCTAAAACTACTCAGTGGGTGCAAAGAACAAATACAATGTGCAGCCAAATTGCATTTCTAGCTTTCTCAAAGATGCAAGCACATAAACACACTGCCAAAAGATGCACCGGTGTCCCTAATTGGCAAAGAGATTGAATTGAGAGCATACATAGACGGTGTTCAAATGCAGGGGGAAAAGTGCTTGGTTTTAAGATAATTAATATCTCAGTAAGAAAAATGGTTTCTTAAGTGTCACAAGATGGAAGTGGCTTGGCATCTATTGCCAGAGAGGCTAAATGAAGCGTGTGTGTAGATTAATTAAGGAAGGGGTGAAGAGAGTTGACGCCTCCTTACCTTTACTCTGTGAGGAGAAGCAGAGGGAGAGCTGAGCAAATAGGTCAGGATTCTCAAACTTCTCTTCTTTGACTTTGATCCAGAAGCAATTCTCTGCCATTTCCTGAGGCACTATCTGCAATGACACAAGGTTTCCATTATCACTACAATCAGAGACCGCTATTCCACCAACCTGCCACTCAAAAAGTTCTTCTCACTGGAGATGGGGTTTGTGTGTGTCTGTCTTGTGTGTGGACACACACATGCCCTTGTGTATACATCCTTAGCAACTGAGTGCCAAACAAGACCAGCAAAAAAGATCAAAAATGCAAATGTGGGGGCTAAAGGTATACTTTTATGTGATGACAAATCACATGAATGTGACCACACTAAATGATTTGCGTTATCGAGTCTGATTGAACCACACACATCAAAGCTTGACCTCTCCTGGGATGAATGAAATATTTGAATTTTCAGGTTGCAGAAAAAACAACTCTGTTTATACAGTCCTCCTACCTAGATTTGCCTGAAAGCCTCTAAAAAGCAACCAAGCACCTACACATGGTGAGATCATGGCAGGCCATGGGGATGATTTCTACTCCTCCTCTTTCATTCCCCCCATACAGTACTGCTCAATAGACGAGAGAAAGTGGGAGTATACTGAGGGATTTATACATAAACAACCCATATAACATATTGCACTTACTACTAGCTAATGACATTTGTTACACTACACTACATCTGCTATACATTCTGTTAATTGTTAATTGTGCTAATGGTGAGAGGTATTAGTGATTTAGTTTTGTACTTAGGGTCTGGATGAGCAGTTGGCCTCCTGCACCACCACTGTTAACCTGCTGAACATCAAAGTAATTACATACAGAAAGAGGTGCCAGCACCACTCTTATGATACATGGACAGAGTGCTCCAGGTGAAGCTGGGAAATCGTTCTCAAGGCCGGTGATAACTGCAACAGTGTTGCTGAGTTCTTTAATGGCAACAATAGGTGCTTTAATGGGAGGCTTATGGTCCTTTCGACATGAGTTGGTCTTGGTCATGACTGTTAACAACAATGTGAGAATGTACTCTTATTTGCTCTACAACCTGTTGAAAGTCCTAGACAGCAGTCTATGACATGTCTGTGAACTGGAGAAAATGTGAAGAGAGCAAATATAGCCAGAAATTAAATAATGCAAACATCAATTCCCTTGGCATTTCAGTTTTCAGTTTGCCTACTCCCACAACTACTTGATAATAAAAATGGTGAGAAATGCAGAAAGGTCTTATACTAATCAGTACAGCTAGTATCAAGTTAGGGAATATAGATATAGATATAGATTACCTTACTTGATACTAGCTAATAATGCTGACCCCAAAAAATGTGTATAATGAGAAATGCAGGGGGTTGAGACAGCTGCCCTGTGTTACACCATGAGATATGTCAGACATTTCTGATACATGATCCCCACTGCTAAGCAACAAATTAAGAACAGTTTCAAAGAGACCAACCCAGTTTCTGACATGATGAATGAGAACATGGTGGCTAAGGGTTTGCTTAAATTCTGAAAGAAGCTCTGCAGCATTGTTGTCATTTGTGGGTATTTGTGGGCTGGTACGCATCGGTACGGTGTACCGGCACTTCTAGATTTTAACCCCTGGCGTACCGGGACCTTTTGCGGCGGGACTTCTCATGAGCTCATAGTACCTTGTCCTTGCTAAAAACGTAATGATCTGCTGGTACCGACTTCCCACCGCCTAATTTACCACCAGCAGTTGAATAAGGAGAGTACCAACACTTACTTTTTTCCACTTAAAGCACTGATAACCAGAATTGATTAACTATTTTCAGTTGTGATTGGTTAATTGGTTTTAGTTTTATCCATTTTACCCATGTTCAGAAATATAGGGTGTTTCCATTTAGCTAGTCAGATATAGAGGAATTTATAATGTGAACTCAATGATGATAATAGTAAAGTTTTGTTGTGGCATGTTGCATTGCCTATTCATTCAACATTGATTTAAAAACAGATAATTAAATAAATATGCTAAGTCACCACTGAACTGAATTATAATATTTGTTCTTCCTTTCCCCATTTAAAAGCTGTCACCACAGGAAGCAGATGTTATTTTACCTACAGTATAGATCATGTGTCTACATATGATGCAACAAGTCATGGACTTTCATCTACCTACATACTTTCATGTCAAATTCAAGGGTCTTCCAGGGTACATTTTCAAAGACAGCAATATAAAGGTCTTCCTTTGGAAATATCATATCTGTGTTATTCATGCTCTTGTCAGATATATATGGGCATTGTATAGATGGTATGCTGGCCTTGATACATGTTCTTCTCTCTCCCTTCCTCTTTTTTAAAACCAAATCATAGTTGCTTCTGGCATTCCTATATTTCCATCTGCTGCACACAGAGAAGACTGACGACTCTTGTCCCACTTAATCGACACAAGAGACACAGATTGTTTTTCCTCAAGTGGTTATGAATTTAATTTGCATCACCAAACTGCAACTCCTGTGGAGGCAAGGTTAATGCACCTGCACATTAACCCGTTTCTGTTCTTTTCCAAGACAGTGTGCACTTGCACAAACAAATCATATATGCAAATCCACATAGACATTGCAGGTGACAATGAGTAATAATATTTAAAATAACAAAGCACAAACACACACACAGCCCCACCTGGTATTAAGACACAAATAAACAGTTGTTTGTCTTACTGTTTGCTCAGTGGGTTTGGTATTCCATATCGCTGTAATGACACAATTAATAATCTAACCCACTGCACAGGAAACTCCACACATACATTTTTAAGAACCCTTTAAAGAGTGACAAAATCTAATGCAATAGCCAATGTCGAATTGTATTTCCACATTTACTTCTCTCATTTATGTCTGTCATTTGGTGGCCTGCAATTAAATAAATAACATATTGTAGAGGGCAAAATATAGCCCATTTGTTCACTTGTGCCTCAGAAATGAGGACAAAAGTGTGGAGAGATAACCACAATGGCCCTCAACACACTGAAAAATCACATTCAAAATTCCTTTTTAATACATGGCTTGATTCCACTAAAACCATTAAACGTGCACCACTAACATGATGTCAAAAGAACTGGTCTGATGTTTTGGTTGCTGTCAGTAATTGAAGACTAAAACGCAAGGTCACACAAGCATCAGCAAAGAACCATTAAATTAATGCTAAGAACTCCTGAGGCAATGGATAAATTATCTATGGTAAAAAAGAGCCCACACGCAAGAGAATGTCCTATTGAAATTGTATTCAAATGTGATGGAACGTTACACAACCCAGTCTTCATTCAATTATGCTAAGAATGTGCAAATCCAAGGACATTTAAGCAGTGAAAATTGTTTACTCTTGAATCCTTTGAAATGGGTGCTGATTTTGGAATAGTGTGGCCTCTGGCTGAACGGTTGTTTGACTAGATTAAGAGTGCATTTGAAAAGAACTCCCTATGGTTTGGATCTTCAACTTTCTATCTTCCCATTGTGTTGAGTTACTCCAAGAAACCTCTCAAGCCAGTCATGTCTGATAGTCAAAATGTTGCATAATATTTCATGATAAATAACAGTGCAGTGTTAATTCCCTTAAAATGACAAATCACCAATATTATCATTGAATATGAGAATATGCATTATAGTAAGTCAAGCTAGGGTTACCATACCTTGGTCCAGTTGACCCTCTTCATTACAGTTTCAGGCTTGTAGGTCTTCTTGGCCTCAAGCCCATAAGGCAGCTTGACGACAGCCAATGGTGGTGGAGGCACGCCCGGGCCTCCAAAAAAAGGCGGAGGAGGTGGAGGTCCACAACCAGGCGGTGGTGGCGGAGGTGGAGGTCCTCCGCCTGGAGGAGGCGGAGGAGGAGGTGGTGGTGGCATGCAAGCATGGCCAGGAAGAGGAGGAGGAGGAGGCGGAGGAGCAGGACAGCCACCAGGTGGAGGTGGGGGAGGAGGAGGCGGAGGAGGAGGTGGAGCTGCTGCATTCCCTGGTAGGGGAGGTGGAGGTGGTGCTCCGGGTGCAGCTGGACCTGCTGCAATCTGCAAGTACAGGGTACAAACGTTAACCATCTTCATGATGATGCATCAGATGGTGATTCAATCCAATGTGAGGTCGTTTAAGTTGTGTCACATTATCTCTGGCTGTGAGCAGATAACAAGTTTCAAGGAAGGCAGTCGTGTGTATTAATGACCAATTCAACTTCAGAGGCAAAATTAATCACATGAACTCCTGGTGATTGTAATAAGCAATGTCTTTGTAAAGCAGATATGTATTTGTGGTGTGAGGAAAAGATGTGGTCATGGGAGTTGACATAATAATTGTGTACAGTATACAGTTTATAATACGATTGTTCATGCATCCAATCAAAAAGCTTACTTCATTTCATATTCACATCCTGTCATAATAAGATATTTTTTTACTTTGTTCATTTATTTCTCTTTTTATCTGTATATCTCCTCTGTGGCGTCACAAAATGTGAAATACGCAAAAACTATGTAGTTCGCCATTGTCAGCAATACTTGACCAAAAGGTTAATGTATGTGTTCATTAATACCTGCTGATATGTATGTGAATAAATACTAAGAAACATTTTAGAGAAAAACAACTACTGTTTTATTTAGAAAAAGATAAGAATGTTAGTTTCCCATCAAGTCCTCCCCCTCACGAACTCTCACAATGGCAGGCTATTAAACAGTAGACAGGGGTGTAATTAGACCCAACACTGATAAGACAAAGTCTTTCAGTCATTTGACATGTCTGACCTATCACACCTACCACATACGCAGGTGCAGTAGTCTCTGATAGTGAAAATGTCAATAGAAAATGGTTTAGGAAAAAATATGCATATACAACAATTATAGAAAACCAAGCTTAGACTGGGTTTGATCTGAAGAGTTGATTAGGTGCCAGTTCTAACCAAAAAGCATTACCACTTGCACATCTCATTTCCAAAACCAATTCCCCACCATGTGCATTTCCCCAGTCACTTGATTGTGCATACAAAATGTGATTGGCTTCATATTTAAAGACATTACGCAGCGTTTCATTACATAATGACATTGGTGGATTGTTTATTAGGGCTGAAATTAAAAAGGTGTTCTGAGAGGAGCATCTTACACAGATTGCTCTGAGCCCTTCAGTAAAAATCCACATCAAATGATTACGGGTCTGTCAATCTTGAGCCTGCATGGCCCATTTTCTCTTTAAGATTAATGTGACAGAATGGAGGCAAATTAGCTGCTAAATTAGAGCGCAGTTGTTTCCATACTAGGGGGCCATCAGAGTCTTTATCTCACTCTCTCTCTCCCTCTTTCTCATCTACCCAATAATAAAAACAGTGTCTATAGAACCCTTGGGATCCAGTACCATTGCCACTGGCAGCTTCCTCTTCAAATACAAAAACAAACATTCAAAGAGATCCATAAGTGGTTCAGTATAAACTGTAAATAATTGTGTACACTGCTATAATTGACAACAGGCACATTATACATATGAGATCACATTAGACTATGTTTTAGATTGTAATTAACTACCCCATTCATGTTTTGTAGGCAATATGTACATTATAAACACAATATACTTTGTGTCGGGGCCTGAAAAAGTAATAAAAGTATATTGCATTACAATATGAAGGTTGCTGTGTGAAATAAAATAGCCAAACACAGCTCTCTGTACAGACATAAAGAAAGAATACAAATATTGTATTGAAATGTTACTTCTTTCTATACTTTAAGATCCCTAAAGGGCTCCTTCCAAATGAGTTTCTTCTTTTTTTTTTGATTGATTGATTTTTTCGATCCCAATAAATTGTGTGTAAAGTGTATATTTTCCCAGCATGTTTTGCAATTATGTTTTATCACCAGGTTCTAAGAGATCTCTTTTTGATCTTTTTTGGCCGATGTTACTTTTGTGGAGCCCATCTGGGAAACTGTGTAAAGTGGACGACCAGGCTAATATGAAATGTTACCCATCCAAATTGGATTCATAGTCTTCTGGACTCAATGGGGAGGTCAGAGTGGCAGATAATTAACTCTGAATACTACAGTATGTGATTAAATCTATGCCTCAATCACATCTCTGATAGATTAATTCAATCACAAAGTGTTTACTTACGAAAATTGCATTTAACACGTTGGAAATGTGTTTAGATAAAAGCCCCACAATGGCTTCCTATACTGTTGTATTTTTTTGTGGAATGAAAAGTTTTTTTTCAGACGTATTATCCGTTTTGTGGATTACCAATTGCAGGAGATATAGTATTGATTTAGGTTTGTTATTAATTTAGTGTAATGTTCATTCAGTGTAACTTTGTACATAATAATTTTTTTTTTCAAATTCAAAACATTAATTTTAATGCGCAATATGAAGAAGGGCACATGTGCAGAGAAAATGGAGATTAAAAAAAATGAGTTCCATTAATAGTTTGAGATTTTTCTCTGACAACAGATTTGAAGCACTACAATCAAATTCTGGATTCATAGATTTGTGAGATTATGTCAAGGGCCACACATGCAAGGAGGACACCCACCTTGGCTTCAGATTCCCTGATGAGTCTCTGAGCCTCTTTGAGCTTGTCTTTTTCAATAGTTAACTGTTCAGATACAACAACACACATACACACACCCATCCCACCAGCACACACAATGGGAACACACGTCACAACAGACACAGGGGGCAACAGAGAGGTACAAATGGGGGTGGGTTAGATAGACAGAGAAGAAGAATGCTAGTACACTACAAAAAGAACAGTACTCACACCAAACACTTAAAAGGCAGAAAAGAGGTAAACAGGGGAAAGAGGATGTTCCTTACACAGTTAATGACAATGGTAGTACAGTGCTATATCCCCATTTCATTTGAATGAGTTCTTTGATGTGCAAAAGGCAAAGTGTACTGTACTTTTACACCTAAAACAAGGTGTAATCTATCTTCAAAAGAACATCAGTGTAGAGCTCTGACTGCAGCATGAAAGGAACAAGGCACAGCATCACTGACAGTTGGTGCACCTTCAAAACCCTTCTTCCAGTTTCCTTTTTTTTCCTTCCTTTTTGGCATTGAAAAATACATTTCAACTTAACACTCTCAGATGTGTGATGGGCACTGATTTCACTGTGTAGTCTTTGTTTTAGCAATGTACCCATTTTGCTTTGATATTTCACTCTGTGCAACCTTGCCAAAAAAGGAAGATGGGAGAGTAATATTTTTATAGAGTCATTCGTACCGAACACCTCTTACTATGGACTGTAGAGGACTAAATATTTAATGTGTATAATGGAAAAGGAGATAGAAACTTTTAGGGGGTGACTTAAAAAGAACTTTCATTCTGTAAGACTTTTAGAAAACTGAAATAAAGTGAAATATTTAAAGAAGCAAGGAAAAGTTTTATTTTACCTCTCATCTTCAGGGTTAGAGGTGGTTGTATGCGTGTGTGTGTGTGTGTGTGTGTGAGAGAGACATTTGAATGACAGAGCACTTGGCTTACCTGCATTATATAACAGCAAAGAACACATAATATCAGTGACTACATAGCAAGTCATCATCAGTTGGGTTGAATTCTATAATCAACCAGGACGAAAGGCAGCCTGGCAGTAAAAGAGAGAGAAAGTGGTCTACTACACAACCAGCTCCTCTTGGGGCCAAGGCTGGGTCAGCTACAAGACCGCCAGGTTGTTAAAACCTATTAATGGGATGGCGCAGAGTGCTCCAATGTACCACTGCAGTGCTACATTATTCATTACCTACAGAGCCAATTCAATGAATAGCTTGCTTTTTTTTTTTTGCTTTGAATGGTTGGAAGCAAAGGTTTGGGGAAGGGTGGATGATTTTCACTTGTTGTGATATGTGTGTCCTTTGTTGATGTTTACAGGCAGAACCTCCACTCAACTCAATTGGGGGATAATCAAACAGACACATCAAAAAGGCTGCTTGTTACAATGCCAAAGTTCCCAGAGAAAGACTCTCATTAAATGTGTTGGTTCACAAACAAGGTGAAGAGAAGCGACTCAGGCATGCATGTGTTTTAATATCTGACAGGAATTCAGTCTAGCAGATGAAAGGTTAGGGTTAGCTCCCATTTAATTCATATTCAGCAAAACAGCAGTGATAGCACAGCAGCTTTGATGGACAAACTGAATGCATGTCCTTGTGCCCATTTAAAGGGCTTTCTACAGCAATGTGTCAAACAAGGATTATGTTGCACCACACACTCTTTCCTAGTCTCCTAGTCTTCCTGAGGTGGCAGTAGTACCACCATCTAAGAAAATGGCACTTGTTTGGTTCATTTCCTGCAGTAGAAATGCAATGGTCTATAAGAACACACGTCTTAAATCAAAAGAAAGGAGATAACTCTGAATTGTTATTGCACAACCTCCATATTTTTAGCAGATTTCTGAGAATAAATAACATCAACCATGGCAGCCCTGAAATTGACTTTAATTCAAATCAAATATGTATGTAATATGTTTAAAAATGAAAATTAACTTTGGTTTACTTAAACCTAAACAGATTGAATGAATTAACTTTGATGTTTAACTTTTTGTTTATCTAAACACAAATACTGATCAATGGTCAGTGTCAGTTAAATGACCATTAACCATTAACCAACAAGATTAAAATGTACGATTTACAAACAAAATACATATTGAATCCTCCGGCACAGAGTGTGCTGCATAACTGCTATAATAGCTTCTCCGGGGTGAGAAAATATTAAATAGCTTTTTTTAAATAGATTAAAAAAAAAACAAAAAAAAAAACAGAAGCCGGACTATATAATGTATAAACTGATTAACAAAAACTAATGCACACATTGAGTCCTCCAGTGCTGCTAGTACCTTATGGAAAACCTCCACCTTCTCTGCCCTTGGCTGATATGACTCGAAAGACAACAGTTTAACAGAACAGAAACTTGTGGCATTTTACATATCTCAGAATAAAATAAACCGGCCAGAGCTTCCTCATTCGTCAGGCATAACGGACAGCTTTTTATTTGGAGGGAGCAAGATGTTCACATTATGAGAAGTAAGACTGGTTTGCAGTCTGTTGAAAACACCCACTCAGATGGTGCTGATGTCCCAGGATACTTCAACTTTTAATTGTTAGTACTAATTGCTACTAATTTGTATTGCTGTCGAGTCATTAATTATGAAATTAACTAATAAATATATTGCTTTTAAGCACATACTGTCGGTATATATACTCTATTTATGTTCTGTCAAGATGCATAAGGGATAGGTGTCGTGGGCCACATTCATGCAAGTTTGTGCCAAACAAATTACATGTTTTCCTGCTGAGGTTAATGTTTGTTGAAGTGAAGCTCTTCAGCAGTAACTGCTCTCTGAAGGAGCATTCAGACAAACAGAGGAAGAGAGGGTTTGACTCTCCAGGGCTTCTCTGCTCTACACTACCTGTTAATGCACCACAGTCAGTCAGTCTTCAAAAGACAGAGGCCTGCCAGGGGAGGGTGAGGGGAAGGTGTATGATAGCGAAGAAAACACTTGGAAACAACATAAAAAGCTCCAACAAGGGAAAGAGGCCAAGCAAAGGTAACACAGCCTGATGCATTCATTTCTGACAGAAAGTGGAAGGAGGGGAGAGCAAGGGATGGCGAGCAGGTGGAGAGGAGCTTTTCTGATGGTCTCATTAAAATGGGTGGGCAGTAATCAGGCACAGAGTGAGAGATGAACCACTTTGGATACAAATGCAGGGAACAAGTGCCGACAGAGCACTCAGGCATATGAAATGCAGGAGTGAGACCTACACACGGATTATGTTTAAAAGAACAAAAAAAATGATGTGTGACTTTGACCAGGACAACCAAGAAAACTGGCACTTTATGACAGCTTTCCGTGGCAATCTAAGGATGACTATCAAGGCTCAATCAACATGCACATTCTCCTGATGAAGGTCAATAGACCAAAACGTTGACCCATTAAACAGAGCTTATGTGAGTGCGGGAGCAAGCTGTGATTTTTATATTAATCTAAGGATGACTGCCAGAGGACGGAGCAAGTTACAACTTAGAGAACTCCTCCTGATGCTTGGACCACAGATGTAGATGCGGTTTATCAGATGGTGAGTGCCAACAAGATATGCAGCCAGAAAGGAATGTTAGAAAGAGAAAGCAATCTCAGATATAGATGAAGGTATACCATCTTTCAATGCTGGTTTATATTAAATTCCCTAAGCAGGTAGGCAAACTGCCCTTTTGTCCCAAGGCAGTGCTAAAGTGTTTGAAATTGGGTTAAGGGGGAAATAGCAGTCATTTTCTGTGCTCAAAATGGAGGGTTTTGCCTGGGAAAAATGATGTGGAGGCCAGGAAAAGAAATGCAATACGTCTCTGCGATGATAGAATTACATAGGAAAAGCTTCAATAGAGCAATTTGCCCATATAAAGAGCTACAACTTAAGAAGGAGATTGACCCTTTATTAAATCAAATGTTCTTGCATGGGTGATAACTCGCACTTACATCAGCAGCACATCTAAGTGGAGTGGAAAGACCGGGAGTTTTTTTTTTCTCATAGTGCCTTTACCTTTCATTGCTATGATTTTAAGACAAACATTTTCATCCTGCATTCTGTGAGTCAGTTTTTCACTTAAAAAACTTTTATCGAACTGATTAAAAGTGCTTCTGGACATTGGATTTTTCAACACCTTCTTGTTCATGCTTTTTTGGGAAATATACAGTACATCATAAGAAATCTCTGAGGGGAGTGTAACACGGCTTTGCAGAGGAGTGGGATTTCTCTTTTTGGATTTACCTGGGACTCGAGGGTCTGGATCTTCCCCTCCAACTCTTTGATTTTCTCTTCCTTCTTTTGAGACTCGGCCTGGGCCTCCTGCCGTGCACTGAACTCCTCATCAAACTGCAAGAAAAGAGACACAGGTATGGCTAGTGCACATAACAAACACAAGAACACAGATGTAAACACACACACATACACACACTCAGGTTGGTGAGCGGCAGGGTATCTCCAGAGAGTGGCCACGGGGCACATCAACAGACACCAAAACACGCTGTCTTACACTCTGGCCGATTTCTATTCATAGCCCTCATGGCCCTAGAGCCCTGTTGTCCTTTGTCTTTGTTTCAAGCCTGGCTTTCATGTATGTTGATGGATCTAACCTTTGCAGAAACCAAGACATGTCGCTACAATGATTTCACCAGCCCAGCAGGGTGCTTGGTGGGATGGTGGGACAGGACTCTTAAGAAAAACACACACCCAGGACCCCCTCGGTACCACCAGACAGTCAGGGTGAGACTGAGATACACTCTCCTTAAGATTAAAATATTATGCATAGGTCAAGGTAGGTTTTAAATTTTGGTTTGCTTAACTAAATAAAAATACAATTAATCAATATTGCAATTGATTTAACACCTAAAAAGGAAATGTAAGATAAGTGAAAAATCCTCTAAGGGCTTCCTTAAAATGCACAAGCATATCAAGAAGACCCAGAACATAACTTAACTCTGTCCTACCGCAGCGCACAAATAAGTATACATCAGAACATCAGCATTGATTCTTGTAACGCTGATACGGATCATGTACCGTCACAGCCAGGTATTGATTAGGGCATGGAAAATCAATAGCTTGTCTGGGAGCTCTGAGGAAGAAAAAACTTTCCTGATGGGAGCCGGCCAACCAGAGGGGGGCTGTTGGAGTGATTAATGTCTCACCTTTTTGGAGTACTCTGCAGCCTTCTGTTCGCTCTCCTCAACTTTTGCTTTATCCACACACTGATCTACAAAACAAGACAGGCAGAGTTACGAAACACTTCAAAGGCATCTCGAGCTGTTCTTCTCTACCTCAGCTCCTTGTCTGAGATTTACAATCAGACCTGTATCTTGTTTCAAAGCATATTATGATCGGATGTCTACTTTGAAAAATCAGTTATTTCCATGAGGGTTATAATTTAAGATGCATTTAAGGGAGTATCAGATATGTATACAGGCTATTTATAATCCTATGTATAAGTGTGTATCTCTAAGTGTGTCTATATATCATCATATGAGATGGGAAAGCGTTGTGCTCAATATCTGCCTCATAATCAGTGAAATCAGGCATTTTCTGCAACCCTTGGCTCATGCAGATGTTCTAATCTCTTGCACTCCTCTTCCCTCCATCCTCCTCTCACTCTGTCTTTGAATAAGAGAAATCATCACCCCAAAATTGTGAGGTATTATCTGTTGCTTGAGGGTGTGTGCTACCAACAAGAGAAGTACCAGTCGGAGTATCCAACCACATTAAAATGTTTGCATGTTTTTGGTATTTCATTTGGTTTCTCTGCAGCTTTCCAAATATTTTGAGTGTTGTTTGGCTTTATTTAAATGGATTTACAAATGTCATATTTTATAAATAGCTGGTAGATGTATCATCGGAAGGACAGTCTCAGTATAAGTGTAAATTATTGTGAGATCACACATTACGCAACACATTTTCTCTGAAAAATAATTGTTTTCAGAAAAGGACACCCTAATGTTAAAGTGGGAAAGTAAAAAAAAAAAGAAAAGAAAAACAGAACACAAAAACAATGTGGCTTCTAATCCCACATGTCTTTAGGGACAATTTAACAAAACAAAACCTTGGAAGGATTTTAACAACTGATTAAATCTCAGTAAAGTGAGTGAGAGAAAACTTATTAAATATAGCATCAGTTCTTTGAGGGTAGGTTTAGAAACTTTTAATGACCCTTTGTTAGCAAGTCACAGAACTGTTAGTGACACAACAGAGAGAAAACATGGTGTTATTTATTTATTTTCTCTGTTTGAAAAAAAAAAAATCCATTAGTGATGCAATAAATATATGTTTTCTCTATGATTCTAAAAACACTAACTGAGAAAAACAATTATTCTGAGTTAACTCAATTCATTTTAATAGGTAATGTATTGTTCATTACTGCATCATGTCAAGACATCGCAGGTGTTTGTAAAAGGAATTTCACATGCATCAGATTAACAAGAGAGTAAATATGTAGCATTTGTACCAATGAGATGGGTGAAGTCCACGTCCAGTCTTTTACTGTAGCCAAAGTCCGGGTCCATCCCATTGCGATGCAGGACCACCTGAGACACGCACTCTTCGATTACCTTGTAATACTGAGGCCTGAGGGGTGACAAAACATAAAGCAGAACAATTAGACAAGCCACAGAAAGATATGAGTGACACAAACTCTACAAGGCTAATTAACCACAAATTATTCCCTTATCCAAGCTAGAGGTCACAAAATGCCACGCCAAAAAGGGTGCTGCTGGAGAAAATAGACACCCTATTAAATTTGATCACTTGCTTCACCCCCATCATGAAATTAGCAGATTAATGGCCACACAGAACCTAAGTCTGTGTTAGTCTGTCCATTTCAAGGTGACAGACGGTAGCCAAGGCTGTGTTTGCCCTCTTGCCTAATTTGCAATCATCTTTGCCAATAAGAGCGACCATAAAAACTGAAATGTAAATCTAATCAGTGTAATGTGTGTAATTGAAAGCACAATGACCGGGAAAACATGTCATCCAGTTAGGAGTGTGACTGAGTGCTTGGTGTTGTCGGGCAGGGTGTGTGCCTCAGCCTGCGCCTCCCATCCCACCACACAGGTTGGTAGGTGACCTTTTCCCGGTAACATTATCAACTTAAATTACAAGTGACATTTAGTGAATACAATGCCAGCATAAACTGAGCTCCAAACTGAGAAAAGATTATTTTCCAAGACTGACATTGACCAGAAGTTTATGTTTAAATACACAACGGAAACAACTTCTAGCTTTTTATTCCTCTTGGATGAGAGGTGAAACGTCTTCCTAGACAAATAACTAAGTCCAGTTGCTTTCGATTTAACCTCCTTTGAAATTCCTCTTAAGACTCATGCTCCATTTCTTGTAAATTGAGAATTGAACTTTGAGGCTCGAGGCTCAATTTTCCACATGTAGCACACATGTGGAAAATTGAGCCTCGATGACAATCTCAACAACAATTGCCTGAACTCAGAACAACAGCAAACTAAGTAAGTGCATGTGGGTGTGACCAACTAATTGTTCCAATTTGCTTAACGGCTGGGCAATCGCAATCCTGGTCTTCACAGCGCTGTGAAGTCTGGAATAAGGGTGCAGTGGGATGAATACATTACTACTAGGAGGAATACAGCATCAGCAGCTGGAGCAGGGACAGCCTTCTGATTCAATAATCACATCAACTCCTTTCATCTCCTTTTTAAATAGCAAACAGTTTCCTAGTGAGCACACAGTGGAGACTATGTTCTTCTATGAGTCCCAAAGCACAAATATACAGAGCAACACTCCAAATAAGCTTTCACTTGCAGCTGATGTTCCTTTACTTTAAATAAATTCTTTTAATATTTTAGAAAATACTGTTATCTTTGCAAACTCCTGTTCCAACAAATAATTTTACATTGGGAAGAAGACAGTTGAACACTGAAATATTCATGTACAGCCAATCTGCTATAGTTTAAGTATTTTTAGCTTCCTGAGATTGTCCAACTGATTCATAAAATGAATAATTGAAAATCAGAGATGACCAAAGGAGATCTTATGACAAACTTGATCAAGATAAGAAACTCAAAGTCTTATCAAAGCCTGCCTGTCGAATGTCTCTGCATAAAAGCACGGAGGCAAAGGAGCGTCAATGTTACTAAAATGTAATAATTGATTTGAGCAGGCAGAACTGTGAACAAAGTGCCAAAGCCAGCTGGGTTAATTTTGTGCTAGACCAAAAAAGCACATATCCAAGCAATCGAATCAGTAAAAGTAACACGTGATACACATCAATTTGTTATTATTAAACATTAAATGGAGTCAAGTTTATTTTCAAGGCTTTCACTAACTGTTGCCCATGAATTCAAAGGCTATGTTCAGTTGGTACCTTGTGGGTGGACAGGCCATATCATGTTATGAACAGAAATATGAAAGAACACAAAATTCTGAGCCAAGGCAAATAAGAATAAATCAGCATTTAGGTGCACTGTTTTGAAAGCATGAAATGCCATACATTAAGCTTGAGCTGGCGGATTCGCCCACACATGACTGGAACAAGCTAGTGAAAGCTCGCACATCGCCCTGCATGGCTTAAACACTGTGGCACTCGGCTTACAACTGTCACCAATGTACACCACATTATTATCTCAATAAGCCGCCCTATTTTCCCTTCGTCCTCCATCCTCCGCCACCACCAAGCAGATAGGGGCTGGGTGGAGATAACTAGAGATGGAGAGAGTGACCCAGAACTGTCAGGCCCCTCCACAGTGGGCAGGGCTGGGCTCCAGAAGCTAGCATATGTCCCCTGCATCATTCCCCACCTCTTCTTTTACTTTGGCACCTTCATTTCTTCCAATGATAGCTTGCAGTTCAGCACAGCCCCAGCCACTTGATCCAGCTCTGCTCCACATAACCAGTGTAATCCCCATATCACCAGGCTCCAAAAGAGCAGATCTGCTCTATATTTACTGGGTGGGTTTGATGTGCTCCCATTCATTAGGCTTGCAGTGAGAGATTAATTATCAAAAATAAACCAAGCCCTGGAGGGGAGAGCAACAACTAATGTTGTGTTAGGAGCAATGACAGTAGACAGAGCACTTGAAAAGTCTGCCCACTAGAGCACCTTATTATTTAAATACAAATTATACTATTTCACAAACTATCATTTAATTCATTATTACTTGACATATAAATCAAGACACCATATTTGCTATGTGTTCCAATAAATACAATCATAGAAAAAAAAAGAAAAAGAAACTTAATCTGTTTCTTTAGGTAGAATATGATGAGTACACATGCATTCCTTTGATCGCAAAGCCAAAGTCTGTCACACCTTTATATAATACTACTTAACCTAAGACTGCACCATAAAATGATTTCAAGTAGAACCACACGTTGCTACCACACATTGTCTGACCTGCCAAATTGTTTCTGTTTCATGTTGTGGAAATACTATATTTATACTACACTATTTCACATTCATCTGATTTTAACCACAACATTAAAACATGGTCATTTTAAGGGCAAAGACTCTCTGTTGGAGGAGCTGCATGCACTGTAGCACTGCATCTTCCAATCATTAAAACTCAACTGCAATGAAGTATGGGGAATAAAATGCCTCAGTCGGAATGTATTTCTGGTGTCTGGCGTTTCTGTGTGTACATGTGTGGGTTTGTCCTTGCAATTGTGACGGAGGCCGGAGGAAAAAGATATTTCAAAAACATATCTTTAAAAAGACCATCAATTCTTCTATGGGCACTGGTAGGCCTACTGATCCCTTCTTATTGCTGGCTTACAGAAGTGTATATGGATACTGGAGCCGGGGTGGACGTGGCTGTTCTAGCTGGTTAATGTGAATTCTATTTCTCGCCTCTTCCGAATAGATGAGGAATACATTATTCATAAATCCAGAGGGAACAGCAACTTGTCTATGGTAAATTCATCTTCTTCCTCTGATCCCCCCTTTGACTTCCGACTTTATTTTTTTAAGTCTTATTTTCGCAAAAAAAAAAAAAAAAAAAAGGTCTGACACAGCAGTGAATTCATCAGTGTCACTCAATTCAGAAGAGTGGCAGCCTTCATGCCAATGACTGACATGTTTGCTCTTCAAAGCCAAATTAGAGAGCAAACCCAATAATCTTAATAATTCTATAAGTATTATTCCTATTCTCATACTTATAGGGCAAGTGAAGCAATTCTTCCATACGAGATAAAGTGCAGAGTTTATCATCACCTTTAATTCAAGCGAAGTAACTTCAGAGCTGCAGACTAGAGGTGGGCAAATAATCTTGGAACTGCAAATCAGCTCTATGGAAGTGCTATTTTAACCACTGGATTTAGCCCCTCACTGTAAATGCAAAGTATACATTTCAACTTACAGAAACAGAAACAATAACTATTTGCCAAGCAACGAGAAAAAAACAGTGATGTCTGATATGCTTCTTCTATGAAAAACAGAAACCCCCCAAAAACCCAAAAGTTTAGAGTATGGAAACAGACTGACAGAGTTGAACATCATGGGGTCGTTGGCCAGCACAAGGCCAGTGGTATGTGAAAATCACACAGAACTTACCTGATGTAATAGTCATTCCTGATGAGCAATAGGTGCTGAAGAATTGACAGGAAGTACGTCTCTGAGCCCGTGTCTTTCACCATGTTGGAGAGGAGATGGTATACTTCGCTCATATCAGTACAGCAGCAAGGTTAAAGAAAACAACTTTACAGTATGACAGTTACTTTTTAGGCTTTTAAGTTCATCGATTTAACATTTGAGGTGAAGAACACACCCATCAGAGTTTGTTATTTAGATGCATTAAATCCTGTAAACATTTACATTTTTAATAGTTTTTCTTTTTAACATTTTATTTTTTTCCCCTGTTCCTCACTTCAGGTTTTTTGACAAGCATCATTGTGCAAAAACAAACAGAGATCTGATTCCTCTTATCAACTCTCTCTCTCTGTGTCTCTCTCTGTGTCTCTCTCTGTGTCTCTCTCTGTGTCTCTCTCAGGGGAGCTAAAACAGTGTAAACAGCTTACTTGAGGAGGGGGATTGGCATAAAGAATTCTCCCTCTGGTTTACCTGTCACTCCGAACCTTTCAAGATAGTGGAAATTAATTACATGAAAAACTCACTGGTTTGAATGTTTGAGACAAGAATGATGGGGAGCCGAACATTCGCAGGGCTGAGATTCAGCTCTCAGATTGAAACTGACATGTACTCAGGAGTGAAAATTCATGTTATTAAATTTGCAAAAGGTATTGATTATGTGTCTTATGTTTGCTTTCCCCAAGAGGAAGTGGTGATGGCTTTGACATCTAAAGGAGATGTTAAATCCGACTGTCTTATTTGTTATTCTTCCATGTTTAAATATTATATACTACACATAGTATTTCTTGATTATTTGTCGTAGAAACTATTTGTTAGTAATCCTGTTCATTCAAAGAACAGATCAAATGTTTGAAATATAAGAACTACAGGATAAGCTCATACACTGAGTCACATTTCAAAATTCAATTTCTGTTAATGGTGGATTTGTAGTGCAATATTAATTAAGGAAATAACCAACTTATGTTTCTCAAACTTCTAATAGTGTTGTAGAAGTGTGGCTCTAAGAAGTGAAGAACCCAGGAAAATGAATGATTTTGAGCTCATTTAATTTGTTTGCTTGAGAAAGGAGGATTTCCCCACGGAGACTCATCTTGTTTGAAAAAGTGGAATAAGCCTCTCAGATATGTGCACACATGCAGAAAAAAACAAGTCTAAGGAGATAGTGCACTGTTCAGCTCACAGAGATGAAAACCGGATTGCCATCATAACACGAAGTGTGAGTCTTGACAATGTGTGCTAAAATATTTACATAGTTCAACATATTGGCTGCAAAGCAATGAAGTGGCATTTTCAACACAGTGGCAGCATATACACTCCCTTCTCCTCCCTTCTGCTTTTGGTACAGAAAATCTCACTTTCTTGCACATGGATCTGATTGAGTTTAAGGATCCAGATTAAATGAAATGCAAATTGAGGCTAAACAGATCACCAGACCAAAGCAAAGCATTATTCCCACTAAAAACACGTAAGTGTGTTATAATTAGCTAAATTTCTGGCTATGCTAACGTTATGGATCCAAAAAATCAATTAAATGAAATACAAGATAATATTGTTACCTATTACTATTTGTTAGTAGTAGTAGTAGTAGTAGTAGGTTTTATCAGCTGCCGATGCATGATGATTCTGAGAGAATCAAAATATATCAGATATTGAAAAAATGCACTAAACTGCATCCTCCATTTCTCATGTTATCGTCCACACAAAACAAAGCAACTGCAGCAATTGGAGCAGATCAATTCTTTTAAATACAGTTTGACACTTTTCCTATTAATTTCAACAATGTATGTAATTAAACTCCTATCCCATATCAAATTTTTAGAGAGAGAGAGAGGGATGGGAATAAGGCTCCTCTAAAGTATCATTTCCCTCCCTTGTATTAGCTGAGTATGAAGCCTGGGAGAATTACCAATCCTGTGAGATTCAATTATAGCATCACCACAGCAGCATTTGAGAGGACATGAGAAGGAGCTCAGACTGGGAAAGTATCCAACTAGCTTCATCTATCACTAAGCTGCAGACATAAACCTAATGTAGAATGCCAATCCATTCGATGACACCCCCTCTCTCTCGCGTTCTCTCTCTGTCTCTCTCTCTCTTTACACTCTATCTCCAAATAATGAATAAACATGAGCAGCAGTCAAGTGTGATGTAGGCCAGTTTGTGGTGAGGTCAATCAATCACCATTCCACAGCTCATTAATATTCATTAGTGGCCTGGAGTCACCTCCTCAGCACCTGGACCTGGGCCGGACACAGAGGAGACTAGCCTCTCCAGGTTAATATTCATGAAACTGCTGGAAGAAATAAGACACTTATGCATTGCTCAGGTAGTAGAAGTACTACCTGCGTGATATTATGCATATACGTGTATGTGTATGTGTATGTGTGTGTGCAAGACAAGGGACAAAGGATAGCCTAGACATTCGAATCATGCTCACAGCTCACAGATCAATACCGCATTGTCCTTGGAAACAAACATTGGGCCTTCTCATTTGTGAACCTGCTCAAGCACATCATTAATCCAGGTGCACGTTTTTTCTCTCCATCTTCTCTCCACACACATACACAACCTCCTCCCCTCAACTACATGTGTCAACAGAAACTGTCACTCACAGCAACACTTTGTGCTCGTCCTAGAACTGTGGGATTTGGTGAAAGAAAAAGGTTGTGGGAATGAACATCTGCATAACAATGTCAGCGTCTGGTTTCTCTGCTCACAATGTCAGCCATTCATACATAGCCTGAGAGAAGTTTTGTAAATTATTAAAGAGTTCTTCTCTGGGATGCTTGAAGAAGTTTCCAACTGGGGACTAAATTACTGCTCACCTTATTAACTTCTACTCAGCATGTTTGGAGTTAAATGGCCAATGGTACAGAGATGGCGGAGAAAATTTACGTTTCCTAAATGGAACAGTGAAACTTAGTACCGTACTTACACTGAAGAAACCTTGACGATGAAATATATTATTGCTGAACATAAAAATATTTAATTGTCTACTATACATAATAAATGGTAAGAACAAGAAAGCATGTCTGCTTGATATCTTCCTTCTGTTTTACAGCAGTCCAGATTTACCCAATTGTAATGGGTAGAGAACAAAGTGAGCCGGAGATGAAAGGAGAGGAAGAGGATGTGAAGAGTAAATAAGAAGAGGAAAAAGGTGGGAGGTTAAGATGACACGGTTATTTACTTAGTATACCTGGTCAGAAATGGAGCTGGATATTGTGGTCTGGGTCCTCAAATCCCTCTCTAATGAATCAAGCTGTGAGAGGCTTTAGCCTGTAAACCTTGACCAAACCCACGGTCTACACTCATCTCTCACTGCAAGTTCCTCATGTCTGTTCATCTGTATATTCACACAAAGGAAGCACAAAGGATATTCCATCTCAGCGCGGATGTCATCCAGGCGATGGGAGAGTTCAATGGAGTCCTCCTCCTTGTTCTCATTGAACACCTTCAGCTGGATGTCCAGCTCCTCTGTCTCTTTTAGCTCCTAAAAAGAAATTAGACATACAACAGATAACTGAGAATGTAAAGTTGAACAAAAGGTCGACTCACAGTTCCAATTATATAAAAGAAAAACTCACAGCACCCGCAAGGAATAATTTAGATGTAGTTTCTTATGATTTACTACTATGGTCTTTTTTATTTTCACAGTTGAATCTTGTCAGACTTAAACTGTATAGGTTACTGTTAACCAGACATATTTTAGAAGTCTGCATGAGATTATTAGTTTCACTGTTCCAGCTGCACAGAGACCTGGGAACTGAAACGCCCTAAAACCTCTCACTGCACACTCCAGACAGTACCTATTCCTACACACCTGTTCCAGTCATGAGGGGCTACGGGGGTGCTCTTTACCACTTCTCTATGAATCACTGGCAGTGGAGTTTACAGATGGAGACGGGGCCAAATGTAACCCAATTTCTGCAGGTATCAATCACACTGCACCGCTTTTTGGGTGCACCATCTGTCTTTAGCAACACTGGTTCGGAGGGAGGTGCAGGAAAAAAGAAAAGTAGAGAAGGAGAAGGGGAGGAGGGCCAAATGTATGCATCAAGGACTGTAAGAACAAAACAAAGTGGCCTTTCTTTTTCAGTCAAGTTCACTTTTTCCTTGCAAATAGCTACACTGACTCCTGAGCATAACTCATAATTAGATGAAAGCGTGTCAGTTTGAATGTCTGCATTAAAAGCTGTGAATGTGGCATTCATAAATGACTGTACACTGAGACTCTTTCATATCCGAATAGAAGATAATTAAAGTAATGACAGTAATAATCAACAGGAGCAGCTGTGATGACATATTGGCTCTTTGACATGTTCACCCCTCTCACTGTTACGAAGAGAAGGTCTACAACTTCTCTTTTTGTAAAGTGCTTTGAGATAACTTTGTTGTGAATTGGCGCTCTATGAATAAAACTGACTTGACTCACTACAAACAAGAGCTTTAGTGATGAGTCTGAGCCTTTTTGCCTTTGCTTCAGAAAATGATAACAGAATGATCACACTTAACAGAAATACTGCTACTTTGAAAACTAATGAAACAATGTTAGCTGTGTCATGTGAAAAGTCCAGCCTTTGTGATTTGAAGTCACTAGCTGGTTTGATAACTCACAGGCAGGATCTTCTTGAGGCCACATCTCAAGAACTCATTGCGTAGATGTATCCGGAAGTCCAAGTCATCCGGGGATGTCACCAAAGCATTGATCAACTGCATGCAAGCAACCTGTAGTGGAGTGAGACAAAATCAAGGAGAATAGGGTTAGGAAATATAAATATAAATTAGAAATTAAACACTGAATACATATTTCTTGCAAAATGTATTAGTATAAGATGAAATAATTTAATCGGGAATTCTGTTTGGTCTCTGTAAAGTAAATGTGTGTTTTGGAGTGAGTGTTTGCTCTTAATATTTACTATCCAAAATCAAGATCAGGGAAAAGAAATTGCATGGATGGAGTGAGAGGTAAATGGAGAGGGAGAGACCAGGGGAGAAACGGCAGAAAGTAAAGGTCTGGTGTGTCTATTGACTACATGTGTATTATTAATGGATTTATTGGTAAGGAAAAAGCCTCTAAGTATGTGTGTGTGTTTCTGTGTGTATGTTGGGTGGAAGATGGGGTTAAGAGGAAATTGCTGATGAATTATAATGAGCAGAAAGGTGTTTCAGAGGAGCAGGCCATGGATAAGACAGTTTTCCTTGGACAGACAATCAATAGCAGGCTGAAGGATTCCCATGGACGATGTGAAATGTTGTCTTCTGAAACCTTGACCCTGTGCCGTTGGCTTGTATGTGTTATTTATAAGAGCCACAACAATGCTGATTCTGTGCAGTTTCCACTATAAGTTTTATTATTTTTCTGAAAGAACATTTATTCTAACAAATTTTTGCTCATAAGTTTAATAACTATTTGTAGCAGTTACTGAGTATATGAAACAAATTACTTTTACAGTAACTCATTATCCTCAATTGTTTGTCTAATATTTCTCCACACTATTTGTTTATCAATCCTTTAAACTTTAATCATATTTTATTAGGGGTAATTAAGATAATAAAATAAACGAAATCTCTTTTCTGAGTTTCTTTATATTTATTTTTCTGCTACTGTGAAGTTGAAGCAATAGTGTGTCTGTCAGCCATGCAGAGGTGAAATAATGTTGTGAAATACAGATATAGGATACTGCATAATCTCTCAGGAAAGCAGGGGCGTCATGCCACTGAGCATGTACTACCAGCGCCACGCTCCCAAACATGACAAACTTCGCCCTGTTCCAGAAAGGCATGAGGGCTTCTGAGGAAGATCTGTGCACTGAAACCTGACATTTTACTGTATCCACCAGAGGCCAGAAACATAAAAGAAACTCCACCAAATCTTCACAGAATTTATGAGAGTGAAGAAAGCCATGGAGCTCATGAAATATTCTTTCTCTTCTCCTGCATACAGATGGATACTTACATCTAGCACCTCAAACATACCTTGGCCATATACTGTATAGTGCAGAGATGAGTAGTTTGGTTGGAGCTGGGGGTGTGGGGGCATTATCTGTGTAGGTTTACAGAGCTGCAGCAGAGCCATAGGGGGGTTTCTAAACACTGTAATTAAAAGTGGCACTGCTGGGACAGTTTTAATGTTGAAATGCTGAGTTTCTTTCGTGCTCAGCAGACGAGCATAGCCTAAACTAAAGAAAAACACATTTTAATCACATTAGCAAAGTCTAGTTCTACAGCCCATCACAGGTTTTGGATAAAAAGTCAATTAATTTCCTTGAGCCCCCTGCATCAGCAAAGCATTTTAATTTACTTCACAATTAGCAGAGCTTCATTTCATTAACAGCAAAATTTAAAGGAAAAACAACAGCCTCCTAATAAAAGAATATCTACTTTCTCTTCCTCCACCCGCCTCATCAGTTTCCTTCATGACTTTTCCTTCATGACTTCCCAATCCCTGCAGTTAAAAAAGTAATTCCTTCAGTAATTCCCTAGTTTTGGTTTCACAAAAACATGTTTTAACTGGGGTTTTTATTGCCGTTGTATGGTTTTGCCTGCTGCTGAGGAATACTAATGAAAATGAGGAGAGGTATGGTGCTGTGTTTGCCCTTTCACACCAAGTCCTCAGAGACCCAACTTCACTGCAGCACAGAAAAAAGCACGGGGAGGAATCTGTAGGATGTGACAAAAAATGAGCAAGGCAGCAAAAGAAGGAAAAATGTGAAAAAGAATGAAAAAAGACAAAGCTTAGAGGAACTCAACATCTCTGCTTTTTTTAATATCATTTTTTTCTGGAGTATGGGTTTGTTCAGTAGAGGTAGCCACTGAAGCAGGTGTTTTTGATTAAAGCAGTAGTGATGGAGTTCTAGGTGCATTTCAATGGTCCCATGATCACATCACATGTGTTCGAGGTGCTGTGGGATTGACAAGTGGACACTACAGCACAGACAGGGGCAGAGAAAGACACATGTATGGAGACAGGTGAGGCTGAGGTACAGTGGGTCCCAGGGTGACAACTGTCAATTTCACTCTTGGCCGGCATCAAAAGTGGCATTCACGGCAAAACACGATCTGTGTGAATGACACTGGACTGTGCCTGCGTGCTTTTACCCACCGTGGTCAATATGAATTAGTTTGTGTGACTATTTAAGCAAAAAGGAATAATGCTGAACTAAGAGTATCAGTATTATAAAAAAACATTTTATCAGTCATTGGGTTGGCCACTATACCATGAAGGATACAGTTACCCTTCAAAAGAACTGATCTAATAAGAAGGTAGTGATGGATGCATGACAATCATTAGAGAGATGTCAATTGCTTTTTAGTGTGAAAATCCTGACCTGGAGCTGCTGGGCTTCATGGTTCTCCAGTCCTTCCACAATCGACGCAAATCTCTCTTTATTGTTTCTCTCTGCAGCAATTGTCATGGCAGCTAGAATCTTATCCAGGCTGGAAGACAACAGAGAACAGGGAGCAGGCAAACAAAAAAGTCAACAAACACTTTTATCACCTCACTGACAGGACATTTACTCACAATTTTCAGCTCAAACACCATGTATCTTATCTTCCCTGGTGTGTTGGTGTGGACATTTACTCGGCCAGTCTTTGGTCACCCTGACAAATGCTGCTGCTTTCCATCTCTTTGTATGCAGTCTGGTCTATTATTGCAGCAGTATCCAATTTTGACTTCATCATGGTTGCTACTAAGGTGGTGCTCGACAAAAACAGGGTTTTACTGCAAATGTGTTCACTTGTCAAAGCAATTGTGGTAGAGAGTATTTGGCCAGGTGAGGAAGGGTGCAAATTATTACCAGACTAATGTGCAAATACACCCATTGAGAAAGTAAGCAAATTAGAGTACCTGCAAGGGCTCAAGGCAGCTTGGCTAAATAGAACATTGGACAATTTCAGCCTCTGAATTGTGAATGAAAGAGAAAGTTTGTGCTACACACATGGAAATGCACACAGAGAGCTGCAATAAAAGTAAATTGATGTCTTATGAGCACTTACGTAAACAGTGATTTACAATATGCCCACATAGTAACTGGTAACAGGTGGCCTCTCTATCACTGCAGGGCCACATTTGCTTTTTTGCCTTTCAGTTGAGAAACTGAACAGCTTAACTCTCCTGTCCTCAGCCGTCCTCTCTTGCCTCTTGATATACGAGGTCCTCTCGCTGTTATAATGAATAAGTTAAAATCAATAGCTACACTAGGCCAAATGTTAAAAAGTCAGTATATGAATGTGTGAACATGTGTTATCACACATGCCATATCAACCCCGAGCATAACACTTTGAAGATGGCAAAATACTAGCAGTTCTTAGTGAGTGTGGGAGATCATGTGTCTGACCAATAGGACTGTATGCGTGGAGTAAGCTTGACAGAGAGATAAATTGAACGGCCATGCTCTGTGATAGGGGTTAGAAAGTCACAGACAAGCATGGGGAGCTGCATACTGAGTAGCTTTAAAGCCAGTTCAGACGACGCTTCAAAACAGGCAAGATAGATCTGCTTAACTTGTCGTGTTCCCTTTTGATGCTGTCAGCTGAAGTGGGTGTTGAACATGAGTCAGCGTCACAACACTGGTTGGCAGAGAAGTTTCTGAGCAAGAAAGTGACGCCTCAGCTCCTTTGGCTGTCATTTCTAGAGGATACATTTTTTTTCTATGATCATGGCAAAGATCTCCATATTTACTTTAACCTATTCTTGATCACTTTGAGGGTAGGGAGAGGGGGAAAGGGAATATATATATATACAGTGTTTCCCCCAGAAAATTTGTTAGTTAAGGTGGTGTCTGTCCTGTTGGCGGGGGGGTTTCACCACGCGCTGCTGTTATGCATGCGCTCTTCTCTGTGGTGTGTATGTGTGTGAGAGGATGCGGAGAGAGTATGTGCTTAAAATAGTTTTGTGTGTCTGCATGCATTTTTCATATGCATCTAATTATTCATTGATTGAATCGATCCATCAGCATATTTTTGTATAAACAAGCTGACTTCGGCAATAATTAAGTAATAATAAGTATACTTATAACCTTATACCCTGTGTCACCCAAAACAGGCTGTCTTCATATTAGGAAAAGCACATGAAAGCACGTTTCCATGTCCAGGTATTGTGTACTCATCAGTGAGGCTTATTGAAATACGGAAATTAACACACAATACCACATATATTTGCATAAATTTACAAGATACTGTGAAAAGGCTGAATTCTACTGCATATTTTCTGATGACAAGAACCTGTCCAATGTGTCCATTACACAAATACTAAATACCACAAATACTAATACCATAAAGTGCTATGGTTAGTATTTGTTAATGGACACACTTTAGGAAAAGCTACTGAATCAAACTGTGACTTTAAAAAATCAAACTTCATTTTAGTAATCTAAACTGGGGAAGAACGCTCTTGAGCAGAACTGCCTGAAATAAAAAAAACAAAAAACAAAATGGAGACTCATTCTTCTTGATGTTCTTTAACTTCTAAATCAATTTGAGAACCAAGAACATGGATGGTCAGAACTTAAGAACTATTTGGATGGTCAGAGATGTAGAGACACACTGCTGAACTCAGCTCCTCCAACAGAATTTGTGGGTTTGTTTACTTCCACCACTGCATACAGACTGACTTTGAAGTGCCATTGTTATTCTAGTCTGGCCCTGAGGGAAACAATAAAAAACACTCCCCTAAATCCAATTTATAAGCTGTCAACCAGGTTGTGTATCCGTGGCAAACTACACTGAGCAGTTCAACACATTAAACAGGCTAAACTGCATCATCTGACCATGTGACCCAACAGGTTTCTGTACCATCTGAGGTCATCTGTAAAAGCACTATATGCACACAGTGAGTACACATGTCTGCCTGTGGTGCAATCTCTGTACGAATTCATGCCACCCAGCGGGAGAAGACTTTCAGAAACATTACAGAGGTGTATTAATGTAGCAAATATATCCCTTCATCACGTTTTGGCATTAGTCAGGATTTTGAGATGGTGATATGCCTTTATACCACCATTATTAACTGCAAAAAAGTTGAGAAATTTGTCCCTCACTAAACTTTGGAAGAAAACTGAAAAAATACTTACAAAATTAAATGGAGGTAAATCAAAGGTGCTTTAAGGGTCAGTTCAACCGTATCACAAAAAATATATTTTTTTCCACTTACCCAGACTGACATCTCCAGTAAGGGTTTTGAGATGCCTGTTACTGAAATATTTAAACTATGTCTCCAAATTGAAATAGCTTTAATAAAACCACTCAACAACAAGGTCTAAAGAGCATGTGGACTGAACCTGTTAAGCAAATAAACTTATTTGGTTGGAAGACATAAAAATAAGAAAAAGAAAAAAATGTACATGTTGTGATAATGGGATGATAATATCCTTTGTACTGTGCATATGTCTCTTTCATAATGTAAGAGATTAATTAGTGTCCAAGGTCAAGATGTGCTAATAAACAAACAAGACAACTGATCAGCTAAAATGGGTACAACTCACATATTTTCCTCTCCAATAATACAGAAGGCAGAGAGGATTTTGACAATCTCTGTCATCATGTTGGTCTGTTTGGGGTCAATGGCTCGTGCCAGCAGCAACAGGCTCCGCTCATCTCCCAAGATCCTTTGCAGTCCATACTGTGAAAAATGAAAGGGAGAAGGTAGGTTAGAGAAGAAAAGTCCATTGGGTATAAATTAATGAGAGCATTTGCATTCATGGAGAACTTTCACTTTAAGTAAGAAATGAATTATACAAAGAAGATCTAATGTACGTAAGTTATAGTTAGCCTTAATTTTCTTTTAAGGAGGGACAACGAGGCCATGGGAGAAAATGGAGAGGATGATGAATTAATTCAATCCAGGACAGGACTATAGGGACAAATACTTATAGTCTCTTGTACCTTTTAGTCTCCCCACAACTGAAGGAATGGGTAAAGATGACCACATGTGGGGATTAACTCTAAGAGAAGCAATATCAATAGTTCATCTATCCTTGAAATGTGTGTCACTTTTGAGAAATGAGCCAGACTTTCCCAAAAAGGATAATTAAAAGATCTGAGACTGTGGGCTGGAAATGGTAAAATTAGCTTCACTTTTCTGTCCCATTGTTCCAGGCTTGTCAGCATCCAGATTAAAATCATATTTGGAATCACAGCCACCAGAGGTACAATTAGAAATTAAGATGCTTAATTTCACTGGTTTGTGAGTAGTATTAAATGGCTCAAAAGAAAAACATTACATTTTCTCATATTAGTGAATTCAAATTATATATTTAAGAATTTCAATAAACAATTTTGAATCATTTGGGATGCCACTGGTGCAATATATCTTGCAGGTATACTGACATGAAATGAGATCATGAGCTAAAAAATCATCTGGATGAATCATCGTCTTGTTGTCGACTCTTACAAACCTTATTGTTCATGAAGGCCTTCAAGCATTGGATAAGTTTATGCTGGTTCCGTTTATCAATACTCTCTTGCCTAAAAAAAAAAGTAAAGAGGACATGGTGATCACATTGAACAGAAACTGGTGATATAAATATGATAGTGGTGTGATGTCAAAGCAGATAACTCACTGTTTCTTGTCCAGGAGCTTCTCCAAAGCATCCAGAAGTAGTCCAAGACCCTCATGACCAAAGTTATTGACCCAACTAGAAACACAAGAAAGATACACAAACATTAGTTTTCTGATATTCTGTGATTGCTCTACTGGTTTATTGTAAGCCATGCTGATTTACTGAAGGAAACAAACACTAGCAATATCGTATTAACCTCAGAGGAAATCATTCATTCAGGCTAATATTGAAGGTTTAACACTCACTTAGATAAATTGACTGTTGCAGTGTTTTTTTAATTCCTAACAGGGAGAGCTGCAAATGAAAACCACCCGGCACCCCATTATACTGAATACAGTCTGAATTTCAACTGTACCCATTTACAAGAAAATGAACACCCACCCATCTTAACTTAGTATTCCAATCGCACAGCAGTTTGTATTCAGCCCCCCCTGTGAGCTGCTATGTTCCTGTGCCAAAAGATTAAGCAATGCAAGAAAGATAACACTGTAATCAATAATGATTCACGAGAGATAATTGGCTATAAACCACAGCGTATCAGGAGACAGCAAATGATCCAGTGCAGATGAGCCTGTTTGTCTAAGACAGGCAAGAGGAGGGTGGGAGGGACAGTGTGGTCACAGGCAGATTATGTCATTAGCATTACTTGTTTTCAGGCCCCTAACTGTCAATAATACAAAATGCATGGAGCAATTTTCTGACATTAACAGGGCATAAGTCAATGATTTATCCCGCCTTTTTGACAATGATTTGAAATAATAATGGTCCGAGTATTAAAGCCATTTGTATTGACTCAGTGAGTCGGAAGAGACCCTCAATCAGGGATGAGATGCAATAGCCTGAGGCAACTGGTGAAGTTGAGGTGAGGTATTTCTTTGATCTGTGACTAAATTAGCACACGCTACAACCCACCATTACTCAATTTGCACTAGCAGATGAGCAGAAGAAATTTATATGTTATTACTATTTACTGTAGTGGATAATGATGATCTGTCTTCTTAATAAAAACAAAACATCATAATGTTGTACATTTATAAACGTCAGTTTACAAACAGCCTTCCAGTTTGAATGTTTCCTTCCAGCATGCGCCATACACACCTAAGGTGATAAAAGAATAAAGAACAAACTGGCTCTGTTTACTTCCAGATAATAATCCACTACTATGTATTTGTGTGACAGAGGAGGTAGGAGTAAATGACTGTAGTAAATGACAAAGACAACAAAAAGGGAAAGGAGGCGACATGGCTGAGGGAGTGCAATTCAGAAAATCCACGTCTTTGTTTATTCTCCTTAGTAATGACGGTAATAGTCTTCAGAGAGCAGGAAATGGATCCAATGTTTGTGAAGAGAAATTGTGTGTGGAAATGCAATACGGGATTCTGGGAATGCTGTGTAACCTGAACAAGGTGCAAGGGAAAAAAGGCACTGATAAGGATGGGAGGGAGGAAAACAAAAGACATGGGATGTCTTTGATTCATACACACACAGATGCTGTCACATAATGACAAGTAATTGTTACGAACAGAAAGGGACTGAAAAGCCACTACAGTGGTCAGAGTGAGCCACACATTGCTTCTTGAGATTCTTTACTGACCAACATTACATGAAGTCAGGGCAAAAACATTAAAGGGAAAGATTGAAAGAAAGATTGATCTAGAACCAACATAAATTGTTGTAAAAACAACTTGTGGGGAAAACTAACAACTACTCACAGTAAAATGTAGAAGAGCTTTGCTAATATATACTGTATGTTCAAACGAGAGGTTGTGCTTATTAAAATGTTAATGTGTATAGCTGTTGGACTGAAATGACAGGCATAAAAGAAAAATGGGACTTGAAGTGTCTGCACAGTAAATTTTTCATCAAAAATGTACGTTTCCCTGCAGGTTACAACATAATGCAGTCCCTGCAAGGTTTTTAAGGCAGTAAATGTTTTGACTCCTCCCTACATCTCAGACTGTCTATCCATTTCTGTCCCCTCACGTACACCCTTAGGTCCTTTGCAGCTTGCCTTCTAAATGTCCCCAAAGTTACCACAAAGAAAATGAGAGATGGTACTACTACAGTGTTTGTCCTGGGGCTATGAAAAGCTCTATATCCCTGTTCATCAGTAAAAGAGCCTCAGTGGACACTATTACACACTATTACACCCAACACAAATAACAACACTAATAACAGCACTACTAGTATGTGTGCGTGTTTTATTCTACTATTATGGACACATCCTAATATGTCAGTATTTTCCTCTTGAGAATATTTAGTTTTTTCTAACATGGGATTATCAACAATAATATTTACAAGCTTACAGTATCAGTGGGTTTTCCAGTCAGATAACCTCTATTGGATGAGGATAAGGAAGGAAAACCTGTATTGTAGAGAGGGCTTAAGCTTTGTTTGGTCAGACATAATGTGTACTTGTTTCTTCGGGGCCATTAAAATATCAGTGTAGCGATTCACATTACACATTGAGGGAACAAGAGATCGAATCCTTCCCTTATCAGTCTCTTCTTCTAATGTGGGCATACAACCAAGGATTTCATTAACTTGGGGGAGAACTTGTTCATCTAATATTGATGGCTATAATCCTCTAGTTAAGTGCCACCAAATTGTGTTACTTTCTACAATCATGTATTTTCCGCAGGCAAAATGAAAAATTCATGGTTGGTCTTTGGGAAGCAATTTCTTATTTTATATTTTGTGTTATTTCTGCAAGCTTGACGCAATTATGTTGTAGTTATGTTACAGCAATAAAATGTAGGCACTGAAATGTACGACTCTGACCAACATTCAAGTACAGTATTCACATTCACATTCACATACAAACAAGATGTTTACTGGAAGGATGTACATTGCATTCAGAAACTATTCATTCCGCTTCAGGGTTTTTCTTTGTTTTCTTGTCTCTTTCTTCTAATTTTCAGTCCTTTATACACTTTTTCCGCTCATCTGCAGTATATACCTCAATGCCAATGCAAACAGAGAGAATTTTAGAGAGGTCCGCAAATGTATAGTCTTTTGAGGTATGACATGACACGTTTTGCACATCTGGAAGCCACTTCTGTATTGTCTTGGCTGAGTTTGGTCATTGTACTCTTGAAAATGGGAAACCACCAGTCCAGACTCCAGTCTGAGGTCCTGGGCACTCTCCAAAAGGTTTTCATAAAGATTAGCATTTACCTTATCATGACCAGTCCCCTAGTCTCTCAAACATCCACATCATGATACTGCCACCATCACACGTTTATGTTTAAGTTTCTTCTATATCTCTGGAGCCGTTTGAGTGACCTTCAGATTCTTAGTCACATCTCTTATCAAGACCCCTCCTTCCCCAATGGCTCACTTTGTCTAGGTGGCCAGCTCTTGTAAGAGCCCTGGCTGTTTCAAACATTTTCCATTTAAGAATGAAAGAGGCTGATATGCAGTCAGAAACTTCAATGTAGCAGGGATCTATTCTGTGTGAGAAATTATTTGCATGTATATTGGCATACATGTGTGCACAATATTCACAGAATTTTCAAGCTAAAATTAGCAAGCTTTCTTTCATGACGTTCAATTTCTCCTCATCCAAACAGTCTTGACTATACTGTGTCAAACTGCTTCAGTCAAACAATGCAGCTGCAGAAGCACTTCAGCTATTATACAATGCACACATATACACAGCATACCTACTATATTGCACAGATGGAAATACATTTCAGGTGCCACTTCTGGTTGTGGTATAAGCACCTTGCACGTAGTGACAATGTTATGAGTTGTGTGGATCACTGAAATGGAGGATATAGTATTATAGGAAACAGTGACAGTGAAGAGTTCTGTAAATACTTGGCAAGAGAAATGTACATGATAAAATGATCAGTCACACCAGTACAGTGACAGCGATCTCTCAACAGCAACAATGAAATACAGTCTCACACTTTCTTTGACCAATTGCTGCTCTTGTGTTTGGATGGCTGGTTGCTTTTAGTATATAAACCAGTTTAGTCATTTAATCATGCCTGGGTGGGGAGCTTTGTTATTGAAAGCTTCTGAGCATGTGCAATTTATTTCATATAGCATTAGATGTAAAGCCATACAATTGTCTCTGTGTGGGATAACTGACCTATTCAGTGCTACATTACTCCAATTGGGGCCACACAATAACTGAAAACATTATAGCTTGAAACCAGGCACCGCCAGTGTCTACTTAGTGGCTTACCATGCCAAACATGGATTTATATATACAGTATTCTGATCAATTTAGCCAGCTGAAATAACTGTACTGCAAAGGGAATATCAGATGACAATATCAGATATAAAAAAACTACCTCTACTACCTGCTCAGTACATCTAAAAAAATCATACATTTAAAAAAAATGTCTAAGACTAAGACTTATTTGATTAAACCGCTGTGGACGTTATAACTGCTGACGCTGACCACAATGAATTTGTTGATTGTATTGTCAATTACTGGCCTTATATACAAGTCATTCTTTTATCATTAATGTAGCTTAGACTTACATCTTGCTGACATTATAAAACCGACTCAGTTTGATGCGTTCTAATATTATCAAGGTTTTAAGTAGAGCTTAAGTTCAGCTACAACTGAAGTCATAACATTATATTCTTTCTCTCGTAAGAGGTTGATTGTTTTTGAAAAATGGTGATGACAGAGAGTTGTTAGGAATCAATCATCATACAAAAAACGTATAATATAACTCAGAATTTAACACCACTTGAATTTACTTTGTCAAACATAATTGACACAATTTGCAACACTACTGCCACCAAATCAAGAAAAAAAAACACTTATTTTCTGAGCGTAAAATTGAATGAAATTTAAAAACCAAACATCACTTTTTTTTTTCTTTTTTTTTTGCCACTCCCAATGTCCTAAGGGGTGTTTACAGAGTGGATGAAAGGATAAAAAATGAAGGACTGACTGTCAGATGAACTGACCCTCTGTCATTATTAGCTGCTTTATAAAAATGCTTATTCAACATAGTACGTACTGTATATAATGACCTCCTTCATTTGCCAAAGCTAGGTTATAATGCCATGCGATACATCTTTTCATGTTCTAGCTACTGAACTACATGATGCATTCAGACAGCAAAACAAGAACGACACAATTATAGGAATATTAAAACCAGCAATACCACACAATATCACACAATATAACACCAGAATAGACAAGATTGTCCCTTATAAATTCCTATCAAATCCACCACAAGGTTTCTTTTTGTTTTGCTGACCCTTATTCATGGAAAGCTTCACCTTGCACAAAAGTGAATTAAATATTTAAGAGACTGTTGATGGATATGGTCGAACCAAGGTAAAATTAGGTTGCCAAGAAACTGCTAAAATGCCCCGAGACTAATAGACACCATGTCAATTCTGTATTTACACATACGGAGAGCCAAAACCATTGCTGTCCCTGCACTGTCCCTGAAAGAGAACAACCAGAAAGTGACTTGGCTGTCGTGATAATATCTCAGGTCTCTGTCTCGTGCTACGTAGCTGGCACAGTTCTTAAATTTAATGCACTGCAGCAGAAAACATGTAATGGCTGAACCATCCAAACAAGCTGCATGAGATGTAGTGAGTAGGTGTATCTTCTGCCGTTTCATAATAACTTTATAATACAAAACAACTTAATTAAGCTACAACAGAGGACCTATTCAGAGAACCATGGGGTAGTACTGATATTTGATATAGGTACTAAAGTAAGTTAAGAGTCTCAGAACAGTATGGCTGGTGTCAGCACTCCCACAATGTCACTGAGCTCACACTAGAGTAGGAGCAGTGCAATAAAAAAAACACACAAAAAAAACACTTTGCACTTTCAACTGTATTTGAGTCACAGTTTAATTCCAATCTGTGGCTCTAACAAACACTGAAGATCAGGCCAATTACATAAATGATGAATGCTCCAATTTTTCAGATGTAACTTAATACGAATACGAATTACTTTATTAATCATCAAAGGGAAATTCAATTCTCTGTCAGATCGTCTACCATTTGCAGAAGAATTAAAAAGTCTGATGGCAGTGGGTATAAAAGATCTTCTGTGTCCTGGAAGGAAGGCAAAGTGTTTGTGTGTGTGTGTGTGTGTGTGTGTGTGTGTGTGTGTGTGTGTGTATACAAAAGTGAGAATTAGACACAGAGGAAGAGACCAAGGAGTGGAGCTGCTGAATTAAATCAAGGAATAACAGAAGACAATTGACGGCACACCACGCTCCCTGCATACTCTGAACTGACCCCTTACAGTGTAAAACACTCTTGAAATATCTAATCATTCTTATTATTCTTATTATTTAGATACAACAATCCTCAGCAATGAGTGGCAGACAGAAAACATTAGTACAACTAGCAAATTGGCAGTTGATCAGACCACATAATTCAAAATCTGTATGTTTTGTCAAACATAAGAGAAAAGTTCATCAGGTTTGAAGTGATGCATCTTCATATTCCTCAGGGTTCTGCAGTGATGAGTTTCATCCTTCGTGGTAGACAGGGAAATGCAGTGGCAAGCACTTCTTTGACAGAAGGGATACTATTTTCTTCTACTTGCCATTCTGTTTAAGCTTTTGTTGCTGGCACTTTTAGGCTACATGTACTGTAAGCCTTTGCAGATTGTCTGTGTACACCTCTTAGAATGCGTGTGCATTTCTGCATTACATTATCTGCTACTATATCTGTTAGAAACTACTAAAAACATCAGGGCAGCTCAACAGCTCTGCTAAGTCACAGAGCAGACAAGATGATTTTCATTGGTTAGGAAAGCTGATGAATGCTCTTATACCCAAACATAACAGGAGAAATAAATATGTGATCCAAATTGGACAGATTTTGAACTCAAGACGCTTATCAAAAAGGGTCAAATAAGATTTTGATTATGTTCAACTACCAGAAAAGAAGAGAATATTTGTAGCATCTTTTAGTTGTCAACTAATTTGGCAAATTTGTGATGATGCACAGTACATGTTTTGTGTCTCAAAGGGATCAAATGTTCCAAAATAAGGAAAATGAAATAAGGACACAATGAATCGGCCATTACAGGATTTATGCCAGTTATTCCCTTTACCTGTGCAAGAAAATTTCCAACTAAATAAGGAATTCAAATCAGATATTTCTGAATTATGTATGTATCACTCTGGGGCCATAACAGATACGGCTATCTTGGAGGTTAACAGATGGTGCCATAAAATCAAATAGGCATCACTCTTAAAATATACTCAGACACTGAGGACATTTATGTCTCCAAAATCCTTTTCACTGCCTCCAAGGAAGAAGGGCGAACATCAACTCTGAAGTCAGCCACAAGGGTAAAAACTAGTTAACTTTCTCATTTCTGACTGCTTGTCACGTCCATTGAAGACAGTGTCATAAGTTTTGTGCCAAATTTTACTGTCAAATAAAACTCTTTGACTGCTATAAAACAAGACTGACTGTACCATCCTAAAAACTAAAGACACAAAAACGGATTCACTAATGAGTGGATTTTTTTCTGCCACTGTTAAAATCAAAGGATCAGAGAAATCTCTGCTTATTGGCTGCAACTTAATATTTTTGTAATTTACAAATTTCTCCTGTCTTATTTCTCCTTGACAAGTAAACTTGTCTATGGTTTGGAGGGTGGATGAGATTCCTTTGTAATAGCACTGGGAATCTTGTGAATGGTCTGAACTTCACTTAGGAAATCAGACTTTTTAATACTATATTTAAAATGTCCAAATTGACATGAAGTCTGAGCAAAAAAAAATATCTACCCAGAATAACAAAGTGAATACAGTGATCAATTATGGATGATTCACTCAGATAAGGATCTTAAAAATGACAGAGATGAAACAGTTATTCATCTTTGTGACAAATCTATGTCTCTCAGACCCGGCTCATTGATGTCTACTGTACCTAAACCTCACATGAATGTTGTTCATCAGTGCAGTGTCCACTCTTTGCAATTGCATTGAGATTCACACTTTGCGTTTGTGCCAGACAAGATTTCAGGCCTGAGCTGTCAAGGGGGCACGTCCAGCCTGTGAGACTGGTAGATCGTAGTGTTTGTTTGTGCTGTCACAATAGCAGATGGACAGATGGATATCTTTGTGCTTTGTGCTGGTGTTAATTGGCTTCTGTGCACACAGCGGATAGAGCAGACCAAGGGAGGAAGCGTGGGGTGTATAAGAGCAGAAGTAAGTGCTTATAATAATAAAAAAACATTTGTGCCAAGAGAGTATCTTTTGACACTCTTGAAATTGTCCATGTTTTAACTGTACGCGTATGCACCATCCAAGTCCTTTTGAATATCCTTGTTCAATCATTATACTGGGAGCACTAAAACCATACTCAGCAGAAATGTCAAGTGTTGCTCAGGAGGTTGTTCTATGCTTTATCACCCTGGCCATTAGGACAGACAGTCAGTAGGATGAGCAACTTTATTTTAACAGGCATCACGGCTTGTAAAAAAAAAAAATCACGACTAGTGTTCCTTGGAACCCTTGGTGCTCAGCTGCGAGCATTCAACTGAGAAAAGCCTGTGGGATTGAATCCGACTCAGAGATACCCTGTGTGGCAGAGGAGCTAGATCATCACAACAACCCACACCTTGAGTATCCAGACACAAAGACAAACTGTGGTGTCAGCAAATGTCTCCCACCTCCACAAAGACCCCACAAGAAAATGCCCATGAGAAAATGTCTGTCATGTACCGTGAAGACTTCACATAATGAAAAGTTAGGAGCCCAGTTCAATTTTGCTTAAATATGTCTTAGGGATCTGAGAGCTAGCAGATCTAATATGGAAGTCACTGTCGGGATTTGACAAAGTCATAGTGTAATGCTGAGGGCTGAACATAAGGAACTAAAAGGTTGAGGCCATGGATTTGCGCTTTGCTTCCCAAAACCACTCTGCTATTTTTATATTGGAAAGTCTATTGATGGAGCAGCAGCTGAGTTAGATCACAGAGAGTGAGCTTTAATTGTATTTCCGTTGAGCTGCTTTAAACTGAGATTACCAAGTAAAATAGGGTAGCCCAGCTCACGTCAAACCAAAACTCAAGTATAGATGACACAAAGTAGTTTTTTGCTTTAACTGTAAACTGAAAATATTATGTTTTGCCTATTGAGATATTAAACCCATAGATGTATTTTATATGGATCTTAACACAGTTTTTATACGTGCAACACACTGAGCAAAGAAACTGGAAAAAAAAGACAGCCAAGCTGAGACACCCGAGGATTTCTCTGCCACTAAATGAGAAAATAAGAGGGTTGTAATTTTCTGTAAGTTGGCATCTCACTTCATGTCAGTGGATTAAGAAATTAATGAAAAGTGGCTAGTCAATCTGACACTTCTAAATTAAGAAGCGTGTATCCAAATGACAAAATTAAAAGAGGGAGAATGAAGTAGAGGATAAATAATTGGCTGGGGAAATTTTGACAGAAAGAGAAGTGGAAAACATGGCAGATGAGGAGAAAGAGAGTGGAAACAGAGTATGCAGCGGACGCTCCAGGCAATGCCATCTGTGGGCAGATCTGCAAAGGCTGCATGCCACACACCTGTGTGGGACTGCCTGGGAGATAAGGCCCTCAGCACAATGGCCCTGTGGCCACCTGTGCTGCCAAACAGGTGCACAGCCCAGCCAATTAAACTATTAGACAAACACAGGCCTCTGGGAGCAAATTAGCAGGCTGCCCAAACATCACAGGAAAAACAAAAAGCAATGGTAAGCACTGTGAAGACCAAAACACTTTTATAATGAGACTTTCATTTCATGTGTGTAGATTTGAATGTGTTGCTTAATGAAGCAATGCAGTGGTTTTGATTTAAATTATCACAAAAATATCTAGAAATGGCGCCTTTGTTTCAACACTGATCACAAAATGTGTGATTTCATATGAATGGCTTTAAAACTGCCACTTTGCTTTGAGAATCATGTATCCAAATGACACCAATGTTTCTTGAGTAATCAATAATGACATATTCAAGGACAACATTAGGCACAGAGGTTGGGATAAATGTAAGTAGACCATCTGCATCCAGTTGGTGTTGTTGTTGTTGATGACTTGATGTTACTAATCATGTATAACTACTACAGTAATTTACCTTAAACAGTTGGTGATTTGTACCATATTACACTCTTGTAAATTGCCATCATTAACTAAAATGTTGACTGTCATACACAAGAGCCTGGATTTATTTTTGTCAGTGAAACAAAAAATTATATATTTTTGTAAATCACTGTTTTTTATTTGTCAGCCCATTTTGTGATATTAATATTTACTCTGTGTGATACAATGCACTATTGTAAGGGTGGTTACTTCAATGTAAAGACAGCCATCTGAGATTAAATGGCTCAAAAAATATATTTAACCTCCTGCAGAGACATGATTGTTCTGCTACATCAGGTATATTAGGTTATTTTACTCCTGAATCAAACTGAGTTTAGCAGCAGATATGCATTTATCCAAATTTTAGGCCATTGAGAACTGAATGTATCCAAACTGTTTAAGTTCTAAGGAAATTGATTAGTCCCAAGTCCTAATGAATTTCCAAAATACCAGTTTTTAAAGTTTTTAAACATGATTATTATTATGGATTAAAACAAGCTTGAATACACTGCTATGCTCTGTCTCTACTTCATGGTTATTTTCAGTATAAGATAACATACCGTACAAAGGTTACATTAACATAGTGAAGTCAGAGGAGTAGCAAACCGAATGTGGAATTCCTGTGTGTTGTGATCCATGACAATTAAGTGCATTCATATTAATTAGGAGTAACCTTATCCATGCTTCAAGAAAATAATCTGTCCTTTTACCCCGGAGAGAAAAATGAAAACTTGGAAGATGAGTAGGAGACTCGTGTGCTCCTGAGCACACACACCTGAAGGTGGCTTTCTCACTGGTCGAACCTGGCCATCTGCGGGAGGCAACTCCTCCATAAAGCAATGGTCCATTACATGACGGTCAAAGGTTCAGCCATTTGAAAATACCCATAGGGCAAGCCTGGCCTCTCTTACAGCCCCTCGGCACCAGTTGGCCTTTCTGAGTGGAAAGGCTGACTTGACTCCCCACAGCTTGTTGGAGACTGGAGAGACCGACTTCACAGCTCTGCCATCACTCCAGGGATAATTACTTAGCTAATCAGCTATTCAACAAGCTGCACATATGAAATAAGCTGTATGTAAAATGAATTTGTATTTAGCACAATATAACCCTATCCATGGCTACTTCGTGTATCTATAAAAAGCTTATGTCACCTTGTTTACCAACCAAATATCTTTGTATCCTTCAAGGCAGCACATAGATCTGATTGAGTATCAAGATTGAGGATTACATTTTATTTGGAAGCAGGGAAAACTGTCCAGGATACAGTATGTACCTCACTCATTAAGCATCTTTTCAGGAAAATACCATATACATAACGGGAAGGGCCCCCACTTGCTGGCAATGCTCTAAATTCTTCATTGCCCAGCCTTGATTGTTGACATGGCAGGTCGGGTCCATTCATACTGTTGATGCCAAAATCAACTGCCTGTGTCCCTCAAGAGAAATCCAGATTTACGAGACACAGTTAGGTGGTCCAGCTGTTCATTTTTGGGAAACCTGTGTCCACTGCAGCCTCAGACTTTTGTTCATGGCTGACAGGAGTACAACTCGAGGTGGGCTTCTGCTGTTGAAGCCCATCGACCTCACAGTTTGACATGTCCTTCATTCTGAGAAGCAACTGTGAAGGATGGTGGTGGAGGATACCACGGCCTTTCTGTCTATCAGGTTGTATTGCCTGGTCATTCTCTTCTGACCTCTCAGAAGATGATGTTTCCCTCTGCAGAAATGCAAGTCACTTATTGTTTGTTTTTGTTTTTTTGGTTGTTTGTTTTGTATTTTTCCCTCACAATTTTGAGTAAAAACTCCCAGAGGAGATCAGGAATACTACCCTGACTGAAACCAAAAATTCTGCGACGGTCAATGGCGCTGAGATCATATTACTTGAAGCCCATGACTAATGATTTGAACTGCACCCCTGACACATGATTGGCTGATTGAATGAATGAATGAAAAACAGGTGTTCCTAATTATGATATGTGAAAATATGAATGGATGGTTGAGCATCTATTATTGTAGTAAATGTGCAGGATTTTAGCATGGAAACACAACGCTACCATCTTCTCTTCCAAATTGCTGAATGCAGGGACGCAGCAGTAATGCTGGTAGTGGCACACAGATTAAATAAAAGCTTCTCTGGGGCCATGCTGGCAGATCCTTTCTCTGTACCCTGAGTTAACATAAAAAAAGTATTCAACTTATCCAATGACCATTTAATATGCACCATTCATTGATTTACATTAAAAACATCTCAACAGTGGGATGGTAAATAATTTACAGGATCTGCTGTCACTACGGGTTCTGCAGCACTAGTGGGACGGGGGACCAAATTAAAATTGTTCATTTACAGGAGAGAATAGAGGATTTGGGTAACAAGAAGAGACCAAGCTGGAAAAATCTGTGAGGGCCTGTGATGAATGGCTCAAGTACCAATCAAAGCTCAATGGGACAGAGCTGACAAAAAAATCTAAAAATTGTTTATATATACATTCATAGCCTATTAAAGAGAAAAGGTGCAGGCACTGGCCATTTTTCGCTGAATAGATTGGAGACAGGTTGTACAAATTACACCGAGGACACACTGCCTTCGTTGCGTGACGGCTACCTTGCTTAACTGCTGCGACTCCCATAGAGCTACATGCTTGTTAAGGTCTCAGAATGTCTGGCTTTCTCACATGGACAACAAGACTTTCTATCTATTAGAGCTTAATGGACAAAGTCACTCTCAGCGACCATAAGCTTGTGCTCGTTTGGTCAGCTACACCATTCACCATTTAAAAGTTATGTTGTGTATTTTTCTTGTCAGACCTAGCTGATAAATCCACCTAGGCAGGCTGGATGGATCTTTAAGATGGCATTTAGGTTCAAAACACACTGCATACCATTGCATGCTTCAAGTGCTTGTGTTTGTGGGTAACCTACCAACCAACAAAGTGCCAGACTTCTGTAATGTGTTTATCCGGGGACAATCTCAAAGTGTTTCCATTTACAGCACACTCAACATAATGACATTTCATGATTTCTTGATTTAATGAAGTGAATGAGTGAAAATACTGATGCATCTTGTATTATTCTACCAGTGAATGGTAACACTTTATAATAAGTACACACTATTAAGCATTAGTTAAGCATTAATAAATACTGAATTCTTCATTTGTAACGCATGAATACTCATCCGTATGTAGTTTATAAATACAGGTAGTGCTTATCAGTGATAAGTAAAACATATTTAATCGTGTTTATAAACTACATTGAGTATTCATGTGTTATAAATGATGAATTCAGTATTTAATGCTTAATAGTGTGTACTTATTTTAAAGTGTTACCCAGTGAATTAATCCAAAAAGTATTGTACAGAGCACAGTTTGCAGTGTATGGAAAAAAAGGTTTGAGTTACCTGACAGGGTTACTGGTGAGAGACACTCTGAGGGACTCCAGGCAATTGAGCAACTTTTCTTCCGTGATGCCAGAACGCAGCTCATGGACATATTCTTGGGATGAAAGTGTACACTCATGCTTGCTGTTCCTTAGTCCACCCTGAAAACAAAATAGCATCAACACAGTTACTAGAGTACCATCACACACTGTGATTTCAACAATATGGTAATGTGATGACACATTACATTACATTACATTACATTGCAATACTGTCAGATAAATAAGAACACACAGGATAATACCATGGAGAGGATTCAATATTCTTTGTCGTATATCTTGTGTTCTCAGTAGGTGTAGTCAATTGATCAATACTGAGTAGTGTGAATCACTTCATACAAAGCTGCTGGTCATAAAACATGGCCAAAATAGCTCTTTTTCTCAATCAGCCAAGACTCTAATGAAGGACTATACTTGAAGAGAGCCAAACACGAGGCTCTACATGATATCTACAGCAGCTGCTGCTTGGAGTAAATGGATTCTTGTGTATAATCTCTGCAAAGGGCACGAGGGACATGCCGCTACACTGATGCTTACACAATGGGACTACCTATTGGCAGCCATACACACTGACACCGCAGCAGGGAAACACATTTACACACTCGCTCGGCACACAGTGAAGTCAACATAGTATATTACACTGAGCTACAGCTCGGTGTAATGTGTCGATGCAGTCCACCCAGTCAACATAAATCCAAATGAAGAAGATTTGCAAGTGATTCATTTTACTAAATCATCTTTACTTCCAGTACAAACTCCAAGAACAAAATCAGTAAATTACAAAATGAGACACGTTTCAGTAGGTGTCTGAGTCCAGGCACCATACAAAACAAAATAAGGATACATTCTGTAGCAACAAGCTAACATATGGCTGAACCAGAGTGCAAGGCATCCTCTTCACAGTGTTCATTCCTGGACTGCTGGTTCCACACAAAGTGAGCTGTGCTAATAGGCAGTTTGGAATAAGATAGCTCATTTATCTGGAGAAAAGAGGCCTGCTGCTCTCCTGCAATGCACAGTCAACATGAAAGAGACTGTTTTTATGTTTGAAAATAGCGGACGCAGTCTAACAACAGCAAGATATTGATATTTCTGATAATCTGAATTCTGATCATTCGTGTATGCCAAGGTCATAGTTTTGTTTTTCTGATAAGGACATTGCATATTTATTTCATAAAATCTGACAATAAATGACATTCCTAAACTTCCAGGAACAATACTGCCTACACCAAGCAGAAAGGTGCCATTTCCAACCAGTGTCATAATAGTCCTTCATGAGTAGAACATATTTTCTGAGAGTGAACGAGTAGGTGTCATTTTTTTTCTTGACAATGGTTTTAAACATGTTTCCCCTGTTTTATATTAACTTCTCCAAAAAAAGAAAATAACATCTCAACAAAGTTAAAACTGAGAGTGTGCTTTCACATAATTGTCGAGTTTTCCACACCGTAGATTGATTTTGTAGTAAATCCATTTTCTGTGCTTCTATCTTTTCTCCGTCTTTCTCAGCTTGATCTATACAAACACTTACGCCATTCATCTTTTTCTCAAGCACTGTTGGGTGAATGTGGGGGAGTGACTGGGTTAGCTTTTATCTGACTGTAAGTAGTTATTACACCATAGGGAGAGGTGAGAATCCCTCTCATTACTATCAACATTTTTCAACTATTAGCTACCACAGAATGCTTTGCCACACATTTGTACCTAACACTACATTAATGCTTTTGAGAATGAACAGCTACACACTCAAAAATTGAAAAATAACGACATAAAAAAACAGATATGCACTATGATAAACTTCAATTAGATGAGAAAAGGAGAAAGATAGATACCTTAGACATGAAAAAGTAAGATGAAATATAGGGTGCCTGACTTTGCAAAAGATTCATTCCCAGGTTCAACTTCAACAGTGATGTAATACTGTCTTTATAATCGGTTACACAATAACAATTACATTTTTCTGCTTAAGTACTTAAAAAAAATCAATGTGCTTTTAATCATTAAGGGGTAAAGCGTACTGTTTTTAAAGAGACACTTGAAATCAGTTCACAAAGAGGAGTTTGTGTCATTTGCTTGACTCACTTTTGAACAACATTTTTATCTGAAAGTCAATTAACTGTGTGTGTGTTTCCCAGCATCTACCAGAACACACAGTTTCTTTCTTCAGACTGAATCGTGGAGCCACAGTCTTTTTTCTTCATTTGATATGGTACGCATTAGAGTGATTAATATTTTCAATCTCAGCCTAATAATTTTCATCATCTCAGGAAAGGGACTCTCACAGTATGTTCAAACAAGGGTTACAAACAACAAATACCACAAGCTCATACAGGAATAAAGCATACTGTGGTCAACTTTGAAATAATACATGATAGTATACCAATGTGATACTGTGCCTATAAGAAAGCAGTCAATCAACAGCCTGCAGACTGGAACTGGGAAACAAAATATTTGCTTGCAGGCTATTGATTTTGAACAACATAAATATTGGTACACAACGTAATAATCACCCACTTAACTACATTGTGTTCAGGGTTCATACTGCTCTAAAACACTTCCAAAGTCTGAGTGTTTCATCAAAAGAAAAGTGATTATGAGACTGGGGTACCATTTTATTAAAAATAAATAAATATTGTTGAAGTTTGACTTTTATTGTTGTCAATACATTTTCAGGAAGAGTCTATATAAGGGATCTTGGGCAGTGCACTTGCAAATGTGTCTGGACCATTGGGCAGCTACACTGATGTCCTTCTGCATAAAAGCACTCATTAATTTACAACACCTAGAATGAGCCAGCAGACCCTCCAGGGGGATCCTTCCCTGTTGAGGAGGCGGCTGAAGTTACAGTTTTCATTATGTAACACAGCTGACCCTCACTGGGACCTACAAAAGACCTGGGACCAGAACATTTTAAACACCTGCATCACACGTGTCTGATCAAAACATGCAAGGAATTCCAAATAAATGTAAACCCTACAGTACAAGAATGTTCTTTGTCCTCCAAAATATGGACAACAATTGGCATTTACATTCTCAGGCTGAGGGCTGCTGGGGTGTGTGTGTGTGTGTGTGGGGGGGGGGGGGGGGGGGGGGTTGGGGGGCGGTATATTATGGCGGTTGTCTCCTGAAAATATCATCCTTGTTGTTCCACCATTACAACAGTCAAATCAACAACTCTTCAACAAACTTTTTGCTGTGGAGAGGCTAAGGTTTTTTTTTTATTATTATCATTATTTTTTAAACACTCCTGTCTGCAGTGGATCACTTTAGATGAAAAACAAATGCTAAAGGAAAAGTGTGGATAGACCATGGAGAGGTAATATGTCAGCACTGCACTGAATAAAGCTTAAAAGATAATGGCAGATGATTTAAAAGTAGTGGTTTCATCCAAGTCTTCACCCATCACCTGACATTTTGGTCAAGACTTCTGTGAGTCTCTACTTTGTCAAGTACACACTTTTAGTGAGAGTAAGGAATCAAGCTCAAAACACCACTGATAAAACTTTCACCCTCAACAGTAAATATATACACTCTTGGCAAACTAATCCAGAACAAACTAAATGTTGATGCAAACAGAACAAGAGAATAATGTATAGTGTCTGACAAAACTAAAAATGCTGCTCACATCACTGAGCTTCCATTTTCGGATATGGCTGATTAGGCGACTACATTTTCAGAACATTACTTCCTCAGTAATACATCGGGCAGTGAGAGAGAAACAAATCACCCACTTTTTATTTATCTCCTTACCTCTCAGTTGTTCCCAGCAGGCATAGCGCTATGTCCAGAAAGGCTAGAGCTCTGGTTTCACCGCATGCTCCGACCTCTGGAAACCGAAGACACTGACCATAAACTGCTTTTTCATGACCCTAGCCCAAATCAATGGAATCCTTTGGGATAATATCAACATTACACCACCACCACACTGGCAGCTGGGAAACAATCTGAGGAGAGGGGAGGGGGCTTTACCTGCTGGCTAGTGGGTATTGGCTATTTTCTCTTCAGGCTTCCAAAAATGGTGGGAAAAAAAAGAAACCCCAGTGAATGTGTGTGTGGGTAATATGTGGTGAAGCCGTGATGTAAAAAAAGGCAGAGGGGATATGAGGGGAGATAGAAAAAGTAGGGTTTAGATACAAAAAGAGAGAGAAAGAGTATGGGGGAGAAAGGGCAGGGCAGAGAGATAAAGCATCACGAGACACTGCAACCTCAACAGTAGAGGACGGACACAGCCTTTTGACCACAGCCTAGAGCCTCATCTCCTGCCGCTTATTGAATCCCCTATTTGTCGATAACAGTATTTCCTGCCAAAGAAAATACTGCTAGGAGCAATTACTTCAGCGAGCCTGTCAATTTCATTTTGGGAGGTTAAGGGAGCATTGAGGCTCATTCCCTCCTCCTCCATCACCTCTGTTTCCCTTTTTTTTATGCCATCGGGAGTGACAGAGTGTTGCGCCTTCTATCGAGGGCAGGGCAGGGAAACAATGCCAAGGCGGCTGCACCACCACATGTCATCTTCACCTGTAATGAGCCCATAACTAGCTGGCAGCTTCCTCAGTGCCCAGTGCTCGGCACACTCAGGCAGACTGATAGATACATTATTCAGCTTCATTGTCAGCTTCCTGGAAAACCACATGGCGGCAATGTGTCTGGCCTGGAAGCTTGTACTGGGAGAGAGCATGAATGCCTTGCTGCCTCACTGTCTTGGACACATGCGCGTAGGCCTATATATAATTTTCTAAAACAAGATTTCCCCATGTCTCTGTTGTCTCACAGCCTTGTGTGATGAAGAGTTACAATTAGCAAGTGACGCAAGAACAGAAGAGAACACATATCTTTAGTCCTGTCTCTGGAAGTCATCGCAGCATGAGATTACTGTACGACAATACAAAGATTTCTTTTGATGGCAAGTCATCCAAAGCTTTGTGTCTGAATTCGTGCACACTTCCTTCTCTCATAACAAAATGAAATCAAACACTAAATACTAATGTGAATGACACGATTCATTGCAGCACTGTATGGTACTGAAACAGATGTCACTGAACGCCACCACTCCATCTGACTGTCTTAATTTGACAAAGTGATAATGTTCAACAACTTTCTGATGAGTTTGTGCAGATGCCTTATCAGATAACTAACATCGCCAACAACCTGCAGACTAAACTTACAAAAATAACATCGTGTGGGGGAGAGTGATATGCAAGAACACGTTCTGATCTGACTGTGATATATCTGACAGACAAAAAGGCATACAATGCAGATCTTGACTGAAAAGCCATGTAAATCTAACATATAATGTTCACAAAACTGTCCTTTCTGCAATATTTTTGGGATCTATAGCTTTCCTCCTGGTGTAAGGTAGGGCACCACCACACACTTGAAAAAGTCACTGACAAAAAGTTATGGAATAATAAGGAATCTAATTACTCCTTCTCTGTGTGTAATTAATGAAAATTACTAGAGCACCCTACTGCTCTTTGTAAAAAATAATACAGATACAATCTGAGCAATTAGTGAATATCATGCTGTATGGTTGCCACATTATAACTTAATTTCCTGCTCATTAACAGTTAGTAGATTAGTTGAGAGCATAGATAGCACCCCAATGAGTACAAGACAGTCTACAGACAGGTAGATCCAGATATCATATCTCACCCTCTCTTTTAATATGGCTTATGAACAATGCTGTCAACACAACTGCACAAGGAAGGAGGTCTGCGTACAAAAAACACAAACATATGAGAGATGTTATATAAATGAGCAAGCTTACATTTAACACAATCTAAAGTTTGGCATGAGTCTGTGGCAGCAATGGTAAAGGTCAACGCAACACGGATCAGTTGAGATGCTGGTTGGCTGGACAATGAGTTTTCCCTAGCCCTACTTAAAGGACAGAGTCCTGCTGCCGGCAGATAAGACATTTCATCTCGCCACCAGGGCGCAGGGCTCCCAGCTCAGTGGGGGATTTCCCAACAGACCATGTGGCCAAGCATTTCACCCCTTTTCCTCCTCCCCCATCTCCAATTCAGTCTCTTAACTTCTTCCCTTTTCCTTATTCCTTTCCTATCTGTCTGTCCCTGTCTTTCGCTCACTCTATACCGAGGTGTTTTTCAACCCTGGGTGACAGCAACGAAGGAATGCGTGTATCTGTACACACTGGGGGGCTTTTTCTTCTTGCTATATTTGTTTTCCCTCTGTATCTTCTGCTTGTCCTGGCCAGAAAACAAAACCTACAAACAGTTTTATTCTCTCATGTCTGGGTAACTACAACTCACTGATAACACAGACGCAATTAGGCCTACAACATTCTCTCAATAATCAGGGCAGTGGCATTACGTCTTGTGTCCAGACAAGACAAGCTCACCACAACAGAGCTGCAGACTGAGGCAAGAAAAAAAAAGCAAAAACAAAAAGAAACAATTAGGTATTAGGCTGGAAACAGCTTGAAAACAGTACTGCAGGGTTCACTTTCTAAGAAACACTGGGCGGTGGACAAGGGATTGTTTTCTATGTGTGTGTGCATGTGTGTTGATTCAAGGTCTGGAGGAAGAGCACCCGGTGACAACAGCAACCACAAAACCTGAGGATATTAATAGATTCTAGTCCCTTTTTTTCATACACAAAGATGCCCACAAGAGTTTGTAACTGTTGTTCAATTACAAGCAGGGGTATGGTGCTGAGTGTGTTTGTGTGTGTATGCATTAATACATTGAAAGGTCAGATGAATGAAATATGACACAGCTCGACCATGGGGCTGAATTGATATGAGATTTATTTATTCAGAACTAGAAATTAGACAGGATGTGTTTCAGTAGGCCCATGTCCTTATAAATTGGTTTTAAACTTTCAAACAAAACTGCAGAGACCAAGCCTCCATTTGTCTAGAATGTGTTCTTCATGCAGTTGTAGATAAATGATGCTTCAGTGGTTATGGAAAATGCCTTACATGACATAAAAAACATACAATGTTGAGCAACAAATTAAAATTCCTCCTGCACCATCAGCAACTAAGGAGAGCTGAATAAAACACATTTTATTTTTGTCAGAGGCTGCATCACAAAGAATAAAAATCTTTATAAATATGTCCTCATGCTTTTTTTCATGATGCAAGACCCTCTCCAAATGAAAACACATCCAATGTTATTATATTACGATATGAAAATTATTCAACAAAGACATTCCCAACAGCATTGTGTTATGTGACAATTGTTTGGTAAGTGGGGCAATAACAACGGAAAATATTTATCTTTCTTCTTGAGCACTTTTGCCGCAACCTTACTTAAATCCTGCCAAAGTCAAAGCAAAAGTCAGTTCAAGGTTAACCTGTTTGTGATATTTCCACCTTGACCTTTACCAAATTAACAACAAGGGTGATTGTGTTTACCTCACCTCCTCCTTTTCCCTTTCACACTTTTAACTTTAGCCTGACCCACGCAAGACAGTTCAAGCTTTGGGGATAAAAAAAAAACACACCTAACACATCCGTCCTCTGTGCCCCAGATGTGCACAAGGGAAAGGCGCCGTCAGCAAGCTCACTTGGCTTTAATCCCACTGAAAGCTGACCTGCAATATGCCATCACCAGTGTTTCAAATAGTCACTGAATGACGTCCATGAACAACAGGAAATTCAGTCAGGGAGAGCTGGATTTCTTATCATCGCATGACCTTAGGGGTAAAAAAAAAAAAAAAAAGTGAAGTGAAGTGAAGTGACTCAGTGAAGTGAGGTTAAAATCGAAACCAGTATACTTGTTGGCTAAGTGAAACTGAACCTCTACAAACACTCACTAAAAGTCTGGAGACAACAAATGGAGCCAAGCAACTGAACCATTGTAAACCTTTTAAACTGAGGAGCCTGGATGATAGAATTTAACTGCTTCTGTGTCAAAAAGGAGGATCAAGAATCAATGAAACAAGATCTTGAACACTGCAGGAAAACATTCAGCAAAGACTGAATTTTGTTGTCAATGAGACGGGAAAAGAAATAATAAAAAGTAACAACCTGCTACTCACAGTAACAACCTGAGTAAATGATAATCAAATGAAAATCAGACATAAAAGAGAGGGTTGATGTATAGCAAATGAAAAAAATAAATACATTCATAAAATCTCTAGGCACATCAAAGTACCCTATTAGAAACATCTATATCTGTGAAACAGACACTGAGTAAAGCAGAGAACATGTATTGAGAATAGATTATTGCTGCAGCAACCAATCATACGTTTTCTTCAAATCTCAAGAGCATTCCAAGGAGGTTTTGCTTTGTGTACAGTAGATGATTTAAATTAATGGGTAAATGAAGGTAGTGGGCAGCTGCTCACAACTGCCACAACCAGACAAAGCTCAAGGCAAAGTGGGTATGGTATTGGAGCTCCTATTCTACACTGCTTACAAAAAAAGGAGAATTTAGGCCCTAGAGAACCACGTGACTACTTTGGCCTTGCTTATTGATTCCCACAAATCTGTAGCACAAAACCTATTTCCACACATTTCCACACCCTCCACTCACTTAACAATGACAAAATGTATACATTTAACTGAAAAAAGTGACTTCAACACGTTCAGTGTTTCATTCTTGGTGCAAAGTTTGCACCCTTCGTTCAAACATTTTCCTCTCGCACATGATCCTGTTTTGATTCAAGCTTTGACAGCCTGTTCAAGGCGGGTATGTTGCGCAATTGTTGTCTGTGTAAAGAGCTGGCATGTAAACAAGCAAAGCTGGCCCAGTGAGAGGTCTTCATTTATAGCATTATAGTAGGGTCTCTGTTTAAAACAGGCATCAGAGTGTGCACAGAGAGCAGGGGCTATTCACAGACAGGTCCGTTGTTAATGTGTTTGTGGGAGAGAAGGAGCGGGGCAAGGTCCAGATCTGATCGCCTGCTACACTCCTCCTCCGTACTGAATGAAAAAAAGAATTCTGTCAGGACCACTATGTCAAAATAATATTTATTTACTTGCACAGTTTAATTTGGCGGTATGGTACTGTTCTGGGACCCCCTGCTCTTCCACGCGCTTGCGTGGAAAGCCTGAGGCAGGAAGAGCACCTTCCTGCCCTTCACGAGCCATCATGAACGGCATAAGCAGGGAGCGCAGCAGCAAAGAAAACCCAGACAGAGCAGAGCAACCAACAAGATATAATGACAGGAGGAGCTGGGGCGGAGGTGGGTTGCAAAAAGCCGGCAGAGGAAGCAGCAGCAGCAAGGGAGGTGACGTCGGGCTACAGCAGTTTAAACAGCGCGCCCTGAATGCAGTTCCCCAATAGGGGAGTCAGCTGAGCCATCAGCTGACCTGCACAGGTGAAGACAGTTACGCTGTGCTGATTAGAGCTTGACGTCATGGCCTGCCAGAACTAACGCTATACGCTTAATATAGTTGCATATGTCAATGAACCGAACGACACACACGACCTGAACCGAGACAGTCGAACCGAACGTTTTCACAAACCGTTCCATCTCTAGTGTGTGTGTGTCCGTGTAAGATACCAATATGGTTTTACTTCCATATTCGTATACAGCACACTTGTATGTCTGTGATTGCACATGTACCTTTTTTGGGGTTATGTTTGTGTGTGGTGTAGAATATTCTTCTAAGCAGCTCTCCCTGTGCGTTGCAGGACTCATGTCTGCACTGAATTTCAATGACACCTCTATAAAGATAGGAGCAGATGTCAGCCAGCTCGCTGAAAGTCAGGTAGAAGAGAGTGGAAAAAGTAGAGTGAGTAAAACTGAGTGCATAGAAATCTTGAGTTGTGTATCAGTTTGTTGCAGTGTAATACAAGAGTCAAATTTACTGAAAAAAAAAAAAACATATAATGAGAGAAAATATGTCTTTCAGTGTGAAAAACAAGTTTACTGCATCACACTAACAGATGGCTGATGGACAGGTTTTTTGGAAATAAAATCATTATAGGGATTTTTTTTTTCCCTCAACGCAACCAAAATGAGCTATTGCACAAATCATCAAAACTGCTTTCACGCAGCACAGCACTGCAACGATTCACCAATCAATTCAAGGTTATCAGGTGACTCACATTTGTCCCAGAGGTTCCACAAATTCACCAAATTCACAAAAACATCAAGTATCTTTTATGTGCATGAGGTGAGAAAGTCATAAAATTTCCAGAGTTTCTAAGTGACGACGAGAGAAGAAAACTTGAAAGACATGCCAAGCCATCTCACATACTCCCAGTGTCATGGCAGAGGAGGTTAAACAAGTGAGCTATTAAGCAGGAAAAGTCACACAGGATCTAATTTAGGTTTTCACCGTGGTCTCTGCTGCATTGATTGCAATGTGAAGGCCTAATGAACTCTGTACTCTGTGCTCTTGTTTCCAGCTCTGGGAGCTTGGATATGAAACCAAGCGCTGCAACTGCCAACTAAAAGTTTGGAGGAGGACTACATAAAAGGTTTCAACACAGGGAAATAATGCTGAAATAATGAATAAATGAGCAAGTGTACTGTTGCTGATTTCTAATGTGTGTCCTGTTGAGTGTGCCTTGGTCTTGCTTTCCTGACCTTCTCCATAAGAGACTAACCTTGATAAATCATACATAGGGCAAGCACACTATTGGGTCAAAAGGTTCGGGTCAGACTGATGTTCTTTGTGAGTTGTTTTCCCCAGTTATGCGGCTGAATAACAATCCCAGTTCCTACAATAAACAAGACTTCAATTACCTTTTGTTGACTCAAAAAACTGCAAGAGATTGAGTTTGTAGACATGATGCAACACATCATGAGCAGAAGCAGCAACCACTGAGAGAAATGGGTTTGAGTCATTCCCTCTATTGAGGGATTGAGAGCAATAAGACCAAGGCATATTACATCACATCACTTAGACACTTCTGAATAGTTGATACACACCAGCCAAAAATACACACACTCTCTTGTTGAGTTTCACGTAGAGGCAATTTGTAGTCTGGCTAGACAATTCATTTCAGGTGCCTAGGATGAAACACCCACTTAAAATCACAGGTACTAGGGTACCGAGTTCTGTAAATCACGTCCAGCAACACTTTTATATAGTTATATACGCAGTTCTCGTTATTCTATCAACTACAAAAGCAGCATGACAAGTATTGGTGGTTATAGACTGGCTTTACCTTCCCCTGTTTGTTTGTTGTAGGTCTGCCCCTACTGCGTCCCCCTCACCATAGTGACAGGTCACTTTGTATCTTCAAGATCTACAGTGCACAGAGCAAGCTGCTGTCCAGAGCCTGGCCTCTGCTTGTATATCTGTCATTCCTACCAAAGTTTCCAACTCTCTCTTTGTGTCCTCAAGACCAGCCCCTTATAGGAGCATAATGTACAGTACATACACATGCACAATTTAGGCATGTGGTTCATACGACTAACTGGGATGCATTTTGGACTGTTTTTTTTTTTGTTTTTTTTTGTGGTGCTCTTTTTGCTGTATGTTGTCAGACAGGTGCCCCAGAACCTTACATGACCCAAGGTCACAGTATTGTGTCTCCAGTTGTTGAAGGAGGATGTATCTAGTTTGACTTATTCAACCTGTGGAGACCTGTGAGAAGCATAATAAAGGTTACACAATTAAAAGCCTAATTTTAAGTTTTAGGAGAGCTCCCTAACCTTCTCTGTCACTTCTTGACTTACTGACTTTGCGGATGCAGAATGAGAGTACTTATAAAGCTTGTACCAGGCAAAGGTTGGTGCGTCCATCCTGAACCACTTAACACACACATGCAAATTTTAATTCACTGCTCCACGGCATGAGCGGACAAGCCTATATGGCCAGACACAGTGAAGCCTGTGCTCAAAGAACAAATGGTGCAATTTGTAACCGTCCTTACTTAACCTCTGTTCCTGAAATAGTTTGCACTCTTATCAGTACAACACACAAAACCACAACCCATCATTCGCTGGTCATCCTCTCTGCGAAGAAAAAAAAAACTGCAAAGGATGTGCAATAAATAACAAAGGCAGAAAAAAAAACAGGCAGGATGACTGAGGACAAACACTGGGCTCAGGTAAACATGATTTGGCAGGGACATTAATGATGTCCAATCCCTACACAGGTAGCGTGGGCAGATTCTGATGGAGGGTACAAGCATGATTTACGACAATGGTAGTCTTAGGAGAATGGTGATGGGCCTTGCCAGAAGCAGAATGGCTAACATGAGAGTGTTTGTATCTGAGTTCACATTTGTGGCTGCTGTGCTGACCCTCAACTTAGACAGGATTGTAAATGGGAGTAGTCCCCATGTTGCCCATAAATCCCCCCCATCCCACACCACACACACAGGAAAAACATGTACAAACACACAGAAACACATACAATCCCACAAAGCAAGAAAGAATTCTGCATTTCTCTCAACCTCAAAGCAGTGAGTTTGGTACATTGGGTTTAGTTATTATTTCCAGGGCGGTCAGCTTTGATCTCCTCCTCATGTCTGTATTGGGGTCGTCTCATCTCTAATAACCACAGGTACATTTCCTCTCCTTTACTCTGTTAGCTAGATAAATAGGATTTCCAATTGTCTGGTACTACCCCATCAGAGGAAAAACATGATCTATGAAATATCTTCCCATGAAAAACCCATACTGGGAGATTATCTTCTCATCACACAGACAGCACAGTTAACAGATAAGGGTGAGAGAGGTGATCTGTACTGAAAGAGAAATGCAATGTGTATGTGTGTAGAAAGTGAGAGTGTGTTTGTGTGTATGTAAATGGACAAGTAGTGAAATTTAAGAGAGAAAGTCAGGGTCATAGAGTACCAATGTGATTTTAGTGAATTTTGTTTTAGTCTCAGACCTACAAGGGGTTCTCTTCTTATCAAGCATTCTTGGAAGAATTCACATTGAGATTTCAGGAAACAAAAACTGTTTCTTCTAATATCCACACTATTACTTCATCTCCATTGAGAGCCTGCAGCTCATTCAATTGCAGTAGAAATACCTATTCATCAAGGCATCTGTGCCCAGGCCCTGCCTAATAACAGATGGAGAGATCTTTAACTGCCTATAAATGAAGGCTCCAAACTTGAGAGAAAGCACTTGCATCAGCAGAGCAACAGCTAAACGAACTCTCTCCCAGGTTGGGCTTGACTACTCCAACAAAGCAAGATTAATTTGCCTGTTGAATTGAGGCCGATGCCCCAGCCATGGCATGCTGCCTAGCTGATGTTGAGGTGCAGTGGTGCCTCCCGTGCACCAGGAACATTGGTATAATGTCAACAGTGCAGCATTACAGGGAAAAGCAGAAACTGACTACCACAGCTTTCATGAGAAGAAACCAACACTACGTGACCTAAGCTGCTTGTGAAAATAAAGAGTTACCACCACCACATACTGTACACAGTCATGTAAGTGACAGACATGTAAGTGAAATGTAGATTGGTAGACAATGTTAACACATCAGTGGTATGAGAAAAGGAATGCAAATGGTAAACTAAGAAAAGTAACAGTATGAACAAGCTCACATGGACTGTTCTGGTGTTATGGCACAGGGGACAATTTAGATTACATTGAGAATATAATTATCTTTAAGCGGACTATGGTGTCCTTTAGCAGAAGATTAATAAGAGATATCGCAAATACAATATCCCTGAATTATGTCAATATTTAAATTAAAACCTCCTTGTAAAATACAAGATGAAGACATACATAACCAGTGAAGTTTGACTCGTGAGAGATTTGGTGAGTAAGGATGAAATGGGGAAGGAAATGTCCCGTTCCCTAACACACAATTGACCCTTTGTTGGCCTTCTGATTGGTCTGCTGTTCCACCAATCAGAGCGCTTCTCCCCATGTCACGTGTTGCGCAACATTCTAAGGTTGGACAACCCTGGCATGAAACCCTATGAAACGAGATAGGTAGACAGCAACTTTTGGGCAAAAACTACTTTATAATTTTTCAATATGGTTAAAATGTGCCTGGGGTTCCTGCAATAGCAACTCACAATATCTGGAACGTATTGGAGTCATTTTTATCCCATTCCCTAAACACAAGACATCAATAAACATACTTAGCCTAGATGTACTGTATACATATTACTTTAACCCTCTGTTATGTATATTTAGTTGAGCTTAATAATAGGGTTTGGGGGTGGTCCACTAGGGGGAGCTCTAGGATAGGTCAGGGGTTAACTGCATAGTTTTGTTTGTTGTTGTTGTTGTGAGCCCGTTTTCCCTGGCTGTACTGTGCTGAAGTGCTAAGCTCATTCATCCTCCAGTCCACTCTCTGGTCGTGTTCATAGACAGAGAAGATCTAATACCTTCAAAGTTATCTAGCAAACGTAACATTACCGCTGCTAATGTCTTTTGAACTTTGTGAAGTTTTACGAGGAGAAACGGGAGATCGGCGGAGATTAAGCGTTAGCTTGTAGCTAACGTTAGCTAGCGTCATTAGCTACTAGCTAGTGAGTGACCAAAACAATGATTTTCTCCCATTTTTCGGAAAAGTCAGGTAATGCCCGTTCAATCGCTATTGAGCCACGTCTGTCCTCTATCACGGACACTATTTTTCTGATATGTAAGTTAATTCAAATTTTCCTTACTAGCAATTTAAATCTGCCTAATTTTCAATGGTTTCCAATGGGAGTTAACCCTTCCGTGACCATTGTTTGTCCAACCTAGCAACAGTAACCGTGGGGGGCGGGGCCTTGACAAAGGGTCAATTGCCATGTCCTTGTGAGTTGATGCGTGTGTCTACACTTATGTCTGTGAACTAAACAATTCGAGACACTATGAAGCTGTACCTTTTCAAGCAGAGGCCACAATAGGAGTAGCTTCCTTTTCTGGCCTCTTTTTTTTTCCCACCTCTGACAGGTGTGACCTTTCGGCTGTGCTTGTAGCGGCCACTCTCGCCCCCAGACAGTAGGCCTGGATTAGTCACCATCTCTGAGGATTGTGGCGCCTTGCACGAATGCGCATGTGAGGCCCAAGCTCTCTCCAGCATGGCCGAAGGGCCTGCTATGAAAAATAGAACACCTAATGCCTGGAGATAGAGACATTCATCAAAGACCAGGGCCCCTGCCTGCCTGCCTGCTTTGTGTGCTGCCTTCCCTCCCTACTCTACTCAGTAGTGAGATGCAGAAACATTTCACTTTTTGGCGAGTAATGAAAAAGAGATGGGGAGTTTTATTATTATTGTCGTACTGTAAATGTTATGTTATTTCTAAAAAAACAAAAAAAAACAAAGAGACCTTTGTTGGTTTTCTTTCTTTTTTTTTTTTTTTTTTTACAATTTGTTCAAAAATGATCTCATATTAAGAAGGAGATAAGGATATCAGTCTCATGAGGGTGGGCATCAACAGAGGAATTTATGTGGAACTTCTTCACCACTTGATTCAGCGCAGCAGGGCGTCTCCTTTGGCCACCTTTTGAATGACAACTGGAAGAAGACCACTGACAATACCAGAAGATGGCCAAAAAATACCCTGGGAAATGGTAGCCATGCCAACTGGCGCCGAGCTGCCAGACCAGTTAACCTATGCAGTGAACTGCTACACCCTGGGGTATGGCTTGGTAATGACATCTCTTCCTTTACGTCTCTGCTCCATCTCGACAATCGTCTCTGTTGATCCTGGCATGTCACCGAGGAATACAATGGTGGGAGATGCTGCCCAGTGTGCAGTCATGCTAAAATATAACGGGGCATGGGGAGAGACTGTTTTTTTTCTTAGTTTATTCAAATTCCACTCTACCAACAAGGGGTTATACTATGATACTGGGAAGAGGCTGGCTATTGAAAATATCAAAGCCTAAAGGTTCTGTGCCATGGGATTTTCTACATTGCCTGGAAGACATAGTAATAAGAGTGAACTTGTGAAGCAAGGAATCTAGACAGCTCAAATGTGCAGAGTTCACACAGAGAGATCAGAAATGATAATATGCATGCCAACACACATTTTGTCTTTCCAAATATCTACCACTCAAACCTCCCATTTGCCATAAGGAAATAAGGGGTTCAAATAGCCATGTTGACAAGCAATGGCCCCACAGACTGAGCTTCTTTCAGTGGATGAAGGTGATTTTTTTACACAGGGCTTGTACATAACAAACAAAGCAGACTATGCCAAAGGCTAGCCAGCAGGATTTTAGACACACACGCGCTCACACACACACACACACACACACACACACACACACACACACACACACACACACACACACACACACACACACACACACACACACACACCATATTTCTCAGAAACACCACAACTGCAGGTGCCCCATGGGGCCTCTGCCTTCCTTCAACCCTCCATCTATCCATCCATTCCCCTGTCTCTCTGATCCACATTTTCTTCCTTTAAACATTGGATGGGCCTTCAGTGGGAGAGCTCTTGCTGTCACACATAGTTTTGCAAGGAGCAATAGGAAAAGGGGGGAAAAATCAAAATGAGGCAATACACCAACAATAGTTCAGCAGTGCAAAAATCCAAAAGCGAAACCTCCCTCTAGTTTTGTATATGGTAAACAACCCATGAAGAGGAACTACGTAAGTGTAAAAGAACGGTTTGACTAATAAGAGCAGGCGCACTGCAATGCTGCCTTCATGTACCCAAATATGTGTGTTTGCTCAAGTGACTGAACATTGCATCAGGCATGTAGATTGTATTTGTGTATGTGCCTTTGTGTGTGGCTATGTGTGCATTTCCTGCCAATGCCATGGGCCTCTCAGACGTGGGGGGTAAAACGCTCTTTGAGAATGGGATTAGGTAACACACAGGCAGCTCTGGCATGGCTGCTTCAAAGTGGTGGCAGACGGATATTCCTCCGTACATGTGTGTGTTCCTGTGATTGTGTGCACATGTGCATGTGATGTTCATTTACTCATGGATAAACCCACTGCCAATGCAAAAGAAGTTCATTTTAAGAGCTGCCCCTGGTAGAATCACCACACAGCATTGTGAAGAAAAAAAACATGTCTGGATTATGTCTAATATTATACAATATGTCAGGCAAGGAAACCAGACAACAGGGCAGGAGGACTGGGGCAAAAATAATGTGGTTTGGTGGATGACTGGGCAAGGAGTCATCAAGGTAAGTAATAAGATTGCACCTCAGCTTCAAGTAACTGGTCATTTCTACAATACAGATTATGTCAGCAGGCATCAGCATCAGTGCTCTGGAAGGCATGACGGCTTCTCTGTAATGTAATAAGGATGCAACAGATGTAGCAGACAGATTTCACAAGGTGAGTGCTTTCCAATATGGAGGAGGTCCACCAGACACAGAAATCATACTGTATGTGCGCTCACACACACACACATATGGAGAGAGAGAGACAGAGAGAGATCAGCGTTTATGATGAAATACTTACTTCACATTCATTTATTAATCTGTATATGGGGTTGTCTAGAATTATTTGTGTCTGAGTATTGGAAGGTAGATATGTATTTTTCCCTGTGGTGTATATATTGCATATCTTCAACAAAACATTCGAGCTGAGCAGCACAAGCTTCCAGTATCTGACATGGAATCGTGCCAGTGTGTAATAGAACCATGGACATATTACTTGCCCCAGAATCATTCAGCATTTCATCTCATTCCATTTGGTTTAGCTGACTGTAACTCTGTCTGGTTCCACTACCACTGCCAGCCACCACAGACTGATATGCCACCTCCAAGAGACTGATGAGTGGGCAAAGATTGCTCAAACTTCTGCTCAGTAGGCTTCTCTCAGCCAGCCGGCCAGCCAGCCAAGTTAAAAGATTTATAATTTGATCTGAAAATTAGTTATCTAAATTTGCCTGGTGACAGGGACCAGATTTTATGATTTTTCCACGCAGACAGTTTTCTGGGGTGCCTGGAGACTGACAAGGATAAAAGTGAAATGAAGGAGTCTGCCAAGATGCCAACCATAAAATTCCATCAGCCAGAGGACTTTACTGCTCCGGGCCCTTGCCCAATGGGCAACAGGAGACAAAGAGGGAGAGAGAGGGAAGAGATACTGTAGGAGAGAGAGAGCCATGAAGAGGAAACAGATGAGAAACGGAAGACGATTTACGATGGGTGATGGTCCCCTTTTAACCCCAATATTTGCTAAGAGGAAAAAGGATGGTGAAATTACATTACGGGGGGCGCGATCAATAACCACAAACATTAAATGGCTCCTGAGTCCTTCTGCCTATACACATGCCTTTATGTGGGGCAACACCACTTAGAGCTAGCATTACCTGGTGTTGTCATGATAGACGTGTACCTGACGCAATCAAGAGCTACTGAGCTTCATGGCCCTGCCTTAACTTCATCTTTCACAGGTCACCAGCAAGATACTATAAAACCAAAGCGCAGAGTCAATACTAATGAGAGGAGACATATTCCAAGTGGAACTGGTGACAGCAAGTGTATCAGCAGCCTTTCCCACCACTATCTGCCTGTCAGTGGGTGAGCAAGGCCATGCTGGAGATTAGGTTTCAAGAGAAATGCAGTGAGTGAGTATGACTTGCCTGTCACTGCATCTACAAACACCTCAGAGAGTTGTCACAATAATGGAATTTTTGTTTGGAGGGATGGTGGTAGCAGTGGGAACAGAGCGCACAGATAAACAAGAATATAGACTCAGCTGTCAGTGCAGATGTGAATCGGGACACAAAATTATCAAATCTAATTCTACATCACTGAAAAAACATCAGCGTTGTAATTTGTACTGGATACCATGATCAGTAGGTGATTATGCAGCCCTCATATTACAGGTTTGTCTTTTACTAAACCTCACAGATCACATTTCTGTTTAACCCACTCTAAACATGTTTGCCATAAAACCAATACTCAAATCAATCTGTCACCACTCAATATGCACAAGCAGAGACAGCTGTTATAACCTCTAAGCTGTGTCTATTTTCACTTCCTTATCCATATTTAATTTTAACTTATGCAATGCATCATATTGACTGTGTTAATCACTTCACAAAACAATCCACAAAACTATAGATTAGCTGTTTTTTAGGCTTTGCCTCTACAAATGCTCTCGCATTGCTTTTGATTTTTCACTTGTTCAATATTTTCTCCTTGTAACACGAGTGCAAGACTTGGATGATTAACATGCAAAAGGGTGCATTCAACTTGTTATGCACCAGTGACAGCAATAATGTCCCGCCATGGACGCAAAATCCCTGGGGTTTAATCACCTCAATATAAAGACTCTAAAGGAAGAGTGCATCCTCATTCTGAGCAGGAGTAACATTAGCTCAGTCAGGCTAAGACAAGCATCACATTCATGGGCCAACAATGGAACCAAGCGCTGTGGTAAATTGGCCTGTATAAGCTCCATAAACCATTTCAGATAATGCACAACTGGTTAGTGGGCAGACATAATGAGGTTTATCGCATTGTAAATGCACACAATTGGTCCTGTTTGGTAAAATACAATGAATGCACATGGGCACTGGGGTGTGAACCTCTTTAAGCGTCTCTAAGAATTATGGAAGTGATGATGTCGATGTGTGCTTCCGCTAAAAAGCTATCATTATCCAACATGCAAGAGGATTTAAAAAGCTGAAGTAATTTATCAGTGAGTGCATACCTCAATCAAAAGTCAAGGACCCTGCCATCTCTCTCTGCTCTTTGTGCTTCGTATCGACAACATTTGGCATTTTTAATGAAGACTTCCTTGAATCCCCAGGATCTGAGAGAGCTTTACTCTATTTCCCCTGGTGAGGGCTCAGCGCCGGCATGAGTGAAGTGAATGCTGCTTCCCAAGTGGCATCCTGAGAATGCACCTGGACTCCTTAATGGAGACACCCACACTAGAACAATGAAGTACAGAGCTTTTCAACTTGGGCTCTATTTGAATGTGATGACAAAAACAACCAGAGGAAAAAAACAATACAATGGCAAACAAACAAGTGTGTGAATATTAATGTTGCACTTAGCAAGATCACTGCCCTGGCAACACTATCAGAAACATCCAGGCCAATTAATTAGAGAATGGGACTTGACCTTCAAGGTGCATCCACTGCAGTTGTTTGTTGATAGGAAACAAGGACAGATTTGCTCTTTTGAGATTAGAGGGGTGGGGAGGGTAGAATTAATGGCTGTTTAATATTGGATGACATTAGGATGCATTTGTTTAAAGCTGGCCAAAAAAGCCAATGGAATAAGCCAAGTGACTGGCATTAGGAGACCGGACTGAAATCTTTGAAAAAGGAAAGACAGGAAAGCCACAGTTCAGTCCTCATGTCCATAAAGGGAGGCGTAAGTGGCATTTTATTCAAGCCATAATAATACACAAACACACAGAAGCTGATACCTGATAATGTATTTGCCAGAGCCATTCACAGACATCACTGCGGTAAAGTAGGATATCAAGGTAAAACACATCGGCTGCCACTATCCTATAATAGCAAAATATAGGGTATTCATGTAAAGTGTTCATAATTATTACATAAACTGAAATACAGAAAACCACATGGTTTACTTGTATAATGTAATGGCACTGACCTATTGTTGACATTGTTACACAACAACCTAACAATCTATTGATATGATAATGCCGATGATATAATAATAACGATGTTATTTGAAGAACAAGCATTGACAAAAGAGCTACCTCTGAAATCATATGGTGATATACTGTACTGTACATCACTCCAAAAGCACAATTTATAATTTTGGAGATAATTTGCTCATAAATTGCAACTTAGCCTAAACAACACCTTTCACTCAAGAATGTCACTTCCCATTAAAGGAAAAAAAAAAACATGGAATTTTATTGAAAATTATGATTAAAGAATAGATATTTTTTGCTGTATAACTACATTAATTAAACCAATGCTAAAGCATATCTATTTTTTAAAAGGTATGAGGACCTCAATGAAGATTAGAAGAATCTCAGATTTTTTGAGCTGAAACCTGTTAAGTTTAAAATTAATGCTCATGCATTTTGATTGAAAGAACTTGAAAACTCACTTTGTAAGCCATTGATTTTTATACTTTATGTTTGGACAAATTCATGGACACTGAAGTCAATCAATTCTTTCTGATATGTAAAAGGAAGTGGTAGACTCCAGTGTTTACACACCACGATTTACTATATAGACAAAAAATGGTGTTTACATATTATGCCATGAAGAGAAAATAGCTCTGCCAACACATCACATCTGGTCTGGCGGCTGTAGTTTTACTGCCACTGCTTGCTTTCATATGTCTGTACACGTGTGTGCATGTCTGAATGTATTGTTCTTCAATACATTCAGATTTCAGTTGACAAGTGTGGTTATGTGTACTGTATGCATTTGAAAAGATGACAGGTGGTGGAAGGGAAGTGGATCTTTTGAGACTTGTCACAGTGTTCCGGTTTATGAGCCATTGACAGGAGACACACGCCCATCCACATCAAAGTTTATTACAGTTCATCACCTCCCCACCTGCAGTGTAATGACATTTAGCCAATCCTATAAAAATCCCAGGAAACCTGTGGGTATAAATCAATGGCTTTCCACCTTTCCAGCTGCTGCTCACATCCATTATTAAAGCTTCCACATCATATTCGATGGAGTATGAGGGTGCTCCTATGACAAGCATGTTTACAGGAATGCATACAGTATAAGCCTGTCCTCTCAAGGATCTGGCTCGGAAGAACAAATAAATAGACATTAATATACAGCCATATCACACACATACAAACACACACAACCAACACAGCATACTGTAGCAACTCCCAAAACCCCCCAGCCCCGTGGAAAAAAGGATCAGTGTGTATCTCTGCTGACAAGCAGTTTACAGAAAATCCCATTCGTTTCATCTTGGCAAACCTGGTAAGTGTATGGTTTGTTGCAACCTGGTACAGGGCTGCACCAGCTCCACCTGTCTGGGACTGGGGTTTATCTAGGTTTTAAAAAAAGAAAAAAAGTTGTCCACATCTGGCAATCATATTTTTCCGTTCCTCTCACACTTGCCTAAATGCCCAACTACACTCACAGTTAATTTTCAGAGGGAGCATAGAATATGGTGTAATGATAGAGGATGGTTTGTTTCTGTGTTTGTGTTTGTGTGTGTGTGTGTGTGTGTGTGCAGTCTTGCCTGTGCACCTGCATACATGCATGTACTAATATGCAAGGTTGTTTGTGGCCATTATATGAAGTCATGGTTTTGGTGAATGTGTCTTAATGCAGTCAGTGACTACCCTCTGCAGGCAGCCTGTATGAACATCAGGCTACAAGACTGACGGAGGCAGGGAGACAAGAAGGAGAAGATTAGATGAATCACTAAGAATGTAGCAGATTTAAACGTTGATGTAAACCATACACTAGATTTTAAAAAAATCTTTGGCATATGATTGTTTTCAGTTTATTTTTGATTATTAACAGTCATTCATTAAGAGCATGTGCTGTGGAGCCAGATTGCTGTTTGTTTTATTTTCCAAAAGGACACATTTTGAGAACCATTTACCCAATTGATGATTGTCATGCTCCTTTTTGACTACTTACTGAAAACCATTACATATAATGAACCACTGAGGCAGACAAGTGCATTATCAAAAGGGAAATATGTTTTCATTGTAGCTGTGTTGTAACACATTTATGTTGTTAAAGGAGAAATCATTTTTCCTGTGGCAATCTGAGCCCAGCTCAAGTACAGCTCATTTGGAGCATTTTTCCCATTCAGCACATTCTGATGTAAATGTTCCAAACATAATACAAATCTCCAGAAAATGGAAACATCTTTCATTACTGTATAATAAATTCTGAACTACTGCAAGGGAAACTGACATGGGTTCAGTGGTGGTTGTGATGGTTTTTGATAATAACATATAATCAAAATTTCAAGGACCAAATCAAGTGACGTAACAAATTTCAATCTTTATTCATTTGACTCCTTGAATCACATCTGTCTGATACCTGATTGCTAGATATGACTATTTATAACTACTGTATTTCACAATCTCTTTCAGCTTTCACCATTAAAGAAATAACCCAATTTACTTCAGAACTGCATGGAAATCAAGAGCAGCATTAAAACTATGAACAAACAAAATAGCTAACCTATCAATACCATTGAAAGGTATGTGCACATCAACACTGATTTAATTTCCATCTCTGTGAAGATGGTACATCAAGCTCTATTCCCCATAGGTTAAACAACAGCCGTTGAAGTACCTCATTGTTGCACATCAAAAAACAATGCACCACATGAGTCTCTGAATGAAATGTTGAAAGGAAACAGCCAGTTTGCTGTCAAGGTGAACATCCTGAAATTATTAGCATTATTTACTGCTCTGACATACCGCAGAGAAGAGTGAGCCAGGAAACAATAAGTACTTGAAAATTGCATTTAAAAAGGTGAAATATCTTGCCTTGTACAGTGTGGAGCGGCATCTTGATTTTCTCAGGTGCTGTAAACTGTTTTTGTGAGTGAGGGGTGTAAAAAACATCATCATTTGAGGGTCCGACATATTTTAATTTCCTCTTTCTAACAGATACGCACTCATTTTTTCTACCGCCCTCTTCCTCGCAGCTTGACTTTCTAGTCCACTGCCCTGGCTCTTAACACATGTTAAGTACGGAGGTCAGCTGGATGCTAGGGGTCTCTCTGTTCTGTTAAAAAGAAGAATCAGCTTATTAAAAAGTGAGCTCTAGAGGAAGCATCCATGCTCCACCTCCCACTGCACACAACCACTTTACTAAGCTAATTAGCTACTTGGGCCAGAAGCTGGTGTCAATGGGGGAAACAACATATTTTACCCTGTCAGCTTCTACCAGTGACCTCAGCTGAACTTTTGATACACCATTAAAGTAGATACCCAGAGATGTCAATGCTGCCCAGTGAAATGAACTTATCTTTATAAATAACTACAAGCAAGTGGCATGAATTAGCTTTTAGGTCTCAGACTCTCCAAAACATGGTGAACTGATTTTTTTAGTATATGACTGTGTACAAAGATGTTTGTTTTTTTTTCTCATGTGCTGTTATAAAGTCTACCACCATTTGCTTTTAACTGTAAAGTGTGTTTCACAGTTAAAGCAGAAGTAAGTGATATATTTGTGTTAATATAAGTCTTAAATAGTTATATCTTCCGACAGCAATCACTTACATAGAGTGTTTGGTCTGAAACACGGGTCTGTCAGTCACTCTGCTCTGCTCTGAGCCGAGGAGAAAACATTTATCGTATCCTACAGTTTTTATCCAATGAGGAGAGAGAACGGCATGCAGGGCTGTGTGTGCAGCCAAGGGACGCCGTGAATGTGGCGACGTAGGGACGAGGACTGTTATGGTGCGTTCAAGGAAACTCGTATTTTTCCGACCGTGAAGTCGTACCAGTTCGATCTGGTACGAGTTCACCGGTCGGAAGTTACGAGTGGCCGTTATAGTGACTTTCACAGGTAAAACAGGTCGGAAAAACACGAGTGGGTTGCCTGGAACGCTACAAAGTCGTAAGTTGTGACTTGAAGCTGTAATTTACGATTTCAAAAGCCTGCCTGGAACGCAGCATTAGCGAAAACGACCGGACCACTTACTTCTGCTTTAACACAAGTGATCTACAACTGCATTAATCCTGTCATCTGAAGATAAAGTCTTCTTACTGATGACTACAATAATTTGACATGCAAATAGCAAATACTGTAGATTCATATTAATTGAAGAGAAACCTTCTCTGGATTTCCATTCACCTAGTTTGCTGCAATCACAGTTGAGGATCATGCCTTTGCATGAACCCGAGCAGTGAGAGAAGGAAAGACTGAAAGGGTTGCTGGAATATTTTCACTGTGTCTCCTTAAACGATCACTTGCTGATTGCTTCCCCGTGCTAGCTTCTGGCACGGCAGCCTAGATCTTTGATTAGAAGAGACTCCCCCATAATCACAAGTGTATGATTATGGCATTAGGCCGGATTCTTCACATCAGAATTTGCAATCAAGAAATTGGCGTCAGAGATCGATACAGTGCAGCACCTCATCTGAAGGCAGAGTGGGGAGTGGAGATGTGGTGGGGGGAGGAGGCTTAGGATCAATTAGGAAGTGGCTGCCACGTCCAGACATTACTTTTAATCTTCTAATGCATCGGTGCAAAGGCATGGGGCCCAGCGTTTGTCGGCTTCTAAGGAGGAGGAATCGATCCTTTCTGCACATCTTGACGCCCGTTCGTCCTGGGCCGTTTCAACAGCATTCAAGACATAATGAAAGGAGAGAGCCTAAATCCGCTTACCCTCCCTAAGTGAAGAAACTGTATTTGATGTCACACTTTAGGTGAGGCTGAAACATTTTAATCCTTTGAAATAGTTTCTAATACATCTGAATACCTGGTTAATCTCTCAGATGTACTGTAGTCTACTGTAGTGCTAGAGCCATGCCTACTGTGTTGACATACTGTTTCATCATACCGATATGTCAAGCATATAAAGCAAGGTAATAGGCCTTGATTGACCTGTAGAGTGACACAAAACGACAATCTCTGAAAAACACAACCAGATGTAGAATTTTTTTTTTGGTCCTCTCTTTACTATGAAGCCAATTACTGATCGCAGAATAGAGCACCCATGATACACTGACAAACTACTGCGCTGTGGGTAATATTGTTCTACTGGATAATCTAAACTGTCTTCAACAGATTCATGCTGCAGTTGTGGTGAAGATGCTATGGGGGACTTGCTCTATTGCATGGAGTCCTTATCAGTGTTGTCCATGTGGAGTGTGTGGCTCATTCAATTAATCAGGCATCATTTAAACCACCAGGCCTGGTGACAGGGGACCCAATCACTGGTGAAAAAAGCCATTCCCAACATTCCTATTCCATGTCCGCCTCGCTAATGCACTGTGGCAACCTTCTAACTATCCAATTCCAGACCCAGACCCTCACGGTTTACACAGTCCCTTAGCTTCTTCCCAGTCCCCAACACTTTACTTTCATTAAACCGCACACCTCTATCAAAGGGAGAACGGAGGGAAGCTGCAGCTCCATATGATGTCAGAAACCTCTGAGGGATGAGGAAAGAGAGGGAGAGAGCACAGACTGAGATGAGAAAGAGAGTAAGAGTGATGTGGGAGAAGGAAGAACAGGGGGCCTCCCGGAGTTACATTTCTGAAGGTGTTTAGCCAGGGCAGGGAATCTAGAAATTATAACTGTGTATGCGGGTGTGCAAAAGTGTGTCTTTTTGACAGATGAACCAATGACTGCCTTAAAAGGGACATAAACGTTTAGTAAACTGAGTAGAACTTTACAGGTAAATCATGTTGGGTTAAGGTTAATTAATATTATGTGTCTATGGCTTCAAAAGGTGTCTGATCAGTGATCATCACAACTTTAATATGTGGATTTTTGAATTCATTAAGTCCTTCACTGAACAACAGCCTAACACATAAAAAAAAAATCTAAAATGTGGCTTTTAAAAGTCATGTCAATATACTGTAGGCAGCAAGGTCACACAACATCAGCACTATCCACATTTATTAACACCTTTGTCACACTGTTAGCTTAAAAATCACCAACTCAACCTTGATGTGTTGAAAAGTGATGGTTTGAATTTGGAGACAAGCTTTCAGGCAAAATTATCTGTGAACACCACTTGTGCATAATGTATAACATGAAGGGCAACTAATTAGCCTATCATTTTGAATATCGATAAATCTGTTGATTCATTTTCCAATGTAAAATGCACATTACTAAATACAAGGAAAAAGGCACTTTTCGCAAACCAACTAGTCCAAAATCTGAATATGCACAACTCTCAATGATATGAAACACTGTATCACTGAAAGTTTACTTCCATTTATCACCATAACTGGTTGAGGAATTGACTGAAAGCTCAACAGGAAAAAAGCATAATGTTCAGACACGCATCAGTAACTATAGGTATTCTTATACAGTTGGGTGTTTGTTATATTATCCACACTCTGTGTATATGTGTGTACCAGACAGTGAAAGGAAAACTAGTCCCGCTGATAAGATTCTAAACCTGACCTGAACAGTGACCCCAAACAGCAGCAACCCATGTAGAGAAAGATGGACAAGCTGGCAGGATGCCTGAGCTTGCTAACATCTTCTCTTTTCCAAGCACTCTCAAGAACCGACAAAGCTTTAAAGGTGCTGCTGAGATGCTGAGACCAGTGGCACAGAACCACCACCCCCACACACATCTAAGAAATGATATTCTGTCCTGCAGAGAGAAAAAGTTACAACTCTAAGATCCTCAACAGTGATGATTAAAAAAGTGGGGTGACACAGAAAATCATAAAAAGGAAGAAGAAATTGGCAAATGTTCAATAAGACTTTGTAATTGTCACTCTGTGTGTATTTGGGAGTGTGTATGTGTTTAAATAACAAGACACAAGGAGAAAGAGTTATTGCTATGAAAACAGGACCTAGTAAAGTGAAGTTGGCTTAAAAGTAAAACCTTCCTTTATATCTCATCAGAATCCAGACAGCAAAGTCCTGTTCTCCAATCAGGTGTCAGACATGAAACTACATTTCAACTGAAATCTGTACCTAGAGAAAATAGTCTCCAACGAAAATACATTTTTATGACAACTGAACATCCATCCTTTGAATTACCTCTAAATTTTAATGTTGAAGGTCTAGGTAAGCTCAATGTACTTTTCTGAAAGCAAACCATGCTTTCAGATAGTAAGAGCAGCAGTAGAATATTATTCAAGGGTTGAAATACACACAATAGCACCACAACATGCACAAACAGTGAATATGAGTACCAAAAGTAAAAGTTGCTACTCGAAGATTTCTGTATATCCACATTTCAAATCACTGCCAGGTGTGGGTTTTTTTAACAAAAATGGAGGTGAAGGTGTTAAATGAGAGATATGTGGTGGTTGAATCAAGCTGTGTGTCTAAACATAACGATCTGGCATGGTCATTAACTCGAAAGTTGAAAGTGTACAGGGTAAGATAGAAATAGAGTCCCTGTGGGTCCCAGCCACTCCAATTTCAACCGTAGCGTCCCAATTAAAAGAAATGCAGGGCAGGAGAGGTTCCTGTGCTAGGCTGCAAGAAAGTGGTTCACAGAACCCCATCAGAGGAGGATGACAAGGCAGCAGATAGCTCAGATTTCAATGATAATTTCCAGAGAAAGCATATAAAAGCTCAACTTTTCCCAAACACAGCTTTCACAAACACTGTAAAATATGTTGACCATTTTTTGATTCAAAGGTAGTTATTTACTTTTTTTCTATCTTTTTCCCTCCTATGTGCTGGTACTGTATTTTTACTTATTAAAACAGAAGTAAGCGGAATGTTTGTGTTAATATAAGTCTTAAATAGTTATATCTTCCGACGGCAATCACTTACATAGAGTGTTTGGTCTGAAACACGGGTCTGTCAGTCACTCTGCTCTGCTGTAAGCCGAGGAGAAAACTTTCCTTGTATCCTACAACCTTTATCCAATGAGGAGAGAGAACGGCATAAAGGGGCGGTCCTCTCTGTGTGTGCAGCCAAGGGATGCGCGTGAATGTGGTGACGTAGGGACGAGGGCGGGGACTGCTAACTCCATTGGCTGACAGAAAGTTAGTTAGTTAGTTTTTCCACAAAACAAAACCCTACACACGTATTTACTAGAATTGTTCACTCAGACATCAAACCACAGCAGTGTGATTTCTTAAAACTTTGCCATAATAAATGATCAAAGTTACTGATGTGGCACATCACAATGTAAAATGTATTTATTTCCCTATAACTGATCCTCATTTTGCATTACTGTATGGGTTTATTGTCACAAAGTACAGCCCCAGAGTATCCGTCCTTGTTCCACAAAGAAAGTGACATAAAAAAGAACAATTTCTAAAAGAGCATCTATTGAGATTTACCTCAGTTGCCCTCCACTAGTTCTAAACCTGGCAGGCCAATTATAGCTTTCTTTCATCGCAATTACATTATTTGGGATTTTTTTGGTCTTATTTGAAGTCATCTGCAAAAGGAGCACATTATGTTGTTACTGGCTTTCCATCCTTAAAACCTAATGAAACAGACAGTCACAAATGGGCTATATAACCACTGAGCCCAGAAAAGAAGTTGCTTTAAAAAGCCTATTGTTTTCATTTCACTTTCACTGATGAACATAAATGGAGACAATAAAAACAGCATTCTGCTGACAATAGGTCAAATCAAGGAAAAATAAAACCATCTCTTTACAGTGTTACAGATCTCTGTTTTATGGAAGATGTGTTTGTCATTAAACTGTGTCTTCTTTCATGCTGACTAACCAACATAGGTCAAACAATTTAGGAACATGTATGTTGCAACAAAAAAAGATAAAAGTAAATATGTCATCTTTCAAAAAACGATCTAATGCTTCCTTGGAGGACATACATGTCATTTTGTTTTAATTTGCAGTTGTTACACTTCCCTCATTTATAGTAATATACTATTACAAATCCAATTACAATATCCCAAACTCCAGGAAACAGGAATCTCATCTCATTTTCTCAATATCATATATTATAATGCAGGGTTAAGCCTCTCAAGAAAAGGAAGAAATTCTCAGTCCACAAAATTTCCTGCATTTGAAAAGCAAAATATTTAAACACACACAAAAACTATACTTTTCATTAGAAACAGTCCAACATTTTATGGCAATGAGAGGTACTTGACTTACATGACTAGGGAGCACAGAGACTATTTGTTTTCTGACACTAAATTAATTGAATAACATCACATGCTACTAATCCATTGCTTTCAAACTGATGCAACACAGAGACAATCACCCTGCTTTAGCTGTAACTTCACCTCCTGAGGACATCTTGCCTCTGCAATCTACAGGCAAACCATGTCAGCATATGGATGCAGGCCTGCACATACACACACAGATGTGCGGTAAGGATACTTAACTGTCTGTCAACTTACATTAGGGCAAAGGAAAAAGCACTCTGCCAAGGGAAAAGAGTGGCCGACTAGGAGATGTGTGTGCCTGCCTGACTTGATTTTCACCTACTGCCAACAACAGGGAGTGAAGTTAATGAGGTTGTTCCATGGTCCTATCACTACCAACCCCGGTGTCCTCCAGCACTATATATTCGTATTTCCTACGTCACTGTCATGAAGCCTGCTCCTCGCCTCACCTTTCTCCTCTAGAAAGACAACCCCTCCACATACCTGGCAGATTGAAAGCTGGGACATCAGGCACTGAAGACGGAATCAGCTGAAGCATGTCCGGGTGAAGTCATAGTGACATCGCACACATATTATATATCTTGTAAGGCTCAAAGAGAAGCACAGTAGTGGTGATGACGAATGTGGCAATAATAAGAGCAAGAGATAAAGTGAACGATCATGTATATGAGCATGTATTTGCAGAAATTTGTGAAGATTCAAATGTCAGCATGTGAGCCAACACTGATTGAAGCCAAGTAGGTTGAATCATTGACCCTGACACTGACAATGAGTGACCCAAAGCCCATTTTCACCACAAGGTCGAAACGAGGACACGGGTGAGTGAGATATTAGAGGGCAGTGGATGTACTCTAAGTACATGCTGTGTCACTCCTGCTGTAAATCACTCAAAACAGAGCAGTTGAACAAAACTTAAATCATCTGCTGAACCAGAGCAACCCCAAAATATTGTGACCTTCACATAAAACCAGATCACTCTAAAGAATCTGTAGCTTTGAAGGCGACAATAAACGAAATGGACAACTTTGTCAAGATTTGTCTCAAGTGTTCGGCACACAATGTGACACACAGCTCTTTCGTATATGAGGGAGGACTGGAAAAATGCTTACCTTCCCCATGCAATTATTACTGTAGTAATACAATCTGTAAATTATTAAGTTGGTGTTACAATTGCCTAACCTCATCCAATCATGCTGGTGTGATCTATAATTCAACAAGGGCTGCCGAGGTTCCCTTATTATTACCAACACACTGGAATTCAAAATGAGCTCACTGCTCACCCTCGCTCCGTGTCACTCTATCAGTCTGTCGCTCTGACACTCTCTCTGTCTGTCTGTCATGTCTGTCTCTGTGACTCTCTCTCTGAGCTAGACAACAGCAGCCACTCCTAAATACATCAAATGCATTCATTACCGCCGCGCAAGAAAGTCATCATTAGCAGAATCTCTTTTCGATAAAAATGTTACCTCTAAGTGGAAATTCAGCAATGGTATCAGTGTTACTCCAAACGCCATGAGAGGGTTGAGGGAGTGAGCATCGCAAAAAAAATCTTGTTTGATCAACTTCCTAATTACGTCTGTAACAATACCCAAGTTGTTTTGCACAGAATCAGCAAGAGAATATGCAAATAGACACCGCTGCACTGCACTTGTATGCTGAGCCTGGGCAGCAGAAAAAAGTGCATTGTGGTGCTTTCTTGTTTTGAATTTCAAAAGGAAAGTGGAAAACGTTTCCAAGAATTCTCTTTATAACCCCAGGCATTAATTCTGCATATTACAATCAATTATAGAGATCTGAATAGCAGATTTATCTATGGAGAGAACATCTGGAGAGGGGTACTTCAATGAGACTATTGTATCAAAAAGGACTCCTCGGTGGAAATGAAATGTTATGCTGCAACCAAAGGCTGCCGGAGAGGAGAGACAGGGTTAGGGGTGCAATTAGGACAGAAAAGACAGCAGACAACTCCCTGATTGATGGTTATGCATATTCAGTGCCATGCTGGTAATACTGGGAGGACAGTCAGTCACTGAGGGCGATGCATGCCTCCACATAAACACATGAAAATATAAGCATACCATACACACGCACAGTCGCACACCATGCATACACTCATATGCGCAGGGAACTTCAACAAAATAAAGCACAAGGGAAAGTCAATCTCATCTCCTCCACAACTTTACTGAACCAATCTCTTCCAAACACTAAACCATGAGCACTTAATACAATAGCAAAGAGAAATACTCCAGGAGGTTAAATAAAGTGGATTGCAGAGAGCATCTCTTGTCTCATACTATGCAACCTCTAAAGGTTACATAAATGTTTCAACCCAAGTATTACGACAAACACTTCTCCAAATACCTGACATCTTTAATAGCATATGGATGGTATATGACAGGTTTATATTCCTGTGTTTTGTTCCTTTTTTATATGTTGTCTTGGCTACTTCTGCCCTTTCCATCTCATTTGCATATCTACCTATACAACAGTCTCCCTCTGAGAAAAATAATAATCCCTGTGACAGTCATCTGTGTGTGTGTGTGTGTGTGTGTGTGTGTGTGTGTGTGTGTGTGTGTGTGTGTGTGTGTGTGTGTGTGTGTGTGTGTGTGTGTGTGTTTGTAGGTATGTTCTGTGTTGAAGATGAAAAAAGTCCCTGATAACAGTTATGTGCTGCACGGGCTCCTGTGCACTCATCCTGTGATTTTCTGTTCAATAATTAAACTCATAGAGTTCAGGAGGTGACCGGGTGGGGTCTACCTCTTATCTATCTATAACAGTCCACAGAGACAAAGACATATGCATTGAGCAAAGCTTTTAACAGGCCTAAGCCCAAGTGAGGGCTGAACCTTTGCCCAAAACAGAAAACTAGAGGCCTGAACAGGCCTCTCCAGAGTTTTCACAGACTTGGTAGGACTGCAACTAAGTGACTCTTTTCCCTTCACATGTCAGCTCTCCAGGGGTATAGAGGCTAGAGAGTACACTAAGTTCACAGAGATGTGGCAGAGTGCTTGTGAAATTCAGGAAAACTGGCAAGGGACAGAGAGAGAAAATGCTACATCTGATGCACAGTGGCATTTCGAGAGTGTGCACAAAACACACAAACATGTGGCAATATTTCCACAGTATATGTCAAAGAGCAGCATAGCTCTACAAGAAAATCTAGGTGAAAAAAGAATGAAGTGTATGTTTTTAATGTATGGGCTTATTTCAGATGTCCAGAGTCTTATCTTGCAATTTCAGTACAGTTTCAGACACAAGGTACAAACAAGATTCCAGTGGGATCCCACAGAAGGGCTTAACAAAGAGAGTGGAGAGCAAAGTAATAAAAAGGAAGAGCCAAGTGCAGAGTTAGTATATCAATACACAATACACATACAATAATGCTTCATACTTTAACACAAAAGTTGCAACAGTGTAACAGAGTTCTTGGATACGGTGACTCAAATACCAAGTTAGTCAGCACCTCCGTTGGTTTATTGTCCATAAAAACACACTAACTGAGTTTTTTTTTTTTTGTGCATACATGGTCAGCATAAAGTTCTTCCACTGCTATATCAAAAGCATAACAGTAGCAAAGCTCCCTATTTTGCATGTACAGTGATATGGGTTTGAACGCCAAGCAGTAGGCATACACAACCACCAAGTGCACCACAAGAAAAACCAACAAGCATTCACACACATAGGCATGGAAGCACAAACGAATACACAAATGCCACAGCCAGCTTGCCATCTCTCTGTGGACAGGAGGAACACTCCCGCCACATCATCTCAGAGTGCTTTTCATCACAGTGTGACAACATGTCAGCTCCAGTCCCCGTCACTACGCCACACTGCATTGATATTCACCAACTGTGCAGCAGCCTGGGACACAACACAACCATGCCAAAAATATGACACTGGAAGAATAACTCTCCTGCATTTACTTGTCTACACACACCCACGTGCACACGCCGAGGCTCCCACATACATGTGTGTGTGTGTGTGTGTGTGTGTGTGTGTGTGTGTGTGTGTGTGTGCATAGTTACATGACTATGTTTCCCAATGTATGAACACATCTAGCAAGCTTTCATACAAAAGCCATGAGGTAGGAACGTGTGTCACTCACATGCTGCTGTTAACATACATACATGAACTCGTTCACATCCCCATCAGATTAAAAAACATTTTGTTTGTGTGGCTCTGACTGCCTCTGTTACCTGATACCAGGGATCCACCCTCAACCACCTGTCAGCCAGAATGACAGGCAGATGTATTGACTGACTGACAGTGCCAATTCTGCATATATTCACTCTATAAACCCATCCCACAAGCTACGCTCAAGAATTACTATTCAGCACCCACTCACTTTTACACCCCTGAGGCAAAGAGCGGGAGACTTGGGGTGAGGGGGGTTGTGATGGAAGATTGGGCAGCATTTGTATGTATATGCGTGTGTGTGTGTGTGTGTGTGTGTGTGTGTGTGTGTGTGTGTGTGTGTGTGTGTGTGTGTGTATACACGTTTGATTTTGTTTGTTTGGGTGTTTATATTAAAACCATGTTGTGTTAATTACTGTCATTTTAATCTGTCATTTTCTAAAGAAAAAAATTCAAAATGTTTCAATAAAAAATAAATCTGAGGTTCCAGACAAAAACACAACAGTGACTGGCAAATAGTTTTATTACTTTGCCATAATATGAGCATATTAGGATTTTTATGAATGCATTTACATTGCAGGGAGGTGCAGTATAAACTATGAATCATTGATGATCTCTCTTGATGTGGGGGAGATATGAAATTGATGAGGAATCAAATAGGCAGCCAAGTCAATCTGCTCAACAAATATTGCCTGCACTGGAACACCAGGTAAGCATGTAATGAAATTTCTAGTGCAGTCTAAAAATCCTGCACAAGAGTGTGATTATGCATCCTCTCTTTTGACTGCTCTGTATCTCTTGCACAAACACAGCCCTGAATGTGAATACAAACACATTGGCTGGGGAGATGCATTCAGTGGAGCAATTAAACGTCCCTGTGCGTCTGCATACAAACTATCAGCCAAATCAGACTCTACAGGTATCCTCTGTGGAGAGGAGGTAGTGTGGATTAATCCACCCCTGCGTGTCGGAGCTGCATGGCTGCTCCACCAGCCAGGACTACTGGGCTTGTTAAAGTTGATTTATTAGGCCTCTGTTTACTCTGGCTTTCCCAGGCAAGGCAAGGTCAACAATAATGGTCCTCTGAATGGGAATAAATCTCGACCAAGCTACATGGCCCACACTGCTTTTCCCCAGCAACCTTTCATGGCATACAAGATCAAATCACCTCCACCACCCCCACCACCACTCTCATGCACACACCCACACAGTTTCTACCCCTTAGTAACCACGGTATCACTTGGGAACATTCTAAATTGGTGTCCCTTCTGTGATGACTGTTTTCTTCTTCTTCTTCCTGTATCCTCTCTCCCTCCCCCCTCTTCTAGCACTGCTTGATGTTGCATGCATGTGGGAATGAACCACCGTTAAATCAATTAAGGCCTTCATTTTTACGTAGCCTGAGGAAGCTGGGGGAACTGAGACACAAGAGTCAACATGGCTTTACAAACGCAGCCTGATAACAAGGTGTGATGGCACACTTGCTTCCTGATAAAAGTGCATCACTTACACATAAAAGTTGCCAAAACATCTCTCCCTCCCCCTCTCTCACTCTTTCTCTGATATGAGGCTGACAAGACAATGTATTTGAGTGACTCTTGACTTCCAAAACAAGGTTACTAGAGAAAAACAAGTTTGTTTCTTTATCCTTTTCTTTGATTTATTTGTTTCCAATTCTATCATTCAATCTGCATGCAGTACACATAAAGGCATCATTTCTACAACTGAAGAATCTTTGTGAGGTTCTACATGAACATTTTGTTACCTTACATGCATGCAACCATGTTTCTGTCAACACAATATCCCACTTATCAACAAACAGTTTACATCTTTCTATACATCTGCTTTGCTTCACTTTACAGTGTAGTTTGAGAAAAATGGAATGAGAGGAGGTGGGTATTTCTATTTCAAGGCCTTTTAACTTTAAAAAGGCACAGGATCTGTGGAGAAAAGATGATGAATATTTCAATGCTCAGTAGACTACTCTGCATGGTCAGTAAAGAAAGAAATGGATGGTTCTCCAAAGCTCCTCTTACAGATGTAGCCATTACAGAAAGAAAGAAAGAAAGAAAGAAAGAAAGAAAGAAAGAAAGAAAGAAAGAAAGAAAGAAAGAAAGAAAAGAAAAAAATATATATATATACTATATGTACTGTATATATTTTATAGTTGTTGCAGTGGTTTTCTACCATGGGCAACCACGAAGGTCCATCTATTTGTTTTGCAACAAACTTAAGGAAGACCTAAAAAGAATGGGAAATGCATGGGTGTGACTGTGCTCATTAAAAGGTGACTCACCTTTTAAAGGTAACTCGCCTTGTGTTAAGCTTTCTTTCAGTCACTGTTGCCAGGGGAGAAATTATAATGGAGGAATGAAGGTCGTCACTTGAGCTCTTGTCATTAATTCTCATCTTCAGCTGCCCCTGCACAAAGACTTGGGCCATGTCATTAGGCCACATGCCATGTGTCGCTGTCCAAGGTACTGCATCAGGCGAAGACTGACTTACTTTAAAGACTTCATAGTTACAAGTTAACTGAGCTTTTAAATTAGAGAAAGGCCATTTCACATAGTTCAAGCTTAATATAGCAACTTTATGTGCTGTATAAGCACATCAGAAGAATCCTGAATCTTTGAAACACTGGTGGCTTTAAAACAGCACACCAGCTTAAGTCCCCACTTCACTGTCTATTGATAATATATTACAGCAAAAATTGATCTGAGGAAGTCTGCTGCATCCTAAAGATTTGGTAAATTAGACAGTGAATCCCATATACACCACTGTGGGTGTGAGAGTGGTTAACAACCTTTATCGAATCATCCTCTTTTTCTTTCCTACATTTTGACACATTTGTACTGTAGATACGGCAGAGACACTGCAAAAAAATAAATAAATGAAATTAAAATTACAAAAAAGAGTATCCAAGGTGATTTGTCAAGATTCTGACACGTTGGTGCAGAGCTCAGCTCAAAGCTCTTTGATACAGTCATTAGCCTCTCTGTGAGGTTGATAGCAAAAACTTAAAGCAACTTCAGCAGAGTCCCCAACCCCTCCAAATCCACCCACTGTTCCTCCATCATACAGCAAAGTAATCCAGTTAATAACAAACAACTCGCTATTTAATATTCCCCCACAAGCGTTGAAAAATTTCTGTAATGCCTCAGAGACATACTGGTCAGATTATCATAAAGCTCTTTACCAATATGCTTAGTTTAATTTTAAGAAATTAACTCTTGCCTGCAGCATTCCTCCAAGCTCAAATGAATTGTATGTCAATGCACCGCCATCTGTACTAATTCATTCAACAGAAACATGTTATCTCGCCATCTACGGTAAAAGCTTACAGTGTATTTAAATGCTCCTCAGAGGAGATGGCAACAAATGTAACAATGCAATTTTTTTGCAATAATTTAATTTCCCTTCCCTCAGGATATATTTAAATGTAAAACAGATTAAGTTTTGAGACCATATTAATTATTTCAAAGAACAGATCAATAAGAGGAAGAAAGGAAGCAGCTATCTCAGGACCACCTGTAATTTTACAACCTACGGGGATTTCAATCCAAGATTGGAAAAAGATGTGATTGAAAAAACCATCCATTCACTATACCTCTACTGTTTACATGTTCTCTTTACAGTCAGTTGTAATGTAAAACTGTGTTTCTGCCTTTACACAACTTGACATTCGCATTTCGCTTTGCTCATGTAAAAGAGTAGTGAGTTGAAAGGGGGGGCGGGGGGGTTACTGTGATGTGATGACGTCTTTCTGCTGAGGAGGGACATTAACAAGAACTAAAGTTTTATTCATAACTCCAGTTCAACTGTTAAACATCTATACCCTATGATAACCTTGCCCAGAACATCAACAACATCAATCAAATCAACACATGCATTCAGGCTGCTCACATGCAGGTGTCTCTCTTGCACACGAATCAGCCATTTTTATTCCAGCATGTGAGATGTTTTCACAAACTTGAGAGCCTACAATAACTTTGACTGAGCATCATTCCAGTCATTAGATCATGCTAAACCATGACTATTGAAGTGGAGCACTTTTAACACCCCATAAATGCACCACTCAGTCTATGGCTTTGATGAGGCTTTTGATATGCTTTCACTCCATTAGGCAGTCAAAGGGAATATACTAGCATATAAAGAAGAAATAAAATCGGCTTAATTTCATCTATACAATATCCTCATCAAAGAAAGCCTGTAATAGGACTTATAGACATGGCACCAAGGAGAATGTAAGAGTCGTCATTTCATGCCTTCAGGTACTTAAATGTCTTACAAAATGTAAAAACATATAATTGACATTCTCAGCTTGTGAGTGTTTACTTGCTAAGTTCAAATAAGGTCATGTTCAATCAGAGACAGTCACGTAAATGGAGGTGTGTTTTGATGTGAAACTGTTGCCATAAGACATTGAAAATTGGCATTGCCATCACCTCCAGAGAGTGAACAGCAAATGTCTGAGTCCTGGTATTTCATATTACTCGGGCCCCTACACCAGATCAGACTTCTCTCATCACGTGTGCTCTAGTTTTGTAGACCAGGCGCAGTCTAGGCGCAGGACAGGTGCGCCACACAAACGGGGTGTGTCCAGGCGCACTTTGCAAGTTTCGTGCACGGCGCACCACGACGCAGGTACTCCTCCCATCCTTCCTACTGGCGCAAGTGGGAAATAGGGAGGAGAGAATGCGCGAGTGGGTTTAACACAGCCGACTCGGATTTTCACTAATCAAATGAGCTCCTCTCCTCACCTTTAATTGCACTGCGGGCGAGGCGCACTGCAATTTTGTCATTTTATATTTCAACATGGACGAGGGAGAAAGCGCCGCCAGATGGCCAAACATTTTACAGGAGGAAACTGATGTTTTGGTCCGGGAGGTCCAAGCTCACAGTGGCCGAATATATGGTAACACGAACAGACCTTCACAGACTGAGCAGAAGTAGCCTGGGATGAGGTAATATCATTAATCAGGTTTGCCCTGATGCACCTAGAGCTTAGAGAAACAAACAAAAAACACACCCTTTTTGCACTAATACAGATGGTCACATTTAGTAACCCATATTTAGACCCTGTGTAACAAAGATGAGTAGTGTGCACAGATCACAACATAAACAAAACCATGCGCAACAGGGATGAAATCAGAAGCAGCTGTGCATAAAGGACGCATCGCCAAGCTGGCCGGCCGTTGTCAACGAGCCTCTCTCTTTTTGTCTTTTCTTTTGAATTTTCTGAAATGAGAGATGCCAAATATATAATCACTCTCTGATGCTGAGGCTGTTTGTGGTTGGTTGAGAGAGATGTGAACTGCATCGCATTTTAATCTGTGTTAATTCAGTCATCTTGTTGGGGGGAGGGAGGGAAATTGTGTAAAGACTAAAAAATCAATAAAGATATGTGTTAAAAAAAAAATTCAGTCATCTTGAGTTTTCTTTACATGTGCCAACTGCCTTTGATCTCACATCAGATGTGACAGGACAATCGATATAGATATAAATTTACGTGCTGGTTCCATCAGTTGCATTACATACATAGACTGTATAAAGAATGGACGTAGCACCCGTGACGTCACCCATTGGTTTGGGGGAGTCTGTTTTGTGCCGCTACTACGGGGGTTTGAACCGCGCCATGTTGGATTTGACTTGCCATATTTGGAGCGGTGCGGCCGTTAGCCGGCCGAGAGCCCGCCCACTGGCCTCGAAGCAGCGGTCTCCGGACCTGTCACTCAATGTTTCCGCGCCCTAATTGGCCAGAGTTTTAACCTAATAACAGTAAAACGGTAGAGTTTTAAAAAAATTCACCCCCCTCAGAGTGTGTGCGGGGGTATAAACTATCGATTGAGACCAAAAAACGTAATGGTACCAGGCTTTAATCATGTTTATTGAGGATGTAAAGTCGGCTATTTTAACATGGGGGTCTATGGAGAATGCTCCCTTCTGGTACCAGCCCCCAGCGACAGCCGAGGGGATTGCAGTTTTTTGAACGCGGAAGTGAACTTCACTTCTCAGACCGACAACTGCCCCCTTGATTAAATAGTGGTTGTTGTGATTATTTATTGCGTTTAAATGTGCCTGAAATTGTGGAACCTGCCTGTGAGGTCTTGGTGACGTGTGCGCACTGTGACACAAGATGAAGACTGGAAGGAGATAGATAAAAGAAGTAAAATAAGAAAAAAAATTGAGATCAGAAACAGATAAAGTTCATGTGAATGAGTATACAAAAAAAGAAAGAATTGCTTTGCACAGGAGACCCACAGAGAGATTTAGTTCAGCAGTAGCAGCCACTATAATTGTGTAATTGACCCAGACACAACAGTACTGTATCTGCTCATCAGTTTCATCACTATCGCTCACAGAGAAACTCAGTGTAGTCCAGCATCAGGGGGAGCACTGTATTTTTAAGTTATGTGTTTATATCTTACAATTATGATTGTATGATGATTAATGGCCATTTAGGTCTGCTTACTTCTATGTGAATATTCTTTTCACAGACAAGTCAGGCATTGTTTTAATATTCCCTCAAACGTGCTCACAGCTAACCATCAGGCACTTCACAATGGGATTGGCTGAGGTTGCTATTAACTGTATTGCTGTGCACATGAAGCAATTCATATCCTGTGTCTATTGTGCACACTTACCCATGCATACCTACGTACTTCTCCCCAACTCTGTTTTTTTCTTTATTGTTTGTCAAAGTCAAATTGAATACGTCTTTGTGGTGCAGCTTGGCATATGTATGGGACAATGACCCAGCAGCTCGTAAATACATTTTATAATCCCACTTTATGAGACAAGCTGAAGTCATTGGCTACCAGGAGATGTGACCCGCATCTTACCATAGCCAATAATATCATCAGGCCCTTCTTCAAAATGCCCCAAAGAAGTCAAGTAATGGTGGCTGCAAGAGACAATCACAGATGCTGAAGAACTGTATCAGAGTTGTTGCTCATCATCAGATCTGTTGTTTACTGTTTTTGTGTCTTTATTGTTCCTTTTTCTAACAGTCTGGAAATTTCAGTCCTTGTACTGCTCTTCTTTCCGCTTTCAGCATATATTGAGTTTTTCTGCAATATTCCACAAAATATAACAAAACCCTGAAACCCTGAAATGAAATGTCACGATTAGATGAAACAAACTTTACAAGCTACATATATCTGACTTTCAGTGACCAATTTAGGGATACAACCAGGTGGCCACTACCCATTAGGATCACAAAATACTAAGCTCTCCTGGTTCTCTGTAAATAATTAGTAGATTTTCTGCCGCACTGATTCCCCCTCTGATCCGCAGTTAAAACAAAGTCCCATTTCATCCCTGGAACCATCAAGACAATCTTTTTTTCTTTTTTTTTTAAAAAAAGATGAAAAGAGATGTGATTCTTATTATCTAATTAATCCTGCCCATGCCCTGAGGTTATTTAATTTGTTGAAAGACCATTAAAAACCCTGCATCCGGAAAATAAAATAATGAGGATCTTAATTTGCTCCAATTCAGGAAAGCAGTGCCATAAACAAGAGCTGGCAATATCAGACCCTACAGACAGGCCAAGCTACTTATAAAATTAGGCAAATGCTACTAACAGAGAACTTTTGGAAATTTAATACCTCTGACAGCAGTGACAATAATTTACTCATTGTGCCCACATGACGCCCCATAAACAAGAAAACAAAGCATTAACTTGTCAGAAGGAAATGATGTCTATTTAACTGACTCAATTGTGGAGCATGGAAAACTGTTTTTTTGTTTGTTTTTTGTTTTTCGTTTTTGTTCAAGAACTCGATGTGTCTATTACAGCACAGGGAAAAGACAAACTAATTCATCAAAGGCAAATTAAGGGTACTCAGAAGCTTGGTGTGTCAGTTATAATAGATGAAAGGACAAACTAAAACCCATCAATGACAGATTAAGATGGAAAAAAGAAATGTTTCAAGAAGAATATAGTTTAATAAAGAGTTCAACTGCAGGGGTAAGAATCAAGAACATGACAATGAGTGGCAAAAGCACTCATAACTGTCTGGTACACAAAATAATGGCAGGCAATATGGCTTCATTTTAGGAAGACCCATTATTCAAAGTACTCTGAATCTAATTTGTGAAAGGACCCACTGAGTTCATTTCCATGAAACGAGAGCCAAGTGACAAGCCAAACTACGGCCAACTTCAGAGAACAAAACTTTTGTCCTAACTTACCCATCCATGAGTTCCTAAATATTCTTACAACAATCCTCTTACTATGCATCATTTCAAAGTAAATGTGGCATCAGAGAGACAGCACAAAATGTGTTATCTTTAAAAAATCGATCTGCAGCTTTAATTAATTCTTTCGTTTTCTGAAACCAGCAGCCGATCGATAAGGACCTCACACTACTTGAAGAATGTCATAGATAACACTATGATAATTTTGAATATTAAGCTCCACTTTATCTGCAAATGCTATCTGAACGGCAAATACCATCAATATTCCTTAGGCATCCCAGTGACAAGATTCATGTTTTCTAATAAAAGCGTGATTCCCCAGCCCTGGTCTGGCTTGATGCCTAAGAATAATGTCATTCAAGGAAGTGTTTATTGAACCCAAAGAAAGATGGCACTGGGCCATTGTTCAGGGAACATAACAAAAAGCAACAGACAATAATCATAAAACAGAAAAACACCAAACACCGCTCTTTTCTCTTCTAAGAAATAACTGAATTCAGAGGGGCAGAAAATCCCCAGCCATATTTTGAACTGCTTTGCTTACTCTGTGTCTATTTCCTCCAAAGTACAAATGGCCAGCAGCACCGTGTCTGACCAGCATATTAAAAAAGCCTCATTTAATGTTAGTCTTACTCCAGGGAATAATAAATTCACTTGATAATGAAGTAAAGCTTTCTAGCTTTCTAGAATGTTTTTCAAGTCCCGGCATTACTTTTTTTTTTTACCCCTCCTCTGCCCCCATCCTTTCTCTCTTACTTGACTAGCCGAAATCCTATTTTGTCTGTGTGCATTGCGCACATACTGATCTCAGCGTGGCATGAACTGCATTCCTAGGGCTTTCTTTAGCTTTGTGCGAAAAAACTAATAAATCTGAAATGCCTGCCCTTCTCTCCCCATACTGGGGATTAGGCCTCGATAGGAGCCATGGTTTTACATGGGGAGAGGATAATACCGTGGAAATGCAACCCTGCTTCTGAAACATTGTGACTGACTAAGAAAGGAAACAGTGCTGAAAGACCATAGAGCTACTGATGTCTCTGTAGGGTGAGGGCTACATACTAAAACCCAGAGGAAACAGGCTCTGAGAGACTTCTGTTAGCTTAAAGTGTTCCTGACATGATCTGTTATTTAGATGAGCTGACAACATAGCGTATCATGGGCTTTACAGTGATCTGTCCCTACTCCTACCATAGACTCAGGGAAAAGAAAATGATGTATACTGTAAAGGTCTGCCAAAATATGTGTGTTTGTGAAAGTGTACATGTTTGTAAGTACTGCAATCTCATTAGAATGCGCACGGAACAGAAAACAGTAAGTATTACACAAACATCGAAATAGCTGTGTTCAAAATATTCCTTAAAGCCAAATGTCATGAAGCAACAAGTTCAGCAGGAGCTGTGCACAATCTTAACCAGAGGATATGGTTCTCAGAACCCGCTCCAGTTTCTTAAGGCTTTACTTATACCCGCTCCACTGAAATACATTCACACACAGAAGAGTATAACAAATATTCTCTAGCACTTCTTCTGTATGACCACATGAAAGATATACTGATGTATATCAAGTGAGAAAAATCCACATACATGTAAGCATTTCACACAGCATACCAACCCAGTATCAACAGACTGCATACATTTCCCAGTGCCAAAGACCACCTCCAGCCATACGTAGGTAACATGTTCCCTCTGAGCCTGAGCCAAGCTGCTCCTAAGCAGGCATGTGGGAGTCGACACAGCTCAGCCCACACGGCAAAGTGTTTACATAATGGTGCTTTCTGTCTCAGCAGGGAATACATTATGGTTCAAGCACAGACAAATACATTATTAATCAATGTATTTAACTATAGCTAACACAACACATTTAGCGCATGTCTGCTGATGGGATAGATTTCTTTTCTTGCTTTTATTTGCTCTCAATCTCTAAAAGTGCGATTTCAAATGATCATACAGTATCTAAAAAATTACATTTGGTGGAGGCTTCATACATAAATGGATAAAGATGGCTATAAAAGGAATACACTGAGGCAGAAAGACTTGCAGAGCACAGTAAAAAGCATTTTTCACACAAAGGAGAAACAGAAGTCCCTAACCCTCCACCTTCTTCACAGTCTGTTGTTCAAAGTTGTAAGAAAGTGCAGGTACAAAGGTGAAACAGTTACTTCCCTCCCTCCTTCTTTAGTGTGATGTCTGCCTGCTCGCCATGCCACACTAACACAGAATGTTTCAGAGCTCTTCTCTCTTTAAACACTAAAGATCGGTCTCTCCGCTCAGTACCACTTACCAACTTCAAGGTGATGCAAACGCCAAAGCGTTAACTCTACAAAGTACATAAGTTTCAGAGAGAGACGCATGCTCTCGATAGAGAGCTGGGAAGAAAGCGTTAGTGGAGGAGGGGAGAGGTGACAGGCATGTGAGGAACACCTTCTGAAGTGTCAAAAGATGGGCTGAGCTGATGAAAGAGGATAGGAAAGAGGAAGGGAGTACGGGAAGGAGGGGGAGAGCAAGAGACAGAACGAGCTGATGTCACATCTGAGGAAGTGGAGAGGCTTTCAAGTCGGGAGCATTGGCTCTGTATTCCACACAGGAGCCTCTCTGGGTGAATTTTAAGGTTTGTGTGTGTCTGTGTGTGTGTATGTGTGTTTGATAAAGTACATGATGAGTATATGCATAAATGTGTAACAGTTGTTACACATGATTGTGCATGCTAAACAGGGGGAAATGCAAAGTGGGGAGGATGGAGGCATGACTTAAAAGAAGCTGCATGTCTGTGTACATGTGTGTAGCAAAATAAAACTGAGGGTGTTGGAGGGTGTGCAGGCAGATGACACAGTGGTAACATGAAATGCACCCAAGGTATTAATTCCACGCTATGGTCCGACTCATCAGTGCATGAGATAAAATGCCAGGGGAGTAATGATTAACAGTAATATAAACATAAGACCACCACTCCTGAAACCTGAAAAATCAATGTGCTGGCCTGGACTTGCATAGAAAATTGCTGCAGAACAATCAATCCCTCTTAAGTTTTGTGAATCCAGTCGGGTAGCTTAGCCTGGAGGAGACTAGACCGGGGCATCAATGTGGGCACAAGGGAGACCAAGGGAAGACAAAGCCTTGTCAATAGTACTTCGTTTTCCATCAACTCTGTTCCTTAATCACCCTGGTCTTAATGCGCCTTTCTATCCTACAGGCCCACTCCCATTCCAATATATCCACCATGAGCTAGCCCTAAACAAACGTCTACCTGCCTCTTGCTCACTCGCTCTCACAGTGCTGCCCTCATCTATCTAAGCCAATAGCAAAGGTCTTCATTACAGAGTGTGTGGCAAGAGGGTTGGGGAAAGTTTGTCCTTATTGATGGCGTCTCCATTGTCTTTTCCTCACTGAAAAAAGCACTCCTCTCTGTAATTACCTTCTCTGCCTCCCTCCTTCATGGTCAGGTCACAGCTACTTTAAGTCCTTACAAAGGCAATTAGCTCAACATAAAAATATCTCACTACAAATTCCTCCTGAGTGAATAATAAGGAGCAATAAAGAAAGTGATATATTATCTTAGAATTGCCAAAGAAAAAGTTAGAAGTGGCAGAAAGGCAACTGCAGATAAAAGCACTGTTTTTCTTATGGTTACAGGATCATGTTGTAGTGCTGAGCCAATAGCATTTGTTAGGCCCTCGGTTCACCCAGTTGCCATTTCACTATCCATTAAAGCAGAAGTAAGCGATATTTTTGTGTTAATATAAGTCTTAAATAGTTATATCTTCCGACAGCAATCACTTACATAGAGTGTTTGGACCGAAACACGGGTCTGTCAGTCACTCTGCTCTGCTCTGAGCCGAGGAGAAAACTTTTCTCGTATCCTACAAGTTTTATCCAATGAGGAGAGCGACCGGCATGAAGGGCTGTGTGTGCAGCCAAGGGATGCGCGTGAATGTGGTGACGTAGGGACGAGGACTGTTATGGTGCGTTCAAGGCAGCCCGTAACTTTTTCCGACCTGTGAAGTCGTACCAGTTCGATCTGGTACGAGTTCACGGGTCGGAAGTTACGAGTGGCCGTTATAGTGACTTTCACAGGTAAAACAGGTCGGAAAAACACGAGTGGGTTGCCTGGAACGCTACAAAGTCGTAAGTTGTGACTTGAAGCTGTAATTTACGGTTTCAAAAGCCTGCCTGGAACACAGCATTAGCCAAAACGACCGGATCGCTTACTTCTGCTTTAAGTGTGACTGTTCATTTTGTACAGTATGGTTACAGAGTCTTGTTCTGCCACCCTATAGTCATATTTGAGTCCAATACAAAAAAAGAGACAAAACACACAATAAACAAAGTTAAATAGCAATTGGGCTGATATTCGTATTACCATTATAATAATACATTTCAATTTTTGTATTTGTCTATTTTCTTGACCAATTGAACATAGTATGCACAAATAGTTTGAATTTCAGTAAAATAATAATAATAATTAAAAAACAAAATGCAATGAGCAAAGCAGCAAAACACAATCAAATGTGTATGACACTACAACACCCAACCGGCTTAAAGCCAGATGAAAGTGCAAGCACACCTGAGCAATGTTTAAGACAACTGTGGCAGAAACCTCATCTTCATTGAGTTAATTAGCAGTACCCCACAGTCAGCATCTCAGGGTGAGGGTAGGAGGACCTGAGGGAGAGCAGACTGTCTTTGTGTCTATTGCGGTAAATGGCTGGCCTCCCTGATGAGCTCCCATCAGCCCTTGGAGTCTCCTGCCGTCACGTCCCACTTGATGGTAATTATTTGGAAGGCAAGCACTTGGCAAATGTCATTATTTAGATTTGGGGGTTGATTCAGAAAGCCTACTGCAAATTACATTTGTGGCCACAAAAATCTGCGTCACCCCATGTTTTCAATTTAGTGGGGTATTTAATATAACTGATTATGTAAATAAGCATACCCATAGTTTAGTTATTTTGAATGCACTGTCACTAATTAAGACCTGATGCTGAGCTGTTTAAAACAATTCTTGTGCAAACTAGTCAACATATTTCCGAACAACGGTCATAGCCTTTGGTTCAGACAATGAAGTAAAATAGATTAAACAAAAAGATCAGAATTACCTTTTCCTTTTTTAAAAACATTGTGCAAAATTGTTTTTTTCCACAACATTATTATTTCATACTGACAAAAAATAATGTAACTGCTGTAAACTGTGAAATCAGGCTAAAGCCAACTGAGGTGCAACAGGTATATCTTGTGATTGCATTACTGAGCTCCTGGTGTTGTTGTTATCAAGTATTCAAGTAAATGATGTATCCTGTTGTTTTCTCTGTCATTGGTTAAATGTCTCAGATCATTGTTGATGGAAAACCTCTTCATTTTAGTCACAGAACTTATTGAAGACCTTTAAGCTCTGACAACTCATGGTTCATATCCCATTATTTCAAAAATAGTAAATGGAAACTGATTAATGATGAAAATGAAGCAAAACAAGCCATTACCATTCTTACTATATGTAGATGATTGACATCAAAGCGAATTATTCTTAAGTAATGATGATACTGCATCCTAATATGGCTGTTTGATGAATGGAGAGACAGCCAAACAGAGTCACAGGAGGGGGTATAGAGGAGAGAAGAGGAGAGGGAAAAAAAGACAAGGGTACAAAGCCCCTCAGGACTTGCGCGCACAGAGACTTCTATTTATAGAGGCGGGACTGGAGCAGAATGACAGACATCTAGTCTATACATGGAGCACCACTGCTCACAGTTACAAAAACAAACTTATCCAAACATATGCATACTGATGCACTCTTGGAGCCAGTTTCTGTCTTGCTTTTCTCTAGATCATTGTTGCTTTTTTCTCATTTTCTTTCTTGTTTTTTCACGGATAGGCTTAAATATACATGGTCGAAAAGTCCTCCCCCAGGCCGAGCACCACTCCTTTTGACAGAGTGAGCACAAGATACTATGGTAGTAAGAGAGATAGAGGGAAAGCTGTGGGGTGGAGGGGGTGTGTAGGTGGGGGGTGGTAAAAGCCTGGCATATAATTTGACGAACAAGACTCAATCTCTATCTGTTAACAAAAGTCTAGCGCTAGGTGGAAGCTGTTGACAGCAAATAAACAACATTGGATATACATTTTTTCTGAGCTTTGAGTGGAAGCATAGCAGATGGCAACAAACATATCTGTGCCTGTGCTGTAACTTATAAAAGCATTTATATGGAGCATCAATCTGTCCTGTGACATCTGTCACAACATCACAAGCTGGTGCACTGCAATGTGGAGACAACTCTACCATTTGTACATTTGCCTCCTGCTTAATGAATTCCCCAGTAACTCACAAAACTTGAAAGTTAAATCATGATGCTTGCACAACTTGAGCAACTTATTAACCAAAAGTTTGAGACTGCATTCTCAGCTATCGGAGTTATCAATTACACCTGACGACTGTTTGATATCAGTCGAAGGGGCTTTTTTTCAGCTGCAGATGAATTACTGAAAAAATTAATTCAACCAAATTTAGCACCAGTCAATTTGGAGTCAAAAGCCAAGAGACAGCAGTCCTTTTTCACCCAAATGTACGTAACACAATGTTGAGTGTCACTTGATGACTTTTAACAAATGTTGATGTTATAGCCACCTGATTATGAGTGTAAGTGGCACCACATGTTTAAACATAAAGGTATCCATAAAAGCAATGCACAAAGCATTGCCAATCACAACGCACAAATCCTTTAATAATATCTATTCATTTATCATCATTCACTGTGCTAATGCACCAGTGTAATTGCTTTTTGCTTTTTTTGCTCTTTAACAAGCATAAAATCAAGGCAGGTAGACATGAAGTCAAAATCCACAAAGCGTTCTGAATGAAGTGTAGGCTACAGAGTGACCTGCACAACTCTGAGCCATATGAGAATAAAACAATGTAAAAATTTGGCAAAGGAAAAGATGAATATGTGGGAAGACAGACAAAAGCGGAGAGTGGGTTCAGTGCTCATACAGTAGATTTTATCGCTCTTCATGATGCTAAAAAGTCTCTTACTGAAGACCCGCTACACTTAATTTTTTAAAAGGTATCTTTGGGTTATATGAAATTTAAATAAGCTCACTTCTCATTATTCTGTGGACTCAGGAATACCAGAAGTGTTTTGGGAAACATGCAAATGCCCCTTTATGAAACTTGATGAAATATGCTTGATCATCACACAACTCCCTCGAGCTTTAATCTACTCAGACTCTGAGGTTGATTATGATGTGGCCACGAGAATTACAGGTATATCTGCTGTAGGACCTATGTTGCTTTACACACACTGTCACAAAGGCAACGTGCGGTGACATACCAGTTGGAGGAGCATAGCAGTGAGGATGGAGTGAGTTAAGAGGCTTACCACCACAGGGAGATCCACCTAGCCGGGCCCTGCTGGCAGCCCCCGGGCCCACCACATGCCCTCATTATCCTCCTGACACCCTCCACTCATCCTCCTCCAGCAGTGGGACTAATCCAGACTGAGGGGGTAGAACCTAAACCTGGAAACATTGTTTTGACTAAGGAGAGACACTGGGAATGCACACACTGCGGTGTTGCAGCTACTGAGAAACAAAACAGGAAACAATGAGTCGAAGAAGTGTTATACAACCTCACTGCGATGGCTAGAAAAACACCCATGTTGTTAATTACTGTACTTTGGTAATTGATGAATCTGCACAAATGCTACAGTACACAAAAAGACATGCAGAAACACGTCTTCATCTCAAACATCCATCTTCAAATGTAGTATATTACTATATATTATTATGCATTCCAGTATACAACAGCAGACTGATTAACAGCCATTACAGAATTATAACATATCCAGAGCTTTAAAGTGCAAGAATTTCACTCATATTTACTACTAAAAACCAATGTGTGCAAACTGTAAATAGGCACATTGCTGCTAGTTTGTGTGTTCTTAATTTTTCAATTTTGAAGCATGTGCTCACTGGGAAAAAAGTCAGCATCAGGTCCTGATATCTACTGTAAAACTAAACCCAGATATGATGAATAAATGATGCCTGTGACATGAAATTTAATTTACTTTCCTCTGATATTTCATTTTCACATTCATTAACAACACAGAGAATGGCATGGGGGGTAGAGTATGGTCGGGCTGCAACAGATTATTATTTTGCATAGCTTGTGGTTCTTCAGTCCCATAATGGCCAGCAAGAGCAAGTCTTGTGTGCGTTTGGGAACTTGTATAGTTTTTTCATGTGAAAATGAAGCTTGAGGCTATTCCACAGTGTATCAATCAGTGTGACTGAGGTTTGAAGATGCATGAAACAAACCGGTGGGCTGAGGGAGGGGGGTCAGCAGTTTTTCCCAAAGCATGGGGGTCAGCAGAAACGCAGTACAATTCTCTTCCCTTGTTGCCATGCATAAAGCGTCTGTCAACAGACCTGGACCATCTGTCTTGTTATTTACCACATCCTTGTTTTTCCATAATCCAAAACTCCACTATGTTTTCACTGAAAAGCTGCATTTATGAATAAGATAAAGAGACCTAATTAAGAGGCATAGTTTAAAAACTATGCAGGAGAAAACTTCATGAAATGTTTGGGACTTAAACACATTTGCATTTTTTTGCTTAATTAAATAAAATTGTTTTATTGTTTGTGTCAAAAACCTGAAAAGGGTAAATGGTGAAGACATGTTAATTGGATGAAGAGATAGGCTGAAAAGATTTTTTCTTTTCTTGGGTATGTGTGAGTTTTCTCTCTAGTATTTTACAGTCAGCAGCATTGTATACCTCTGTGCTCATATAACATTTTTTACTTATAACTTCAGTCACACAAAAACACATAAGCATTATAATTTCATCTCTTTTTAGCCTCCACTTTCAATGGATTTATGGACTTTAAAAAAAAAAAAAAAAATTGCGTTTCTTTAAAAGATTAATTTATGGACCGGCCCAGTCCTCACTGCAGGTGGCCCCAGTTTGAATCCTGCATCGAGCAGCCCTTTCCTGCATGTCATTCCCTGCCATCTCTGTCTTCCCGTTTCCTGTCTCTCTCTCTCAACTGTGCTGTCCATTAACAGTGAAAAAGCCCTTAAAAAATATTTTTAAAAAGAGTAATTTATGAGGTGCAAGGGCTGTTTGTTTGAATACTGACACCTCTTTTATTTGCACACTGGCAGTGACATATTTCTAAAACTGAAATCAAGCCTGATGTTTGTGATCCGTAATTACAAAAAAGATACAATGCCACAGCTAGGTTTCAGCCTAACATTAAACAACATGTCCACCTCAGAAGGAGTGTGGCGACCCCAGTGGTTGTGATGTGCCGCTATCTGGGGTGGCGACCAGGGCCTGGTGGTGGCTGACATCCACACTCCATGATTTGTGATATCTTGTTTAACATACTTATTCTATGTTCAATAAACACTCTGTTAAACATTATCACGGTGCGTCTCCCTCTTTGTTATGGCTATAGGAGCCAGGTTGTGACAAGGAGACAGATACTTGGGACTGTCTAGGCCTGCTGTAAAGGCAGGGAGATCGTGTGTAGAGAGGTAACAGGGTTGTTTAAATGCACATGAAAGCCCTTCCTGCTATCCAAAAAAGTTCTCCAGAACTCAACATAAAAAATGTTTGTGCCATGTTCAACTGTCAGGGATAAGTCAGAGTGATGGAGATGAAGGCAGCCAAATTGAAAGAGGAATGAAAGTGATTAAGCTAGTACACACAGAAGACTCGTGATAACCATGCATGGCGAATGGCTCTCACACCTAAAGTGAGGGCATTGTCTTTAATCAGAGGGTAATTTATTGACTCCCATTTACAAAGCCATAATACTAGTGATCAAGCCCTTCAACCGTAAAATGCAATAAACTAGGGAAGTGTTTTGTGAACAAAGGCAAATAACAAGGTCCCACACATCATTATGTTCCCTTCATATCCCATTAGATTAGTTCAAAAAGGGTTTAAGGTTAAGGAAGCCATGCCATATACAACCCGGGTCATGAATAAGGATGTCAAATTATCATTACACATCCTCACTCCAGTGTATGAATGCTCAGCACTCCACCCAAGTCAACGGAGGCCAAACAGAATCAACACACTTCATGTTTCAATGGTTTCAAGTGAATTTTGCTGGAGAAAGAAACAGTGGAATTTGGAAATGTCATGTTACATGCAGCTGTCCAGACTTCAGCCATTAAACTGGCGGTTTGATGCTCTTTACAGATTTAGCCATTACATCCTTGCAACTGTCAACTATCCTCTTTCTCAAAAAGCAAAAATCTTAAAGAAACTGATGAGCCAGTTGTCAAGAAAAGCACAGCTATCTGGCTCTAAGCAGAAAGATTTGACAAGAAATGACACATACACATTTCACTTTACCTAAAGCAGAAAACTGTGTGGCAGGTAGATGGCAGGAAGATGTAGGTAAGTTATTTCTCTCTCATCAGAGGTACAAATACCTGTCCATTAGGGAGAACCAAGCCGTGTGATTGGCTGCTTCCCCACTTGACCCCTAGATAGTACAGTGTTAATAACAAACTGATGATAAATCATTAGGGCTCCAAATAAAGACAATCCCTACTTGATAAACGCCGAGTACATTTTAATTAAACAGATGCCTCTCTGTTTTCATTAGACCGTTATGAAAACAGATGAGATGGATGCAATTAAGAATGTCTGTTTTACTACACATTATAAATCTTAACATGTGAAACAGAGGTGCCAAGTTATTAGAATAGGCAGGAAAAGTCGAAAACGAGCAAGCTACAGGGGCACATTGTAGCACAGAAGGCAGTTTTACACTGCAGACTGGGAATTGGTCAAGTCAGGATTAGTTACACTTCTCACTACTGAAAAGGAAGGACAGGCTGGAGAGTGTAATAAGACATTTCGCCTCTCCCTGTCTTGAACTCTCTCACTTTGCCTGAATACTCCTTTCCTCCTCTCCTTTCTCTCTAGCCCATCCTATTCTCAACCTTCCACCTTTCTCTCCATCTCTCGCTCTTTAACTGTCTTCCTCTTTACCCCATTTTTGGGCTCCCAGGATGAATGTAAAATGCTTCACTGGCTCCACAGAATCTGGAGATGACCATCTTCGAATCAGCAGAAGGGAAAAACAAAGACAAGAGACGCATAGATTTCTGTGTACTTCTGTGCCCTGTGCTTGTTGTGGCAGGAGAGGGAACTGCTTGTTTTTTAGCTGTCATGAAGCCCTGGCAAAGCCTCGTCTGTCCACAAAGCTACTCAGACCAAGACCAAAGTATGAGGTCAGGACTCAGATGCCCCTTCTCTTCCTATCACAGCCTCTCAGTAGCACCATATCCACACAAAAGACAATCACAGATGCATGCACACACACACAAACAAACACTGCTCAGAAACACACATAAGTGCAAAGTGAAAGCTTTGAGTGTAGAATGATATGACTGAGATCACTCAACATGACCAGTGACTCAGAACACTGCATTGCATTTCTATTAGATGTTTTGAAAATAAAAGGACACAACTCCAAATATCCTTGCTTCAGAAAAGCTTACTTTCACAAGCAAGGTAACCAGCAGACAGAGTACTGACCTTCTCTCCATGAAACTGGAAGAGAAGAATGTTAAGCAAAGTGAGACGTGTTTTACACCACCCATTTATTAGAAAAATAAATACATTTTTACAACAATACTTGGGCCAGTTCACAGATAGGGAAGCGTTAGCCCACTGGCAAATACTGAGAATAGGTTTGATGTCCACAAATGATGCTATTTGCAAATACAGTAGAATGCGGTACAATTCGGAGTCTTTGCTTCTTCCTATTCCGCATACATGTAACTATGACTAGCCGCCATACTTAAACCATCAACTGAGCATATGGATGGGTGAGGCTAGTGTGGTTTGACCTCAGGGAAAGAGGGAGCAAGCAGGTCACACTAATGTGGACCAATAATCTCTCCCAGAGTCATTAGGATGATCAATGCCATTCTAATGAGATAACATCTGGAACAAAGGACCCTAATAGCAGGCAGCTGCTGGGCAAAGTGAGCTAATTAAGAGAACATTCAGTGACGCTAACTAATGCCGCAGCCATTGTGCCCAGGTTTTGGACCCCACCCTGTTAACATCCAAAATACAACATGTTGAATATTTCATACTCCCTCTAATAACTCATCATGGCACTGTAATATCACAACTAACGCATGAGAGAGAGGAGGAGGAAGAGAGACAGAAATACCACAACATCTCAGCTTGACATGAATGCTTATCGAGCGGCACTAAATTGGTCAATTATGGAGAAAATCTGTTTTGAGGTAACCTTTCAGCTTATTAAATAAGCTATAAATCAATCTTTAGGGCAGAATGAGTGGCTGGCTCTTAATATGTGAACGTGTCTCATCTCACACTTTTTCCCAATCCTTCTGTCCCTCTGTGTGTGTGTGTGTGTGTGTGTGTGTGTGTGTGTGTGTGTGTGTGTGTGTGTGTGTGTGTGTATGCACACATGTATATCAACATGCTATATGCCAATTAAAGTAAGTTGATATCAGAGTTCACCACAACTTCCAAGTGTGCAACTTGAAGTTGTACACTCGCGATTCAAGTGGCTAACTGTAAGTGGCTGTGTTACAGAAAAAAATATAAAAGTAAAAAAAGGGGGAGGAATAAAAAGGTCCACCTCAACACCCTGGCTAAGCTCGAAAGCTGGATCCAATTAGTCCTGCGCTTGGAAAAGGAAATAATGGAGAGCAGCTTCAAAAGGAAACTTCATAATAGTCTCACTAAAAGTGTCTGTACAAGACTTGGGTGATCACGAATAAATATAATTACTTCGAACAAAAGAAAACAGTATGGCCTAACATGAGTTTAAACGACACTCCATTGTTAGACCTGGACGCATTAATTACATATAATAAAATAAAAGGGAAAGGATGAAAACCCTTTCAGAAATTCCAATCAGCAAAGGCCCTGTATCCCATGCGAATGTCTCATCCTTATTCATAAGACACTGTCTTTCTTTATTTCTTGAAACATAACTTTCCTTATTTGTTTGCCTTTTTGTTTTGGACTTTTTCTCTTGACATAAAAATCAACACATGGATTACTAAAAGACATCCTAATGCCATATCCTACTAACGTATTTAATATGACATTAATTATTTATGTTACATTTGTAATCATTTTTAAAAGCTTTCTAATGGAAAACTGAATGGATTTCTAAGATAATTAATGGAAATACACTGAGATATTTGATAAAGATGATCAAAGATGATCAAGGCTGAAATCATGCCTTTTAACTAGAGACCGGCCTATACTTGATCCTTTACAAATCATGCCCAATGAAACACAGTTTTCCTTGTGAGCCTATGAATTTCTTCTCAAGCAAATACTCCATTGGTGTATAGAGTATTCAACCAATTACATAAAATGCTATACAACTAAATATGTATAAAAAATCCTTTATTGCTCTGATTCCTTTAATTCTGGTTAGTGTGAACACACGCATCGTGTATGGAGGAGGTACTGTATAGTAACACCAGAAAACTACATTAGTATGGGTGGTTAGGGAAATAGGAAGAAATACCATCAGGTTTGAGTGCAGTCGACACTGCAACAGTACTATTCCTCAGAGAGCACGACAACGGCAGTGAAAAAGCTCCCAACTAACAGTAATTGGTTTTAAAATAATAGAATTCATTACAGTTATGGCGCTTGTTCAGAAATGCAAACAGGGGAAGAAAAAACATTCACTAGAGACTTGGGCTGAACTGCTTCACTAAAAACCATGGGGAGATGAAAGGCATAATTCAAATGACAATTTTAGAACCCTTAGTTCATTTATATCAGAAGCTCAGAAGATGTTGCCGGCATAATAACATCAAGATTTTTTTTCTCTCTTCTTTTGTTCTACTTGCAGGGCTTGGAAGGAACTTTTTCCCCCTCTCAATTTCATTCTTTTGTGATAGCAAATTCCTCCTCCTCACACAGAGACATATGAGGTGACATACAAACAATCTAGCAAACAACACCCGTCGGCAGCAGAGACAGCCAACTGAAAGCTAACATGGGAAATCTTGACAGGAAAGAAGAAAAACACCTCACACATGACACTGAATTTGCTGCTTGTCTTATTAAATGACTGCGTAATTATACACATCAGGGGTCTGCATTGGAAGGTCCTGTGTTTTTATCATATCCAGTGGCAGACTATGTTTGATTCAAGGCCAGCATCTCAGGTGTGAAGAAGTCATTCACCCAATCAGCATTAAAAAAGATCATTTCTCAAGACCACTCAGCACATAAAGAGTCAGGTCGGCCATCTCAACATGATTGGATGTCACCTCACATGCTGGGTCTATAGCCAACATCAAGGACATCACCATTTGGAACACTATACATCTGCCATCAAATCAGTCTCCAGCCAATATCTAGTAATTGGTCCCATTTTAAAGAAGTGCTTTATACAGTTTGACCACCAATTGATAAAGACAAAAGCCTTGCTGGCATATGTGAAAATACCAGCAGGGAAAAAGATTTTTTGTTTTATTTTTACTCATATTGTTTTGGCACTGTACATGAAGAAAAACAAGACCACCATATGGCTGTGCATTAAAAATGTATGTGGTATGTTAGTGAGGGCACCTGAGCCGAATGACAAGGTGGAAGAAGTCAAAATAGTGACCACAGCATGTGTAGTGGGGCAAATACTGTATGTGCCATACTCGGTCACCAATGTCTGTGCTAGAACACCTGGTGCCATGAATGAAACCCACACCCAGCAAAGACCAGGTTTCACTGGAACACATGTGGCCAACAATCGGTGTCAATAAGCAAATATGGCTTGCATGGAGAAGTGGGGTCAGGAAAGAGATAGGGGTCTGATATCTCTGCGGGACAAAAACTCTGATGGAATACACAAAGAGAGTGATACAGTGATGTGGTGTCAGTCTGCGGGCATTATGTATAAGAGGGACACACAGAGAGAACAAGAAGAAAAGACCAGGATATCAACGGTGTGATTCTGTGAGCATAACTGATGTGTTGTTGGTAAGGGACTACACCTGCTCATTAGTGTGGGGCTGATCTAATAAATAATTCAGCTATGACTGCACAAAAGAGCTGTCAATACAACAGGTCTTGTCGATAGCAGGTAAGGTAACACATTCTTCCCCACAAGCCTCGACTATACAAGTAAAGTGTTAAAAGTAAAAGAAGACCCAGAAGAGGTTGGTTGCTGTCCACCATGTCAGAGGATGTCTCAACTTTTGAATCTACATACAGGAAAATGAATGATGAATCTGTTCTTCATGCGTCTTCTCTCTTTACAGCAGGGGGTAAGGTATTGATCATAGATGGTAGACCAATTTGAATGCTATTGAATCATTTCACACTTATTCTCCCCTAGATCAGACGTCTAACAAATGGCATTAGTGGCACACATAGTGGTGTGTTACGTGGGCTAAGAGAAACCCATTAGGTCAACTCCATAGCAACAATGTGGCTTTTCAGCCCATATGCACTGCACCAACTGGCCAATTCAGTGGGCATCCACTGCCACCAAGTGCTGGCCCTCAGTACTGCAATACTGGCTGGGAACTGCGGTTCGTCTTTGTCTGAGGAGAGGCATACAATGGCCATGCATGACCAGCTACTGTGCTTCTGGCAATGAGAATGATTCACTCCGAGCATTTCAAATGAAACTTGAATCCAGTGCTATCAACATTGTTGTGAAACATCCTTGAAGACATAATCACACTATTCTTTTCCTTGAATATACTGTACTACAAACTTTGGCAGTGTACAATCAAAGGAGAAGAGTCCAAGTAATTTGCAAAAAGTTGCAACAGGTTTGGTCATTTAAAACCATCCTAGCCAGCGGCATGCATGAAGAGGAGGGAGTGCAGCTCACTCAGGAGAAAACCTGTTCTCTTAGGTGTAGCTTTAACAAGCAAGTTAAGGTAAGCCATAGCAGCGTGAGACTTCAAGCCTTGCACATGGCAAGTTTATCACTACTCATTCATTTTTCTATTCATTCATTCACTGAAGAACAAGAGCCAGTCGTGTGCTGCCAGTAAACAGCTAAACAGTGATACAGCTTGAGGTCTGCCATTTTAAAACTGTGGCCAATCTCTCCTGAGCACCCTTAGAAAAGAAACTGCAAGCCAGACAATAACACAGCAAGTGATCTGGCCTTGATCATGTCACCAATCATTACTACAGAGGGCTGTCTGGGGAATCGAGGGGAACCTGGCTGTTGATGAGGCGATTATGTGGCTTTACTCTTGTGCCTCCAAGTATGACAGCACTATGAAAGCAGTGCAGCTGATAGGCAGAGACTATACCTTGTTAGCACTCTGTTGTGCTGAGTGGACTAGTTGGCCGAGCAGTAAGGCGCTCCCACAGGGCCTGGTGGGCTTACTACAAGACTAGGGGAGGATTATAAACAGGCCATCGATGTGACTTTCTCCAAACACAACAGCTACAGCAACTTTGGTTTGCATCCCTGTTGATCATGGGTCATCGTCAACAACGGCTTCTTCTTGTCCTTCCTGTCCTCAAACCACACACTGCGTCAGTGGTGAAACAGACATATCAGCAGGGTCTTTGCATATGAAGTTGTGGACACAGCCCATATTGGAATGAAAATCCACATATTGTCAGTGTGAAGTCTGCATTTGGATCACCTAGAAAGGCACAAGAGAGAGAGCCTGGCAAGGTTATGAGCAGAAGTGCATTATCGCATCATCCACTGCAAACATTCTCCATGCAAATCTTGACATACTCAGACGGAGTCCACATTTCACAGAGATCAAATCTAGAAAAGCAGACAACTCCATCAACCAAAGCAAATAACTTACTAAATATACACAGATGTAGAGAAGGATATCAAAAAGCTAGGGAAGCAAATAAAGAAATTGGGAGTGACTGGAGGAGCAGGCAACCATAAAACATGGGGATACACGGAATTTCACAGCTGTGTGAACAGTTAAAGCAGATGCGATGGGATGTGATGGTGGATGCATACAGAGAGGCGGGTTGTAAAAATATGCCATAAAGTTTATGGAGCCTAATGCGGCCCTTCAGGAGCCTCCTGCCGAGCTGAGCGTGCCGACAGTGCTGTTGAGTGTGTGACAAAGCTGTGGGGGAGAAATGTACAACTGAGAGCATAGCCAGTATTCACAAGCTCCATCATTGGGGAAGGGATGTGAATATACGACATAAAATTCACAGATCTGCAATCAACAGAACTAAGAATCCTATTTTCCCCCCTCCCAAAAAGACTCTGTCGTCCTCTATCTCCTCTGTGCAATATCTAAATCTCAAATGTAATATCCAAGTCTAAGTCCAAGTGCATGGAGAAAAACGGTGATATATCCGAACATGTGCACACGCCAACACAAATACAGAGAGACAGTAAAACGCTGCCATAGCCACTGCTTGATCCAATATCAGAATACTGTGACCACTCCAGCCTTTCATGTTCTCTTCAAAATAACAAGATTCAGCTTCCCTTTCTGATTAAAGAGGAGTGTTTGTTTCTGCCTCTGAAGAATATGTTGTACAGGTTTGGAGAGGAGACATACAGTATATGAGGGAAAAAATGTAGGAAGGAAGGGATGAAAAAATAAAAAAAACTGAAAAAGAAAAATGAAAAGAAGACAAATGCTGATAAAGTAACCTTTTTCTCATCCCCAGTGGGAGCTGGTGTTGACTTAATCCTTCCCACACAGCCCACCCTCTGTCACAGCTAGCCTTTTGCTTCTTCCACAGCCCACAAAGGTCAATCCAACCATGAACGCCTGAAGACAAGCCATTCGGCAGAAGCTAGTAACAGTAATTGATAAATCATTTGTAGACCATAAAGTTCATTACTTGACAAATTTGGCACAAGCTATTACACCATTATCAAAATAATTAAGACACATTAAGCATACTAGTAGCTGTGCTTCAAGACTTCAACTTTGCCTTTATTTATTTACGCACCAAGAGGCAATTAGTTTTGCAGCAAGACAGGAACAGACACATAAAATGACACATACCCAAGTACAGACGGCGATGTTGGTCAGCAACACATGGAGACACAACCACAAATCAACAACAAAGACTATGAATGACAATGCATGCAATAAATATAAAAGATATAAAGTGCAAAATAACACTACATGCAGTAAGGGATTACTAACTCTTCCCCTGGCCAGATTTCAAAATAGAGATGGCTGTAGGGATAAAGGAGTGCTTATACCTGTTGCTCTTAACAGGGGGGAACCTAAACCTGGAGCCAGAGGGCAAAGTCTGAAATTCAGTGACCTTTTCACATGGAAAGGTCTTCAAGAGTGGGTTAGACAAAGAGGGATTCCAGCTAAAATGCTAATTCAATTTTGAAGCACTGTTTCTCAGATTCTGTTGATTTCCCAAGTTCGATGAGTTCAAAAAATCCCAAGAGAGAGGTGCAATGTTCGAATAGAAATCTGTTGGCAACTCATAATTCAAAAGATTGGGGATGAAAACAAAAACTTTAAATCATTGTCTGTCATCAAACTGGCTGAGTTCTAAGCAAGTGTTGTTTAACTGATCGTCCCCACAATATGAAGTGCTGCCCTGATAACAAAGTTTAAGGTGTGAAAATAAACCCTTTATGAGAAAGCAACTGCATTTCAAAGTAACTAAATTACAGGGGTCATGCAGATGACCCAGAGGTAAACCTTTCATCCACTCTAGCAGCAACTCAGGACTCATTTGATTCTCCGACAAACAAAACTGGCTGCTAAAAGCACATGGCTGTACCCACTCTGTTCAGACATAAATTAGGCTTGCTTAAAATGAATGAGAAAATGGGGCAAAATTTGCAAACTCAACAAATTGATGTTTTATTACCGCAAACACCACCACTGGGTAGGCTTACAGCAAGTCAATTAGTCATAAGCTAAACCTGGACTGGCTCTGGATGTTTAATTATTAAGATGACAACAGGCTAAAAACTATAAACATATGTTGTGTGCTTTTGTTATACATTCCATAATTTTTCAAAATTACACAAGGCAGGAAACAACACTTAAAGCTTGTAATCATGAAGTTGCTTTCTAATTAACATACATCATCTCATACAGTTAACTATAAGGGCAGGTGATGCAGAGCAGTTTTTCCATGTGCAGGTGTCCACACTAATAGTATTGGGTATTCTACTAGAGAGAGCATAGAGATACTATCCTACACATGACCACCGTGAAATGAAGCAAAAGTTACAATTCAACATCCATTAAAAATGACAGCTGACTCCAGATTTGTAGATGGGCTATTCACCAGTAGTTTGTCAAATAAATCCTTCCTCATCTCACTCCCAGACAACTTTTTATGTTCATCAGATGAACTCTAAAAGAAGCTTTCAGCCAATCAAAGAAACATCTTATTCAAACAGTCCCCTCCAGAGCATGTTTCCTTGATCTTAATTTAAGATAGAATCTATGGTGAACACTGGCTCAGGGCATGGGAGGCACACGCTATTGATTAATTTTTCATTGCCGTTCTTTTAAAGCACCAAGGACATGTGTCACATCAAATCTGCTCAACCCTCAGCGCCCAGTTTAATAGCTCGCTTGAAACAAAAAGTCTTTTGAGGCATGTGGTTTTAAAAGGTAAAGAGGGGAATGAAGAAGGGAGGGTGTCTTGATTTCCTTTCAGGCTCACCATATTTCTTTTCTTTTTTTGAAGGTCTTCCGTAAGCACTCCTGGCACAGTGAACGAACACTTGATTGGAGTTAAAGAGGAGCCAGATGTCTGCACGTCCTCATATCCATGCAACTTTGTCTTTCTGTCTCTCTCATTTCTCATCTTGATGCTTCACAATGCTCTGCCTTATCTGTTACAATTTGTTAATCGTTAGCGGTTACAAGCAAACCAAGGGGGCAGGTAATTGGCCTTGGCAAAATGCAAAATAATCCACTCATGTAACAGAATCAGATGTGAAGTCCAATCACCTCGCTGGGAATATTGATGAAAATGTTGCTGTAACAAATATTGATAAAAACAAATATGTCATGGATGATAACTTTTTGGATGAAGATGATCACCAAGATTACATTTCTTTTTCTTTTTCCCTGCGACAATCGCGGAAATCACACAAATGCAGTTTCATCCAGTCAAAATGAAATCATTGCAAAGCTAGATAGAAATCAGAATTAATGCATGCATGCAAATCTAATGCATGCAAAGGGCACTTGGAAATGATCAATCTTCATCTGATCAGAAAATCTACTTACAACGTATGAAAATTAAGGATACTGTGCCTGAACTGGGCAGGTCCTCTGCGTACCCCATGTTACGGCTGTGTTTGCTTTGTTGTAGTTTATGATATAAATTTATTTGCAAAAAAATAAATAAAAAACTGCACAGGACCTTTGGTATGCCATTGAAAATATATATTCAATGAAAAGCCTTCATATATAATTTTCTCCAAGTCCTCACTTACACTTACCCACATAACTTATTGTGAGGAACTGTGGGGGTGGACAAATCAAATTAAATCTTACTACAAAACAAGCCCACACACATAATTAATAAGAATGGTTTTCATAATGGAAAAAAGCTACTTTTGAGAGTATACAGTATTTATAGATATATATATTGTACACAGTAACACAGAGAACTTTGACAACCAAAGTTATGTCAATACATGTCCTTAGCCACTTTAAAATTAAAGACACATATTTATAATTCTACCAAAAATAGAAAACACATTTTCTATAAATTAGATTAGCTACAATGTAGCCAACACAACTTCATGCAATCTTTTCTTTCAGGCCTGAGGTTTTCTGTGTTATTTGGTTAAATCTACAACTTGACAACCATACACAGTGATACATTCGTGTTTCCACAGCTTCACTGCATCACTGTCTGACATCTCAGAGCTGACCAACATGTTAACGTGGAAATAAGCCGTCCTCTGTCCAGTCATACAGATATTGATCACCTCCCTGTGGTCTGGAGATTGCTACTTTTCAACACATGCATCACACACCCTTTCTCTCATGTACATTCCCACTGTCATCTCAGCAGCAATCCTCAGAGCTACAGAGCCTGTCAATGGTTTTGCAGACAGATGGAAGTGTTTCACACAACTTTCACACTAACACTTTCACAGTAACACTGCAGGAGTCATTGATGGATTGTTACAGCATGGCCCTTGACTTATGACGTAAATAAGGCCAATCTTTACAGAGACTGAAGCTATAAAGCTATCATAGTGGTCAACAGGCAGCTGCAGCACAGTACAAAACAAGAGGTTCTAGTCCATCTGGACTGCTTGGGTCTACCTGCAGGCATGCTGTTAACCCAGGTATGGGTGTTGCTCATATTTCCCTCAATCTTGCTTAAGGGGGTGAGAGAGCGTATGAGATTTAACAGTGTTGCACACTTACACGCTAGTCATACTGGATTAGAGCGAATTCACGCACTCTTCTATTCACACCCCATTCTCTACTGGGAGAAGTGAAAGTGCCAGAGAGATTTCATGCCTGAGACAGAGGAGTTACAGTTGCAGACAATCCTAACCAACACTCCCCGTCCAGCACACCTGAGAGCCCTCTGTCCGACCGACGCATGCTGACAGCGTGAAAATGGGAATCTGCCAGCGAAGCACAGAGCTAACTGCAGCCCACAACTGGCTAAGCAGGCTAAACACTTTGCCCATTTTTTTCCTCTTTTAGTCGAGCTTTTAAGAATGACAGCTCATAGCTTTCACTATGTTAGCCGAGTCTGAAGGCTTCTGCAGCACGATTGACACAGAGGTTACAAAAGTCAGGTCAAATGCTTCAGTATACTCTTGAGTTTGAAGAAACTTCTTGATAAGCTGGGTCTCTGGCACCTTTTGACATGGTTTTCAGAACTTCTGAAAGTAGGCCTCCACATCTAGGATGAGCGGACATGATACAAGCTGGGGTAATTCTGTCATATTCCATTTACTGAACACAATGTGGCCATTGCTGCTGATCGAGAGCTACTCCATCCATGTCCATACAGGCCAAGTCGAAAACCCACTCTTCGCACAGAAATAACCAAGCACAAAAGAACAGTTTGACAAAGAAGGAGAAAATGCAATCGATACAAAACGTCTCTGTAAAATGCTTCAAAGAACGAGGTTTGTCTGAGAGCATGGGCAGAGCAGAGGCCAGGTCACAGTGTGCTGCTTTTCCTTGTCTGTGTTCCTGTTAAGCTTTACAGTCCTCTTAATCCTTACAAAGCTCTCAAACAGCAATGAAATACTATTTTAAGTGATAATTCAACACTTGCTTAGCCAATAACAGAGCTTTCACTCTTGAAAAAAATCAAACTGTTCTTACAAAGGATAGGGTGCCACTTCATCGGATCTTGAGACAGAAAATTCGTATTTGGGATATTCCAGCATAGCAAAATAAAGAGTCTTGCTTATACATTGACAGCATGAATGAAAGTCCATCTGGGTCTAGGAGGTTAAGTGAAGTAATACAGCAAAAACAAGACAGTGTATTCATGTGTCATTCATATTCATGTCTTGTGATCTTAAATTCTTGAAAAAAAAGCTATTTTTTGTTGCTGACTACAAATTAAAATATATAGCCGAGACTACTTCCATTAAATGAATACAAAACAAATGTACTTGATATCTTTCTTGCTGTTTGTGTGTACAGTTTAAGTGTGCATGTACACAAATGTGCGCACTCACAGTCTTATTAAGTGATACATTTTCTCAGTATATATTGTCTCTCACTGATGGAATGAGCACAGTTGAATCCATTTAGATGCACCATGTTCTGATAAACAGATTAGACTGTAGATTATGAGTATTCATGTAAAAGCTATCACTCTTTGTTGGTACGACAATATTCAAATGCTAATAGGTGTTACACTGCAATCTATTTCAAATAGAAACAGAAAAACCAACAAAAGACCCCCTCAGTTCATTTTCAGGCTGTATAATTTCAGAATCCTTCATTTGAAAGTGCTACCATTTACACTGTTTGCAATTTATAGCCTTTCCAAATTACAAACCATTAGCAATATCCATGTTAGAAATAAAAAATCCAAGCCATAGAAGTGACCTCACTTGTACAGTTTGGAATGTGCTCTTCGACCAAAAGAGCATCAAGATGTATGTATGTGTATGTGTGTGTGTGTGTGTGTGTGTGTGTGTGTGTGTGTGTGTGTGTGTGTGTGTGTGTGTGTGTGTGTGTGTGTGTGTGTGTGAGGGGTGAATGAAAACAGGTATATTGAAGGTACAACATTCAGAAGCCAAATAAATAATGGGCTACTTACCGCAACTTTGCTCCCAGTTATCTGCATGCAGCGATCAGCGGAGAAGGTTAATGTGCAAAAAGACACAAACAGCACAATCATTAGTAGGCCGGAGATTCCTCTCCATTACACACAAAGGCATTAGCGAAACTTTTGTGACATCACAAACACTATACATCTAAACTCTTGTCAATATTACAGGTACAAACTGAACATAATGTCTGTATTTGGCAGCTGCCAATTTCCAAATTCTTGATAGACATACATGAGATGTGGAAAGATGAAAAGACAAAAGAACTTGCAGCTATTCAATACATGGCAATAACAACTGTGGAAGTGATGAATCAACATGTTTAGACATGCCAATATCCACACAAGGGACTTATTAAATGATCAACAGGGTAAAATATGATTGTCCTTGTGATTGACTGACTGGTATAGATTCACAGATTCATTCTCCAAAAGGAACAATGGCTAGTATGGACCAGGAGGCTGCAGAGGGGTCTCCCTGGGCAGAAATCAATCAGCTGCCATTAGCGCTGGGCTTCAGGTGTCAAATTTGTGTGGCAGAGCTACCTTGAGCCTGTGCAGTCAGCACGATTCTTGGAGTTTAACCTTGTTATCTGTCAATAGTGGCAGGTAGCAGGAGTGTTTTTTTATTACTGCAACTGTGGGGCTTGTTTCACAGTAGGAGTGTGCCTGTCAGCCTAGCAAATGTATTCTAATCTGTGGCTGAGCTTCTCTTGCTTAGCCACACATTTCCAAGAAAATGTATTTTGACTGCAGGAAGTTACAGGACACACTGAGCTCCTTTTCTTTTCCCACCTCCTATCACCTCCTCTCCTGTTTTCACTCCCTCCTATTCTCTACCCTATTTCCATCTCTTCTAATCTCCCTTTCCATTTCTTTTATTGTCACTCTCAGTCTCTGCAAGTCTGTGGCCATTTGATGCTTTATTTCCCCTCTCCATCCCTCTACCAAGAGTTTATGATAGCCATAAAGTCTGTTTTACGCATGCCACCACCTGATCACACACACATGCACACTACTTTTTAATCGTAATGTGTGTCCAAATTTTCCCTGTTCTTCCCTGAATCTAGAATGTGTCTGTAAAACTAGTGAATGTTTTATCTGAATACCTACCCCATACTTTAGAATGGATCAAACTGACATAACACAGTCATTAAATATTTTCCACAGAAGTTGATGCCTGCCACCACTTTATGCTGCATACATATTTTTTTAATCTCGCATTTCAGCAGTTTGACCAAAATAACAGACACTATCTTCAGGGTACTCAGACAGACAAGGAGGAGCTTGAGAGGAACAGCACAGTTTTGCTAAAAAAAAAAAGGGTGTATTTACAATACAATGTAACATCTCGTTCTCCTTTAAAAAGCAGAAAAACTCCAGTCAGTCCAGACACCAATAACTAAAGCAGTTTTAAGATATAATTACCTAGTGATATGCTATTGATCATGTCTCATACCACTGTATCAATGAACTAGGTCATATATTACATATGAGTTAGTTCAGTGATATAGTGCTATGAGACATGATCGGGAAAATAGATATCTTTTAACTCATACACATATTACATGTGTGAGTAAAAAGATATGTATTTTCTTCTCAATACAAATATAATCACTACCACAGTTTTTCGTTATGCAAAAATATATATTGATTGCATAAACAGTTGTCAGTATAATAATAAAGGGCCTTGATAATCAGGCAAATATGTCAGGCCCCATTGTGAGAACAAGATGGCACACTGATGGTCAGATTAGACAAACCATTATTTCAATGAGAAACGAATACTGAACAATCCCCCTTACAAGTCCCTGCCATGACCCTTCCTCCTGCATCTGAGACACAGCACGTTTGAATTGAAACATGAAAACATTCACTAGTGGTAGACAAAGTAAATCTCTGAGAAATTAGTAATTGTATTAGTGTTAAGCGAATTTCAGCAGTTTTAATGAGGTTGGCACACATTTATAGAAAGAAGAAAGAAGCAGAAATTAGGTGAGAGAGAAAGGCAACTATTCATGCAAAGCTGATGGTCAAGGACGTCCACAGACACACTCCTGCAAAAGCAGCGCTGGATACCATTCAAACAGCGCATATTCAAATGAATAGGATCAGTGTATGTTCTCCCTTGAAAAGACATTCCATTTTGTGTTGGGGGTACACTTGCTTGACTCCTGCTGAGGCACCTTGTTAGAGTATGGAAGTGTTCTCAATCTTGCCTGGTGATAGTCAAGTACGATGGTGGCAATTCACAAGGCAAAAAAAAGCTTTGGCTTTCATTTGAAATTCTAAATAATAATCAGCCTTTTAACCTTTTAACCATCGAGTAGCCTCGTAGAGGTACAGCACTGTCGTCTTTGTGGTATATCAACATACTTGAATGATGAATGTACATATGAAAAGGTTGTACACTAACTCAAACACCTAAAGCTAATTCAAGTTTAAAAATGTCCTTTTTGCTGCAGGAAAAAATAAGGTCACTTGATGGGGCACCACAGCACATGTACAAAAGAGCACTTCTGCAGAATACTGGGGGCATATTTCTTGACACAATATTGATTTTAACTTCCACCTCAAATGTGTTTAAAGCCTACATACTATAGCTGTGGGTGAAGAAAGGGTTGTCTCGACAAAAATTTGAGTATTGACATGTGCGGGGGGGAGTTGGTGACAATCCTACACGTCCCACTTGTATTTTTGTGGTTGCAATAAAATATAAGTTAAACCCTTTTGCGACTGTAATGGTAATATCAAAACCTATTATCCTGTCAGGTGCACTTTGGGGATAACCTAAAAAAACAAAAAAAAAACAACCTAAAAACAAATTTAGGTGAATGCATGTGAAGTCCTTCCAAAGCCCCAAAGCTGCAATCTCACAATACTTTATCCTTAGTTTAAAAAAACAAAAAAGAAAGAAAAAATAGGCATTAACAGTGAAGACACCACAGCAAAACATAAACACCTCAACATAACTAAAAACTCCTACATTCATTAGTCCACAATGCATGCTCATCAGCAAACACAAGCAACATTAGCCCCGGATAAAGCCTAACCCTGTGAGAAAAACATAGTACTTAAAGTTCACACAAGCAGTTTCTTAAAGACATTAAAGCAATTATGAAACCTGCCACAGAAAGACATGGGTATATACTATATTTTAAACCAATATCATTTGAGGTCTTTGCTGACAAACTCCATTTGATGCTGATTCTGGGCTATACAGCACATGAGCTTATGCAGCAGACGTTAAATTGTTGAAACCCAAATCATAGTTACTACAAGACACACCATCAACGTCAAGCTCTAAGCTAGAACACTTTTGCCTCACCATTGCTCAGACACAGTATAAACCAGGAGCTAAAAGGAAGACAAACTATTCATTTGTTTGAGTTCATTTTGAAAACTGACTATTGCCTCAATTAAGCATGGTGTTATCAAAGTCATTTTACACAATAACTTTGTTTTTTCATTCTCATAAGTTAATAATATGTTTGCTAAATTGTTGTTATTGTAGTTTGTTTTTGTGGCAATAGCCTAATTTGTCCTTATTCAGTATCTTAGACGGTTTTAAAGTAGTTATGTCAACAGTTGTGGGTTTAATAGCAAAAGAGATTTGGGAGAAGTGTTACATTACACATGCAATTACAGGCACATGTCCCCAAACCTTCAAGCTAAGTTCTGTACAGTGCACAGTAATGTATCAGGAGATGACATAGCGTCTGAATGTACAGGTGTTCTAGTGTAACTGTATGCAAACTTGCATGAATCTATGTATGCACAGATACATCACCACTGACATTCAAACATCCCTCTCCTTCAGTCCTATTAAATGTGATAGTAGGGTGCTGACAGACATCACATTTTGTCCTCTGTCCTCACTACACAGACGTTATTCATTTGAATAAAATATCAGTGCTCACAAAGCATAATGGGCCCTGTGAGGAATTCAATCATCTCGGATAATCATCATTATCAATAATGCCAGTTAATTACCATAACAATGAGGAAGGTAATAAATGATGATGTCAAGAGAGCGCTACCAGGTTCTGGAAAGCAATGGGGGCAGAAATCACTTTTTTCTTCTGAGCTGATGTTAATTTCACCTCACAAGGTTAGCCCTAACATCAAAAGAGGATACAAGAATGCATCATACATTCATGTATTACCTCGCTTTATGTTGCTGTTTTTGGACGTATCAAGTTCCAGACTGCACTATAATAATAGGCAACATAATCCCAACTACTAATAATTTAAATTAAAATAAAGAGTCAGACAAAACTGTTCTGATAAGAGCAAGACTAAAACTGTATGGTGAAGCTATGTAGCACAAACAGTGGCTTATCGTAGGCTCATGCTGAACACAGCCTAGCATACCATTCATGCTTCTCAGCATTTGGTGGATGTGCTCCTTACAGAGCTGCTAAATCAAATGTTTGACTGAACTTTGCGGATACCCAAATAGTAAAACATGGCACTGCCACCAATAAGTAAACTATTCTCATGCAAGTACACAACTGGACCACCACCAATTTTCATGCAAACACATGACTGGACAAGCGCTGACCATCCACCTAGCATTGAGTGAGTAAGTGACTACAATTTATATACAACAGATTGTGATAAAAGAGGGAAAACCAATAGGTGAAATAAATCAAAATTGCAATCAAAGATGTGGTACTCAAGCATGAACAGCAAAGAGTGAGACAATGACAAAAGTGAGTGTGCAAGAAAGGATGACAAAGCAAGCCATAAAGCAGAGTATCAAGTCAAACTCATTGTGGAAAGGCAAATGGATTGTCATACTTCAAGCCACCCACTACAATTATACAGTACACTTCAGTTTATAGTGATACAGCATTTAGGTCTATTCTCTCACTTACGGATTTGGCAGTGGCTGAGATATACTGGACCACCATCTCACGTTTCGTGCTCAAGTCCTTTCCACGTAGTGGGGCTTTACGCTCCTCATTCAGGTTCATGTCCTCCTACAAAGACACAGACAATGAGAACTTTAATGTGCAGTAAAGACAGAAATCAGGAAAGTGGTTATCAATAGACCATAAAATAAAATTAATCAATATCAAAACAAAAGTAAATTAAGATTTAAGATTTTTTGTATAAGTTAACACAGTGTGCATTATAGAGACCAATGAAGATGATAGGAAATTCTCAAATCATACTTAACATCTACGCTTGTGATAAAGGTTATACACTTCTTATACAAATCAAACAAAAGTGATCAAAATCACTACTATAACTTTCAATAAAAAATAAAAAAGATAAAGCTAAACTTTGAACAACCGTATGTTATTTACAGTGGAATTAATTAATTAGTAAGAAGAAAATATTTCAGCATTTCAACATTTATTGTTCCATATTCTATAATCCTTTACATTAGATTGTGTCAGTCCTAAAATTTGAATCGATTTTTCTCCGTCAAAGTCTCAAGGTACAGCAACCGGAAATAATGACATGACAGTGATAATTAGTCCTAAAAACTAAAGTAGCAAGGCTACAGCAATATAAACTACACTCCAACTCTGAACAAGAGAACAAAATCAAACAACACTGCTTCTATTGAGGCCATGCAATCACATCAGATAGGCTGGATAGGCAGTATCTGCGTGTTATTGGGTATTATCTTTGTGCTACTTTAATTCTGCATCACAAAAGATGTCTTTCATGTGAGAGACATCAGGGGATGGAGCGAAGGCCGGACAGAGCACTAAAAGCTAGGGAATGACATGATGATTAGAATGGAGGGGGATGTTTATCAGAAGCACTCTCTCACAAAGAGATGGCTAGAATGAACAGAGAGAAAAAACATCCTCTTCAGGGTTTTAGGACAGTGAACATTAAGTTGTGGAGCCATGCTGCCCTCTGCTGGGAGGCAAAGAAAATCATGTGTCCTGCGGTTTAGTTGATCTGATTTGGCAGTGATTGCCCTCTGTCCGACCTAATGTAAAATTATAAATTAAGTGTGTCACTTCTAAGTAAGAACACTGTATTACGTAATAGCTTGAATATCTAACCACAAGTAATCTAATTCGGACTCATTGTATTTCATTTGTCAGTGAAGCATGGGCAGGAATCCCATCCAGGGGCACCATGACCTAAATTCCTCCAACGACATTTCCTCTAGAAAATACCCTCGGAGCTAAAAAACCATTAACATCCTTTTTGTGGAACAGGGATGGAAAAAAATGTGGCAGAAACTTTTACAACTGGCAGGTTTTTCACCCAAGGAAACCGGCAGGTTTTTTAATTAATCTTTGAACCCTGCTAATTTATCTGCTTAATTGGCATTCAATAAACGAAGTAAATGTGGCAGGGTGAGTATGTTGTAGGAGGGGTACTAGTATTGGGCCTGCGGGACACTTGTCAGGGGGCAAACTGGAGGAATGAGCTCTCCATGTTTAGTCTCCAAAATGATTAATGCTCTTTTATTAATTATACCCTCACGGGCTTCATAAAAAGAGTCCCAGGATATCTTCCGACAACGCTGCTGGTGTAACTGAAATGATGAGATCTGAGCTTGAAGCACTGATAGTGGAATTTGCAAGAATTATGTTTTTGGTCATATTGTCTTTCACTGGATCAGAGAACTCTGCTACACATTTTCCAAAGTGAATTGGCCTCCACCTCTCTTGCTTATGCAAAAAATAATTTCATTCTGCAACACCTGGAAAATCAAGCATCGTGAACAGGTGTTTGGATATCCCAGTGGACCTTTGTACTGCATATGTACATGGTGCAGTCCGTAAGTAGTAAGGCAGTGACACATTGTGTTCATTCTCTTGGCTCTGTGCTCCAGCACAATGGATTTAAAAAGAAACAATGGCTGAGGTTAATGAGCTGACTATAAGCTTTAAAGGTGTTTGACGGTATCCACATCCCTGGTGGGTGAGCAGAGTTTTAATACAATATACAAGCCAAACAGTGTAACATTCTTGAATGGCCAAGTCAGCCACCTCAATCCAACTGAGCAGGTGTTTCTCGCACTACAAACTGGCCCTAAAAGCAAGCAGTAAGGGACGAAGGCTACATTTCCAGCCTGGTGGTGCATCATCAGGTAAGGTACTAAGCATCTGCTGAGATCTATGGATCGCACATTTCAGGCAGGCATTATCTGCAGAGTATTTTATACCACATATCAAATATGTTGCCTTTATTCAAACTTCTGATTAGGTCTTCACATTGTATTCATTCCAAAATTCAGGGACACATGTTTCATTTGAGTGGAAATAATTATCCTCAAATAAAAACTGGACTCAAACTCGTGGTCTCTCAATCCACTGTAAAGTGAAAATAACAAAATATGCCATGCCCTGATACTTCTGTACTACCATGCTGTATGTATAAAAAATATAAAAGATGGGCAAAATTTTCCATCCAGTTTGATATGACTGCATATACAGCATACTGTCACAGGCTTCAAATCAAAGAAAAGAGCAATTAATGGCTACCATCAAATGTGTCTAAAGCTGAAATGAGTATGAAGAGTCACTGCTATGGGGAATGCAGATCTAAGAAAAGTAGAAGACATAAAAGTGTTTTGCTTCAACCATGACAAATCGATTATTTTGTCCACCTTCCTCAAGTCTGATCCACGAGTGTGTAAGGGCACACACAGTAACTCTCCTGTGGGCTGGTTTTAATGTCTTTGCGCAGGGTGTTAACTGCTGAGGGATCACATAGGTGCTTATTACTTGGAGTGTTCGTCCTCACAGTGGTGCATGGACAGGCACATAAAACCTCAAAATGGCCACAGCAGCACTACAATACTCATGACAATGGGAAGACACTCTTTAAAGAAGGCAAGGCAAACAAATGGGTGCTGGAATAAGTGAGGATGTCATGGAAGTTTTCATGCGAGCGGACAAGTAAATTCATCATCTGGGTGATGATGTCAATCCTGCTAATGGTCACATCAGCACAGGGCACTCAAAGTGAGGGAATTATTAACAAATCCATGCCACAAGGGAAATGTTCCTGTATAGGCAGGACTATATGCAATACATCAAAGTTTGTTGTACAGGTTCTGAATGCTGATCAAATTGGTTCACATATTGATGTGTGTGATACGGTGCTTCTAGGTTCAACCTCGGATTCTGCCTTGGCAACTAGCTGCCTCCTTAGTGAGATGCAAACTGGAAGTTTCAACAGAGGATTTATGCTGTGCAGTTTGATAAGGAGCTCTATATTCCAGCTGTGCACATCTCGGTTAATTCAATGACAGGACACACAGTGTAAAGATATACACTACACTCTTCTAAAGGCAGAGCTAAAAGTAAATGTTTTGCTCACATATCTTAACTTTCCCCGTAGTTTTTATGAAAATACTTACTCTCAATGGTTAGCTTTCTCTGATTCTAGAAAGAGTTAATTTGGTTTTCTTTCCCAATGAGTGTTTCTTCCTATATTCGCCCAAAACCCTTTGATGACCTTTCAGTAATGGGATATGTGTTATTTAGGCTTTGAGATTCACAGCGCCATGTGTAAACTGCTTTCCAGAGAAAAAATATTTTCACTTTCTCCTAGTCATTAATGCACAGCAGGTGGTCTCACTAATATGGCATGGGTCATCTCTTCATTTAAAGTCAGCTAGACATCTAAGGCTGTAGCATGTAACACCATAAAAACAATCAATACAGAACTGGTGCAAAGATAAAGACAGCAACTAAAATGTACGTGTATGACATAAAAGGAGTCAGAGGGATGACAAAGACAGTTAGATGTTGAAGAGAAGCAATTAGCATCACAATAAACTACTCATGTCATTTCTGTTTTCGCTACAAAGCAGAAAAGTTTAAAGGCTTTATGTTTACAGTCTTGTTTACAGTCTAAATACTGTTGGCTTCAAAAGTACATAAGTAAATAACCCTGTTCTTTTTTATTTCATTACTGTAATTATACTTCTCAACCCAAGGTGTCAAGGCCTGTCAAATGTCACACCAGCAAACATGCCTTCTGTGTCATCCGTCACTGAGCAAATTGAAGCCTGGGTTTAATGTCACGCCACTGTGAGCACAAACATAGTAATTGAGAGGTGAACTGAGTGACAGGGATGAGCACCCAGGCAAGAAAACACTGAGCAGTAGCCTGATGAAAACCAGGAGCAGTGGTCACATTTCTGTGGTCAAGACCATTGTATGAGAAAAAAAGGAAAGGCAGACAGCATACCACGCACACATACACACACAGACATTATCCACAATAGTACACACAACCTATGCAATAAAGCCAGAGTAATTCGGTTCCCCACTTCAAAGAGATGGACTGAAAGCTTTTTGTTAGATTTCAATCCTGCAGTACATAAGGCCAAAAACGCATTTCAATGGAGAAAATCACAAGTGTGACAGAGCTTTGACCCCACAGATGAGTGTGAAGTGAATTTCAAAGTTTGGGGTTCTGACAGTGGCCTAGGGAATACATAGGTGGAGCCCTGCATCACAAAAGCTTAGAATCTGAATGCATAAGCACTGTTGGTTTTCCATTTTATGTCATAGTTAAAAGAGAAATAAAAAGTAAAAATGTTCAGTCCTGTCTCTATTTACATGCAAAATAATGTTACTTAATCGTGGATTATTTAGGAGTATAAAAATAAACAACATATTATGGTTTTCAATCTAATGTAGAATGTAAACCATAATATCTTGGTAGAATAATCAGGACAGATTATATTGCGAAACTACATACTATTTTAAGATGCTGAATAAAACTAGGAGAGCTTTGAAAACCAGTAATTTCATTACCATCCTTTTTTTTTACGTGCCTGGCAAAGCTTTGCTCACTAAAAAAATCTAATCAGCAGTAAAACAGGGACACGTGGAGATCTATGTTAATATAAAAATACTTTTAAACTTAACTTGTCAGACTCCATCACCAACATTCACAAAAGCAGCCATGGTTCTCTATGTGTGTTCCTCTTTGCACAGAATAATGAATCAATTTAAAATTTCATCATAGAATGCTCATTTATTATTCAGTGACAGCTGTAATAACTGTTGTGGAATGCTTCACAACTGTGCAGAGGAAACACCACAAAAAATACGAAGCTTACCATCATTTTCTCAAAGAGGTCGATGATCTCCTTTTCTGAGAGGTTCATGGAGCGGTCGTCAAAAAGGGGCTGAGGAACAGGCAGCTCGGCCTGAGTAGAGAGGGGATCTGTCGGGTGCTGTATTAGGGGCTTCTCCTTCTTCATCCCTGTTTTCCTGAAACTCGTAATGCGATCGCGCTGAAAGAAAACAGATTGTTTGAGGTATTAAAATTTTGCACGGCACTAAAACAATCCTGTTTGGACTACGTCATAAGGATGTCGATTTTCAGCTACTGCTGATTTTCACTGGGAAAAAAAAAGATTGGTTTAAACTACCTGTGACCAAAGTTTTGCATATTAAAATGTTCCTGTGTTCTGTTGAGAGAAGACACCACTCACCGTGATTTTAAAGTGAACAGGATCCTCAATAGCAAGGACAGCTCAGAAGGTTACTTGAAACTGAATTTTATAGAGATTGAAATCATTGTTGTTCTGACTTCTGTGGGTCTGTTGCATGGCTACCCACTCCAAACATGTACAATTGACCAAAAAGGGTGTGGACAGAGCAAGGACCATCCACTAGATGACAGTGCACACATTTTGTCATGGAGCAGTTTTTTGATAACAAGAATTCTGTAGTCACAGAAGTGTACTTTGGGGGTATAATGATCATTACAAACCTTAGAACTTAGAACAACAACAATAGTATAGAGCAAAAATAAATATGTTAAGTTTGTGCTGGTGTTACAAGAAATAAGGCCAGGTTGTTGCCTGAATCAAAGAGAATCGTAGTTTGACAAGCATGAAGGCGCCCTCATGACTGTCTTCATTATTACTTGGTCGAAACGCAGTAGGAGAGGAAGAGTGACTGTAATTACACTGTTGAGATTTTTAAATATTTTTTGGTAATGTGGTGGGCAATTTAAAATAAAAGGCGTCACTTCCTCTTTGCCAATAAAATTCCCTATCTATTAATTTCATCAAATGCTTTTTGACATGTTTCACACAGGACTCTTTTGGACTGATTAACTAAACATTGCCAAGCCAAACCGCAATTGTTTATTTATAAACTGATTTAAAATACTTTTTTGCTTTTTCTCCAAATAGTTGTCTTGTAAAACTAACTGAAAATATAGTATATATATATATATATTTTTTTTTAAATGAACATGGTCGACACAATATATTTGCTGCAAAATATCAACAGTATTCAGCATGGCATCCTGTAGAAAACGTCATAAATGAGAACATTACTTACCATTGTACACCATGGATTACCTGGTTTTTGCTCATGTCATTAGAATCATTTCAGAACACAATAACAACTAAATATCAGGATTAAAACATCAGTGAGACAGTAGTTTCCTTGTTATAGTCATCAGTTGACACACCACTATTAATATGATAAATTCAAAACAGCAAAGTTTAGTGTGAAAGCAGAAAAAGGTACTCGGGCTGCATGCAACCAGTCAATGTTAGTCCTTTTTAGTGAAATGGAATGGAGAGGACATGCTGGATGAATAAACATAGAAATGAAATGGAAGGACAAGCATGATGATGATGACATACAGGATGTCACTACTCTCAGTTATGAAATATTAGTGGATGGATCAAACATTCTGTAAGACAAACACAAAAATAGTTCCTGGTAGATGCAATTACATGTTGACATTATATTGTGCATCCTAAAATGAACGCAATGCTATATAATGCTTTTAACTGTGAAAGTCAGGCTATTTGTTAACTAAGGGTATTAAAAAAGCTCCAGGCAGATCAGCACATCTAATCAGAGGTGCCACAGATAATTGCACACTAAGTGATCTATGAGCAGCTTACAAAAATCTAGATGCTGTGGGCAAAGTTTTGTTCATTATGAAAAATTTAGGCTAACAGTGCTTGTAAAAATCGTCTTTTATTTACACAGAGCTATGAGCAGTGAGTATGACAAATTTAAGCTTTTTGTGTTGCTGTGTTTTTTAGAAAAATATCAGTTTAGTTAATTTATTTGACCCATCCACATATTTCACAAGTCCCATGCAGCCATGACAAAATGATAATGTAAAACAAAACTAGTCACACCAAAATTAAACCAAGCACCTTACCATATCATCAGCCAATGTTTTAATGTGTATGTTCTGTTGAAGGGAGGGGGCACAGTGTGAAAAACAATATCCAAAAGAAAATGACAACACCCGCTAGGTGCACAGTATGTATCCCATCTCTAGCGCATTCACATGTATGGTGTCTCCTGGATGCTGTCTCATTTTCCTCTCAGAAGCTGGATTAGGTTTCCTATAATAGATACACGGTAGCAGTGACAGTGAGGATATGTGTTAAATGTCTTAGGGACCACACTTAACATTAGCATATTCTCACTGTCAGCTTTTTTTCAATGAGGACATGAGCATATCCAAGATACTGTACATGTGTAGGATGTGACAATACTTGATATTCCCAGCAACAGGGTTTTTAAGTATGTACTGTAAGCATAGGTGTGTGTTTAAGAGTGAACACCCCACGCACACACACCTTGAGATACAGCAAATAATTTACATAAAATGAGACAAATCATAAAGCACCTCCAATCCCACAGCCAAAGTCATAAAGGCAGACATAAGAGCAAACCTGTTCACATCATCCACTGAAAAACTGCAACTTAGTGTTACTTGATAAAGATTTTGTGTATCCTTAAAAATACAGCAATACATATTTACAAGGCAATGTGTTATGGCATGGCAGAACTTAACACCAACAGCTACTTTACCTCTGTGATACGTTTGTAAAGAGCATCTCTGGTAGTGACAGCGGCCCAAACAATTCATTCTTGTTCCCTGTTATCATAAACTCCAGTCACAGAATTCCGAACTTTTCAATTATCTGAGTTTGCTTGCGAACCATATCTTTGCATCCCTCACAAAATGTTACAAATAGCTCAAATAAAAAATAAATAAATAAATAAAAATCCACATTTTCTGTGTACTACAGATGTTCATCTTCATCTCAGACACAATAAGACAAACAAGGCTTGTGGCTCAGCAAGGGACATCCATTTGAAACACACCTCAAATGGGAAGCAGTAGCAGCACTGCCATATGCTATGTTGCTAGGCCGGGAAGTACTAATGAGTAGGGAAATGTGGGGTGGTGATGGCCATAAAGCCTGCCTCCAGCCGTGGATTCCTGCACTATTCTAATCAGGAAACTACTGATGCTGGGGCAAGCAAACAGATTGGCTCGAACCTGCACCTCCCTCTGTGCATCTTCATCAGCTGTCGCTCTGGGCAACACTGAGCCGACACTTAAACTGCCATATATATCACTAGTTTTGTCTGCAACAACTGATCAACAGTTGGGCGATAAAGCTATGAACCACAGAAAACAAAGCTTTAGTCTCTGTGTGTAGGCTCTGTGTGTTGTCCAAGCTGTTATTTCAATTCAACAAATATAGCATGCCATATTGAGGAGGCATTATGCACTGAGGCTTCTGCCTGGGATCTCCAGGTATTTGATTAACCGTATCTATGGCCTTCAATACAGCTGCACCACTTCATGCAACATCTGGAAAACGAAGAATTTGACCTAAGCATCAACTTTTTCCATTTCTATCTCAGAGCGCATGTGTCATTAAGCCCAGCATTCCCTAGCAGTCTAAAACTGCGTGAAACAATAGCTAATTTTCAAATGGAGTACTTAAACATTTTCTAATCAATTTAACAACAATCAAACCACTGTTTGGTTAATTGCCTTGACTTGAGGGCCTTTCCTTGCCCATTATCTTGGCAACATCGCAACAACGCAATTTAACATCTAACAATTAAGCTTGCATGTCCTCTGGGCTTCTCTCGCTTATTAAAGTAAACTTTTTCATCATAATAAATGTTTATTACCAGACACATATTCCTCTAAATAACCTAATCAAATTAGCTCTGGGTCCCTCCTTAATCAAATATGATTATGACTCCATGCAGATCCTTAAAAATGAAAACGCAAAGCAATATTCCACAACTTGAGAGTCAATTTGGGGACACAAAACCCTACCAGTGCACATATTTCATACAATAACTTTTAAAGTTATTATTACACAGTACAATTAATGTTAATGTTATATTAACTCATGTAGAGGCAGATCCTTCCATTGCTCTTACTTTTATTACAAAAGGATACCAGGTAGCACATGACATAAATTTTCATCAAAGATGGACAAAGGACCAACTTTGCTTCATATAGACTACCATGCACAACTTGTAAATAGCAACGCCTGTTATACCCAACCAATTTAACTAGACCATCTGTATGATGTCATTTTAACTCACTCACTGGAACTATCACTATAAAATCAGTAGCAACAATGCCTGTGTAAAATGGGTTTAAAAGGAAATTAGGTTTTACTTTAATTAGTTCTAATAATAACAAAGGATTACTGCGAGCCAGCCATTGTTGGCAGTGAGGACTGTAATGTAACACTCTGCTCACAGCTCTTGGCAACTTCATGAAACTATTTAGTCGTTTATCGTTTAATCAACTATTCCATTCAGCTAGAAAATAGTAAAGGTTAGAAGCATTGCAGTGTGAAACATGTCACGTTTCCTCAGTGAAAATCCAAATCCTAAGAAGAAGCTGTGAGAAATGTATACATACTGTAAATGTATAGTATAATATCAGACACAGTTACTTAATCAGTTAAAGCAGAAGTAAGCGATCCGGTCGTTTTGGCTAATGCTGCGTTCCAGGCAGGCTTTTGAAACCATAAATTACAGCTTCACGTCACGACTTACGACTTTGTAGCGTTCCAGGCAACCCACTCGTGTTTTTCCGACCTGTTTTAACTGTGAAAGTCACTATAACGGCCACTCGTAACTCCCCACCCGTGAACTCGTACCAGATCGAACTGGTACGACTTCACAGGTCGGAAAAACACGAGTTACGGGTTGCCTTGAACGCACCATAACTTCTTGTCAGCCGACGGAGTTAGCAGCCTCCACCCTCGTCATGGATCTATTGGTCCCCGTCCCTACGTCACCACATTCACGCGCATCCCTTGGCTGCACACACAGCCCTTCATGCCGTTCTCTCTCCTCATTGGATAAAAATTGTAGGATACAAGAAAAGTTTTCTCCTCGGCTCAGAGCAGAGCAGAGTGACTGACAGACCCGTGTTTCGGTCCAAACACTCTATGTAAGTGATTGCTGTCGGAAGATATAACTATTTAAGACTTATATTAACACAAAAATATCGCTTACTTCTGCTTTAACACATGGAGACGTCATTGATCTTCATTTCTGTCTTTGTCATGCAAAATGTGCGAACTGAACATGAAACTGATTATGGAGGAACTGTGGTCTAAGTGAGTAGTGATGACCTAAAAACTAAATCTAAAAACACTGACATCAGCACAATGGTCTGGATGATTCAGACTGATATTCTTCTGACAGTAACAGGTTGGAGCGCCTTTTTATTTGTGTGCACCAGCCTACTACAATGTCATGGAGTAATAATAACAAATGACAAAATACAAAGCATGGTTTGAACATATTGAAGTGGAAAAAATACACATGACTCTAATGAACAGCAATATGCATGTGCAAAATCTCTAAGAGTGGTAGGTAAGACATGCCTCTGCATATATGTGACCGACGTTGTTTGGTTCGGACTTGCCCTGAGTGAGGATCGAACCCACGACCTGCACTGGAGGCGACGATGCTAACCGCTTCGCCAAGAGGTTGACAACCACTTTGCAAATTGGTTAGCACGTAGTTTATGGGTGAGTGAGTTTACTTACGGCACCGGTACCGCTCACAACCTGTCACTTCTCCTTAGGTACCTCGTGACTGTGGCACAGGTCTGCGGACCTCCGTTACATATATTCACAGACCAGAAACACGTTTAAGACATTTAAGAAATGTCTTTTCTGACTGTCAGTATAAAAGGGTCTCTTGTCGCTCCTCAACATTTCAACAGGGTTTACCAGCGCTCCTAAAAGAAAAGGCTGTCCTAACAGATTACATATTTGACAGCAGAATATTATTTAAACCTTTAGTTAAAAATACTGTCTTCAAGAAGTGTTTACACAACAAATACTACTGTTTAATATAAACCTGTAACCAACAGAACTTCAGGTCATAGCACTACTACTTTCATCTATAGTCACATTACAGACTCATGCTTGCTAGCCATAGCCATAAAGATCAAAATGACATAATTTGTCTTTGTGTAATCAGATAGGATGTACAGCATTGCCAATATCATACTCAATTTTGGGGGAGTGACATCAGAGCAACCACCATACCATCAGAATAACTGAATTAGACACAGTCTAAACAAATCAATTTGTCTAAATTAATCTTATTACACAGTCTTCTCAATGTCTGTCTTTGTAAACTCAGAGATGTAGTGCACAACTGACACAATTGCAAAACATTTATGAAGGCATAACATTTATATATCTTAATAAAATATATTCAATTAATCTTTATGCTTACACTGTGAGTACGCTATTTTCAAACAGAGCACAGAAGTGGGGTAAAGAAATGATAAGACAATCTTAGACCCCATTTACACCTGGTATTTAATGACATTTAAATCCAAGCCATATCTGTGGAGCATTCATTCATAGAAAATGTAACTGACTTTGCACTCATCTTTGGTAGGAGTTTTTATCCTGTGAGCTCCCAAGCTCAAAAAACTTAACTGAGATGTCTAAGTAGGCGCTCACAGTGTAAAATATAGCTATATTTAAAGATGTTGCTCTAGAAATATATGACAGGTATTCTTCACTACCTGAATATGAACATGACTTTACAGTTAACTGATTAAAGCAGAAGTAAGTGATCCGGTCGTTTTGGCTAACTTCTTGTCAGCCGATGGAGTTACCAGTCCCCGCCCTCGTCCCTACGTCACCACATTCACGCACATCCCTTGGCTGCACACACAGAGAGGACCGCCCCTTTATGCCGTTCTCTCTCCTCATTGGATAAAGGTTGTAGGATACAAGGAGCGTTTTCTCCTCGGCTTGCAGCAGAGCAGAGTGACTGACAGACCCATGTTTCGGACCAAACACTCTATATAAGTGATTGCTGTCGGAAGATATAACTATTTAAGACTTATATTAACACAAACATTTAGCTTACTTCTGCTTTAAAGACCCACTCCCGTGAAAATCGTGTTTTCTGAGCTTTTCACATGTTCCTGTGGCATTTTTCTTGTGTTAGAGCACTTATCAGCAGAGAAGGAAGTGCAAAATTGCACTTCAGAGTTTTTCTGCCTTCAAACTGCTGTGAACCAATGGCAGACGCGAACTGGCAGTTTCAGGAAGACTGGAGTTGAGGGTGTCACAGCTCCAGGGGAGGGCACTAGTGCTACAAGCTCCCGCCCCGCTCTGCATCTGGCTCAGAGGTGAAAGCCTTCACAGCTCGGTGTAGCTGTCTAGGTATAATAGGTATAGCTCACCTGGTAGAGCAGCTTGCACCATGAGCAAGGACTATGCTCCAGTCTGGGATCGAATCCCAGTGTGGAGTTTTACGCTAAACGCGCTGAATCTGTAATTGTACAATGTCCAGCTGTCAGCAAGCGGGGGGGTGGGTGCGAGGAGGTGGCTGGGCGGGTGCAGAGCAGCGCAGTCTCCGCCCACCCCCCAGAGGTACATTGCTAATGTGCATGGCTAATGAGCTGGTTTTAAAATGGCCGAAAAGGGTCGCGGGAGTGGGACTTTAAGTTAAAAATGGAAGGTTCTCTTCTGAATGGTGAAGACATAAGCCAATGTTTGGTAATGCCACTTACGTCATCATTTTTAATTAGTCACGGTAATACCGTAAACCGCGGTAAAATGTGGAGGAAGTTTGAAGGTATCAAAATTTGGATACCGCCCAAGCCTAGTACCTATGATTAAAGTGAAATTCCGGCGTAAGTGTAAACCATGGTCAAACACACCGTAACACCGAGTTAGACCCCCCCTCGAGAGATCAATTTGCCCGACCGCTACATTCACGAGATCCACCAACTTCAGCAAATACCGCAATATCGCCACACACGGCGCTGTCCGGATCCACTGTCTGACCGCAACCAAAACGCCACCATTTGCCCAAAATAATGCTCAGAACTGCACCAAATGTCATCAATAGTACACACAGGGTCCCAGCACGTAGTACGAGTTGTCAAACATCTGCTAGCTTTGCCTGTTTTCTTTAGCAAGGAGATGCAACTCAACTCACCTACTTCTCCTCCGGGAGCCGCTTGTTGGTGAGGAAGCCCTGACGAGTCGATCACCGAGTGCACCGGAGTTCCGCAGCTCAATCAACAATTACCTCATGGAAATACAATCAGAGTTTTTTTTTTTTTATATCTTGCATATCACTTTATAACTATTATTATCGAGTGCTGGCCACGATATAGGCGCAAATGAGCATTTTTAAGAGCTGCGGAACTCCGGTGCACTCGGTGATCGACTCGTCAGGGCTTCCTCACGAACGAGCGGCTCCCGGAGGAGAAGTAGGTGAGTTGAGTTGCATCTCCTTGCTAAAGAAAACAGGCAAAGCTAGCAGATGTTTGACAACTCGTACTACGTGCTGGGACCCTGTGTGTACTATTGATGACATTTGGTGCAGTTCTGAGCATTATTTTGGGCAAATGGTGGCGTTTTGGTTGCGGTCAGACAGTGGATCCGGAGAGCGCCGTGTGTGGCGATATTGCGGTATTTGCTGAAGTTGGTGGATCTCGTGAATGTAGCGGTCGGGCAAATTGATCTCTCGAGGGGGGGTCTAACTCGGTGTTACGGTGTGTTTGACCATGGTTTACACTTACGCCGGAATTTCACTTTAAGTCAGTACAAATGGCAAATGAGTGAGTAAAGGAGACATTAGGGCTGGGGGAGTGACTGTAGGCAGTGCCACAAGCACATGGCTCAAAAAAGTAGACACAACCTCTTCTAAACAACTCCATCAAGAACATCAGTCAGAATCAATCAGTAAAATCTCAAATTTGAGAGACTTTTACATGTGTCATCGCAATGAGGTCCACACAATAAATAATTAAATTGAAAAGAAAAATGCAATAAAGAATGCACAAGATTTCTGCAAGAGCTGAAGTGCCTTTAAAAGGCCATGACTCTGTGGTAGCCTTATTATTTCAGGAAAGTGCTGGCACTGTTTACACTTTCCTAAAACAGCATCTATTGAAAAAGGAAAGCACACAACAGCCAGTACAGCTAAGAGTTGAATGGCTCCACACTGGATCATCTGACCATGTGACTGCACTCAAGCACAGCACTGGCCCCAGGTTATCTCTGTCTCTACTGAAAGCAAATTTCTAGCACTGTACCCTTGAGGGCTTGCATGATATGCTGCTATAACAAAGTTGAGGTATTTAGATGTTCTTAAAAAATTTTATTATATGACATAGAAACTTAATTTGTATTTCACAGACTGAAATAAAATTGGTTACAGCAAAGACTATTAGAGCTACTAGAACTTTATGATGCAATTATTGTTCTGACTTATTCAAACTGGAATATAAAATCCAGCTTTAAACATTCAGTGATCATATCTGCTCAACCAGTTGTTTCTCCTCTATCATGTGAAAAAAGATATGAACTCATGATCCTGTTCTCATCTGTAGGCTGTTACTGACTGGTGGCTGATGATACTATAATGTCCTATGCAGCTAAATGATGTTAAAAAAATAATCAAATCCCAATGTCTGAAAATGTGCAAAATATGTATCATGGTTATGATTATGCCTGTCACATACATGTGTGACACAAAATCATAGCTAAATTCTAAGTCTTAATAATTTTATAAAAAACAATGACTCATATAATGACTATACATTACATATAACACCCTTCTCACATGTATCAGGCAGTATATCCAGTCTATCAGCCAGTGAGCAGTAATTCTGCATTGACCTCCTTTCACAGCATGTCCCACATTACATGGAGGAAGTCAGTTTTATTATTCTAATTCTAATGGATCAATTTTCAAATTAAAAGACACTACTAGATTTATTCTTTTCACAACTAATGCCACATTAGCAAAAGGTGTGAAAAGAGCTGTCAGAAACCGCACCAAAATCGAATTTCTAAATCCCAGTAGGCCCAAAGTGAATTAAAGTAAATCAGCACCAATGACTCTCCTCTCCCAAAAAAAAACAACAGGAAAAGCTCCACGACCGTAGTGCTTAGATGAAATTTAACTCAAAATACAGGAAAACCCCTTTAGCCTGTCTATATCTGACTGCAGTGTGTCAGCCAAAACACTGCTTACCACTCATGAGTCATCATAGCACTGTCTTTCTGACAATGAACAGCTTTAAATGACTCACATATTGTTGAATGAATAAGACTTAAATGTAGTGACACTCAAATCAAGTCTGGGGGATACTTTTTAATTTGTGACTTAAACAGCCAAATACTATATTTCCCATTCTCAAGTCTTAATCCATTGATGTACATGAATAAAGCTCATCTCAGAGAGTGACACTGAGCAGTGAGTCTGTTGGTTTCTTCCAGTGTGTGACCAAAGCATTCTTCACCACTTCCTCTCTCCAACTTCCTGAATGCCATTATTAAAAACACTCACATGTGGTCCGTTTCCTGCCGTTTTTTGCATATCTCCATAAGAGACACAGCTACATTCACTTGTTGCAAGTTGCAACTTGCAAGTTGCATGTTATTAAAAACAACTCTAACACTACGTGACATATAACATGCTTACATTAACCACACAGGATAGGTAATACCAAACAGCTTTAAGTGACTAACAACGTGACAACTTGTACAAACCGCAATCTAACGTGACCTAAAAGGATCCCTCAGGCTTCCCTAAAGCTCATGTATCAAAGTGTCAAAAGCTTCAAATGCAAAAGCTTCCTGCAGCAGCAGCAAAGTAATGCATTAAATATGATTCACAATATGATACTATTAAAAGCACGAAGGTTAAACACTATGTGGGCTTGCTACTCTCAAATCAGACATTTATTCCAGACAAAATATACAGTAAGCTGGAGCTATAATTTCCATGTCATTCAAGAATAAATAAGAGAAAAATATGTCCTCATGTCCAGGGTCTCATATTAAAGGGATATTTCAACATTTTGGCAAATTCTATCTATTGCCATAATCTAAAAACAGCTTGCACAGACAATAGGTAATGCACCTACTCCTAAAACTATAGGGATTATGGCAATAGGCGAATTTACTAATATGTTGAAATATCCCTTTAAAGATGCCATTGCTTCAGTGCTGAACTGTCCATTCATTACTGAAGTCTTAATTACTTTAATGACTGACTAAATGACAAGCATGATTAAGATTACAATCACAGAGGGCCAATTAAATTAATAAAGGTTCATTACAATTTGCAAACACTCCCAAATAACAGACAATGATGGGCATGTGCACATGTAACACATACACACCGCATTAAGTTCCTGTAACCAGAGCAAGCTCAGAGCTAAATACTATGCCACAGTATTAATACTTTATTGCACTAGTGTGAGGGTCGTTTTCATTCATTTTCAAATATAATTTACACCTGCTTAGCTAGCTTGTATGTAAATTAGAAAAGACCACTTCACCCATTACAACAAAGCGCACATCTAACAAAGGTTTGTCAGTCTTCAACCTTTTTAGCGTTGTTGTTAGCAGCTACTAACCTTTCAAACTGGTGATGTTGGTCTGTCAAAATGCAAGGGAAACGCGGAGAACTCTCTGTCACATCTTGCGCGTACAGTTTTGCTGGTATCCCTTCCATTTGTCATGCTAATTTCCCTTGACGCCAACGTCAAATCCACACACTTTCACCGTTTCCTCCGCACTTCCTAGCTCTGAACTGTTGCTAGGAGACAGCTAATGTTAACGACAATTGGCTACACCTGGGGCTGTACCTGTAGCTTACTATGAAGCTGCACTCTGCACTGGCCTTGCTAAACTTTTTGGGGGGCGAACAGAGACACAAACATCAACTGCGGCCATCAAATGCCAAGCTGTTTTATACATGACAACCCACAAAATCAATCAAATTATCAGCTTCTACTATTGTGACATTGGCTAACTAGACAATTTATCTACAGTAGCCTAAGTGTACAAATGTAGTGGAAAAAGTGAATGAATGAGTGTTTATTTCGATCACAGCATCAAAATTTCAACAGAACAAATTCAAGGTAGTAACAAATACTATACAGCTGGTCGAAAAGGGTTGCGGCTGAAGCAAAGCTTATAGCTGCCGCACCCTCATTTCTCATTTCATTATTAAAAACCATAAGCAGTCTGATCGGAATGGCGCATATACATACACGTCACACACATACATACATACATATACCTACACAGTACGTCCCCCACGTGCTGGAAAGTGCTGGATTTACACTGACACTCATGTCAGTTATATGTATTTTACCTACCAGTATCCTTCACCCCCATTAATGAACACATGACCTTTGATCTACTGATTGCCTACTGTATAATACAAAAGCTGCAAGCACACCCTGTAATTAGCAAACACAAATCACTGCCTTCACTCACTGATCACATTACACGATGAAGTTAACTTCCAAATAGAAAAGGTACTTCTGTTTGACAGAAGTTTAATCAACGTGTAATAATTCAAATACAGCATTATTGGTTGCTGAATAAGAATTACCATTTAATTTTGCAGAAGTACAGCTAATGCCTTTGGCAAATACAGTATATTGTTTGCTTCAGCTCTGCTCTTTCAAAAGACATAAACTTGAAAATATCACACTGCTCTGTAAATAATTTTACTTTTTTATAAAACTGGTACAGGTACTTTGCCACACATATTTTCTAAGACCAACCCACAGTAACGTATTCAAACATGATAAAGGTCTGTGAGTATAGGTTTGTTTGTGATCAATATCTAATTTGTGTATGACACAAGACTAGGTTTTTATACAAGTGCATGCCTCGTGGTAAGTCCAAAATGTGTTCATTCAAAATATGCTGAACTACAAGATGTATGTTTCATAGTAGAAATCCTCACATGATAGCTGTTGTCCTCCAAAAAAGGTTCCTTAATAAAGGAAATAATTGTAATTTATGTCTGACAAAAAGTCAACAACACTACACTTTAAAGTAATCAAAAAAAAAAAAAAAGTATGGCTCTATATGTTCAGACTTAGGGTGCAGATAAGCTAGGACCAAGTCAAATGTTATTTATTTATAAAGCCCAAAATCACAAATGATGAGAAGTCACACTTGTTTTATGAGTGCACTGGGACAGCTTTTCCCTCACACTGCTCTATGAGGTCATCTTTAACTCTGGTATGAAGAGGGGTAATATTTCTCCCTTTCTGTCAAACCAGCTCCCCCGAATTCCTTTAGAAGGACCTCATTCCATCAGCCTGTTTTTGTTGGATGTCACGCTGTTACAACTTGAAGGAAAGGACATCATCACATAGTATACACAGCAGAAAAGTTTTGAATTATCTCCCTTGCTGAACACTCTTGTGTTACTCAAATGTCCTTGGCTGTGCTGAGTATCTACATCCTGGGCACAAAGCCCAAATGGTGTTTCTGTGATGCAATCCTGACCAGTGACTTGTTAAACAAACACACAGCTTTCAGTGTTTCTCCTCTAAATACTGATTACAGCTTGTTGAGACCAAACTGTACCAGCAGTGTCTGTCACATTGTTTATAGCTACGCAAATGGTACTGTAGTTTTTAGCCAAAGGCAGCGACAAACTCTCCGTTAATTCTGTTCATGATAAATATTACACCCTCCCTCTGTGTGGGCCACAACACTGCATGTCAGGAATGTAACCCTTTAGCCCCATATATGGTGAGGAATGCTCCTCGGTGAAGTAAATGTAAATCTTCAAACATCCAGAACACAATCTCACAACACAACATTTTGTCAGTTGTGAGATGACATAATCCTCTACTAGACCGTGCCAAAAAAATTAAAATGGAAATTGCATTTTTTTCGTCTATTTTACATTTGCTGTTTCATTGATTAAATCATGCATGTGCCTTTACGATTGTACATTTTATCGTATTTGCATGTCTGCAAAGAAACTTGGCGTACTACACTATATACTAGGGCAGCTTAGCTAATAGTGGGGATAAACAAAAGAGGACAGATCACTGCTCCACCCAGGGATGAATAATGGTTTCCGCCCTAAAACTAAGAGCTGTGTTGAGATTTCTGCAACAGCCACAGCTCATGCTTCCTTTGCCTCTGGCTGCTCTGCTTGGAGGTATGAGCAACAGGGGGTGTGTCTGGCCCCGAATCCACTTGACAGAACAAAAAGCAGTGATCTCACAAAGATATAATACAGATTGGCTGAGTGCTAGTGTTATCCAGACAGTTTTTTTCCCAAAAAGTATTGACTAGGGAGGCAGGCTATTCAAGAGTCACAAGGTGTCGTTAGGATTTCTCAAGACTACACCCTTTAATGGCTCTGGGAATTTCAGTCTACTCTGGGATTTCCTGTCTAGCACTTGGTCACACTTTCCCTTACCTTAACTTTGCTGTGACCAACCTGTGATTACAAGCTAAAAGCTGTTTTCAGTTTTCTCCATCTGAAACACAGCAGTGTTTCTCATGTCTCATTTTTAGGACGGTTTAATTACAGAGTAACAATAAACACCATATAGGCATAAACAACTGAGGTGTTAGTAAAGTCATTAGCAGTCAGTTTCATTGTCTGCAATCAGTGCAATTTGGCTCCGTCATTTCCTACAAAAACACAAACACACGCAAACCTAAATTGTTCCCTTTTCGTTTCCCTTGTTTGGTAGCAGTGGTTGTGATTAAAACTTTTGACCAATAAGCGAACAATCACAGTTAAGAGAAAGGCACAATAAAAAGCAATACTACTAACAGTCAATCATTGGCTGTTTAGAGGTGACATCATCCAGAAAGTTCAACAGTAGCCAAGGTTTCCACCCTGACAAACGTGGAAAAACAGAAACCATGATCAACACCAGCCAAAGTTTTTTGTCTTTGGTCATGGAAAATTTACTTCCAATCACTACAGTGCCCCAGATAAGTGTGTCACAGTCACATGCACCACATGTATTCAGGAGTATAACTCAGATCTACAATAAAGTCCACTCAAGACTGAATACAAGACTGTTGCTACAGTTTACCAAATAGGCTACAGCTCATAGATTTGGATGTCCATGGGAATAACGGATACTACATGTATTGAAATAGTTACAGAAATATACCAGTATTGCATTGACTGTCAAGCACAAGTGATTGTCCCACACATCATGCAAAATCTTTCATAGCACCACCACCACCACCACCACTATCACACCTCCCAAATCGTGTGATCTCATTTCCAAGCATAGAATGGCATGCAGGAATGACTTAATAACACCGGTGCAGCAATGAGTAATAAGCACACCCTTCACTTGATATTTACTATTCCATTATATTAGGTCAAGTTAGTAGATTTGATGTGAATTGAATGAATGCCGATGCAGTTTTCAGTTGTTATCTAATAAACAATATCCTCCTGTGAATTTCCCGTGCTGATAACAACTGTCTGTTTGACTAACGATACGTTTTATCAATCATATACATGCACACAGTTCATAAAACTGCACACGGACAGCAAACTGTGCAATGACTCATGTAAAAGCTGAACTTTGTCTTTGTCTTTCTATTAAAAATACAAATTGAAGCCTGACTGTCACAACAAGGATGCTCTTCAAAGAACTTCTAAAGGATGTATTGACAGGGAAAATCACATGATGCGCTGAGTGCTTTGAAAAGTAAAGCACTCAGTGAAACACTATCTCTTTTTCTCAACTCTAACAGCTATTAGTTGTTCAGTTTAGGCTACATTAAGCAGTAATAACAACACAATAGATCAATAACTACTGAGCCTAATACTGCACTAGCCAGAGATGTTCTGTATTGACAACAAGCCGTTTAGTAACTGCGCTTGCATTTGGTTTGTTTGGATTTTGATTCACATGGAGGTTTATACTGATTTATAATAACTATAATATATAAAGCTCAATGTTCCATGCAATAGGTCTCATAAAGCAATTTTTCACTAAGAGTAAAAATGCAGTAAAATTTTCTTAAATGTGAAATATTGTGAGTTTCTCATTCTAACAAAAGTTGATGGTGAAATTAAGCCCTGCTTGTGGGATTGGAGGATGTGAGAGTTCACTGCACAGTGCTTCCATGCAACAGCACTGAGCCTCTCTGTGTACCTACCAGCTTTTTGTTTTTACCCTCATCTTCATTGGACTTCTTCTTGGAGGGTTTATTCGGGTCCTCCCCACCACTGGCTTGATCCATGTCAGCTTCAAGTTAGTTCCCCTCCTCAGAGACTTAATGTGACTTCTTCAAAAGTTGGCAAACTCCACTAGCAAAGCTTTCAGCAACACTTGTACAGCAAACCATGCAAGTTTAGGTCTTCTCAAAATCCATTCCGTTCAGAGATAAATTATAGATTCAGTTTTTGGCCGGTTCCAAAGTAGTTCCCGCTAATATCCAGCAGTTGGAGAGGGTGCTCGGGGAGAGGTGTGGTAGGATATGGTATTCGCCCTGAAGTCTCCTCTGATCAGCTGTGAGCCAGTTTACACCCCGGTGGAAGGCATTCTGGAAATACCACAATATTATGTAAACAACAATTATTTCGTCTATCACAATGTCTAAGGCGTTAACTTGTGCAACTGTTTGCTTTAACACGTGTTTCCCTGTGCAGCAGTGTTAGTATGCAGAGTGCAAACACATAGCCTACACAAGCCTATATACTGTGAACGGTAAAACAGATGTAAACAAACATGTCCGATCCAGCCATAGACAGCTCGGTTAATAAAAAACAAACTAAAAAACAATGTATTTTACACCCACAGACAGAGCCCTGTGTTTGGAAACAGCCTAGATTGTTACACAGCAAACTTAACGATCGTGTAACTCAGCAATATCGTAATAGTAACCGATAAGCAAGCGTTTCATGTTAACCAAGGGGCAATGTCAGTTTTCAGTGAGCGCTGACAAAGCGGTTGTCTGTCCGACAAAACAGCCATTAATCACAATTAATAAACAGTTGTAGTAATAGTGGAAAATCACCGTTGTTCCCTGTGCTTGTAATACTTTGCAGTGCTACACACTTAGCCAGGCTAGCATTAATAGACGACCATTACCCAGCGAACACTGTTTACATTAAATGACAGTCCAACACACAAGCACAGATAACACTACTCTGTGAATTACACGGTGAACAATAAAATACATGTTAAAGAAAACTCACAAAATCACATCCAGGGCTTACCTTTGCAACCAAACCTGAATGCCAGGCCCACGGTGCTTCCGCCCACCTCGTGTCTGATTGGCCCGTGAGATGCGTAAGGAGTGGGGACTCCAGCTGCCATTGGTCGGACTGACTGACAGTCGAAGCGTCGGCGTGGCGTTGGAGGGGAGGAGCCTGTAATGACGTAGAGGGTCAGTCTGATTTCACAGCAAGCGGATAGGATTCAGCCAGTTGTAAGAATAGATCTATGAATTGAATTATGAAGGGCTGACCGCGGATAGGAAGAGCAGGGCGGGAATCTGTGGGAACAAAGCACACCCTGGGTGTGTGTATTCATCTGTGTATGCAATCATTCTGTCTCTCCCTCTCCGCCTTTGTGTGTGTGACTGTTAGGCCTATATGTTAGGCTACCCCACTTACATAATAGAGTGTTTCACGTGGTAGCTTTGTGTGTTTACATAAAGTAGTGTATGATGATTTCTACATAACAGTTTAAACAACAATTCAAGTGTCTATGTGCTTTTGTATAGGTTGATAAAAAATAAAATAAAAAAGAAGAAGATTTCCTTACACAAGGGCCACTTTTGTCAAAGGCTTTCAGAAGCATAATGGCAGTATGTCAACCTATGACCAATACATTTTGGTCATTTAATGGGCAAACAATCATCAAAAACTGTGGTGACCTAATCATTTAGGCCATATGCTGTAGATAGCCTATAATAGCTAAACATATATGATTTGAGTTATATGAAGACTGATTGGTTGAGGTTTCTGGAAATAACTGATCCATCTCAGACACAAAATGATCATTAAAAGTATGGTGTAGCATATAAAGTAGTGCACAGTCTTATTTTATACAGAATTTTAGCTGTCCTAAATGGCCCGATGTTGCCTGGAGTTTGCTGCGTTTTGTAGACAACACCCTTGGGATGAATAATTTCTAAGTACCAAGAAACACAGAGGAATTTCAATACTATGGTCGATACTATGGGTTCAGATTACTATTTCATTTTCTATGTCTTCATCAGGGCCAAAGCACCGATGTGTCTCCTCAGCAGCATTAGTTTTGGGGTATTGATTGGGTTTTAACGTTCCTGGCTGAACAATAGTCTAACTCTGTGACTGATGAAGACATTGAAAGAGCGTGTGTCCTTGTCAACCAGGTGATAAACAGTCAAAAAGTACAATTTCACCCCTTTGTTGGGAAGACAGACAAAATGATTCGTCACTGATTGCAGACTACGTGCCCATTTTTTATGATCGGCCAAAAGACACCGGAGATGTAATCATTCAGCCTTCCTGTTGTGTTCAAATCAATACTGATAAATGTTCAGTTTGATAGTGAAATAAATTTCCTCTTCTTTCACCTGATCACTGAGAAGTGTCATGACACCCTTCATATTCAATGTGCAAACACATAATGAATTCAACATGGAAAAATATATATGTGTTCATGTCTACCCTGCATGAATACACTATTCCACACAACTGAAACCTCACATCCACTTGCAGTCACATGCAACATTTCCTTGGTCCTCACAAATCTTACTTCTCCCAATCAAGAAGACCAAACATCAGAACCAAAATATTACATGTGTTAGTCTTGGAAACAAATACAATATTGTATTTAACCACAGACATAATTACCAAACACTCATCAGTGCTGGTAGTTTTGGTCTATAAATAAAGCTCCCCTGCTCACATGTCAGTCTGTGGCATGTGACCACCATGTGTAAACAAAAAGACTGAGGCAGTGAATCAACTAATCAAGTAAGACAAGAGTGCACAGTGTCTCTCAGGATCAGTGAGACTTCAAAACCTCACTGTACAGCCAATCAAACTAGTTTATTGGCAGACTTGAAGTAATGAAAATAATTGATGCTAGATGAAAAGTCAGCTGATCAAAATTCACACACATAATCACAATCTGCTTGTTTTGCATGGTTATTCGTGTGATTCACAATTGTCACCCTCATGTTAGTGATAAAAAAGGGTAGATAAAAAAAGTTGCTATGACTCATCCTCTGCTTAATGTGAATATCTGCACAAAACAATACACCAATTCATGATGTACATGTACAGAAGTTTCACTGTATAAGAAATCTGAGTAAAGTCAATCTATCGAATCTACTGACAGAGCACTCAAGCTATTAAGATTCATCCTCTGAGCACCAAGAATATCTGCACTGTACTTTAACTGCATCTAGTTGCTGAGATAGTTTTGCCCAAATCAACTAACCATCCAAACAATATTGCCATACAATAATCCACAGCACTGGCATAGCTAAAAACAGATGATGAGGAAGACCATGTTGCCATGTACACATGTAAACAAGTGACAGGCTGTTGGCTTGTAGTGTTATTCTGTGCCATCTTAAACATGTCAGACCAGTACCTTTGTGGTGCAGAGGGAAATCAACCCAGCTTCAAACCAAGGCAGGTACCATGACAGCAACTTCCACACATGGCAGCCTGTGCCAGCTCAGAGGGGGAGGGAAGGGCTCTTCCTGTAAACAATAACAAGAGTTGTGGAACATAACATCATGTGACACATGCAAATGCTCATTTGCAAGGCATATGCTGTCACATTGCAACTTGTGTAAATGAATACCCACAAACATCTGCAAACAAACAAACTCACCCACACACCTGCTGCCATAACACAAAATGAGAAATGACAGAGCTAAATTGGGCTCTTCAATTAAGGTTCAATAAAAGATATTCAGAACATAAATATTCAGATAAAAATTGTGTGTTTTCTTCATTAATACAATCATAGACAGCTTGAACAAAGACAAAACAGATGCTGTAAAACTATACATTTTGTATCATTAAATCTCAAGGGAACAGTTAAATACAATCATAACTCTCATTACATCAAAGTTAAACTTACATTTAAGGAGGGAAGACCTGAAGGTTGAACTTTGGTCAGTACATTTCTTTCATTTTAAAAATGTCCAACAACATGATAAAAGTGCATAGCAATAACATTATTGGCAACTATTCCAATTTAATTATTCATGTCAAAGTAGACTATTGATTCTAGTACATGGAACACGGTCTGGGTGGAATATATTAGAATTAGTCCATACACATTTTGGGGTGCACTGATTCTGTCAGATCACTTTAAATATGGCAGGCATTTTACTTCCTGTATTTCACTTTCCCTCATTATATTACAGTAAGTGTGAGACCAGATGCTTGAAAGCAGTTCCAAACATTTAATTAGGTCATCCAGGAAAAAACTGCAGCAAAGTACTGCTGCAGTTTGGGAATGAGATCATGAGACAGGACAAAAAAATCATTGTTCAGATCAATAAAAGTAAACCACACATGTAATATATTGCATACAGTGATTTTTTTAAAGGCTAAATCTTCTTTAAAAAACAATTTCAAGAATATCAGTATAAGGCTGCACGAAAATACTATGCAAAGCCTCCCCAAATGCACTGTATATAACCTACAAATAGTAAAGTGTTTTAAGCATCACAGATTAATAAAATCTTAGCACTCATCTGTACTACACTTAACTTCTAAGTTCTTTGTTAAACAGGTCACCACAACTGGAAAACCGATGTAACTCCAAGCCCCTGATATTATACTAATGACCCTGGTGAGTCTGTCTCTGTGTTCTGGGTAGCTAGTACACACTGGGGTCAACATCCACTTGCAAGCTCCATAATTAAATTCATGCAGCTGCTCTGGATGTGGGACATAATTTTCCCAAGAGTCATTTTGAAATCACTGGCCATGACCCTGAAAAAGTAGATACTCTTCAATAAACCAATTCTGAATGTTTATTCCTTTTCAAAGTATTTCCTTTGGTATCAGTAGTGTCCAACTGCTGCTCTCGATCTTGAGGGACACAACACATCTCAAACTTGAAAATATCCTCATAGAAACTTTGAAAGTGCCACAGGATCACTGCTGAGTGAAAGGATCTCTGTCAACATGGGAATCAAAACCATGACCTTAAAATCAAGAGTCACGAGTGTATGAGTGAGTGTCTGTGTGTCTGTGTGTGTGTGTGTGTGTGTGTGTGTGTGTGTGTGTGTGTGTGTGTGTGTGTGTGTGTGTGTGTGTGTGTGAACATCCAAGATGTTTCCAATAATCTGATTTATAATTGTATGTCATCTTACTCTCAGAGGTTGAAAAGAACCTCCGGACATCATTGGTTCCACTGTGTGAATCGGACGGTATGAGGACAACAGATTTCATATTTGTTATCTTAACTTAAAAATCCTCTGGCACATTAACTAACTCTGTTTCTGATTGAGGTGTTGGTTTGCGGTGCCTTGTCACTGTATCACACTGCACTATCATGAGTGAGTGAGGAGTTCTATACTGTACTGTGCCTGAAGTGTAGCTACTGTACTGTAGGGCATGTGACCTATGACTAACCCTGCAAGTGAAACATGGACCAGCTCCACTGCCCTGAGCAGGTCTGTTCACTCAGATATAGTCACATACTCTATAAACCTGCATTCAGGTATAATACAGTATAGATGTCCTCACTCACATCATCTGATTATGTCAGCTAATAGCAAGTGTTGGACATGATGGCTGCCTATCATCAAGCATTTCAGTGTTAAACTTATAATTATAAAATGCAGCAGTGCACACTGTATGACCCCATTTTGCTAGTGGGACTTTCCAGTGTAATGGATAATACTAACTTTATTTATGTAGGCCTAGTACCTTTATTTTTTTAAGTATATATATTTTTGGGGCATTTTTGCCTTTATTGAATAGTATAGAGACAGGAAATGGGGAGGCAGAGAGAGGGGGGATGACATGGAGTAAAGGGCCGCCCGATGCAGGATTCGAACCGGGGCCGACTGCAGCGAGGACTGTAGCCTCTGTATATGGGGCATCTGCGCTACCAACTGCACCACATGACACTATATACTTTCCTTTTTTTTTTTTTTACAACCAAAAACTGAAATAATTTTCTAACGGCTGACATTACGCTACATCTGTCTATCTACAGTATCTGTCTGTCTAATACCTCTTTTCCACCAAAGATTTCCTGATGCTAGTGTGCCAGTGCTTAGCTGGTTCAACTCACGTGCCTCCAAAGAAGCCTCCATTTTTATTGGCAAGGAACCAAATCAGGGTGACGCTCCCAATGCAGGGGCTGCTCCTCTTTGCAAGCCTATAGAGTTCTCAACGGACCTGAAAATTAAAACCCGGTCAGACCTGCGGGCGTCGAAGCCTGGATCCAACATGGTCCGTCTCACTAGCATTAATTCTTGGTCCGAACCCAGCCAGAAAAAGAAAAAAAGGAAGCCTTTTTCGTTGTAATCACAGCAAACAGCGACTACATTTTGACGGCGAGATGTTTTGATTCTTAAATGAATGGTAGCCGTTGTTAGCTGTTATTAGCCACAGCCTGTAGCTCAGCTACTTAACTTCAACTATGCTTTTATCAATTACATAGTAGTTGAGAAAATGTTCAATATCGATAACTTCTACGTGGGCTATAGTTTTGCGCTGCTCCCATTGGTCAGGTGAACCCGCCCCAAGGCCCAGGTGTTATCGGTCTGCTTTAGACCAGCAAGGAGAGCCAGTGCTAAGTCAGGCTCTGGCTCCAAACTAGCACTGGAACTGGCTCGGTGGAAAATGGGTTTTAAACTCAGGCCTACAACATTCTTAATTGTTATCACACAAATGTACCTGTGTGTGTGTGGTTGTCGAAGACTTCATATGAATGTATGGGAGAAAGTGGTCAGAAATATCAGTGAAATAGTTGATAAACTACTGAGAAAGGCTATCAGAGGAGTCCCTAATTCAAGTATTGGTCTGGTGTGATCTGTGTCAACATGGGAGTCAAACCCATGACCTTAAGATCAAGGTTCACAGATTGTACAGACAAAGCCGATGAGATGGACACATGATCATCTCTAGAGGCCATTGCCTCTGAGTGGGAGCCCCATGGCACTAACAATCATCATATGCATTAAAAAGAAGTTGAAGATGGTTGGATTCAAAGGACATCCTGTCAGGACGCACTCTGGCATGTATCAGTTTAACCAGGGATGTTTGATCCCTGCAATTATTCAAATCTTTAAATCTCCATCCTATTTGCACTTGAGCTAAAAGTTTCTTACTGAGCTTCCCAGCATGCTTTGCACTTGTCTTGTCAAGCTATTCCTTTCCTATTACAGTATCGCAAGACTTCGAAAGATATAAGACAGTTGAAGGCTGATGGCAAAGAGCAGTGTGTTTAGACCTGAGAGATGAAAGAGAAATGTAAATTATTCATTGGCCCCCCGCTGTACTACAAGGCAGCACCACACTCTTCTCTGGTCTGGCAGAGATCAGTATAGAGTGTAAATTCAACTACATGTACTTCTAATGCCAGCGTTTGGTTAGACATATCATTTTTTATAGAATATGTGTTATTAGGAATGTGCTTTGCATATTGGGTTATCTCTGTTTTAATTAGTTACAATTAATTATCTTTGTCTATCAGTAGAAGGTCGATAAGTGGAAGGAGCAGAGAGTGGCCACACCATAAGATTTTGGCTCTAATATATTTTATTTTCCTTTTTTTTGTTTTGTTGCTTGTGACAAATGTGTTCATAATTTAATTTCAGATAACCGGCAAAAAAGTATTAGTAAAATATTCAAGGGCAACAACATTTTAATGAATGTCCCATAACTACCTTGGCTAAAATATGTTTTTATTGAAATATTCTGAGAGATATTTGTTTACACTTACTTCCCCTGAAGGCTGGCTAACCTGTCTGACACTTCAAAACACTGTTCCTGTGACAACATGGGGACAAACACAAAGATGGGTCTAAGATGAGCATGCCACCATTCAGTGTTATGCAAATGCAGAGGCTCTCAGTGAGCTTCTACATCATCAGCTCTATGGTTTGCAGCACACCAGATGAAATGTCAGTGGAGTCTATGAACAATATCTTGTTCATATCAACCTATATCACATCAAGCATGAAGACCTTTGCTTGACCTCCTCCTTTACTCAGTGCTCTAAGTTTGCACTTGCACAGGTTGACACTGTGAATGCAATGTGATGACAGTAAATCAAGAAAATATATATCCATGATTACTGAGGGGATGAATGCTTGAAAATAATACATTTATTGAAAGTAAATACTGTCATGGAAGTATAAGAATTAAGTAAAAACTCAGAAAAGTAACATTATTATTTTAACATTAACGAGGAGCATATTTTAGGAACTGATAATAACCAGAACATCATCAGGACAAAATTAAATGAAAGTGAAAATTGTTCTCCATGGTTCCCTTTTTAAATATCAAAAGTGAAAAGAAAAAAAAAATCCACAGTGACTTTGCAAAATCCGATTAGTTATGGGTTTGCAAGTTTAAACAGATGTAGTAAATGTTTCTGGAACTGCACTGTGCTGTGCCTTTCACAGTTTGCACATACACACACCTTGCCACTTACTGTAACATATTACAACTTAACACATTTGCACAACATGTAATTATAAGACATAAATCTATTCTATTCTTCTATCTTGATTATGTATGGTATGTCTGTGCCAGCACAAATACTGAAATTATCTTTTATGAACTTACTGGTAACTTGTCAGTGGTGAATTAAGGCACAGCTCTTTAGCACAGGCAGTTTCACTGACAATGCAAACTGGACTCTTTAGCACATCCCCATCGGCAGTGCCAAAGTCTAAGTCTGCCATCAGCATAGTTTTATAGAGTTACATTTACTGGAGGATATTTTATGACTTACTAAAAAATATACATTCCCAGATGTGTAACATATGGCAGCCACCCTCCTATCAAGCACTTTATGTATGCTTCGAGGCTCATTGATGTGTGTAGAGTTGTTCCATTTGTATTATTTCTGACAAACGGCAACAGCAACGCCTCGAGAAGGGGCACTAGTAGTTTCTAAAAAACATACTTAACTTTGCAATTCCTCTCACATCTCACTCGACCCTTGTAGGCCTCAGGGAGCAAAAGAACAAGAAAAAGACGTCTAGAAGCTCATTGCTTACTGTGTAAATATTTAGTACAACTTCTAATGGTCAATAGTTAGGAAAAACAAAGCAAGAGACAATGGACAGATGAGCTAAGCAAACATTCACATGTAGTGGAAGCAACTGCCAAAGTGATAACTGATGGGCTGAAATTTCAGGCTTGCATTAGTTTATCTTCACACATATGAAGGGCAAACTCGCAATTGTCAGTGATGGTGATGGACTGAAAAATACAGCCATGTTCTATTTAAAATGTTTTATGTTTTCTTTCTTTATTAGGATTAGGTTTAGGAAGACATATCATACCCAGGGATGTAATTTGACTATTGAGTTTTCAGATACATGGCCTCTGTACTGTAAACCCCGCAGTCTAAGTAATATTGGCTGGATTTCTCATTACATAAACAGAGCCAAAAATCTTACTATGAAATCCAAGTAAAAGAATGACCCCACAACTGAATGTGCAAGCACACTTTCAAAACATTAGCAACTGGAGCACAACTTGCTGCTAGTGTTTTTTCCTGTTGGGGTCAGGGTGGTCTGTTTAAACAGGCATAAGTGGATGGAAATTAATGTGCACAAACCATGCAGTAAACAACTTGACACTGTAATCGGCTTGAGCTCAAGGAAAGCCCATTGTTCAGGCCAGGCAGCAAATGAATACAGTACAGGACATTCTCCACGGTTTCCTTTAAATGTTGCAGACGGGCATTACAGGGCAGTGGCACAAAAGGCTTAGGACCTCCAATATTGTAATCACTCTTTTCTAACATGACAGTCCCTACAGGTGAGGTGACACTGACCTTAATCAAGACCAACAACAAGAAGATTTGCTCAGCATGAGGGGTTTCTGCGTTTGTCCGAGCCCCAGTTAAGATTCATTGTTCAGGAGAAGTTATGTCCCCGAAAATAGCTGCCATCACACATTCAGGAATAATTTTCTGAACTCTTCCTTAATTAGAAATCATTCTGCGCTCTGCATTATTGGGGGAAAAAAATCACCTTGTAATTAAAATGCTAATTCAGTCAGGATGTAATTGTTGCAGAAAAACCTGGAATCCCAGAGATGACAGCAAAAATATATTAGAAAGACCACCCAGCTCAAAAAATACTTAGGATTCAAGCTGGCAAATCAGCCTTAATTAAAAGTGACTGAGTCCAAAATACAAGAGAAATCACAATTTTCATATATAAACTACAAACTGGATCTTACAGAGCGTCTCTTGAGAAGACCAAGACTTGCCATAGACTTAAGTTTGTCAAATAATTCCTAAACCCATCATATATTCAGTGCTTAAATCCTGCTGAGCACGAATCAATATCAACTTTAGCCGATTAGCATCACTGCTTTTCTCACTTTCCTCTATCATTTGCATGTCTGCACTTGGTATGCAGACTGCTTCGCCACACGACTCTCCCCTCATTCAGAAACCCAATGGCTATGTGCCCCCTGACCAAGGCATTTAGCTTCCACTGGCCAAAAGTAGAAGATACTGGTTGTAGAGTGAGAACTAATGTTTTAATACATAAGATTGTGACAATGAAAAGCAGCAAGTTTGCCCTATATGTTCGTGATAAAGCACTTTCCCAAGAAATGCAGCATAAAATTGTTCTTTCTTATATATTTCAAATGTTATACGAGGCTCAGTCCAAATCGGGCGCATATTGTGCACTTATCTGAAACTGGAAGCTGCAGAGAGTACAGTGCAACCAAAATTTGTAACTAAATGACATAAACAAAGGTCATTAAGCAACATGACCATGACCACTAGCACAGTTCTGAGGAATTCAGGAAGTGGAATTGAACCAGAGCCCACAATGCAATTCCACAGGGCCTCGCTTCTGGAGGGGAAGGAGCATTTAGAAAAGTTACTGTGAGAGAGTTTTGCATGACCTAAGTCGAGCAGTTATTGATACTAAGAATACCCCTCTTCCTGTCATTAATAATAAATAGCTATAATGTAGCAGACTCTGACAGGAAGGTCCCTGGAATATAAAATACGAATGCTACACAATAGTTGGGAAATTTTCCACCCATAGTTTAAGTTAAAACTGATTTTATCTGAGTTTGAGAGCGAGTTGGATACATGGTATTGAGAGGGATATCAGTTTTTTGATCATGCTACTTTAATTATGATGAGTGGAAATTACAGTCCTGAAGGAAGCAATGCTGTCGGAGATAGCTCTCCATATTACAGATTTCCACACCAGGTCATCATTGTGACAGAGCCAGCACCTATGAGTAGACATGATGTGAAGTCTAGATAGTTTTTTACCAGATGTAGCACCTTAGCACCAACAACATCAAGTACTTAGAGTTAAAGCAGAAGTAAGCAGAATATTTGTGTTAATATAAGTCTTAAATAGTTATATCTTCCGACAGCAATCACTTATATAGAGTGTTTGGTCCGAAACACGGGTCTGTCAGTCACTCTGCTCTGCTGTAAGCCGAGGAGAAAACTTTCCTTGTATCCTACAACCTTTATCCAATGAGGAGAGAGAACGGCATGAAGGGGCGGTCCTCTCTGTGTATGCAGCCAAGGGATGTGCGTGAATGTGGTGACGTAGGGACGAGGGCGGGGACTGTTAACTCCATCGGCTGGCAAGAAGTTAGCCAAAACGACCGGATCGCTTACTTCTGCTTTAAGAGGCAACTTGTTGATAGTTTCTACAACAATAAGTTCTGTTAGAAACAGGACAATATATGCACATTGAGATACTGAGCAGGTAGAGCTCTAACCTCCAAATAGAGTGGCATTACAAATCCCCAGGCAGGCAAAGCCTCTGGTACCTGTGAATATGCAAAATCTAATCTCCAAGGACATGTACTTTTTTTGACTCTCTTCAGCATATTAAGAGATTGTCAGTCACCCACTAGGTAGCTGTCAAGTCCATGAACGTCTTGAGTGCCCTGACCAGACAAAATGGCTCATGAATATTACTTAAAATGCACCCTAGGTGAGCAACAATGGGGGTGGGACCTCACACCCCTGGGTTCTTCTTTAGTAGCCAACACAGTTCCCGATTGTTGTTCCTAACAAATTGCTACAGGTCATTTTGGAAAGAGTGGAGAGTGTCTGTCAACACACTAACAATGGCATGCCAGGGTCATGGTTGTCATCGATCTGCAAAGTTCTCCAAACATTAAAGTTAAGGAAGGCATCACAAAGAGTCTCCCCTCACAGTACCCATGACTTGTAACCAATTACCACCTCCCTACTGCACAAGGAAGGTGTGATTTCTTACAGTATGTGATGCTTGAGGCTAATGACAGGTAGGATTAAGTCATTATTCTGAAGGCTGAGAGTGAAAGGTGGTGAAAGAAGAATGAAAGAAGGAACCAGGGCCAAATAATTCAGTTTTTCACTCCTGATTTATACACTGCAGTCAAGTTGATTGAGAACTTAGACTCTCATCCACACTGCAAGTTCTCCTAAATGTTAAGATTGTATACTCATAGTCTGAGTTGTGGCATGGGCTTTACCAACTGTAAATATTTGTGATTCTGTATTTTTTGGAACAAGGACAAGATAACATTTGACATCTTGTAGTTGAGAAGAGGAGCTGAAATCAGCTTGTCTCAGCCTCTGGGAAAGAGGAACAAGGCACTGAGCTTAAGTTACCCGTGACTGGCCATCAGCAAACAGTGTGTTTCTATTATAAGAAAGCATTGCGAAAACACATAGATCACAAAAAGCCAGAATTATTTGATGACAGAAAAGCTTCAACCAAGGGTGGGAGGATCAGATCGGTTATCAGCGAATGAAGAAAAGGAGAAGAGGACAACCTAATAAAGTTACAAAAGCCACTGCAATTGCCAGAGTCATGTGGAAGCATAATCTGCAGAGTATACTTGCCATGGTTGGCACATTAGATAAAATGCAATGATGTATCAATGCATGGCCAAAGAACATTTACTGTAATGCAGAAACATACACACACTGTCAGCATTGAATAGCTAATGTCCCATGGCCTCTCCCTACAAATCACTGCTTTAAAAGCTTTTAAAAGCATATTGACAAAGTACATCAACAGCTCCTGCAGAGCTGGTTCACTTGATGCCATGCCGGTGAGTATTCCTTTCTTTACTGTACATGTGGGTTACATAATTGAATGCTACCCTCTGTTGTATCAAATTCTCCAAAGGATATTCCACAATGATACTGTAGAGTATGATTCACATTGTACTGTTTTGTATTGTCAACATATCATATCATACCTAATCCCTGCAGTCCACAGTAGGCCTACCACTGTGGGACTATTTTTAGATCTTCAAACTGAGTTACAACTGCACCTCTGCTTGTCTGGTGTGGAGAAGGAGCAGGCTGTGGGTTTTCACTGAGAGAGTAAGAAGGCAGCTCTGGGACAGGAAACACGGAGAGATTTCCCTGCTGGGAGGCCCTTTTAGTCTGTCACAGATTTACAGGGGAAAAACACAACTGAAGCAGCAAAGGCACTGAACTCCCTAGATCCCTACAACCTTTAGGGTGACTTTTTAACATCCGTCTGGGGACTACAGATGAAAAATAGCCTCTTGGCTAATTCTGGCGCATTTACAGTGATGTTATTAATGTGCACTGTCCCTGTTTTCAAATAAACTTATAAAAAAAAAAAACTATAGAAATAATCTCACTGTTTGGGGCGTCGCGTGGCGTAGTGGTTAGAGTGGGCGCCCCATGTACAGAGGCACAGTCCTCGCTGCAGTCGGCCCTGGTTCGAATCCCGCATCGGGCGCCATTTGCTGCATGTCATTCCCCCTCTCTCTGCCTCCCCGTTTCCTGTCTGTTTCAACTGTACTATCCATAAAGACATAAATGCCCAAAAAATATACTTAGAAAAAAAAAAAATAATAATAATAATCTCACTGTTTTAACCCAACACCCACAAATATTTTACTCTTGATGAGGATTGATGAAGTATTCTGATTGTAACTCAGATTCTGATCTCAATGGACAACATATAAACCCATCAGGGACACTGTTGCATGTAAGTGTGCAACATTGTATCAAAATAGGTGGTTAAATCATTATGTTCAGATTAATGTCAATTGACAGTATCTATATCATCAGTATTGTTGGTAAACGAATGCTGAAAAAATAATTTTAAAACTTTACATTATTACAAAAGTCAACTATTCAGATTATTTAGTCGGTGTCACTTTGGATAAAAGCTTTGCAAGATGGTTTAATGTAAATGTAGTCATGACTACATTGACCAAATCTCTATTCTGCTGCCATCACCTCCCCACCCTTTTTTCTTCTCATATCATCACTGCCAGTTTCCTCTCTACAGTCATACTTCCTGCAAACATACAGTACAATTCTGTGCAAGCCTATCGCCTAGCCCAGTGGGACTGCATGAGTGTAATACAACAGTCAGTTTTCAATAGACATCATTGCCTTGACTATCTGATCCAAAAGTGGGAGTGGAGCTCAGCTCCTATCTGCAGTCATTTACTTGCTGCTCCATTTCAATTATGCAGTGCTGACTGGCTTTACTAGCATTCTGCAGTCCTAAAGGGAAAAACTGTGACTATGACTGAAAAATATCATATCATATACATAATGTATTATTAGTGTTAAAGCAAAGGAGCCTTCTGTTAGTTCTTCAGTATCATATTTGGCATATATTGCACTCCATTTAAAGAGGTAATCAGTCAACAAGACACCCGATGTGACATTTCATTATGTTGTCTAAACTTGGGAGATCAAAGGAGAGAATCGACTTGATGTGATCCTATAGAAGGCTGTGATAACAACAAGAACATGTGCAGTTTTAAGTGATCATTCGTGAGATCCTCTAGCCTAGAAATCTAGACGCACCCTAGCGGCAGCAAATATATTTGCTCCGAAACGAGCCATAGGAACTTTTTGAGTCTCGAACACTGTTTGTGTTCACCAATCACAGCGCTCTATCTGTTTAGGGAGTTGTTGGGCGGGCTTAACGCGATGACGACATACATTTTAATTGGCTTGTCAAGCTAACGTCATCCTGCTCTTTGCTCTGATTAGTCGTAGCGCTCAAGCACTACCCTATTGCGTGCAGAGGCAGTTTGAAAGACAGCCTTCATCCCGCTCCCTGTATTGAGCCGAGGTCTACCGGTTGTTGCCAGACTATACATTTTAATGATATAGTCTGGCTTGTCAGGCTAGAGATCCTCTTATCAGGCAGGAGAAAGAGAACATCCTGGGATCATAGGAGGAGTGATGCCAGACCGCATGCAGGAAAGACACTCTGCCACACTTTTTGTTGTAGAATAGAATTGTTGAATTTTAAGATTTTGAAAATTTATTAATATTTTCAATAATTATCAACCACATTTTTATATTGTCTAGCAATAATATAATTGTATCAGTGCTAAGATAAGTATATTTGATACATATTATAATTGTACATTTTTCCAAGGATTGCATAAAAAACGATACATTACTCCAAAACGGCTATTTTGACCCGCTATTGCCACATTTCACTGGTTGTGATAATACATTCACTGGTTGTATTTCAGTTATTTCAAGGTTTTCTGTGAATGTGTGATACAGCTATTGTGCCTGTCTTTCATTGGGCTCAGCTACAGTTTATAATGGCTTGGTTTGTTACAAAGTACTAAAGAAGTCATCCTGCCCCACGTGTCTGGACAAAATGTGAACCTTAGTTTCTTAGCTCAATATGGCATTTTCAAATTCAAGCTTTTCTGAACAAATTTTTGACATCAACTTAGAATTGGCCTGCTGGTGGGAGCTGCAGCTACCTGCCACTGCTGGTAAAGGCGTGTTGCTCATTGCTGTCTCAAGGCTCTTCTCCGTATCGGCCTTTTGCATACTGCAGCAACGGCAAGGAGGAGAGTTATGCAGACAAGAAGTTAAAAGAGTTCTTTTTGGGAATTGATTTGCATGCAGAGGTAAAAACTAACAATTTCCCAATGTGTGGAAAAAACACATTAAAATAATATATTTAACACATACTGAGAAATAGGATCAACTGTGACATCCTGTGATTTCCTGAGCAGACAGGTTCACAGGAAGCCTGGCACTAAAACTATGACACAGAGTCAGGGTTAGGAAAAGGTGTGTCAAATGCTGTGACATGATTCTGAAAGTGTTCACAGGAATGTGGTTTTTCATCTTCAGCTGAGTTGAGTTGCAGAGTCTAAGGTATGAAGAATGCCCCAAGGTGAGATGAAATAAAGTTTGTTGAACCTTTTCTCATGCAGTGCAACAGTCCAACTGGACTGCCTGACAATCGCAGTCTTAAACATGTTTTCATAACTCTCTATTGCGGAAAAGCTTTTTGAATAATAACCTATAGGTCATTTTTTGTCACCATGGGTACAAGTAAAAACTGCTAGCATAAGATTATCACTTTTAGAAACAAAGAGATTAAAGGATTTAGCAGGGCCTGGGGATATCAAACAAGGGAAGCTATACTGTAGGTGAAGCTTGCTGCAAGTCACTGAATTCTGCTTAAGCCTCAGGTGTCAAAGTCAAAGGACTCTTGCAAAGTGGCTCAAAGAGCAATGCTAGAGTCTTTGCTAGTTTCAGACTGTTGCATGCCTGCACTGTTTAAATAGCAAATATACTTGCACCCATATGAGTGGGTAACAGGAAGCAACAAAACATTGTTCTTAGAGTGTAATATGTGCCTATAGGTATGCACAAAGCTGAAAATGTACGTCAGATGATGCGCCAGAAAAGACAGGTGTAACATTACACTACAGCCCTCAGACTGGAGCATTTTTGTGGCATATTTTGTGTTGCACAAGATCGCCATGCATCGCAGAGAAGCATTCTGTCTTACTTAACGCCTAGACTGAATTTGTCCCACCACAGTTTCATAATGAAATGAAAGTTTATCTCTTTTTGTGATCAAACAACAAAAAAGATCTAAAAAGATCTCAGCTTTTTGCGCACTTTACTTTACTTTACTTTATTTGTTTATTTGGATGGGACAGTGCACATCAATGTACATATAAAAACATGTAAATGTGCCGGATTATAGCAGCAATGCTAATTTCCATCCGAAATTGATTTGCTTAGTCCTTCCCTTGTAGGACTGCTGGGTACATGTGCTGGGGCTGGGTTCACGGGCCAGACACAATATGTAATCAACTCACCACAAAAAGAATCTAATTCGGGGCGTCGCGTGGCGTAGTGGTTAGAGCGGGCGCCCCATGTATAGAGGCACAGTCCTCGCTGCGGTCGGCCCCGGTTCGAGTCCCGCGTCGGGTGCCATTTGCTGCATGTCATCCCCCCTTTCTCTGCCTCCCCGTTTCCTGTCTGTCTCAACTGTACTATCTATAAAGGCATAAATGCCCAAAAAATATACTTTAAAAAAAAAAAAAAAAAAAAAAAAAAAAAAAAAAAAAAGAATCTAATTCTGCATGGAACGCTATGCCATTATAATAGCAATCAGCCAATGTGCAAATGTGCTTGGATTTAAAAGGGAATGGGTGGTGGCACTCTGATTGGTTTAATGCATAAAGCACAAAAAACACTTAATCAAGAGCCTGAATGTAACCCTTTGGATCCATATGCCTTGCAAAGTGACTGTTTTTTTTCTAGTTTCAAAAGTTAATGGACACACCCTAAATGCACACATACCACGTACTTTGGACAATGGGAGTGGTAAAACACAACCCAAAAAGTGAGTCATGACCACATCTATGATCTCACACAGGATAGGGGGGTCTCCCACAAAATTATGAATCCATGGATGATAATAGCTTTTAGACACAGTTTGCAACATTTTTTTATTTCCAAAATCAAACTTCCTATTGAGTCTGTAAACTGTCAGGTTCTGTTGAAAGCAATGCTTTCTCTTGAGCAGACAATGGCATTACGTGTGTTGTATTGTGTTGTGTGTGAAAAATTTGAACACCTGCTACCTTGATTTTCAATGAACAGGATGTGACACTCAGTGAAAGGGAATAAGACCTACAATCTGATCGTACTTGTCAGTCTGAGGTTTCTGTGCAAAACTGACTTAACCCAAGATCCCAGGCTGTCCAGGTGAGAGAACATATGGTTGTTTTCTTTTCAGTTCTCACTGGGGAAAAGCATATTATGGCTGCACATGGTGGTCTCTGTGCTGTTTAATATTTATTATATATACTTATTCTAATAACATAATAACATTTTGTCTTCACCTCTACTACTACTACTATTAGCAGTAGTAGTACTACTTAATAGCAAATTCATACTATTATTTACTACCACTAATACTATTAATGCTAGAGTGCATCAGTGTTGGGATCTAACAAAGCAGTGTTGCATCTCTTGTTTGGGGGGTGGGAAATGGCATAATTATTGACTCGTAGTTGGGGCATTTGACTAATAATCACAAAATATTGAGACAATATGTATGGACATTTCTCAGCGGCTGGAAAGGTAAATATTTGCAGCCTGATGATTTCATGAACAAGTCATGAAGTCAGTCTACCCTTTGATCAAATCCTTGGTTATAGTTGAGTAATTGCTCAAACTCACCTCTGCAGCATCAGTTCATACATAACCCTAGAAAATAAGGTCCAGATGTTTCTGGCAGGATATTCAAATAGCGCTACACCCCTGCCTGGGATGGATCATGGATAATAACCTCCAACTGAGAGTTAACACTACTGAGCATGATTTTCTCATTTCCATGAGATACTACATTAGTATGAAGTGTTTTCCTGAGTCACTGACTAATTGTCTTGGTACAAGATGAAGACAAAACAATCTCTGTTGTTGCATGAAGAGGCTTTTTGAAGAACTACAACTGAGGAAAATGGACTCTCCTCTCTGTTTGTGGTTTGTATTAGTCTCTCTCATGGGTGAGACATAAGACCACACACCTGAATTGTTTCAACTTAATTGCAGGTTGAGACTGTCTGACAAGTACCCATATCTTATTTTGTTTAATTAGGACTAATTGCATTGTGCCGGCATGTATCGTCAATTGTAATGTTTATTTATCTGGAGGGTGGTATTTTACAAGGAGTAACAAAGAAGCATAAATATGATGGAACTCGTGATGATCAGCACCATCTGCTGTTGTGGAAGTTGTGTGATCCATACAAGCACATTGCCGAATAACTGCAGACCAGCGGTTGACCAACAGTGACATCTAGAGGTGCAAAATATAAATATATCTCATCCTCTTTAAACAATGCCTTGTGCCATTTGGACACGACCACCTCATATCAATTCTTTTCATATTCAAGCCGAAAGGCACATTACACGCAAACAGGTATGTAACCCCCCTTAAATACAGCCTGACTCTGCAACATGGACAATCCAGCTGCATTCATTTTGCTTGTGGCCGTGGCCATCCAATTAGTCATGCACTACTGCAATGTGGTGATCAGTGGGAGCTCAAAGGCAAGAAATAACAACATAGATGCTTTCATGAGGCATTGCAGACCAAATGACAACAATTTACCATCAAATTACATTGCTGTGCAAGGTCAGCAGCTCTGTGTGGGGGAGCTGTGGAAAGCAGAATTTTAAAGCCGGTACACAAAAGGAATGTGCATAAATGTAGGCAATTTGTTATCATCTATGTTTTATAATAGTCCTTGATACCAACAATTAATAAAATTAGGTAGAAATAACGCATCAGGAATAAACAACAGAATATTAAAATGAATCAACATTTTGAAAAATACCAGGTACAGCCCACAAGCTAACATACATACAATCATACATCACCCAATCACATATGAATCGATATAAGTGTGTAAGCATAAGTGACAATAATTTTTTTAAAATGTTTTGCGGATAAAAAAGAAAGATACTCTGATAGTCATTAATATTTGTTTTCATATTAACAAATATTTAGCATATTCAAAGATATAACTGGGCCCTTGATACAAGTATATAGTATAGAATTAGAGCTTAGAAAATGGCTTTAGTTGCAGCTCAACTTTGCTCCAGTCCACTTTTGCTCTGTTCTCCTCCTCTTTTATCTCCCACCACTAACAAAACACTACCTTACTGCCATTTTCACTCCTCACCCCATATAGCATTTTACTGCTTTGGGGAAGCAAGGGAGAGGTCCTCAGTGTGAAATGGATGTGCAATCACAGCCCTTTCCTTGAAGGTTATTACCCACACTTCTTGGCTTTTCTTCACGGCCACCATGAAGCCGATGGGGGAAAATGACAATGGTCAGGTTTGTTGAGTCAGAGCATTAAGCCACAAGCAGGAGAAATAGCTTTGACACTACAGGCTCTTCAAATCACCACACTGAGCCACCTAAATGCCACAGCAATAAGCAAAGAGACAGGCTGCATTTTTCATCACAGAAGGGGAGCTCGTTTTGGAGCGAAGGAGACCGGCGCATCTTGTTTGGCACTTTCCTTGGAATGGCTGATGTGAAGTGTTGTCAAGGAACAGTTTCACAGCGGTGGGACAAAGCTTTCATTAAGGCTTAAATTGAGGGACATCACTACAACCCAACAACATCTGGGGATGAGGTAAAGCAGTGGTGGAAAAAAATGGGCCAAATGAAACCTCATTACACTGCCAAAACATACAACATATTAGGCAGCCTGCAGTACAAAGAACATTTTTAAATAAAAAGAAGGACCTTTGGTTTATTATCCAATTTCTATGACACAAAAATCTGGTAGTGGAGCATGATTAAATTCAAAGACCAAATAATGAGACATTTCATCTCAGCATTTACTATATCTTATTCTCTCTGTGGTACAGTTAAAAGTGTAAAACAGAGGACGAAACTGCCTTTGACCCCTGCACAAAGAAACCAAGGAATATTTCAGAACACATGCATCTTTAGCCTGAGTGTTGCTTTTAAATCAGCCACGGTACATGGATAAGTTTTTAGAATGAGTCATTTTTGTCAGTGAATACTAAATTGTAGCTAATACTTTGCACTGAGTCATATCCAGCTGCTGTTATTCTCCACGAAAGCTACAGAGGAAAGCGCCGCTCTGAATTCCCAAAATACTGAACCAATTTTGTTCCCCTCCCAGGTTTGTCTTGCCATCTCATGAATGATTAAATTCTTGAATTAAAGCGATTTAGGCTCTGTCCTGAAATGATTAATGTCATCGCCCATCAAATGAAACAGATACTCGACACTGATGTTACCTAGCAGGCACTCCCCCTCCTGACTTTTTTTTTTTTTTTTTAACTCCAAGGAACCTTTTAAATACAACTGAACATTGGAAATCTGCACACTACTTCTTTGTTGAATAATTGATAGAGGGTGAAGTTATAAACAGATTTTTTTTTAGAAGTAACAACACACTGTAAAACTTTCTTGGGATGTCAAAAACAGGGTCTGAACTTATTTACTTGCAAGCTGTTTGTTGTTGGGAGTGTTTTTTCCTGTTGTCATGGCAGTTTCAAAATCATGCTGCTGTTGCTTTTATCGTAATTTCAGAAATGAGCCTGTAGAACAGGTTTTACAGTTTTTGACCTATTAGTGGCTTACAATTCCAAATGCAGCACTTATCCAGTTTATATTGAACTATAACTATACTGTACCTTGAAAGATAGCAATACGATGAATGGCATTTTTATCATGAACAGTATGAAGCAATATATGATTGAAATTAATTTGCAGAAAAGAGACAAAACACACATTAAAGAAAGTTGAAGATTAATTTGTCTCTTAGCAATCTTTTTTTTTTTCAAACACTCTATAAATATTGTTAAGTTATTATCATCATTAATCATTCTGTCCATGATAATTTGATGTCTGATATTGAGACAGCCCTCCTGGAGATAAAGCTCGTAGGTTTTGAACTGTACTATATAAAACTACACAAGGATAATAGATTATTACTGGCAACACTGTCTGCTGTATCCATGTCCACACCCCACACTTTTCAGCCACTTGGCACTGAGTTATTAAGCCCCAACAGCTCCCTTTGATCAGGAAACTTATTATGAGACATCATGTTTTCATTAACATGAAGATGACATCTTGATCACACTATGATTTATTCTGCCTCGTTCAATTCACTTAAGAACTCTGGAGGAAGGGACAGAAACACACACGTACACACAGTGCAGAGGAAGAGTGTATGTGGATGCTGTAGGAGAGACACACATATCCACTTTGGGGAAAGAATCCATTATAAGCCACCTGTCAGCCCTTCAGTTCACTGGTGATTTCACCCACCAACCCATCCAGTGAAAAAGATTACATTTTGTGGAACACAATGAAAATGGCACTTAATTCAATGTCTTAATAGCACACATCTTCAGCTCACCGTGTCCCTGAAATACATTATTACACTGATTTCTGCTCAACCAAGAGCTGCTTGGTGCCGTTATGTATAAAAGGGAAATAAGCCGTCTTGCACAATATATCAATGTGATAATTAATAGCACTCCTGTCTGTGCGGCAAATTTGAAGCTACAACCAGCAACCAGACAGCTTAGTTTAATTTACAGAGAAAAAACACTATTCCTTCCATCCACCTGCTTGCACCTCTGAAACTCACTGATAAACCCTTTATATTGTTTATTACAACAACAGCAGCTTGCAGTTTCACTGGAAGTAATATGCTGGAATTTTTTCCAAAATTTAGAACTGTTTCTATTCCAATTCCTATTAGCAAAATTGGTATATGCAATAAATCAAGAAATAATATACTGAGAATGGCTTCTATAAAGACGACTATAATAGGGTTTGATTTACAAGGAAACAGGATATATATCTGAACAACCCATAATGAGCCAATAGACCAACTGTGTAAAACCAGTGGTGCTCATGTATGAATAAGAGCTGGGGTGATGAGAAATTGCTGCGACTGTTAATTAAAAATGATCATACCAGCGTGATCCTTCATTTCAGACTTTCCCCCTAATCAGTCACTTTATACACCACCAACAGCATAAAGGTGGGTGGTTGGAAAAAAGGAAAAAATTGTGATAAGCAACAATTACTTGCCCTTGCCATACATGCCACACCCACACACACACACACACACACACACACACACACACACACACACACACACACACACACAAACAAACAAAACGAAACAAAAGAAGAAAAAAAAGGTTATGCATTTGTATCATGGACAAACGTTTGATTTGGAGAATGTGTTGCACATAGTAAGGACAAAACATTGAACCTTAAGGTCATCCCTAACATTTCTTCACCATTCATGCTCAAACATATAACTTCAACACTTAACTATTTTAAAACTGCACTACAGCTTTGTTGCTAAAGGTAGGAAACATTGGTTTTGTGCCATTAAATACTATGTAGCCTTGAAAACTCTGGCTGAGTTATGTGTAGAGCTGTTAACTGTTGATCTGTTGAAATTATTGCTACATGAGGGCATGTTTGTTTTGAGCAACACAGTTGTTAAAAGTGATGCGTGTCAAATTGCTATTAGGCTTAGAGAAGGACAACTAATGTCTGGCATTCACTTGCTTTTACAAGATGATTTTGTTTCAAACTAACAGCTTTATTTAACTGGCTTGATACAAATGGACCCTTAACAGCAGCATTCCTTAAAGGAGTGAGTCACTGAAGGTTCAGAGAATGAGCACGGGAGGGGCACTGCTCATTTTATGGTGTCACAACGCCATCCTGTGGTAAATCTGTTTTATACTCTCACCTCACTCTCTTCAGTCCTACAGCCCCGACAGTATACGGGGACAATACAATACAATAATACAACAATACAATTACCAAATATTTGTATGTTTCCTGTGTGTGAGGGATTCATTTTCAAGAGTAGTGCTATTCCCCTTTTAAAACAGTGATAAAATCTCCTTTGTGAGTCTAGAGGAGCTTTACAAAGACCTTATAAGGGACTATGTCATTACATTTCAGCCTTTGCTGCTGAAACATTGAGCATTACAGTTTGTGCTATTGGTTTCATTTTAAGTTTACTGAAAGCACTAAAGAACTTACAACAGGTCAGGTCAGCACTTTCATCTTAGTTTGAAAATTCCAGGTTAACATAAATTGACCAATGTGTAACCATTTAAGGCAACTGACTGCACTTTTCATAGAATGATACTAAGAGCACAGGAAAAGGATTTCAGAGGATACGCCACTCTATTTTTTTTAATGCATTATGATTTCATGTCTTTGAAGTATCTAATATGATTTCTGGGGTTCAGTATTTCATTTTGATATGTCAGACTTTGGTTATTATGATTAAAATGCATTTACCAAACTGCCAAAAGAAAACAAGTTAATTTAACATATTACCACTTGTTCTACTAAAAATTTGAGCCTTGTGATTAATGGGTTGGAAACTCATTAGCTTGTAAACAGAGGCAGTTGGTACACAGTCCTCAGGGGGCTGACAGTGTGACAGATATGACTAATTAACCCACTGAACTGACCCATGACCCACTCAACTGCTGGACTCAAAAGGGAGTACACCAATCAAAATGCAACCAGCCTCAGCCTCCGAGGTTATAGTGAAGTCAGTCACTAAAACATTTCATGAGGAACAACAATGTTAATGCCTCTTTTGAAGAGACGTGGTTGTTCTGTTTAATTTGACATTTGCAGTTGGCTGCCGTAGCAGGTTATAGCAAGTTACTGACTCTTAAAGGGGAAATATTATGGAAATATCGCTTTTTGAAGGCTCTATATCTGGGTGTTGAGAACCAAAATGTGAGAACTGACCGAAAAAATCTGTAATTTGCGGCTCCCTAGGTTGAAATCCATGTGGTTTTACGAGCTGTTCCCCTGCTTGTCTGACAACGATGTCATTAGTTTTTGAATTTGCATATTACCACCCCTACCTGTGAGTACTATTACCAGTAAACAATGGTTAATTTGCATTTAAAGGGACAGGCACTGAAACCAGCCGTTCTGAACAGGGCTGTTTTGAGCGGATGAAAAGAGCTGTGACGTTTGATCCTTGGGGTATTTTGACTGAAGCATGTCACAGACATGTCTTCACAACACCTGGGAACTGTTTCCATTTGTGTAAAAGGGGCACAATATGTTTCCAATAAGTCCTTTTTTTTCTCAAAACAATTTAATAAAATAAAATGAAAATATCTGGCAGTTCATCCTGTGGCAAAAATAAAACAAAACAATCAACCCGTTTCAAGAATTCAAGAAATGTGTGTGTGTTGAAAAGAAAAGAAGGGGTGATCTTTTTCTCTCTTTTTTACTGCACATAAAGGGAGGGAGATTAAACCTATTGGTACTACTTCTAATATCCAGACTCACTTAGAGTCGAAAAAATGACTAGCACTGAGTGTGACTCTCTGCCAGGCTGTAGTTGGAAGGTCAGTTCAGCTCTGAGCAGAGGAGGCAAAACTGTGCACAGGAGTGACCCTGAAGCTGTAGGTTGAAGGTTGCCAAGTTCCATAAGGGGAACTTTACAAGCTAGATTTACCTTGCAGTGTAGGTGTGAGGCTCACACAGTGGCCTTGTATAACAGTAAAGGTCCTGAATGCAATATAGTACCATCAGCTACTGGTAGCCTGTGGAGGTAGTGCAAGTAGAAAATAAATAGCCTCATGGCTTCCTGAAAACTTGAAATGTTGATTTTTTCCACATCAAGTCTCAGAGAAGAGCACTAAAGGTCATGTAGTCAACATGAAACATGCACGATGTTGTTTCACACTTATCGAACACATGTCCTTCAAGATATCATGTGATACAATTCAACGGGTGTGGGTTTTGAATAGAAAATAGAGAAAATTCTGATGATAATTTGATCTTCTAGAGACTGGTTTCATTTTAATACTCTGACCAAAGCCTTGATTTCTTCAGATTTTAATGACAGGAGGAATCATCATTAATTTTTTCCAAAACAGGAATTCTCATCTCAATACAGTAGTTACTATAATGTGCACACTGGTGATGTATTCAGATCATGGCTGGTGCTTGCGCAGTGATTTGTGTTTGTGAGAAAGCATTTCTCTTGCCTACCAGTTGGGGGCAGAAGAATCCTGCAAAAGCCCTCACGAAGCCTTAATGGTGCAAAATCAAATCAAACACAATCTAACCATAAAGCACCTGGTACAAAAAAACAATGTGTGTGTCTGTATTATTATTATTTTTTTTAATTATACCTTGGAAAGATTAGTAAGCTGATACGTTTCAATGGCTTTTTTTTTATTGTACAACTACACATACCAAAACAGACACATGGTTGCTATAGCATCTTTCTTCATAACACGACCAACAAATCCCTGGGGCAAGACAGAAAGACACACTAGCACAACAAACCACAGCTGGTGAAAACAATACAAACAGCTAAAGTCAAAAATGGGAATGTTGTCTCAAGGACCTTTTTTTCTACTGATATCTCCACTGTTAAAACAAATGTGAATACACGCAGGAAACTACACAGATAGGAAATGTTGACCATGACTCTCCTGCACAGACAGGAGCTTCAGACTTTAATTATCAGCTGTTCAGTGTTAATCTTAGTGTATGCACAGAACCAGAACCTGTTGTGATAAATGATTAGTGGAAGCTGCACCATTGGGAAACAATCAAACTCATGTTTTCCCCCGAACTGTTAAACGGGGTCTTGGATTTACGATGACAGTGTTGACTGTTAGACACTACACTGCATGGCGTCCATCTGTGCCTGTTGTTAATGCATTCACAGACTGAAAGTGGGGTCGATCCACCTGTGAAATTACGGCTACAACAGCAGATGAAAAGCCTTTTTTATCGCCCCCCCTCTTCCTCAATCAGTCTGCAGAGAAATAAAATAGCGATGGCCTACAAAACACCTGTGGAGAGGCTGAAAAAGGCACTCACGCATGGACGCACTCAACGCTGTTCACACTGACGCACACTTGGTGAAAAAGTTTCACCAAAAGCATTCAAGCACAAAGGATTTATACAGTGCCACTATGACAAACAATTAGAAACACAAAATTCTCATGGGAGCTCTTGAGGATTGAGCTTTTGAGACTGACACAACTGTCGGCCTTGTGGCCTGACTTTGCCAGTGCTGTGCAATGAGTGAAAGGAAATGTTGAAAATTATGACCGAGACTTTCAGTTAGAGCGCTCTGGGCTATGCAAACAGCATGTGTTTGCATGTGCATGCCCACAAAACAGGCTTCCTTCTCTATGCTTATTTCTCTCTTTTGCTTCTACAGGCTTCTCCACTCTCTCTCTCCTCTCTCTCCTCTCTCTCTCTCTCTCTCTCTGAGCGTTAGAGGAGGCTGTCAGATTAGAATTAGGGCTGCCCTACTTATTCACTGAAAAACGTCCCATGCGTCTTGCATCTGGATGGAGAGGCACTCTATGACATGTCTCCTTCCCTTATCTTTGTGGCACATTTTCACAGAATCTTTATCATGGAAATCATTGCAAAACAGTCTTAGCTGAACTGTTAATTCAGTGATCAGTAATCTCAGTTGGAGTAGAGTTTATATATAAAGAGAAAAAAGTTGTACTAAAGAGGAAGGGAAAACTTCACTCTGAAGAATGAATCAAAAATGAATGGACAACAAATCTCAAATAATTTCAGAGTCAAAAAACATGTTCACACACTTCATAATTAGGATTGCCATAATAGCCTATACTTTCTATGCAATAGATTAGACCTGCACCATTTTCTGTAATATTTGCTACAGTTCACACTTTCACAAGCTGCAGATTTCTTTCAATATTGACTCCCCAGACATCATTGAGCCTCAGCCTTGGGAAGACATGTTGTTCTCATGTTGCTGATGACCACATTGGAGATGGAAAATGTGTTGTTTGAGGACACTGTAGGTTTAAGAAAGCAAGGAGGTTCAGTTTGCCCAGATTTCCTCGTACAATGCAAGAGTTCACAACCACTGAACTACAAAACGATGCTTTTCTTCTCAGTTACCAGTGCCCCATTTTCATAAATACTTGCATAATAAAGGCTGTGGGGAAAAAAACACCACAGAGATAAAAATCAAAAACTTCCCCATCTAAAGAAAAACCCAAACTGCACGATGACTGACCTAGAAATTCAGACTTGGAACAGCAAGAGACCAGAGATCCTATTCATTACAGTGTGAACCACTCAGCAGCTAGTTACACCACCATTAGCTGCACTGGACCTACGCTGGCTAATCCCTCCTATAGCATTCCCGATAAATGGCTGGAAGGCAGCTTACTCTGCACAATTTAATTCCCCACTTGACCATCCAAAGCTCTACACCAGGGATCTTGCACCGATGTCCACCAGTTCACAAGATGCAGGAGGCTTCCACACTGCCGAACGAAGTAGCCTGTTGACTTCTCAACATTACTCACCACGATATATCATGTATGTACTGGAGGCTCTCAAATATGTTGAATACATATCTTATCTCTTAAAACCTTTGCAAAGCACTCATTCTTTTGAAAACTACATCTCCCCCCCCTTAAACTCACAGTGTTATTTGTTTTTACAGACAACATCTTGTCCTCTCTAGCACATCCTCACCCTCTGCAAACAATGCAAAAGATCAGAATCATGATGATGTCACCATTTGCAGTTGCCAGGAGCAGCCTGAGACCCCCTTTGGCAGAAAAGGAAAGTAATAAACATGAATACCCCCTGGTATAATCAGGCAGAAATCCTTGATTGAGCAAAACATATCAACATTTTAAAACAAATGGAAGCAAAGTCACACATGTCTGTCTGTTGATTTGTTTAGTGAAAAGAAAATTCCACTGAGCCCATGGGTAAAATTTGTGAAGACAAGGGCGATAAATGAAGAAGAGATTCACTGCACAAATGAGATGGCCTCAGCTCTGAGAAGTGCTGGTGCCTTGCTACCTCTATCTCCCCGTCTACCGCTCCAAGGATTTCTTGTTGTGTAATAAAGACAGATTTTCCAACTGTGTAAGTGTGTTGTCATGTGTCTGTTCATGTGTGGGCATGCTGGCGTCTTTGGATATTTTCCCCCCTCTGCTATCTTATCTCTAAAACCTCTCCGACTATATGTGCTGCTGGATTCCCTCACCAAGCACACACAGAACTTTGCGATATCGCAGTTTGGCCCAAGAAATATGAAAATATCCAAAGCTAATGGTAAATAATGTGCGAGGAAGAGCAAGGAGAAGAGGGGGAAAATGGATGAAGGCTGAAAGGGGGAAATGGAAGAGAAGATAAGAATGAGGAGATAGAGAAGACAAGAAAAAGGAGAGGTGCACATAGAGAGAGAGGGTGAGATGGGGAGGTGGGGATAAAACACCACAGGGTCTATTCAGTGAACGACCTCAGCCACAAAACCAATGACATTCAGTGAGTTAAAATAATCTCGCTCTTTTGCCCTCTAATGCCCCCAGGCCGAAGCTGATGGACAATTTCATGGGTCTGAAAAGTAAATGTGAAATGGTGTACGCCGTTTCAAGATTTACCAGTGCCCCGAGTCCCAACCCCTTGGCACAGGTAAGGTTACAGCTGTGTGCATAATGATTTCTATTAAATTCAGGTTTAAATTTCATGCTTAACTTTTCTTTCCCTACACATCATTGGACGCTCATTATAGCACCAAAATTTAATCTAATGAATTGAATCATTTTTCTCCAACACAAGCCAGATCAATAGTCACATGCTTCTGTTTCCAGCTTCAGAGATCCCCTGAGGCAACTGAAAATTCCCCATCACCTGTTCTTCAGTTGCACCTCTGTTATGGAAGTTATTTAATGAGAAGGTTTTTTTTTTTTTTTTGCCACAAGGGATGGGCAAAAGAAAGAGCTGAGCGGATGTTTTTAAGGCAGGGTAACGTTGATGAGTCTCTAATGCATTTCAAGGGGATTGTTGACTTGGCTCTTTTCAGCTCAGGGATACACATCCTTACCTTGAAAGTAGTGCTGTTGTCCTCAGAAAATGTGGCTACAATGGATGAATCAAAGGGCTGGAATATGAAATCCCTCCAGGCATTAATTCTTTTGAAGACTTCATACGGAAAATCAGTGAATAATTTGATAAATTAAAATGTCACATTTTCAGCAGCTGACAAAACAATATGTCACATGGTTTGCTTTTCTGTATGTTTGCAGTTTTATCTTTAATGGACATGCCTGCCTCCAAGGCCTATCATTGTATGGACAGTAGATGACAATGGAGGAATTTCTCATGTTCTCTGTCCATGTTATCATTGTCATGCTTACATAGCTGGCTTTAGAAACAGTGGGCTGTGTGTGGGGGTGAAGCAGGGGGAAGACACATTTGCCAAAATCTGTCCAAACAAAATAAAGCAAACCCATCCTGGGGTGTCTGTGTGGAAGAGTTGGAAATGCCCTCGTTCTCTAATTTGTGAGTTGAATGTAGTGACTTCAGCCTGAGGATCCTCACAACAAGACTTTAACAGCACTGAGCTCGACGTTTCATTGAAACCCCCAATGCCTTTTATTTTCCTCTGCCCTCTTGTAGTCCATTTCTCTTTCTGATTCTCCTCCTCTGCCACCATTTATTCTCTCTCTCTCATTTCTTATGATTTCTTCACTGTCACTCTTACACCACCCAGTCCCCTCCCTCCTCCCCTCCCTTCTCTGGCGGTAAATGAATGAACTGTGTGTTCATTAAACATGACACTTGGAAATAGAATAGCCTGCCGTCGATTGAATGGAGTGGAGTATCATAATGAGAGGAAGGAAAAAACAGAGCACAGTCATTCTTCATTTTGAAAAGAGGAACACACAAATTGTGATCATAATGGTTCAGTCCATCTCTGCTAATCTCTCCGTGCATACCCCAAAAAACAAACTTAATCATGTAAACTACTGTTTACATATGAATGTAAAGTATACAATGCCATCAGTGTCAGAGGAAAAAAAAGCTTTGCAGACAATAATGTGGGAAAATTGCATTTTATGCAATCGCATCTCTGGTAACTCACTCACAGGGCTGTGTAATGTGCAAACTTATTTACAGGCAGTGTCATCAGAAAGCCATAAATAAAGTGAATGAGTCATTTCAGATATACAATAGGGGGGAAATTATAGACCTCTGACTGCTGTCAGCTACTCCAATAGTGAAGGCCATTTATTATTGTACATAAATATTTTTTAGCATGCATGTATGTATGTATGTATGTACTGTATACAGTATGTGTAATCCATTTCCAGTACTGCTGTAAGCAAGAGATGTGAAGCCACATAAATTCACAGACTATTTTACTCCATGTGTGCAGCTCCATTGATCTTCTAAACAGAATATTAGATGGAAACCACAAGAAAACACTATTTGTCACGTTGAGCAACATGAGGAATTGACAACAGAGTTCCTGCAGACATTATAGCCTACATTCAAATGAAAGCTATTGAGGCAACAATGCAGGGGTGTAATTTTAAACCTTTGTGAAAAAGCATTTTGCAATATCATATTGTTTATGGGCTAGGAGCATGAAAACATTAACTGTAGCATTGACCACCATAGATCAACCAATGAGGCAGAAAGCAGAAGCAAGTAAAACCAAGAAAAAATTGGATCTGCAGAATGAGATGCGATGGGGTTAGAAGGGGATATCCCTTTTCGATACAGTGGATGCTCCATTTGTTAAGTCCCTGAGGATGAGGATGGGGGAGGGCAAAGAACATGTGCTATTAGTGCAACATGGGGTGTGCCATTAAAGCAGCATGCACAAGTGATCATGTACTCACTGCTGACATGCTTAAACCATAAGTGCACAGTGGGCCCTCATGTCTATTACACTCTAGAGGGTCAGAGGGGAGCTCCCTGGACATGTTAGGGCTTCTACATAACATAAAAACATAGAACCACTTCCGCTTACTGTACCGAATTTACTGAAGTGAATAAACCTTGTATCTTTAATCTTTAATTATTCTTGTATCATAGTTTGTCCATTCTTAAAACAAAACGGCATTCAGTGGGAGGATAGTTCATACACTGCTCTCATACATACTGTATGTATGAAAGAAATATAAAGGTACAGCCAGAAACGGGTTATCTTGGACACAGGGGGGAACAGGTGCCCTGTAAAAACAATGTGCTAAGCTAGTCTAGCTAACTAGCCTAATACCTAACATTATTTATTTATCAAATTTCCCAAAAGGTCAAACTATTACAAACCTAGGATATGTGATATTATAAACTCAGCAAACAAACAGTTTAATGCGTTCACAAGGCCATATAAAAATATTGGACGTCATAAAAACAAAAAAATAAAAATAAAAAACTATGGTGAGACAGTGGCAAGAAAATCAAAAGTACAGCTTGTGTTATTTTCCAGAGAAAGGCAGATAATTAAGCCTATAAAGGAAAAAGGGCCCTAAAGGTATTGGAGGACATACTGCACAGCCCCATGTGTCAGGTTGGATCGGGGCTCCAGTGTGGTGGGCTAGCAGGCTGACAGCAGGAGGGGAGCAGTGGACTTTATGCCTCCCAGCATCCCTGATTCCTTTGACACCCGTGGCATTCCCCAAGTAAGAGGAAAAACATCAACCACGGGCAATTTTATTCATATGTAAGGAATGATGAGTGTGTGGCAATGCTCCAGTTGTATCCCAGTTATGTCAAAGGGACGAAGAAGTGTACCTTCATGAAATATGGAGAACGTACATAGATGCACTATGTCGAGTGGGATCACAGTAATGATTATGAGAATGTGAATGCAAGATGACATTCTGGTGTAATTTCCTGTTTGTAATTTTCTTCAGAGAATGTTTGACCTTTCTCTCTGATACATTTATTCTCCATTCTTCATTCTCATTAAACGATTGTATGAGCAATATAACAGCTTCTGTGATGGACAGAATTCACTTCTTAGCGTCACACTGGTTTAAGTCAGCTATCTCAACTTGACAGGATCTCCTATTAGGGTGCTTCATGCAACTATGGGCACAACCTTAATAAAAAAGACTGCTGAAGACTCAGTGTCAAAATCAGGCTAAATAGATGACTAGTGATGGACCAGATTGGCAGCAATATACTGTATAAGTTTAATGATTATAAACTATTTTGGTGGTAAAAAAAAGAAGAAAAAGTTTTAATCTTTCTAACATGAATGTGTACAGTTTCTTAGAGTCAAACTTCCAGTATACAGCATTTAAACTGTTACTCTAAACTTTTCCTCTTAAATATGAATTTAATTTAATTTTACCACTTGAGGGCAGTGAAATAAGCTATAGGTTTGATGTGGTAAAAATGTTATGCTTTACACATCCAGCAAACTCAGAGCAACATAATCATTTACTTGAGTGGTGGGCATGTAGGCCCTACATCTCCATTCTCTCTCTCTCCTATAAACCTGAAAGTGTTGAATATTCATTTTCTTCATCAGAATTTATAGTTGTAACATATTTCTGAACTGACATCAGCCTCTATTCTGCACACTTGGATAATAAAATCACCCACATGTGTTGAGTTAACATTCGGAACACATCTGTTTTGCAGCTACTGAATATTATCTGCAGAGTCTTGCTAATGTGACAGACATGAAACAACTGTCAGCAGACTGAATAGTGATGCAACGCTCAAAGGGGCACAGAGCATGCCAGCTGGTCAGAGCCGTTTCACAGCCATAAAAAAAGTATTTAAGCCATTATGGTGGATGCAAAACATGTGGTATCGAATGAAACAAGACTGGGTATAAACCTATATGGCTTATAAACTTCCATTTCAAATAGGAAGCTAGAATTGTAAATGCATCTGCACAGCAGCCAAGTCACCGGAAATATAGTCACAATCACCCCTTCCCAAGTTACAGCATGAAACAATAGACAACATTAAATTTACAACAACAACAAAAAAGTGAAGAAAGAAAGTCATGTTACAAATGTAATAAAATCATCAATTGTGTTATTACAGTATAAGCATATGAATTTGTTACTTTTGTAGTTAGTAACCCTGACCTTCATCCTTGAGTTGAATTGAATGTTTGTGCCAAATCTGGAGAAATTTCCATATACATGTTGCCAAAAAAACTGTTATGTGAGGTAACCTTGACCTTTGACTCTTATAACTTTGTTCCTGTGTCCAAATAGACATTTGTGGGAAATTTTGAGAGATTCCCTTGAGGAGGTGTTGAGATATTGTGTTTTGAGCTGGTACACAAAGAGAAAAACAGAAATAATACCAGCCTGCTCAAACTAAGGTCCTTTACCCTCTGCACTTGAGGTAAATGAAAGGTTCCAGTCACAATTTGGAGAAGTAAGGCAATCGAAACAACTGAGGCAATATACAATGCCAAACAGCCAAAAAGAAAAGATGACAATATGGTAAGTCAGTTAAAAGGGAATTGCTGTTTTTTTACAATCTGGACCTTATTTCTAGCATAAAATACGATCATTTACTCACCCAGATAACTTTGGTGTCATTACAAGTCGTTCCGATGAAATTAGATCCAGCCTCCGAGAGCCGCGTATATCCGTATAATGCGAGTCTATAGGGCAGCGGAATGCAGCCTCTAAATTACACATTATCTGCCACAAAATTCGTTCATTTCACCAATATTTTGTTATGATACGCTAGTGCTATTCCCCCCTGAGTCCGGGGTTAGCTATTATCAACATCCGGGGTCTGTAGGTTGACCTACCGACCTCTGACCTGGATGATATCATCTCTGAGCGTGGCACGGCTTGTTGCTACCGCTAATACAGAGGATGTTGTTGTGATGCCATGTAAAGCCCTTTGAGACAAACTGTTTGTAAAAATGGGCTATACAAATAAAATTGCCTTGCCTAATACTATGGTTCGTTTCTGCGTGTTTCCGACTTGTCAGAACAAAATGACCAGCTGGATGAAGTTCAGCTTCCACAGGCTTCCTCTCCGCAACCTGGACTCACTAAAGCTCCGGCTAGCTGCACTAAAAATGGACCTTAATGCTGAAGTGGAATCGTGCAGCGCATGGAGACAACATCATCCAGGTCAGAGGTTAGTAGGTCAACCTACAGACCCCGGGTGTTGATAACAGGTAACCCCGGACTCAGAGGGGAATAGCACTAGCCTATCATGACAAAATATTGGTGAAATGAACGAGTTTCGCTGGCAGATAATGTGTTATTTAGAGACTGCATTCCGCTGCCCCGTAGACTCGCATTATATGGATATACGCGGCTCTCGGCTGGATCTAATTTCGTTGGAACGACTTGTAATGACACCAAAGTTATCTGGGTGAGTAAATGATCGTATTTTATGCTAGAAATAAGGTCCAGATTGTAAAAACGGCAATTCCCCTTTAATCAAGACGTCAATGCAAATACAGCTGCATGCAGAAATCAACATGTAGCTTAATTTTTGGAGATGAAGGATGACTTTGATGACCACTATTTGTATCAAAATTACTTATCAGTTTTGCATTTGATTGCAAAAAAATATAGTAAAATCTCTATCTAACTGTTGAATATTTATTATAAATTATAGTCAAATTAATGCACCTTTAAATCCATAATGACCATGTTTTGTGGGTAACATAGGGTGATCGAAAAATCTATTTTAAAAAAGAAAGAAAAAAAACTATATAGCTCCTATATCCTTTCAGAAGATGGCCTACATTAACCTCCCTTGACAGAGATGCCTTTTGGCACGGAAATACATATTCAAAACGTTTTTTGCCTCTTGCCATGATCTTTTCAGAATAGTTAATGAGATAACAACATATAAACAGAGAAACTGGACAAAAATAGCCCCAAACAGACAATATGGTTCATTTCTACAGCTCACCCCCGTGTTTCAATTTCAAAGTGTCATGTTTTAATTTGGTCTGCTAATCCTACCTATTTAACCCGGCTGCCCTAACAATAAAAGCTTAATAAGTAGTTTTACATGGCTAAATATGGTCTATCCTTCTTGCTTTAAGGAGGTTAGTCCTTTAATGGGTTATTAGTGACAAGAAATGAAACTGGCAGATATGGTTTTCAGAGATGACTCCGGGTAACAAAAGGTGACAGGGAAGTATAATATCAAGACCTCATTAATGCTGATCGATGAGCGCATGTTATAGAATCAGTCTCAAAATCAAGTGTTTATAATATCGGCTTTATTACATCCTGCGGGACAGAGTACACTCCAATCACTGTGCATTTTAATTAACTGCTTGGCAATTAATGCCTGAAAGAGAATTAGGTTGTATAATCGCCTTACCCCCTGGCAATTTATTAAACAAATATCTGGCAAAGCAGTGACGTGAAACAAACAACTCATTCCCTATCATAACTGTGGTGCATTGCTGCTCAGTGAAGAGTTTGAGAGGGGAGTGAAAGAGCCCCTGGCATCTTGAAGTTAAGAGAGGAAACAGCCACTCTGTATGAAGTTTAGCTGTATTTATATTTGGAGTAAATGCCTGGCCAAATAAATTAAAGTTATGAACAGTAGGGGTAGAGCCTATGGTGAAAACTTTGACTAAAAAACAGTCCAATGCCTGCTCACTCTGCAGCTGATTTACTCAAACACTGTGAATTGTGGTTATTTTTATTTGCCATAAAGAGTGATGGATTTAGCAATTGAAAAGAAAGTCTTCTTTAATAACACCTGACATAGAGACTTCCTTTCCCCCTACCTGTTCCTGCTGGCCTCCTCCAATTTGCTTTACTCAGTGGAGTGGAAATGAAGAATGATAGGCCTTGTAAGTGTCCGGCCTCAAACCCCTGTTTCCAAACTGCCCTCTCCACAAGTGTGCCACTTATTTATAGACGATGGGTATGGTGGATTAACAAGAATCCCCAAGACTACAGTTGGGAGAAATGACTTTGAGGGCTTTTTGGCAGGGTCCCGCAGTCCATTTCCCAGCACAAAGCCCAGCTGAGCCTTTTGGCTGGGGTTATAGACATGGCACTCATTGGTTTTAGACAGCCCGTGACAGACTGAAGCTCTTGGAGGAGGATTCAGGTTTTTTGCTAAACCCTGATGGTTACAGTGGAGATGTTTTGCTACACTGTGGAGAGGGGTGATTTGTTGGGAGATACTGTATGTTGTCAGTATTTGGACAGCGTGTCATTTGTTCATGTAGTTTGGATACTGATATGTTTCCTACTGGCATTTTATCTTTTGATGTTTGTCTAATGAACAGAATTCTGGTCAAGAGCAAAGAGAAATATGGAAATTAAATACAGTTGTTATAAGAAATGACATTCTCCCCTTACAGGCCTCTTATTAATATTATTCATGCACATAATATCTGTGGAAAACAGCCCTGATGAGCTGAGTTTTTTTTTTTTTTTACATTTTAAAAGCAGGTTAGATTCATTACAAGTCAGCTACAAAAAGCAGCATTATGGCTTGCACTGGATATGAGTAAATTAGTAAAAACTGTGTCCTGTCCATGCCTGTCTGTGCTAGATTAGTTCTGGGTGACAGTATGTCCTGGCACGGCTCTAGGTCTTGGCACATGTAGGCAAATCTATGTAGAGGCTTTGTCTGACAGTATTTGGCACAACTGTACAGCATCAGCACCCGAGCTGCAACATTTCCACTACAATTTTATTTAAAAGAACTGAGAGGTTCAAACTGCATTATGGGCTAGCCACAACATAAATCTTGAATTTTCTCCCAGCATTTCTCCCATGTAGATAAGCAGGGTTGTTCTTGGTCTTACTTGATGCAACACATCCTTTCACCAGCAGAGATACAAAGTGCAGCCATGCAAAGCAACCCAGGCGCTTTCAGGTGGTGTGGCGATATTCTATATTTATCAGCTTTCCAAAGAAAGTGCAAGACTTGCTATATGCTTACAGAGAGGGACAAAATGAAGCCTTCAGGTTTTTGCACCGTACACCCCTAAAGATGTCTACAGTAACAACAGGAAGCTGTTCTCCACTGGTTTGTTTATTTATTTTTTGGGTTAAAAATGTCAGCTTTTGATGTGAGCAGAAACAGGAAGGCTGGAGAGTGGGGGGTGATGACGGACGACAGCAGGCAGGCAGCTAAATGAGGTTGCCCTTGTTTAATTCAACCATTATTTTATCAGTTTAGTTTTACCAAATTGGCTTAAGAAATCCTGTATCTCCCATTAGGCTGGGGAGGGAAGACACTAGAGGTCTAATTGGACACACGATATCTGCTCCATTATCGTTATGAAAAATTGTAAAACAAGTGGAAAAAATAAGAGAAGAGATAGAGACCACACATTTTTTACATTATCAAAATTGTTACAACAGTCTTTTTAGACAGACAAAGCAAGACTAATCTTCCATCATCAAATATTGAAAAAAGAAGAAGAGAAGACATTAAAATTGTAGTTGAAATAAAAGTTATCAAAGATGGTGACTTCAGCTTAGTCCATAATTCCTATCAGTCTGTAAGTTGTCTCATTTCAAACAAAAGGGGTTTACTTGCTTAATATCAAATCTTACATTACCCTAAATATATAATATGTATAAACTAACTTTGCAGTCACTCTCAGCTCAATGTTGCTGTTGTTTTGGTTCAATCTCAGTGCTCCCATCATTATCTTTTTGGCAAAGAGAGGGGCAGATGTTTTCTCAGAAATCCACCATAATCGAGCTGCACCAAATGGCATACTTCTTGAAACCATTGGGACCAAAAGACAGCTACAAACACAGTGAAAATTGAACTTAGACTCATCCAGTTGACACAAATACAACTGCAAATGAAAGATTTTGTTGCTCCAAACTGGCTGGATGTTTAAAGGGGATTTCTTTGCCAAAAAGTTCCCAATATGGGGGTAATATATTAATGATGTGATAACATTTTGTTTTTGCTGCCCCAAAGTGGCAAAACCCCACAAAGATTTTTTTTCAGCATCATTTCAAAACTTCCTGCCATCTAATTTTACAAAAGGAAATATTCAGTCAGGAGCATTTTATAAAAAACATAGGCTCTTTGTAATTGGATTGCACAGGAACTTTGTTTCAGTTATTAAATCTCACACTTTATTAATTCAAAATATATGTTTCCACTGAGCATTATGCAACCATTGATTACGTTTCCCACATAACAGATGTGCTGATGCAGTTTAATTGTGTAGAAATGTAATTTCAAGGAGATACTGCTCTGTTTGATGCCTATCACAATCAACAGAGTATCACGCAGCCCAAATCACTGAGCTGTGGGGGACTGTCACTGAGGCTTTCAGATTGTGCAAGCTGGACAGAAGACACGATTTCTGTTTTAATCCCCTGGTTCTGTGATAACTGTGATAACTATCAGCTCTGAGACGGAGCAGCACTGAAAGAGAACTCTGGTTGAGTCTTTTTTCTCTGCTGCTAGACACATTGCACACGTAATTAAAACTTAAAACCAGTGTGAGTTCAAATTTGAATACATAGTTTATATGCCTTTAACTTCTTAGTTAGAAAGTTGTTGTTTTATCTCTTCACCTGGGGATTTATCAGGCTATCCGACTTTTTCCTGCAGAGGGAATCCTGTTGGATCTTCATGGCATCGTCCCTAGGACTGTAAAATAGGGTGGGAGTGCTCCACTGCTGAGGGAATTCTTCTGTGACCTCAGAATCTCTTTAAACTTTACCTTTTGCCTCTGGCATCATTTCAATTAAGACTCAAAGGGCATCCCGGTGCAGCTTCATGCCACAGACACGTCTTTTTTTATATTTAATGGGGTTACAAAGAAATGGGGGTTTGGGAGGGGAAAGCCTGCAAAACCTTCAGAACCTCCATTTTTGTCATTTTGTCATCTACTTCACCTCCTTATTTTAGAAACTGCAACTGCATGTGTGCCTCATCCCTCCGGCCTCTCCAGTGGTTTTCAGCTCCGAAGACAGTCAGAGCTGAAGATTAGCAAGCCCTAAGTGAATGTGCTCATGCTGCACATTTTCCTTTGATTACAGCAGAGAGAGAAGTCTTTGCTATGGGATACTACACTAGAGGGGATGGAGAAATGCTTTAACTGCTCCCTCACGAATTAGTTCACTGCATAAATGGAAAAGAGCCAACAAAAGGATGTAATGAGGTCAGGCTATAGTCCAAGTAATATGTTTGACATTAATTATTTGGTGTCATTGACAGCTGTGAGTTGTATGGAGGCACAATTTGGGAGTTATGTTAATGGTGATGGAAGAGAGTCTTATAGAGCCTCAACTTAAAATGTAATACTTTTATGCTTCCTTGAAAAGAAAGATGAAGTAAGGGATTAAAAAAAAGGCTGAAAAAAATTTGCAGCATTACTGATATGTATCAAACCTGAGTCTGTCCATCACATTATTCACTAACTTCACCTATCCCAACTACACTGACAGGATGTGACGTACTTACCTCCAGATGATTTGAATAATAGCTCCCCCACAAAGTACGGTTGGAAAAGCACAGACGTGTGCAGCCCCTTTCAACAGCAATTGATCCCAAGGGATTTCAGGTGGATTACCATGTTTTTCATTCTAAATGCAATCCCAACTTCATTTGTGCAACGTATGAGAAGCAAGAGCTTTCCACCAGCTTGGCTTGCTTCGTATGCCTCTGCTTTCAGGTGATACTGCACTGCACAGTGGTGGATATAAATTACAAACTGCAAAGCTTTGACTCTACAGCCCCTGTGTGGAGACATTAATTGGTCCATCAAGCTGAGCAAATAATTACACTATAAAGATGACCATTATCTACTGCCCTCTGCATGGGTTGATTGTGCCTTCGGGTCAATCCAATTTGGGGACAGAATATATATATACTATACTGTATAGGATAAATGTAACAATTATGACTAATAGGGGAACTTGGACAAGACTAGTAGAGATCTCGATGCAGAGATATAAAGCATGCACAGCTAAGTCTGCTGACTGTGCAGACGGAAAGATCATTTGACAAGGACACCAAAACACATGAAGTGAACAAACAGACGCAGCACACCACAGGGCCCAATTTATCAGCAGGCATTTAAATATTCTCTTTAAAGTGCTGCGCAGCTGCAACCTTGTTGTACCTCAGTAGCACGCAGGAGGCCTTGGCTTGCATTCAGAAGATGGCAGTGCCAGAGCGCAGTCTCATACTGCTACAGTCAGTAAAAGCAAACCAGCCACTTCAGCAGCCATGTTTTTTGGGGTTTTTTTTTTGCCAACCTTATTTAATTTGGCTGCAGTTTCTCTCTATGATGCATTTTGGTTCAAGGCACTGTGAAATGTTATTCACCAAAGTAGTGCCTGTGGAATATGTTTTTATTTACCCGGGTACCCAAGTGTTTCAGGTAACTGAGTACGCAACTCAGGCTTGATGAGGTGCCAGCTGAACAACCCGTTTTTTTCCCCCATCCAAACAGAGCAGCGGTAACTTCAAGGAACAACACAGAGGAAATATGAAGTAAGGTGGCCCAGGTGCAAGAGTTGTCACAATGTGTTGTTAATGTTTATTTTATATGAATTACTGTATGGTTTTCTACTAATACTAGATTATGATATCATTTCAAAATGTTATTGATCAAGTAGTCAAGTGCTCAATGCAAACCAAACTAAAATGCATTATAAACTCAGTATTTGTACACACCGTGAGAGTAATTCATGTTCAAGATGGTACCAATCCAGGTGATTCTGTAAGTATGATCCTACCTCAAACAAATAGTTCATGCAGGCGTCTCAGAGGCTGTGTGAAGTTAGGTTCCTGGATATGAAGCTGCATGGGAGCTGTTGGATCATCTTCACTAGATCTTCTCACCAAATCAAAGAGCAGGCCTGAAATGACAAACAAACTAATAGTCACTGTTCTGCTTTCCTGTATGTTTCATGTTTCTCAAAACATCATGCTTGAACATAACCACATCATGTGAAGTGAGGACCATATGACTTGTACTGTAAATTGCTTATTACCCTCTAATTCCTTCATCAAACTCTGCAGTATTAAAATTATTTTGTTCCAACAAATATCATTCCCATCTGGTTGCACATCCATCATGTTTAGATGCAGGACCAACAGATCACAAGATATTTCATCAATTTCACTTAAGTTGTCTCTATTTTTTGTTTTTGTTGAGTTAACCCCAGATGTTTTTAGTGTTTTATAAATAAGCTTGATTTTGATCTGTTTAAATTTGATTGACCATTAATAGATTCACTGTGATGTACATTTTTTCGGTGAAGAGTCATGTCCTCCTGTCCAGAGGTCCCAGCGCTTACACATGTTGCAGAGAGTGGAGTTTGATTTATGTTCCACCATTACAAAACAACTCTCCCCTTACAGGTAAAGCGGGACAGATGTACTCAATAGCAGTGTTGGCAGACTCACCAAATATCTGGTTCATTGAACCGGGTTATTGCCCTTCGGGTGGCAATGGCAAATGAATCGGACCATTGTCGAATTTATATTGTTTTCTTTCATTGTGTGGCACATGCTCAAATATATAGCCCAAAGCTGTGGCCAAAATGTACAGGAAAAATCTCTTCTTTTCTTTGACCTTGATGGAAAACATTATGAGGTCAAATGAAGACGTGAAGGACTAAGGATATGCAACCTCAGCCATGATGCTGCATCCAGTGGTCATTGAGTCCTTCAACACAGTCTGCTGACCACTGCACCTCAAATCCTGTAAATATAACTAGACTGAGATTGCCATCTGAATCTTTGACCTTCTAAAACACCTAGAATATAATACCTGTTAAAGGAACAATCTTGAAACTTCTGGCATATATAGGGCAGCAATGCAGCTCTAACAAAGCTATGGGACAATAGGACACAAAGTATTTGGGGAAAAGAAAATGACGTCCTGATGTTCTTATGTCCATTTTATGAATGCATAAATATTGTGCTTAAAAAATGTCCACAGCATGAGGGAGATTAATGTTAATCTCTTTGTAACACAAGGGGACAACTGTAAACCTCGCCACAACATGCTGTCTTTGGCAAAACACATTTAACCACTTGCATGCTCACATACTGTATGTAAATGCTTTATGATCTGTTCTCAAGAATGAAAACACCCATTCACCACAAACCTAATAGAGTTTCATTTCAATATAGTGTTTTAAAATTAAAACTATATCCATACAGATGAGTGTTTGAGCTCCATATCAAAAACAATGTCATGACACACCTGAAAATGCAAGTGCAGTGTGCTAGTTTTTCTATTTTCTAATTTGCGGGTTTTTTGAAATTGCATAAAACACTTCAAACAAGGAACAGCAACAATGAGGAGTAAGACCTGAGATTTCTTTGCTTTAACTCACAATGAGATAGAATTACTAATAAATTTAAAAAAGTTGATTGGAAAAGGGAACATTGGAGGGGAATTGGAAATAAATTTGGATGTCTGCATCATTGTTTCCAGACTTTTCTGTTTCTGCCTTTGCAGAGGAAAAAAAGCAACCCTGTATACAACTGGGCCAAAAAGAGCCCTTGTCAGCGATGCCCTTTTATAGTTAAATAGAGCTTGATTAGATCTATATCCCTCCATTGATGTGTTTATCTTTGCATCAGGATTTCCGCTCTCATAAAGGGGCACCGATGCCTGATTGAACACGTAAGATGTTCTGTGCAGTCCAGTGCTGCCCCAGTCATTTATCCGAGATTGCTCTAAAAAGGCCGCGTCAGTAAGCAAAGTGTTTGTGACCTGAAAAGATGTGACTGGAACATGGATCATGGAAGGGGTTAATTATCCATCCTGAAAACAAAACAGTACACTGTCAATGGCACAATGGTGCGGAAGAAATGGGAGAGTGAAATTACACCTTTCTGTTCAGTGAAATCAAATCAATAGGAGCTCAGACAGGGACAGTGTGAGAACATTGAGCTCATTTGTTACATCTGATTGACCTAAAGCATTTTGCATTGACAAATGCATCTGAGAAAAATAAAAAATATTGGTCAGGCATATCCAGAATCACATCGCTTGGAAAACTGGAGGAACAAACAACACAGGGGTAAAGAGTTCTTCTAATGAGTCACACTGGAATAACACGAGGGGTTTGACCAGCACACAGACAACACTTCTAAGTCCAGCTTTGGTATGCACGGAGCTATAGGCCGATTAGCGTGCATAGCCTACATTGTTGTAGCACTCGAAGACACGGGTTAATGCAACAATGCAATGCAGCGCACACTCCAGCCTGCAAACAAAATGCAAATATTTACCTTTCCACTTCAGTAGAGCAGGATGAGCCAAATATGCATCTCATTTACATCACAATAGTGGGTGTACAGGAGAGAAAACATTTAGGCAGAGACACAAGTTAAGGGGAGAAATAAGGTCACTCAATTTCTACCGTCGGGAGAGGGAATAGCTTTACCTCTCGTATGATGAGAGACTTTCCCAAGCACTGTGTTGAGCATTACATATTGTTGTGTTGTGCTTATGGTTTAATATTTTTGCTTCTTCACTGATCAGTATTTTTTTTTTAAATTAGGATTTCACTTAGTCTCTGCTGGTTTCTTAACACTACTGATTTGCACTGAGCATGAAGCATGACCATTATTATTTTTTTTTTTATCTATTTGTATGGCTTCAGGCAAAAACAAATGGCTCCTAGTTTTGCCCGGGGCTGTGTTTATCAAATTACTCATCTGCTTCAAGTTTTTTATGCAAATGTGGTCTATAGATATGCAGCAGTTTCATTACCTCCGCATATTTGTCATTTCTTTGACAGTATATAGTTGAAACAAATGCACTTTTAATGGCTTAAACCTTAATGAAGAATTGAAAAATTCATGAAAGATGACCATTAAGGTTAAAGCCACACTGAGGTTACCCCTCCAGTGTGCTTCCCCAATCCTTTATTAATAGACCTCTTGCATGTTTTTGACACTTGCTGTCAAAGAAACCATTTGCACACTTAATGAAAGGGGAGCTTTTATATTCTGCCAATTCTGCAGAAAGATGGCGGAGTGCAGCAACAGCATTACATTTCATTTTATTAATCCATCTCAAACTTGTGTGAGGGGACATGGAGAGAGAGAGAGATTTTCAAAAAGGAATAAAAAGTCAATATCAAAACTGCAGGCACAAAAATTTACCAACTGATAAAATCACTGAAAGGGAATCATATCTACTTCAGCTGCGTCATCTACTGTAGAAGTTAATTCTGGTGCTTTTCTTGCAGTTTTCCTGTAATCAAAATTAAATATCTAGGCGTTTCTGGGTAACGTTGCACCGTATAAATGCAATCAGTGAATATACAGTAAATAGATGACTTTTTGTACAGTAAACAAAACAGTTCAATCATGTAAACTGAAGTGAACTGCCATAAGACTGGAGCTTCCGCTCAGACCGGCTGTCCTCATTGATATGCAGCACAGGTAATCTGTTTTTGGACACACTCCATTCACTGTCACTTTGATTCAAATTAGAACTGTAATTTAAGGTTATTAAATCACCAATGAACCATGGCAGAAGGGGGAAAAAAGTGATCCGGCATTAAGGATGAGAAGGAAGCCACGGAGCAGGAATTTCCCACTTTTTCCCAAAATGTGACTGTATTATCCCAGCATTAGCCTCCTTTCCCTCTTCTGTCCTTTTTTCTCATTTACATCTCCTTGTATCCCCCCCACCCAGAACAAACTTCCATGCTGGGATGGCTGGAATCTAGTCTGGAAATCCTGGTGGGATTTGGGACTCAGAAGTCATTAGAGCGAAACTCATATTCAGCACAAAGTCATTGGGAACGAAAATGAAACCAAGCCCACCTTTGTTGTGTCCCCACCTAAAGAGCCCTGTCAAAGTCTTTTCCTGTCTGCCTCGCCCTCCTCCTCCTCCTCTTCCAATCATAAGACTCTAAGGAATTCAAACTGTCAAGCTCACGGAAGAGTGAATTTACTAGCACAAGGTCTCCTCTCCTGAATTAAACTAAAAGGCAAACAACCAGCCACCTTTAATGTCAAAACACAAAGGTGTTTGAGATCGGAGGTCATACATGGTAAGTGCAAACAAACACACACACACACAAATGCTTGAACATGTATGCATGCACACACAACACACACATGATCTGAGGATGAGTGGCAGAGCGATAAGGCCGAGATGACACTCTGCTAGGCTTGTTAGTGGTACATGCACCCGCGCACACATGCACACACACACATGCGTGGAGTTCCCAAGCGTGACTCGCCATCTCCATCCAAGAACATTAAGAGATTTTGCCACACCAAGGGCTTCCTCTCTGCCATGCTCATAATCGCTCCCCACATCTCCCAGTCCCCGTATTTGTCAGCTCCATTTTGCTGGTGAGCCTCAGAGATGGGTCCAAGCTGGGCTCATCTGTTCACATGATTATCTCAGTGAGGAGAAATCTCACATCTCACCTTTATTTGTCTCATATATGCACTATGGCTCGCTCATCTCTTGCCTGGGTCCCAGTGAGGATGCTAATAACTATGTGCCTCTGCTGGGGGATTATTCTCAGCCATCAGAGTCAGTGCACAGCGCTTCCTTATGGCTGATCAAAATCATGTCTTCTCAGGCTTTCCATAAGTACAGTAAGTGCCACAAGGGATAAGATACAGTATCACACTCTTTCCCTATCTGCTCTTTCAGAAAAAAGTGCTTTATAATCACATTACAACTTTCACAACAGTTTTTTATCTTTGCTTTTATACCGTACATACATAGTGCATGTATACATTTTACATGAAGGAGCAGAGAGAAGGGTTTTTTGAGCAGGTAGGAATTCAGTCTTTCAAGGAGATCTCAAGGATAGAAGCAGGGTCTGCAACAAAAAACCTTCATTCCCCTAAACTCTCTTGTCATAGATTGCAAGTTTCTGTGGAGGTGGTGAAGCACAAGCTCTGGAGAGCAGAATAAAAAAAAATAGGAAACAGAAACACACGTGAACCCCAGTCTTATTAATGAAGCTGACACGTTTTATCATTGGGTGTGCATCCCATTTATTCTCATGTGCAATCTGGCTTTCCAACTGTATATGCCAGCATCTATTATGAAAGCAGGGCCCTTTTTCTCATTATTCTTTTTCTCAAGGCTTCTGAGAAACAATTAGCTTTGAAGTGTAAAATATGAACCCTCCGCATCCGCAGAAGTAGCTCGGCCTCGACTTCATATATAAATTAGTTGTCAAAGAGACTAAATGCATTTTGCTAACTGTACTACGTGACACGCTGGGTGGTGAAGGAAAGTGAATGCACAATTCATATAAGAGCGTAGTATCCAATACACATCAGTTTCAGTGCGCTGGTAGAAGTTGGCGACAGCTTTCAAATCACACCATTGCCTGAGCCATTCCTTTGGTTTAATAGGAAGGGGAATTGTTCTTGGTGTAATGATTTTATTTATCCCCTAGTCAATGACAATGAGCCCCCATTCATCAATGTTCAATGATTAACTGCTGACACAAGATTTGTGACCAAGGTCTCCATACAAACACATTCATTATAATTCAAAACGCAAAACTGACCCTAATGGTACACCTCCCCTGAGATTCTCTATAAACCTGTTTGGTCGTTATTATATAGATTTGTTTTTTTTGTGCCACTCTTGTTTACATCTAATCAGTCAAACCTTCCCCGCCTTCACTCAAAAATGCTTTTTCCATGTTGTTAATTGACTGTTTTGCAGAATGATGCATGTGCAGAGTCTGACACTAGGAGACTGTACACATTTATCTGCTGAAAGGAACATTTTCAGTGAGATCACCTTTCCCCTGAGGTCAAAACATGTACAGTATGCACAAGCATAACTTTGAGATGTCAACTTATGTGGTCCAAAGATGTCAACTAATGTGGTCCAATCATGGTCCAATACACCACTTATACAGGTGTGACGTGAAATAATTAAACCTCCCGTGCATATCCACTGAAAATGTACTTTTTCAGCAATTCCATTGGAACATGAGACTATTATGATAATTTGGTTCAGCAGTTATTTGTATGTTTATAGATTCATGATTAGTGACGAAGCAGGAAATGATAGATAGATAAAATCTAAGAATGCTGATCAATGATCAATGATGAATTGATCTTTAGAGAGACAGAGAAAATTCCATATCACTTTGATACATTTTAACATAACACGGTTGCCCATAAAGTTGGAATAAAATATTTTTTAACCTCTTCTCATAAATTGTGAAAATATATGCACATCCCTTGCTTGGGGTGCTGGGCCAAAGGGACAGTAGAAAAGAGAAGAAATAGCACAACCTCGTTTTGCTCCAGAATATTTGACTATTTCTTCTCTTTTTTAACCTCTTCTCATGAAATGATTGTGAGTGACAATGTGATTTATCCATGATAGATAAAGTGTATATCTTCTCAAAACTTTATTGATCAATCCCTTTCAAACTAACGAATGAACCTTTATAGGATCAAAAAGAGGAATGTGTCTGAAAAACAAAATAATTCCAACTTTATGTGCAACTGTGTATATGACTACAGGGAAGACACTTATTTTTTGTACAACAGCTCTAATAATAACAATAATAATAGGGAATGTTATTTTATGTTAATATGTAGAATAATATTCTGTTAAAAAGAAGGAGAGAGGGAAAAACTTTTTTGTTTGGAGTTAGCAGCTCCCGCCCTCGTCGTGGATCTATTGGTCCTCGTCCCTACGTCACCACATTCACGCGCATCCTTTGGCTGCACACACAGCCCTTTATGCCGTTCTCTCTCCTCATTGGATAAAGGTTGTAGGATACAAGGAAAGTTTGACTGACAGACCCGTGTTTTGGACCAAACACTCTATGTAAGTGATTGCTGTCAGAAGATATAACTATTTAAGACTTATATTAACACAAACATTCCGCGTACTTCTGCTTTAAATAAGTCTATATTTCAAGCTTGTTTGTAGCAGAAGCTCCTCTTCCTGGTCCGTCAAATTTGGACAAACCGGGAAGAGGAGCTTCCGCTACAAGCAAGCTTGAAATATAGACTTATTTAATTTTTTTCGGGACAATTTCACATTTCAGGGCTTCAATACAAGGAGCACATTACATACGAGCAGCATGGAGGTATTTGGATGTTTTTTGGTGTGTCTTTTTGTTACGAAGACAATTGGTATATGGACATGCAGTGCTACGCCGAGACCCCCTGTAACTCAGAGAAGCCACGGATAACTCTGAAACTTCTCCCAGCCCTTAGTCGACATGAGGGTGAGTGAAATTTCAATTTTGGGTGAACTATCCCTTTAAGTATTTGCACTTCAGCCAATATCCATTTATAATTATAACTAAATGGCTCACTGAACAGTTGTCCATTCTGCGCTTTGATGAATGTGGTAGAAAAGGCCCTATTCACCAAATTTCCCCGACTTTTAAGATGTCCCATACAGTACATCCTTAACCATAAATGACGGGGGGAAAAACACACACACAAAAAAAACAACAGAATATCTAATGCAGTGTCATGTGCAACCTTTGTGTTCTCATCTGCTGTTACGTAAGATTTCAGCAGACTGAGGAGGTGACAGTAAGTGTCAAAACAAAACCGGTCTCGTCAGCCCCAACAGCCAGCTGAGGAAATAAGACGATCAGGACAGGAAACTTTTTGCTATTGGAACTCAGCCTGACAGCCTCCCGGTGAGATCTGGCTCTGCTGTAGCACAGTCACCTCTATCTCCTCTCTCTTTTAGGGATAGTTATCTACTTGTCAAGAGGAGGACAGGACACACAGAGAGAGATGGGATGAGAGAGAAGAAAGTGAGAGAAAGAGCTGTAATACCTGTCTCCACCTTCAGGGACTCCTCACTTGATTAATGAAACAATTGACTCAGTGATTAACACCTGTGCATCGAGTTACTAAAAAAAGCCCAGGGAGACCTGAAATGGTGAGATATTGATTTTCTCTCTTCCCTAAGCGCAACCTCCATCTCCTTGTCCCGTACCCTATGACCATGAAGAAGAAACTGCACAATGCAGTCTTTCTAATTAATCAGCTCATTTACATACTCGGTGGGGTTACATTGTATTTGATCACACTGCAGTTAATATAATAATTGTGCTCCTGTATCATTAGCATGCATCTCTTTTGTATGCAAAGAGGAAACTTGAAACTGCTCCCCAAACAGTGTTATATTTGTGTAGTTAAAAGACAAGAGGGGGAGATAATGAATGAATTATAAGATCTGTTTAATGCAACATTCAGGCAGAGCTGCCTCTTATTTGCCGCTCCTGAGTCTGGGGTTTGCTTTAATAATGATTGATTGAAGCTGCTTTCTGCATCTGCACACAATGACCACTGACCCTATTGTAACAATACAGGACACGTATGTTCAATAACGTGATGGATAGCCAGACACAAACATAAATATTACTTTAAATAACTCAAAGATTCAAAAAAAATAATGGACTATGACCTAAAAGTTGCAATGACCTCATTTTATTCATCATCTTGTTAGTGGTAACTGGAAAATCTGGTATTTGACCATCTGCTTGTTATTCTCTCTTTTTGTCTTTTACGGTCATGATGACATTTCGCTCTAATAAATATATGAGAAAGATAGATTCACACATTTCCAGGGACTACTTTCTGTCTGTACTTTTGGTCTGGCTAACACTAACAACTAACTTGTATTAAATTCAACCTTTTTAAAAAGCTATACTGTAGGCTTGCGTTTCTTAAAGTCTAAGGTGGCAAATTGAAGCAAGAAAATACAGTTCCCTGCAGTGTCACTGGAGTGTGTGATTGTCAGTTAATGGTAAACTTTGTGGAAACTTTTACTTTGTGGATTACTGTGGAAGTGATTTTTATTGTAGTATAGCCCCTCGATATGCAGATTTTCTCTTGTGTCAGTTCAAACAAATAAACCAAAGACTTCTTTAGGCAGCAAGGAGTGCCGAAAGGTGAAAATGTTCTGTTATTGGGAAATGGGAGAGCTTCAGCACAGAAAAGACAGGCATCACTAGACCGTAAGACAGGACAGATCCTGATTTTGCCTTGAAACAAGACAGCAGAATGCTAAACACGCAGTTTAAAACAGACATCTTTTACTTCTCCACCCTAATCATGAGGGTAATAAGAGGAAGATGAGGACTGAGATGGTCGACTCATAGCACAAAGGTGCATATTGTCAGCGTTTTGCCCGCCCCTGTAGCTATATGTGTAGCATCACTCTGTCACATGTATGGATCAGAGGGGTCAAAAGTTCGTCTCTCTTCACACAGGTTCAGCATCTTCCCTCTCAACCACCTTATGAAGGAGACAGAAGAGCGTGTACATTTATTAATTGGAATTCTGGACCCGAGGTGCTGTGGGTACATGAAGGCTTTGAAAGGGAAAGTTAATGGCAAACTTTCAATGTGAAACTCAGTTGTTCTTTGCAGCAGGACCTTGGCTGAAATCCACTATAAGCCTGTCTTTGGTGGCAAAACACTTTTATCTACTGTAAATACTTAAAAAGAGAGGGGGATTATGAAACAATGCATAGGCTGAGGATGAAATATGTGGGAGGGATTTATGTTATATTTCTAAATAGTGAATAATACAAGAAAAATATGGTTTCATTGAAAGTCCCAGGGAGTTTGTTCTACCCCAGTAAGTTGATCAAATGTAATAGTTCAAATAATAAAAACATGTGATCATCTGGGCTTGTTAACTTCACATGTTACCAGAAGTTAGAAGAACATTGATGTATCCAGTCAAGATATATATTTCTATTCCCCAAGAAAGGCAAGAACGTAATTAAAAGAAATAAAATAGATTCACGTAACAATTCATGCTGTCATAACAAATAAAATCACTGTACAATAATGTGAAATGTGGAGGGATGTCTCAGAGAATTAACTCTCACCCACCTGCATCAACTCCAGATACGTATGTCTTGTTTTTGGCAAACACACTGAGTATATGTACAGCCACAGAGTGAAAGCAGCATATTAACTGGAGTCGCTTCTAAACATTCAGAAACAATTACATTTCATTAATGTCCTCCTGGGTTGTGTAACTATTTTCTTTGTCATAATGTTGCAAACATGAAGCGGAGATGAGAGTCAAATATATGAGAACCAGAGAGTCACTGGAGAGGAGAAAATCTGGTTGTGACAAGAAATATCTTATAAGCTATTTTGTTTTATTGCCTCAACAAAGACGGCTGTGTTTTCACATGTGGCTGTTGGTTGGTTGGTTGGTTTGTCAGCAGGATTACACAATGTGCACTGTATTGATTTGCAATGAATATGGTGGAGGGATGGGGTCTGGTGTCTGGAGTGCCTCTAGTTTGGGTCTTTGGTGAGTCTGTTAGCTTGAACAAACTTGTTTGTTGTTTTTCAAACTGAAAATTAAACATTGGTTTCTCTTAGCCATTATCAAGGTTGATTACTCCCCATAACGAGATGGTCATTGTTTTAACCATGTCAATGAAGAGCCAATAAACTTCACAACAGTCACTGGCAAGACCATAAACTTCCCCTGTATACCTAAACAAATTGTTTCCTAAACAAACCTGAACCGTATGTGAAAGTTGTGCAAGTTCAAAGTCATCTAATAGGCTCTAATTCAAACAGTACAGATACAGATTGCTGGGATATTTCCTAAAACATTCAAACACAGCCAGAGGCAGTAGAACATTTAGGAAATGTCTTGATTGCTAAAAAAAAAAAAAATTAAATGACATTGGATGGCTGAAGCTAAGCAAAGCAGATTTTGTCCCAATTACTGAAACACTTTGATCAGAAGTTTGTACCTGAGTAAGACAAACTAACATTTGTCGTGGCAGAAATGACAGCTGGACTTTCAGCTGAGTCTGGCTCTTCCCCCAACAGATAGAGGACGGCCAGCTGTCCAGATGTACCCTAAACAGAGTCCCACATGCCCCCTCTGCCCCTAAGGCCTGTTGGTGGCGGTGGCTGGTGGCGTTCCTGCTGCCCATCCACACTCCACATCTCCACTGAGCAATGAGCCGGTCACCATGGACAAAGTGGCACAGCAACATTCCCAGACAGATGTCACTGCTCAATTCATCACACTGTGCAGATGCACACTAGTGGACCTGTGGCTCGCTGACCAGCTGACACAGGTATCTATATCTGTATATCACGCATCTTAACTCCGGGACATCATAACCTGAAGGTGTTCCATATGACCGCTTATGACCAAATACACTCAGTAGCTGCTGCTGCTACTCAGTGAAGTAAAGAAAGTACACGGCACACTCAACAAAATCTCTACAGGTGATGTTTTTACCAAATCCCACTGTCCTAACATAAACCCAAAATCAGAGTGAGAAGATACAAACTACAGCATATTTAGTTGTGTCATTCTTAAATACTAGTACACAAAGCAACTGCTATCAACATTACAGACTGCTACTCTGTTATACTGCTATTATTCAGTGTCAAACCTCGCTAAGAAGACTCCCCTGAAGAGAAATACAACACATGGTAATAAAACAGTGCTGAAATGAAAAATAATTTTATTAGCTTTGTAGAAAACCTTGAGGCATCAGAAAGATCTATATGTGCTGTCATGATTTCATCATATTCTCTGGGATGTGCATTGATTTTTTTTTTGTCTCTGGTGTGGTGCGCAACACTTAAGTGTTTTTTTCCTGCAAAATAATATTTGTATTTAAACACAACATGCACATTTTTTATTTTTATTTTTATTTATTTAATTACTATGTTTTTATGTCACAAACAAGTTCAGTATTAGGGATATGAATACCAAAGAGGTAAACACTGAGATATCAAAGCTCAATTACAGCTCGAAGCCACTTCTGGCTTTTTCCTCACATAACATTGTTGTCGTCTCAAGTTTAGGATGAAAACAGAGTCAAAGCAGACGAGTGTGCGCCCTCCAAATTTATGCAGAGCAGCAGCCAAACAAACAAACAAAGATTTTTCAGTCATTGTCATCAGTATGAGTACAAAATTGACATTTTCTCCAGTATGTCCTCAAGTTGTCGCTTGTTATAGTCTCAAAATCTGGGGGTATGGTTCAGCCCCTGTACTGCATCATTATTGTAAATCTGGAGTGAAGGTTAATGCAACAACCTATTACCTACAACTTACCATTTGAATTAAAGCTAAAAACAAATTTGTTCTATTGCTTTTAACTAAGCTTGAGACTATTTTTGGATCACTACAGTATATTTCTCTTATTTTGAGCAATTTCTTGTTTTATTTCTCTCTTTGTCATTTTATTACTTTTGAATTGAGAAATGTGCTATTCAGCCTATACCTACCTGGCAAATTCTACTCATTACTAAGCACTTTCTCTGGGATTAACTCAGACGAAGAACTTTTAAAGGGAAAAAAATCATATATTTCCTAATGCTTAGAAATGCTCAAATGGAAAGTTTACCTGAGAGCATTGATTACTTTTTCATTTTAAAAATAAATGGATTCCTTACCGTCCTGATTGTACATGTTTCAGTGACTGGGTGAATCACTGATGCGGTTTATGTTGTTTTTCTCCACATGAAGAGGGAGCGCAAAGAGGGTCTTCTGTTCGGTGCAGACACGTCACAGTGATTGCAAAAGCCATTAAATGTCACTACACTGACAGCTGTTTGGGGTCATTCATCAAATGATGAAGTGAGAGAGAAAGTTGGAAAGATGAGGCGAACAGGAGGGGATGCAAATCTGCTGAGGAAAGGAGCGCACAAGTTGATGAAACATTTCTTGGACGATTACCCCCAGGTTCAGCTGGTCCTCATTGGCCATTCAGACATTTCTCAATTTTTCTTACTGAGAAGTCATGGCTCCGTGCTGTACTGAACTTTACAAAGAGTGTGTTTTTTCATCTTCTGACTTCATAGAAAGAGGCAATTGTATATCTGAAAAGAAGCCTATTAAAAGTTACCAACCTGTTCTGTCACTTTGTGTCAGTCAAGTGTAAGATTTTTAGCTCTACCTGATCAGATCTACCTTGAGTGGCAGCCTGATTAGCCTTGGCGGACACTTTCTCTTCATGTCACACACCATAAACACACATCCAGTCATGCACCTGCATGCACAAATGCTCCCATGTTTACACGACAAAGGTTGGACCATCTTATGCTGTTTACTCTTTATTCACCTCTCAAGGACACAGACCTTTATCAGGGCTGACCAGTGCTGTGTGTCCCACCATCCTCCCCTCCAATATGCCACTGAGTTATGGAGCGCCTGCTGATGCTCCTTAAAGGGCAGCAGGACAAGAGAGAGATGCAGCGTATGCTTAACACTAAGCCGATGGCTCCAGACACTCCCCATCCATCACTGTCTGCCCCGAGCAACCTTGTTTTGCCTGCCATTTCACCACTGGATTGCAGGCCCTTACGTACATATAGTGGAATTATCCACTTCTCAGTAAGAGCAGCCAAATACAGGTTTTCAGGTAAATCCAAAAAGGAAAAGGAAATAACAGTAGACTTTAGATATGTTTTTAAGAAAAAATCTTCAAATGTCAGAAAAAAATATCGTTTAGCCTTAGGCGTGAGCACCTTAATGCCTGAGGGCCTGATGAAGTGGAGAAATAATGCATTAGTTATAGTTTAGGGTGATGTTGAGTTCCTTTGTTCCTTGTTGTGTGTCTCTTATCTGATGAAAGCCTTTCATCTGAAAATGTAAAGAAACCGTCTTCTTCTAGGTTTTGTTGATCCTCGTCTAGACGTTGGATAACAAAATTATATTTATAACCTGCCTCATTATATTCTAAAGTTTCTCTATATCTCTAGTGACCGTTGCACAATTATAACTAGAACACTGTTAGTGCGTTAAGGTAGAGGGGCAATATGAGGTGTGTCCATGAGGGCAGAGTAAAGCTACTTATCCACCTTTCAAGGTTACAGCAGCACACTTGGTGATAAGGAAAATTTCTATTGGCTTACCGAATGTATGGGAGAATTAAGGCATAACAATCTCAATAATGTATGTATCGTGGTGAAGGCGTAGGCGTACGAGATTAAGATCCAGTTTAATTGGAGGCTTGTGTCATTCTTACTCAGTGGCTTTGACTCCTCTGGTCAAATATAATTTTCTCATCAACACTGCTGGATGTCAGCGGGAGCCAGTTAAAACCAATGTGATTCCAAATGAGTCGGAATTAAGAAAATGACTCAATTAGTGGCTATTTATTCACAGCTACACGCTGCCCAGGGAGGCAATTAACTCCTCTAGTGCTGGTCAGAGGTGCATCAAACCTCTAACTCGGTGCAAGAAGTGAATGACAAGGTCAAAAGTGTTTCAACTAAGAGGACACCAGCTGACTTCAACTCCAAGTTTTATTCTAATGCACATTTGAAAACAATTGTGGTGCATTCAAAAGCACAGGAGCACACCTGCCAAGGCTCTCACAGCCCCTAAAACCATGTATAAATAAATGAGAATAGTATTTTTTTTTAAACAACAGTTGTTAAAAACACAACCAATATATAGCAACTAATCCCACAATACACTAATCAGGGAGTTATGTGAGGTGTGTTTTATTCAGGAGTCTAATCGCCTGGGGGTGAAAAACTGTCTTTGAAGTAGCTGGTCCGAGCTCTAATACTCTGTAGGCGTTTTTCTGAGGGAAAGAATGTGAACAGACTCTGCGTTGGGTGCTTGTATCCTTCGTAATACTTTCAGTCTGTCTTCTACAGCAGGGGATGTGCATGGATCACAGAAATTATAGCTGGTACTTCTCACAACAACAAAATCTGGTGTTTAGAGACCAAGATAAAGTCTAACATTCACTCATTTTGTACTCACAAACAAACAACTGAAAGTTGCTAAATAGTCAAATGAATTATTTATTTTCTTGCCAAGAGGTAGGTGAGAAGATACTGCTCTGATGTATGTCCAGTCCACCAGCCTGTATCACATAATCCCCATGAAGCCAAACTAAGATTGTTTTTTAAAAAAGGGGAAAAACAAGGTTTATCTAATGTGTTAAAAATGGGCTTTTTGAGATGTTGTGTAGAAACATTGTTTTGCTGTCCAAAGGATCCGTCTGCAGAGTCATACAAAATTAACAGCCCAGCCCTAAATTTGGCATTCAGCTGAGGCTTTATCCAGACTGACACACTGCACAGTCTTACAGTCAACAATAGAGTAAGCTACTCCCAGAGCAACATGATCATGAACAAATAATAGTATGAAGGGATCAGAGTCACAGCAGCTGCACTACAGATGAAAAAGAAACATCCTTGAGATACTGAAGTGTTTGTACTCGAGTGCTAGATTCATTATATATTGCACATTACAGTCCCAGATCTTGCATGTTGGAAAAGCATTACAAATGCATTTACAATGGCTTTTAATCCTGGGCTATTTCATGTACTGAAAATGCAAAGAGCATGGCTAAATTCCACATAGCCCTCTTTAAGTTGTATTACTTTTCAAACATTTTTTTTTCAGGGACTAAATGTCTAATGGGAACTGCAGAGAAAACTGTTGAAGTGAGAGTAAAAGAAAATTCCCGTTCTCATTAATTCTCCCTCATATCAAGGCACAACATCAGATCCTGGGTGGGGCAACAAAAAGTCTATGGCACTTGCAGTAGATTCAGTTCAGTCAGTGACAGTGGTAAAGACTGTAATGATTGTTCTTATTACCATAACTTCACCAACAGCTTATTCCAACTCTGTTTTCGTGACTGTGTGAGAATTACTGCTGTATTAAATAGAATTAAATATAAGCATATAGCATCTTGAATTTATTATGTGTGTTACTAACTGTGCCAAACACTGTTATATTAATTGTCTATTTTTTCTTATAATTGCTGGCTTTCTGTGATGTGGACAGCAAAGTAAGAATTTCATTGTCAGGGAAACTCACCTTTCCACTGTGCAAATGACAATAAACACTTTTGACTTTGACTCTGGATATTCTCATTCATCCAGGTCATTGTTCTTTTCTGGGCAAATTGAATCGTAGGCAACTGGGAAGGCGTTTTGCCTCTTATCCAAGGGAATTCATCAGTTTGTACGCAACAAGTTGTCTAGCTAGTGCGGACTAGTGAGACTTGTTGCGTACGAACTGATGAAGCCCCTTGGATAAGAGGCGAAACGTCTTCCCAGACAAATACAAGTCCAGTTGCCTACGATTCAATTTGCCCAGAAAAAAAAAAGTACACCTTCATAAACCAGATGGTGCCCATGAAAATGGGTCATTCTACATCATGTGACAAAGAGACTGTTTTAATTTTGAATTATGTTCAACAGTGATATTATGATAATGATACAAAATCACGTATTAAACCAAAATTGAGGTTACGGAGATCCAGAATATAAAAAGCAGAGGTTACATAGAGCAAAGCAGCTGATTTAATTGCGAATTATCCTATACCTACACTAGTTCTGACTGATCAGTTTACTCCGAAGTTGAATATGGGCCATGCTTTCATTTGCAGATAAACCTGCTGCTTTCTCGATGGCGTTTCGGTGTATCAGTGTTTTGCAGGGTTTATATTTACTGTTCATTTGGCAGTAGCAGAGATGGCAGCAGTGCAGACTTTGCCTGGAGTATAAAAAGTCTGTGTGCTGTTCCAGGTGATAATTAAGGTGACATGAAGTGGAGAGCTTTGCTGCTCGCTCGTCTATGCAAGTGGGTACAGAGTTAATGGGAAGCAGGAAATGGAGAACTTTATTTTGCCACAGTGTTGTGGTTTAATTGTGTGCACCAGCCTTGGCACATTCACTGAATCTGTAGGTGCATGTTCATTTGGACGCTGCAACACATCTGACTAGAGTTTAATCTGTTTGGGTTTTTTTGTTTTTTTCAACCAGTATTATTAGCATCTTGGTTGTTGAAGCTTTTGAAGACATGCTGCTGGTCTGTGAACATACATCAAATGTAATGTTTGCTTTGGTGGACTGTTGGAGTGTGACTACACTGTGTTTTCAGTAATGCCGTTTCTCATTTTTGTCCTAGGCTCTTACTGACTGCATGGTAATGTACAACATCCAGCAACACTGTGGCAATTCCACTTTGTTTTAAAGACAAACTCTATGGATCAACTGTGTGGACATGTGGCTCTCATGCGGTGTTTGTTTTCCGTGATTACTTCAAGGAAACATAATATTTGCACATCACAGATGCAGTGCTGCCAATACAGACAGTGAGTCCAAGTCTGAAAAACATCAGTAATATTGATGCTTCTCAACCTCACAAACATGTCAGTGAAGACATGAAACCATGTATCTAAACAGAAGCTTTCACATCCACAGCCGGATACAGACACAAAAACAACCTTGAGCCTCTCCTTCAGCACTGTTTATAAGGCCTCCCATAAACATATTTTTTCACCCACCTTCAAACATATACAGTATAGATTTTATTTTATGGGGATCTGTGTATGATTTATGTGAAATGAAATATATTCAATGCCTGACATCCACCTCACTGACCTAAAGAGTTGCACTAAAACTTGATGGTTTAAAATCAAGTATTGGTCTATCGCATTGCAGCTTTACGGGGCAAATCCAAAGGTGCTAATGTAGATATATTTGACCTCAAACATGGGGTAGTCAAGGCTGAATAAACGACACATCATGAGCACCTATAGCTTTGAAGCCGATTTCAACAACTCAGTTGCTTCTTGGCTCGAGTGTCTTTAAATTATTTTACACAGACAGCAATGGCAGAGGCACCGATTTACAGTAAAGACGTTCATAGTGAAATGATAACGCAGTAAAGCTGTCAGCAGGATGATTATTATAATACCTGAGCCCATATCCCACAGGGATTATAAAAGATGAGCGAACACAGGAAAATCTGTTCTCTACTTAATTCTATACACTTCTACTTCTGTCTAATTTACTCTCCTAGAAAGCACCCAGCAAACAAAACACAAATCAAAGTTTGAAGTACTAACCTACACTGGCTTCTAATTATTGCAGCTTCAGATCCAGACCATGGATCACACAAGAAGATGTATGGGATGAAAATGTAAACCAAAACATTGGCATAAAGGCAGCTACCTCAACACATGCCCTCCATGATCTACAGCACCTCTGGGGTGGCCATATCACATAACCTTATTTACTATCTACCACTGGTTCTCTGTGGGTCTCGTTTCATGACTGTCGAGGGCAAGAGCTTTATTGGGCATTCCCCTTCAGGATGCTTCCATCATGATTCTGAAGAGGCGCCTGGATGAAAGAAACGAGAATTATTACAAGATTACATCTCACTCCTGCTCCTTTCACTCTCCCCATGTGGCTGTTGATGATATTCTGAGCTGCTGTCCTACATGCCGCTCGCATTCCCCTGCTTATAAATCCAAAGACAAGCTGCCATTTGAGACTTTACGATGTTCACATCCCAAGTCAATGATACAGGCCTGTGCTAAAACAAGCTTGTGTAAGAGGAGACAGGATGATGGGAATGCTAAACCTGTGGTGTAATGCTTTTGAAAAACGAAACAACTATAATAAAAAGACACATTTCTGCATCAGATGCAGGATAAATCATCATGAATAAACACGCCGTCTCCTTTGATAATACAGAACCATAGAAATTGGGTGGATAATTAATGATGATTGATCACCTGAGTCATTTACCTCAGCAACATGTCGTCCCTGAAGATATGGAGATGTTGTTGTTGTTTTTTTCCATATTTTTTCTTCCTCATCTAAACCTCCGCACAAAGAAAGAAGAATGAGAAGAATGGAGGATGGGTGGGTCTCCATGTACTGCATTTGTGTGTTTGTGTTGGGTGCTGATGTTGGAGTTGGGTGTGTGAGGGGGGGCTTCACAAAAAGCCGATGGTTGCCATGGAGATGAGCATAGAGAATTATGGCTGAAACAAGCACTAAGGGAGACATCACCAGTGTTTGTTTCGTTACTGTTTTAATATGTTCCCTCTCCTCCTCCTCCTCCCTCCTGTTCCAACATCCAACATGGAGTGCGGAGAAACGACCTCTACACATCTCCAGCACTTCTCAAGCTCCTTTCACTGATATTTTTTGTTTTCTATTGTAGTTCTGCAAATAACTTTCATTCTATTGACATATAACCCCTCTATATACGCTCCGACTTGTGTTCCCATTAACCATATATATTGGTGTAATTCCTCACTCTTAAGACAGGAGGACCAATATTGCATCCCCTGGTGTCATTTGCTATCATTCCATTAGTGTCTGCCTGTTTCATGTAATGTAATAGCAGCAAGTAAACATGAAACCCATTATGTGACCCCCCACCCCCCCACCCCAAACCCCAGCCCCGTTCTGCACAAATTTTAAAGTCATAAGGAAAAGGAGAGAGCCTGTGGCAACAGCAGCTCTGATTTGCAAGGTTCGATGAAAAAAAGGTTTAATTTTCTTGCCCTCCAAGAGAAGGAGATAGAAGTGGACTTTTCTTTTAGGCAGTGATAACACCGTCCAAACACACCCACCCATATAAACAAACACTAAATCACAGTTTTTATTCATCAGGTAAGAAAAACAACAGGTCTCAAAAATTGTCTCTAAATTCAGTTTTGTTTGTCATTTCACCAAGGGCCTTCCCTGAATGTCAAATCTAGAGCACACCTGTCATTCCTCCCTTATTCTCTTTTACTCTAATTACTCTGTTCACTCGATCACCCTCTTTTTTCCATCCTACATCTACATGGCCATCACAAAGAAGAAGAAAATAAAAGCCACTATGTGGACATTCTGTCTAATTAAGGGATTAGATACACTTCCCTGGTCTGGGAGAAAAGCCCCATTTATTTCTTCTTATTGAATTTTCGTTTGTGTTGTTTCTGTTTTATTTAATTTTACGCTGCCGTTTGTATTCATTAGGGGGCAACAACAAGAGTCAGTGGGCTTCCAAAACAATGCCACACAGAGTTTAAGTATCTCCGCCTGAGCAATGATCAGAAAGTATTTGCGTGCATTACCATCTTAATGTTCTTGACTCTTCCTCCATCAAAGAAGGAATGGCAAGTATCCAGGCCTGGCTCACATAGCATGTAAAAACATTCCCATCTTTTATTTTTGTAATCTGCATTGGCTGCAGGGTCAGAGATCATCAGGTCGTTTGTCACTCATGATGATGTATTCTACACTGCACCGTACTGTCTTTCAAATAAAAATGTATTTCCTCTTGAGGTTTTTTCTTTGCCAGCTCTTAGTGACTCTGTGAAGCAAAGCCCATTATTCATTCATGACAGAATACAGGCTTGTTCCAATAACATCAACATTTAGCAGCCATTTCCACAAATGCTCAAAGACCAACATATGTTTATGTTCAGGACAAAGACAAACAGCAGCCACAGGAATGTCCACAGTCGTCACCGAGGGGGGCAAGGAGGAAACGGTGGGATGTTGTCATAAAGCTACAAAGTCCACAGAGGGCGGAGGACAGGATGGATGGATGAGTTGATAAAACATAAACTTATTATTTAACCATGATAAAGCTCCCCCACATATTTATGACTAAAATATGAACTGGCTTTGCCCTAACTCTAACCTGGGCTATTTCTGTGTCTGAGCCTACAAACCGTAAAGAAGCGTAGTGGTGTCAGTAAATGTTTATTTGTGATGATTTTAGAAGCTACTGACAAATGATCCTGCCTATGGGGCAAGTGCAAAAGATCTACTGAGTCATTTAATTTGGAGGATTTGTCGCCAACCCACCAAATCTGTTGTGAAACATGTCACATTATGTTAATCTGTTAAACCTCACTCACACATTACAAATATTGTTCAAACCCACAGAGCTGTATTGTAATTGCTAGTTTCCAAAGATGCAAACTCTATCAGACTGAACATATTAACATGTAAAATTTCATATTTTAGAATATGATAGAGTGGATGGCCATTGTCTTCACGCGGTGTAAACATCATATACTGCTGCTTCATTTCACAGCTGAAACAAGGCAACACAGACTATATTTTATGTATGATACTGTCAGGCAGTGTGGACTAAGGAGATGTTTCCAGCCCAAGGAAAAACAAGAGGAGACAACCACAATAGACCAGTTAGAAATCTCGCCCTTACTCGGGTCTATCTTGTTGAAATCGTTTTAAAACTTCTTTAAATCAGTGCAGCATCACCAGTTCACGGTGCATTGACAAACACTGAATCTGACTGGAATTTGTTTTTGTTTTTTTAAACAGTGCATTTGTCCTTTACTGTCCTATCCATCCAGGTACGCTCAGAATACAGGTGATACAGTCTTGAGACCTTTAAAAAGTCTTTCATTATAACCCTACAAAGGAAATGGAGACAAGAGGAAGTTCCCATGTAAGAAAGAAGATACTGTCAGTTAGTTACTTGGCCTTATCAGTGTATCTCAGCAGGGGAGGCCAGAGCCAATCTACAGTGACTGGTTTTGTCAGGATCCAATGACACGTTGGGCTTTTGTTTCTTCAGCCTCCCTGGAGATCGAGCCATGAGCCTGAGAGACGCGACTGAATGTCAGTTTCTCTGAAAAGAAGATCTCACAGGTGTCTCAGCAGGGTACGCTGTTTAAAGAAGGGCTCCAAGACGGCTGAGCACAAACCAGCATAACCCTGCCAGGAAGTCATATCTAGGTAGGTCATCGTGCAATTCAATGGTCTGAAAGGGAAAGTGCAGAGGGGTTTTTTGTGTGCCATAAAAATTGAAGCTGCATGGCATGAAAGTTCATAGAAGTAAAAAAAAAAAAAGTGAGAAATTAAAAATAGTCGTGTATTTTTACACCAAATCAGTCAAGGCTCACCATCCTCGTCGCACCCAGAGACCTAGATTTAAAGACGCAATTTCTTGGAACTTAGGAAGTGGGAAGTGTTTTGCAAATTTGAAAGGGGCTACAATGCGACGAGTCCCAAAGGGTGGCTGTCATTTATGTGATATAAAAAACACAAAGGCTCTTTTGAGGCATGAAAACCTCTGCTTGGGGATTTCAAAGGAGGAAGATGATTGTTGTGATGAAGATGCACACAAAATGGCAGACATGCAGGCAAGCAGAGGTGTGTGATTTTCATTAACAAAGACGTTTATGTCAGAAGGCAAAAGTACAGGAGTGAGCACTTCTGAATTTTAATAGACCATAAACAAAACACAAAAAAAGAAGAGTGAAGGAAAATGCTCCAGTTTTTTTGTGGTCCCCCTTGAGTGGGTGGTGTATCCTACAATAGAGACGTTTGCTGGAGGGCACCGAAGAGAACTTAACCAATGACGGGTGACCTAAATGTGATGGTGATTAGAAGGATTGATACATGAGTAGGCATCTTATTTTGTCTGAGGATAAAAAGGAAGAACTTTTCCCCCCATCAGTTTAATGCATTACACAACAGGGTGAATTATAGATTTTAACCCAAAGTAGTTCAAAAACAGAATCTGAAATGTGCAGCGGAGATAATTTTTAGATCCAGGGGAACTAGTTCTCATTTCCAGAAGTTGCTTGCCTACCCATTCATTTTCAAAATAAGATGTTGTGCCTTTGCATGTCATAAACCTAATTAGGCATGATGGATGTTTGACAAGTTTCTGACAAGAACTAATAACTGTGTTGATCATTCCCTGAGAGTTCGCTGCTTCTCCTTCCTCCCACACCCAAACCCTGCCCCTCCATCATGTCTGGGGATGCTTTGACAAAATAAACCCACAACATGCTGATGAATTATTCAATTTTGACTCAGTGATGTATGAAGACAGAGTTGCAAAAGAGAGATGTGGTTAGCACTACTGGCAAAAACCCCTCCCTCCCTCCCACCGACTGAACCTCCAGTCAAACCAATTACCATCCACACCCCTCCAGCTCTTGAGCTCCATGCGAGAAGTCAGAAAAGAAGCAGCTGCTTACATTATTCTAGAGTAGCTGCAGTCAGAGTTGCTACGCTGCTAAGATGGAGGTGAGGAAGTTATCTATTCATAGTGATACCTCAAAGTGATTTCCAGTTGTTCCAGCAGTTTGTCAAAGGAAATCTACACTGCTTAGAGGAAGCTGCTGCTGTTCTCTGCATCTAAAGCTACAGTATACTGTACAAACACTGATGTGATGTGATGTCTAAGGCTACAACTCAGTCACTTTCATTACTGACTAATGTGCACATTCTTTTCAATTAATCAATTAATCATTTGGTGTATTAAATAATGAAAAACTATTGTTATAATTTCCATGATGATGTCCTGAAATGTTTTATTTTTTTTATCCATGCAACAGTCACAACCCAAAGATTTTCAGTTCAGTTCCTATTTCCTGCTGCCCACTGCCAAAGTGACAATATGATCAACCCTCACCGACCCAATCTCACTTTTCACTTCCTCACTCTCAATTCCCCCAAACTGAAACGTTCTGATTCTCTCTCTCCTCCCTCCCTCTCTCCCTCACTCCCTCCCGCTCATGTGCCCCCGGCTGTTGGTCTAAAGCTCTCTTAAATATTCATAACCAGGGAGAGGGGGAAACAGATGAGGAGAGCAAAGAATCACACTCTTCAAAAAAGTAGAAGAAGCAGAACTGCACCCTGTTGCTGGAACAGTAAAATACTTTTTTTTTTTCATTTTAATCAAGTTAAGTTTTTCACAAAAAACAAAACAAACCAGAAGCACCACAACTGTGAATCAAGCAGTCACACTGTTTTGTGTGCAGAATTTGACCTGAAATTGATGGAGAATTGATTGGCAGCTAATTCATTAAGACAACTAATGATTTTTGATTTGCTGGAGAAACTATGTGGGCTTTAGAAAACTGTGATTGGAATTATTCAATTCTAATTTCTTATGTTTCACTGACCAGATTCATTGATCAAGCAATGATATTATTTACAGATGAATTGATGGATGGAAAATAATGTTAAATTGCAGCTCCAATTGTCATTATACATCAGATTTTTGGGCTGGACACAAATGAGCTTTTCTAACGGTGACTGGCTACCCAGCAATACTCAAGTAATGATGTTATGAATTTGCCCAATTAATGCACTGCTAAATAGTAAGCAGTGCAAGTTAGTTTTGGATAGATGAGTAATTAATCAAGTTTCCCACAAAACAGCATTGTTCATTTCCCATAGCAAGACTGTTAATACTGTTTATTTTATCCATGGGACCGAATCCCTAACCTTGAGAAATAAGTCCTACTTATTCTCCCGAAAAGCATCTTCTCCTAAACCTAACTAAATAGTTTTTAAGGCCTATAAGTGTAACTAAGCTGTTACTGTTCCTTAAGCCTCACCTAACCTATAATAAGTTCATTATTGTAACCAGGACAATTAGAGCTTTTCACCATAGGGGCACTGTTTAAGCAGATGTGTATGGATTGTTTTCGTGGATAACGACAAATGACCTATTTTTAGGTTGGAGGATGCTGGTATATTTAAATTTGATATTTTGGAAATTTAAAATCAGTATCAACTATGTCTGGATTTGTCCTCATGAGACACACTATGAGCTTTCTGTGAAGAGAGAACATTTTGATACGAACGTGCTCTTCTTTAAATCCTCATTTTTGAGTGTGCAGCAGTGAGTGAGCGGTTGAAGTGTTTGAGAGTTAGTTCTTCTCCTGGTTTTCTTTCCTTTTGCTCAAATACCAGGAGGTCACGCACATAAAAGACCTCACACTTGTGTTGTTTACAGTGTTGTTGAATCTCCCGCTGTTTTCCAGCTGTGGGCTTATTTTGATGTCAGTGTGAGAACGGCGTTACGCAGCTGAGACAGATGAAGGTCAAGCCCCCCAACACTTAAGACATGTACCGAATATTTAAGACATGTTTTCGGCAGAAGCGGTGACTCATCTGTGCATGAGTGTTTTTCGAGTAAGTGAAGTAAGTGAAAGAAAGCGAAAAAATTTTTTCTTAAACTCAGATCTACTCAAGGCATCACGCTGCTGTGTATACTACTTAAAAACGGAGCATAATTTTCATTCATTTATGCAGGCCTTGATCCATAATGCACGAGGAAGACAAAGTTGTAGCATGAAAATTAATGGAAAAATGTAACAAATCTATTTTGTGAAATATGATACTGAGGGGAAAAAAAGGAGAAATTTACAAATAACTAACAGATCACTTTTGGATAACGTGAATCCAGATCCGACTGTACAGAAAGTCAGAGCTCACATGGTCCACAGTTATGAGAGAGCTTTACTTTACCCAGAGCTACTATACAGAACACCACCACCTTTAAGTCACAGCATGGCTCAGACTTTTTTTTTAGCTTGGCTACTGAGATAAATACATGATTCAGTGATGTTTACTGTAGAAACCACGGTTAGGTGGGTTGTGTTGGGGTGAATGATAGGAAGTTTAAATTCCTATAATAGTATATTGGAACTGAAATGACCCCACAGGTGACCAAATAAAACACAATGAATCGTGCGAATGCCATTAAACACCTTCTCACTATATCTACAGCCCTTTCAGCGGGAGGCCTGGTACCTCCTGTGCCATCTCACGTAAGCAGTTTCCAGATACGGCCCCATGAATCATCTTCTCCCTGTTTTTACTGCAGTTGGTCTCTAGTCTTGCTCTCTTGTTGCAGCAAAAATTGTTGGTTATCCCCCTATTCCTCAGACCATTCTGAAATGAGCAGCATTAGTTAACTGTCTTATTTTCCAGAAAATCAGTTGTTACCCTTGAGCAGCCGGTGTATAATGTGCAAAGCAAAGGACTTCTGGGAAATATAACCTCTGAGGTCTGTTCCTTGCTAAAGTGAAAGACTACAATGTCAACCTTTTACATTATAAAAAAGATAAGGTGCAGTTGCCCCTGGTTTCATCATGCCTCGTGTCAGAGAAGTTTCTTGTTGAATTCTGCAGGTTCCCCCCTCTATGTCTGGACACCTCTGACAGCTGAGAAGAGCTGCTGCCTTGTTTATTTTATCTAACATAACTCAAATTCCTCTTAGACCCATTAACTCAAAGACACATTTCAGGATCTCATCACAACACTCACAACTGAGAGCAAACAAATAAACATGTTAAGATTCAACGATCTTGCACAAAAGAGTTGATTGACTGTATTTTAATTGGCTCTATTTTCAACCTCACTAATTTTGCACCTAATTTGTATTGCAACTTAGAGTCACTGATCAATTATGAACATGTTTTTCCAGAACGCATCCACTCAAACGCACTTGCAGCCACGGCAGAATGTGAATAAGAAAAACTCACTCATTGTGAATTCAAATCAATAATTTAAGCAGACATGTTCATTTCAAATGTTGGTCTGTTGTTGTGCTCTCTGGCCACAGTGAAAGAGAGATCGCTCCCCAGAGTAGCACTCATACGTCTTTGTACTTGAGTCTGACACTAACCATCCAGTGTACTGAACTAAAGCAATTTAAGGTGCATTTACTCAAATGTCAGATGGTGCTTACAGTATCTGTGAAGGTTTACATGGCCAAATAGGGGCCATTATTCATGTTCAAACATCGCCGTCCACTTCCCTGCCAAGACAGCTGCTCAATCAAACTGTGCCAGGTTATTCTACTGATATATAACCACATACCAGTAAACATGGGACACCAAAGGAAATTGTTACAGGTTAAGAAAGAAATGTTTGCATGTTTCCAAATCCATCACTGTTATGATACAGCATTCAGAAAATAAAACTTAACCCTGGTGCTGGGTGTGTATGAGACAGAACACGCACTGGGTTGGTGACCTTAGAGCTGAATTTTGACATTTAACTCAGATAAATTGTTAATTCACCTAAACCAAGTGAATTAAATACTACAGTGAAAACTCTGTTGCTAGATTGTATATAACCTATTCACTCAGCTATTTCCTGCCTTATTGCTAATGGTTCTTATGAGTTATTCAATCATAACTAGAAGAACAACAGTATATACAAATTGTCATTGTGTATTCAGATGGTTATCTATAAAGCAAAATTGTTTGAAAGCAAAAAAAAAAAATAGCAAACTGAGGATGTTAAACAACACCTGTAGCTATATAAAGACACTAAATAAAACACTGAACTGAGAATGAAAGAATTGAACCATGAAAGCAAAGAAGGATCTGAGAGTGAAAAGAGACAAAACAGTACAACTGTTTTCCTTTAGATTTTACTCTCAGCCCACAGTTGTATTTGCCTGTTTCTTTTAATTACAGTAGTTTTTCCATTTACATTTTTTTGTAGTCTAATTGACAGTTTGATTTTCTTGTTTACAGGTTGGGTTTTACATCCACAGTTTGATTTCACTTTCAAAGGTTCCTAAATCAAGCTCGACAAACATCCACCCTGTGAAGTGAAAACCCAAACTTACAGGCTGTAAGTTATAAATATATGGCCTGTAAATGGCCTCTGGGACTCATCAGTTCAAAGACTTTTCCTCTTAGGTGAAGCAGCAACTGGACAATAAAAGTATAAGGTGCTGCATTATCAATTAAATACAATGATAAATATGACAAATTATATTTCTGAAGCAGCAACTTCGACTTTTTGATTGTGTTGCCATCATTATGAAGTGTTGCAGGAACATTCCAACCTTTATAGATTGGGACAAATTACTGTAATAACTATCTTACCTGGTGTCATGTCATGCAGCACTAAGTGCAGTTTCCCTCTTGCTGAGCACACACATGGATTCTTTCATTGATCACAGCCCAGTTGTCAATACGCTTTCCCACTACCACAGGATTAAGCTGCCGGAAGTCTTGTGACCTCCAATTCTGAAAAGATGGAAAACAAATAGAACAACAGTGTTTGAAGAAATGACATGGGCTTGCAGGAATAAACTATGAGGAAGAAAATTTTGATTTAACAAATCAATTGCACTTGTAGACAGTTTCTGATGAAAAAAAAAAAGTTTTATGTCAATTAATGTTTTTAAATATAAATAGACCTGGAGCCCCAGAATAAAGTGGTTCTGTTGAGGACAACTGTTCAGTGCAGTTCAATGCTCTTTCTCAGCTGAGACAGTGAGCAGGAAGAAGATTCATGATGGTCATGAAATAACTAACTCAACCAACATTAGATCTACCATGACTCTAACTTTTTGACATGCATAGGTTAGATTTATTGAACTCACTAAATCCAGGTGTCATTAATGGCAAATTTAGCAGACAAGATTGGTCGCCTGCAAATGAAACCATTTGACACAGCATTAGCAACACAACTGTTTTTATAGCATCCCAAATAAGCCAGAATCATTAAACAGCATAGTTGACCCAATAATGTTACAGAACATGAGAAGAGCAGAGCCATGGTGCATAACAATGTCAGCATTCAACCATTCATGAATGAGTGCTGATTGCACAGAGCTGTAAGGCTTACGATCAGGATATAGTATGTACAGGTGTCTTTCCAAGAAAGGTAGATGTTAAACATTAATACTGTATGTGCAGTGCTGCCTGGAGGCTACATGAAGAGCATCCATGATTGAATATATATCCATGATTAATTCAAAAAGGACACTGGTTCAAAACAATAGCCACATAAGAGCAGATGGTATTGTGTTTTCAAAAAAGACCAGAAGATTCCTCGCTGCAAAGGAAAACTACAACCAAGAGGGAGATGTTTTAACTCTTCACTGCCTCTGTAAGCTAATTAAAATGTTATTCATTATCACATTGCTTGTTTTCTATTCATTCACATTCATTCACATACTGTACAACAGCAACATAATATAAGCCACAGGGCACTGTATTGTTGTCTCGCACCATTTCTAGCCCTGCAAGTGTCACAGGCATAACGTGGAAAATAGGACAGCAATTGAACGCTTCTTCAAAATCCACTCCAAACATAAATGAGTCATACAGACACCATTTAAAACCACAATCTTCTAAAACTCCTTTTATGGGGGATTGTTTAGCTCAGTTGGTAGAGCAGGCGCCCCATATGCAGAGGCTATACACTAGTCCTCGCTGCAGCCGGGCCTGGATTGAATCCTGACTCAGGTGGCCCTTTGCTGTTCATGTCTCTTTCTTGACAATACTATCAATTAGTGGCAAAAAAAAACCTCCTTTTATGAGCTGCTTACATGAAATAAATATTTTCCCCAAGAAATAGATCTTCAGCCAATTAAATATATTTTGCCCTAATGACAGTAACAATATTAACACATTTTATAGAGCGCTTTCCTTGACACTCAAAGGCACGAATTTGTGTTTGCAGCATGTTCCTGAGCCATTAAGCTGCACACAGCTGCACAGTCGAGTCAACACAGCCAGAGTTGTATTTCATGATTACAAGTATTTAATACAGCGGCTTGTGTATCATAAAAGACGCTGCAATTAAAGCCTACTGCATCACTGTTGTAACATGGCTCAGAGCACACCAATTCCAATCTGCTCGGTGTACAAATCATTACAATTGATCAGTGGAGAATGGTGTGTGAATGTTGTGTGCGTGTCTGCTAAATGATGAAAGCCTGCTGTTTATTCTTGGTTTCGACAAACACTCCTGAGTGTGTGTATGTGTGCATGTGTGTGTGTGTGTGTGCATGCATGCCGGTGTGTGCTCAGCTTAAAAAAAGGAACTGTCAGTGTATTTTTTTAAACTATGAAAATTGGGACACTTTCACATGTTACTGAAAATCAAGAGCTATGAGTGGAAAATAAGCCTTTGCCTGTTTGTTTTAAAAAAAAAACCTGTCTCTAGTAGACGCATTCTATAGCTCTATGATAACATCACCTGACTTTGTTCTTTGTTACCATCATAATTAATGCTGTCATTCTTCCTGGTAGTCTCCTTTTAAACCATCAGAACGCAGTTATTGTATTAAAATGCCAATTAATCAAATTGGAACTGATTGCAAACTCAAGTATGTTTTCATTCGTTTAAAACGGTAGATGGTGGACACACAAACTGAACAATGCAGTCAAGTTATCTGTGCCTGCTAACGGTGTTTCAACACAATAAAAGAGGGACGTGGTTGAGCATAGTAAACTGGAGGGAATGCAAATGCAGGTGCAAGAGGTTACAAGGTGTTCATTTTGCCATTTAGTCCTGCCCCACATGTCGTTAGAGAAAAAAAGGTGTTTCTCCTCCTGTAGCTGTAAATAAGGCTAGAGTAAAAAGGTGCAGACTTGGTCTTTTCTTGTTTGAGAGATGGAACAGGGTTTGCTGCTCAAGTTTGAAGCTCTTATCTGGAATTGAGCAAAGTGTTCCCTTCACTTTTGTAGGTGACGTGAGACCAAAGCACCAGCGTCTGTCCACTTGGTGGGACGTACCACAAAGCACTTGGTATTTTATTGGAGGAAAGAGGTTACAATGAAGACTTGTACAGTGATGTTGAAAAAAATCCCTATGTGGTAAATATGTGGTAGCGTGCAAGATGGACATCACAGGAATGGAGAGGAATGAAAGGAGATACTAAGTACCTTTGATCAGGCGTCTAAAAAATACGTTCATGACCTTTCCCTCAGTGACATACGTCACCCATGTCACCATATTCCCGTCGGTCGTCAATGGTTGACCTTTTCTTTCCATTTTAGTTTGTTCCTCTATTTATACCACTGTTGAACATACCAGGCCTTCAGTCAGGCTTTTACCAGACTCTGTGCAGTTGTTTGTCAATATCAGGAGATGCCATGTTCCTCTGACAGGCCTTGTAGGTTAGGGAGAGTCCAATGCACATACCATTTTTATTCCGTGTGGGTTAATACGTCTTGGTACAGTCTGGATGGTGTAGTGCTGTTGAGGTTTCTTCATAATTATGTCTCAATCAAGTGAAAAGGGCTGCCTGCCCCACTGGAAGCTTTAGTCAGAGCCAGTGAGATACACTGCAATAATTAGTCTTTTTTTTTTTCTTCTTTTTTTTTAGTTCTTAAAGGCTTGTGCTTTGGACTCTTTGAAATTTAGAGTTTTTATTCACTACCAGCTTCACAGTAGGAATACAGGAACACACTGTTACTGCTAAACATAGATTTACAACAGGCGCAGGGCATTCCCATGTGAGGGAACAGACAGTACATCTTGGATAAGTTGGTGGGCTAAAGTTGAATTAGGATGCAACTGTGTGAAGCCGTTGGTTTCTATAGTTGACAGTCTGGCTTATAACTTTGACATTCACTGTTCTTTTCACCTCTAACCAAGTCAGGTGGATAATTTAGTTGAATTGGGAACTTATTTAAAAGCTGTCTGGTCACTAATGTGGCAATGCCACACACATTCTTTCAAAAACTGAAAAACAAAAGCACAAAGAACAGGTATAATAATTGCTATTCTACACTCAATGTATGAAATTAGAGTTTAAGTTAGTTTTACTTGAAATAGTTGAACATTTTGGAATAATGTGCATATTTGCTTTCTTGACGCTTAACACACACATCTGTGATACATGTTTTTACAGTTGAGGTTTGTCTGTATATTAGTAAAAAGAATTGAATATCAAGCTTCAGATGATTCAGATTAAGGATGTGGCTGCATTCCCACAAATATACAAAAAGGTCTTACTGTAAGACATGCACCTTAATCGACTTGAAAATTCTTTGTAAGACTCTTACAAAGATTTTTCAAGTCGATTAAGGTGAATGGACTTGGCATAACTGAATCATAAGTCTCAATATAATACAGGTGGTAGTTCCTTTGAGACAGTTTTTCCTCCTATAATAATTTCTTTGAAGGAGATTGCCTCAGACCAGAGGGTTGCAGTGCTCCACTCAACTACGTGCTTGGAAATCATAAAAAAGTCTTTGACAACCTCTAATATGAATAACATGTAAAGCCCATATTGTGTTAAACTTACTTTGGCATTGTAATCTCCCAATAATTTGGTTGACTGACTCTGACTGAGTGTGTATAGCCTTGTCATTTTCTCTGTGGCTACTGTGTCCATCTGTCAAAGCCAATCAGCTTTCTTCAGGATTGGCTGTCTGCTTTGGCTGGTTGTACAAATTGAATGGATGCTTTATGCATGCAGACTGATGGTCACGTCTGTTTGTATTATACCTTCACTTGTACTTCTTTGAAGACCTGGAGCACATTTACCTCTACATGAGGAGAATGTAACCGTATGATCAAATAAAATATTTACCGCACACTTTGATTTTACATAAAGTTTTCCTTCAAAGTAAAGTTTTTGTGGCTGAAAGCATGATTGAGTAAACGGCAAAGGCCATGAGGATTAGCCTGAAATGGGCTGAGCGCTATATTTATTTATGAGGAGTTTAGATATGAGCAAGCACGTTCTTCATTGAAAGGTGGGTAGTTCTTGGATAGGTTTATCCTCGTACCTTTTAGAAAACCTTATCAAAAAGTTTCTCTCATATACACAAGATGAACACAAAAATGACAAAATGAGACCAAAGAACAACAGAGATTGTATCAAACCAAAAGTAAAACTTCAGTAAATGTCTGAAAAATGAAAAAAGGGGCTGAGGCAGAAAAGGAAAACAAAACAACAACAAAAAGGCAAAATAAACATCAGACAATTTGAAGAAGAGATCTGAGGCTTCACTTCTGGACTGTGCAAACACTTCATTGTTGATTATTGTGTCTTTGATTTACACAGTTTCTACACTTTTGGAGTATTTGTTACTTAGTGTTTACACTCATATTCTAAAGCACAGTGCTTCATCCTGTTGTTAAAGGGACAACGGGGAGTTTCTCCAACGGCAGAACGAAAAATTCCGCGACAACAAAAAAGGGCCCATTTTCGATAAATATATCGTTTTGTCTCTATCGTTATTTTGTTATTATTAGTGGTGGCGGAGATGCTGGGCGAGCCGACCAGTGTTTCCTTACTTTCGGTTTCGCGGACATCATGAGAATAACGCCGCCGAATCGCCGTTTATGGTTGGAACTACGACAGTATCTGATCGTCTTTGAACCTCTGACTTTAATTCTTGATGAATGAAAACATGAGTTCTTGCGCCGGTCAAAGAATTTCACAGTGCGCGCGGAGGCTCATAAATGTAGTGTGAAAACGCTTCGCTTTTCCAAAACTCTGTTGTCCTTTTAAGTCATTTTCCTTCTATTATAATGAAAAATTACTATATATTTAAAGCATCATTCACATAATGCAAGGACACTTCACAAGAAGAAGCAAATAACTAAATTTAATACTGAACACTAAATGAATACAAAGCTCAGCTAAAAAGATAAGTCTTGTCGAGGTTTAAAAACAAACAAATTAAAGCAGAAGTAAGTGGTCCGGTCGTTTTCGCTAATGCTGCGTTCCAGGCAGGCTTTTGAAATCGTAAATTACAGCTTCAAGTCACAACTTACGACTTTGTAGCGTTTCAGGCAACCCACTCGTGTTTTTCCGACCTGTTTTACCGGTGAAAGTCACTATAACGGCCACTCGTAACTTCCGACCGGTGAACTCGTACCAGATCGAACTGGTACCACTTCACGGTCGGAAAAATACGAGTTTCCTTGAACGCACCATAACAGTCCTCGTCCCTACGTCGCCACATTCACGGCGTCCCTTGGCTGCACACACAGCCCTGCATGCCGTTCTCTCTCCTCATTGGATAAAAACTGTAGGATACGATAAATGTTTTCTCCTCGGCTCAGAGCAGAGCAGAGGGACTGAGAGACCCGTGTTTCAGTCCAAACACTCTATGTAAGTGATTGCTGTCGGAAGATATAACTATTTAAGACTTATATTAACACAAATATATCACTTACTTCTGCTTTAACCTAAAAGCAATAAAGAATCAGAATAAACTGAGAACAGAGAACCCACCCTGCCAGACCCTCAGCTACTTGCTTGTGACTGGACCACAGACGGATCTGTGTCCTCCGAGAGAGAAACTAGGCGACTAGCAGCTCCAGAGGAGAGACTGTCTTGGTAATTTGCCTTTCAAAGCTGGCAAGAATCTCCAACTGACAAGATAACTAGCTTTCAAAGCTCCTCAGACTGCAGTTTGCTGCTATGTTGCATTTCCTCTTCTGTGTCCCACTATACGTCATATGATAGACAGATGGTTCATCCACTCACCAGTCAGAGAGTTTTTTATAATACCTGCCCTTTTTGCCAAACAAAGTCTTCCCAGATGGTTCAGTGTGAAAAACCATCTGGCCTGTCAGGGCAAGTTTGTACTGAGGAACTAAAATATCTTTAAATATGTAACTGATCATTTATCATGTCATGAATTTGAACAGGTTGCATATTTGTCACCTTGACAACAGGGGGGGAAAAAAATGGAGAAATAATTGCCACATGTTGAAATCTGTCAGGTTCATCCGGATTGCCAAGGTGACGTCTCTAAAGGAGAGACAGTTGTTACCATGACCGTCCTAAATACAGATAGCTGAGATACCTCTATAGAGCATGGCACCTTAACCTTGTCTCCATGTAAGTTTCTCTAAACATTTTAAGGATAATCACCTCTTTAGGCCATAAACAGCATGGACCGCTGCACAAAGCTTTTTGTATTCACCTAGACCGACCGACCCAGACAGCCATGCAGAATGTTATTTACTCTGCAGCCGAGGATAAGAAAGAGGTTAGGCCACAAACAGGCTACTCCAGCCACAGGTCAATCCTTCAGGGGAAGGCTCAAGATTGGGATTTTGTGCCAGGCTGAGCAGCCATTTCTCTAGGACTAAGGGGGTGAAAACCTTCTAAGGCACAATTTTGCCAGCTAAAAACCACTTTCACAGCAAATGTACAAATGCTGGACACGATGACAACATAATGGATAGTCGATAGGGAATTACATGCATTTTTTGAAGCAATTTCCACTCAACTGTTACCAGTCTAAATCGGGGTCTCGGTGATTCCTCTTTCTTTACAGACTTCAAGTGAAGAAACAAGCCTGTGATGTCATGTGAGGAAATATTAGAGCCAATCTCAAACACCGTCTACTTAGGTTACTGTGTTAAAAAGGTCAAGTTTGGTATGTGACCATGAATAAAACAGAAGCATGGCTCGTGCTTATATTAAGGTAGGGTTGGTCGTAGTCGAGCACCTTCTGTCCACTTGTACGGGTGAAAGGGAAAAAGGTCAGTGATCACCACAGCTGGAATCTGACCTTTCATTGGCAAGCAGCTATTAATCTGCATGGCTGAGGGCAGGGTGAGAGGTTACAGTGTGACAGACAAGATAAAAGGGTTGACATTTTCTGCTTTCACTACAGATATCACTTGGGTAGCTTATCAGCAGCTCATTTTCCTTTTGAAGAGTTGTTTATCTTGATGTTGCAACATTTGAAAAAATTAAGTTGGTGTCATTTCAAAGCACGAGGCTGGTAATAATTGATATTGCTCTTATTGTTGTTTTTTTTAAACGGGATCTAAGGACAATAAGGGAAAAAACATAAACTCAATCTTCGTTTAAAAAAAAATTATATTTAGATATCCGGTTTAAGACTTAGCCAGTCCTCGGCTAACTAATGGGAGACGTGACACTAATATTCATCTTCATTTGCTGAATACTAGTCACCAACAAATGCACAATTTATTACTGTGTGAATAACATTTGCTAAAAGTGTTTTAGCTCCACACAAAATTGAAGTGGAGAAAAACAACACTTTCTGGTTTCATGGGGTGTTACGTGCTGGACTGGTACAGTGACCACAAACAACCGCTCCCACGCATCTAAACTGTCCGACTGGACAGATGTAAAAGTGTTGTCAATCTTCTCGTCCAGCTCTCGGCAATATCACGAACAAGCACATTTCAGGAAAATGCCAAACTGCTCCTTTAAAGATTTGCATCTTAAGAAAGAGTGAATGCTTGAGGCTACAGACAGGGTAGGGGAGCCTGTAAATATTGAGTGACGGGCTAATGCATTTTTTGTTTTTCCATAGGATTGAATGACATTAAGAAAAGAATACTAACAGAGCCTTCTAAAAAGCATACAGTATATAATTCACACAGGGCTTTAAATTGTAAAAAAAAAAAAAAAAAAAAGAATGAGCCAGACCTGACAAACCAATAGGATATGTGACATCAGTGTTCATCTTAATTTGGCAACACTGCCTTCCTTTGTGGAAATCTGGTGGGTGAAATTATCTGTAGTAGGTGGCGTACTCTCAAGCCCCAGATGTCGGCACTTATTTTAGAGCTCCACTGCTCGCCAACTGGATAGGAGAGCAGCAACAACAGCCTGGCTGCCAGAGACAGAAGCCCTCATCTTTTCATTTCCTCTCTCTGTTTTTCTCTCCACCGTCGACTCTCTGCATCTACTCACCCCATCTCCACCTCCCTCAACTCTACATCCTCAACACACTAAAGCTGGCCTCTCAGGTTTCTGCAGCTGATAGAAAATAAATAGAAATGCAAGACAGTAGAAAAGAAGCTGGGTGTTACACCAGAGTCTGACACAGTTGCCGTGGCAGCTACCAGACATCATGGGAGGCATCCTAATAAACCTTTTCAATAAATATTATATTTCACAATCCACTACAGGTGTGAAAATCTTCTTTCCAGCACATAAAACAGATCTAAACGTAAAACAGCATTTGCCTGATGCGAATAAAAACGGATGTAAATTAATTATCAGATTGAAAAGGCAAAGAAGCTTATGATTTTTCAGCCTTCATAAGAGCAGAGAAATCTAATGCATCTTTAATGCGTACCTCAGTGAAAGGCGAATGAGGAGATTGGGTTACTGAATAAGGTAAAGGTTAATCTGCTCTGTTTTCCAATATAAAGAGAACAAGAAAATGGTGACACCTCAGCCTGCTTAAGAAACACTAGATCTGCTGGGTGGAAGCCACTTGGGAAGAAAAATGGCTGCAACAGAAGCAATTTAATGGTCAAACCCTGTGAGTGATGTGTCACATTGTGCTACTGCCCTGTGATCTCTAATACAGAGCCTTTAATGGATACTGAGAGTGCAGATACACTGATCTATAACCAGTCACTGCATTTCTGAAAGACACCTAGCAGGTATGTAATCGACACAGATTTATTCTTCTATGGGAGAGACAGAGCTCATTCCCACAAGTAGACTGATGGTGGACTTGTTGGAGAAGTCCACCACCTGCTTTGAGATGTCAGCTGGGGAAAGGCGACTACAGTTACTACACTACTTGTCTACTACAAAGTAACAAAACCCACACAATTTACATTAGCGTCTACTGTATGTACTAGAACCTTTTTTTTTTTGATCCCAAAATAGGTTGGCTGTAGCAAATATCCATGTTGTTGCGAAACCTTCATGCCAGAGAACAATTTCTGCCCAGTGTAGCCTACCTTTCATTAATGTTGTTGATCTGTCTCTAACCTATACCCCAAGTAGCTTTAGTCCAAACTAAAATACTGTATTTATTTATATGGCCGGTTTCTAACTTTGATGACTGCTGCTGGTTGGAAAATAAGACACAATGTCATCTAGCAATGCACTCTGTTTTCACCAAGCCAGCCAGCCAATCTATTTCTTTGGTAACTTAGAAAAATAAATAAAACACTGAATATTTCATATCTTTAGAAACTACATTTGTAACATGTCAGATAATGAGACATAATTTGCCTTAAAGGTAACATTTATCTCCCTCTTAATTAATTTGTAATTTGAACATTTAGGGTCAGCAAAACAAGCTAAAAACACGATGTATCATTAAATGTGAACTACTCTGTTCACAGGCACTGGTAAGTATTACTATATGTGGGGGGCGGTATAATGGCTTAGAAGGAGCTGTGCGAGTGATGTCACTTAAGTCAGTATAATGTAAGGCTGAAAAGTACAAGTATGATAATGTGGTGTGGCATTATGAGGAAGTGACGTACCAGACCTCTGCAGCCCGAGGTCTGCTTGAGCCAGAAGCTGGAGGCTACATCAGCTGCTCCTATAACATGCACATCACTGACTGAACTGTTGGTCGTCACATTGCAGCGTGGGTAATGTAGTTGCCACGTTTTGACAATGAAGAAGGCAGCATTGAAGGAGACAGTCTCTGATTCTGGTGCATTGATTTTGTTATTTATATAACTAACTGTCCATTATAGGTAATGTCACTGGGGTGAAATGCTAAACTAATGTAGCAGCCTGAAAAACATCTTAGCAACCGATTGTCTATTTACACAGTGACCCAAAATTGAGCAATATTAAAATTTCAGTCATTTATCAAATTATTTTATCAATATGTGTCTTGTTTTTGTTTTCACGTGTAACCAGGGAACCAAAACAAAGGGCTGAAAGACAATAAAACACTGAGTAGGCTTAATGGCAATTAAAGGCAGTTACGAGACAATTCAATGTGAGTTAGCCACTTTGTATGAACTTAATATAAGAGGAATTTCTAAACTTGGTAAGTGTAGCTTTAAACTTTAAATCCTAATGTATATGTATAAGACTATTTCAGCATACTCTGCCCTCTAGTGGCCAGAGAGAAGCACAAGAAGGTTTAATAAAGCAGCCAAAAAACTTCAGGATACTCTGATTTACAGATACGGACTGTGTGAGTTCACTCTCAAACTCTTAAACACAATTTTAAACCTATAACACCAGCACTACATGGGCTGCACTCCCACACACACGTAGCCACACACACGTAGCCACACACACGTAGCCACACACACGTAGCCACACACACACACACACACACACACACACACACACACACACTCAGACATATGTGAATCCTCTGAACACCTCCTCCAATATTTCCAAACTGAATTTTGTTATTAGTGTTTGACTCTAGATTGCTCATCAACCAGCCTCTATTCAGCGATGTAATTTAGCTCATCATCATCATCAGCATCAGCATCATCATCATCTCAGCCATCACTGCCCCATCCCAATTAAGGCTAATTACACATGAGGAAGACGTCAAAACAAACGCGACTGTTCCTTTAAATCGTCACCCGTTTAATATGTTTTGAGTGGGGGGGTTCAAGAGAGACAGACCGAAAGAAAGAAGGCGAATTCACACTTTAATAATAAAAAAAACAACAACACACACACACATACACACATAATGAGTGACACGCAAACCGACACTCCCCTTCTACACAAGCAGCAACACACTGACTGAGTGAGTGAGTGACTGACCAGAGCTGTCCAGCTGCCTGAAGCAGAGAGAGCCTTTGCTGTGTGGATGTGTTCAGCCCTCTGTGGACTTGGTGGGAGGGGGGAGAAGTTTCCCCAAAGACAAGCTTGGATCACTGAGAGAGACGATGCCTTCCTCCTCTAACCCACTCTCACTAGCTGCTCAGTGGATTTGCTGATTCCCGAAATTATTTTTCCTTGCAAGTTTTATTCGGCGGGACTGAGGAGAGATTTTTAGCCAGAGGATGCTCCCACAGGTCATTCGGATTTTGTATGTCTTGTCTTTCTGCTTTTTCCAAGGAGGCTTTATCAGGTGAGGCGCACTGACATTTCTTATATTCTTTGTTGTTTATGCGACTTGTTTTTTTTCCCCCTCCCAACCTCTCATGAACTGCTTTATATCAACTTTTCCGCGACATCTCACATCTGTCATTTTACGCACTTTTACTTTTTGAACTTGATAACGTAGACGTGTCTCTTAAGGGGGGGGGGGCGCACTACACGGAGAGGGTTTTTAGTATTGGTGCGACGGAAATGTGTGAGGTTACCTTGAGGTAACTACACCCCCAAAACACTGGTCACATTTAATAAGATATCATTAAGTGAGAAAACCCGAGACATCCTTTTATAGAGCGGAACATGCGAGCCGAGGTGGGGTTGATCATCACTGGAAATCATCCACTTCTTTTACCCACAGCGCAAACTCTCATTGCTCGACACCAACTCTGAGATTTGAGATCATGGTCGCAGTTTGTAAACAGGCTGCAAATGCAAATTAATTAATTAATTGCACAAATTAACGAATAAAAAAAACATCATTAACTATTGCCTTATTACCTACCCTGGTCGAAAAACTACCTGTGGAATTCCTGCTTGCATGGCAGGGTTAATTTGGTGGCTTTTAGAGGAGGTTAAAAGGTAACGTCAAGACCTCAGTGAATGATAAGATATTCATGGGCTGATTAACAATTTACCAACAACATGTTGGCAAGGAGCTCATTGGGAGACGACCCATTTGATGCCTACTGACTGAATGCCATGCATACCAAACATCTGGATTCCTCTTTCCAGAATAAGAGCTTGTAATAGAGTTGAGAACACATGTGGTGGCAGACTGCAGTCACTGTGTATTCAGTGCGCCTGGGGACAGACGCAAAAAAAACCCCCCAAAATCATGTCTATTTTCCTTCACATATTTATTCACTCACTCAAACCGTCTACAAGCGACCCAGCTTCCTTTTCTCTCTTTTCTCCTCCTCCATACACCCTTGCCCTCTTCTACCCCTTCCATCTCCCACCCTCTTGGTGGCAAAAACTTTTATTTGCAGTGAACACTTTCCCTATTTCATGCCCTGCCAACCTCAGGTGGGAGCTGAAGGGAATTAAGATCTGCATAATCCTGGAGCGGAACAGAGCCGTGACTCTGTGAACCCAGGGGCAAGGAGAGCAGCTCTTAGCCTGGAGAGCAGTCAGCTGACAGCACCTCCTCTTGAGAAATTATATGCTCTCTCTCTCTCCAAGCAGCCTCTCCGCTCGCAATGTAGGAAGGGGAGAATGGGGGGGAGGAGGAAGGGATCGAGAAGAGGAGGGCAGGTGTGAGAGAGACAGGCAGGATCTGATACGGGTGTGGTGAGGTAGGGCTGGAGAGATGGAGGGTGAAAATGGGAATGGGAGCAAACTGGGATGAGGAGAAATGTGAAGCTGATTCATTTAGCTGGAGGCGGCGAGGAGATTAGTAAAGTGGCGGACGGGCTGAGAGATGGAGAGAAATGGTTCAGATAGGAAAGACGAGATGAGATGGAGAGAGGGGTGGGGGGAGGGGGAGAAGATGGAGCTGTGGGTGTGGGGGACAGGAAGTGTTGTAAAAGATGTGAGGAGATGTGAAGATTGTCATGTAAAACAGACCACAGGCTGGATTGGTATGATAGGTTTCGCACTGGATTGTTGTCAACAAGAGGAAATGAGAAACAGGAAAGAAAGCTGTAATAAATAACAAAGTTCATCTCATCTCAAGGCCGAGAGTTAAGAAGAGATTGTGTGTGAGAGAGAGAGAGAGAGAGAGAGAGAGAGAGGGAAAGTGTGTGTGTCTGTGTGTTAGTGAGTGAGAGAGAAAGAGATGACAACTGTGTCGGTCGTGTCTTGTTTCAACACTTTAGGTCTGTTAGTCTTAACTCAGAAAGAAAACCTGAATCTTTTTTCTATCACTTTGCTGCTTTCAGGAACGAAATACAAAACTACACTTTAATTAACTGAAACGTCGATTTATATTGCACTGACTGTGATGTCTGCAGTGGGTACAGTACAGGTATGTTGGTGTAAGTGGTTGAAAATTTGAGTTTTGTTCACTTTTTCTCAGTTCATGTTTGATTCCTGTTTTCTCTGCTGATTCCTTCGATCAATTACTTTATGCTTTGAGTTGTTTCAAGTTGGACTTTGATGATATGGTGGAGAAATATAAATATAACATCAAAATCACACTGTTAACTTGCAGAGTGTTTTCATGTTTCGAGTCCATAAGTGGACACGAGCACAGTCAATAGGGGGCGACAACATGACTAGTGTGGTGGTATTCACTATTGCCCCATATGAAAAGCACCTGGACTTGTTTGGTGTGTTTGACAGTTGACAGTCATGCTGTTGTCAACTCACTGCAACTCACCACAAGTCGTCAGCTTTAGGTGAAGAACAACTCCATTTACTGTACCACAGTGCCAAGTGGCTCCAGTGGCCAATTCACTTCTGGACTGTTGTTGAGTGACCTTTAGACTTAAAGCCTTAACACCTGTAGTTTCTTACTCGTAACTAATCTAAAGGTTGGCTGTGTATTGTTAGCTGCATACAGAAGGTTTTGCGGAGTTGCCACCACATCCATCTTTGACTGAATAAAATAAAAAACTGAAAACTGAAAAATTCTCATTTAAAAAACATATTGAAAAACCTGACAAAAGGGAAGTAAACAACATCATGAAATTTGACCGAACATTCAATCTCAGCTTTCACTCAGTACATGGCAGGTTTTTTTGATTTAATGCTACTAACACATTTGTGTGCACCAAAAATGTTTTGTTGAGTATAGCCTGGCTCCAGGTGAAGCTCTGAGCACTCTGTTGGGGACTATAAAGACACTTATCACATAGTTATTTCTGTGATTTGTGAGCTCTGCCATCTGGCATGGAGCTTGAAATTGTGCTACTTGTGTTTGCTCTCAATGGGGTGGCCAACAGCAGTTTGTATTTGTGCAGGTTCAGTCCGTTATAAGCAGAGCTAAACAACTGCAGCAGCTGGCTGGGGAATCTTGTTCTCTCTAAAAGATAATCAAAAATCTCAAATAAGCCTAAAAGTATCCCCACTGTGAGAAATTACAACAGTGGACACACAAATTGTGCAATTGTGTCCCCGTCCCCCATCATCTGATGTGGATCTGTTCGTTGGCAAATGGAGAGTGAAGTGCAGCGTGTTGCATTGAAGTGAAGGGCAGAGAAACGCGTCAAGGATCCCTTCTGTCCTTGCCTGGAGTCACTGAGAGATCATGAGTCAGAACTGGAAATATCAGAGAATAAGTCTTATCTTGTAGTGGAGCCGAGTCCTCACATGCCTGGTTATTGGCTGTCCAATTGATGTGTGTGTGTGTGTGTGTGTGTGTGTGTTCATGAGAGAAGGAGAGGTGGATTTGCTGGAGCTGTGCTGTCTTTTCCTCTGAGCTGTAATGAATTATTTCAAGTAGGTAATGACTTTACTTGATGATAAACTTAAACACATCACATCTTCGGAAAGTGGGTCAGCAGCAGAATTATCCAAATAAACAAATTGCAAGTGACATCTTTGGAAAAGAGTAAAGGAGCTTCATAAAGAATTGCTCTAACCCAGTTCAGCATGTTATAAGGAAAGTTTTCATTGCTCTGCTCTTGCTCCGTTTCTCATATTTGGTTTTAAGTATGTGCACTTGTTTTAATGCACCATCACTGATCCAAAAATGTGAACATTGTGAGAAACTCTTTGACATTTACATTTCTGGGTCCATTTTGTTGTTTGTTGGAAAGTCTCCAGCATCCCCATGAATAACTGGCCCAATTAAGATTATGTTTGTGCCACTGAGATACTTTCTAGTCTGACACCAATTTTGTGTAATAACAGAAAAAATATTCAGATATCCAAACAGTAGACTTAAAATGTCAAATTTTGTAATCAAAGAGCAAAGCACTTTGGACTCTTCAGTTTGCACAAATGTTCAAAAATCTGTGCTCAAGTCTAAGAAGTCATTATTTCCAGTCTGAGATCTCGTATTTACCAACTACTTTCAGTGGGAAAGTGAACACTTTTAGCTGTGCGTGGTCATGTACATAAAATGCATTCTCTCAATGAGAAATTGGTGAAAGAAAATAACAACGATAAGCCTCACTAAAGTCCATTCATACCCCAAATCAGCTGCCTAACTGTTATCAGGCATAATACCTTAACACAAAGACATCTTTGCTGCAATTTTTCTTCTCTTAGTTACCCCTTTTTGAAAAAGTCCAAGAACACAGTGTAAAAGAGGAAGAAGGTTTGGGAGTGGGCCTGGTCAGGGTGAAGACAAATGGGTGATAACATTTTGTACCAAATGACCTCTCTTAGGACAAGTACCCTTGACCACAGCCGACTTCTTTCCTGAACAAACTTTCTTGAACATTTTAAGCACTGCCGAGGAAATGGTAGCAGGTTTAGTGTTGTATGGCCTGTATGGAATGCATGAAACTGTGCTGTCTTAAAATGTAGTGCTGCTTTTCTAATATCTCTAAGTGTTTAAAATGAAATCACTTCATTCAGTGGATTTCCATGTGATGGTGAAGAAAGTCTGCATACTGTAAATTTTGTCGAGTTGTACTTTGGTCAATTTAGACACAGAAATTCACGATATTATAGCAAACTGTCTTAACAATGACCTCTTAAGAAGCAGGGAGCCAGAGAGACCACAGATGGAGAGAGCTGATGGAGCTTGTTAGCTGTGTTGCACCATCCACTTTTATTTCCCCCTTCTGTCAGAACAGAAACTGATCCAGACTGGCTTTAGACCGTTGTGGTAAAGCAGTCAAATACAAATATTTTTGAATAACCTGTGTGAACTACAGTGTTGTCCCAGTAGCTGACGGCTGCCAAACTGGGGTTGCTGTCAAGGCTCTCTGGCAAAAGCTGCTACCCGAAACACTGGGATTCATGTCCTTGTCGACCTCTTGACTAGTTAACTTAGTATATTCTGTTTTATATATATATTCTTATTCTCAGTTTTTCAGTTACTGTTAGTTTAAGTTTCAGCACAACTACTTTCTGTGGTTCTCTCTCTGCTTAAAAACCTTTCTGCCTGAAAACCTTCCAGACAGATGTCTTTCATGCAGGCAAATTTGACAGGTGCAGTGGAAACTGTTTACACATGATCACGTCTAGCCCAGTCAAATCCACTCTTATAAGTGGGGGATTATAATGGTCATAATAATTTCTTATAAAGATTACGATGTAATTGACATTTGTATATAGATAGATATGTATATTTCTCTCTCTCTCTCTCTCTCTGTTTTGCATATTTTTCTATTTTCTATGCTACGATGCTACTACAACAACCAAACTTCCCATGTGTGGGATAAATAAACAGTCTTATGTCTTATGACATGAATATAAAGTAATGAAACAGACAGCTTTGCAGGTTGTCCGAATGGCTCAGGTGAAATCATTACACTGCACTCATGAAACACACCTGCTGAGAGAGTGTAGGGATCTTAATTACACACTGTAGAAGTCCTAAAATGTTAGAAGAGCAGGAACAGCAGGCGAAATAACTCACTGAGTCAAAGTGGTGAGGATGCACACACATGCACACATGTTAGGAGAGGGTCGGCAGCGGAAGGGCACAACCATTTTTTTCAAGTGTTGTGTGAAAAGAAAATCAATTGTAGGTGAATTACCTGATAACTATAAGCAAATTATTTCTAATGACATTTCTATGCGAATGATTCTGTGCCGAGTTTTTTAAGATTTTTTTAAAAATCTGTATGAGTGGTGGATCACTAACAACATTACGTGATCACCATAACTTGTTCCCACTGTACCCAAAAGCAACTTCACAGCTGTTGACTGAAATCAAAAAGGTATAGAGTCTGAATTTGGGCCCCTCCTCTCAGACTCAACATCAACTTAAATGTGTGAGATCAAGGGTTTCCTAAAGGGAAATGCTACATGTAGAAGACACTATGTTAAAACTCAAAGCATATTTTCATGTTTATTGAAAATATTGTATCAAATTACTTGAATAAAGAAGCACCTGTGAAAGAGCAGGCGCAAAAGCGTTCCCTGAAGAAAATGTTCTGGAAAGAAGTAAACACAATTTAGTCAATCCAAACTTCAAAAGCTTCGTTGTTGGGTGAGGACACAATCTTTCTATGATAGTTTTTAATTAAATTCTGATGGTAGTCCCAGCTGGTATAGAAGTATCTGCAACAGAAAAGTAATATCTGGAGGCTAGTAAACAGTAGTGGAAAGAGGTTCGCAATGATTGTCTGCTTTTTTTTCTAAATGTTTTAGGCCTACAACTGACAGGGAGATGAAAACAAAGTATGAGTGTGTAAAAACCTGGATGAGAAAATGTCAATTCCACCTGGGAACTGTTTTTCCACACATGGTGAACCTAAAATTGGCCTCGTGTGGAGAAAATGCATAGCCTTTGCATAACTGAACTGAAATTAAAGCGTAGAAGTCAGCTCACATGCAGGGTTTCACTTGTTAAACCTTTTCCAAAAACGAAATTGCACATGCCAGTAAAAACAAACAATATTATCAATCGAGTGTAGCTGTAATTTCACCTTGAGTAAGAGTGTCACAGACACTTTTGGGGCTCTGTTATCCTCTCTGAAAACACAGGAACCCCCCCCCCCATACACACACACACACACACACACACACAGGGCTGGTACACAGACTAGAGCAGAGAGGAGTGCTGACGAAAAGGAGGCATGAAAGGAGGACAGATGGGATGTTTACGTGAGTTAATGACTAAAAAATGAGAGCCAAGCTGGAGACAGGAGTTGAACAGACGGTTTGCTCTCCGCAGCCAGCGCCACCATGAACAGTAGTGGTATACTTATCAATGAAATATGAAGACTAGGGATACAAAGAAAATTCATCAAAAGATAAACAAAGAGTTGATATATTTTTCCCTGGTAAGCCTTAAATTCCATTGAGGATAAGTTGTTGATTTAATTGTAGCTTGTTAAATAAAACTTCAAAAGCAAGTCTTTATTTACTCTGCCCATTCTCAGAGGAACGTCAGGATTCGTTTTAAACTAGTTCAATTTTATATAGTAACCGTCTTTGCAGCCGGAAAAAGTCACTGCACTGTTAACTTCTCAGCCAAACTAAGAAGCCATCCTTCTCATTATAAATTTGCTACGAGCAACTTTTAATAAAAACGAGGAGCTGGTGAGCATGCATATTTGGCCTCACAGTCTAATCTAAAATCCTTGACAAGCCAGCGGTGTCTGACACAGACCTGCCCATAGCCTCAGTGGGCATAAAATTTGTGTTTGGATATATGGAGGTGACAGCTTACTGATGGTCTCCAGCAGTCAGCCAGCACCTTCACAGTTACTCTGACACCCCAAGCTGAGAGATGTGACTGATGGGTTTCTACCCATTTCAATCAAACCACACATGACCTTTACCTCTTTCTGTTATATAAAATGTGCATTACAATCTCCTTTGCCACATCTGAAGACATAGTAATTTTCACAGAGATCCTGATGCTGGAGGGTAAAAGATAGTGGTTTCTATCCCCAGGGAGCATATCTCCTGAAATACGCCAATTATCTTTATGATCTTTTCTCTTATTAAGAATCTCACCATGAGTTTAAAAGCTATCATCAGTGACGTCTTACAAAAACCTTCCATCTTGGAAGAAAAATGGGCATCTCTCCCTTTTGCTGACGCACACTGCTTGTGTCTGTGAGATGCCTTTGCTGCCAGCTGAAATCAAAACCCCGAGCCACTGAATAATAAACGCATCATGAAGTGTAACTGATGCGTATCAGCTCAGGGTAAACATTTAATCTCTGCAGAACTGTAGCCCACAAATGCTAAGCTGACATCACTTGCTTCACATATATGAACAGTTCATGTATATGGATGAAAATGTCACGCCAAGAGTAAAAGAAAGCATGGAGATAAACTTCCCACCTCATGGCCACAGAGAACTGCAAACTGGCAGAAGTCTATGCAAAAAGGCTTAAAGCAACATTAACCAAAGAAGTAGGACAAGAGAAGTCTTGCTGGGGAAAAAAAAAGAAAGAAAGAAATCATCAAATTAAAGCTACTCTTATCAATATACTATAATAATAATGGATGAAATTACTATTCAGAAAATGGGTTGCTTGCTGTGATGAAACCATTGAGGATCAGTTCCCCTCAGCTCTATGGGACCTTTTTAGCATCTCTCAGCCTTTAATCTTACTTTTCTGGTTCACTCTAATGATTCATTGTCACCAGAATCATTTTCAGATGCAGACATGGTTAGTCAGCAGAGAGCGGGTAGCAACTAAAGAGTCATGGATCTCCATCCTGAGCTGGTGGAAACCAAAACTGAATGTGTAAACACACAAAAAAGGCTTTGCAGCACCAGTGATGCCTAATAGGTCAGCTGTTGTGTTTAAAGCAGAAGTAAGCGATCCGGTCGTTTTGGCTAATGCTGCGTTCCAGGCAGGCTTTTGAAACCGTAAATTACAGCTTCAAGTCACGACTTACGACTTTGTAGCGTTCCAGGCAACCCACTTGTGTTTTTCTGACCTGTTTTACCTGTAAAAGTCACTATAACGGCCACTCGTAACTTTCGACCCGTGAACTCGTACCAGATCGAACTGGTACGACTTCACAGGTCGGAAAAACACGAGTTACGGGCTGCCCTGAACGCACCATAACAGTCCTCGTCCCTACGTCACCACATTCACGCGCATCCCTTGGCTGCACACACAGCCCTGCATGCTGTTCTCTCTCCTCATTGGATAAAACTTGTAGGATACGAGAAAAGTTTTCTCCTCGGCTCAGAGCAGAGCAGAGTGACTGACAGACCCGTGTTTCGGTCCAAACACTCTATGTAAGTGATTGCTGTCGGAAGATATAACTATTTAAGACTTATATTAACACAAAAATATTGCTTACTTCTGCTTTAAACCGTGCTTTGCCACACCCAAAAGCAGCATTGTGTTGACACCATACTTGTCTATTATCAATACTGAGAAAGGTCTCTTCAGCCAGACTATCAACTTGCTATAATCACACGTATAGTCAGAAATAAGTTCAAGTATTGCCCTGGCTGCTTGAACCCAGAGACAGCAGTGGTGGTGGCACTGTGGAGGTGTCGCAGTTTAGGTGGCTTCAGTGGTTCGAAAACCAAGTTGTGCTTTCAGATACATGAGAATCTTTGTTTTGGTTTGTGCACACAGTGTAACATCTCGAGACAACACAGCACACAGAGTCTTGTCATTATCTTGGTAACAAAGTGTGTGACACAGTGAAGGGGTAATGCAATTAAGTGGACCTCTCCACTCTTTTTCTCTGGCCCTGGCAGATTAAAATGGCCACTTATTGACTAGAGCAGCACTCTGGCTCTGAGGTTCACCACTGTAGGTCATTATGTTCTCTGCAATTAGGAACATGAAGTGGGTACCCATTATGAAACCCTCCATCATGTCATTATGTCTGACCATACAGTCCCCTGCTGATTAAACCTCACTCTGAGGGACAGGGAAGAGTGAGGCCTACAAAACACCAAATCTCATAATAAATGGCTGCACAAAAAGAAACTGTGGGGAGTAGGGTCAAACTGCAGATCTGTTTTGTAATTGAATCAAAATCTCATTAAGTGAAGCATTTAGAATGACCATGCTGCAATCAATCAGTAATTACAAAGGCCTGTAATTTATCAGCCAAATAGAGCAGGAAACAGTAGTAGAGTCACTAACTCGAAGTAAAATGTACACCTCAGCCTAACCCATTAGCTTTAATTAAGGTTATTTCGTTTGTTTTACTTGAGTGACACTTTTCAGCATATGAGACCATTTTGATTCAGAATTAGATCACTTAAAGTAAAAAATGAACTCAACAAGGAGATAGTGGATGAGCGAAGTGCACGCATGGACGCAAGAATAACTAATTTAGAACAAAGCTTTAACTCAAATCTTGTAGGCGTGATCTGCCTCAAATAAAACAAAGGGATGATTCATATTGATAATATTCTTACTGTTTGACTACTTTATTTGTGGTTTGCTTTGAAAACATACTCAATAGTAAACTGTACATAAATAATTTTACCGTAGTGGATAAGCTTTAAAGGGATAGCTCAACATTTTGGCAAATTGGGCCATTCCCTATAGTTTTAGGAGTAGGTGCAAGCTGTTTTTTTCTCTCTTTGCATTTGCCTTAAAATCAACTCGTATAAATCAAATGTATAGTCTGGAAACGACCGGTATAGACCTCGGCACAATCCTTTCAAACTGCCTCTGCACGCAATAGGGTAGTGCTATGACTAATCAGAGCAAAGAGCAGGATGACGTTAGCCCGACAAGCCAATTAAAATGTATGTCGCCATCGCGTTAAGCCCGCCCAACGACTCTCTAAACAGATAGAGCGCTGTGATTGGTGAACACAATCGGTGTTCGAGACTCAAAAAGTTCCTATGGCTCGTTTCTAGACCCACCAACGGCCTATCAGCCTCCGTAGCGTAGCTCTGAGTAGCTAGCGGCTCTGCTCCGCCGTTCTAAAAATACTTGCACCAACAATTAAAGCTAACAAACCTACTGCTATGACTATAGGGATTATGGGCCATGTGGGAAATGTTGAACTATCCCTTTAAAAATGACCACAACACCCAAAAAGACAAGAGCCTATTCTTTCATTGCATGTTCATATTTCACTAATTGGAAAGCCAGCAGTCCACCAAGCTGCTCTATAAACATAGCTCTCTTCCTATTAACATTTTTTACAAAAGTGCATTTATTGTAGTCACTGAAGCTCGTTCCTGTGACTGTAATGTAACAGCTCATTGATTAAAGAAGCTACTGTGTGATCCTCTTACATGGTACATTGCAACATCCATTTATGCCTTCCTGCAGTAAAAAATAAAAGCTCGAAAACATCAAAAACATGTTCCTCTCACTCCATTTTAGTCCAGCTGAGGTCATAGATGACCGATGAAGCAGGTTCTCTCAGGTGGTGAAGGAGGTGCAGAGGGTCGTTGAGGAGGATTACAGCTGTGTTCGTCAGATAACACAATGGCAGAGAGAGGGTCTCTTGTCTCCAGCAGCATGAAATGAGAGTGGTCCATGTTGGTATACAAAGCAGGGGCCTGTGTAATTCCTCCCCACGCTGAATGAATTACTGCCTGGTATTGGTGCTCACTCTGGCCCGCAGGTGTCCGTCTTTTATACACTGTGCAAAGATGCTTCAAGGGTAAAACACTACAGTTCATGTGCTTCCACAAATCCCTTGTGTTCTGACCTCTGGATCACTGGCAGACTTTTTCTTACTACATTAGTGAAATGACTGGTTGTCCTTGACAGGTGAAGTGCTGTATTTTAACTTCAGATTACAGTGGGGGAAATAAGTATTTGATCCCCTGCTGATTTTATAAGTTTGCTCCCCCACAAAGAAATGGATGGTCTATAGTTTTTATGGTGAGTTTAGTAATGATGTGATTTGCTGTTACTGTTTTAGCTGTTTTGTTGATGTTGTCCAAATGTGTACTTGATGTGGATGTACTGTGCTGCTTTCTTGGCCAGGACCCCCTTGCAAAAGAGATTCTGAATCTCAATGGGATTATTCCTGGTTAAATAAAGATTAAATAAAATAAATAAAAAAATTTAACAAAAGAGAGACAGAATATCAACAAAATATCCAGAATTAATGTCATCATGTAAAGGTTAGAAATTAATTAACATTTGATCAAGTGAAATAAGGGCAAAAATCAGCAGGGTATGAAATACTTATTTTCACCACTGTATATCATAGTACACTAAAAAACGCAGTGAGTGTCAACGGCTTTGCTTATTTTTGCAAAAAATATTGTAAAGTAGTTTACAACCAGGAGCATTTAGGTTAAGGAAGTAGTATTTGACGTCAGTGTACAGTAACAAGTTGAGCTCAGTCTTGACATTTCATTATGTCATTGAAGCAGAACTAAATCACTACTTCATGGATTTCCAGAACTGAAAAAGAGAAAAGTATAGGCTACGCCTTGTTTTGGACAAAACCATCTAAAACTAGAAAAAGCATTTCCAAAAATGGAAATGGTGTGAATGCTGAAAGCCATTGCTGAACCATGCTGAATTAGCAGAATAAATTGACAAAGACATGCGGAATGGCATACAAGAAACATGTCCAAGGAGGGAATTGAACCCACAACCTTCAGCACATCAGCCCACTGACCTAACCACTTCACCATAGTTGGATTCAATGAGAGAAGAGTAAAAGAAATCCATGTCACTGACTGATAAGAGGTCACTGACTTCTGAAGAGAGGTTGAGACTTTGATGAATGTGAGATTTTTCAATGATGCTTAAAAAAAAGAAAGAAAAGAGTATAAATGAGCCATTAGAAGTTTGTCTACAGATGAGAATTTGAATGAAGTCTCTATCAGAAAGTACCACATGAATGAGGCAGGAATCGAACCCATGGCCTCATGATCAATAAACCTTTACTCTGCCATTTCACAGAGAGTACACACCTAAACATGTTGTCATTGATTGTGATGATGTGCTGCAAACTGTGGCTCTTAACGAACACCTGTAACCAATTGAAGGTGGGGGAGGGGAGCAGAATTCAACATAACATAACAAGAGTGCCCCTCTTGGATTTGAACCAGTGACCTTGAGGTTGGCAAGCAGCCACCTTACCCATTGGACTACAGACAGAGCTGTGGAGAAGGGAGGTTGAGACTTTGATGAATGTGAGATTTTTCAATGATACTTAAAAAAAAAAGAAATGAGCCACAACAAGTAAGTAGAGGACCTTTTTTGTGACTTGTGACTATTTTTTGATGAAATCAAACAAAGTATAATGCCCATTCCAGCGAATTAAAAAGTTGAGCTCCTGCTACTCTGCTGTGAAATAAATTGCATTGGGCTGAATGGCAGAGAGAGAGGAGGAGGGAGAAGAAGAGGGGGAGGAGGGAGAGGAGGAGAACGAGGGAGGAAGGGGGAGAAGAGGAGGAGGAGGAAGAGGGAGGAAGGAGGGAGAAGAAGAGGAGGAGGGAGAGGAAGAGGGATAGGGAGAGGAGGAGGGAGAAGAAGAGGAGGAGGAGGAGAGAGGAGGGAGAGAAAGAAGGCGGAAGGAGGGAGAAGAAGAGGAGGAAGAGGAGGAGGGAGAGAAAGAAGGCAGAAGGATGGAGAAGAAGAGGAGGAGGGAGGAAGGAGGGAGAAAAAGAAGAGGAGGAGGAGGAAAGTGAACTTGGTGGAGACATGAAATGATGTGGTAATGGTTTAATTCAACCAGTTACTCTTTCTAAAAAATATGTTGATGTTCATCTGGCCTCTAAAAAATAGAGGAGGACCAACCTCCTCTGACTCTATGGACCAGCACATAGCCAGCACAATACAAGTACAATTGTTGATCACCACAAAACCCCTCCATGTGCTAATGATCTGATTGAATACACCTGTGTGGCAGCCTGCACCATGGTGACTAACTGCTTACCTTTTACTGGGTGGCACTGTGTGTGTGTGTGTGTGTGTGTGTGTGTGTGTGTGTGTGTGTGTGTGTGTGTGTGTGTGTGTGTGTGTGTGTGTGTGTGTGTGTGTGTGTGTGTGTGTGTGTGTGTGTGAGAGACAGACTTGATGGCCACCTGCACAACAGAGCAGGAGCAGAACAGTCAGTTTTGAGCTCGACGCAGCTCTCCTAATGACAGCCAAAAAACAGAGAACCGTACCTCTTATCAGAATGTGGTAGAGACCATCTGGGCAAGGAGACCTTCCTGAGCACATTGATGTGCATTAAATGTTTGTAGGGCAAAAACTTTTCTCAGGGTCGCAAGGTAGAAAAGGGGGCATTTCTGCTTTTCTAAAAAAATCAACTCCTACTTTTATATTGAAGTGGATGAGCCACTGGAGCGGGTCTAGCTGCACAATTAGGCTCATTGAGACAATTCTGTAAGTCTGTCTGCTGTTCTGAGCACATTAAATGAGACACGACAAGAGTGGCTACAAACCGGTGAGGAAATCATGTGTCTAGAGTTTAATTTGTGGCCGTGCTGGCAATTTATCCAGAAAAAATCCTGAATGTTTTTTCGATCCCTCTCACTCTAGAGATGATGTCACTCACTCTAAGCCCTGCTCGTTAGACGCAACACACACCCATTATAAAGCTGGATTTTGTCAAAAAACTTAATGATTTTAAAGCGGCCAAATATCAGAAACTGTTGAAGATATCAATAAGCTGAGTCATAGAGGAATACTTAAAAAGTTTGTCTACAGCTCAGAATTTGAATGAAGTCTCTAGCTGAAAGTATGTGGACACTTTAAAGACTGAAAGAAGTAAGAAGATTTGAAGAGTTTCAAGACTGTTCCAATGCATTCTCTATGGGGAAAAAAAAATCAAAAATAGTTGAATATTGCAAAAAGTATGAATAGTTGAAAAGAGAAAAGACATAGCACACCTGTCCCGAAAAGGCTAAACATTTTGATATTTGAATTGTTGAAATAGCACAAAGTATGAAGGACTAGTTACATGACGAAGAAAGGCAGAAAATGGCCGAACCGAATAACAATAGTGTGAATGCTTCCAGCATTCACACTAATAATCTCATTAAACATAGATCTGTTTAAATAAATTAGTAAACCTACTGAGCATTCACAGATCACAAATTGCATGGTTATGAATGGTTTAAGTCATGGGCAAATATATGGATTTAAGACTTAACAGACAGGCTCTGCACAAAATGTCAGGTTCCAGACTGAATGGAGTCAAATCCACATTCATCACTAACTTTGTGAGTCCTGATCCTTTAATTAACTCTCCCTCTTTTCTTCAAAGTAGTAATTAATATGATGATTAGTGATATGTATAATTTCAGCTTAAATCAGACATAAACTGTGAAAATAAGTCCACACCAGACTCAAGCTCGAGCTGATCAGGCTCTGTTCCAGTTGCAGACCTCGTAGCATTAATACCGAAGGCATGTAAAATTTATCTAAGACATTTTGTATGTTATAAAGTCCACGTGTCAATTTAGACAATATATATTTTTGTTCATTATAACAATGAATATACAGGACAGGCCATCATGCACACACTTGATTTTACAGGGAAAATGGCATGTTGAGGTTTTCCAAGCTAGATTTTTTTTGGGGACTTTTTGACATTCCAGTGGTCATAAAGTTGATCTCCCATAGTCAAGTTTGGACATATTGTTATGCTGTAAGAGGTTCCAGTGGTCATAAGCAACTTATGTGCCGTAAGCAGTAAAATCCAGCTCTTACTCAGACAGCAGAGATGGTCATTTCAAGGTAAGCCAGTTAATAGTGTTTAAATGTCCTTCTCTTAATGACATGTAATGTGGAAGTCACATTGACTTTGGGTAGAGATATGTTGACAGTGCCATCGACATGAATAAATTCAATAAATCTATTCATTTTATTGCGCCTCCTTGGAGGAGACAACTTTGTCTGTGCTGATCTTCACAAGAAGTGATATTATTGTCATTTTGTACTTGGTGACACACACTCTTTTTAGTCATGCATTGCCATACTTTGTCCATGTTATCTCAGCCCACACACGAGGTGCAGAACCATCCATAAAAGGACTGGAGACACGTCTTTATCATGTTGAACAGACACAATGCAAGTCAGAAAATGTATTCACCTTGGTGCCTGACCACTGGGACTCCCTCCATTTGTCTGTATGTTCCCATAAGACGCCCACATTGTTTCCTGAAATAGTGTGTCAAATCCCATGGTTCTCCTCTTTGGATGAGAAATGAGTGCTTTTCAATAAATGGGTGGTACGCTTGCTAAACGTGTCAAGGACTCTGTCTTCTGATGGCCTGGGGTTATGCTGTTGTCATTTACGCAGCTAGTAAATCCTGTCACATTTTTGAAATGTTTTTAATCTTTGTGATACATGTCTGAAGTGATAGGATATATTACACCAAAAACGAAATAAATTCCAGTGAATCGTAGAAGCACTAGCATCTCGCTTATACAATGCTTTAATTATATCCACCTGATAGTGAAGACATGGTGAAGGCACAACAGTGTATGTCAAACAGGATTAGCTTGTAGTCTGTCTGAACTTGTTTTTCCTCAACAGGCTAAAGGATTACCATAGCCATATGCCTTTGTTCTTTGGAAAAAAAAACTGCAAGACATGCAATGCGTGTCCAGCACCCCAAGAGGCTCTTGTGAACAAGACATCACCCTGGAAAAAGTGCACAAAGCAAATGGAGCAAAGCCTGAGTTGTCTCTTGGACTCGAGCCTCTGAGGAAATCTCACAGAGCCAGTGTCTGTCTCGCCTGTGGGTTTTTCAAAACATGAGGACGTCTTTTCTTCACCTGCAGCTTTATTCCATCACAGACTTTTCTGCCAAGACATAATCAGCGATTCTCAAAAAGTACCATCTATTCACTCAGACTGCAGGAAAAGCATCTTGTGGGTTTTAGTTCATTATTTGCAAGTGTCACTATAAAATATACTACAGGGTAAGGTACTGTATTTCATACTTCCGGTGCTACAGTATATAAGGACAGGTGAAAATATACTACAATGGATTTCGTACTACTTGACAAATAACCCTCATCACAAGGTCTCTTCAGTGCAGTTGTTGTAACCTCTACCAGTAGAACTCTGCTCAGTTGTCATGAGATTAGAGATGTTCAAATTTCTTCTTTATTTTTTCTTGATGAAGCTCATAGCACATGACTGAAAACTCCATGACAACTTCTTAATGCACCTTGGGGTAAGACGTCCTTCATCAAACTCCCATTTCCAAGGTGAAGAACGTACTTTGAAACTTCAACCTTTTCAAAAGTACTAACATTACCCACTGACTACAGTTAGACAATGGTGGATAGGATGTTCTTTATCTCAAATGTACTCTTTACTCTCTCTCTTTGGGAGAGCCACAACATCACGTTCCGACACCTATTGATAAGATGATGCCTCGACACTTTCCAGTCAGTGGAACTTCATTCCCCCTTGTGTAACAGAATAATTTCAATTTGGTAAAGAATAACTCACTGACATGCTAGCCTAGCAATCGTAACAATAAATAGAGAAAGAGCAAGGATGTGAACAAAAAACTCATTCAAATAATGTAGTCAAAGTTCTCTCAAAAAGGGAAAACCCAGCTTTTAGACATATTGAAATTCTACATTAGCAGCATAAGTGAAATGAGGGACTGACATTTCACAATGCAGTGTTAGGTTTCCTCCTTTATGGGTGTGATTCAGAAAATCCCTGGTAGACTGAGCTCCATGGTGGCTTTGTCCTGATGCTGTTGGTTCCAGCCAACAATTTGATCAAGCGAAACAGGCCAGCGGCAATGCCTACAACTTCCTTCCTCCTTGCTGTCATGTCCAAAATATGGGTCATGTAGAGTGCAGGGACCGTCTTTGTGTGTGTGTGTGTGTGTGTGTGTGTGTGTGTGTGTGTGTGTGTGTGTGTGTGTGTGTGTGTGTGTGTGTGTGTGTGTGTGTGTGTGTGTGTGTGTGTGTGTCTGGATGTATCGTGTGTTTTCGGGGGAACGTTTATCTGCATCTGCTTTACTTCATCCTCGTGGGCTGAAACCCCATGTCTCTATACAGATTGACAGCAAATCCCCAGTAGCTTTTATCATCTGTTTTAAATTGCACAGGTGAATCATAACTGGGACCAAGCAGAGACCAATTCGCCCACTGGCCCTTGCATTTCTCATATCTCTAACGATGCATAGTTACTTCTTTGGTGCTGTGGTCCTGGGGGCAAAATGAGAGAGCCACCAAATCTAACTTCCTCCATAAGCAGCATCAGTTAGCACTTAATAACCACTTGGGAGCAGCTAGAGGAAAGCCAGAACTACATAAGACTAAACTTCATAGTAGCAAAAAGCCAAACCACTGCATATGCAGCTCAAAGCAGTTAACAGAAGAAAAAAAAAGATTATGATAGCTGGAAATGAGCTGCAGTGGTGACAGGAAAACAAGCATATGCTATCAGAGGATGTGATTTATATGGAGACAGATGGGAGCTGACACCTCTATCCATATTCATATAGGTACACGTAGCAAATGGAGAACATTAATCATCACAGCCAAGCAGTCTACAGCTTCTAATTACATGTTCACTGTTAGACTGTAGTCTCCTTCTGTAGGAATCCAGCTGCAGAGATTTCCCCAGACAGCCTTCGAAACTAGAGGATGGGAGGAGTGTGTGGGGATGCAAAGCCCCAACATGTGGAGGAAACACACAGCCCTCTTTTTGTATGCCGAAAATGCACATGCACACACACGCGCTCAGCAGTGCTTCATTATGTCATGCAATTACCATCCCAGTTTGGCTGCAGCGAGAAATCCAATCTTACTGGTACCCCCCTTTTACTTCTATCTACTGCATTTCATTACCTTGACTACAGTACATGGAGGAGATGAGAGAGACAAACAGCCTGCTTTGATCATGATGTTTACACCCTCCTGTGTCTGAACACAGCCATTCAACTTACAGCGAGGCTAATAACGATATAAGCATGAACTGACATGCAGGCATACATCAGCTGTGAAAGCTTCAAGAAGCCACAGAAAGTCTTGAATGTGCAAATGATAAGATGCATGTATATATTTAATAATATATAGAGAGAAAGACTAGGTTCTATTTGCATTAATCTAGATCTGCTGCTTCTGTTTTTGAACAAAAATGGACAACTATTTCCCTCCTTTCCAGTCTGCAGAAACATGACAAAACAAACCTAAAGCCTCTGTGGTGAGCAGCTGCCTACTGTATTAGGATAAAGCCACAGTCCATCTCAAGCCCCAAAGCAGACACATCAAAGCAATCTTTTGCAGTCAGTACAGTCCCTTTTCTCTATCAGAAATCCTGCTAACTCTGTTTCTCACAGACTGACAGGAGGCAATCCGCGCCGATATCAGATCTTAGACGTGGAAAAGGTGGCCTGAATACAGAGAGGCTTTGAGAGATATCTGGAGGATGGGTGGGTCTGAGGATGCTCGATGCTACACTCAGCTCCCTCAGGGGGGGCAAAGGTGAGCTCCTCAGGTTTATCACAAAAATTGCCATTTTAACCACTGCTGTTGGAAATCATTAGTCAGTTTGATTTGGCTGTGGGGAGAAGAAGAATGCCAAACACGACATATACAATCAGATATATATTTTTCCAACAGAGTATAATGCCAGTGGCCGGTTGGAAAAAATCACTTTGGTTGAGTCACTGTTGATTCAAATGTCAATTATGACCGTAGGTTTTAGCTAAGAATATACATTTGATAATGTACATAATATAAGAAAATACTAATTAATAACCCAAGACACACAGGGCCCCTCCTCCAGGGCTGTTATATTGTTTTCCCATCAAGTATTCAACCAAGATCTACCATAACTCCTTGTTTCCACTGAAGCATTTCAAGTGGCAGTGGCAATGTCTCCAGTTGCCACTATACCACTATGAAGAAGTCTCAATCTCTCAGCTATGTGTATATTTGAATCATTCTTACCATTGAAATTGTGGCATCTTGTTCATGCCACTATGTTTAGAGAATCAGTGACCCCCATTTCGAGTTGAGTAGAAAACACATAAGTGATTCTGTTCAGGTTATGGCTTCCATTCATACAATTCAACCTTTCTCAGCTTCCCTGTGTCTGTTTGCTGGAAGTTTAAGTCTTTAAGTCACACAGGGTGGTACCAATGCCTGAAAACACAATGAGTGACATCTCATTTCCTCTTCATTGTCCACATTTGTGGCATAATGGAGTTGTACTGTATGGTAGCCAGTAAGGAGTCAATTTAGTATATGGTTTCTGGGGATTGAGGTGCAAGGAAACCAATAACCACCCATCAGTGTAGGTGACGATATCAGATTAAAGCACAGGGTGATGGATAAGATCTCAGCAGTGCAGCTCTGGTATCACCATTGTTCGACAGATCCTATACATTGTAATCTACTTTAAGCACAGAGGTTCATCACAGAGCTCTCGTCTTTAACATGTTTGACATTTCCACATATAAATTCAGTGTTCTGTATTCCCAAGTTTAAATGTAAGAATATTTTCAGAGATTAACTCAGAGAAGAATATTCTCTTGATGGTGTGTGTGGGCTGAACAATTCATTCTGTCATGGCATCTTGACAGCAGATTTAGAAATTGTGTTGGAGAAAAGTGTGGGACAGTTTTGCTCAGATTTAATGGCAGTGTTCAGAAGCCCAACAGATAAAAGAATTAATCAAAAAGAGAGAGATTATATTTCACCAAAATATGAATTTTAAGTCACTTGCCTAGAATGTATTAGAGTGCTGAAGATTACTTAAGGCTGCATGGGAAAAAAGCCTGGGGTGGTAGTTGGAGTTCAGTATAGTAGAAACAGGCCATCATGAACAAATCTGTCATCAAGCCACAGCTCATTGTGCCCTTGTCATTACTGTGGCACAAGCCTGGAAACATCATTCTGCTGGGTTCTCCAGAGATGCCAAGCCCCAGTCTCACAAGATTAAAGATTGCATTACAAATTAGATTGTACGAGCGATGGCACAGAGTTGCGAATTACCCTGGGTTAGTATGGATTAATCTAAATTTGCATTGAGGCAGCTATATGTAGTCCTGTATTAACAAGAAGTATACTATATTTTACTTTTAGCATTGGCTCATGCCTGAACTAATTATGCTTATTTGAAAAAAAAAGATCAAAGTTAACACTATGGAGAATAGATATCAAAGGTAGGCATGGGAATGAAAGCGAGCCTGTAAACACATATCTTGTGGGAGTTTTCTGCCACTATTTGCAACTCATCCTCAAAAAATATTTTCTTTTCTTTCAGCTTTACTGTTGTGGTGTATAAAAGCAGTGATAGGGACGCTGAAGCAATGGAATATACAGTAGACTATGTTATAATGATTATGTAAAAACATGTTGTATTGATTGGTATATTCAACAGTTCTTTTAAAGGAGGAGTGCGGGGATACTCCACATTTCTCTGTCAACAAATGTCATGAGAAGACTAACCTAAATTGAATTATGTGACTTTATTACATTAGTATTACCAAAGGATTGTATTGTACTGCTGTTTGAGTATAATTTAGTCTAAATTACAGTGACACATTGTTGGTTTTGGTCTATTTATGGGATTTATTGATGAAAGCACAACTATAGATTGTCACTAAATACATTGTCTATATCTATATATCTATCATTCACATGCAGCCAAGGATCTAGACCAGACTTAAACATGGGCCTCAGTGGTAAGGACTTAGCCCCAGCTCCTGGTACGTGCTCTACCAGAGCACTCTGGAGGGTTCCCTTATACTATATTACCTTTATTATGATACATTATTATTATTATTATTATTATTATTATTATTATTATTATTATTATTATTATTATTATTATTATTATTATTATTATTATAATTATAATTATTATTATTATTATTATTATACCTACATTGGCAATAAAGAAACAAAGAATAATAGAAACAGCTTCACATTCATATACAGTACCTTTACCAGAAGCAGCAAAACAGAATATGGCTCATGCTCTTGTTTGACTGCAGACAGCATACAGTAAAAGCATGTAATGATGTCAAGACGTGAAGTCTTTAGCTCGTCAATCTCCTCCTACATAATGACAGATATTACTTTACAGATAGAGGTCATAAGAAAAGAAATGAACTGTCTACAAAATTCAGGAGTAATTTCAAATCCATCCATCTTCTATTTTATCAACATAGAATATGCATGTATGCCCCGTAGGTTTCTCCAATGACATCATAAACCCAGTGGAACAATCTCCAGTAATCTGCCTTGCAAATGGCACCTCTGTACTGAATGCAATCTGCACATAATTTTTCATTTCATCTCAATCCTCCTTAAGTCTTCCTTATTATTGGCATTTGGCACACAGAAGGTTTGTTTTATCCATTCTGACTACAGCCTGCCTCTCTGGGTTGTTTAAGTTGGTTTTTCCAACCCCTCTAAGTCTCTAGTTGTGATCCATGTGTCAACTTTACTTTGGAGACTCAAATGTGGTTTAACAGTCTCACTGAGAAGCCTTTAACCATAGGAAGCTCCGTCTACGGATATGTGCTTCCATACCTTGGGGTGTCACTGCGCAGGACTGGCAGTGGTCATGTCACTGAAGATGAATGTGTAAGGGTAAATTGCAGTGTGCTCCAAATCCCATTCCCCAATGAGCCTATTGATCAAAAAAGGGACAGCAGTAGCCATAGGCGATCATATACAGTAGTGAGAAGACAATGGCTACACAGGTCATTTAAGTCAAATAAAATGACATGTCATTGTATTACCATAAAGCCATCTTTGGATATAGTTTGATGTAAGGCCCATCACTGGCAGGAGTCAATTCATATGGGTGGACTGAAAGTTGTGTTGATTGCCCAAAAGAACTGCATCCAACTTCATAGTGAGAGCCTTGATATGAGAGCAGTTCCTAAGGCTCAAGTGGATGTCAGGGTCAATTTGACAAGTAAGAAATTAGAGAAATGTGTTTCAACAGGCAGAGAAAGCAGTTTTGTTCTCTTACCCATTATGCTAATGGCACTAAAAACTTGGTATGTTCATGCATGGATGTCTAATGGCCCTGATATCCCCCAGTGCTTCCTTGTAGGAAACCAGGAAGAGACATACTGTGAAATGATGTGCTTTTCTGATCACCAGCTTTCTAATGAAAAAGCAATTAACAGAATATGTTTGCACTCCATGGGCAGAATCCCATCCCATGTAATTAGAAATCATTTTGGACCGTTACTTCCAAATCTGAGGCTCAACGAGGTTAAAGTTACACAGAATAAGACGATAACTTACTGACAAAATGCTTCATGCTGTTATTAAGTGAAAACCATTCAACCGGTTTCACTGTCTATCAGCAAATGCATACATTTTAGATTTATGTCCATCTACACTTAAAGCAGAAGTAAGTGATCCGGTCGTTTTGGCTAACTTCTTGTCAGCCGATGGAGTTAGCAGTCCCCGCCCTCGTCATGGATCTATTGGTCCTCATCCCTACGTCACCACATTCACGCACATCCCTTGGCTGCACACACAGAGAGGACTGCCCCTTTATGCTGTTCTCTCTCCTCATTGGATAAAGGTTGTAGGATACAAGGAAAGTTTTCTCCTCGGCTTGCAGCAGAGCAGAGTGACTGACAGACCCGTGTTTCAGACCAAACACTCAGTGATTGCTGTCGGAAGATATAACTATTTAAAGCAGAAGTAAGCGATATTTTTGTGTTAATATAAGTCTTAAATAGTTATATCATCCAACAGCAATCACTTACATAGAGTGTTTGGACCGAAACACGGGTCTGTCAGTCCTTCTGCTCTGCTCTGAGCCGAGGAGAAAACTTTTCTCGTATCCTACAAGTTTTATCCAATGAGGAGAGAGAACGGCATGCAGGGCTGTGTGTGCAGCCAAGGGATGGGCGTGAATGTGGTGACGTAGGGACGAGGACGTTATGGTGCGTTCAAGGCAACTCGTGTTTTTCCGACCTGTGAAGTCCTACCAGTTCGATCTGGTACGAGTTCACGGGTCGGAAGTTACGAGTGGCCGTTATAGTGACTTTCACAGGTAAAACAGGTCGGAAAAACACAAGTGGGTTGCCTGGAACGCTACAGACATGACGTGAAGCTGTAATTTACGGTTTCAAAAGCCTGCCTGGAACGCAGCATTAGCCAAAACGACCGGATCGCTTACTTCTGCTTTAAGACTTATATTAACACAAACATTCCGCTTACTTCTGCTTTACATAAGCTTTATATTGAACAAGAGGAAACAGTGAATTTTGCAGATGTAAACGAATGTTGGTCTGACGCTGACCTTGCCGCCCTAACCCCTTTCCCCAGTCCATTTGTGTCCTCATACATTTAAGCTTTATGTACCATACACACAATGGCAGCTACATTCCCTTTTCTTTTACTGTGTCTGGTCATATACTACTCCTTGTAACCAAATGATGCACTGTGCTGGAAGTGGGCACCATTTCTGCCTACGCACATTCATTTTAGATATTATCTACTATGAAAGATTGTGAATGGTCAACAATTAAAATTGCTTTACAAGAAAAACTCAAAATTAATCTTATACACCATCTGCAATGGCTCAGAATCCATATTTTAAATTGAATCCATCGGCCAGAAGGGGAAGCAGAGCATGAGGGTTTGTAGGTCAACTTTCATGCTGCAGTCAGAAGGTTTGTGTTACATCCCATATGCGCAGTTAATGTTGCCTTTTTATTAATTGTAACCATGATCTGTCCCTGGCCTTAGCCAAGAGATAAGTATTTTAGATGCCTGATTATCTAAAAAAAACTAACAACAAACACACAATGTGTATCAAACTTAAGATAAGGAGTTCAGCAAAAACAAGAATTTCATTAGGCCTAGGTATTTAACTGTTCTTTAAGCACCCAGTACATGTACCACAACTCATTTCATGTGTTCAAGACACATATTTGTCTGCACCCACTTATCCTGGTTAGGGCTCTTGACATCATGATTTTATGTATAACACATATTACAAACAAGTGTGGGCCATTTAAATTTTTTTGACATATTTCGCTGTAGGGGTGAGAAAATTGGAAAAACAAGGAAGCCATGTCCTGCACTGCTCCATGCATCCATGTTTGCAGAAAATGACTACATGCCGTTTATTTGAAACACTGGTCATGTGTACACATACTTTGATTAAAATTAATGGCTGACTGAAATTTTTGTTTCAGGCCAGGTGTGGTGGAACGGACAGTGAAAAGCTGACTACCTCCTCTGATTATTTGCACATACAGTGGCTTCCCATGGTTGATCTGCTGACAGACAATGTTTTAAAAGAGTAACGGTTTTCTTTTTCCCTTTCATAGCTGTAGTTTGCATTAGTTTAAACCATACAAGCTCCATTCAGAACAGAAGTATTGAATCTTTCTCTGTCTAAGTCTGTGTCAGTATCTGGACAGGATTGCAAGATTAAAGCCCTGTTTTCAATGTTAATTTCTCCTCAGAGAGATTCAAGAATTCAAATAGATAAGATGTTCATATAAGCAATAAAGATGTACACTAATAATGGCTGACATATACTGAAATTTCAAAGACACTAATCCATTCCTGAGTAGCCGTGAAGGTGTTTAAATATGGCTCTCTTTCTTTCTTTCTTTTTTTTATAGCCAACTCTCTTTTTCTGAAACTTCAAAGTGTGTATATACAATTTCATTTCAGCTTTGAGTCAACTTTACTTTAAAAAGCCAAATAAAATCCCTTGTTAACAGCAGAGTGACAGCCAAAGCTCTTTAATGGAAGGAAAGAAAGTTGTTGCGTATTCTCGACAGCAGTCTGGCACGGATGCTCAAATGAAAGGGATGTGGAGGGAAGTAAAAGGTCAGGCTCATTAAATGTCAGCAAAGAGCATCTTAATAATTGAATCATTCAGACAAAGAACCACATAATTTAGTTTTGAAGGGTTCTGTGCAGCCACTTGCAGCTACACATGTAGTTTAATAAACTAGATCTCATTTTAAGAAGACCTGTTGTACAGTACATTAACCTCGAAAGTACTACGTAATATCTGAAAACATTTGCCCAACTCATGTAATATACTGGTTATCAATAGAAACAGCCATCTTTGAAGGTGTTCATCCATCTTTCTACATTGCATCTAAAGCCTCATTCACTCTTGACACAAGTATGCAAATTTTCAGACATACGAGTTTAAGCCAAAGCATCAAAGACTAAAAATTTGATGTGCTCGTAAACAGATTTGGACTGTCTCTTCTTTCATCCCCCTCACAATGTAAGATGAGATAGTATTCAAGTGCTGATGGCATTATATGGAAGCTTGAAAAGGACTAAATGGAAGTGAAAATGCAGTAAACCAATTTGCATTTCCACAAATGTGTACAGTATGAGCAATATATGACAAAATTAAAATTAACATAAGAAAAAGCTGTTTGACATTTAATTTTCAAAAGTCATAGCCTGCTGCTGGGTGGACAATATTCAAATAAAAACGTAATATAAACACCTTTAACCTATTTTCACATTGAGGCACGCAAAATCTATGTTAAAATCAAAACTAGAAAATCTAAAAAATAAAACATTTGAAATTACAGTGGACCATATTCAAATGCAATAAGCAGAACAGCCTGCAGTCTAATGCATTTTCATTGCGGCCTGGATATTGTTTGCCTATTCAGGTCAAATTGTCTATACTGCATTTTAATTTAAACATTTTAATTAACATTTGAATATTGTCCACTGGGCAGAAGGGTATATGTCTTTGAAAATGAAAATCTAAACATCTTTTCCATTTTCATTTTAATATGGTCCTAGAATGTATGTATGTGTATAAGTAGTACAGTAAGTGAAAATGAACATTTGTATTACACAGTAATTTTTAACTGAAATAACATATTCATATCTGGAAATTATATTATATTATAATTTAAATATAGTCCCCTATAGGCTTCCATGGCCCCGTACACAATAGGAAAGTGTCTAATCAGAAATGCATGAAGGTTGATGGAGAAGCACTGTAGGTCCCAAGGGAAAGCAGAAACCCACGACTACTCGCACAGCCGGGGGTGAGAAGTTCAGCCGTTGTCACACCACCACAGGGTTTAAGTGTCTGTAAAAAATGTGAACTTCTGTTGTGCATATCTCAGGATGTATCAGCTAGGTGTGCCCATTTTTTTCCGAATTTGTATCTATTATTACAATTATCTTTAGCCTCGAAGTACCAAATCATCCTCAAAGAGTCACTGCTTACAGATATTACGGAGCTCACAAATAATAAGAATAAGAATAAGAATAAGAAATTAAAGAGAAAAAAAACCACAACATTTTGGTTGCTGCATTATTATGCAAATTTAAGATTCACTTATCAAACAAGAAAAAGAAAGAAACACTGATCAGGCATATTACAACTGTATCTGTCCTGTTCTTAAATACAGTTTAAGACTACTTGAGTCTTTGTCAGTATCAAAACATGATTTAAAAAAATACTGTATTTAAAGACTTTTCATACTGCTGTTTTTTGCATGATTTTTACCATAAGGAAGCAGAGATATCTCTTGCACACAGACCCAAGGGCCTGACCTGTTATGTGTTGGAGATACTGCTTTAACTGTAGTGAACTCCTTTATGATGTTCACAAGAAAGAAATGTCCTCAAATGGACCATTTTCAACAGTCTCAAGCCAGCAATGTCTAAATGCATTCACAAATCACTGCCAACCTGCGCTATTGTGTCAGTGAGTCATTCTTCTTCTGCCAATATGTCTTTAAAACTATAGTATTTACTGTCACAATCATTTGTGTCTGAAAGCTTGTGACCATCCATCAAAGAAAAGTCACACTTTTCCAAACAGGATTTTTTTTTTTTTAAACATTGCTTTGTAAAACAAGCACAACCCAAGAGAGGCCATTTGTCATCAGGGGTTTACTGTAAACTTAAGGCTCAGACCACCTCTCTGTCAAACCGTGTGTGTGTGTGTGTGTGTGTTGGAGTGAGGGGAGGAGATGAAACAGTTACAATATAGTGTAACATCAGCAAAAGTACAGAGTGGACTTTAGCCAGAAGCAGTGGAGGGGAGTCAGGGGACCAGTGAGAGTTAAGCTCTATAATGTAAGAAAGACGGGGATGTGTGCGCAGCTCCACTGGGAAAATCAACCAAAGGTGCAGGGTGCTCGTATTATTTTTAGCCACATTAAGTGTGAAGCTCAAGGGATGGAAACTATTCAAGGGTTCGCAATGAAATTTTGTACCTTACCATGGATATTATCATACTAATATGGCAGATGTCATGACCTTAACTACGCTCACATGGCTGTGCAGGCAGAGAAGGTGCCTCTATAAGAAGTACAGCACAGTAAATAGTGTAGTAAACACATGAGGTTCACAAGAGTAGATGTGTTTATATGTGCATGAGTGAATATTTAATGTGTCAAAGTGAACTGTGAGCAGCAAAAATCCCATCACTGGTGATGAACTGCACCATTGTCAGATCAGACATGTTCTAGCCTACGGCGTATTACATAGGTGATAAAATCTTATCAAGACACTGCAATAGCCACAGAAACAGCCATGATGTGGTGACTTGATGTTGTAAGCAGTCGATCACAGAGCCATTAACCCTATAAACAAGGGTTATAGAGGTCTATAGTCCATGTCTGAATTGAACAGAATAACTGGAACCAGCAACAGAGGCAATGTACTACTGAGCAGAAGCTCATCACAAGCAGCACTGAAAGATAGGTTGGTATCGACAATGATACATTCACTTACTGCACTGCATGCTAAATATGTATTAACAGTGATTCAGTCTCTCAGGTAAGGGAAAAGTAAACAGATCAAAGAGAGTTACAGACAACATAACAGCCTCATGAAAAGTGATTAAACTGATTAAATTATGCAACAGATTGCATTGTTTTATATGCAGACATTGTATGGAAATGCTGTCAGTTCGGAGCAGTGAGCAATTGACACCATGCTGCTTTCTCTCTGAAGGCTAGGAAGCAATTACTAATCATGGGTGTGCATGCAAGGGCATTTCAAATGTAGGTGTGTTGATAAGCAGTCTGTGCAGAGAGCAAATAAGGAATGGCCAAAAAGTAAACCTCATTAATGCTACTATAGCCTATGGAGAAACATACCTAAGTTCCTAAGTAGGTGTACAGGGAGGTGAATGTCGTCAGTGTATCCAGATAATAGAGACAACACCACTGATGATATCTCATGGCACTGCCTGTTCCACTTAGCCTAGCGTGCAATTACCTGGTGAGACCTCACACCCATCTTGGGACATTTACTGTAACGTGTAACAGAATATCACACAGTAGCTTCATTTTTATTCAGTTTCTGTCTGTATTTGTTAGCAGGAATATTCAGAAAGCAGAAACTAGTGGAGCAACTTGTTTTTAGTTTTACAAAGTTGGGATTTTTTTTCCCCCCATTCGTTTCTTGGGAAATAAAATTTGGATCCTGATGCCAAAATAAACACAAATAGCAAGATTTAAAAAAAATAAAAATAAAAACAAATTTTAGTTTAATTTATTTGCCAAGGGACAATGTACATTAATAAAACATTGTAAAAAAACAAAAACAAATGTAAATGCACCCGAGTTAGCTAAAAAAAAAAAAGCTAGTTTTCAATTTGGTGTACATCCACATGATGATCAGGGTATGGTGGGAAAAAATGCTGAACCCAAATTACACTCATAGCTACTACTGATTATGCACATGCAGGCAGCAGCATTTAGGAAGGTTTACATCTGGATTTTTCTTGACATTAATGAATGCAAATTCCTTGATAACAAAAGGTGGGTGCCACATCACGAAGAGACAATCCATGGCACTGTAGAGCTGAATGAATTGTATAATGCTCACATGAACAGGCAATAACACCATACAGCTGCTTAAAGGTGCAGGGTTAAAGATAACACAGAAATAAAGATATACTCAAGAACAAAAGACATGTGTAGGATTGTTTAGCCTTAGAGGAGGTGTGTGCTCCCCTTAGTGCCATTCTAGTTTCCATATGATTTCTAATTGTTGTCTACACTATTACAAATGGAAAATCTCTCAGGATCAGCTCAGCTTTACTCATGAAGTCCCGAAAATATCCTCTGCAAATTCCTCCAATCCTGTAGCCCCTGACAATGCAGTTTATGTGACTCTAAATACAGTTAAGAGGCCATAAGATTGGTGGATCAGTGGCTGGCTCCACACACACTCATGGGAACACAGGGTATCAGCAAAGCTGTGCCTCGGAGGGGATTGAACCCACCATCTGCACTCCAGAGTTTCAGATCATGACAGATCGTGAACTGTTAACAATTGTATCAAAGCATGGGGTGCAATCAGCTGTGCTACAGCAGGAGCTCATAAGAAATCCACTCCACAATAAAGCAGGGTTTCCTTGCTTAAGGAGTGTTTTCCTCATTTCTAATGTCTTTCTTTTCTTCTTTTAGATCTTCTCTGTTCTCCTTCTCTTTACTTTCTCTCTGGCCTGTTGGTTATTCCTGTCAGTGGCTGCCTGAGCCTCACCGGAGCTTGTATCAACTCCTTCCCTTCCCCGGTGTGACATTCATAGCATTACAATTGAGCCATCAATCTGTCAAGTCTTACCCCTGCTAAGCCACAAGCAGCAGGAAGCACAGGAGAGGGACGAGTTTACCTCCACTTCTGTTTTGCTTCTCTCTAGTCGGGGCCTAACAACAACGATAAGTCTCAGACATGATGTGAAATAGATAAGCTTTTAGTCGCCAGCTGAGGCAAGCCATTCAGTCGTCATTTTTCACCCTCATTTCCTCTTCCACCGCTGGGTATTTTTTGCTGATGACTGACTTGCTGATAGCTGTTGGCTTCTCATTCTGTTGGTTTCTCATTATTTCCCCACCACCACCACCACCACCCCCACTGCTACCTCTCATACATATACAGTACACAGTAGTCCTCCTCTGCTATTTCTCAAATCCTCTCTGTTCTTTCTGTTTGTATTTGTTCACCCTCTCTCTCTCTCTTTCTCCCTGGGTAATGTCAGACTGAGCTCCTGTAAGGAGGAGATAAAGCCCCCCAGCAGGGCCGGACCACAGCTGTCGCCGTCTGACTTCCTGGACAAGCTCATGGGGAGAACGTCAGGCTATGATGCTCGCATCAGGCCCAACTTCAAAGGTACAGTACATGCCAAGGCCGACCATCGCAGTAGCCCTCAAGAAAATCCTGTGGAAAATATGAGTCCAAAAAAAAAAAGACCAGTGGATCTGTGATGTGAAAGCAGAGCATCTGACCATTCTCATGTGTATGTGCTGAATGTTATTCTGAAGCTATAGTATAAATCTCAGGTTTCCAGCCTTCCAGTATAGCTACATATATTGCATCAGCTTGTCCTCATTTTCACCCTGCTTGGTTTCAAAGAGTTCAGCATTTAATTAAGCCTTTGAGGTGACAGCCAGCCATTTTGTTGTTTTGCTATTGACTTAATTTAAGAACAGAATATTTCACCATGAAGTACAAGAACACGGTCTCCTAGAAGTCACATTTATATACTGTTAAATTGTATTGACAATGTTGTTTTGATGGGAAAATAATTGCCGTCAGGATTATGTTCACTGGTACACTTTTTTTTTTTTTTACAGGATGTGCTACATTTTCGTATACGCGCAAGTCATACAGAGGTGGTTTAGGTCGATGGTGTTCATACAAAGTACATTCTTCTAACACAAGAATCCTCTTCACAAGTCCTGTATCTGGCTCATTTTAGGCCTCGTTAAAGGGAAATATCACTTTTTGAAGGCTCTTTAACATATATTTGGGTGTTTGTCTTGCCTTCCAGCTCCCAAAATGTGAGAATTGACAAAAAATCTGTAATGTGCAGGAGATCCACGTGGTTTAATGAGCTCAGTTGTCTTCCAGTGATGTAACTAGGAATCAAATTTGCATAACCCCACCCCTACCTGGGACCGGTAGAAGGGGTGTGGGCGGGGCAACCAGTGGTTCATTTGCATTTAAAGGGACAGGCACTGAAACCAGACGTTCTGAACAGGGCTGTTTTGAGAGGATGAAAAGAGCTGTGATGTTTGATCCTTGGGGTATTTTGACCAAAGCATGTCACAGATCTGTCTTTAAGACACCTGGGAACTATTTTAATTTGTGGAAAGAGGGCATACTATGTCTCCTTTAAAGCCTGACACTTAACATAACATAGAATAACACCAAAACAGTTGATCTTAATGGATCGTTTAACTTTTACTATCACTCTTCGTCTTACTTTTGATTGGGGGGATAATCATGGTTATTGTGGTTCTCAACAATCTATGGCCTTTGGAGTATATAAATACAAAATATACCATTTTAGGTTGTATTTGTCTACTTTTTTTTTTTTTGCAAACTGGCATCCAAAAATGTATTGCCAAATCGGCTACTGTCAGCTCCTGTTTGCAGTGGACTTATGGATGGAAACTGGGATTATATTTTAGAGTGGATTCAGAGATAACATTCTCGCAAAGCGTGAGTCATACTGATAGTCTATCTAGTTGTTTCCAAAAACTTTTGCCAAAAAGTTTCATTATATTGATAAACACACTGGGTGATGTTTAATGTATTTGCCATTGCAAAATAGTGTAGTAACACAACATAATTTGGGGAGATGGGCGCACAGAGAGGATTTTCTCAGACCCCATGCCAAATGTGGGCAGACACCTTCCATGATCTTAGTTTTAACAATCCCAACATTAGTTCTTTTCCGCCTAGAATTTCTCTTAAATCTTTTTTTGAGTTTAGTTTCAGTAAATTAGATTTTTTGGTAACACTTTATTTTAAGGGGTCCTTGTTCCTGTGTAGTTACCTAATTAATTACAGTGTAATTACCTATGTAACTACATGTAATAGCATGTACTTACATTGTAATTACATAGTGTATTTTGGTGTACTTACAGGTCCTTGTTACACTTGTAATAAGAAATGCTTGTTACAATACCTGGTCAAAGTGGCCTCTCTCTTTGGGGAAGGGGTACATCTGCAAGAAAAATGGGTGAAACCACAACCCATGTTGCCTGGGCAACCTTTTCCATCAATCTTCCTCCTGCCTCTTGAGTCTTGGGAACATTTATGCTGTTTCACAACTTAGTCTATGTAACAGTTGTGTTAATACACCGTTGTTACTCTTTGATACAGTGTAATAAGAACATTAAAGTGTACCTGCTGGGATACCTCAGTTCTTAACCATTAACTGCAATAACCAGTGTCTTCGATAGTGTACCACGTGTGCTGTTACACAACTTAGTATATGTAACAGTTGTGTTAGTACACCGTTGTTACTCTTTGATACAGTGGAATGAGCACATTAAAATAAAGTGTACCTGGGTCGGGATACCTCAACTCGTACAAATTAACTGCAATAACCAGTGTCTTTGTACTGTCTTTGAGGGTTAAAAAAGTGTGTGCTTTTGTTCAAAGAAACCACGTCCGAGTGAGTGGTCTTCTCTTTGGTTCAGAGAAACCGCGTCGAAGTGAGCGCTCGGCTCGTCAAGTCCAGCTATGTTGTGTTTTTTCTGTTGCATGCTCACTTCTCATGCTCGGGTGTAAAAGTGAGCACAGACGGCTAAACAGACTGCTAAATAATATTGTTGGATGCTTTTGCCTTGGGGAATGTCTATCTGTGAGTAGAATATGTCAATAGTGTTACATGATTGTGTATTTTTGTAATTAAGACATGATTAGTTATGTTTTCGGTAAATATACCTTGCTAGCTTTCAGTCTATGCTTACTCTTTTCATTTTGTTAATCTGGATGCTAATTGAAGTGTACCTATTCATGCAATGCTACTGTAAGTACTGTAAGTAAATTGTGTTTCTGTGATCATTTCAGTTTTACGGAGGAGAAATAGAGGACTTCATTAAAGGACAGGAAAAGATCAAGCCTTGTGGTTTTTTGGGGATAATAAAAATAAAGGACGATAAAGGAACACTGAAATGCATTTTTTTGAGTGTGTGGTTTTATGCATACAGATTGCTGATGATGTTTTCAGTTCCATATGAATTGAGTTATCCAGCATTGTCTCATTTTCTGAAAAAATGCTATTATTGGTTTATGTAAAAATACTTGAGTACCAAGTTTCTGCATGATGTTACATGTAAGTATGTAGCAGGTACACTTTATTTTAATGTGCTTATTCCACTGTATCAAAGAGTAACAACGGTGTACTAACACAACTGTTACATATACTAAGTTGTGTAACAGCACACGTGGTACACTATCGAAGACACTGGTTATTGCAGTTAATGGTTAAGAACTGAGGTATCCCAGCAGGTACACTTTAATGTTCTTATTACACTGTATCAAAGAGTAACAACGGTGTAGTAACACAACTGTTACATATACTAAATCGTGTAACAGCACACGTGGTACACTTTATTTTAATGTGCTTATTACACTGTATCAAAGAGTAACAACGGTGTACTAACACAACTGTTACATATACTAAGTTGTGTAACAGCACACGTGGTACACTATCAAAGACACTGATTATTGCAGTTAAGGACTGAGGTATCTCAGGTACACTTTAATGTTCTTATTACACTGTATCAAAGAGTAACAACGGTGTACTAACAGAACTGTTACATATACTAAGTTGTGTAACAGCACAACAGGTACACTTTATTTTAATGTGCTTATTACACTGTATCAAAGAGTAACAACGATGTACTAACACAACTGTTACATATATTAAGTTGTGTAACAGCACACGTGGTACACTATCAAAAACACTGATTATTGCAGTTAATGTTTATGGACTGAGGTATCCCAGGTACACTTTAATGTTCTTATTACACTGTATCAAAGAGTAACAACGGTGTACTAACACAACTGTTACATATATTAAGTTGTGTAACAGCACACGTGGTACACTATCAAAGACACTGGTTATTGCAGTTAATGTGTAAGGACTGAGGTATCCCAGCAGGTACACTTCAATGTGCTCATTCCACTGTATCAAAGAGTAACAAGTGTGTATTAACACAACTGTTACATAGACTAAGTTGTGTAACAGCACACATGTTCCAAGACTCAAGAGACAGGAGGAAGATTGATGGAAAAGTTTTCCCAGGCAACATGGGTTGTGGTTTCACCCATTTTTCTTGCAGATGTACCCCTTCCCCAAAGAGAGAGGCCACTTTGACCAGGTATTGTAACAAGCATTTCTTATTACAAGTGTAACAAGGACCTGTAAGTACACCAAAATACACTATGTATTTACAATGTAAGTACATGCTATTACATGTAGTTACATAGGTAATTACACTGTAATTAATTAGGTAACTACACAGGAACAAAGACCCCTTAAAATAAAGTGTTACCGATTTTTTTTTTTTACCAGTAATTACACTTGAAGTGACAGGCCCTAAAAGAAAAAAAAACAAAAACATGTACTTTCTCCAAATGTCTTCAGTTAGCAGCAGTAGCACTGGAGCTGGTATGACTCGCACTGAAGCAACAACTTTTTGAAAATTAATGGAGTAAATGCTGCAAAAGGCCTAAGGAGAAGTACATAATAACTGGTATCTGTAAATGCACAGTATATAACTTCTGCCGCTTGAGGTCTCTCAATCAAAAACAATAATCAAAGATGGTGTCATGAAATGAGATAATGGCAGTAGTGGTGCTATGGTCATTTTTAGACATGTAAATGTGTGATAATGTGTTATGTCTTTAATGTGAGGAGTGAACAGTGTGAGCTTATAAATCCCATCTGAGGTGAAAGATGTGAAATTCAGTTTGTTTCTTGTTCCCTCAGGTCCACCTGTGAATGTCACCTGTAATATTTTCATCAACAGCTTTGGGTCCATCACAGAAACTACAATGGTAAGAAAATCTGTGTAATTTCAAATGGTGCATATCAACGACTGCTAATGTGTTCCCAGCGTTATCATCTTTAAAACCCTGACTGCAATTAATTTGTCTCTAGACATGATTATGGATAATGATTGGTGCAATTCCAGTTACATCTCACCCATTTGAAAAAAAAAAAAAAACTTGAGCACCCCATCCTCTTTCTTTCCTCCAAACTTCTTCACTAATCCACTCAGTGCTGAAGCCATCCCCTCATTTCTGTGTTTCCTGGAGCATAACAGTGCAACCTTCAGAGACCAGTGGGTCACTGACACACTGATAATGAACTGTCCACTCTGCAATTAAAATGAAAAATTGAGAAAATGAATGAAAAGGGGGCAGAGAGAGAGGACGAGGGGTTCATGGGGAAATGGCTGCCCTCAAGTCTGCACTTACAGTGTAATAACTGTTGGATCAGCATAATGCAGCGGTGAATTGTTTAAGGGTGACCAAGGCAGGCCCAGAAGGCCAGACCTCTGGTCAGGTTAGCACAGAGTACGACAACACTAATGATGTCAGTGTATGCACTGGTGAAGCCTGCTTTTTATTCTGATAAATGAAGTGACCAAGCAGGGAAAGCAACAATCTACAATGCCCAAAGATGAATTCTGAATTAATTGCATGGATTAGAATTCTAATTTAATTACTCATGTATGCTGGCTGCAGGCAGGAGTGATTGCGTTCGGCATTTGACATTGGCCTGTCTTGTGTTGCCAACCCTCTGTGCACCAGCAGCACATGGCTGCTACGGTTGAACAGACAGTAAAACCATATTTGTCAGTCACTGTAGATCATTTTTCTGGTAATGAACGGTTCAATGCTCATACATATATCTTGAAATTAGTTTTGTAGTTTTGAAATTTAAATTGGCACCCGGTCTCAATATGGTCACTTGCAAAAGTTTCATCTTTCGTGTAGTACAACAACTTGTTCAGTTCAGTTAGAGGGGACTCCAATAGTGACCAGTATCCGTCCATTTCCAGAAACACTTCAAATCACTACTGCAGAATGAGCCACTTCAAAAGTCCCATTTGCACCACAAAACACTGCTTTATTATTTTCCATTAACTCGCCTGAGTTTTTCCACAGGACTACAGGCTCAATGTATTTCTACGGCAAAACTGGAATGACCCTCGTCTGGCATACAGCGAATACCCAGATGACTCCCTTGATCTGGACCCATCCATGCTGGACTCTATCTGGAAACCTGACTTATTCTTTGCAAATGAAAAAGGAGCCAATTTCCACGAGGTCACCACTGATAACAAGCTGCTACGGATTTTCCAAAACGGCAACGTTTTGTATAGCATCAGGTAAGTAAGAGATAATTCTCCCGAATTTTTACAGATTGCAGCGATTTGGCCAGTCGGAGAATGACATCACGGGTTTAATCAAGGGCTCAGTTTTGAAGCAGAAATGTTGCTGCAGAATAATTGCTCTCCCACACTCACATTATTTGTGTCATAAAGGCAGCTTACCACTACATACATAAAATGAAAGTGCAACAAAATTGTTGGATGAAAGTGCAATACAGTGTTGATTTTAAATTAATGTCCCCCCTGATTGAGACACTTTGGGGTGCTTTTCTGTAAAATAGCATGTTGGTTAAGATAAAGTTGAAGTGGAATCATTTTTCAACATTTCAAAAGGCATTACATGTTTAACTATAGTGTGATTTAGCTTTTTTTTTGTGATTGCTTGCAAAGTGGGAACAGCTTTTAGTAGTGGGAGAGTTGTGCAACAAATTCCTCCAGTGTACTTATATTAAAAGTAATGTAAATACAGATAATCAAAAGTTCATTCCACTGATTTACTGTCTCTGTTACATCTTTCTATGCTCTAAATATATGACACAGTTGAAAGTCAATCACTAGGGTGTTTACAATTTGTTCTTCATGTGGCGAAAAGGATATTGTGTCATCATAACACAGTAGCAAATGGGTGCCTGAGTGTATACTGCTGGCGGCTCTTGTCTCGCCTCTGGGCGATGCATTACAGCAGGTAATTACACAGCTTTCCTCCAGACAGACTCACAAATAGCTCGCTCTCTCACTCTCCTCCAAGGATTCATGAAGGCTTAACGCATCCACACCACAACAAATAAACATAAGGATGCCATTGCCTACAACAATTGCTTTGCCATTACTGTGGTTACTGAGTAATCAAATGGTAGAAACTCTATACACTTTCTCCAATTTACTGTTTTAAGGTTACCTTTTTCCCCCTATTTGGTCAATTTAATTGCACTGAATACCATATACAGTACAGACTCATGTTTCATAATTTGCAAAGAAAGCATTTTGGCGCTGATATATTACACCGCTAATCTATAATTTCTCCTTCTCTTGAGCCCCTTGTGCCTTTTGACGCCCGCTAAGGCTCCTTTTCTCTCTTCTATTCTGTCTGTCTTAGGCTGACTCTTATCCTGTCCTGCCCTATGGACTTGAAGAATTTCCCTATGGATATTCAGACCTGTACCATGCAGCTTGAAAGCTGTGAGTCTTCTCTTGCTTCCTTTTTCCTTAATTTTCCTGTTTAAAATCTCTCCTTATTTTCACATTTTCTACCTTTTGCTTGGCCTGTGTCCAGCCTTGCTGTGTTCCAACTAAGAGACACTGTATTGTCCCAAGTATTTGTCTCATTACCAGGGTTTTCTGCAAAGTTTGTATGGAAAATAATTCTCTTGTGTTTGCAGATAGCATCCCATGTTTTTGCAGTTATTTATCAACAGCATGTGAAGCTTATCTCGGTGCGTGCAGTAACCCAGCCTGATCAATGTCTAAGGCTAAGGCATCATACCACATCACTTTATGCAGTTACGTTAGGAAAAGTAGATATTCATGAGAAGCACAACTACAGCTTTTTCTCCCTGTGTGTGGAAGCCCCACAACAACAATAACTCTCCTGCTCTGCTGGATTTTAGGACATTTTCTTGAAACCCTCAGCTTAACCTGTTATCTGAGGTAGCTTAGTGTTAAGACACATTGGTTAGTCCACATCCCAAAGGACAGAAACTGTAAACTGCAGACAAGGCATATATGTTTAGCTAGCGAAATTGATGGTTGTAGACTATAGACTAGATGTCTGCTGTTATCAGCCACCGTTGGAAACCAGTGACAAGTTGTTTCAATAACCACTAAGTATTTCAAGTGGTTGCTCTACCACTGTAAGCACTGTAAGCTGCAAATGTGCTGTGTGTGTGAGTGGGAAGCTTGACAAGTGTAGCATCAGTGCAGTGGAGCTTAGCAAATAATCACTTGTTTTCCATTTCTACTTCTACTTTCTGTACATTTATTAAAAGCAGAGAGCTCGAGAAATGCACAAAATGAATTTGAAACCTTTTAAAATGCTATTACAGCGATAAAAACGTTGGGTAGGAATAATATTGTCCCCTTTAAGCCCTCCATCGCCGTTGGCAGAGATAGTATCTGCCCTCATGAAACCAATTTCCAGGATATAAATAATGAAACTTTAATTTTGTGTCCCTTTTATTATATGTGACCCACCCCCTGTGCCTAGAGGTGACCTAATTTCCCATCATCGGGACAAAAGAATTTAAGCCAAGCAAAGGGGGAACAGAGAGAGCACTCATACAATGAAGTCACTGCTCCTTTACAGAGGCATTGCTCACAAAGAAATAAGTCAGGCTGAATGGTGGTATCACTACCTGCATTCTTATCTGATTCAATAAGAACAATAGGTATTGGTTTGTATGGAGCCAGAACTCCCTCTATGTACAGCAGGCAGCGTGATTTATTTCTGCAAATTAACACAGGACAAGCGATAAAAAAAAAAAAAATCCAATGAGTAGTGAAGATATACGCAAGCCAGTAAAAAAACAAAAAACAACGGTACCGATATTTTACCCTTTAGCTGCAGAGGAGAGGAGAATTTCAGGCAAACAGATGTGTGCTTAAGGCAGAAGTGTGTGTATGTGAACATGTGTGTGTGCACGTTTGTGTTTATAAGTGTATCGTATCACACAGCCATTAGAGGAGATGTAATCATTTCTGATTAAAGGCCTGGTGGGTGAGGATACTTGGCCTTGTGTTGACAAGTGCTGGTACACCACCCAAGGGTGTGATCACCTTGGCTAGAGCTCGATGTTAAGAGGACGTTATAGGTTTTTACTGCCACTGCTGGAGCTGTGGCAACACCGTCTGTTCAACATGAGAAAGAAAGAGAGAGAGGAAGAGGCTGATGAAAAAGTAGAGTTATCTTTGGGGTTCGAGAGAGCCAAGGCCAATCTTCTTTTCTGGCCTTTCGTGCCACGGGCTTATATAGACGTATAAATAGATTCTGCCTTATTCTGACACATCAAAGCCCCATATACGCAGCTTATACCATTTCACTTTGCCTTTAGCAATTAGTGTCCAGTAACCTCAAATCCACTTCGTAACTTGCACTATAAGTGCAAAGCAAGACTAAGACAGCAAATCAGAAGTATAACCACACTCATATTAAGATAGTGGCTATCATTAGGTGAACTGCCTCTTACATGAAAAGGGAGATGACATGTGACTAACGCTCATTACTCTACTTTGCCGAGATATCCCAGACGTTCTGTCTCATGAATTTTGTTTTCATTGCACCTCGAGCGCTATTGTCAGTCGCTCTTTAATGTCTCTTAGCCATTATGGGTGGACAAAAAGGAGACCATTTCATTATCTTTTAAAAGCATTGGTATTCCCCTTGCTTGTTAGAGCAGGATGTGTGAATGACAGTGTCTTCTCCTCATGAACAAGATAAGCGTGTTTGAGTGGTGTTGTTTTTCCAGGCGTGTGGTACAGGATAGGGTATAACATCTTGAATAATTGATGTCTTTGTAAGTCAGTCCCTAAAGGGTCCCAGAAGACATCAGTATTATTCAGATGTGTGAGGAATTCTGCGTCGTTATTGTTGCATGTTACATGCATTTTTAATACACCTATAATCAGGCAGCTGCGAGGAGGTTCAGCCCTTGAAAAAGGATCATGCAAATCAACAGCGAATCTGTGTGTGTGTTTGTGTTTCAAGCGGGTAGGCAAAATAATTATTGATGTATCCTGAGCGGAGATTTCGTAATGCTTCAGTAGTTTTAGATTTCACTTGCAAAGATACATACATCTGCACTTTTATTGGCTGCAGCCACATGCTGTGCATTAACAGGATTACACACACTAATAAGCTCAGTGCGAGTGAACACACGCAGTATCTCCACTGTCCTAAGCAGATATGCTCCTCATGTCCCCCCCTTATTCTGTAACCTTCAAGCCACCATGACAGCTCCAATGTAACTATGGTGTGTGACCTTTACTGTGACAAACATGATGGCAGAGGGTAGCTGGTAGCTGGACAGATGGGCACAGGGCCATTACATCACCACAATCTTCCAAGTTTCCTTCCCTCGCTCTCCAAGTCTCATTAGCCAAGGTTTCTGATGTTTCGGAGGCACAGATTTTACTCCACAGTAACAAGATCCCAGTGAAAAATGAGGTTAAGGAGGAGGAATGGGGGGAAGAGGAGGGAGAATCACAGCAATAGTGATAATAAGGATATGAATTTTTAACAGCTTGTGCTGCACATTACTTGACTTTCAGCAATGTATCAAAACCTAAACAGCTTTGTCTTTGTTATTCTTGTACTGAATACAAAGCAAGAGGAAATATGCCCGAGCTCACGACTGCTGCAAAGCCTCATTTCTCACCATCTCTCCCTTATTTAGACGTCTTCTCTCTCCTCTTTATCTGCTCTGTTCTCGTTTCACAGTTGGTTACACCATGAATGACTTGATCTTTGAGTGGCTGTCTGACAACCCTGTTCAGGTGGCTGATGATCTCACCCTCCCACAGTTTGTGCTAAAAGAGGAGAAGGATTTGGGCTACTGCACTAAGCACTATAACACAGGTACATTATGAATTCCATTTAAAAGTGTTGAGAAAGCAGTGACCTCGTGGTAAAAAAGGCAAATTCTAATTGAGTGTTTCGACTCACTTCTTCCTCAGAAAGGTCTATAAAATGAACAAAGTGTAGAGCAGACATTCAGCTGATTGAACTATGAATACAGTTCTTTTGATTCTTTGTAGGGATTGATTTATGACTTGTAAAGCTCAAAGGATAGTTGTTATGACTAAAACGTTGATTCTGCAAATTGACCAATTACATCTACTTATATTCTATTATTCCAACAGCATATTTGAGATAAACTACTACTCGAACTATGTCGTGTGCCTGCAGGTAAATTCACCTGCATTGAGGTGAAGTTCCATCTAGAGCGTCAGATGGGCTACTATTTGATCCAGATGTACATCCCTTCACTCCTCATCGTCATCCTCTCATGGGTATCTTTCTGGATAAACATGGATGCTGCACCTGCCAGAGTGGGTCTGGGTATCACCACTGTCCTGACGATGACCACGCAGAGCTCTGGGTCCAGGGCCTCGCTGCCCAAGGTGAGTCCTGAACCCTCTTTGATGCAGTAGGACACTTAACTATGTGAAGTGATCAGCAAGGATTCAGAGGTACGGGGGTTGAATTTCTAATCAGGGCTGCAAAACTTTTCATATTTTTCTACTTTTCAACTTGAGGGGATATTCGAAACAAGTCTTGCTGATGTCTAAAAAATCAGTGAAGCACAAAGGAGATTAAGTTCTCTCATACTGAGCTTAAAATGTGCTACAAGTAACACGTATATATGAAAGAAAACAGCATCACATAATGCGAGCAGCTCAATAAAAAAGGTCAGTGACTAACTAAAACAGTCTAATAAATGAAGCATATCCAGAGTTTGAAACTTGTATCGACTATTCTGACATTTTGTCTCTGACATATACCCTTAAAAAACCCGATGCATGATTTAGAAATACCATTTCCGTTAGTGGCTGATATTTCCTGACATGCCGACAAGGCGGACACAAATGCTTCATGAAACACGTGACAGATGCACAAAGGATTTCTGGTCACTGTCATCTGCAAAAACGAGGTATCCTACTCAAAGTGAACTGAACTTAATTCATCTGTATCAGTTCTCTTCTTTTGTCTCGCTTTCTTTTTTCACCCCTTTTCGTTTATTTATTTATTTAGTTTTGTTATCATTAGTACTACTTTTATTTTTACTACCAACATCTTCCCCGTATTTTTCTTTTTTTTCCCCCCCTTTCTTTTTTTTTAAATTTTGTTATTTCTATACCTTGCACAAGGTATGTGATTATTATTTTTTGACTGTGCTTCAATTATTTGTTAGATCAAGGTGAGGTCATGTTATAAGCCTTTCGGTTTTCAGACCTCACCTGCACATTTCTTTTTCGTATCTTTCTCACTAGTAAGAGAGATAAGTAAATGTTTAGTTTTATTTTTTTATGTGCAAATAAATAAAGTCTAAAAAAGTCTAAAAGTCTAAGTTGGGTGAAAGGGGCATTAGTGAGAGTTTTGCAGTGCTATCTATGACCTGTTGGGCCATGAAACGCTGACTTTGCATGAGACGAATTGCTGTAGGGAGGATACATCAGCTAGGTGAGCCGAGGACACAGGGCTCCACGTGAAAGACATGCAGGGCGCAGCTCCTGGGCAGAGGAGGGCAAACTGAACCCGTGGAGAGAACACAGTCTCCCATCACAACGCCAAACAGTTGTTTCCGATTGGCTGGCAGGTGTTCATTAAAATGTGTTTTACGATACCTTGATGAGATCCAGTGTTTCTAAATCACTGCACAAGGTATATCAGATTGTGGGTAACCATAGCAACAGTACTTCTGCCTCATGCTAGGTTACCAGTTGGCTCACTGGTGGTGCTTGCAGATTTTTGCCTGCATGTTGACCCTGAAAAGGATTGTTAACACCTTTAACACCGGGAGCGTTGCTGCCTTTTTGACGGTTGCCTGTTCACATTCACACAGTTCACACATTTACACCTGGAAGCTGCTCAGTACGAACATAGTCTGTCTGTATAATAGATACTGAACTGAACCACTGACAGCTGTAGAGTCGTGCTACTGCAATTTTCACATCCATAAAATGCAACACGCTGCAATATGGGATACTTAGCGGAAAGTAGTGGAGATGCCATGGACACTCTCCCCACCATGATTGTATCCCATTTGTCCTCAGGGGTGAACTAGAGATGAATGAAGAGATTTCTACCTAAAAACAGTTTCTGGTCTTAGTGTGAATCTGTTTTACACATGGGTCTTGTGTTTTATCATGTCGCCAACAGAATAAAGGCTTTTCAACTTGTGTAATTTTACAAAACATGCACAAGGAAGAATCAAATCATTTCAAAACTTGAACGATTTGACAAGAAAATTGTGTTTGAGTTTACATAACTCTTACCTTTTGATATTTGGTAACTGGACAACCTTGTTGGTCACGTCCAGTTTTCTAGTGTCCATTTCCTCTTTGCCTGAACACACATAAGTGCCGTCTCATGGGTTAATCATGAAAGGAAGGCACAGATAATACAAGTATTAAGATTGTTAGCCCAGTGAGTGGGTGTTAAGTGGTATTTTGACAGAATGAAAAAAGAAGACAAAGAGGTGTGACAGCTGGAGTATGAGACTAATGTGGTGGAAGTGTTGATTAAAACATGGTTGAGGTGTTCCCTGTGTCCACAGGAGGTAACAGTTTGTACCCAACCGATGTGTCATTTCCCGCTCTTTCTCCCTCCCCGTGTATCTGTAACAGTCGGCGAGCTGCTGCTCAATTGAGTGAAGTTTCCGCACTATGCCTGCTCAGTGTTCATTGCTGATGTGTTTTGACACATCCTTTCTCATGAGCGACACAGCCAGGGCTCTCCCCAAGTCTTACTCGTGACCTGTCTCATGGCTGTGTGTCAAGTGCCCACATCCCACTGACTCATTACAATTCTAGGCCACGCCACAAAAGTATGTCATTACGTGGCCGAGATGAGGAATGGGTGGATTGTGAACTCCTCACAGATTATCCATCAGCCTCACTGATTATTGATGACTGTGCGACCTTGCGTGTCCCCAGGTTTCCTATGTGAAGGCCATTGACATATGGATGGCGGTGTGTCTTCTGTTTGTGTTCGCTGCCCTGCTGGAGTACGCCGCAGTCAACTTTGTCTCAAGGCAACACAAGGAGTTCATCAGACTGAGGAAAAAGCAACGGCAGCAAAGAATAGTAAGTGCACGTGCACATACACACACACACACACACTAAAGCATGCTTCAACAAGGAAATGCATGCACATACACACTGTCACTAAGAAGAGAAACACACAGACACACAGTCCTTGTCGGTCCCTATAACGCCGCCTTATGCATCTCGTTATTGTGGGACGCTGTAGATTCAGGAACTGACAACATCAACACGCTACAGCTGGCTGTCACATTACATGAGGAAGATCTACTCACTTCACTTCAGCTTGTTTCCATGGTGAGCACTGACCTGTGAAGAGCCTTTGTGATCCTTCCCCTCTGTCACCGCGTTTGACACAGCAACAGCCTCCCAACAAACCCCCCTGGAGACGGGATACCCCGGCTCTACGGGAACCACCCTGGTTAACATGCGTATAGTGGACAGTGTGAGGCAGTGTGAGGCAGTGTGAGGCAGTCCAATTACTTTATCTCCTGGCAAATTAACTTAATTTTGATGGATTAACATATATAGCTAGTATATATTTGAATACAGTTTCTAACAAGGTGTCTTTCTCTCACTTATCACTAACTTCAGGAAGATAAAAAGCAATTGACTCATCACTGATTCCACAGACTTACCATTAACAAATCAAGATTTCATGGGTTATTGGACAATTTGACCATTAATGAACTACTTGATTTCTTATAAGTGACAATGCAATTACTTATAGAAATGACTCACTCAGCTTTCCAATAAGGCATCGGACGGTTGCAGTTGTGAAGTAAATGTTAATGAGACATTAATTAAGGGTCATGGGTTTCATTTTCTATAACTACATTAAAGCCTGTAGTTAAAAATGTTACTAGGCTGCTGTTGAGTGAAGGAGGTAAAAGATGGCAGCATCTTAGATGCTCATTTAAGAACACAAAGCTGGTAGAGGAGACAACACACCAACAGTTTGTTCTGATAAATGTTCGTTGATGATCTATAAATCATTTAATGCATGATTTATTAACATCAGTAATCCCACTGTGGGTTATTACATATCCCTGCTAAATTCTTGGATTTATCTTCAATGAAGATTATAAAGTAAAACAGTTTGTAGGTTGACAAATAAAACCATTTGGTAAGAGGTGTGAGGCCTTCTGTGACAGAGAGAGAGGTTATTCTCAAGCAAGACAGATGAGATGTCTTGAAAATCCCATTAAAACAGTTCAGAGACTGGGCAGCCTCCCAGACTCATGGCAAAGTTCCCCGGTAAAGGCAGAAGAGTCCAAGCAGATTTACTGGGCAGTCTGTCCCTGCTGCATCGATACAGCAGAGAGAAATGATGGTCTGTGGAGGAAAGGACTTCCCCTGTCCACATCAGCTTCACAATTACTCCCACTGAGGAGTTTGAGGTCGCCAACTATCCATCTAAGAGGTATTGATGCATGACCCGATGTGTTGTACTAGAAAGAGGCTGGGAATCTGATGGAGTGTACAAATCCCACACTGACCAGGTTTAATCAATGTGCAGTTTCAGCCTCGTCTTTGGCTAAGAAAACACCAGAGATGTCAAACAAATACAATAAAGACTCTACACCCAACACAGCCTTCAGGACTACAAAATAAATAAATAGATGTGTAATTCCATTTATAGTCTTCACATAAATAACTTGAAGAGGCTCCTTGAGGATTTTGTCTTCGTCTTCAAAGCCACTTCTCCAAACTCACAGTGGCAGATAATGTCCTGTATTATCACACTTACAGCACCTCTTCAATTAAAAGCTAAGAACGTCTGCTCGAGTTTGTTGTTCGAATTTGAAGTATGCATCTTTAATCACTTTATTTTTGGCATGACACACAGGTATTTGTTTCCTTTTCCTTTTTTATATTTAAATGTAGCAGAGGGAACAAATTGTGTGAAGGAATTTTTCTTACCGGAGTTTGTAATACTTCTTGTTTTAAATCAAAAAGATGAAATAGAGCAATAATTGTTATCTTGATGCATCTACCTTCTTTTCCTGTGGAGGTGTTTGACTGTCAGCCGGGAAGTGTTGAGTCGTTGCGGAAAGTGAATGACATCCCTGGTAACAACACAACCTACAGGAATCTGAATCAGCACTGCAGCGCCTGTGCCAGGGTAAAAAAAAAAAAATTGACCCCCCTCATGTCAACCCTGACCTTCAAACCTAATTTTTGTCCATGCCTCCAGCCTCCCAAATTGATTGCGTTGTGCAACTTTCACCTCAAACCTGACTTTATCCTGGCATCTTTCCCACAACCAACCAAACCTACTTTCTGCTGATCTCACCCCGTCTCTGTGACCCTCTCTTTCAGACCGTCTGCCCCTTTATACCAACAGTACTCACTTTGCCCTTTATTCTTTCCTAGCGTGTGTTCTGCAAGTTTAATTCAATATTTCTCAAAGACTGTTTGCATTTTCAAAAGGCAGAGCTATTATTTGTTTTGTTTGTTTGTTTTAAATAATCCAATTGGTTAATTTAAAGAAATGGTTTAACATTATGGGAAACTTGTTTATTTGCAGTCTTGAAAGGTGCTATATGAGAAGCTTAATACTTGAAGTCTGACAGCTTAGCCAGGCATCATGAGAAACGGGGGGAAACAGCTGGTCTGGCTTTGTATGAAGGCAACAAAATCCATCTACTCACAATCTCAGATAGTCACTAATCAACAGGCCAAACAGTTAATTTGTTTGATCCATACAAAAGCCTGTAAATATGTTACTGACAGAGCAAGGGTACCAGTTTCATCCTGTTTCTAGTACAGACCATAATGTTTACCTAACTCCCTTTACAAGACGGACAGGAGAGTTGTCTTAATCAATTCTCTGCATAAAAGCAAAGAGGTGCATTTCCCAACATGTCAAGCTACTGAGTTTTTTTTTTTTTTGTTCTTTCAGTTGTTTTTTCAAAACAGAACTGAGTCCTAAAACAGGAAAAGCAGCTGGCCAGTGATCACTCAATGAAAATGACAGCACTGAGCACAATGTGATAATCAGGACTATCCTCAGCTGATCTTATGCCAACAAATCACATAGTGTGTGGTTGTTGCTGCTGAGCGCACAGACCAAAAAACAATGAGCACCTATTATCTTTAGAGAAACGCACCATTAGACCTTCACACATGATGTACTGTATCGTTTAGGAAAGAGTAGGAGGGATAATTAAGCTGTGCTAGAAGAGCTACAGCTCCCTATCCCCCTGTTGTATGGTGTAATTTGTCATTGGGGCAACAGATCGCCCACATAGAGTTAGTCACAACCAGACAATTGTAAAATGGAGGAAGTTTACAGTAAATGAAGGCAGCACCGTCGCCCTCAGCTCAACAGTAAAGGTGCAAATAAAGGGCAGTTGGAAGAGATCAAAGGTACAGGAAGTTTTTTAAGGACTAAGTGAATGCACTGCACAAGAGAAATTTAACACTGAGAGACAGGTGTGAAATACATTAGTAGCGTTGGACCTTTGACAGGAGCTGGTAGTGTCTCACGGCCAAGTCTGTCCCCCCAGCGCCGGGATGTGAAGTTGAGCAGAGAGCTGCCCGGGTCAGCGAGAGAGGAGCAGAGAGAGCGAGGAGGGGACGCAGGGATCAGAGCTTTCAGGGCACTTCACACTGACTACTAATCATCCAATTTAGATCCCACATCTTCACTTTCCCCTGCTAAAGTGAATCTCTCAAAGTGTCAGGAGGCTGTCAGAGTTAAGCTGCATGTCTATTAATATTCTCTTCAGAGGGCGGGAACAGTGTCTCATTCACTGTAAGAAAGTGCCCTGCCATTCATCAAAGCATAATACCAAGTGCAATCTTTTTTTTTTCTTTGGTGGGGCTTAGATCATGACTTTTTATTAATAGGCATTTTGAAAAGTCTATCATTCTGCAACTTGAAAGGAGAGATGGAGGTTAATTTTTTGATTAACTTTCACAATTATAATTTCTTTCTTCCTTTTAATGAAGATGCCCTCCAATTCCCCTCTTTGTGTTGCAGAAACTTCAAAAAGCGTAATTGATTAAAGTTTATCTGAGGCTACTGCCTGTATAAGCCCCCATCATGAGTCTCTCATGTATTACCATTAAATATGAGGTAAGCAGTGGTTAAATACGTGACAACGTCTGAACAACCCAGTAGTTTGTCTGACAAAAAGACTTTGATACTTTTCCGCAGCTATGACAGAAACCCAAAATAGCTAATCTCTTTGTTATAGTGAAACAGCGTGAACCAAAAATGCAAATTTTGGATTAATTATATTTGTCTCAATTTACTATTTTCATTTATAGAAAAAAAAAACACAATTTGCTTGTGTTGTACAACCTCCGTTTAGAAAACTAAGTTCTTGTTAAAGACCTTGTCAATGAACTTCTGTGAGTTTTTTTCAAACAAACACTTGTGTTCATTTTTAAGCAAAACAGGTACTGAGACAAACTAGGAGTCACCCATTTTACACAGTCACTAGCAAATCATTTACTGTATTTGAAAATTGCCTTTTTCAATGGTGGCCCACGCTTCTTTTTTCTGCCACTGTCCTTAATCTGTTGCACTCTGCTACCCTTTTGTGCTGCTACACCCCCCAAACGCATTTGGGAATCAGCCAGCGAGAGAAAATGTGAAAAGCTGTAAGCTAATACTTGTTGACAGAGAGAGGCCAATCTGTTTTTCCCTATGCTTGACTCCACAGGAGGAAGAACTGATGAGGGAGAGCCGGGGTTTTTACTTCCGGGGTTACGGACTGGGACACTGCCTGCAGACCAAGGACGGTGCCGCCGTGGAAGGGGCCACTGTGTTCGCCCCACCACCTCCGATCACCTTGTATGACGGAGAGGTGCTTCACAAGCGTTTTGTGGACCGGGCCAAGCGCATTGACACCATATCCAGAGCCGTCTTTCCCTTGAGCTTCCTCATATTCAACATCTTCTACTGGATCACCTATAAAGTGCTGCGACACGAGGACATCCATGCAAATTTGTAAAACGCTCTCTGCCGACACCAGACGCTTACATTTTTTAGTTACTTTTTTTTTTTCTCAGAACCAAAACTGCCTGTCAGATCTACATTACAATGAGGAAATGTGGCAAGAGGCAGATGTGCTTCTTAAAACCACTGCTTAAAAAAAAAAAAAAGAAAAGAAAACTTTGTGCTCAGGTGCGTCTTCAGGATCTCAGAGTAAGAGTGACAAAGGGGAAAGACAAGGTTAAGCTGCGTGGATTAAGGCTGGTGTTGTCGGTGGTTGGCCTCTGTAACCATCTTTTGATTTGTCCTGACTGCAACAGAGACAAAACACTGCTGGTGCTTTTGAGTTTATGACGTTTGTTTGCGATGAGGAGAGTTTAGAGAAGTTGATTGATGTTGATCCTGGCTGGATGAGATATACTGACTTGAATTTTGACACTACGCATCTCTGAATGTTTTTGAAAATTAAAAAAAAAAAAAAAAACAATAATAATGGGAATTTTTATTACACTTTAGATTATCAAATGGGTGCAAATGGGTGTGGGAGGGGAAAGGGTCTTTATGAATATTCAAGAAGTGGTGATAATTCAGTTTAGCTACTTGTAACAAGAGATTATATATATATAAAACAGTGTATAAAGTGTATATAAACAATTCTGTTCATTAAACTGCACAAAGCACAAATATGTATTTCCTTTTGTCTAAATTTAAATAAATTGTTATTCTGCCAGGAAATTGGAAATGATTTGACTCTTTTACTTGAATATTCAGTTGATTGGTTTGAGCAACAATGCAGAGCAGAGGTCACATGCACAGCAGTGTGTGCAGGAAATTCAGTCACAATTACTTTTCCATTGGAGTCCTTTAATAGACCCCATCAACTCGAAATCCCACAGGGGAAGAGGAGGGGAAAAAAAACAAAGGTGGAAATCAAATTCTACAATTGCAAATGCTGCAGGTGCAAAATGAGCAATCAGTTCACAACAGTGGTTCCAGCTCTTTGTAAAGTTTTTCTTTCCTCCCCCATCATGGCTATAATTGTTAGCTGTGAAACCGTACACTTGCATAATCAATCAGGGAGAAATCATGGATTGACTTGGGGGAAGAAATTGCTGCCATTTCTTTTTCCCAGTCTCCGGAAGGTGTGGAGAAGCAGAGATGTGGTGGAGCAGGAGCGTCTGCAGCAAGGGAGGATGTTTTGTTTTTTTCTTTCCTTTTTTTAAATGGGAAATCAGAGGGTTGTTTTATCAACTAATGAGTTTGAAAAGGGCTTGGTGTTCCACTGCTAATGACAATGAATTCAAAAGAGGCAGCTGGAGCCTTCTGTGCTTTGGTCGGCAATCCTAATCAACTCCACTGTGTTGCATGGTTCCCCAGGTAATGGAAATTAAGTGTGTAGCCTATGTGCGCGCATGTGTGTGTACATCATCTTTTATTTGTTATAGCCCATTGGTATACATTTGTAAATTTCTCATTATTAAGTCTCTTTCCTCCTTTCAGAATCCTCCACCCTATTTGAGATTAAAAAAAAAGATGAAATAGGGACCTGGCATTTACATCTCTGGAGCACAGACACAGAAAAAACAAGGGGAGATGACTTATTGCCCCCGTTTGCTGAAGGACAGAGTGGTTTGACACATTCGCTGATGTGCCCCCGACAGCTTAAGTAGATTTCTTTAAACAGAATGCGAGGGCATGCAAAAGTCAGAAATACTGGCTGTCGCTTGTCACTGTCACTGCAGCCCACATCATTTAATCCCCAACTTTTAAGGCAATAGTTCAACATTTTGTGCTTATTTCCTCTTTTGCTCACAGTAAAATAAGATCAGTATCATTTTGAGACCCGGGCGTGCCTCTGCACAGAGGTAACTGAAGTTCATTAATCAGTACTTCATATTTGTCTGATCCTTGGCAAAAACAAAGGATCAGAAAGAAACGTTACGCTTTAATGTGAGATGATGTAGTCTGTTCAAGACTATGTGTCGGTAAAAAAAACAACAACAATATATTCACTACCTGAGGTAAATGATTGAATTTGGGAAGCTATTATAGGTTTTAAAGAGCTTATCTTATTCTCCCCACCGACAAAAAGCTTGAATAAAAGGATTCTGTTACGGGTTTTACAAAGATTTAGAGCATTTATGCCTTTTGAAAACTATTACAGATAAAAACCAGAGAAGGCTTGTGATTTTTAAGTACAGACAGAGCAGCTAGACATATTTTCTGGATTCTTTTGTACTTTTGACAAGTAGGTTTCAAAAGAAAGAAAGAAAGAAAGAAAGAAAGAACATGACAGTATGCAAATGTTAAGATTGGCCCTTCCATGTCACTGCTTTTGCCATCATTGCAATCCAAGCCATGTGTCACCAAGTTGCAAATTGAAAGCATTAATTATTTTGATGTTGACAATCCTCAGAGCCACAGATTAAAAAGTATCAATCATCCCTTCCGACCACAAACCTGAGTACTAACCAAAACTGTCCCACACACCTACAACAAAAAAACCTTATCATTAGTAGTATCAACAAGCACTCTTCTGTCAGTGACAGCATTGTTTCAATCGTGATGAGACTAAACACCACACGGCATATTATGGCAATATAAGAAGCTTTTCTAAATCCACAAACCATGACTGACGCACGCAAAATAGGCCTGTGATTTCTGGCACATAACGCTCCATCGCCTCTTCCAGAAAACAGCGCGTCTCCCCTCAGAACGTGTGTTATTGTGAGGACACAGGGAGACTGATGTGTTCCAATAACGCAGGATCTTTTAGCTTGGTCGACCGGATTCACGCTCTAACTTTAATTACGCACAGAATCCCAAGAGTATGATGACTAACAACACACACTCCCCACCCCGGAGCAGCTCTCAACCCGTCTCCTTTTAGTCACAAGACGCCAAAAAGAAACCAACAGCTATCAAACTGGCTGATCTACAGTATAAAGAACTCCTCCAATGGACAGCCAGCCCTAAATGATGACATTAAATATTGATTGTTCCAACCAGCCTTTAGACGGCTGTGATGCTTTGCTGTGTGTAGCGTTTTATTGGAAGAGCCCCTCTAAGAAATGCTTAGCATTGATGAATGATACATATATACATTTAAGTCATCTGATTCTGTCTAAATGAACATACGATGAGCAGGAGAGCAGAGTGTGCATTTGATGTAGCTGCTCGTCGTCATGTCCAAGGCATGCCCTTGCTGTCTCCCTTGGGGGTAATCAACATGCTTTCCCCCTTCCTCATTTCAGCTGAATGTCAATGGTGCCAGAGCTAAAACTGATGTGTGAGCTTTGAGGGAGCAGCCTGAGACCTGCGATCAATACTGCTGTCCCTTAGAGCACCAGCTTTTTACCCTTTCATGCACATAAAAACACAAACACACACATAGATAAAAAATAATAATAATACTCCAGTGCATAGTATTTTCCGCCCATAATAAAATTTTACAACAGCAATCAGTGCTACATCGTAGGAGCTTTTCTCTGCCGATGGCTTTCTTTATATATTTGTTATGTAACCATAACCTGGGCAATACTTTTTCCTTTTGACAAAAACAATAAGTTAAATAAATTACTGTCAAGAACAAGTGCAGATGCAAAAACAAGAGTTATATTAAATTTTGAATTAAATATTATGTGATAATATCCCTGGATCTCTAAGCAACTCTAACCTGGTAAACAGCAGCTGGATGAAGAAACGGCAGCCAAGGGGAAAATATTGGTTTCTGTTGACAGTGATGAATTAATGAGACAATGCTACACGTGTCACCTTTAAATATATGAGTGTAAACAGAGGAAAATGCTTGCTCCACACAGCATTATGGATGCAAAGCTTGTGAATGTCACCCAGTATGTGGGAACAGATATCCTTGTAAACACGCATTTTCTATGTGGCCACTTCTGCACCACCCACTCCACTGCTGAGTGGTCCTGTCAATCCTGTGCAAACTGATCTAATTATATAAAACTGGATATACACAGCTTACAGCAGGATTTACAGTATTATAAAGACATGCATTCAAATATACTCACACTATACTTTCTAGTGAATGACAAAGTAGCATCAGACTAGTGAGCCCCACTGTACACAAACACACTCAGACCTACATCTTACTGTACAGGTATGTTTGTCTATGATGAGAATGGGTTTTGTTTTCCGTTACCGAAACTTTCTGCAGAATAATATTTACATTACAGTATGTTCCAATCCATGCATCTGAACATATGATGATTGAAGTTTAAAAAAAGGTTTGCATCAGCTTCAATGAAACTGCTCTGCACTTCGCCCTAGAAAAGATGCAATGTCACGGCTCTGATGTGAGTAATAAATTTTGAGCAGAACAAACTATAAACAGCATATGAGAGCAATGTCCAAAATGAGGTAATGGCACATCACTGGAAAATGACTTCTCCATTTCTGAACACTGCGTATGATGATTTCCACTGGGGTCCAGAGAAACAGCAAAGAAAAGTTGAACAAAGGTGAACTCTGAAACCACGAGTCTCAAAAGTTCACACCAAACGAGCATCAGAGCAGAGAGAGAAACATGATGTGATTACACAGACTCTCTACTTAACCACTAACAATGATAAGTAAAATGGAGTAAAAGCTTGACAAACATCTCACAATCATCTCTGTTGCTCGGTGCAAAATGATGCTTAAAATACAGAGAAGCAATATAGAGGTCATAGCCATAGTTTTACTTTTCCCTATTTATTTCCAAGTCTTTAGAACAGATATCTTATTGGTGTCACCTCATTTCCCAGTGGCAGTAGCTGAAACCCCCTGAGAGTTGATGATGTTCTGTGACAATACAGAAACAGCAGTTTCAGATCAGATATTTCTCCTCCTGCTGCAGAGGTTTGAAACATTCCACTGGATTTCTTCAGCTCTGTCAGCATTTTTTTGCACATGCTATACACAAAGCATGTTGCATGTGCAAAACGGGGAACTTTTCTACATTAGCCAACATAGCAAAGACAAATGCGACCAAACGTGATGGCGAGAGGAGTTGACTAGTAGTCTACTCCCTCTTTGCATGAGTCAAGAAGGTGATGCATCACAGCAGTTAGATCTTTCAAAGTTCAGATAGGCATCCAGGCTGATCTGAGTTATATCCCTTCTCCAACTTGAATCATATCCAGTCAAGTCAGTGCATGTGCATGTTCCTGTTTTGTTGTGTCGTCCAATCTTGATAATGAAAAATCAAGGAACCGTGCATTTTCAAATGACATGCTTTCGAGAACATACATTTCAAACAACACTAAAAAACCTCATCCTCGCGTATAGTTATACAGAAAATCCCACGTGGATTCATTTTTTTCACTAATCCCTCACTGCGTCTCCACTATAATTCCAACATCTGAGAGAAGCCCTGCAGCTGGGAAGACTGTAGCTCGGGGTTTTACGTGGATAATGGTTATAGACACGTATGCACACTGCGTTTCCTTTGTGTGCAAACAGGAGAAACAAGGAATTAGTCCCATCCCAATCCCTCTGCAGAGAGAATAGGCACCAGTCAGAATTATGTCAACCCCCTTTTCAAAATTCCCTCGCTTTAGAAGAGATTCTGAATTTCTAGGGGAGGGCTTAGTTGAAGATTGAATTAGGTGCGACAGCGATGCTTAGCACGATGCAGTGAAAAGCAATGGGTTTTTTGTAGTGCAATATAGAGAATGTAAGTCATCTGTACAAGGGCCCAAAAAAAAAAAAGATTTATTTTTAGGACTAGGTTTAAGTACTGCAGAACGACACATAACACCTTCAATTAAACACCTGCATCGTGCTGTAGAGGCGTGTGCCAGCTACACACAGGAAAGCAGGAGAGAAATGTGATAATGACATTTTAAGTTAAACAAACAGTGACATAGTTTTAGTATTTAACGTGTAATCTGTGCTGACATTTATGAAAAGCAGTGATGAAAGGTACAAGTACTTCAGAATTTCTATTTTCTGCTTCTTTATACCTCTTTTTCACTAAAGTTCAAAGGGAGATGCTTTACTTTTACCCCCTCTTCATTCCTCTGACAGCTATAGGCTGGTCTTCAGATCAAGATTTGAAGTTTTTTTGTGTGTGAAAGATTAAACCAGTGGCTCTCAAGCTTTTCTGTTTCCATCCATTGAGAGAGAGAAAAAAACTTGTCAAACATGGGCACGATGTCACATTTTAGACGTCTGAGAGTTGTTAGCACTTTTACCAAAGAGTTATGTCCCCTCAAAACTTTTCAGATCATTTCATTTTTTGAGAATATAATATATTTTAAACCAAAGGAGGTAAATGTATTCATTATTTTACAAAAGGAAGTCACAGGACTCAACAGCCTTGGTTGAACATGCACATGTCCTGCAGTATACAAATTATTTGTTAACTTTTTAGAACTTAATTTCCTGAAAATTCTTATTTTACTCTTACTATAATGAGATGAGATTGGTACTTAATATTGATCTGAATCTATGCATCTGAATACCTCCTCCATCTCTCATAAAAAACACTTCATTAAAATTATGTCTCCTCTGTGTACCCTTTTCTTTACACTTAACCTCATTCCCCTTCGCTGTCTAAGCAAAGCACAATGAAGAGGTCTGCAGGTAAGCAGCTGTGGACCAAAGCACTGACATATGTGAGTATGTGCTTGTGTATCTGTATGGGTGGGCATGTTTGTTGCCTTGCTGACTTCCTCAACACCGTGTCTATCCCTCATCCACCGTGTTCCCAGGCCTCTGCTCCTCTGCTCCGGGTGCTATTTAAGTAAACACAGGATTTTCTCTACCTCCTTTCCTGCCCTGTCCATCAGACACAGCCCACACTGCCGTTAATGCCCGAGAGAGCAGGAGAGAGCGACAGCTCACAGCCTTTTTCCTCCTCTAGTCTGACACTGATTCAGTGCTGGAGGTTGGCTGGGTTAGGTGAGCCGAGAGGGAAAATAATCATTTCCCTGGTAGACGATGCATATATGAACGACACACGCACGCGCACGTGAAGTTGGAGCAGCTAAATCACTCCTTGGAAGAAAGCCAAGGAAATAAACAGCAAAACATGCTAATGTGTTTACTGTGCTCTTAAAGACTCATCATTACTTATAGTACATCTCCACTCCGTAACCCACAGCTTTTTATACTGATTATTTGGATCTTTTAAACACAGAGTGAAGCTTTGATGGCTTTATAAACTTACCTTAGCAGCTGTTAGCTCCAGGTAGCTCCTGGTAGGCCTCATGGTCCTCCATAGACACACATGCAGCAGTGACTCCATTTTTTCTGACTGATATCCAACTTCATCCAGGCACCTGTTCTTCCAAACATTTGTATACACCAGTTAGTGCAATCCTCCTCGAGGTGTAGGCCCTGCCATGTCCTGCTATTAAGCAAGCTGTTGCTGCCACACATGTAGCCTTCTCTCTGCTGGCCGTGTTCAGGTTACAACCCCTGCTCACTTCATGTTGTTGGTCATTCTGGCAGACAAGGTGGTACAGGTGTAGCTACTCCTGTGACTCAGTCAAAGGTGTTCAGGGAAATTAGCTCATATGAATGTCTCTTGGAAAAGCAGCATCGCCATCTGTTGATCAACAATAAACAATCCCTGGTGCTTGTTCTGACAAAAAGCTAATATTTGATAAGGAAGTATCTGCAAATACCATTGTGATGAATTTGGATTGAATCCAGCCATTTACAAACTCTGTTGATTCACAGCTTGTTCTTGTGTCACACACTGTTACATGAGACTGCTGAGCTGCTCTTTATATACGCAGAGCAATCAAGGTAATCACCCACAGGTGTGTGCTGCTGGTTTGCTCCTTTAAGATCCAATGGAGGAGAACCAACATGCTGCGTGGGAGGGGCCATGACTAACCACACCCAGCTCAGCTCTCCTTTAAATGTGTCACAGCAGTAGTAGTTTTCTTCTTTCTCTTTACTGAGTCGAGCTACTCTGAAAAACTCTGAGCTTGGGCGAACAGCATGCAGCTGCACCACAGCCAACAAACACAGGGCAGCTCATGCCTGCATTATCCACAGGGCAGATGGATCCCCCCCAGCAGCCCAGCAGCAACAGTTTCACAAGTGCATACATTTGCATTATCTGATATTTGCCAAAAAAGAAAAAAGGAAAAAGAAATATATGTGTGGCCAAGTGGATAAAGTTCTGCATTGTACAGTTTAAACTTGATATCATTTTGCAGCCCATTACCACTGAGGTAAATCTTCCTTTCCACTGAAATTCAAGCTGTCTATTTGGACTATATCTTTGGACATTGAGCAGCTAATTAGGTGCAAATTCTTATGAGTTTAAGCTCTGTATACTGGACATGTTATAAACATAAGGCAATAAAACGGATTTAATTTCTGCATGTGAAGGTGACAGAAGCTGCAACAATTCAAAAAGGTCATTTTCTTCAGCACTAATTAAGAGCTAGGCAAGAAGAGTCCCTTTGTTAAATATCATGTATCCCAGAGAATGCCAAAGACAGCATGATAATGAATGGTTGTGATGTCTCTTAAGGTTAGCCTTTCCATCTTCATCTTGCTTCTTTTCACTGACAGGTCAAAAGCAAAGCTAAGCCTGCACCGTCCCACCACTTCTTATTTACCTTACCTCATACATTTCAGTAGATATTAACATATAATAGAGCCTTTTATTCCAGAATAATAGAACCCCATGCTGTATATTATTGCCATAATCAACCAAGCTTATTTATTAAATAACATTTTTAAAGTATCATTTCTCAGATGTTTGACTGTTTATAATTGAAGTAAGTTTAGCAGTCTCTGGAGGTTTTACTCGCATGCACTCAATTTGCATAAATAATTGTGGTCTGAATGGATATCTCATTTTAAAATGTAACACAAGAGATGAATAAACAGATAGCCACACAAGGACGCCCCACAGCATACATAATGTGGCTACTTAAATTCATGGCATTTCAAAATCTTCTAATTCAAACATGGTGAGAGGCATTTTAAAAAGGAAGATAGTGTAGGGGATTGTGTCTCTTTAACAAGTCATCAAACTTTTGGCGAGTGTGAATCCCCCAGGAAATGACTACAGTCATTTTTGTTGTTGTTGTTTGGAGGTTTTCATGCATAAAGACTTCAGGGCATACATGCTAGAATGTGTATACTCATGATAAACGATAAACTAATGCAGCTCTTTTGGTCTCCTCCCATATATGTAAAGGCCAGGGTAACGACTAATTGACTTTTCCTCAGCATTCAACAATCAGCGAGCATAGAATATCTTGCCTCAGACCTTATGGGCTATGCATCACATGCTTTTGGCCCGTATCCATGTTGAGGTGACAGCAACACTGAAAACATTTTCTTTCTTGATCTCCTGCAGCGATGTGATTACTGTGAGTGTGGTGGTAGGTCTCCCATGCCCGGCCCTGCTGCCCTCAAATCTGATCCCCCACTGCTGGTCTGCCCTCTTCCTGCTGAGTTTGACAATCTGATGCTGCTACGGGAAACCAAAGATTATGACTTTTTTTTTTACCTCCTTTTTGTACCTATGCCAACTTGCCTTGCCTCCCATAACTACTGCATCACACACAGAGTATTCTGTATATAGTTTATGTATGGAAATTACTGAAATGTTGCATCTAGAGGACAGATCCACTGCAGTAATTTAGATAAATGTCTTTTTTTAATGTCATATGCTGTAATTAGAGGTGCCACTATATTTAGTCTCTCCTTGCTTTGGCCACAAGGGACCTGCCCCTTTGAAAGGACTCTGGCATTTCAAAAGACAATTGGCGAGGACATCCTCCCAAGTGTCAGTGATCACAATCACCTCTCAGACAGGTTGAGAGGTGACCTTCTTTTCGAGGTGAGCAGGTGGTGTGTGGCCTTCAGGGTTGAGTTGTCCCGCCAATCTGCTTTAACAGTGGTGTTGTCACAGTGCCGCAACACCTTAAACTAGCAATGAAGGGAGGCGATCGTGCATCTGCCACTGTAGCGTCCATCAACAGACTACATGCAATAAATGTTTCAATCAAGAATCAGGAGTTTAAACTATTTATTGCAACGTTATGAATTTATTGCAATGGCGATGTGGTTCTTTTTATGTGAACAAGTGTGCAAACCATCCCTTGAGTTACCAAACCTGCCGAGCCAGAGTCTGAAAAATCATGTACAAATAATCTTGATACAAGAGGGAACTGGGGAGGTGTAGGGAGTTTTTGAAAGCAGAGTAGTAGAGTCATAGCAGTGAAACAGAGCTCAGTGTTGTTTCACTCAATTTTTAAATGAATTCCCTGTTGTTAGAAATAGATTTTTGGACATACACACCCTATACAGAAGATGTATAGAAGGTATTAATATTAAATGACCTTCATGCCTGTCTCATAGTGCAAGGATTCACCAGGACGATGAACTGTGTGTTTCATGAGCTGGTTCCCCATTTTGAGCATAAAGAAAAACATAACTGTGGTTATTATGCATCAAATTAATCATCAATTATTCTTCTTTTCTATTCTAACTGAACTAGGTCTAAGATGTGTGTGTGTTGCTGACAAGTCAGTGTCACGTCAGGGGGTGAACTCATCAGCCTTCACCTTTTCACAGTGAATGCAACTATGGTGTTGAATGGGCTCATTGTTATTGTTTGCGTATGTATATGCAAATGTCAGTGTGCCAAGATGCCAGCCAGCGCGCCTTTTAGAGGGGTTGTTAGCTGGGATCAACAAGTGCAGAACTATCAACAATGCACCGTGCAAGGAATAATCAAGAACAATTGTTATGGCTGAACAATTAATCAAAATATGACCAAGTGCAGTTTTCAAATCAGAGGGGCTGCGGGCAAAATGTGTTACAACATGGGCTACCATAAATAAAGCATCATATGGTGCTACAGAGATGTCAATCATATGTAAGGTACCATGCATGTTGGGTAGAGATTAAACCATCATCATCATCATCATCATCATCATCATCACTCTCATCATGACTCATCACAATTAAATATCTGCCAAAATAATCACAGTATGATTTCCCTGCATGTTGCTCAGCCAGAGAAAGCGCCAATTACAAAAGGCAATAAAAACAATTCAGACTCTCAGGAATATTAAAACGCCGCCCGTGTTCCAGTTTGTTCAGTACATGATTAGCAAAACAAACATTGTTCCCATTTCTGTTAAAGTTTTTCAGCCTAGTTAGGGCAACCTTAAAAAATGCTGATTGTCTAGACTACAGCAAACCCAACACTCACACACTAAGTCTTGTTGCCTTGGAAACAAAGGTCCTGCTGAGAAGCCAAGAGTGAATAATGCTGTGAGAAGCAGGGATGGTGTTGGAGAGGAAACAACCAGTCTACTGGGGCTGAAGCATGAACACGTGTGTATACAAGTGTGTTTGTGTTTGCGTGTGCTTACATGATACATATGCTCCTGTTGGAGTGAAGGGTCTTTGGTGTTTGGAGGAGATTCACCAGGATCAACACCATGTGAGCTGAGCCCTTGTGCTCTCCTCACATTTTTCCTTTCTGCACTAAAACTCCTGTCGTCATCACTACGGGCAGTCGCTTCAAAAATAGCTATCATATCTTTCTTTGTTACTTTTCTTTGGTACCATTGTGAGCTGCAGTGGTTTCGCACAAAAGGATTCAGCACGTTGAAAATGTTGAAAGATGAGACACTCGGCAGGTGCCGCCACACCCTTTTATTTACTGTCCACTTCCTGCTGAGTAATGGTCTGCTCCATCCAGTTACCTCCTGCTACACACACCTCATCCAATGTGTCACTGTAACTGCATGGACATAAAAATGCTGTACAAACTTGCATTTTCCATCCCCTGCCATTGCTCATGATATATAGATATTAAATGTACAGTTGAGGGCCATTTGTCAAGCGCTCAACCCTGATGCAGGTGCTGAAAGCTTTTCCACACTGTCACCAAGATTTCTCCAAATCCATCCTAACAGAGAGAGAAATGTTTCAGCATAGGCCTATTTATAGTTTAGTTATTGGAGGTTTTTATTTTAAGACGTGAATGGTTATTTTAATAGACACGTGACACCTTACCAGAAAAAGGAAATACCATCAAACGATTAGGCTATGTGTAAAATTAAAGAAGTTGTCCGAAAGCAACAGACATTTAGCATTTTAGCCTCTTTCAACTCATTGATTTGGTTTTACAGTATTACTTTGTCAGAGAGTGTCAGAGATGTAATTAGTCATCAGCTGGTATACTTGTGTGTGGAGACCAAAACTGGTCAAATGAGAGTCAGCGTCAAATTATTGCATTTTGGTTCATGAAAATGAATCTCATTCTCATCAGTGCCTCTCAAAAAAGAAGTTGGCCAAACAGCCAACTTAAAGGGATAGTTCAACATTTTGCCGAATTGGCCCATTACCATAATCCCTATAGTTTTACAGTAGAAGTAGGTTTGTTACCTTTAATTGTCGGTGCAAGCTATTTTTAGAACGGCGGAACAGAGCCCAAGCTGCTCAGAGCTATGCTACGGAGGCTCATGGGATTTCTTGGTTTCCCTCATTAAACTCATCAAATACACAATCCAACAACTCCAAAACACTCTCGTGGACAAGTTGTGACCTGCACATTCACCACGCTATGAGATAATATCAGAACGTTACCAGACAGAGTTGTTTTCAAGGCAAATGCAGAGACTGCTTGCTGAAAAACTGCCCACGATGGGAACGCACATCAGCGGTTTTGCATGAATTTACCTAGAAAACAACTCTGTCCAACGTTTTAAAAATAGCTTGAACCGACAATTAACGGTAATGAACCTACTCCTACAACTATAGGGATTATGGCAATGGGCCAATTTGCCAAAATGTTGAACTATCCCTTTAAGGTTATTCAATAAGCTCAAAGAACCCCAAAATGTCTCTGTGTGTCTTTTTTTTTAACATTAGATGAAATGAGATGCCCCCTTAAAATGCTCCAATCTTAAAACACAGGTGGGACGAGACCTTCCTCACTCAACTTCCTGAAGAGCTCACAAAAGCACACATCATTTAAAAAAAAGATATTTTGCTCAGAGTAATACAAGTCACAACCTTTAATCTCTGTGTCAGATAATTAAGGAGCTGTGAATGGGATTTCCTTTGACCTGCCAATTCCTCATTAGCATTTAATATGAAAAGAACTCAGCATTAAAATTTTAGCATCTTCCAACACACAGAAAATTATTCTAATAGGTTAAAATCTCATTTGAATCCAATTATGCCTTTGCCATTCGATTCAAGTGCTGAAAAAGCTTACCAGTCAAGTGTAACAGGCGTAATGAGCTGAAGCCGCCATTTCAGCATGTTAGAGAGGTTCATGGGACTGTAAACAAGTGGGGAGGTGTTCACAACATGGGAACATGGACATGGAATTGCAATCAAGGGATCTCCTGAATGCATGGCGATTGTGATCTTGCTTTGGTTACCATGGTGATGGTGATCATAAAATCCTGAACCTGCATGTTTTCTTGTTTAGACCCGCTAAAAATTCACAGAAAACCTATATAATCTCGCTTACACCTATATTTCTGTCCATTAGGGTCCAACGGGGCATTTTTGCTGTCACATAAGATAATGTTTAACTAAGGGGCAAAATACAACCTTGCTGGCTTTTTAAAAGTGTTTTTCATCGCACTCTGCATGACCAGATTAAATAATATGACTTGATGACCTGCTCCCCTTGGGCTCTTACTCATTTCCATCACCAAATAGAGCAATATTACAATACATTCCATGTGATAACAAAGAAGTAGAAAGGTGTGCGTGACATTATTTGTTTTCCCTCTCAGAGTAAAGAAAATAAAAAATGTGCTCCAGGCTGCAAACCCACCCAGAGAAATCAATTTGCAGGTTTGTGGTAACCTGAGACATATTGAACTCCTATACAGAATAATTTCTGCTGGTAATACAGAAGCAGTGTCTCAGAGAAAACACGGGCTGAATTTTTCAACCTCAAATGAAAAATTAAACACAAAGTACAGCTTGAAAAAAAAGAAGACAAAATTGATTCTCCACTTTCAAGTTCCCAGCTACAAAATGGGGTGCATTAAAACTTTAAGGTCTTTAGTTTCCAATAAAACTGAAAGAATCATTTATCTAATGTATAGGTGTAAGCTTTCAAGCCACAGTGTGCTCATTGCGTGGTTGATACAGCTTATCAAAGCTCTGACGATGAATTATAGTGTAAGTGAAAAGTTCAGACCTTGATTCTTTACACTGATACATAATCTGAGACATAAACTGGTAAAGAAATAAGACTGAATCGTGGGCACTTTATGTATGGCAAAGGGCCTCTTTGCGTGATGCCCCATACTGCCACTGTACAGTACTCCCAGTAAAAAGCAACTTGCAAACATAAATAACCTGCAGATGTTATTGACTCTATAAGCAAGAAAACACCCCAAAAAAGGTCACTCCGTCTGGGACTTACACAGCAAAAAAAAAAACGAAATACAAACGCAATAAGTGGCAGTGATGGAGGAATGAAAACCTGCTTTGAGCTATTCAGCACTTCAGTTAACAGTCTTTTCAGCAGTAACAGCTTTTCACATGATTGCTGTGTGTTAATGTCTTCTTTGGTTTCTCTGTAACATGCAGCTACTGAGCTCAACTACACACAAAAGTTATGTGTTGGTTGAAACTCCATAATACATATGTTTACCATGGTCGCCATCTTAGTTTAGTCTTTTAGCAGGCTAACAATTAGAAACTAGAAAATTTCCTCTGGGGAAATTTTGAAAGGGCAGCGGAGCTACTGCCGGTTTTGCCATCTCTGTCAACATGGGAATCAAACCCATTATTTGAAAAAAATTGCAGAAAAAGTTAAATATTTAAAAAAGTATAAATAGTTGAAAAGAGAAAAGATGTAGCCATATTGTCCTGAAAAAGCTGCACGTTTTGATATATGAATTGTTGAAAAAGCACAAAGTATGAAGAACGAGTTAAACGACAAAAAAGAGCGGAAGACTCAGAATAATAATACGTTTAAAGAAAAAAATGGCTTTGCCCAGGCACTGGTCCCTGCAGCTATTTCATAGCTGTAGGGACCAGTGCCCGGTGCGATGGCCCGTGGCCCTAACTAGAGTACAGCTCAGGCTGATGGCATTTTAATTTGTTTGTTGAAATAATAATTAAATAATACATTACGTTTCTGCATTACTGGCAGAAGTACATACTGTATGCAGTGAACTTCAGAACAACATTTAATGGAAATCCATTCAACAGATCAAGACATTTCACCCAAAACCACAAAAGCCAACTTCATAGCAGCCCCTAGAGGAAAAGTCACGGTCATCAAAATCATTAGCATATTTGATATATAGCCATGAAATGTCAAGATATTTCCATCTAGACAAAAATGATGAAACAACTGACCAACTGTCTGAAGAGCCACGTCACATTGCTATGGCTAAAAGTCAATTACTGCTAAATCAATATAACGATAAAAACAAAACAACTAACTAATATTTGCCCAAATGATTCAGTCATCACCTGGCTCACATTAGTCTACTCAATTGAATGAGTTCTTGTAGGAGCTTGTTGTTTCAACTGGAGCAAAAAATAAAATTAATACAATTAAAATCCAAGGAGCATAATGGTGAGACCTACAGCAAAATTGTATCTGAAATGTCTTTTATCAATCTACTTGGACTCAAATAGACACAGACATGATAAATGCCACAGAACAAGACTGAAACAGATGCCAAGTAGACAGCCTCAGAATATCCTTGAGTAAGTGTCCTGCATACTGAGCCAAACAAATCATTGATTTCATCAGAAATGCCTCTCTTTGCCTGTTATTGATTTTGTAATGCACTTTGTTTACCAGCTATTCCACACAATACGCCATTCTATCTAATTATTGTGCATCATCAAAGGTAGGATTAGTCCTGGCAGGTCCATGCTGCTTTTGTTACAGAAGCTGGAGCAAGGATCAGTCTTTGTGTACTCCCCGACTTTTTAAGGACTATGGACTGGATCAAGTATTGATTACACTATTAAAATTGATTTTCTCAAAATACACTGAAGTGCCTTCTACTGAGGCCCTGTAACTCTCCCTGCTGCAGTAGCCGCTCCTAAAATCATTAGTAATAATATTTCAGATGTAATCACAGAGGAGACTATTATTCTACCCCATTTTCACATTGGCAACAGAGTAAAATCATAATTAGACTCATAATTTCCAGGACAGATATGTGACAAATGTTTGATGCTGCATGAGAACTGAAGATATCGGAGGTTCTCTTTTCCCTCGGAGAAACCACAATGCTTAAATAGTAAACAAGAACAATGAGGTGGTTTCTTTCCATTGAACCCTTTAGCCACAAGGCAGTGAATAATGTTTTGGTGAATCATTTATTATGAGCGCTTATTGATAAAAAATACAACTCGCCCCTAGCGCTAGTGCCTAAACATCTGCAAGGGAGCTACAGAAAAGCAGAGACCAAAGTGATGTCGATTTTTTCATTTGAAAGCAAATTAATTCCCGGCCTGTTTATGTTTCAAAATGTAATTTAAAGTAATTCATCAGAGACGGACAGACCATCAACAAGGAGAGAAAATGAGCAATTCTGCAATAAGCTGTTTAAGTATATATTATTTAAATAAGGACAACATCTGCCCTCTAATTTACATAAAATCCTCTTATCTCTTTGGTTAAAAAAATATGCAGTTACTGCAACATGAAAACTGTTGTTGATCCAACAAACTGTGGACCCCTTCTGCGCGCCAAGAGAGATGTAATCAGCTTCACAAAGAACTGACAAATCTATCTTTGCATAACATGCTATCCAGCTGGGAGAATCTTGGAAAACAGAATTAAACAAGCAGCAACACTTTACTAATATTTCACAAAAATTCTCTCCAACAGGGAAACTGGATTCAGCACACTGTAAGACTGACATGAAATGCGCGCTGCATTTATGAATTTCTAATTACATTTAGCACTTTAAGAATGAGTCATTGCCTTGTGTGAGTCTAATTAAAGATATCTAGTACAATACAATTTTGAATCACCACGCAACTTAATGGTTCATTCTTACTTGTCACAATGTAATTAGAAACCATCTTAAATTAAAAATCTGGCCAATATTAAATTAAAATGCTAACTATATGGGGGCCTCTAGTGGCAGTGTTTGAGCTGCATGTTGTATCATTTAAAAAAAACACTTCATACTCATTGCTGAAATCTGAAAAGCAAATCAATCTGATGAATTACAAAATATGTAGCTAGATTTGAGACATCATTATCGATACAGCATCTTAAAAGTATTTTTAACCCATCAAAATCAATTTGGACAAATCTTAAATTATTGGTCCTATTAGACACACTGCATATGGCTGTGCTCTAATTATGACTGATCAAAAAATACACATATGGAATTAGAGATGATGAAAAAAAAAACCAACTTATATATACTGTATTTACCCCACTTGCCATTTATGCCCTAATGAGATTTAAACCCACTGGAAATGAAGAAGGTCTGACAAATAACAAATAGCGTCAATTAATCTTGAACTCGTTAGCAAAACGCTTGCACAAGTTATTTTAATTTTAGAGAAATGTTGAAAGGGGGGGCGACATGAAACATATTGTCAGTGGAGTAATTTACAGGTCATAAGCTCGCCTCTAAAGGTTATTACCAAAAGCCATTTCATACACACTCACACTCAACAAGGACCTAATTAAAGTAGCAACATCAGCACATGTCAGCTCCCTCTCCTGCGACAGTCACATAAACAACTTAAGCAGCTAATTACCCGACAATAAATGATTTTCCACTGAGCGTATATGAGCCATGTACCGTTGGCTGTTGCATTTATGGAGGCACAACTTTTTGATGACATTTGCCACCTGTCCCCATGGATCAATACAATCATGTATTGCAGCTCCTTGGCAAGAGGGCACACAATAACACGGCTTTCCCTTTCATTTTTATCCCTGTACTCTTCATAACAAAGTTGCCAACATAAGTCAGCCATGACAGTCTCTTCAATTATGTGACACTGGCGAAGAAAGGAGCGTGATGGATTGGTGTCAAAGCTCTAGGGAGCCATATAAACCAGACAGAAAGCGCAGGCTGCCCATCTGTCAAAAATCTCAATTAACCACTGTACAGACAGAGGCAGGCTGCTCTTTTATGCAGCGCTGTGAGGGGAAAAAAACAACAACAACAGGGGTCTCTGTCATGACGGTGGGCTGCATCCCATTTTTACAAAGAGAAAACCGTGTATTCAAGTGAGCTGGATTGGTCCATCCATCAGCAGGGGGGTGAGTCAAATTGAAATCTGACATTTAGAGCCTCAACACCATTGCTCGCTGGCACTGATATGAACTATAGCAAGTGACAAATTGTTTGTATCAGGCCCGTCCCTTGGTGAAGCCTATGATAATGTTTAGGGGTTGAAATGGGCACCCTTGACATTTCACTGAAAGGTCAGGTTTTGTGTTCATTAATGCTCCCTTTTTACACTGAGCAGTGAGGATGAGGATTATTTTCATAATCTGGGTTTGTGCCAACGGGTGAATGCCTCTGCCGCCTCTTTCCCTTTTGATTCACACAGCAAGGTTGTATTGTCAGGAGCAAGAGCACAGGGTAATTTTAGTGTTTTAAAGTTTCAACAGAAAAAGCTGATCTGATTATCAAATAAACAGTTCACATCTGTCTTCTTAATTTCCAACAAAAGAGCAAAGTATTGCAATAAATACAAAACTCATCACTCTCTCTGCGTGTGTGATTGCTGACAGTTTCACCAGGAAAAAATGATTCATTTGCCAGTGTAGTAGGGTGTCCATTTACAGCTAAATCAAGAAACGTATCTATAATTCATTTTATGTCTGCACCAGACAAATTAGTGTCTTGGATCCGAAGCTAATAAACAGCTTGAAGCAGTATCAATATGTACATAGTCCTACATTATTGCTGACCGTGTTTGTTGCATTTTTGATTAGCCAGCTCCATCAGGGAACAGTGGGGTAAATTGGGCCGATTTCTTTCATTCTTGGAAACAAATGGTGTCAATTCATGATGACTGCTGGGGTTTCAAATCTGAGAATCCCTTAGGCTACATGCAAACCTGGCTCTGTTTAGGACGCACAATCATGGGTAAAAAGGTAAAGTATGCGCTGAAGTTTTTCACAGATTTCATTAAAAGTTGATATTTTTGACATGAATTGTTTAAGAAAGGAAGGAATATTCACAGATAAAGAACATTTCTATATGCTGTATTTATTGTGTTGCATAATATTTTTGTCCCAGTATGGTGACATGTTAAATCTAAATAAAAGCTTTAAGTAGGCAAGGCAAGGCAAGGCAAGGCAAGGCAAGGCAAGGCAAGGCAATTTTATTTGTATAGCCCGTTTTTACAAACAGTTTGTCTCAAAGGGCTTTACATGGCATCGTAACAACATCCTCTGTCCTTAGACCCTCACATCGACTGAGGAAAAACTCCATGGAAACCCTTTTAACAGGGAAAAATCGGAGAAACCTCAGGGTGAGCAACAGAGGAGTTACAGTTTGTCACAGAATGTGCGAAATATGGAAATGTTAGCAGGAGTTGATGAAGGCAGTCTCTGTAGCTCCTGTTGTTTGCCCTGTTATACCAGAGCTGTATTTTCTGAATGTTTACAACAAAATGACCCAATCATGAGAATGAGACTGGCTGGAAAATACTACCTGTAAGGCAAAAATGCAACAAAATCTAGCTTTGATTTACGATTAAATAAATTCAAATATACATGAAAAGCATAGTCTACAACTGATACAACCTACAGTGTTCAATATAAAAAGTTTTATTTATTACTGCCCTTATTTTGTCACCACTGGATTGTATTAAATTTATGGTGTGTTTAATATCCCAGTTTGCCTGAGAATGAATAAACCAGAAGATGCAGACATAGGACTGTTGGGCTTTATGCAGCTGTTTTGGTGTATGTGTTCAAAGAATCAGAAGATGTCGTTATTACACTGTCATATACTGTCAGCTGACCTATCCTGCTTTATAATGTCACCTGAACAGAGCAGTGAATCTTGGCGCTTCCTTGTTTGTAGTGAAGAAATCCGTGATTGGACGGTCGCAGGCGCATTTTGTCTCCATTGGTCGAGGATGCTGTCAATCATCTAGGGGGCGGTCCGAGCGCGCGCTATACGAGGAAATAGGTCTTTAGGTCGCTGTTTATCAGTGTTTTTACATGAAAAGTGTGGAGTTAGAAAGTAAACATGAGCGGCGTTGTTGTGTTTCTCCTCGGACTCGTCGCTGTAATCGGTCCCGCCGCGGAGGCGCTGGACAACGGTCTGGCTCTGAAGCCCACCATGGGCTGGCTGCACTGGGAGAGGTTCATGTGTAACATCGACTGTGACGGAGACCCCGATAACTGCATCAGGTAAGAGACGGTGGTCGAGCACCTTGACGGTGTTTGTGAGCTCAGACACAAAGGGGGAAGGGGAATGCTCTCCTACTGATATGACTCACAGAAACACCTCGGTGAGTTCAATGTAAACACCTCATCTGTGTCCCTAAAATCCCACAAATGTTAGTTCTCCCCAGACATTGCCACTTGAATGAATGATGCTTTACATTTCCTGCTTCAAATCAATCACCTACTTTACCACGGGAGTCCACAAACCATGCACAGGAAGTGACGTTTCCACCGACCTCAGGAAGTGGACTAGCTATTGCAAGTGATTAAAATCATTAAATACACATAGACCTACAGAAAAGTTCAGTGTTAATGCACAGTGGTTTGAGAAAGTGGGAGATATTAGTGTTGGCCTAATGTAAATGCCATTATTATGTCTCACGGGCATTTAAATTTATTGGGAAGGTTGATATAAGGTTTAATTCAAATTGTGCATATATTTTTATTGCATTGCTTGGCAGTAAAGGGTTTTCAGATTCTTACACTGACACCAGACTTATCTATTTAAGGTTACATTACCAGTCCTGTTCTCCTTATGATAACCACCATTGCTTGAAAAAAAGAAGATTTTATCAATTTATTATCATAATAGCCTCAGATTCATTTTCTTACAATGGATGGATCAGTTCATCTACTAATGATTGCAGCTTTAGTAATAATTCTCCATTATTTTCTCTAATGGATGCAGAATACTTCAGGAGTAATGCTAGATATATTGTTCCCTGTTACATTTCTGGGACCTCTGTGCTGATTAGTGACAAACATAAAGTACCTCACTTAATTGCACATGGCATTTTTCCCTCCCCTAGAAGGACCAGAGCCAGCAAAGCACCGAATGTGGGCCTCGCCATGGTTGAATTGTTATTGTTTCATAATGCTCAACAATGAACAATAGCAAAAACTGGCATTTGCTGTTGCATGAATTCCTTCAGCATGCACATATTTGAGTCTGCCATATTGCTTTTGACCATGACACTGAACACTGGCATCTTGCTGATACTATCGGCCCTGCCTGTCTCCTCCTGTTGCCCTGGCAGTGAGCGTCTGTACATGCAGATGGCAGATGTGATGGTGAAGGAAGGCTGGAAAGAGGCTGGCTACGAGTACGTCTGCATTGATGACTGCTGGCCCGCCCGTCAGCGCGATGCCGGGGGCCGCCTGCTGGCAGACCCCAAAAGATTCCCAGGGGGCATCAAGAGACTGGCTGACTATGTGAGTAGTAGTAGGTGTAAAAGAGGCATAAAGGCTCTGAATGTGAATATAATACCTCCATCGACATCAAGAGGAGAGGAGTTCAGAGAGACTGGAGGAAAAGGGAGAAATACTTTAATTGGAGTCATCACTAGCTGGAAGGACTAAGTGAGAATGCGCAAGAATAGGACTGTTTTTTATTTTAATCAAAGTTCATCAGTCTTTGCGATGCATTATGAATAGTGTGCCCAGTAAACCATGTCATATTTAACACATATTCCCACGGATGTGAGCTGCAGTGTTAAAGAGACTAACTGGTGCAATGCGTCTTAAGTTTGGAAATCTTTTGACAAAATGAAAACTTTAGGGAGCACCGTTTTAATAACTCGAGAAGTAAAAGTGATTACACAGTCAGATTACGTATTCATGATACATCCATCCAGGCCCGACCTGCAATTATTTACATAATGAAGGGATGGAAAAGGACCAGATGTAGAACCCGAGTCTCAGATTTCATACCGATAGATATTCAGCACCTTGAGCCGAGGGAGATACCCAAGGCATTAAATTGTCTCAGGTAAGGAGTGTGTTGTGTGTTGTTCAGCCTCTCCGAGGAGTTTTCTGCCTCGCAGAACACTGTGGCAGGCTGATTCCTACACAGGCAGCTGAGAAAAGTTATATTCACCAGTCAAGTCATATATCCAGGCCCACAAATGTGGAGCTGTGTCTTAGAAGAGAAGGATGACATTTGTTTTAAGCTGTGCAACATCGCCACCTGCTGGTACATGTCTATATAACCTCTCAAGAATCAAACTTTGGTAACTTCTTAAAAACTGAATCAATGAATTCCTGTTATTTTGTTTTTGTTAAAGGTGCATTCTAAGGGCCTGAAGCTGGGCATCTACGCAGATGTTGGGAAAAATACCTGTGCTGGGTACCCTGGCAGTCTGGGATACTATGAGACGGATGCACAGACGTTTGCTGACTGGAATGTGGATCTGCTGAAGTTTGATGGCTGCTATATGGACCGCACCATGCTGGCAGACGGTGAGCTTTTTGCATCAGTGTTTAAATGAGCTGTGACACCAGAACAAAAGAGAAAAAAAAACAGTATTGTGCAAAACTTTTAGGCAGTAAAAGCTGAGGATACTTCAAAAATAAAGCCAATTATCGACAAAGTTCATCCAAAGCACAGTAAATGAAAAAATCTTAGATCAAAACTTTGCTGTCACTCCTCATGTGATCTCAAACAAGGTATTATATGGAGTTTGCTCTAACTGCCTGATGTTTATTCTGGTTAAGGCTACATGAGAATGTCAGAAGCACTAAACAAAACTGGAAAACCTATCCTGTACTCCTGCGAGTGGCCTTTGTATGAGTGGCCCATCAAGCAGGTGAGAGACTCTAACCACAAGAGACTAAAAATAAACACTGACTAGTGATTTGTCCCTGCATGATGAGGCCAAATGCCGTAGGTTAAACTTAACTGTAAAAGAGCGTTTTTCTGCCTCCAGCCCAACTACACAGCCATTCGTGAGACATGCAACCACTGGCGCAACTTCGATGACGTGTACGACTCCTGGAGTTCTGTCAAAACCATCTTGGACTGGACTGCTGCTCATCAGGACATCATCGTCCCCTCAGCAGGACCCGGGGGCTGGAATGACCCCGATATGGTATTGTGCTCTCACAGACTGCCCTCTTTGACCTCAAACTCAGCATAGAGCCGTAGTCTTCAAGTACCAAGCTGTGGTAATGTATAAGCCACTGAATAACTCAACATTTGCAGCATTTTGAAGTCAAGGGTACTGATTTGTTTCTGAACTGGAGCTGCACGGCTAAGTGGCTTTAATAAAGAGTGTAACATTTTCAGAAATACCGAGAAATACATGCTGAGATAGATGAAATGACATAGCATCATCACTTATCTCACTAGTATTAAACTGTAGCTATGATTTAGCTTTGCACAAAAAACGGAAAGAGGTGAAAACAGGTTGAACTGCTACGTTTGAGTAAGTTCATATCTTTTCCACCTCTTTGTGCCACATTGCAGCTTTATAATGACTGTACCATCATTGAAGTTGTGTGGACCCTAATATTTAAGCAAAAATGTCAAACTACTCCTTTACAATTTCCAATAGCTTTCACAAACAGTGCGGGACAACGAGGAGTTTCTATTTGGTTATAGAAATGTCTCACGTTAATGTGGATGAATCTCCGCTACCCACACTTGTTAATGGGCCCATTTTCGATAAATATATTGTTTTGTCTCTATCGTTATTTTGTTATTATTAGTGGTGGCGGAAATGCTGGGCGAGCCCACCAGGGTTTCCTTTCGCAGCGAGCTATGAGAATAACGCTGCCGAATCGCTGTTTATGGTCAGAACTACGGCGGTAACTGAACCTCTTTGAACTTCTGACTTTAATTCTTGATGAATGAAAACATGAGCCTGTCTTGCGCCGGTCGAAGAATTCTACGGTGCGCGCGGAGGCTCATAAATGTAGTGTGAAAACGCTTCGCTTTCCCAAAACTCCTCGTTGTCCCTTTAACCTATAAATGGAAAAAAATTATATCAATACAAAAATTGACTTAACACATTTGTCAAATAGTGTGTTGCAGATATACTGACTACATTAACTAAGCCCTGTCCCTCTTCTTTTTTCTAGCTGGTCATTGGGAACTTTGGCTTGAGTCATGCCCAGCAGGAGTCTCAGATGGCATTATGGGCCATCATGGCAGCCCCTCTGCTCATGTCTAATGATCTGAGGGACATTTGTCCTCGCTCCAAAAAGCTGTTGCAGAACAGACTCATCATAGACATCAGCCAGGACCCACTGGGCAGACAGGGACACCGCACTGCCAAGGTGGGTGTGAGAGGTGACTCGGAGCATGTTCACCACCTGTCACTGTTTCTAGTTCAGATTTCTACAGGAATGCTAAATGCTTAGTAATTGCAAACCTTAGACTATTGGCAATGATTAGTTTTAAAAATAGTGATGGCAAGAGAGTGTATGGAATAGCTCTATCAACTGATGTAACTTGTTCTCCAGGTGGACGGTTTTGAAGTTTGGGAGAGGCCTCTGTCGAAGAACCGACTGGCTGTCGCAGTCCTGAACAAACAGGAGATCGGTGGCCCCCGAGGATACGTCATCAGAGCAGTTCCTGGCTGGAAGATCTGTAACCCCCAGTGTAACGTCACTCAGATCCTGCCTCAGTACAAGGAGCTGGGCATTCAGACTCCAAGCAGCAAAATGGTTGTATCCGTCAACCCTTCAGGCACTGCTCTGCTCACTGTCACTCCGATCAGCAGCGACTCCAAGAGGATGCAAGAGCTGTACTGGCAGGACACGTCAGTCAAACACGAGGATGATATTTTGTAGTCTTGCAGCATTGTGCAGTTTACTTGCCTGTATGATATGAAAAAGTGGACGGTTTAACAGGAAACTGTTCGTTTTTGGGCTTTAATCATCTTGAATGTTGTGAGGACTGTGCACAAGCTACTTTTTTAATCATCACCACTGGAGAATGTTTTGAACACTTGATGTGAATTATCCAGATGAGGCTGCTACTGGTAAATTAAATAAAGACAAAGCTTGAATTTTATACATTTAACAAGAACAGTAAAATAAGTTGAAGGGAAAAAAACAAAACAAAACAGGACTTATATCTGAAGTTTGTTTTAACAGATTTATTGAAAATAGTGACAACTTCGCCCAGAAGATAGGACCACAGTTTAGAACTGGATGACCTGGCCCTGTAAGAGAACAGAGGAAAAATCTTTGTTAAAATTAATGTCACAAACAGAGCATACGAGTGGCATACAGTTCACATGAAAGCAGTTGACAGTTTCTATAAACTGAAAATACCAGAGGATTGAATATCATATTTGTATTTGAAGTTCTGCGATCCAGTTATATTCACTTTATTTGTTGGATCACATGAAAGCAGAGCCCCTTCATGTTTTACATCCGATTGGTCGAACTCTAATCCAAAGAGTTCAGATGAGGACAACACTGCACAACAATTTATAAATGTGCTACTATTAGCCTATTAACTACTATTAACGCATAAAAGCATCGTCCATTCATCCTGTACTGTCAACAGAAATCAACTACAAGCTAGTGACGGCAATTTAATACATCAGTCGTACTAAGCTCTCGCAACACTTTGTATTGGGGCAGGAAGAGGCAGCCAATCTCAGGTATTTTAAAGTTTACAGTATCTGTAGTAAAGTTTCAATGTGATTATGGCACTGCCATAATTAAGATTTAGATTATTATTAAGAGTGTCACACTTCATATCTGCCACACATATTAGTTTGGATAACTAGATCAGTAAAATGACTATGGATTAATTCAATGTACAGACACGAGGACACCTGTATACTAAATTTCTCGTGTTGTGCTCCTAACATGTTTCATGTTATATTACATTGGTATTTTATAGAGTATTTATTTAAATTCTGATTTTGAATCACAATCAGTGAGCTTGATTTCTGTCCATGTCTCTGTACTGTGTTTTAAGTGTCCATTGTTCTGTCATTTTAAATGTCCATGTCCTCCTACTGCAAAACGGTAAAAGTGACCTGACTATAATGCAAACACAAACATACTATAGGCTTTTGAATTTTGATCAACACTTTTCCCATTATAAATCACCTCATTTTTATAGGTATGATACCAATTCAAATCAACACAATTTGCCAACAATGTACACAAACCCTCCCCTCTACCGTCTACGATGAAATGTGCTCTTGTAAAATTGACTCAAATAAAAGTGCCATTATTAATTATGTCTTGCATAAATTTCTATTCTTGATACTTTATTTAATCCTGTGTCTTTAGCATGAGGACCTATTTCAACATGGACGACTAGTAGTCCTGTCTTTTCAACACTGACCACATGCTCACCCCTTTTTAGGAACATTTTATTTTATGCAGTAAGGACAGACCATGCTTGACATATAATGGCACTAATTAAAATTATTGTTTCACTTTGCATTTTAGTTTAATATTTCATCACCAAACAATCTGACTGATGCCATAAGCTAGTTTTGGAGATGTTTTACTCAAATTTCATATGTCTGGTCATAGCTATACGTCTACCATGATGTTCAGGAAAATTGTTAAGATGTATTTCGCTGCTAATGGGCTATTGACAGAATTTGTTTGGATGGATAGTTACCCTATCCACAATCTAAATAACTCAGTTACCGGTACATCCGCCTGTGCTTTCTGTTATCACAATGAAATCTGTACATTGAGAAACTGAACACATGGACATGACAAATACACAATGACACTTGCCTTTCTCTTCTTGTCACCACCCAACTCGAAGTGCTTGCATCTCTTGATGGCCAGCATTCTCTTGGATCTGCAGTTGGGCTCCACACACTCAAGCCTCAACACAATCTTCTTTGTAGTCTTAGCCTGTTTACAGAGAGCAGATTAGTTATGACACACCACTTCTTCTGCTGCAACATCACACATGTCTAGCCACACTGAGCTGAGGGTTTTTTACTCGCCTTTTTGCGGAAGATGGGCTTAGTCTGACCACCATACCCGCTCTGCTTTCTGTCGTATCTCCTCTTACCTGCAACCAACACACACACATGCAAGTTCAGACCACATTTCATAACAATGACAGCTTGCCACACTGAAACGTGAACCGCTCATAACAGACTGGTTACCCTGTGCGTAGAGGGAGTCCTTTCCCTTCTTGTACTGGGTAACTTTGTGGGGTTGGTGCTTCTTGCACTTCTTGCAGAAGGTCCTGCGGGTCTTCGGGACGTTCACCTAAACAGATAAGAAAAATAATCAGCCAAAGGACACATCAAATATGCCTGAAAGCATGTGGATTATACAAGTCACGTTGCGTTTCTGTATATTGATGGGGTTGCATGGTGAACAGAGCTAACAGATGAGCCACTGTCATTTGCACATGCTAGCCGACGGCTAACGCATTGATAAGAGTACAACCAGGCCACATATTAAATTATATAGATTAATTTTTATGATAAATACAATGTCCATCTTTTGGTCTAATGTCTAAAAGGCTCGTGCCTCTCACGTTGTCACCGTTAGCACAAACAGCGGTTAGCATTAGCCACCAGGCTAACACCGACGCTACGTAACATGAAATAAATGACAAGTAAGTTAGAAATACATGTGACAATGAAACGCAGTAAGAAGTTTACATTATTCTGTTTATCTGCACGGTTGCTTGGACATTTAACTCTGACTAAACCCAAACGAAAGGCCGGTTCCTGTTGGGACGCAGCTAGCAGCGGCATTTCACTGAAGGCATCGATTATATCAATGCCATTAAACTACGAAAATGAACATAAGACGGGCCAATACTGTAATCATCGTGTGTATCACAACATATATCACATATTTGAGTTGTCCAGATGTAAAAACAATTCATCAATAGGCAAGATTGGGTTAGATTAAGTAAAGTGCATTCGTGTAATAATTTCGTACCATGGCTGCGCCCCGCTGCAGAGGAAAAGAGGGAGCTAGAGGGCGGAAGCACTTCTTAAAGTAGACCCGCAGACCTCGGCTGTGGAGCGGCTGCTCTCCTGGCGGCTGCCCCCTAGCGGCCGGAGGGTAAATAGCTAAGATAATAATTGAATTTTTTTAATTAAATGTTAATAAATTAAAGCCTGTATCTTGTTTTTGTAAAACACAGTAATCAAACTTTCTGATGCCAGTTTGTGGCATGTTCATCTCTTGTTCCTGAGAGTAGCAGAATAAGACAACAACAAAAGAATAAAAAGAGAGCAAGAAATTGCTTAAAATAAATGTGTATAGGAGCGTGAGAGTGTGTGGATACCACACTGTGCTCCTGTGTTAATGTTTAGCCTGCTTCCACTTATCACCAAAACTGTCCAGAGGGCCGATATGAAAATGAGCAGGAAGAAAAAGGGGAAGTAAGCAGAGTCGATTCCTCTCTGTGGGTGAGTTTAAACTTCTTGCATCACAGACTGCCACATTTAATGGAAGACAGGCAGCTGAGACAAAAGCTTTCTGCCATCGCTACAAGACTCAGCATCTATAGCTGTCGTTGAGTTGATGCTTGACTTTTTTTGGCTGCCTGGGTAAGTCGCATGGCTCTGTGAATATAGACTGTAAGCTCTAGAAGTATTTTTAGTGATGTGTTTCATTTGAAGCAATGTGGGTAGACGCAGATGAATGTATTGTGCAGGTCAGTGCATGTACTGTATGCAAATCCAAAATGAAGTGTGTTCTCTTCACAAAACTACAAACACACAATTATATATAATTTAAGTCATAGTCACTATCTGTTACATTGCAAAATGGTTATGTTTGTTTCTGAATGTTTTGTCCACAGTGATGCACGGTATGATGTATTTGCTGAAACATTGGAGTGATCTAAACTTGTTTTTCAAACATTTTAATTGATACATCTTGCATCACTAAACCAGTTTACATCTCTGGTTATCTGAGAGTAGTTTCCTGTGGTTACTTTTATCATTGTTGCATGATTATGTTGTGAATATTCTGAATTCACACGTTCTTTTGGACCTACATCTTAAGAGGTTTTGTAAAATAACCTCTACTTACATGCATTACAAGACCTGACAAATGACAGTGTGTGTGTTTGTGTTTGTGTGTGTGTGTGTGTGTGTGTGTGTGTGTGTGTGTGTGTGTGTGTGTGTGTGTGTGTGTGTGTGTGTGTGTGTGTGTTCTGCTAATTGACCTTCCAAAGGAGACCACAGTGTTAAACTGATGTGGAGGGGGAGAATGCTTTGTGGTGAGATCTAATGCTCATAACTTACAGTGAATGTGCTGCTCACTCTCTATTCCTCTCAGTCTTTCTCACATACACATACACGCACACACATCCTTTTGCATACTACTTATCTGTCAGGAAATGTCAGGAAAAGAGAGCATCTCAACAGGTTCCTGTTTGACCAGCTCCTTCATGATACGGTTGGGTTTGCACTGTCATACAGAGAGCATACATTATGCAATTACATTACTGTAACAATTGCATACCACCATGAAACATTTTCATTAGCCTTTATAGCTCATTTAACTTCTGATGTATGGATGTGTACACCAACATAGGGCCACAACATGTGATGACGGTCACAAAGATCAGTTTCATTCACACTCATCACTCATCGTCACCACCACAGTTTCTTGCGATTAGATGATTCTGTGAGATTAAAGCAGTCAATTTTCACATTGGCTGCTCTCGACTTATGATTTGCTTGAAAAGTCAGAGATGTCTCTTAAGGTTTTTCACAAGCCAAAACCACACAAGCAGATCAAAAGATAAGCATTAAGAGACTAAAAGAAAACGCTCTGCAAAGTGTAAAAGTGCTGTGTTGTCCATTAATAGAAGGGAATTTTGCAAAATCTAAAATAGAGAGTCTTGGTGTTAGCTGTAAGTAAGTGGTGAGGGGATGTGTGAACAACACACGTCGCAGTTACGAGACGTATATTTTAGACGCGCCAATGACATGTAACGATGTTTGAGAGAGAAATTATGTTAGGTTCGAAGTGCTGCAGGGCACTCGGTTTCTTCTGCCTTTGCATTGCAGTAAAACACTGATGCAACTTCCCTATCAGTTTGTCTGTGTCAGCCACCATGAGTCAACTCCCTTCCACAGAAAAAAGAAAAGAAAATCTCCTTCTTGTGGCCATGATACAGTGAAATGTGTACATGAAGTTTCAGTTAACTGGCTCCAAATGATCAGAGACAGCGAGGAGGGTTGTGGATTATCCATTATCAGAGTTTATTGGCCTCTGCTGTAGTTAGTGATGTGAGAAAACACTGAGCTGCAACGAATGAGGAATGAGTAAACAATGTTTCACAGAATAGGGAACACGTCTGTCTGTTTGTGACGGCACAAACAAAACCAATAGGTAGTGTCAGTCTAGTGTGAAGAAATGTCACACTCTTAGTTCGCAGGGAGTGACAGAAGCTTCAGTAGTGTTACAGTTCATATGATAGAAGGAAGTGCTCACAGGCTGAAAATAGGCCGAGCTGAAGTGCACACATCTCACAGAGACTAACAGGCCGTGAGCACTCAGCTGTGTGACAGGGTGAGTCTGAGCATCTGATAGTCCACGTTTGACCTGGCAGTATGGCATGATGACTTCCTCCCTTTACGGTATACTGTGCACTTTTGTTGTATTTAAGACTAAAATGTATCCAGAACAAGTTAGTTAGTTTTAATTCTGCATTCATCTGCTGCAACTAAGCCTGATATTATATTTTCTGCTTCTTCCTAATGCTAACTCTACACACTGGCCTCTCACCAGTGCATCTGTTGACATTAAAATCCTCCAATTTTGAATTAATTATGTTTCATAATTGTCAGCTTTGACTGTTCAATCTCAATATTTGGTGTTTTTGGGCTATGGGTTGCATGTCTGAATGCTCCCACAGAGTCAACGTTATCATCCTCCATCTACCCACATCAGTGTCTCTCTGTCCTACTCCACTCTCATCTATCTGTGGTATCAATAGAGGCCCTGTCCTGTTTTGGAGGTGCTGGCTTCATTGCTCACTTATGGCTTGATGCTAACCAATGAGTCACCATAAACTAAGAACAGACAGGCTTTTTCATTTGCCTACTTATCTCATAATGCAGGTGAAATGTGATTATGTGTGGGTGAGCTAATGTATGTGAGAGAGAAAGGTGGCCGTGTAATGGTGAGATTGTTTGATATATTATCAGTGTGGCAGTAAACTAATTTCCTTTAGATTGTTGTTTCTTATCTATAAGAGCATAAATTTTGATACGTTACATTAAACCCGTGGAACTGGGTAATTGCATTAGTAACAAGGTTGCTGGAGCTTAAAAAAGCATTCAAAAATCTGGTTCAAAAATGTGTGTACGTGTGTGGAAAGTCAACTAATCATATAAGGATTACATCTCCACACCAGGTATTTTATATAGGCACTTTTATCCTTTTATCCAACATTTCCTAACGCAGCTTCCTGGTACAGACGCAAACTGTATATTTAGGTCACCATCAAGACCAGGATATAGTAGCGGAGAAACACAGATGTGCCACTGGGGGGGAGGGAGGATGTTGCTGGCATGAAAAGCAGGGCTTATGCAAACTACAGCTAATCACGCGCTCATACTTGCTCACACTCATACTTCATCTCTCTCTCTCTCTCTCTCTCCATCTCAGATCTGTAGGCTCACGTGTCGGCCTGGCATCATTGCTCTGACTATCTAGAGCGGGTAGGTATCAACTCCAACTCTTGGAATAGTTTTAAAACTTTCCAAAAGACATGAAAACACTTAGTAAATAAGTGTGAAGTGTGACACAACTCAAAGAAGTATAATGCTATAAGAACCCCTGTAACAGCTCTGGAGAATTATTGGTTGGGTTTGGGCGTAATTGTCGTGTTTAATGTTGCTCTGCCTCCCAGAAAAACATTCTGTTATGCTTCTATTATACTATCATTCCTCCCTCTTCCCATGTAGATTCATTCTGACTGAATCATGTCAGATCCTATACTAGAAGAAACCTTCATTAAACGGTCTCAGCAGAAGAAGAAGACATCCCCACTGAACTACAAGGAGAGGTGGTTTGTTCTCACCACGGAAAAAATAGCCTACTATGACTTTGATCCTGACAAAGGGGTGAGTGGCAATGTAGAGCATAGCATCACAACTGTCTCAGATTAACTTTGCTCCCACCGTTAAAGGAACAATGCGGCTACATTTGTGATTTCAACCCTGAGTTCAGCTGACTGTTTCCTCATGTGTTAAGCAGAAGCGAAAAGGTCTGAGAGGATCGGTTGACCTCGAGAAGATCAAGTGCGTAGAGACGGTCCAGCCAGAGCCCAACTCCCCGCAAGAGCGCATGTATGCTTTCCAGGTAGACGCTTTAGTCAATTAACTCCGTTATCACCTCATGACAGTCATGAAAATTACAGACAAACCTGCAGAGCAAAAAACGCCACACGCCACCTATCACAATTTGGAATTAGGTAACTGAGTAATAACAAACAAAGCAAATTAAATACACTCCCAATTTGACTTCTGCCACCTGTCACTATGTGGACGCTTTCTCCTGGAGAAGAAATACCCCCAATAGTTAATAATGTGAAAGTATTTTCTTAAGAAGTGAAACCATCTCACACTCAAATGAACCTGGGGCTTTCAGTGATTGTGCAGGTGTTGCTTTTGCACACGTGTAAAATCACAAGCTAGGTGAATATGTGTCAGGCATTTACCATCAAAGAGAGTGCAAGTAAGAGTTAGCAGTTTCTTTCTTCAACTGCAGTGAACATGTTTGAATGCAACTTTCACTGCACTTTTCTCCAAACTGTTTGTGAGAGTATAGCTACATAGCCTGTGCAGCTATTAACTCTTCTATTTTCTTTTGCATCTTTGCCACAGATCATTTATGACGAAGGGCCATTGTACATCTTTGCAAAGAATGAAGATATTCGAGCACAATGGATAAAGAAGCTGAAAGAAAGTAAAGCAAACTTATCTCCTGTTTATATATCTTGTCACAGAATCTTATATAGGCAGTATTTGCCTCCACAGCACAAGAGTTGCATGCTTATGCAAATGCCAATGTTGATTTAATGTAAATGTCCTGTGTGTGGTTTGTGTGTGTGTTGTGCACAGTGGTGCGCTTCAACAAGGACCTCATGCAGAAATATCATCCTTGTTTCTGGGTCGATGGGGTGTGGCTGTGCTGCCACCAGGAAGTTAAACAAGCTATGGGTTGCAAGGTGCTAGATAGTAAGAATGGTGAGAACTAATTGTTTTGTTTTTTTGGTTTGTAATCTGTAACAATCAGCTGCTAAACCTTTTTACTGATACGCGTTTGTGTTAAATGATTTTATTAATAGGTTTTTCATCTAAAAAATCTCAGCGAAGGGGATCTAGGAAACCTCTTCCTCCCACCCCAACAGAGGTAAAGTCCAAATCCTTTTAGATTGATATTCACCAGTTAAAAGCACAATGTTTGTGACATAATACATCTACTACCTGTAATCATATGTCGTTTCAGGAGAAGGTTGTTCGACCTTTACCCCCACAGCCTCCTGAGCCTCCTGCCCCTTCTCCAGGCATGAAGGTTATAGCTGAGTATAACTACGCACCTGTGACAGAACAAGACCTGGAGCTGAGGAAGGATGAGGAGTACATCATCCTCGAGATGTCTGACACAAACTGGTGGAGAGCCCAAGACAAATATGGGTGAGATGACATTCACACTCCTGCATTCACATCAAAAACAATGGGAAAAAGCACTGATATAAAACATTGTGACAGTGTCCAGAGAGTAGATCTGAATGTGCTGTATAACTGTATGGATGTGTTTTATTGCATTTACCAAAATACATTTTCCCAACTTCTTCTGCCAGAACAAAAACATTTTATAACATGATGAATAAAATGATGAATAAAACATTATATAATACTGATAATGTCTTGTTGAAATGAACCGATGTGGTAGATGTATAGGGTGTTAGAAGCAATCTTTTTTTTTTACAAGATGCTACAAGTAGAGCTAACAAGCTAAATAGCTACTAGCACATCAGTGTCTAGCTGAGAGGCTAATTTGGTGATGTATTTGTGTGTATGCACATACCCAGTATCATATTATGTATACGATGTGTTTTGTCTTCTCTTGCAGCAAAGAGGGATACATACCTAGTAATTATGTCGTGGAAGCAGAAAGCGGACTGGAAAGATTTGAGTGAGTATAGGTACTAATGTTCTGTCATAGATTGGTGAATTATCTTCTAATATACAATATATAATTATTATGTAAGACAGTGAACAAAGAAACGAATAATGGTTCACGTCTCATGAAAAATGATATTCTCATTTATTTTTGCAGCTGGTATTGCAAAAACATGAACCGTAGCCAGGCAGAAAAGCTGTTAAAGACCGAGGTAAACCCAATGATCAGTCTAACCAATGAGGACACATAAATGTGTTCAACTATGCTGGACCACATCTATTTAAAAACATTTAATTATGAATTTTATAATACTATGTGTTGTTTCTTATTCTCAGAACAAAGATGGAGGCTTCTTGGTACGGGACTCGAGCAAGGCCGGCAAATACACCGTGTCTTTGTTCAGTAAGGGTGGCTTGTGAGTAAGCTTAGTCTTGTTAAAACACTGTTACGTGGTGCACCTTTTATATACAATATCCATTGGCTCCACTCATGTGTGAATGTATGAAAAGAAGAACTGTCTGTAATGAAAGCGGAAACAGTGGGCGACAGAGGGAGAGAGATGTAAATTTTCATGCAAAACTTGGACTAATCAGCATGCAGAGAGCTCTAAGACTGAACGACACTGTGGACAACACTGAGGAGATATTATCTTTTAATGCATACACGATAAATAACCATTTCCTGTGTTTATAAAAATCTGTTGACTGTGTGTAAGTAAAATGTTCCTTTTCTGTCCACAGGGAAACCGGTGGAAGCTGCAGACATTACAACATCTGCACCACCCAACAGGGCCAGTTTTATCTTGCAGAGAAGCATCATTTCAGCACCATCCCAGAGCTCATCAACTACCATCAGCACAATTCAGCAGGTGTTTGGAGTAGCTCTGCTCTGAATACATGGATGCCTAATAAATAAAATAATAAATAATTGTATAAATACAAATATATTATAAATAAATTGTTGTTTTTTTATATTTGTCACTAGGTATGGTTAGCAGGCTGAAATACCTTGTATCAAACCGGACAAGGCCTCCGTCAACAGCAGGGCTGGGCTATGGTAAGAATATCAATATGACTTGACAGAGCTGAAACATGCATTCGGTACTTTCCCCTTTCATCTTCTCATTCCTGGTGATTAACCTCTGGTGACTGATTAAACATTTCTCAGTGAGTGCAATTTATAAACGCTGCATGTATTAACATAATGTCCATTTATTAGCAGCGGTTCAGGGCACGAGCACATTCGATAAAAAATAATGACATTTTTGGAAGTACTCTTACTCCCTTTCTTGCAGTGTTACATGCTATGCTGCTGATACCACCAGTGGTATCAGTCAAGTGATATTCCTTTAAAGTGGATGCTACAGGTATAAAGACGTCCCTCCACTCTTTCTTCTTTGCTCCAGGTGTGTGGGAGATCGACCCCCGTCACCTAACCTTCATCAAAGAGCTGGGCACGGGTCAGTTCGGAGTGGTGAAGTATGGAAAGTGGCAGGGCCAGCATGACGTGGCCATTAAGATGATTAAAGAGGGCTCCATGTCTGAAGATGATTTCATCGAAGAGGCTAAAACCATGATGTAAGTAAAACTAAAGATCTGAATTTAGACTAAGTTCACAATTTTGATTGATCACAGAAGCTCTGACTGAACGTGACTGAAAAATAGATGTCACACTGAGACGTGTAGGTTCTGTAATTACTGTGAGGAAAACTTGCTTATAATACTTAACTTCCTTCTCTTTTTGCTAAAAACCAGGAAGCTTCGTCATGAGAACCTGGTCCAACTCTATGGTGTCTGCACCACACAAAGACCCATTTACATAGTGACTGAGTTCCTCTCAAATGGCTGCTTGCTGACATACCTCAGGGAGGGCCTGAAGCAGCACCCGACCACTGTCCAGCTCCTAGAGATGTGTAAAGATGTCACCGAGGGCATGGCTTACCTTGAGGCGAATCAGTACATCCACAGAGACCTGGTGAGAAGCAAAGATATACTGTGTAAACTGCAAAGCATATCCCACTACATTCCTACATCATTGCATCATTCTATGATGACAAACACTGGAGTTAAATGTTTGAAGATAAGGCTGAAAGTTTAATGAGTACACCTAAATCAAGAATGTTGTTTGTTTTGTTCCCAGGCTGCGAGGAACTGTTTAGTAGATGGCAATGGTACTGTCAAGGTGACTGACTTTGGACTGTCAAGGTAAAACACTTTGGTTGCACACCGGTTACTAATAGACTAGGCCAAACATCCCTTTGCTACACGGGTATAATCTGAAGGTACTTTTCACACTTTAAGTTCAAAAATCTCCCACTGCTGCCTCAGGTATGTGTTAGACGATGAGTACACAAGCTCAGCAGGTTCCAAGTTCCCTGTTCGTTGGTCACCGCCTGAGGTCCTCCTCTACTGCAAGTTCAGCAGCAAGTCGGACATCTGGGCATATGGTAAATTAACATAATGTACAGAACATTTTCAGTTTCAAATTACAATTCTCTACTGCAGCTCTGGACTGTTTTATGTTTGAATCTGTGTTTAAATGTCTTTACACATTTGATGATTGAAGCGCTGTAGCGTTTTTCACCACGTTAACTGTTTCTATATAGGGGTTCTGATGTGGGAGATCTACACTTTAGGGCGGCTTCCATACGAGCGCCTAAACAACACGGAAATAGTGGAACAAGTGTCCCGAGGCTTTCGCCTCTACCGCCCCCAGCTGGCCAATGAAAAAGTCTACACCATCATGTCCAGCTGTTGGATTGATGTAAGTGAATTTAATTTTGTAGTTTGAGCAATGGTGGAATCTGACCAGAAACCAAAGGGTGCTATTTTGATGAGACATTCAATATCTTCATATGTAAACACATCTGGTTGTTCTTTATTAAATGTTTGTTGGATAACCTTGACCTGGATGACTGGGAATCCTCACACACATTGAAGGGATTATATTTACTCAAGCACTAAGTACTAACAGTGTTGACATATTTGTACTTTACTTTAACTTTACTTTAACTTTACTTTAACATTTCTACTCCACTGCATTAATATTGCAGTACTAGTTACCTTGCTTATCAGTAAAAAAAAAAAAAAGAAATACAGTAAATTATGATATATTGATGAAGATACCCAGCAGTCTATAAAGTACCTGCTGCAACATTAATGCTGCTTACACACTGATCTATCAGTAATTATAAATCAACATTATGTGTATGTTGTTATTGGGGCATCTATACAGTTGATACTTGATGCTTGATGTGGTATTTCTATTTTTTACTAATGTAGGAAATCTAAGCGCTTCTTCCACCACTGACTGTTGGCGATGTTTTTGTACAGCCTTCGCGATTCTGTAAGCACAAACCATCTATCTCACAGCCTCTCATTGTTTTGTTTTCAGAAAGCAGATGAGAGACCAAACTTTGAAGAGCTGTCAGTCTCTGTCCAGGACTTGCTGTACGAGCTCCAATAGATCTCAAAATGATTCACATCAACAAACACGACACAAACAGTTCACGTTGATCCCTGCAGAGCAACATCTCCAAAATGTCCTTGGAAATGTTAGAACAGTTGACAACTTGAACATGAGACAGCACAGCCACACTGAGGTCCTCTGTAATGTGAATATGTGTAATGTGAATGTCACTATAGCTCAATGACTAGAAAAGCTAATCGAGTCACATCGATTAGCATTTAAAATGTATATATATTATTGACGGTTATCGGATTAAAATTATTGTATGTCTGTATTGTATTCTGTGGAATCATTGTGGGTGTACGGTGTAGATGACTTTGCATGAGGAAACAAGCTTTGTAAGAGCAGATGTATTGCACAAAAAAAGCCAAGTATGATAGGCTTTGAATGACCTAAATGAAAATGACAAAATATCTAATGGGCCTGTTTGTTTAATTTAAACAATGTTTAGTGTAATAGTAATTATTTTTGCATTGGTTGGGATTAGCTTTATTTGTTTAATTAAATATTATATAACTAATTTAAAGATCTAATGAGCTATTAGATGTAACAGAGGCATTGGGAAATCAGACCTCCATTTTAACATCAGTAGAGTAAAGTCCATACACTGGTGGGAGAGTCTAAGTCTGAACATAAAAATGTCATGCATTACGCTATATTGAGACAGGGATGTGAAAAATGAAATTATGCAAAATAACACAACTCTGCACAATCATTTCTGAATTACTGTAAGTAATGCTGAGTTCAGTAGATGGGAAAGATTTAGGGAAGTTAGACGTATGAATATGGAATTTGCCTAAAAAGAGAGTTTGTGGTTATTGTTTGCATAATATGGAAGAATATGTCTGGTCCATAGACTGTGTATAAAATATCGGTCTCTATAATAATTGTAAGGGCAACATATTCCTTTATTTTCCTCTCAAGAATAATTGTAAATGAGGTTTTATAAAATAAATGTTTTATTGTGTCTTCTTCATTTTTACCAAAGTTATATTTGTTGATGTATCTATCGCTTCATTATGATGAATTGTTTGGAGTAGGCTATGTCTAATGAAAAAAAACAACAACTTTTAAACCTTTTTTATCGATTGATGAAGGTCTCTCAGACGATTATGATTTTGTTTTTGGACAAATATAATGAATTATTTGAAATTATTTCAAGATAAATTTAAAACACATCAGTGTTGTGTTTGTTGGTGAAAAGTATTTTGGTTAAAAACTACAGAGAAGTTACAGTGACTTCATTCAAAATATTATTGCAACATTACGTATGTGCGATGACAAGCGACGTAAGAACGTGCTCAGCGATTGGTCGAACTAATTCCTGTTTCCTGTCGTCCATTCACACACGTGAAGGTCAGGATCAGAGCCATAAGGCATTCATAAATACAGAAATATTACCCGTACGACCTCTCGTTAGCAAACCATGGACGGACAGGGAGCGACAGCCGACCCTCAGCTGCAGCAGTTCATCGAAATCGAGTCTCAGAAACAAAGATTTCAGCAGCTGGTTCATCAGATGACTGAGGTTTGCTGGGTAAGATGAGCTTTAAGCTAGCAGTGCAGGACAGCTAGTCGCCTTTTATTCTGTCTGTGGGTGTATCTAACATAAAATATGTAAAGGTTGTATTCACGGGTTTTATTTGGTGCAGATAAATAATGTTTGCTTACTAGGCCTGGACCGCATATGTGGCCGGAGCAGCCCGTGTGCTACTCGGTCACTGCAGCTTCCACCACTGATAAGCAACTTAAACACTGGTGGAAGAAGTAATTCAGATTCTCCAGACAACTTTTAACTTACAAGCACTAGTTACACTATAAGTAATTATGTAACAAAACTCCACTGTCAGTAACAGCCCTGCATTTGAGATGTAAAGTACAAGTAAGGTACATTATGTTCTGGAAATGTTTGTTTAGAGTAGCCTAAAACTACAAAATGTCTACAGTTATTGTCACACATTAAATTATTACTACTAATTGATGTCTAAAGTATTTTCAACTATTTCAGTTTGCTGCAACTAATGATTTTTGTCATTATTGATTAATCCCCTGATTATACTCTCAAGTGATTGTTGGTTTTGGGTGAAAGAAAAATCCCTTTTATCCCGCTAATAGTTAAAGCCTTGAAGAAAAAATACTATAATAGCCTAAAGTAAAAGCTTGAACAATGAAATGTTTGGCATTTTTGCATGGGAATTGTCGGGAATGATAAAAACCAATAATAAATCCTTGACAAATTGATTGACGGATCTATTCAGCTACACTTGTGGAGTAGTCTCAACAGTAACAGTATTTTTATGTTCTTTACACAGTATGTTTGTATTTAACTAATGAATAAAGTTACAGTGAAAAGTACAGTATGTCCCTCTTAAATGTAGTGGAGCAAGAGTATATGAAGCAGCTTCAGTAGTCCTGCACACGCCTCAAATTATAATGCAACATTGCTGAAGTAAAACAGTGTTGCATTCCTCATTAAAAATCAACATGTTCCTTTGGCCTGTTACTAAGACTCAAATGGTTTCTAATAATTTAAGTGGAGTGAAAAGAGACACAAGGTCACATTCAAATCCTTTGAAGACATATCCCACTGCTGAATGTGTATTCTTTTAACCATCTTCTTGAATGTTTGCATTGTGTCCTGGGGTCATATAAGCAGACAAGCTCTTGTATTAACGAGCTGCTGTACCAACATGTAGAGGTGAAACAATTAAGCAGTTTATCGCTGCTTATGTTACAACATCATACGTATGTAATCTGTAGGACTTTGGCTAAATTGTTGTGTCTCTGTCTCCAGGAGAAATGTATGGATAAACCCGGGCCGAAGCTGGACTCAAGGACTGAAATGTGCTTCGTGAACTGTGTGGAGCGATTTATTGACACCAGCCAGTTCATTCTAAACAGACTGGAACAGACTCAGAGGAGCCGGGGCTCGTTCTCCGAGACCATGTCAGAGTAAAAAGCTGTCACTAAAAGGACTGACAAGACACGCGGCCCTTGCTCTGTGACGAGGCCTTCTGGTCCTGACACAGCTGTCTGAATGTTGCAGAACTGTCTGATCAACTGGAAGAAGGAACAAGATGAAGAGTTAACTTGTGTTGCAAGTGCCTGAGAACGTACGAACTCTGGAAGTCCACAGATGTCTAGTGTTTTATTTGTCCTCCACTTAGTGGGACACAAGTATTGCGAAACACTTACAATGTGGTCCGTTACTGGCAGTGCCGTTATGTTGATTTTGTCAAGTTGATTGAATTCAAGCTGTTGCACCGGTCAGGGTGTCAGCTTGAGTTTGTTAATATCCACTGCTGTAACGAGTGGGCTAAGTGTCGGAAGCTGCAGAAAGATGGACACATCTGGGACATTCAACTTGCCAACTGTTTTTGACAGCCACAAGGACCTCACCTCACACACTGTTATAATGCAAGAAGACTGACAATGTCTAGACTGGAGAGGCATGATCAACATCTCAAGGTTGTAGACTGTACATATGCAATAAACAAAAAAAAAGCCAAATACTTTGGAAAAGCAGTCGAATATTGTTGTAGTTATGTTTTAATAATAAGCATTATCAAAAACAAAATGAGGTACCGTTACAGAGATATGTTACAGTTTGGCACGTGGTGGGAATTAATTCATACGGGGAAAGGACATTCTTTGGTGCAGTTTGTTTGAGGTATTAACAGTAATTCATCACAGGAATTATTTAAAGTTGTTCAACAACAACAGATGATTGAATTTAGGGCAAATAAATGTGTTGCCATAATTGGTCACAAATTAATCCATACATTTGTACAACACTATAAATAGGCCATCATTTTCAGTAACAGAAGGCACAGTTTGGCTTATGCAGGCTAGTATTAAATCTTCAGTAAATTAAAATTAACATCATAGTCTAAAAATTGTACACAGCAGTGCAACAGACATTCACATGTATAAACATTAAAACATTAAACTACCAACTAAAGGAAAAGGATCTGGATGTACCATAACATTAAATATGGATTCCAGTGTATTGACAGCAAAATTGTGCACATTTTAAGGCAACTTTGTTCATTCAGTGCATACTGCATTGTGAAATTCAGATTTAGTAAACGTGTAATACTGTAAAGCTGTGTTGTGCATTAAAGCTTCAGAATTGCAATAAGCAACACTTGGTGATAAGACTGTTAAGGAGCCCTCTGGTGCGTACCCCTCCCCACCTTTGAGCCTCCATCTCTTGGCAGCTTCAGCTCATCCTGCGCTTGGCTGTCATGGCTGGGAAGAGCCACATAAGGCTGGTGGCCACATAGAAAGCCTTGAGGACCCTTCCTTAGGTACAGCGGGAGGGAATCCCAGCTAAATGTAATGTCCTTGAAGGCGTGGAGGAGGAAGATCCCCAAAATGATGGTGAGGAACCCGCTAATTGTTCCCACGACTTCGTCAGTGGTCATTCTCAGCCATTCCTTGAAAAGGATAGCCGAGCAGGCCATGACAGAGGTGGTGAAGAAGACGTAGTATATGGGCGTGACTATGGAGGTGTTATAGATGTCAAGCGCTTTGTTCAGGTAACTGATTTGAATGCTGACACAGATTACCAGGCAGATGACTAAGGACCAGAACAGAGGTTCCTTCAGCACTGCTGTCCCAGCAAACAGCTCCTTAATGCCAATGCCCAGGCCCTTGACACAAGACACAGAGAGGGAGCCAATCACAGAGCAGATCAGGATGTAGACCAGCACATTCTTCTGTCCAAACCGCGGAGCCACAGCAAAGATAAGAACCAGGCTGCTTCCCACAACGCACACAGCAAACACAATGAAACCTAGTGGGAGCATTCAAGAGGGAGTTAGTAGCCTGGAAAAGATCCATCCACCCGTTATCAGGGATTTTAGTTTTCACAAGCAAGGTTAATCAGATCACACAAGTAAACTCTCACTAATCAGCCTCTCTCCGTACCTGGGTCTTTGAGCTTCTCGGCCATGGAGGCAAGAGAGGCAACCTCCTCTTCCTGCGGGGCGTGGATCACCATCACTGTGGAGCCCAAGACACACAGCAAACAACCAATCTTCCCATGCACGTTCAACCTTTCATTCAGAAAGTAAGAGGAGAGCACAGCACTGGAAAGAGAAGCAAAATAGCACAAATAGGCATTAATAATAATCATTTTGGTATTATCATCACCAACAGATCCCAAGAAAAGACCAAAACAAATGTGTTCTGGTTCTCAATGATCTGGGCACTTAAAGATGATGATATATGTTTCTAAATGTTGGATACTTTTACCCTTGTACGACTTGTTCAGAAAAAAAAAAGGAAATGCACATAACACATCTAAATTAAGACACTAGTAGCCTGTGTATGGCAGTTGCAAGCAGACATTACTTTGATCAGATTAAACCACCTCTATCTGTACACAGCTTGTTGTCTTCAGTTTCAATTCTCCACCCAAAGTTGAACCATTTCTTCCATCAAAATGCTGCTGTCCTCAAAAGGTTTTGCAAAATGGCAGGCCGGTTTATACATAACTTTTATTGCCGGGGTAACCAAACAGCACATCAGCGGCGCTACTATCAATAACCTGGATTTCTGTCAAATTCATTCTGCTGACTGGTCTACCAATAAAAACTAAGTCCTGTAGTGTGAATAGCTTTGTCTGATGCAGTTTATCTGATTTATAAAGAAAAGCAAGTCCTTACTCTTTTGCCAATATAACTTGTCATGAGATAAATTAAAAGGAACAAATGTTTTAGTCACACAACATTATGCAACCAGACTTATTATTTTTACTACTGAGAGAGCTCTTAGTGCAAATGATACTCTCACATTCCTGTATGGCACTAACAGCATGTTTAGATGTGTCAGTGATATGAAAATAAACATTAAGGATATTACCTCACAAGTACGCTGAGTGCTCCAAGGGGTGTCACCAGTGTGGCAGGTGCGAATGCGTATGCAGCGAAGTTGGCCGCCTCTCCTGCTCCCACTAGAACATAATCAGCATCACCATCAGTGTACAGAAGAAATACAGTGATGTTGCAGCTGTTGCAACCCACACATGTGCAAATGAGTTCCTTGGAGGAATGTGTACTTCTAAGATGCGATGTGGGTTCTAAGGCAAAGTCACCAGCAAAAATACCAAACCCACAACAGCCTCTTTTTCCCTTTGAGAAAACAAAGGCCACAATGTTTCAGGCCATGGCTGGTAGGCAGTGTAACCAACTAAGAAAAAAAAACCTCACCACCCACAGAATTTATTTCTGCGAATCACTCACTTACTTGAAATGAGCCCTGCCCACCACAGCCATTCCTTCAGGTAAGCATACCCCCCTTGACCTGTGGGACAGAGGAAAGGGAACTTGAATAGATGTCACAGTAACAATTACAGACAGTTGTTATAAATTTTTGCTCACAGACTCCAAGCTGGTCGCTAGCTTCAGTCAACAAGGCCCAACTTTACTTAAAAATGTACCCAAGCTGATCATGCCGTGTTATTATTATTGGCCTTATGAGTAAAGTTTACATAGGACTGATACATATATCTACTACACTCACTTAGACACCTTCCTGTTCAGTATCTGTTAAAAGTTTCCCTTACCTCTTTAGTGGTGGAGTGACTAAGGTATTTACCAAAGTGAACTATACTACCACTGTAAAGAAAAGGGAAATGCTGTACTTTTTTACTCAACTACATTTGTCTTACAGCCATAGTTAGTAATATCTTTACAGATTAATACTCTACACACAAATGATGCACAGTAACAGTAAGTTATGTAGTGGAGTTGAAATTAGCTTCAACAGCCAGCTACAATGAGAGACCACTGCTTACAGATTAGTATAATACAGTAGTAGGATATAGCTGTAATTGTATACACAATGATAGAGCTGCAGCAATTAGTCACTTTATCAATTGTTGACTGATGGAAAATTAATCAGCAAACACTTAAATAACCCACTGTTAATTCTTTTTTAGAAAGAAAACTGGTTCCAATGTTTTTCTTCTTCAATAAATCTCATAGCTAAAGAGGTTTAGACTGTTGATTGTTGTGAGAAACCATTTATTTTTATTTTAATACTTATACTATATTTTGACCCTATAATAGTTTATCTTTGGTTTAGACTACTAAAAGCTCACAGTAAGTTACCTGCTCGCATTGAACCTTTACTCGCCAATCGCAGCAGGCCTTTCTTCTTCAGGATGAAGCTGGCACCGATAAAAACACTGGAGCTCACCGCCAGTGAGAGACCGATGTAGAAGTCCAAACGGTTCACCTCCATCTGGAACGACAAGAACACGGCGTTGCTACGTTACGGGGTGGGGAAAAAGTCAGGAGTAAAAACTCAGCGTGTAGGAACTTTTCACGAGTCGACCAGCAACAGGCGCCCCATGTTTAACATCACATGACGGGCGGACGTTTCGCTGCCGAGAGGCTCAGCGTAGCCTGGCTTTTCAGAAACTAAGTTAAGATATCTCATAAAACGACAGACTGACGACCTCTCTAGCGTGAATCTGGCGAAGTTTTAACACTAGACAGTGCGCAAACTAAACAACAAACGGTTAGTGGAGTGTTTTACCTCCGTTGTCACGTCAACCCCATCCGCCGTAAGTGACTGGACAGCAGGAAGTGAAGCCGCTGATTGGCTCGGTCATGGAGGGGATGGACCTTGTTGACTTTTACTATTGCGACGGAACTACCGTACAGTACACAGCAAAATGTAGCTGGAGGGTTGAGGACACGGTCATAATTTAATATGAAGGCAAACAAGAGAAGACTGGAATAATAAAATATGCCCCCTGTCACTAACAAAGCAATTAAAGTGATGTATCGTCTTCTCAAAGAAGGTTCCACTTTCTAATATGGCACTGTTTATTACGCTGCAATTCATTTATATAGGCTAGTGGTTAATAAATCAGTAGCTAATGCTTTATTTATTAGTTTGTGGGAAAACCTTTGTCTGGACACGACTCATCACAGAGATCTCCGCAATAGACCCATTTACAAACTGCTTATTAGCATTTACATTTGACTACAGTCCCCCTGTCTTGTTATGGTAGAACCAGAACTGTATGTCTGTCATGCTTATTCCAATAAAGTTATTTGAAGTGAAAAAAAACGAGGAAAATGCTTACCTCTCTTTTTATTGTACAGTCTACGTTACCTCGTATGCCTGCAAACTTTTCCCGTAAATATTTCCTGCTTGACTAATTCATTACTTAGTATTTAGACAGCTCTAATGTCGGAAAAAGTTGAATAAAAGTTGAATAAATAAACGGAAGTAGTACGCGCCATCTCATTGGTGGATGTCACCATATACGTAACATATGTTCCAGCGTTTTTATTGGACGAGCAGTTGTTGTTTATAGAACCCGGAAGTAGCGCTAACCTTCACAAGCAAGTAATAACCTAACACATGTGTGGGAAAACAGGAGGCAAACAGCTAAAAGTTCAATGTCTTCCATTATTTTTGATCCATAACATTAATCGGGGCTACGTCAAGACCCTTCTCCGGTAGTGGTGCCGTTTTTCCGTTTATCTGTGACAACTAAATCTTTGAGCTAGCTGAATGAATAACTAGCACTTACCAGCTCATGTCTGCACGCCGGGAGTCAAGATCGCCTGGTGTCCAAGGATGAGGTCGCCTTTTCTTTTCGTTAGTCGAAGCTGTAGAGCTGTTCACGGACTGAGACAAAGCCCGTTTTTGTCACCAAATGCCGCTCCGTATAGACATGCCAGGGTCGCTGTGTTGAGCCATCAGTGCAAAGATGAGAGGAGTAGTTACTACATAACCACTCCCATCTTCTATGTCAATGCATCTCCCCATTTAGGACATCTATACTCAGCTGTGATAGCTGACTGCCTACACAGGTATAAGCTGCTCAAGGGCCTTGACTCAAAGTTCTCAACAGGTAAATCATCCAGTGATTAAACATACAGCTGCATGTTGCTTTTCTTGATAGCCACAGTCTTGGAGGTTTTGTTGCACCTATGTTAAATGTCATGGAAAAGTAATAGAGCTCACCTGGGAAGCTTTGATAGTCATTCTTCCCCCCTTTCAATTTTCTAGTCTAAATTCAGTTAGAAAATTACCAGATTATTTTTTGATAATAAATAATCATTTGTTGCACTCAAGTTCTGTATCATCTTGAATTTCAGGCACAGATGAACATGGCTTGAAAATCCAACAAGCTGCTGAAGCTGCAGGAAAAGATCCCCTGACCTTCTGCACTGACGTGTCCGAGAGATTCAAACATCTCTTCAGCAGCTGCAACATTTCGTACACAGACTACATAAGAACCACAGAGCAAAGACACCGTTGGGCGGTCGAGCATTTCTGGTCAGTGCTCTGCAAAAAAGGGCTCATCTATAAGGGGCATTACGAAGGCTGGTACTCCACACAGGACGAAAGCTTTCTCATGCCATCACAGGTCAGCGATGCTGTGGATTCGTCAGGGAGAGAGATTAAGGTGTCGCTGGAGAGTGGGCACAAGGTAGGTCAGGTTTATATAAATACTTAAGTGTAATATCAATATCTGTTCACCTGAGGCTGTTGTAAAAAAAAAAAAACCAATATATTTTGTAGCACCTTCAAAGCTATAAGGCACTTCACTGTTTTTGCAGGTGGAGTGGATGAAAGAGGAGAACTACATGTTCCGTCTGTCTGCGTTTCGGTCTCAGCTGCTCGACTGGCTCAGAGGAAATCCCCGTGCCGTACAACCTGAGCATTTCTACGAGACCGTTGTCCAGTGGCTGCAGCATGACCTTCAAGACCTCTCAGTGTCCCGACAGCGAAGCCGTCTGCAGTGGGGCATCCCAGTCCCTGGCGACCCTGAGCAAACCATCTACGTGTGGCTAGATGCTCTGGTGAACTATCTCACAGTAGCTGGCTATCCAAAAAATCACGACCAGTGGTGGAACGTGGCCCACCATGTTGTAGGAAAGGATATCTTAAAATTTCATGCCATCTACTGGCCAGCTTTCCTCCTGGGAGCCGGACTGCCGCTACCTCAGACCATACATGTGCACTCTCACTGGACGGCAGGAGGAAAGAAGATGTCTAAAAGTCTGGGCAATGTGGTAGATCCTCTTCAACGCTCACAGATGTTCACGACTGACGGTATGAGGTATTTTCTTCTGCGTCAGGGTGTCCCAGACTCAGACTGTGATTACACAGATGACAAAGTAATCAAGCTGCTCAACGCAGAGCTGGCCGACTCCCTGGGTGGTCTGCTTAACCGTTGCACAGCTCCAGCTCTTAACCCGGCCCAGATCTACCCTTCCTTCTGCCCTCAGTCCTTCCCAAGAGAACAGGGAGGAGGAGGCAGGGCCGTGGCTGAAGACTACCACATGTTGGATGCAGTGAGAAGTCTCCCTGCTGTGGTAGAACAGCACTATGATAGCATGCATGTGTACAAAGCTCTAGAGGCCATCACCGCATGTGTGAGGCTGACCAACGGGTTTGTTCACCGCCACGCACCTTGGAAACTGGACAAGAGGAACAGTGAAGAGCAGCGCTGGCTAGACACCATCACCCATGTCTCCCTTGAATGCCTGAGGATTTATGGCACGCTCCTCCAGCCGATAGTGCCAGAGATTTCTAACAAACTGCTTTCCAGACTCGGGGTGCAAGCAGCTGAGAGGAGCTGGGCAGCTCTGAGCTTCCTGCCGAGGTGTCAGGGTACGGACTGTCCATTCGAAGGGAGAGCACTAGGATCTGACACTGGAGTACTCTTTAGTCGCTTGGAAAGTCCAAAAGCAGATAAACCAAAACCTAACAGAGCAAGAAGGCAATAACATTTAAATTGTATTAGTAATTGTTTTTATGTTCACTGTGGACTGGTTCAGTTAAGAAATAAAACATTGTTCAACTGTCTTCATTTTGCTTTCAACTCTCAAGAAAGAACAGCTTATATCTTTTATACAGTCTCATTCTATGGTGAATAAGACTGTTTTTTTAGAGCACACATTTGATTTGTCATAGGAAACAAAACAAGCGGAGCTCATAGATGACAATGCATCCGTTTCATTTTAAGTACTGTATTTCAGAGAGCCAAGGCAGTGAGCAAGCAGGCTCAAAACCCAGACCACCAAAACTGATATGTCTACCTGGAATACAGGCTTTATATTATTTACATTAATTGTATCTGTGCTTGTTTCTCTATGGTGGCAGGTCAGACTGCTGTCAAAAAGATTAGGGGCAGATTTCACAGCGATAAACTAAAATATGGCTTGAACGTAATAGTCAGATCTTGCATAGACATCAAAATTCACCTGCTGCACAACCCAGAAATGTTCAGCAGCTGTTGAGTGACAGAGCAGGGAAAAACATGCAATCTGCTGCAGCCTCTAAAAACTCTCTCCCCATGTCAATGCTCTGTCCATAACAATATAAGTAACCCACAAACTATGAGTCATTTTCCTGTTATTGGGTGGCACTGGTTACCTTGGTAACATTGGCTCATTAAGATTGAACTTATATGGGAAAAAATAAGTCTAAACAAGTCTCTGGGTGTCTGGCACCTGAGCAGAAGTATACTTATAAAGTGAAAACACCTGTGTGGGCATGTCTAACTGTAGCTTTTGAAACCTTTTAATTTGAAATGATTGGAAGTGGTTTTTGCTTCTTGATTTTAAACATTTGTGTACCTGGTTATTTACAACAGATAGATTTGTTGATATAAAACAAAACTTACCTCTACAAGCTACACAGGTTGTGATGGTGTGAATGATGTGAAGGGTCCTTCAGTTAACTTCTGAAATTCTTCCACTGCTATGTCACAGACGTTTCTTCTTGATAGTAGCACTGTACATCTCTGCTAAATTTGGAAAAGTTGTCCATTTACTTATAATCACAACACAGTAAACTACAAGCATAGATGATTGAATGGATCAATTTTTCAGGTTGAGCAAGTCTGCACCGTTAATGTTATTAGTAACACCAGTGCGGTTCCTGCTGTGAGGAAACATCAGCTGTGAAAACGGACTAGTGTAGTAAAGCTTGCTGAACTGCTGCAGTAATAAGTTAGGAAAAATCCCTTTAACCTCAGTTCACCCTGTAAATAGTGGAGGAAAATATAAGACACCAGTGTAACACCAGTGTGTTAAACGCTGTTATTTACCTCTGTGCATCATGTTAGGTTTTTATCCTCTGCTTCACATCCATATTTGATTGAACAAATCCTTCGATCCCCACCACTTATTATCTATTTGATTGGTTTTAAATGGTACACAGGCAGCCAACACAAGTACAAGACATAAAAACTGACATGATTTTTTAATGAGAAATACACGAAACTGAAAAAATTGTACAAATTGAAATAAAATAAAAAAATTGCATTATTCTTATAATTTCTGGTACTTTTTTACATAGACTTCTCCATTATTAACCATTATCTGTTAGCTCCAGAGCATGATCCCTCCTTTGATAATCCATAATTACAAACTGAAGTCAGGATATTTTCTGATCGTAGCCTCAGTGGTCGACATGGGGTTTGGTTCTTCTGTTTGGTTGTCCTTTGTGCCTCGAACAGCCTTCCCTCCTAACAGCCTACACAGGACTGGACACAATTCATGTGCCACTATACAGAGCTGGGCCTCCCCACATTATCAGGGCCTATTCTCTCTGCACACTACTATGAACAAGCACTATCAATAATATGAACTGGTGCCTTGTCCTGGTTGTGTATCTGAAAAAGAGAGGGAACATATTGTTATAACACTGCAGGTTCATGTATGAATGGGAAAGGGATGTGATGTTTGAAGACGTCTGACTTACTTGAAAGTTGCTGTTGCAGCTGCCTGACCAGAGCTGCAGTCTGCTGCTGCTGTTGAGTCTGCTGCATTCCCTGTCGTGGGAACTAAAACATAGGAGTCACAAGGGGTTAGGAGAAAAAAACTTTTTTTTCTCACTAGACCACACTGTTGTTTTGTTTTAACTTAACAATTTGGCTGAATGCATTCATAAAACATCAAGTTTTAAGAATTTTTTTGACGTTTTTAGAGATGTACGTACATTCCCTGTATGCTATGACACTGAAACTAGCCTGGAGTTTCATTATTATTTTTGAAATCTAAATTATGTTCTACGGCGTTAATCGTGGACCATACCACACATATTAAGAACTGAGTGGTTTTCTTAAAAAATACTGTGCATCCTGTACAGAACTGGACTTGCAATACAGTCCCTGTGATGAAGCTTCTACCTACCATTGGTTGCTGGGGGGGCAGCGGCTGCATACCCAGGCCCTGGTTCTGTGCCTGGCCCGGTGGAGCCACCGCTGACACCTGCTGCTGCTGCTGCTGTTGTGGAACTTGCTGTTGTGGAGGAACCTGCTGTGGCTGGACCTGCTGCTGCTGCTGTTGTTGCTGCTGTTGTTGCTGCTGCTGTTGTTGCTGCTGCTGCTGCTGCTGAGCTTGCTGGGCCGCCTGCTGCTGTAGCGGACAATCAGGAAAAGGACGACAATTAATATTCGTGATGAAGACTGGTGACTGGCCTGGTTCCTTGCAACACTGCAGATTTATCAGAATTGTAAACATTGTAGTGCAGCTCTATTTTCTCAGCGCGTCCTGCAGACTAGACTCAAGCATAACCATGATTAGGCTTTTATTGTTTATGTATGGAAATAAAAAACAGCAGCTTTTAGTTTTTAAAATGAATACCCTAAATAAGCCAAAGTAATGATGATGAAATCAATGACATACTCGTGCTAGTGCTTGTTGTCTGATGTACTGCTGCTGTTGCTGCTGTTGCTGCTGCTGCTGCTGCTGTTGCTGCTGCTGCTGTTGGTCTGGCAGCATCTGATTGGGCCTCAAGCCCATATGGACACCCTGGCTTGCCATGTGACTGAGACCGTGCATGATGGGATTCTGCTGAAGGGGCTGGTGGGCAAACCTGAGGTTTACAGGACAGAGAGAAGACACATGAAGGGAGGTAGCGATATATAGATGAAGTAAAGTCAGGGAGTAAAACAATGCAACGCAAATGAGGAGAATGCCGTAAACTGTCCCCATCCTTATTCCACTTTACTGACCTCTGTGTGTTCTGCATATTGTGTCCGTAGCCTGGAGCCTGCTGGTGAACATAACCGCTGGGCCTCTGCGGCATTTGCCTAAGAGGATCCACCACACCCGGGTTGGCTCCAGGATGTGTTCCCTGGAAGTTCTGGTTCCCATAGGAGGAAGGAACTATACCGCCACCTTGTGACGGATGCTGCTGCATCCCCATGTGTGATCCATATGTGGTATAGCCCTGAGATATGTTCTGTACACACAGACACAACGTAGACAATTATTCAAATGGTTAAACCAAACAGGACAATGACAAACACACAAATGAAATGGTAATATTCTGTTGAGGGCAAATGTTTAGAAAATGATCTGAAAATGCAACAACAGTGACTTGAATTCAGTTTAAATAGTTTTTTACAGCATTAATGTGAATAAATCAAGGTGTCAGGTGACTTGCATGCAATTCTTAGATGGCGAAAAGAAAACAGCAGAAACATTTACCTGAGTTGTCTGCATTGGAGTGTATGGTTGGTTGGGTGTTATCTGTCTCATCTGCTGCCCCATAATGCTCTGATTCTGAACAGAAAAATAACAAGTCAGCAAACAGCAAAGTTTCAACATCCTCAGTGGATGTTGGTGGTTGAAGATGATTCTCAGTGGTGGTTTAACTACTGAACATGTTTCACTTATAACCATCAGTCTCAACTAAAGATTCACTTAGACAGGACTTATTTCTCTAGGGGAGATGGTGTAATTTTAATATTTCCTGTATGTGATTTGAATCCAGTCTGGAGCATGTACAGTATTTCAACCTCCCAGTAATAATTACAGCTGTAATTCCTTTTTTTCTCATCAAACTCACTGGTCCTCATCTATTTTAAATGCTGTCTGGAGCAACATTCTTGTATTTTACAGTGGATCTCAGATTTTCTTTCTGACAAACATCTTCTCCTGGTGTGATACGCAGATTTTGAAGAAGTTGTTTAAAGACGCTTCGCATACACCAGGCAGTCTCCCAAACTCAAAGACTTTCCATCACATAAGGAATAAAAATCTGGTCTGAAGCAATGAGTTTAATTACCACTGACAACAGGGAACATTTTATCCCCCACTTCCTCCCATAACATTAATACCGTCCAAATGGGTCTTTAGCAATCACACAGGAAATTAACTCATCTAATTCTGCTTCATCTCACCAGCGACTCAATTTGTTCAGCTCTACTTGACTAGAAGGTGTCACTTGAGCTGTCAGTGCAGACTCACTCACCAGTCTGACCTGGAGCTGCTGGCGCAGTATCTGGCTCTGTGGCATGGCAGGCTGGGGCTTATAACCCATTGGGTATTGCTTGTCCAGCTGCATCATGGTTGGCATGTTTGCCTGCATGCCGGGCATCATGCCTTGGTAGGGGGGCCGAGTGGGCATCATTTTGTGAGGGTTCTGTGGATTGCGGGCAGGTCTGTATGGAGGCTCTAAACCAGGACCTCCTGTGAAAAACATAAATAATGTAAAACAACAAGTCGAGATGGCGTTCAAGTTGTTGTTTTCCTCAATCCAAGCGGTGTGAACTGACCTGGAGGTAGGGGCTGGTTCTGTGTGTACATGCTCATGGTTGGCTGGCTGTATGGCATCCTGCCATATGGGTGGTTCTGCATGAGTTCAGGTGGCATATTAGTGCCATAGCTTACACCACCTTGTGGACGGTTCACAAAGTCCTGCTGATAAAAAGTACAACATACATTATTAGTTTTCAAATGACTGTCTTAAAAAACATTTTCTACTAAAATCATTCATGGTAGACGCAACTGACCTCAGTCTTCGCTGGTGGGGTTTTCTTCTTCTTGTTGGATTTCTTCTTGCTTGAGTCAGTGGGCACAGCAGGCATCGCCTTCTCTGGCTTCACCTGCTCCATCACCTTCTTCTCTGGCTCCTGGGAGACGGGGGTCAGGGGCTCCTCCTCCTCAGGGGGCAGAGGGAGCGGCTCCAGGTAATAGCTACGAGGTTTGGGCTTCAGGTGGGTGTGGTAGAGCAGGAAACGCTGCTGCTCCTCAAATTTGGTGACCTTGCGGTCCACGCGCACTGTACCAAACCAACCCCAGGAGAGAGGGGCCGAGTGTTTGAGACCCTCAAAGACATCCCAGGGAGAAATCTTCTGTTTGGTCGACACTTGAAGGCCCTGACGCAACGCAAGACACATCAATTATCGTCTTGCTCATGATAAGCACGCACATATTACGCTACATGATTTGAGGTTTGTTACTAGAAACAACTGAATTTTGAAAGGTCAATTTTGCACAAAACTATAATGCCACAAATGATCATTAAATGGACAATAATCTGTTTTTACTTGGAAAAAAAAATCACAATCTAACTTCACTTTTAAACAGCAGGAAACAAATATGCAATGCAGCCGCTCACCTCCTTCTCAAAGCCAGCGATCTTGTTACCCTTTGTGTCTATGAGCGAGCCCTGAGGTTCACAGGTGATGACATCACGGGTTTGTTTAGGCAGCGGCAGTAGCTGACGAACTTTTTCCAAACTTTCCGACTGACGATCCCCGAGCTCTTTCTGTTGATATAAAACAGGTACAGGGTGGAGAGGAAAACGTAAACAATGAAAACCAAACTCTTTCCCTCGTATTTATAAACTGTTTCAGGCTGAAGTGAATCAACCAGTCAAGAAAGATGAAGTACAACAAATTCATAGCTTTTCTTTACAAAAGGCATATGGGTCTTGATTTCTGAAGAACAACAAAACCTCAAACAGTTATTCTATGAACATCTTCAGAATCACTGTCCTGTGGGCGAGAAAGGTGCGTCACTCTTACCCTGAGCTTCTTAACCAGGTTCATATAGGCTCTCTTGTTCTCCTCCATGCTGCCCTGAGAGATACTGGACATGTCCGCAGCCAGCGTGCCGTTAATCAGCACACTCAACATGTCCAACACCGTGGTGAAGAGCTCGCTGTCGGCGCCAAACAAACAACACAGTCAGGAGGATCAAGTGATTGATAATTGTAACTGGCAACAATGTGCGTTTTTATTGGCAATAATAGGTCCAGTTGGAGCGATAATGAGCAGACTGCAACTAAGCACTCACTTGTTGGACTGCATGTCTACTGTGCCGCTGCTGATGATGTCGAGGAGCAGCACGGCCCACTCAGTTGTCTGCTGGGTGCTGCGCTGCACCGTGTCAAACATACCGCCCACCTTTGGAAGGAGAGGAAAGCATGCTGTTAATTTCCTAATGGCATGTTTAATAAACCCACTGCAGAGTAATAATGAAGTGAATGACTTTCATTAAATGGTTTGGATGATTAACTTTCATTTTACGGACTTTCTGCAAAGCTTACCAAGTCAAATCGAAGACTTTTAATGACCCAATTAAAAGCACATAGGATGAATTTTTACACCCTTTTCATGACTGATTAGGTTAATTTGTTCCACACTTTGTTTTGTACTTTTCAACACTAACAATAAGTCTAACAGATTTTTCTCATTAAATTAATGAACTATAATAAACTAAAATATGATGAATTCATCTCCATAATATCAGAGCTTTTTGGGCCTCCTAGCGACTGTAGCATGAACAGACACTTTTAATTGACAGGTTTATCTCCCAGTGGCTCACAAATAGACACAAAAGCTATTTCTAACTAGTATGGCAGGTAAAAGAAAAACAGACACTATTACAAAAACTAGATTCAGTGCTTTGTAAGATTGGTTCTGGCTACCTGGCATGACTAGAAAAAGTCAACATACAAAGGTTCACAAGCAACTACACAGAGGGTTTGGTTTATAAAGCCAAAGATTCTGCACTATAAGCCTGGTTCGAGGAATTCTTACAAGGTTCAGGCGCAGTTTCAGAGCCTCATGCATCATCTGCTTTGCCTTGCAGTCATCCTGGTACTGGTCTTCCCTCCAGTTGGTGACAATCTGCTGCACTTGGCTGTAGAGCGAGGTGAGAAGGCCTTCCCTCTGTTCATCCTGTCCCTTTAAGCAGGTCAGCACCAGAGAGAGGAACGGCTGCTGGCTCAGCAGAGACATACTGAGGGAGGGAAAAATGAATTAAGTGAGGAAGCAATCGTGTTCAGATGGCCGACTAATTTTGTTTTTGAAGCTTCCAAACCCTGTGGAAGCGACAGGAAATGAAAACAACCTTCCAGCTCAACAGTTTGCCATATGCAAGCAAAAGTTTTTTTTTTAATCTAATATAACTTCCAAAGTGAGTGAGTAAAATCTAATTTGTTCCAGAATCAAAGAAGTATGAGTTTGTCTGTTACCTTTTCTGTTTCTGCCTGTCCCTCTCTTTACGTGAGGAGGATCCCAGGTGCTGTCCTTTCTCCAGCTCCTCTCCTGCCGCCTTCAGAACATGGCCCTGAACTGAGGTGGGCAGCTTGGCTATCAATGGAGCCACCAGCCAAACACCTGATCGCTCCGATGAGCTGTGGATCAGAGAGCAAACAAAAATGTTAACACTTCAGCATCACAGTGCGCAGACAAAAATGTGTGTGACACCAGGTGCAAGGATTTAAGCCTGAACAGAATCACCTACAATTCAGATTCAAAGAATAAAGTGCTTCCCAAATTATTAACACAAAGAAAAACTGTGATCTCCCACAAATGAAAACACACCTTAAAATCGGCTTCATCTTGCTTGTGGTGCTGTTGTTGTTGGATGAGGAGCCACCTTGAACCGCTGCTCCGTTCCCTGAGGGGTTACTGGAGTTCATCTCAGCTGATTTCTGAAACACCTCTATGGTGGCCTTGGCTATGTTCTCCAAGAGAGAATAGAGCTCCTATTGAAAAACAAAAAAAATGAATATTCAGCTTATTTTGATAAAGAAAACACATTTTATCATCATATTTAATCCAAAAAAAGTAGTGACATGCAGCGTACATTGTTTGAGCTCTGTTTGATCATCAGCTGCAGCTCCAGGGATGACTGCCTCATCGTCCATTGGTCCATGTTCTATGAAAGAGAACAATTGTTTATCATATGCATTTTTACTGATTCTCATCAAAAAGACAGTTTCAGCCAGGAGAGGGCAGCAAAGCCTCACTTTTCAGATTCAAGGAAGCCATGTTATTATTTTTTTAGGGATGGTCAAAGCCCACACATTTGGAAAACCTGTCCCACGCCTCATACATTTTACTACATGCATACATATGTATTTCCACAGAATGGTAATTTACCAAAAAAAAAAAAAAAAAAAGCCATTTCCTTGATTGAAACAGAGAGACGCCAATTAAATTAAAACACAATGAGGGTCTATGTGTATTTTCTACCTGTAGGATGCGTTTGATGCGCTGTCTCTGTGGGTTGTCGCCATCATCGCTATCCAGCTGGCGGTGAGGGTAACAAATAAGCTGCAGCAGCCGTTGAGCCTGAATGTTTACCAGCACCGGGTCCTGGAGGGCACTGCTGTCCTCCGACAGAGACTTCAGACAGCGCTCTCCAACCCATTCCTGCAGGAGCAGAGCCAGAGGGGGACGCAGGGGAAAAGGAGAGAGGGAGAGGAGAAAGCAACAGAATTAGAAATGTTTAAACGGTCGGTAAATTACATTTCCTAACACCCTAATGCCTGACTTACAGCATCTTGATTTTGGGAGCAAGACTTCAGCCAGAGCTTAAGATATAGAATCATATAAACTTATGACTCATGCAAAGCGAGCTTATCCAAAGCTGGGTGGGTGGCGATGAAAACAGTGCAAAGGCTCTTTACTCAGGAATAGAACTGCACATGTCAGAGCCTCGCAGGGTAGAAAATGTGTCTGAAGTCTCTGAAGGGCTCAGAGCACATCCAGCCCTCGGAGCTGCTGCCAGCTCTCTCTCTCTCCCTCTCTGGCCTTCATATCCATGTGGCATAAGTAACATCTGTTGCAGAAAATGATCTCATTCACACTTTTTTTTAAATAATATACCGTATATCTTTGACTTACTGCATTTATAAGTAGACTCGGAAAAGCAGGAGAGCTTATATTAGCAAAAATAGAAACTTCACTGTCGCCACTCACACAGAAGCTTTCAGGACAAATATAACAGCAGATATTAAAACTGACCATGACGGTGTGTGTGAGTGTGCACTGATCTTCGAGGTAAAAAGCCATTCGTGCCTCATCAGTTATCTGAGTCCCTTCATTTTCACATCCTCCATTCGAAAACTCACTCATTCGCCTCATTTCAACTCCTATTCTCACCTGCTGGCAGATCGTCTTCAGAACATATTTTGCATACACGTCGAGGCTGGCCGTTTCTATGGAGACATTGCGCCCCTCGGATATGTCGTCGAGGCCGGCGGGGTGCGACAGTCCTGAGCCTCTTAGCTCAGCATCACCTAGAATCAACCAGTGACATCAATCAGCATCACGAGCAGAGGTTTGACCTGGAAACCCAGTGTCTGTCACGTATGAAAGGTAATGAAGTATATGTATTGATATGTGAGTCTCACAAATATCCTTACCTAGCATGAAGACGGCTTTTAGGACGGCGAACACTGCTCCAACAACAATACTGTTCTGAGAGGCAGCGAGAAGGTGGCGATCACAAGACGATCGGATTCCAACTGAGGATTTATCTGTCAAGACGCATCAACGGGATACGATAAAGAAGCACAGTCAGATAGGAATATATTTTTAAAAAAGTGTTGTGACTATAATAAAAAAAGTTTTTGGTTGTGTTCACTACCTGACTTGACACCATCTTGAGGGACAGGGTTGCGCTGTGGCGTCTTGAAAAGATGCAACAGAATCCTGCAGGTGAGTCGGGCTCCTGGCTCTGAGTCTTGCTCGCTGCAGGCTGGACGTGAAGACCGGACACGAGAACTTTGATCAGAGTTGAGCTTCTTCCCATCACATTAACTCCGGCTCACATTGTTTTGCATAGGCATACACCATCTACTCTATCAAAGTCACACATCTAAATTTAAAACCTTGTCCTAGATAGACCTCTCATCAGTCAGGATGAAGAGGAATTTTCATAGAGCTGTCGTTTGTGAAAGAGGGAGCGAGAACAAAAGCATTTATCACAAGCCAGAGTTGTTGGCATTTGGCATGTGTAGCTGTGTTATAAAATGAGCCAAACACCAAACAGCATGGCTGAATGGGGCTTTGTGTCCAAGCTGGGGGAAGAAAGATTAACAGCAGGGAGAGAGAGAGAGGCTCTTCTAGTGCTAGTGCACAAAGCACATCGAGGTTTCATGCATCCAAATCAAATATGCTGCGTTTACTTTCTTCTCTGACAGAAGTAATGCATTACACAGATTGGTATTCCTTCCTATGAGCCAAGTTGCAATGTGCTGCTCACTCATTCACAGAAAGCCTAATGGCTGTGAGATTACATATACATAGATGCTTTCTGGTTCATTTCCATCAGTGATTCTCGACTAAAAGAATTTCTACTTCATGAAGTGTTTCTCTGGGAAAAGCTTTGCTCAAATAATTTGACAATATATATCTCACAATTTCATTAAAATATATATACAGTATATGGGTTATTATAGACAATGAAAAGCTTTGAGTGATGAATAAGTGGCTGTGATAGAAAATGGTGAAATAGTAAAAAAGAAAAATCTCAAAGTTGTGGATAAATGGTTTTTAAAAAAACAGTCAAGTGAATGGATAAGTGGATGAATGCAAACTAAACTGATTGGATAACTTCTTTTCATTTTGCACTGATTTAATTGGCAATCCTTACCGGCATTGAGGAGGGAAGGAATGGCCACACAACGAACCAGGTCTTCTAGGAGTAGGCACTGTCTAGCTATGAGAATGGCTACAAAGGTTGCCAAAGAGTCGTGGAAGGACAAATCGCTCACCTGAAGGACACAAGCAGAGATCAACTTTAAAATTTTAGCTGTACGGTGTGAAAAGATGCTTCAATTTAGACAACAACTCAATATAAGACGTGACGCTGAAATGTAGGCAACTGCATAATAGTAAGCACAAAGCAGGGGATGGCAAGGATAAAATCCAAAAGAGGAGTGCCAGAAAATCAATTCTGAAACCACGACTCACATCTACGTTACACAGTAAATCGTTGAAGCCGCAGTTGCCATTGTTGGAGGAGCAGCAGAGAGCCTTGAGGATGCCGAGCCACTCGGCACTCAGAGAGCGACAATACGCCGTCAGCTCTGCACACAGGATCCCGATGTCGTTCACCCTGAAAACAAATTACACAAGATCAACAACGGTCCAACAAGGAGCTGAAAAGCTGTAGCAGTCTCAGACAAAGACAAAATGACTGCAACAGGAGTAACACACCTCTCAGGGTCTCGGTGGTCCACGCACACATCCATGAGCACGTTACAGACGAAGCTGTAGCGGTTGGCCGGGCTGTCGTTGAGGATCTTTCCAACCATCGAGTGGTTGAAGTTGTGGGCCGAGGGGTTGGCGATGGCCTCCATCATGAACACAGGATCCCAAAGCATGTTGGAGTCTGACGGGTCGATGTTGCAGTAGATGGAGTTCTTCACTTTGGAGCAGAACTCACTGGGAGAGAAAACAAAAAAAGAGTCAAACACGGACAAACAACTGCACAGAAATGTGAGGATTTAACATCTGTCCTTGAGGGATTCGTTCCAAAAGATCAGATGCAAACAGCTGAGGAGGCTTCTTCTCACCTGAAGATCTCACCAAACTTGTTCTTGAGGTGACTGCAGGAGGTGTAGAGGTCGTACAAGTAGGCCAAGATGCAGCGCTCAGCAGAGGAACAGTCTGCCGGATTCACGCCCGATTTCACCACGATGCGCAACCTGTGAACACATGTGCACACATGAGTCACCTGCTGCTGCTTCAGCTGTAAACTCAAAGAAAAAGTCTGACAGTTTTGTTTGACTTCTTCGATTTCTCATCAAATAACAGCCAGATACTTGACTGACCATTAAAACTGAAAACAGGAGTCAACAGCCTGGCTTTGTCCACATCCTCTAACGCTCACTAAATTAACTTATTTATGTGTACATCACTACAAAAACTGAAATGTTCAACAGCAATTTGCACTTTTACTAGTGTTTATGTGCTGGACTGTTCCTCAGCCTGGACTGATGACATCCTGGAGAAACAGTCTGGCACATACTCTACAAACAGAGTGAGCTTTAGAGATGCAATTAGGACACTGGTGTTATCTCTGGGCAGAGCCGGCCTCCGATAACTTGTCGCTACGTTAGCTGGCTGCCGGCTGCAGCTTCCTCTTTACAGGAAACACATAGAAGTGGTACCAACATTCTTGTCTTAGTCTCGATAAGAGAGCGAATGAGCATATTTTCCAAAATATTAAGCCGTTCCTTTGACATTCCTCTTTGTACAATCGTTGTTTTCAAATAGAGGCATTATATAAGTAAGCTTTAGCTTGACTATCTATCTCTTAAGGCACTTAAGGCATTTAGCTGATTAAAATAAGAACTTCACAGATCTGCACCAGCACAATCAGCTGGAATAACTCAAATAGCAGCAACACAAACAACTGAGGACAGTCACTCTGGGACCAAGTGTCCAGTCAGCAGTCCTGAGACAATTAAAATCCTCATTAAAAACAGTGGAAAGATTCTTCACCATGCAGCTTCAAACACCGTGTTTACTACTTTAATTATAAGTTTAACTGATGTCTTGAACCTGCCAACATCCCTTTGAACATTACGTTTTGTGATCATGTCTACAAAACTGTTCAGACCCAGCTTTGGGCCTCCATTAATAATTGACTCTAGTCTTGAATTTGATATGTTGGCATTCTGTTAGCAAACACCACGGCTCATTAAGTCACATACCCATCGAAAACCTGCGCTGTCTGCTCAGGATTGAGAATGAGGCAGGAGTGGTATCTCCTCAGCACAGCCACGATGCACAGACACAGGCTGGTGGTGTAGCTGCCCACCAGGCTGGATGACTTCAGCAGCAGCTCGGCTTCCACCAGACTCAGCTCATTCAGAAGCTGGAAAACACACAGGCAGTGGATTATTAAAGTGATGATAAAAATAGATTGATCTGGATTTATCCATGTTAAAAATAACATAAAGTGACGTGACAGTGAAACTGCATGTACCTGAATGGCAAAGTCTATGAGGCCACTGATATTCAGGGAGTACTCCATGAGGTCGAAGATGAACTGAATGTGCTGGACGAGAGGCAGGTGATACGACATCCCTAAGGCAAAGCTGGTGATCTGTTCCAGCACGTTTCTGGACACCTGCACAGAAAATATCAGACATTATTAACATGCAAGAAACAAACAAACAAACAAAGAGGAGGGAAAACACACACACACACACTCTCAGTCTTGGCTCTGACTCTGAGCTGTAAAAGCACAAAACATTGTTGTTCAGCAGAGCCCCATCAGAGACCGTCTTTATCTAAAATTAGTACAAACATTCAAAATATGCCAAAATATTTCTTCACTAACTCAAATTTTCTTGTCTGAAGGGAAAACCATGAACAAATCTAATTAGAGTTTATCCTAAACACTTCAGCAAGTTTGGTTGCCAATAAAATGGGTAATTAATCTTTTTCTAATAAATTGTATTAGAAAAGATCAATACCACTCTCACAGCTGTCCATTTACTATGAAGCCACAACCATTAGTTAAGCTCTGCATAAATACTAGAAGAAGCAGAGAAACACCACTAGCCTGGCTGTTTCCTTTAACAGACACAGAAATAAGTGGCATCGATCTTCTCGTCTAACTCTTTGCCAGAAGCCAAACAAGCAAAATGTCAAACTATTTTACACAAAGACGCACACTAACACAACCATAATGTGGAACTGACTATTCACTGACAGAACAGGGCAAATCCCTTAAAATAAAAAACAGCTTTTGGCCTCTGAAAACGCTGTTTCTGTTGCTTTATAATCATATTCAGGCTCTTTTAAAAGCAAACAGAAATCACAGCTACCATTTTATCTATTCATTTTATTGGTTTTAACTTCTGTCTCTTGTTATTTTATTGCTCTCATTAGTATGTAATGCCACTGCATTTTACACATACTTTTATTTAATTTTACTGATCAGTTGTTTTTTTTTTGTTGTTTTTTTACTTTTTATTGGTTTTTATTTCGTACATATCATTTATGTGTTTGTTTTTGATGTATATTTATTAATTAATGTCTACTGTTTTACATGTACATAATCTTCATAGTGTTTGTGTTTGCAACTTCTGTATCAGCTCATGCTTTGTGTGCTTCCACCTTGAGTGACATGAGCTATTTAAATTATGCTTTGCTTGCTTGATTGCTATTCAATACACTATAATTAAAAGCAATTGAAAATGCAAATTAAATTGTGCCTCATTTTCGAATGCAAAATGTTTTGTATTCGATCATCTATGGGATATTATTGAATTTGTTGCATTTGAGATCACCTGCTTTCTCTGTTACGACCTGTACAATCTCACATTTAAATACATTATGTTCTGCTGGGTTTTTGAGTTACAGACCCCCCAACCGCATTATCCATTCAAATTGTATTCAAACATCTCACAAGAGAAATCAAATTACTCTCAAATTGCATTTACATCCAAATAAGTCACCTTGGGAGGCCTCTTGTTTTAAGCTGCTATCTGCATTAATGAACCCACTGATTAGCGAGGGCGTTTGGTTCCTACCTGCGAGGTGACCTGGTGCTGGTCAAAGTGGGAGAGGTGCTGGAATTTAGAGAAAATATCCTCTGCGGTGGGAAAGGCCTCCGGCTTGCTCCTCTTCCTCTTTTGTCCTTCCTCCCCTCCTGCGAATGTGGGAGAGAAAGAGAGAGGTGAAAAAATAAAAAATAAGAGAGAATGTAACTCATAACTGGTAAGCTGTATTCTTTCCATGGAGGAACAGACCAGCCGTGAAATCAAGTTCAACCAGTGGCCTGTTATCTTATTTCTAGCCTCCTTCAAACTGAAGCTTCACTGCTAAAGACACTTCTACAAAAGGCAGTTAAAGTAAAAGAAAATGGTTCTTTTCATTTAAAAGAAACATAGTGGCGCATTGAAGGTCATCATGAGCTGAAAGAAATGTGCTAAGTTGACACAAAACACTCCAATCTGTGCAATTATAACACTGAAAACCTTAAATCACCTTAATAAGGTCACATGTATCTGAGATAAAGTGGCTGTGAACAGATGAGAGCTATTAGCATAGAAATTGGGTGGAAAGAAGATTGAGTAATGCCATCCCCCCGGGTCGATAAAGAAAGAAAGAAAAAAAGCTTGTTCTCTTAGGAAGGGCAGGAGGAAGGGAATACAGATGATAAGTATTCAAAGAGAAGAGTTATTAAGAGGATAACAGCTGGATTGGCTGCAGTAAGAAAACAAGCAATCGATGTGTGAGAAATGTTTCGCAAACATCTCAGCATGATAAAGCTTCTGGTTTCTACAAGGAAAAAAAACATTATACTTAATTTGAAATACATGGATTATTCTGCAGAGCAACACAGGAACAAATCCGCCCAATAAATTACTTATCAAAACTTCAAACCATTTTTTTACTGACTCCATTTTCATCCCTCAAGATGAAAAGTAGGTAAAATTAAATTGACGACTTGTAATCTTAAAAGGCAGTCGGCTTTCAGACAAACTGCGTGCCTACAGCGAAGGTAATGTACAATATCAAAAAATGGGAAAATGTGAGACATAAAGCATCAGTCAAAAGCTGATAAAAATGGACTCACCAGTTTCTGCTGTGCTTTTGCGGTTGAGCACCTTCAAGATGTCTTTGGTAATTTTCTTGATGGTGTGTCGCGCCTCATCTCTCAGTTTGCCCACACCGTACAGGACCACTAACCGCTGGTTGCACTCGTGGCTGGCGCTTTCCTCCTAAAAGACAGAGACAGGCAGGAACAAAGATCCTCATGAGATGGATGCACCTGATCACCTGAGCAGCACGCCAAGGAATAATATGAACCCAAGAGCAAGAAATAATATTTTACTGCATATATTTGTGCCCCACAGGCATTATAAGGTTTAGGAAATGTGGCTTTTAACATCACATTTTAACATTCAATTATGATCTGACTGAAAAACATTTTCAACCACCAGTAACAAATGTATCACTACTTGGCAAAGGAAACTGCCAGGATGCCATGTTAGTGTCACCTATCAGCTCTTAAGTATATTTCCTGTACTGAACAGACTAACTAAAGCCTGGAAATAAAAAATAAAGGCATCTTAAAAAATGATTATTTTTCTCAATATTCCCCGCTACACATCTGAATAGAGATTCATTTTCAGATTAGTATAAAACAGGTGATGGGGAGGAGGGTTTCTGAAGCTTCACAGTTATCCAACAATCATCTGATGAATCATACTTGCCCCTTAAAGAGGAACTATGCAGGATTTGTAGCTTAACTCTGCTACATTTTTACCTTAATTAAACAGCTTTGGACTAATTGCGATGGTTTAATAAATGGTTTAACTTGTTACAAGGGAGAATTGAGGCTCTCTACCTTCCACGTGTGTGTCACTTATTACATCTCTTGGCTGAAAAACAACTTTGTAAGATCAGGGCCGCCGCCCCGGTGTCCCAGCTCTCGTCTCTGCGTCACCACGACACAAACGCCCCAGTAACCCAGTAATCTCTTGTTTATGACGGCTTAAACTACACAAATATACATGTCGTAACATTGTAACGTTATGTACCGCTCTATTGATTGATTTCTTGCCGGCTTTGTTGTAAACAAATGCCCATGGCCGAGAGGAAGGTTAGCAAAACAGCGGAAAAGCAACCAGACTGGCATAGTTCCTCTTTAAGCATTATATACAATATATCAGAAGCATTACTAAACTTCCACTCAACAGAATCCGATGTATTCTTAGGAAATATTTGCTCTTCCGTAAAACTCAAAAGTTCACTTTGCTGGGGTTTCAGTTTAAATGCCAAACGTTGAGCGCTCTCACCTGAGGAATAGGGAAGTGAGTGGCATACTGAATGTGGCGAGGTTGCTCGTATAACTGAGGAAAGGCCGGGTCCATGCCCTTGTCCTTGCAGCCGGCCTTGCTGTCCTGCTCTGGAGCTGGCTTCTCTGGAGATGGGCTGCCTTTAGACTCACAGTGCATCGGAGGAGAGAACATCTGCCAAGCAAAAAGAAAAAGGCTGAAATGACTCGAGCGGTGCCACAATGTGTGAAAGACATTTGTTATTTAAGTCATCATAGGTTGTTAATTATGCAACTTTATGGCAAGAAACTTAAAAAAATTATTAAATATTGTGTTTACCTCGTCAAAATTAGCGCTGGAATTGTGATCGATTTCCATCGACTCTGACAGACCGGTATCCTGTGGAGCAGACCATAATGCCATGTTACCCCTTTTTAATCTGCACTGCTACTGTGCATTGCTGTACAAGTGACTCATCACACTCCACAACACCAACAACAGATGCCTTCCAACATGCCTCCATCTTGACACTGCTGCCCGCGTCCTGCTCCTTGCGTTCTGATTCATCGGAGGGCTCGTCGCTGGGGGACCGCGGGCGCGGCAGGTGGGAGTCAGAAGCCAGGTCGCCGCGGGAGATGAGCGTGCACATGTAAATGTTGTGGGAAAAGACGTCGTGACGGATGAGCTCGCAGAAGAGCAGGACCAGGTTGGAGAACTCCACTCGTTCGCTTTCGTTCCCCGGCTCCGCTGCGGAGGGGAAGAGAGGATTTGAATAATTTAAGAGCAGGTTTCCCCTCGCCAAATCATTTATAATAAATACGCACTGGGAAATGAAATAAGAGGCAAAGACAAAAGGATATAAAGTTCCTTCAGTATGAGATTTGAGATCAGGTTTGACACATTGGAGAGTTACAGGCACAGGAAATGAATGAAAAAGAAGGAGGACTCACTCAGTGTGGGGGCCTGAGTGTCAAGGAACTGCAGCAGAACATCCTGAAAGACCGGTAGTGTGGCAGCTGAGAGGGAGCCCGATGACACAGAGCCCTTCTCATCAACCACCTCCGACTCACCGCACCTCTGCAAACAAACACACAGCAGACAGACAACACACGGCAAACTATGAGCGCATTTATTTTAAAAGTTTCCCTCATTTAAGACGTCCATTTTGGTTGACAGTTTAGTCTACAGAGGCCATTTTAAATGTTATAATGCTGGCTGCCATGTTTGGGCCTGCAGGGTAAAAGAGGGAGCAGGAAAATCGGCTGTTGAAATATTAAGTGAAGAGCTACACAGATGAATATCAAAGGTGGATATTTTCAGACATGACAGTACGGTTACTGAGACTGGGATCTGTGGTTTCTCATCCACCCATGGGGTCCCGAAATAAATCGGAGGAGTCAAAAGATGATTAAAAAGAACTTGACTTTTTCTTTGGTACCACAGTGAAAACTTTCATCTCTTCCAGCCGCTAAAAAAAAAATCCTCTAAATGAAAATCTGAGCAGGAAAACTCATTCTCTGTTTGAACTGCTTCTAATTAATACACACAGTAAGCCCCTAACTTGTGATGTAGAGTCACAAGAAGATAGTGCCGTGATTTAAAAGGGTCACAAGACAAGTCAGGACTGGGAACCAGAAGAGATGCAATGTTGCTGATTACTACTAAACTAAAAGGGCGGGGAAATCGGTTTGGAGCCGTGTGTGAAACAAGCGAGAGATAAAAATGTTTACGAGCAGTCAGCAGATGTGCTGTGTGTCTCTTACCTCTGCTTCTATCTCAGCCTGTCTCTTTTCCAGCAGCTTGGCCACCACCATGGCCCTGTGTCTGCCAGAGCGCTTGCAGCACACTGCCCACTCGCAGAGCAAGGTCACCACCGCATCATCATCCGGTGACATCTGGACAGAAACACGCGTTATGAGACAGTACCGCGAATAACATAATCACTCGGTGCCACGTGTCAGCACAGCCCAGCTGCCAACATCAGAATCATATCTTTTCAATCCACTTTTCAGTTCCAAGAGATTAAAAACTATCGGCTCAAACTGAATGCTAGCGTTGCATTTTTCATCTTTTTAACTTGCAGAATTTGACTTGTAGGATCTCATTTAAATGGTTGAGTTTTTTCATACTACTGTGCATATAAATAAGAATCAGTCCTTACTTCATGGCCATCTTTACTCTGGCCTGAGCCAAATATCCTGTTGTACAGTGAATCCAGTGAGTTGTTAAAGTCAGACTTTTCAAAGCTGTGGTTGTCCAGAACCTCCAGAGTGTGAAGAACTCGTCCAATGGTGAACCCTGTTAACACATTGTAGAACTCATCAAATCAGACTCTCACCTTCCTCGCTTTTCTACAAATCTGTCTGTAGGGGCTGTTAGGAGGTGTCTGCAGAGACGAGGGGGAAACGTCCTCTCACCTGCTGTGGTCTCCTGGCACTTATCAAACGACCACCTGAACTCCACCGCCTGGCCGCGCTCCTTAATTTGCTCCTCGATCTCTCTCAACTTTGCACGAACCTGCGGTCAAAGAGCAGTTCAGAGAACATTATCCCGTCATCTGGCAAATAAAAATACCCAGAAAACCATGGGAAAACCAAACCGAGAGCGGTTACATAAACTACTGCCAAAACATCCCCAGCTGTGTTTATCAGGAGACTGGTCTCTCTTACGAGCTTTAGTGATGTAATTACACTGCTTATTTTCTGGGAGGTTAACATTAAAAAAGAAACTTAACTTGCAAATAAAACATCAAATGAGAGGATTTTGTGCTGTGTGCGCAGACACACACTTGAAATAAACAGACGTAAAAAAGGATCAACACTACTTTAGAGGCGGATGGAGGTACCTGCTGTGTAAAGGCAGTGTTTCCTCCTGGCATCGGTAAACTGGATGGGGCGATCGGCAGGAGGTCCAGAGGGGAGCCGGTCTTGTTTCTGCTGTCTGTTAGGGAGTAGTGCCACACCAGAGCACTGGGGCAACACAACACTATGCTCTGATGCGACAAGAACCACACACAAACAACAAGGGAGAACTAGTAAGTAATGGGTTTTTTCAGTTATTTATTACAGCACAGCAAAGAGTGCCCCAAATATTAATTATGTATGAGTCAAAACTAAAGTGTAATACCTGTAACATGCAGCTGAGACCAAACACCAGAGGCCTGTGCTGTGGGCAGATGTAGAAATCCGTAAAGGGCGTCTGAGGCTGGTTCCCTCCCGCTGGCTGCGAGGTCGGGGTGGGCGGCAGGGCGTTACCTTGCTGCGTCAACATACCGTGCGCTGGATGTCCTCCTGTGCCGGGGCCTAGGCTCCCGTCGCTAAGCAACAGGTTGAGCCGGCGTGTGCAGAAGTAAGCCAGTCTCCGTGACAAGTAAGCGGACTGTACAAATTCCCCCGAGTACTGCAGGACAAGAGGAGAGATTCACAGCATCACCCGCTTGCACTCGGTGACCATTAACATCAGTCAGCTTTGGAAATAGAAGCAAAAATAAGAGGCCGTGGGCCCCAGAGGGGACTGTCGGCAAAGGTCAACACGGCCAAAGTGCAGTGGGCAAAGACGCACAGCAGGTTGGTGATAAACCGTTGACAGCTGCAGGGGCCTGTTGTAACGCGCAGGAGCAAGTGTGTGTGTGTGGCTGTGTAAAGCTGTGTGAAAGTAAACTAGGACGGCATATTTCCCAAATGTAATCCAGCGGTGCATCAGCGGTGTGAGACTGATGTGGAGATGACAGCGAATGGATAGAAGACAGTAAATACCTGCAGAAGAAGGGGCAGCAGGAGTCTGAGCAGCTCATCTTCACCAGGCCGGACCTTCTCAAAGCACTCCAACACCCACGTCAGGAACTCATGTCTATCCAACATACCATCCTGAACACACAAACAAACATTTTTTTACCGACTGAAAAATGTCAAATTTTGTTGATGGTCTATTCAGGCTCTTTTAAAACCAAACAGAAATCATAATAACCATTTTATCTATGTATTTATAGGTTTTAACTTCTGTCTCTTCTCTCTCGGTCTAATTATTCTGTAATGCCACTGCATTTTACACATACTTGTATTTAATTTTACTGATCAGTTGTATTCTTTTTACTTTTTTATTGGTTGTTATTTCATACATATCATTTATGTGTTTGTTTTTGATGTATATTTATTAACTAATGTCTACTGTTTTACATGTACACAATCCTCATAGTGTTTGTGTTTGCAACTTCAATCCATAATAACACACATTTTTGCAGGATGTAACAGGAGCACCTCAGGATCAAGTCAGTGGGCATGAGATTTAATGTACAGACCTCAAACTAATTCATGGGTTCATGCAGTGACGCCCATGTCCACTTCAAGGAGACAAGGATTAAAAAGGTAGTCCATTCCGATTGTTTTCCGACATCTACTGTCTCCAAATGTACGGTGATTATTTTGTTACAGAGAAAATGTATCATATTACTATGTTTGTCCAATTAGTCCAATAGACAAGGTCTGGCTGCATTTTCACCAGTGAGTCTCATTTTCCCTGTGACTCTTGGTGTAAATCTAATTAAATCGTATGTTTGCTTGTTTATTTACCAGGCTGAGACCAGATTATTTAATAAAACCTACAGTGGTGTCATCTGCTCTTTGTGCTATGTGTGATTCCAGATAAAAGTAAAGCAGAACAAAGCAGGGCTAGAGGACAAAGCATTTTCCTTGAGAGCGATGTGGCCACAGTGGACCAATCTGTTTTTCTGATAATTATATTGAAATATTATGTGTAACCTGAGAAACGCCCGGGGCACAATTTTCAGCGCAGCACTAAATAATGTAACTACAACACATCCGTTATAGTGAATTATTCCTACCGAATCACTGGCAATATAAATGTGATCATTGTAACATGTTAACCCCCTAACAGTGTTCAGCGGTGGACTGACCTGAAACATGAACATGGCCAGTTTCTCGTTGTACTCCCACTGCTTCATGGCCGTGTCCACGTCGGCGGGGGTGGCTGGTAGGGGGGAGCTACAACCCTGACTGGGAAACTGTCTGTAAAACTCAGCCACCTTCTGAAGCTGCTCCCACAGGTACTTGGTAATGATCTGGGTCCATTCTACAAACACAAAACGCACACAATACGTATCAATGTCATGGAAAAATCTAACTGAAACCAACAAAATTACACACAATGAGCCTGAAACAACCAACTACCTGCTTCCACTTGCTTACCTATACAAGGGTCAATCACATGCCTCTTCTTGACTTTAGTTTCTGTGATGGCTGCATGATACGCACAGGTCATTTTGATCATCCATGCTGAACGCATAACAGGGACCGAGTACTTGGCCAAGTATCCAAAAACCTCCTCCTTTTTGCTAAAGATGGGAACCTGTGAGAAGGGACAGTTCATCAGCGACGTTGTGTGAAACAATGCACACACCAGGATCAAACCCATACAAGTGATAAGATGAAGAAAAACACTGCCAGTGAAAAAAAGGTCAAAGTAATTTATTGACTTTCTTGGGACAATAGTTTGGTTACTCTCTTCCTGAACAGCTTGAAAAACTTGATTTAGGATCTTTATTGTTGTCTTCATAAATAAATTAACCAGAGGAATCGCGTGCATGAAGTCCAAAGTTTTCCTGATACGGCTTTGTTTATGGGGCGGATGAAGCAACTGGGAAGAAACCTGGATCTGCTGCACGTCAGCCAAAGTGCTCTGTCAAAAAACACAGTTAGAGAAGCATTGTTTATCATAGCGGGAAAATTATGAAACGTGTATTCAGAAATGCAGCAGCAGGAATAAAAGGAAATAGAAAAAAAAAGTTACAGTTGAATTGTAAATAATAAAAGCTTCTGAAAGCTTTTGAGTACAAGGTTCATCTTTAATTTAACCTGATTTGTATTTGCTTTGTGAGAGCAAAAACATCTCCCAATACGATCTATAAATATAGATTTAACTTAGAAAAAAAAAACCAAAAACACCACAAACAAATAAAACCTTCCTGCATGCTTGAGTCAATACACTCAAACAAGCCGAACATAAAGTTGATTTAAACAGCAGCATCAGGTTGGCTGCTTTAATAAGGACATAAAAGGGAAGAAAAACACATTACCTACCTTTACTGAATTTGTTTTTGTTTTCCAACTCCAAGGTTGAACCAATTCATCCAGGAGAGTTGTGCACATCGGCCCCAGTCCCCCCACCCTGTGACCATGCCACATAAGCGCTATAGACGATGGACGGATGGATGCAGTGGTGCACGGTTTTGGAGACTGTTGTCGTCATCATCATCATCATCATGTCCAATGCAGCTTTTTGATGTTAATTTGTTCTCTTCTTGTATTATTGGCTTTGACTGAACTGACCCATAAATATCTCTGGCCCAGTGATGTACACATGGATCCACCCAGGGTCGTCACCGTGACATCAGGACAGTCCAGTCATTTCTCTTCCAAAGCAATGTTTTCAAGCTTCTCAAGCGCTTACCAAGGCGTTTTTCGAGCCAAGTTAAAGAAATAATCTCTTAAACTTACACCAAGCTCCCCTATACTGACATTTTAGTTTCACTTATTGCCAGAACATGACAAATGAGGCTGAATTTGCAGGTTTACACTGTGGAATATACAATGTAAGGCTCTCAAACTGTGTTAGCTCAACGTTAACATTTAGCTGTTTACCTAACAGGTTAACAGTGTGCATGTTAAAAGCTGATGATAGCATTTATCTTTAAAACCTATGACTAACCCAAGCTTATTCGCACTTAGCGGGTCAGGTCCATTTTCTTACTTGAGAGCATGGATGGCAAATGTCAGATTTTGTTGATGGTCTATAAAAATCCAGACCAATTTTTGCAGGATGTAAATAGTAGCAATCGCACAAATTGCACAAATTACACCGACTATCCAGCTAAGGCGAGCACAGTGCAGAGGGGCGAGGCTCGTGTGGAGAAAACATTTCAAACAAAGCATATTTCTACTGCAAATTACACGACCAGTTAAAGAAACAACATGACACAAAGGCCATTTAAGTAAGAAGGCTTTCAGTGACGTACACCAGGGTCTTACCTTTTTAGCCAGTTGTGTGAGGGGTTTAGTCCCTGCTAAGTCCGTGAACCAGTTATTGATGGAGCTCTGTGACCTTGCTGTGACAAGCCAGAAATTATCCTTCTGGTTGACCTGTGGCTTACGCTTCCCTGTGTCTGGAAACGTGTTGTAACGCAGCTTCTCTGCGATAATGCTGCTGAAGTTTGAGCTGATCTGTAAAGCATTGAGGGGTGGGGTTTGGGGTAAAGAAACGTTGTCACGAGCACTTCCAACAAAAACACAACATGAAGCATGCGGGGCCTCTGAAGTGCAAAGAGTCATTACCTTTAAAGGGTTGAAGTTGACATTTTTGGCACTGCCATGTTCATCACCAGACACAGCTGGTTGGTTATTGAATCCTTGCTTCACATTTAGTGCAGTCAACTCATCCTGCAACAGACATACATTTCAGACTTTATTAATATTTTTAAAAATAAAATTAACATTTGTATTATTTCTGATCGCAGACTGGTTGGTAGTGCATACATAAAACCAGGGTGTGCATTTAATTGGGCTTGCTGACACCAGGAAAATGTATTATACCATATTGAAATTCAATTAAGTCTATTTTTAACATTAGCACACACGATGACAGAAAACCCCAGAGGAAAAGCAGTCCCCTTTTCTATCTACATCAACATATTATCTTAAGTTAATAATAGATCAGCTGCCAACAGCACAGCACTGCCCTGCTAGGCCAAACTCCAATTTTTTTTTTATTACCACAGCTCATTTTTAACGTCAACTGCACTCGCACTGATCACAAAGCTTATAGCTATGCAGTGTTTTCGCTAATGTTAACTCGCTGTGCCATAAACATGAAGCTAACAAACAATTAACCAGTCACGCACAATCACAAAAAAAAAAAGCCAACGCATATCGTTTTCCATCACAAAGCTAAAACACTCGTAGATTATTCATTTATTTATTTGTTTAAAGCTGCTTAATAACCCAGTAGCCGATGTTGGCGTCTAACGAACCGGTTCTTTTCCTAATAAGCTCTCGACCTAGTAGCTAACAAACTGACAACTGGGAGCTGTTCATTGTTGTTGCTAGGCCCCAGTCGTCTAGAGGGCTTCGCTGCTAAAACAGGCTAAGCTAAGCGTTAGCTTCACACAGCTTCTACGTTTCTCTGCCCTAAATAATCATTCCGGGTTTCTTTTTTTTAAAGTTTGGGCGTCGTATTCAAAAAACAGACCTCTTTTTGTTTTGGATCCTGAGGATAGACGTCCGGAGGGCCGAGCCGGGGCCGCTTTAATGGCCGGTGTTCGTAACTTAGGATCCCGAAAGCAGCCATCATCCAGCGGCATCACAGCCAGGGCTTTCCTCCACCTCCTCCTCCTCCTCCTCAGCAGCCTGAGCCGAGCTACAACAACCAATCACACTTCCGCTTACGACCTTCAAAATAAAAGTCCTGGACAACACATCAACACCTCCACTTGAAAGGGACCTTTTCCCTTTGACACTATCAAATCAAGTCAAATCAAGTTTATTGTCATTGTGCTGTACAGTAGCCTAGTGCAAACAATATGAGAGCATTTCTTCCAGGGAAACACACACACAGAGACACAGACACACACACTTGTTGTTAAAGTGCCAGTTAAAGTGCCAAGCAAGGATGGAGGATGATGAATAAAATATTTAAAAACATAACCAGCTACAGGTGCTAAAGTGTCATGGTGTGCAGTTGAACAGTTGTGGAAGGAAGCTGTTGATCAGTCTGCTGGTTCTTTGTGGAGAGGGTGTAAGGATCCTTTATAATGATCACTAAAAAATTAAAATAGCACGGTTCCTCCATACTGCCCCTAAAATTTGTGACAGTGTAAGTAAATTTGTCATCTATTTGCACATGTGCAACCAACAAAATTTGCCATTTTTTAAAACACTGGTGAAATGTAGAAGGGGCGACTGAAAGAATCTGGACTCTGTCATTACAGGTGACAGTGAGTGCGTGAGGATCGTGAATGAATATTTGCTTTGCAAGTCGATTTATTTTACAGTGTGCACCCTTAATTGTCTGCTTGTGCTCCTAGGGGCCACTGTGCTCCTGGCAGCCTAAAAGTTAGTCTGGAGCCCTGAAATAATCATTGACAGTTAGTGGAAAGACTAAGCAGGCTATATTAACTTAATTCAACATTTATACACATGTTTTATATATAATAATATATATTTTGGGGTATTGTCAATAAGGCATTTCCCGGGCCAAATTAAAGAAATACTCGTTTAATCTACCCCCAAGTTCCCCCATACATGACATGACATGACATTTAGTTTCACTTGTTGCCAGAACACAACAAATGAGGCTGAATTTGCAGGCTTACACATGGGAAAATATAACTCTCTCAAACTGTGTTAACTACTCAGTGGTTATTTACTAGCCATTTACTTAACAGGTTAACAGTGTGCATGTTAAAAGCTGATATATTTCAGGTGTCATTTGTTAACATTTCCACCCATATATTTACTCCCTAAACTATTAGAGGTAAAATGATCCAGTAGGCTATGTCACAGCAAATACTTTCCACATGTATTCATTATAAGAAAACAAGCTCATGTTCACAGTAACATACTGGAATCTGAACCCTAGCCTCCACTTCAAAGTCAGTGCCATTAATCACTGACCAGTCCAGCTGGATGTGTTGAGTGGCTGTGTCCACCATACTATTATCTTATATTACACCTCCTAATAAAAATACTTAATTATAGTGACACAAAACACAATTCACTGTGATTACAGAAAATACTTCTTCTCACATACATTCAATATTAGAAATCGGCAGAGCAGGGTGCCATACTGACCAAGTCTTCAGATTCCTGTCTGGGAAGGTCTGACAGTTTCATACATTTGAGTGACAGACAAATAAGCAGTCAGTCTGAGAATGTCAAATATTTTCCTCACAAACAGTCTGTGTATATGCACACACCCTGGTACTAAAGGGACATAGGTAGCTGCAAGTAAATAAGACTATGGTAACTATTACATTATCTTAAGGTTATATAATGTTGTTGTTGCAGTATTTAAGGTCAAGGAAGTGAACTCTGGACAAGAAATACAAACAACCTGAATGGTTTTCCTATTAGGTGGTCAACCAATCAGTAGGTGATGACAGGATATTGATACTAAGTCCAGACTGACAGCAGCACATTGCCGGGTTTTTGATCCATAAGAACATGATCACAGTTGGCAGTTCAGTTTTTGCACTGTTTCACTTACCATTGATCTCAGGACTAAAACACCACATATCAAAGTGGATGTGAGCAGATCCTCGCTGCAGCCTGAGCTTTGAAATAACACTTGGGTGGGTAATGCCACTTCAACACATAACTGAGTTACACATATAAAAGGTGTTAACACTACCCCATGAGCCAGAGAGCGGTGCTTGTGTCAGTGTTATGTTTATGCAGTCCTGCTGGGCTGTTCTGACAAGTTGTTGACACTAATATTAAAACACTACGAACTGGAAGGTCTATGGCGCATGTAAATGTCTCCATATCTTTAAAATATAATAGATGAAAGGACATCAGTGTATACAAAAAATATTTTTATTGAACAAAAAGAGGGTTTGTGATAAAATTCAAACATTTACAAAAAATAGATTGCAATACAACAATTTCAAGTGTACAAAGGCAATCTTGAAACTGTGTCAATGCAATAAATCCATATTGCACTCATTATGATTGTTCAGCACATACTTGATTATAAGGCAGATGTTTACAATCCCCAGCTTTGTGAAAACACAACATTCAAAAGACACATCCTGATGTAGATCAGTTTCAGCTTTGTTGCAAATAGCATCCTGTACATACTGTACCATGGTTTGAAACCTAAACTGCAACTGCATAACATACTTTGTTCAACACCAGACTTACCTTACTGGTAGAAGAAAAAAAATACAAGCAGTGTAAAATGTGCAGATTTTAAACTCCAGCATTTGGATTCAGAGGAATAAGTCGCTCATTAAAAAAACCCAACAAAAAAAACACAGTACTTGCATGCAATCTTAAAAAAGCATGCTTACATGGCTAACTCCACTATGTGACCTGAAAATGTCGACAGCTATAGGCACATATTGCATCTGCAATAACTTACTGCAATGACTGCATTATAACATTCGACTAGACGCAACGAACATTGAAAACAAACGTGAATGTGAAACATTTCAAACAGTGCTTCATAGGAAAGGTTAATAGGCAAGATTTTTTTTATAGGTATAGCGTATTGATTATTCAATACAATCTACTTAAGTCTTGCAAACAGTCATATCAATAATGATTTGAAGTATAAATAATAAGTGTTAGTCTGGTCTATACCATATTTTACTGAACAGTAAGATCTTGCTTTGCAAGGTCAAAATGACTAAGACTAATTTGGAGTCCCATTGATTAGCTGATGTCCAGAGTTCTTCAATTTCTTCACATGAAAAATAAAGTGCGATTCTCAGAGTCATTCCTCTCTTGCAAGCTCTCACTTGCAGTTAATTATTTCACCTCCAGGAAAATAACTCCTGTGACACAGCAGCAAAGAACAGGAAGTTGTAAGGTCCTTCTTTGCATAGTTAGTTAGAGTTGAGAAGTCCTTAATGTGGTCCCTGGGTCTTTGGTGTGGAAATGAATGGAGATCGTTACATGAAGCACCCATCACAAAAGCCACTGTATTTCTTAACACATCACTTTCACACCATGGCAGGATTGGGATAATTGTGTGTTTTTGTGCAATTCAGGCATTCCACTGATTATTCTGTGGAGCCACAGCTCATGTCTGAAATTCATCTTGTGCATCTTTTATCTGCTTTGGTTCTCCAACGCTTCTATCATGGCTCTGAATCTTGAGTTTTCATCTGCCAGCAAGGCAGCAGGACTGTCAAACTCCATAATCTATGAGAATGAAAGGGATAAAACAAAATAAGCAGCAGAATATAAATTCAAAGGTTCAACACACTCTTTCCATGAACTTGTGTACGGAGAAAAAAATAATTAAGCCATATTTCTTCCCTGTAAACACTGCACAGTCAAAGGTCTTGCATCTTTAAGTTAGTGATAGTAGTTGAAGAGAATTTTAATGTGTGGAAAATGTTGTCCTCAGACAGCCTCGTTGTCCTCAGGAGAATGACACAAACCGCTAACTGATCCCTAAAAGATACTTTGCACTCATCACACATTTAAGTTGTCCCGGCTCTGTGGTTAACATTCAGGCAGAATAAGCAATCAACCGTCAAAGCTGAACACTGTATGTGCCTGATATCTGCTAATGCAATAACGAGCATTACACCATTTAGAGATAATTATAAAATAAAGGGAGGCCATGGAGCATGGATTCATGTTCAACGTGGCAACAAATTAAGGGTAGATTCACAACAAGAATATTATCTATCCCAGTCGGGCTGAACTGTGCAATTACTGTATTGGTACACACCTGACCCTTATCCAGCACCATGACCCTGCTGCAGCTCATCACCGTGTTGAGGCGATGGGCGATGATGAGGGTGGTGCAGCTGCCGAACGCACAGCGAATGGTCTCCTGGATGAGGCGATCCGTCTCAGTGTCGATGGCTGCCGTCGCCTCATCCAGTATGAGAACCTGAAAAAACAGCAGAGAAGCAAGTGTTACTGTGTGAATAATAAAGACCAGGCAACAAAACGGATGACACCAGTGACACAAAGTCTCTGTGTCTGTGCTTGTGGATAAATGTTAAACTGTAGAATGCTATTGGTAAAAAAAAAAAAAAGCATCCTGTTCCCATTAAATTCTGTCCTATCTGCTGCTCATTCATGCTCCAGTTGTTACCCAGCAGATGGCAGTGTTATCTCATGCAGGGACACGTGAACGCTGACAAGCAGAGCGGTCTAGTTTTTTCATTATTAACGTGAGGAGCATGTCTCACTTTAAACGGCACCGATCATCGCCCCATGCCAAACAATGTTCCACATGTAAATGAACAACGGCTGCATTATACAATCTGCACCTTGCTGTTGCGCAGCAGGGCCCTGGCCACACAGAGTAGCTGTCGCTCTCCCACTGAGAAGTTCTCCCCGTTCTCCGTCACCTCTGAGTGGAGGGAGTGAGGCAGCTGGCTGACCTAAAGAGGGTCACACAGAGGTAGAAAGTGGGGAAAAAAATCACAGGGGTTTAATCCAAGAAATGAATCCTTTGCCACAATCTAACAATGTTTCACAGTCTTGTCACTTACCATCTCTTTAATGTGCGTCTTCTCAAGAGCTTCCCATATCTGAGAATCAGAGTATTGATCCCATGGGTCCAAATTGGTCCTGTCGGAAGGCAAATGACAATTTTGCAATTCATTACCTTGATTAAGCATTATGACAATTTCACACTGAAATAAAATGTTTATTGATGAACCCTTGTCTAATTAACATTCATTCATTTTGTTTTTGAATCACTCTGTCCGTCTGTTAACTTTGGACTATCTGTTCTTGTATTTCTCTTGGTGCCTTTTATTTTTTTTGTTTTTGTGAGATTTCCCTCTGGCGTGGCTTTACATAAACACTAACAGACAGCGCTCAGATCACTGCTGGAACCATTCACAGTAAATACGTTTGAATGGGGGAATGTATGTAAACAGGATCACAGACAGACACAGACTGACCATATATACCCGACTTGATATCCACTGTTCACTTGGGATGTAACAAAATTTCTCATGCAGCTTTAAAGGCACACTTCTGCCTGCAGCAGGGAGTAGCCAGCTCTAGCAGACATGCAGACATTTAAAAGCACAGCTGACACCCATTTACACTACACTGTTGCAATATTAAACAGAGAGGATTTTCAATGAGTAGGTGCTTTAATTGCCAAGTTGTCTCTGCTCTGCTTACTCTTCGAAATTATGCAGGAAACTGAATTAGATACAATTCTTGCTAATAGAAGCGATTATCATTAGATTACCTGACGGTGCCAATGAAGAGCACAGGCTCTTGAGGAATGATGGCTAGCTTGCTCCGCAGGTCATCCAGACCAATCTGTGCAATATTGATCCCGTCAATGATAATAGAGCCTCCTGTCAGCTCTACAAGCCTGAACAGAGCTACGCCCAGAGAGGACTTCCCTGAAAACACACACACACACACAGAGAAGACACTTGTGTGAACAAATGTGTGCACGAGTCAGAACAGAGATGTAAGCAGCGAAGATGAAATCGCTGCTGGCTCGGGAACACAGAGCGTCACTCATACCTGATCCTGTGCGTCCCACAATGCCGATGGTCTCTTCGGGCTGAATGGTAAAGGACAGGTTCTTGAGCACCAGCGGCAGATCATCACGATAGCGCATCTCCACATTGTGGAAGGTGACCTTTCCCTGCTGGGGCCAGGAGGGGGCAGGAGCATCTGCCTCAGGACTTTGTCGCGGTGCTTCACTCTCTAGACACTGAGATAAGGAGCAGGCGATAGGCATCAGGTATTAATCCCTACATCTCTGTGGAGGTGCTTGCCCCCGAACTGATTTGCAGTGATTTTCTCTTCCTGTGCTTTTCTTCACATTTGAAACAAAAAAAAAGAAAAAAGTTCTGAGTTGATATTCATATCCATGTGGTTTGATGGCTGTTGTGTGAAACACGCCCTGTCATGTGCTCTGGGCTGTGTAAAGGCCTCATACTGGGTTTCTATTTGCTTCTTGCTGTGTTTATCACACGTATACAATCACATGTGCACAACAAGGATACACACACACCTGAACACGCCAAGTGCCTCTGAATTCAACAGTAGCGAGCTGTACTGTGTCTGATAATGTGATTCTGAAGTCTAGTGTCCCGGTCCGACCTTGTGCAGAATATCTGAGCGCCACATAATCCACCTGGGTGCACTAATCAGTACTCTTACCTTTATATAATGATTGATCCTCTCAACCGATGTAAACCGAGCCTCTGTCTCTGAGAGCAGCCTCACTGTAAACTGAAACAGGCCGGTCAGCTGCAGGTGAAAGAGAAGCAGAGACAGGGGGGTGGAAGGTTAATGATTAACACTGTCACAGCAATTACTTTGAGACGCTCGCTATTCAAATGAGCCACTCCCCTTTGATGAATGAGCTGTGCAACATTGCAAACAGCCTACGAAACTGTTTTGCAGATTTGGCTCCTTGATTGATTGTCTGCCATGTCCTTGTCCATGACGACACTCACTAAAGTACTGAGCATTTAAAAAATAAGAAAACCAAATATTTGATATTTCATCAATGAGGTAACAAATATTCCTTTAACACATACTGTGGAAAATAGCAGTAAGTACTTATTTGATGCATTTTCCAACAGCAGTTAAGCAGCTAAAATGTTAAGCTACTGTAACAGTAGCATGAGTGGACAGTGCAGTCACAAAGTCAGTGAACTGAATCAGACCAAGTATGGTTGTGAGTGCACTGAGCTGGACTGCAGCGGTTTCTGTTGCCTATGAATTCAACTAAATTCCTCTGTAAGAGGAGGGTTAGGAATGCGTGATTTATCACACTGTCTCACTTTAAGCTTTATTTATCTATGGAGCAGTTTAAAGAAGTGTGAACAGGCTTTAGCTCAGATTTACATCCAAACAGTTGGCTGGTAAGACGGGCTATGGAAACAAACAACCCCATTATATAAATGCCAAGTGTTGAGACAAAAGTAAACCTGAAGCAACACAGTGCATTTCTGCGGTAGCTGCTAGAAACTAGAAGAAGCTTTACTTCCTGACATTGCCTACAATGTCTGAGGCTTTAAACTACCGTTTTCTCAACCTTCAGACTCTGGCTGCCAGTGTTTCCATTCATCCCTGTGTCAATGCGCGTGTCTGTTTACAAACCTGCACTGCGTACGATATGGCCAGGCCCGCATAGGCTGGAGGTATTTGATTGTGCATGAAGACAATGAGAAGTGCCACTGCAGTGATGAGAGAGATGCTGATGAGGTCCAGGCGGACAGCCAACCATCGCATTGCGCAACTGAAGAGGTAGTTGGAGGCCTGGTTGGTGTCCAATAATTCCTGATATCTGAGCAGAGAGAGAGATGAACCCATTTCAGCCAGAACAAAGGAAGGCAGAACTCTACATCTTCTGGTATGAAGCTTGGTGTATCTACTTAAAACTGTAGAACTACAAGCAGAGATAAGTCTCTGACTGACACTATCGTGCTCACCTTTGGAGGAAGTCATGACCTCTTCCATATGCGTGGATGGTGGAGAGTCCCTGAAGACTGCTGGTGAGGTGAGAGGTGAATGGTGATTGGCTGATGTTCTCCAGGCGCTTCAGCTCACGAATCATAACCCTGGAAAGGGACAAATATTATATTTTACATTTAACTTCATACAATGGGGAACTACCGTTTCACTCTCAAGCATGTGAATGCAGGGTAAACTGAAAATCTACATAAGAGAATACTTTAAAAATCCGGTATGAAATTTGGAGACCAAGCCTTTATGAGAGTGATTTGGTATATGTTACAAATCAAAGCTTGCACTTCACACTGACTTGTAAGATCTAGGAGGGAGCGCAGACAGTATTACATCTTCACACTGAGACACCACCGAGGAGCGAAGGAGTGGAAAGTGCATCAGCTTTAATGACACACTTGTGTGGCAGACAGGGAATAATGACACAGTGGACAGAGAGGGATTCGATTCACAAGACAGCGGCCCGTCCACCTGGTCGTTTCCCCCACTATCTGATGCATGTGCCATGTTCTGAGCATGATGTCACACACAGCCAGACAGACAGACAGACACCAGCCCCGCCGCCGTCGACAGGTTAGTGTGAGTGAGAGAGGTTTATTGACAAAGGTGGGCTGTCTTTCTACTTTTAGATGCCAAGATAGAATGGATGGTGCGTGTGAATTACAAGTCTCCCATGAATCATTTGGTTTTCTCATAAAAGCTGAGAAGAGAGAGGGAAAGAACATGACACTTCCCCGCTCCGGGGCTGTGATCCAGACAAACATGTTTATGCCCTGGGCGGTTTCATTTCAGAATTCAATAAAGGCTGCTTTAGAAGTGGGAAATTTCAATGGGAGATCCAGTTTGATGTAACAGCCATACATATCCTGTGATGTCGTGACTGTTTAAGACACAGTGCTTCATTATTTGAAAACAGAATTGCCAAAAGGTGATCACGGGCTTTTGTTAACAGCTGGGGATCATCTCTTCCGCTCGCTTTAGGTAAGGTTAAAGCTCAAAGTGTGTCATTCATTTCAAATTGCAGTGTATACGCATGGAGTGCCTCTTAAATGATAAATGGAGATATTCTGTGATTAAATTGCTCCCCGAAGAGACAAGATGGTATCAGACTTGATTAAAGGAGTCAAGAACTCAGGTTTATGTGGGGACAAGATATCAACTGGTACGTATCTGCACCGAGGGAGGAGATCAGAAGTTAACAAATGCGAGTACACTGCCAAATTCGACTTTGTCTGACAAATACATTTTCAAATCAAATCTGTCGTATGTCAACACTGCATGGTATGATGATAAAAAAAACATACATGTATAATATTTGTACATGTAACCACTCATGCAGCCTGTTTTTGTACTTTCAGATTTACACCTCAACAACAACAACACTGAGACTCATGTTCTTCTATATCTAGCAGATAGAGGAAACGAGATATTGTGGTTATTTCCCAAGATACCAGTGAGCTGTTGTTCCCCTCGGTGAATTCACCTTTATTGCGCAGTTGCTGCAATGCAATGACTAAAGCAGAGTCATTGGATCAACCAGGGCTCTCCTGCAACGTTCACCTCTGAACAGATGCTGAGAGGATTTAAATCAGTGATCGTAACACTCACAGATTAGACTATCACTGCACTTCCTCCACTGTCTACCCCTCAGTCAGTTACTGATAAGAAAAAATATGCAACACTTAAAATCTTAATCATACAGTAGCACAATATGCTGCGTTGCCATGTACATAGTTGATCAGTAATTGAAAGTGAAATGTGGCCTGAGCTCAAAAATCACCATCAGTCGCACAGAAAGCTTCTTTCACTAACAGCATTTTATATGCATGAGATGCTGTAAGACTTGATCGTTTCCTTTCTCTTTATTTAAAACTTGCAATAACAATAAATGAGAAAATATTAAAGAGAGAATTAAGTGATAGATTTAGTCAGAATGGCACATTATAATCTCATTTACATTTCATTATGAAAGAAAAAATCGCCAAATTCACAGAGAATTGTCACATAAGTCTGGGGCTCATTATTCTGTTATTTCAGCTGTGCATTTTCTATGGATTTGTGTGATCACTCTCATCAACCTTTTGTTGCAGCAGCAGCAGCAGCAGCAGGGCGACATAATCAGAACAACTCTGATAAATGTACCGTAAATTACCTGCCAAGGACCGAGCAGTAGGCTGGTTACCAACACAGTTTAGGATAAAGTGAAGGACGTTTTAAAAGGTAGTGTTTTAAAAGCCAGAGCCATGAGAAGATGAGCTGAGAGTCTGACCTGGAGACGCGGTTGACTACGCAGAGGAAGATTCCCAGGGGCAGGATGGAGACCAGGAACCATGGGAAGACAATGCCCACCATTCCCAAGCAAAACAGCACCAGGGTCAGGTTCTGCAGCAGCATTTCAGCTTGCATGGTGAGACGAACATCAACTGTGGAGGAGGCATATCATGTGTCAGTCACATTGTGCGGTGTTGGATATATCTATTTCCACATATGAAGAAAATGTTCTCTATCTAGTGTCTTTTTTGAGTGTTTATTTATCTAAGTGTAAAAAAAAGATATTCAAGTAACAAAGCACAATGGGATTCACAAAAATATTGTGTAGGGAAACAAACCCAATCATCCAAAGACATAGCAACCCACAAATGTCAAGCAAGAGACACCAATGAAGTGGATAACAAGCAGCCAATCGCTTGGGAAAACACTCCCGTGTCAAATCACACTGTGTCTTGGCACAGCACCTTGTCAACCAGGGTGACTTCACTGACTGAGAGCTCTCTTGGGGGGGAAAAGGTTCACAGTCAAGACAAATCAAGCCTCACCCTCATCCATGTCCCTGGAGAAGCGGGTCAGAATACGACCCAGAGGTGTTGTATCAAAAAAGTGCATGGGGCTGTGGAGGAGGCGGCGGAACAGCTTGTCGTGGAGCGCGGAGGCAGCCTTCACCGTGCACTGTCAACACAAACAACAGCCGCGTTTGAACACGAGACCTGACACGTATAAACAAACTGCTTTAAGAAACATAGGGAAACAGTCACAGGGTTGGATAAACAGACAAGTTGGGAGGAAAACTGTCGATGCGCTCAGCCTCAAACACAAAAACACACAATGGATAAATACAGTGGCACGAACGTGTTGCCCGCAGAGTTGCAAACACCACCTCACCATATGCTAAGGATGTGCACAGTGGTGGGTACTTATTTTTCCCCGGCTCGCACGAGGCACGCTGTCAAATCTTCATTTATAATGAGCTTGTGGGAGGCTGACATAAAGGTCATGACCTAATGTGCAAGAGACATTTCAGCAATTGGACAGAAATTACATGTGGCAGCAGAGAACAAATTAATTCTATTAATGGAATATTCAACACTCCCAAAGATCTCATCACAGCTAGGGGTAAAAAAAGATTAGCCATCTTTGAAAAATTAGCAATTTCAAGTGGCACGCATTAACGTGGGGACCCGACCTCTGCAATGCGGTGTCAGGATGGGTTAGATTGAAAGAGAGGACGCGCACCCGAAGGGGCACTGACACACATGCAAACACACGCAAGTATGCACACATTCGCGCACGCACAGACACACACACACACAGCTTTCTTTTCTCTCTGCCCCTTTGTCTCTCTTGCACTCACAGACGCACACAAACACATCACACACATTTTTGCTGTTGTAAAGCTGCGAGACATGGTCGTGGACAGATAAATGGATTTGGCCCACAGGCATTTTCAATTACAGCACTGGAACCGTGAGAGCATGAATGAATGACAATAAAGACAATTAAGGAGGAGCACTGCTTAACTGTAAAGCCATAATATGACAACTTTCCATATTCCTTTCATACACCACTGTCACTTGAAAGTTCATCAGTGTTCAAGAGGACAAAGCGGGGGCACAAAGGAGTGTGTGTGTGTGTGTGTGTGTGGGGGGGGGTTCTCTGAGGAAACACAGTGGGGGATGACTTACCTTCACAAACACCAGTCCTCTCAATGTCTTCAGTAATAAAGAAGCTCCCATGGTGACGACGTAAATAGTTGAGTAGTACTGAATGTGAGGGTTGAGCCTCATGCTGTTGCTTGCCGTCGTTTCATTCACCGAGATTAATGATGTGTTCTGAGGGCAGATGGAGCAACAAATTACAGAGAAAGACTGAGAAGAAAAAAAAAATCAATTTTTTTCCCCCCACATAGGAATTTTGCTCTAATGAATTTGAGAAAAGCCCAGGTTGGCATACAAAAAAATACATGAAAAATCAGTCAGTTCAATGATGTTTACTATTCCAAGCACATTTCTCAATGGCAGCCAGTGCCTGCTTTGCTGCACATCTGTTTCTTCACTGCTCTTGCTTGTTTTTAATTAAGTTTACCGTGGTGCTGTTACTTTTTTAATCATGTGCATTCAGATTAATGCTCGCTCAGCTGACACAATTCACTGAAGCATAGTAGTTATTTTTCTTTTGGGAGCCAAACGCACTAAAGGGAGCCGTCTATTATAGTAAAGCTCCAAACTCACCCCGCTGCCCTGTCTGATCCAGTGGCTTAACCACCAGTTACTGAAGGCTATGCTGCCCGTGGTGGAGAGGAAGAAGAAGACGTTGATGATGAAGACTATTGCACCTCCCGCCGCTTTGATGTAGGCACCGTACACCGACCAGGCGACGGCACCAGAGCCCTTCTCTTCAGCTTTCATCAGTCGCTCTAAATGAGATGCAGGGAATGAAGTGAGGGAGGAAGTTTAAGAAAGAAAAAAAAGTAGAGCAAATAAGTTACTTGTGAATGTCTGTGGCAAAAAAAACAAACATTTAGCATTCATTCTATATTTGGAGGATGAAAAGTGGCAGAGTCTCTCACCTCCTCCCTTGCTTTCCACCTTTGGTTTAACCTTGGCAACATCAACACCACTGTCAGCCTTGTCTGCACCTGCCCTCTGCTGTTTGTTTTTTAAATTCTCTTTCACCAGATTCTAAAAGACACAATGATAAAAGAAGAAAGTGAGTTCAGAAACACGCCACAAGCCACAAATCACACGAGCCGGAACAACAAACCCCTGCGAGTCATTTGAACAGAGATATTGTTGACAGGGTCTTTAGCTGCTCACCAGTAAATCAATGCACGCATAAATAATGAAGGGCCTTGTATGCATTAACATTTCCCAGCTACTAGGGCCTGCATCTCTGAGCCTATGAATTATTCAGCTTGTAATGTTCAACGTTATTGTGTAGTGGGGGCAAAGATGCTTTATTCAGAAGAGCTGGGTCGGTGCCTCAAGTGCCCCTGGCCTTACCTCCTGTTGCATGCTGTTGAATAGGGTGGCGTAGTCACGCTCCTTAGCCATTAGCTGCACATGGGTGCCGTGCTCAGCGATCTGCCCATCCTTCATCAGAATGACGTCATCACACTCAGAAAGGTACTAAAAAAATGAAATAAACAAATAAATAAAAGGCAAAATTACAAAATGTAATATGGCAGACATATTTAGTTCCTCAGACTTTAATCAACTAATCAATGCTTTTAGAGCAACTCATGTTATTGCAGGGCTCAGACTACAATAAATTACACATTATGAGGGGAAACTACAGATTCATTAGAAATTCAGTCACATACCTGCAGCTGGTGGGTTACAAAGAGCACGGTCTTGCCTTTGGCAGCACCTTTGATGGCTTTATAGAAGATGTGGGAACCCACACAAGCATCGACTGCACTGAGAGGGTCATCCAGCAGAAGGATGGGGCGCTCGCTGTAGAGGGCACGCGCCAGACTCACTCTCTGACGCTGTCCTCCGCTCAGGTTGGCACCTCTCTCTCCAATCTAGAGAAAGTAAAACACCTCATTAAACTTTACACCAGTTGTGGCTGCACTCACTTTGTTAGATTTACTGAAAGTCCTGTGTAAGTCATTTCAGAAAAGAAAGTTTGCAGAACGAAGAGCAAAGACACTTTGTTAAAAAACAAACTGATACCTCTGTCATGTCTCTGAATGGGAGCTCTGCAAGATCTGGGAGGAGACAGCAAGCTTCCAGGACAGCATTATATCTAATGAGGGAACAAAAATGTAAAATTAGGGATAAAATCAGCTCTCATGGCTTTGTTCTTTTAAACTTTTTTTTCACTGGTTGGTCTTACTTGTCTTGGTCGTACTCGTTACCAAACAGGATGTTCTCCTTGAGGGAGTCATTGAGGATCCAGGCTTGTTGTGACACATAAGCAAAACCACCACTGGCAGCTACATTCCCCTCTAACAGGGTCATCTGCAAGACAAAAATTGAAGGTTGGAAGCAGGAAAAAAACAGAAAGCCCCTTTAAAAAGACCAAAGCTTTTCTTGCTCATTCATGCATGTGTCTTACTGAGGAGGAAAATTAAACTGACCAATCTAAATGAATATCCAGTTGAATCTCACCTGTCCCAGCAGAGCAGACAGGAGAGAGCTCTTTCCAGTCCCAACGCCTCCACAGATCCCAACCAGCGAACCCTAAAAAAGTGGCATTGTGGGAAATTTGTGAAGCAGGCAAATGTTTCTCCAAGTGTTTAATTAAAAAAGTGCTTAATCCACTTAATGCATGTCCGTGTCGTTACCCTCTTAACGCGCAGGTCAATGCGGTGCAGGGTTTTGTGCAGCGGGGGTCGTATGCTTTGAGTCGAGGAAATGGTGCTTTGCGGACTCTCCTGCTCCATGTTGGTAAGGAGACTTTGTGCGTTGGGAGCCTCCTTGTTTCCTTTGCCGTCCTCTGTGGAAATGTACAGGCTCAGCTTCTCCCTGCGCAGCACCCGCTTCATCCCTCCTCGTTTCTTGGGAGGAGGTTTAGCAGCCGGAGCACGCGCCTTTTCCCAAGCCAGCGTGGCATCTTGAAATTCTACCGCGTTGCTCGGATCCTCCATTTTGGCCAAAACAACCTCTCTGTCATCCATCATGAAGAGCCGCTGTGAAAGACAAACACAACGGGTTTCTTTGTGCAGTATTGAGTGTCAGCCACACATTGTGATGTGATGTATAAAATCTTGGACTTCCCTTTTTCATTTTGTGCATGATTAAGATGAAAAAACAAAGTATGTGGTTTACCATACATGAGGTTGGCAATGTCATGAGATACTGACACTGTTATGATGAAAGCAGCGTCAACAACTATACCAGGACACTTTGTCCCAACTGCCCATCATTACTTTATCATGCACTGTATAAGCATAAAACATAGAGTAACCTCAAGCCTTTTGGTGCGTTCTTGGCAGATGTGCTTGCTTATTTGACCCTCGCTGTGTCTGCAAAAAATCTCTCACTAACGTGTGACTTTTACCGTGTGTTTGGAATAAACTATGTTGAAAATGTCAGTATGTGGAGAGGGCAGTTGTGTTTTTAGCATCAACATGAGCACCTTATTGTCAGCTCCAAGTAGCGCCAAGTGACACACTGTATATACATTCTCTGGGATTATTTTAGTATCTTGACCTTTATAGCTTGTATGCACAGTTTGCCAAGTGAGATGTTACTATGTGTTATAACTGTTCACATTATAAAATCCTGTGTCGAATGATATTAACACCTGCTATCTTTGTGCTTGGCAGAATATTGCTCTGAGGCGGGTGTGGCTGACAGTGTTTATGTCTGTATTTCTCACCTGAAACCTTTTGACCGCCACAGCACCCTCTGACAGTGACCTCACAGCCAGTGGTGTGACTTTCAGGGCAAAGGTCATAGAGTTGAAAACTGCCACCACAGTGAAAGCCTGCGACAGGTTGTGTAAAGACGGAAGTGGGTCATTAGTTTGTTTGGTTTTCAAGGGCATTCACCCCTAAACATTCACATTTAAAACTGTGGTGAAGTGAAAACTTGGTGAATGTATGGTGAGCAGAACATGCAGTGGAAACACAGATGATATGGTGGCTAAAAAAAAAAATACCTCGGCTGCAGTGAGGTCGTAGCCTAAGGCCATGTGCAGGGTGAAAGTGCACACACTAGCTATCACCACAACGATGGGAGCAACGCCCACTGTGAGGCTCTGGACTATCCCAGCCCTCTCCAGTATCCCTCTCTCCTTAGATCGCACCTCTGGTGAAGAGATAAGAAACAGAGAGATATGATAAAAAAAAAGGCAGTGAGGGGCAGAAAGAGAGAGAGAGAGAAGAAAAGTAATGGCTGAGTGACTCCCAAAGGGTTCTCCTCTGAACATCCAGTCAACAACACCATAAGAGTCACTAACCAACACACAGCAAGGAGACAAAAATAGATACAAGAGGGAGGACAAGGGCCTCACATCCATACATGGTATGAAAGGGGCCTCAAAACCTGCTGAACCTTGATAACTGTCCAGGTCTAATGCCCGAATCCTGCCCCCCTCCTTTCATGTTTGTATCTCACAAATGCACATGCTTGCTGCTTTGTTAACCTACTTCACTGGGTGCAAACACTGGAACAAAAAGCATCCTTAATTCAGCCCCAGCAGCACTGTGTCTATGCGTATGTATGTGTGTGTGTGTGTGTGTGTGTGTGTGTGTGTGTGTTTGTGTGTGAAATATGAGAGCTCCCTCCTCCTGGTACATGCTATTCCCACTGGGATTCCCTTTGGATGCTATGTGTGTTTCTGCATGGATTATAATAAACCAAAAGTCACGCGCGCCAGACAAAAACACTGTGATCATCCGTTTAACAACAATGGGAAGTGAAGGGAACGACATTGTAACGTCTTAAGACTCATTGGCCATTCAGTTGAACGCCAATTAATTATTATTATAATAAGTAATCATGGGAATGGCAGGGGAAACGAGCCCCACCTGGCTAATTTGGAGCATGATTAAAAGGGGAAAATGATCCTTATCCACAGCCTACAGCAATGGCCTCGGGAGAAAAAGCCATCGCTAATTCATGGATGAGTAGAGCTGTCTTGACAGTCATTCAAGATATCATAAGGCCCCAGACACCTTGCAAATTAACCTTGAAGCCAGGGGATTCAAACTGGCCTTGATTATAGATGATGGCACAGGGGAAGACTTAAAAAGAGCAACCTAATGAAAATGGATTTAGGGTCAGGGTTATCTTGCCAGTTCTCTAAAAGGATAAGTCTAATTTCAGGTGATTAACAGACTATTTAGTCACTAATTTGCTACAATGACAGGTGTTCAGATGAGGTGACCCTTTGCTCGGACTACGGTAAGTTTGGAATAAAAAGTCAAATACAAGCATGAAACAGCATGAAGTACACATATCTGGGAAATATCTGGTCCTGACCACAAACAGGAAATGAGCAGTGTGTGAGGACATCGCTGAGTCATCGGGCGACATGGCAGCCACTCACTGTGAATATTCTGTGCAAAGGCATCTTCCCAACAATACATCTTGATGAACTTTATGCAGCCCAAGATCTCATTCATCAGCCTCACGCGCCGGTCAGTCACCGCCACACACTTCTTACGGAAATACGCCGTCAGCCTCGATGCAAGCATCTGTCCAGACAGGAATAAAGGAAATGATGACAAGGGTAAATAAGTGGCAGGGGAGGAAATGAAAGCAGACACAATCACATTAGCTTTGCTGCAGACCTGCCCGGGGGACTAGAGTGATAAATGCTTTTCACATCAATACCAGGGTCTCCGGCTGTCAGCCTTCAGCTTAGACTGAGTGTAATTTGAAAATAACAGCTACAAAGTTGACAGGAGATTGATAGCCAAAGAGTTATGATGCCTTTAAAAAGTGCTGGATGTGTTCTTCAACAGTCTGAATTAATGTTAAGATTTTAAAGTGATGAGTACCCGTGTCTTCCGCTAACCACATTTGTAAAAGTTCGAGCTCAGGAAAAAACGAGTCGGCAAAAAAGTCATGTCTCTATTACTTTAGGTGAAATGTTTCCAAAATGAAAATGCATGTCACTTCTGTAATGAGTGGGATTGTTATTTCTACACATCAACATACTAGGTCTGCAATGAAACTACACTCTGTTGTTAACGACAATAACAATCGTCCTTGACAGTCGTTTGTCTTTGTTTGCATGTGTTGTTGTCAATTTATAATAAATTATAATTTAAGTGCCTCTTATAAATGTACAATCTATATTGTCTCATGTTGTCAGTGTTGGTGTGGAGGTAGTGAGATTGCAAGGAGAAGACAGACGATATCAGTCGTATCGAGATGCTCTCGCTGAAGTCGTACCATGGCGGGGTAGAAGATGATGAAGATGGCCGACCCCACCAGAGCAGTGGGGCCCAGGAAGAACGTGGTGTAGGACAGACCCAGTATTCCCACTAAGGGTCCACCGGCCAGGAGGCAGCCCACTGACACAGCTTCGTACAGACGCTGGCCGTCACTGGAGCAGATGTTGATCAACTAGGGAGAGAGACAGCAATTCATATTACAAATTACATTTCAAGTCTTGAATGAACCAAATCGCTTCATACTGAGACCTCCCTAATAAGACTATAAAATCAATTTTACAAATAGAGTTGCCCTTATTCCTACGTTTACTTGTTGGACAATGATTCCTCTTAAGCTGTGTAATGACTAATCTAAGACGGTCTCCCCTCCCTGAGGCTGTGGGATTTGTCAAGATCTAAGCGGGAATGTTGAAAGACCAGAAATTAAATCCATCTCAATCATCTGCATGTGGTGCCCTGCAGTGCGGGATGATTTAGTTAATTTGGAGATGAGTACGCCTCCAGGGTCGCGCCACCTACCTCGCCCGGACCGATGTCTTTGGTGCTGCGCAGGCGGAGGATTTTGTGGAAGGCGAAAGTAAGAGCTGCCCCACGGAGGCGTGCTGCAGTGCGGTAGTTGACGGCCCACATGAGCGCCAGAGACCAGGAGCGAATGAGTTCCATGAGGAAGATCCCAGCTACTAGAGACAGGCCGTACGGCACGCAGGCCTCCAAGCTCTGGGAGTACTCCAGCAGGGCTCGTACCAGGAGCGCCTGGGAACAGAAGGCAAGAAAGGGTACAAAGTGGGAAAGAGGGTAAATGAAAAGCAGGCAGAAATAGTAACAGACAACAAATGTGAGCAGAAAGCAACACAGACAAAAATCAGGAACATTGAAGAGATAAAAGCAAATGGAGGAAGGTGGAAAAAATAACAATGATATGAAAAAGAAAGGGCCCGAATGAGGAAATGTCATGGGCAAAGATAAAGAGGGCCGGGAGCAGATAAAAGGATAAGTAGGAGAAGATTGAAGATAAGATTCACCATCAATAGATCAGAGACCATGCAAGTAAAAAAAGCATTAAAAAAATGGAAAGACTGGTTACAGAGACAGGTAGTCATTCAAGGAGCCTGACTGAAATCACATGAAAAGACCAAAAACATTTTGTCATGAGTTGGATAAGATTAGAAACTGATAAAGTGAGAAAAGAGCAGATACAACACTGCTTCATTAGCAAGTGCATTCAATAAATCAGATGGGAATGCAGAACAAGCACATCATTGTGTAAGAGTTAAGTCCAGTTAATGCTATTAGTTGTGGGTAATGGCAGGCACACTGTGTACACATAACAACACCAAAATAAACAGCTTAGACCGTGTGAAACAATGGGAACAACTGAGGAATATCACAAACTCACAGCTCTGAGCATAATTAACCTTTATGCTGATTGCTTAAAAATCATGAGGAATGTTTAAAAATGTCTGCTCTTTGTTGATGCTTATCTCAGGACATGTTTTGGAGGCAAATCTAAGGTCACAAGTGCAGCAGATAAGAAAGTATATTTCTGGACCAAAGCATTCTGGGTACAAACCAAACTAATCTATGGAATTAATACTGGTTTCACTATCTAAGGCTTTGTAATCTCCCTGTATGTTTTCATTTCAATTTCCAGACCAGCGTGAAACGGGATAAAGTGATTTTCAGAAAATGCACCCGGACTTGGGACTGCAAGCCAGCGACCGAGCTGAAAGGCATATTAGCCGAATCAGCGGAATATGAAAGGCAAAGCAGGATTTGGACGGCACTCACGGGCCCAACGAAGCCCGCCACCATTGTGAGGAGGAGGGAGAAGACGGCCACCAGCATGCGAGTTTGGCAGAACCTCCAGAAGACTCTTGTCAGGGATGCGCCCTCTCGCCCTCGTCTTTTCAGCTCGTCGTGCCACAGAAATTCGAGCCTGGAACGAGAAACCAGGAGCTCAGAATGACACCGCTCAATAAAACATCATTACATTGCAGAGCTAAAGTCATGATGAGTTTCAGCTGTTGGTTAAACTTTTTCATACATGAATTAAGTCTTGGTAATGTTCTGATTAATTGTATGTAAAATTTGGCATTTTTGAAGGGCAACAAAAATCACAAGTGAAAAGAATCCTCTCTATATTGCTATTTTCCCCTTAAATTAAGTTGATTAAACATAGACCTGGTGCACTTACAATTAATCAGACTGCCTGAAAGCACAGTGGGGGATATAAACAGTCTGTCAGCGCAGTTGAAAACAACCAAAGAAAAATTAAAGAAGCTAGGCTGATAATAATGTAAAGGTGACCTACAATACACCATGTATGATGCATTACGTAATTAGACAGAGAAAGGTATCACCAAATATGTTGAAGATGTGTTAACGAGCTTTTATCGGCGCATAATGCCCGTGGAAGAGGGTAAAACATCTTGTTGGCCAAATACATCACGGCTAATGACTCTATAAAGCAGCAGCATAGCAGCTGCAGAAAGTAATTTACGCCCTAATGACTTTATTAAAAACGTATCAGAGATAGACAGAACATTAAACCAACCAGCCTCTCACACAGCCTGGTAATTACTACTTGAAGTCAAATGGCATTGAATCTAAGAAATTACAATTAACTGCACTCCAATAGCTGCACTGAGCACAGCTTGAGTCACTGGAAATGCAACTGCTGTGAGTATCTTGCGTATCAAGTGGATAATGCACTGTTAAAATAAAGGTAAACATCCCTATTATGTCCAAAGCTATGTTAATTCCAAGTGGAGGAAAAGAGGACATAGGTAATTAACCACCAATAAATCAAATGTAAAACAAAAGTAAGATCAACTCATACAATAGGTATGTGTGTAGTCACACATGAATGGAAATGAGAGCAGAGGGGCAACAGCGTGGGATCCAAAGGAGGAGTGATTTGCTTTTAAACATGACTGAAACGCTCCTAACAGCCATCAGCCTCAGTTTGCCAGATGGCAAGCGAAGCTGATGTTCCAAGAGTGTGTTGGCCAGGACATTGCGTCCAAGGTTCGCACCTCACTGAGCACCAACAAGTGTCAACTCTCCCAGGGTGCCCTTCCCATTCCCTCTCTCGCCACCATCTTTGCTTTGCATCAGGGGGTTGCGTAACTGTTCTTGCTATGTAAACAGAAAATAAAGCCCTCCCACCCCGTGCACACCATCTCCGGGGCCACGCCAATCTGATAGTTTTATGTTCCCAGTGCTTGTTCACTTCTATGTGCACTCACACAAAGCAGAAAGCAGCGGCAGCAGCAGCGCAGACCCTTTAGGCCTGGAGCTGCAGCCTTTAAACAGAACAAGTTATTTACAACCCACACAGTTGTCACTAAACACGAGAGCAAACTTCCTCAAATGGTCTCACCCTCTATACTGCTGAGTAATGGTCCTATGACTCGGCAGTATGCGAGTAATGGGAGAAACGCACTAGTTGAGCACTTGAGAACACTGAATGCCCCCTAATAAGCTTATTGTAAATCTGTATTGTTCATTCATAGAATTAGTACGGTACTACGTATTCCTAAAGCTGTGGTTTGGCAGGAAAACAGTGACGTTTATCTCATGGCCTGTCTCCAGCCTGGCTGCAGTCAGTGGCAGCTAATGAATGTGACAGTGAGACACAGTGCATCGCAGGTAGAGGAGTTAATGACATAACCACCCAAGTCAGGCACTAACTCTCACTGTAATCTCTAATCCCTGCTATTCATAGCAGCCTCCCAGCCTGCCACAATGGTCCTATATGGGACCAGAAACACTGAGTGATCATTAGTTAAGTCCCGCTGCACAGACTGAACACATGTACAAAACAAACAAAGTCCTGGAGAGATGTTCACATGGCGCTGAATAGCTGTTCATCACTGACCATTCTCACACTGGGGATACTCTGAAGCAATCTTGAACCGGTTTTCTTGTTGCTGTCTGCAGTGTGTTTAACCCATTTTATCACCACAGTTATCTTGTTCACATAGGGAGCTGGACAAGGTTTCTCAATGTTTGTTTGAAAAAGAAAAACAATCCCGGGGAACCTGCAGTGTGAGAGTGAAGTCACATTGTGTAGATCAGTTCACATGAGTATCACGTCCTGATAAAACCAAAGCTCCAGTGGGTACCAGAAACTGACAAACACGACTTTTCACCTTTTCTCCATTTCCACGGTTACCAACCAGGCAATGCAGCACAAAGAGTCTCACTACATGCTTGTAATTTGATTGTTTCTAATTTCTGTAAGGGAAGTTTCCCGACGGATGTCCAATATCTACTGGAGCACATCCTGCAGTTGTCAGCTAAACTTAAGACTGTCTCTTATAGAAGTATCATGTGTCAAAAATATTCTTAAGAGCTTTATTCTCTGAAAACAAGGGACAAGCTAATAATCCAGCAAATGTGCTTGATGATCTCCCAAGTCAGCAAATCTCTCAGAGAGGCCAAAACCAAACTATACATTAGCCTTATGTTAGCTTTTTGTTTTGAGTTAATTTGCAGTTTTTAGAAAATGCTACTCAAACACAAAAAAACACAAAACAGTGCTGCACTTTCATTGTTTACCGATTTTAAGTGTGATGTGTTGCAGCAAATTGCTTTACAAGGAAACAGCCCATAATAATCCAGAGTGCCAATGTTCACTTTAACGAAGGAACATGTCAGTGAGGCTCACTGATGTGTTTTTAATAGTTTTTGGATAGAAAACAACAAAACAGCAACCACACACTCAAAACACTGTGTATATATCAATTTATTGCAAGCTTTCGGTCATTGTGACCACAATCGGTCATTGTGACCACAATGACTGATTGTTTGTGACCACAATGACCGATTGTGACCACAATGACCGAAAGCTGATATCTGATTATATCTGATTGATATATGCACAGTGCTTTGAGTGCGCAGTTGCTGTTTTGTTGTTTTCTAAGTTTCAAAGTTCAGCTCCAGCACTGCTTCAAAGTATTTTGCCTACGGATAAGCGGTGGCCTTTTTGCACTGTCAATAGTTTTTGGATAACAATGGAGTTCCAAGGCTCCAAGGAGCAATCGCTGTTAATGTTGGCTTTGGTCATTACATGGGAGTTGTTAACAATCCGAAAAATACAGCACATCACCAGAATGAGCCTCTTAATGGGAACACAGTATCAACAGGGTAGACTTTGCACAAGGTGTTGCATGTGGGATCAATGGGGGCACTGCAGCATATTGTAGCTCTGAGCACTCACTCACAAAACTCCCTTTTAGTCTTCAAGACAGTTGCATTTTCTGTGTGAGTTTTATCTTTTATGAAACTTGACCAGTCACAAATTACTCCTTTGTGGTGCAACCTCACCGTCAGACAAACCTCTTTTCATCACGTCATCTCTCACCTCAACTATGGTTTTCTAGGAATACTGAGTGTCATCATCAAATAGGCTTTTTCTCAACACCGCAGGTCACTTTCATCAGGCAAACCTCAGCAGTGCCACAGTTACCTCACCTTTGGCAGTTGATTTCAGAGGCTTCGTGGCAAGACAGTCCCCACACATCATCTATAGACAAGCTGGACGCCTTGTAGGCCTTCAGTGCCAGCGGAGAGAGCCAGTGCAGAGTCATAAATGAGAACAGGCCGGCGTTATCGACTGGGTGCTGGTGTCTGGAATAGAGAAGAAGACGTGGAAACGGGTGAGATGTCTAAAAAGTGCAGGCACACACAGAGGTGCTATGTTTGGGGAGCGGGCCCGCGTCGGCCCGCTGAGAGAGAAGCGGCGCCTTTGCTGGCCGGAGTCATCGAAAGGTGAATCATGCCCACAGTGTTTGAACAGTAATTTGCACGCTCTTCACAGAAATCTGAGAGAGCAGCCAAAAAAAAAAAAAAAAGTTCAGGGCAGTTTATCAGCCAGCATATGTTCAAACACGGTGCTGTCTGTCGCTGGGGGATAAGTTCTCCGGGGCCTTATCATGGCCTCCTGCTACTCGCCAACAGTCAGCACATAAGGAAGCATAAACACAACAAAAGTTAACTTTCTGTGTATATGTGTGTTTTTAAATGGGTATCTATCTGTCAGTGTGCTAACCTAAAACTGCCTGTCTAAGTCTGCTTTTATATGGCTCACAGTCAGAAAAGTTTCTGCCATGAACTTAAATACAAGTTTGTTTACTTGTGAGTTATCCTGAAGGGCTTTAAAAGCTGCAGGCTTTTGCGGTAGCGCCCTCGTCTCTTTGGTCCCCTCTCCACCGATGCCTCTGCTTCCTCTTCCTCCAGCTCTGGTAGCGGCTGTGGGGAGGACAGCGGCAGGCCCTCCACCCGCCCGGCTGCTTCGAGGGCATCAGGGAACATGGTGGACCCTCTGAGGAAAGAGAGAGAAGAGAAAATCCACATTCATCACAAATATATTTCAGGAGTGATAACAGCCGAAAACAACCACAGATGTTTCTCCATTGGTACTTAATAATACTGTTATACTGCTACAGACAAACAGCCCCTATCTCCAGCATGTGTCGTTTTTATAAACAATGAAAAACCTATTTGCTTGTAGCCTCAGGAAGAGCTCCTGGGTCTGATTACATTTGGTTACATCAGAGTTCTGACCTTTAAATTGCAATTGTCCAAAATCCAAAGATTTTAAGTTCATTACTATACGTAAGTACATCAACACATTAGAAGGAACTTGTATTTTTTTGATAGAAAAATAAATAATTGCTGCTAATTATTTTTGAGCTGGATCATCTAATTCATGAATTATCATTTCAGCTCTATTGAAAAACAATGAAAAACGTCTCCACACAGTGGTAACAATCTGTTCGAGGGGAGTGATAATAGTTTTTTTTTTTCAAGACACTCCCAATCTGACATTTTTTGCTCACCTCCCAGTGGGAAATACATGAATAAAACACTGTTATCTGCCTGCTCAGCCTTCCTCTGACCCACAGAACCATTATAGAAGAGCTGTGTTTTGCTGAATCACCCTCTGAGTCGCGGATAGATTTGAGAAATCACCTTGCTCACAGGTCACAGCCCCTCTCTGGCATACAACTAAAGTGCTTATCTATTTAAAGACGACCTGCCAGCAGCCCCAGGAGCTTGAGAACAGACATCTGAGCTGCCAGTATGTCCGTACACTGTCACTGATCCCTTCAATGGCAAAGCTCCATGACAAGGTCAACCCAACTCGGTCTGGGGTGCAGATTGAGCGTCCAGAGAAGCGGTCAATGATGAGATTCGATACAAATGCCCCGGTGGGCACAGAAATCGAGAGAGATAGAGAGGGAGAATCACATAACAGAATGTGAGGGGCAAAAAGTCAGTGTCAATGTAAAAAGTGTGATGGGAACCAAACTCTGGGGTTGAGAGAAAGCATGAAAAGATGTATTGTCTTGTCCCTCCACAGCTCTTACTGCCTATATCACGTGAAGTTTGTCATATGGCTGTGAACTTTACAGAGGTTTCTTTAAGGAAGCGCGGCATGCTCACATTTCATGACCGTCAGGATCTTCATAACCCCGTATTCCAGGGACTTAAAAACTCAAACACCAGTAAACGGAGGATTGTAACTTAACCAGTTGGTTGGGTTCGATAGGTTTGTAAGAAACAAACACAAACAGCAGGTCAGCAAGTGTGTTTGATGTGGGCCAACAGACACAGGACAATGACACAGCATGGAAAACAAAACTAAAAATTAGGGCATTAAAAGTTAATAAGTACAGCAATGGTACACAAAGAATTGGGCCAAATCAACATACCGGTATGTTTTCTCAAAGATATTGTTTACACTTTATGTTTAGCTGACCCTGTGGTGTTATCAGTTGTTTCTTAGGAAGAGAAGTAAGTTCTGTAAACGTCACAGCATAAAAAATTAAAGATATTAGGTCATTTATTTCCCATATATTTTCACATGTTCCTCACTTTAAATGACAAATTTAACTTTTTTGCTCAGGTATTCAAACTGTTATCTGATGAGTGCACTCATTCTATCACAGTCTAGGCTCAAACAATCACTACCAGCTGTAAGTAATGTGCTGTAGCGGTGTGTAGTAATAGTTAGAATCAGTGATGTTAGCTGAGTGAAACCTTCATTGACAATATTATACACTTACATTGAAGCCGGCCTCGTTGGGATCACCTTGGCAGCAGCAAAGATCTCAGGTCTTGTGTTTATGAGCAGGAAGTGCTGGTGAAGAAGAAGCAGCAGCTGACCATAGTGTCTCTTTTCTAAGTTGTGTCATTAAACTTGAACTTCTCTTCCACACCCAGCGAAGACACACACACACACGCGAGGCTGCTGCTGCCGCTGCCGCTGCTCTTCTGCTGCTACTTCTTCTTCTTCTTTGGCGGCGGTGTAACGGGACTCGGATGAAAACACGGGCAGGAAGCGGCTCACGTGTATGCAGTGCGTGCTGCTTAACCCCCCCCCTCCTCCTCCTGCCCCCCCCCTGCGGGCACCGTCTGAAACTCAGCTTCGCCGTCACACGGAGCCGCACGGAGCCCTACAGGGAGAGGAATCCCCGCTGTCACTCTTACGTCATAGCGGCTCCGCCAACCGGTGACGCTGCTGCACAGTCACCGTAGCAGCGCCACGAGCTCCATAGTAACGGGAACGATGACGAGGAAGTGAGTGTTCGAAACAAGGAAGGGGGTGGTGGGGGGATCTGATTGGCCGCCCGCTCTGAGCTTTATAACGTGAGAGGAAAGTGCTCCGTCGTTGTTGTTGTTGTTGTGAGTGTGTGTCGGCGTGCACCGCAACGTGTGTGTACCTACAGTACCGTAGTACACAGCTGCTGTATGTGGAGTGTGTATTTCCTACAGTTCAAACGCTGGTGCTTATAATGTTATTTAAATAAAGATAATACAGAGCAAAACATTACAGAAATTTAAAAAAAAATGTCAATATAATATGATAATATAAAAAAATATATAGCCTAAACTTATAAACTGAGGGGAATCTTAAAGTCTTAGTAGTAAAGTTATTATCCTAGATAAAAGAGCAATGAATTCCTGACAGCAATTAAGCGTCATACTGTATGTAGCTTTTGAATGAGGCCCTTTTGTTTGTGTTTGTTTTAGTTCTAAGTACTGTATTTAATACTGAAACTCAAACCTTTAGGGCAGATAGCAAGCAGATTTTTGAATATGACATTTAATCAAAGTTGAATCGTTCCTTTGTTATGGAGTTTTAATGTAAGTAAGTAAAATTGATTTATATAGCATGTCTACATTGTGCCAATGTAACTTGATACCTTGGCTATTAGCTATTTATCTTTTGTGCTGTATCACGGGGTGATGTATCAAGCCACATTACAAAAGACAAAGTATCGCTGCGCGTCAGGATGTACCGTATTACGCATGGCCACAGAACGTATGAAATGAAGTGATGACAATACATAGAGTATAAAAAATGAATGAAAGAAACCAAATATAAAAGCACATTAGATCAAGTAAGAAGAGATATAAATATGATGGAGAGCAAGATGATTCATTATTAGTACTTTCACAGACAGTGCACAACATTTAAAAAGTAATACTGAATTTTAAGATGACCTGAGAGCTGGAGAGAGGGCTCATAGTAAAAAAAAAGAAAGATGTATTTTTGTACTAAGCCATTGAGAGATTTATAGATGAGTAGCGTGACTTTAAAGTGTATTATCTGAGGAGCTGGAGAGGCCTGAGAGCTGGTGTGAGGTGTTTAATTTTCTTGGTCTTTGTTAAGATAAGATGAAACTTTATTCATCCCCACTGACCCACTTGAGAAAAGTCCATTACAGTTATCTAACCTGCTGTAAATAAAACAATGGCTATGTCTCTCTGTATATGTCTTTTTTTTTTTTTAGGATTTTTATAAACTGGACTACACACTAATTTATTTATTTATTATTGTTGTTGTTGGTCCTCTAACCCCATAGTAATAGGCATGGTGGCGTATAGAGATTTGGCAACTGGGTTGGGGAAGGGGTAAGAGAAATATTATGTAGTGCAGTCAGGTATTTGCAAAAAAGAAAAGATGCAGATGAAATAAAGATGATGATGAAGCAACTGTGCATTTCTGGTAAAAGAAATCATGATTCAGTCATGAGTTGGCAAAGATGAAATGCAAATGACATCATTACTTGTCAGACTTGCAGCTATGGTTGTGTTCTTCCATGTTAGTGATGAGTCACACGTACAGCAAAATGACCTGTTACAGAGGTGGAAAGTTACCAAGTACATTTTCTCAAGTAAAGCAGACTGTCTATTTTTCCGATCTGTTCACACCTAACTACATTTTTGAAGGAAAAGCACTTTTTTCTGACTCATTTCTTTAGTTACTTTAAGGTTTTTGCGCACAAGGAATGTGCAGAGCTTATAAAGTACAATGCTTTATCACATAAAGCTGAAGTGATGAATGAATGAGTGAAACAAAACATGCCATGGCTCCTGCTTCTCAAATGTGACAATTTTCTGCTTTTTTTTTGTATTTGTACATACCTACATATACGGTTATTCAAAAGTGCTGTTTATAATTCAGAACATTTAATCAAATAAAGGTTTGTTGTGACTCAGTGTGGGAGAATTTGTACTTGGCACAAGTTCCATGCACATGTTACTGAGTCAGATAGCTATGTTGCAAAATGCAAGAGACAGTTTAAGACAGTGTGAGAATTGAGTGAGTGGAACAAAAATCTGCTTCAGTTCTGCATGAAATACTGACACACATAAGGTGAATTGTGACAGAAAATTCACATACTGGTACATGTGTACACCATAACTACCAACATCACAATGGCAGCTTGTAATCCGACATATATTTTCTATTTCCATGTGTTTTTCTGTTTTCTAGAGCAACCACATCTCTTTAATTACAATTCCTCGCTTCAGGCACTCCAAGTTCACAAATATGCTCTCCTGACTTTTGCAGCACTTCATGTGATAGCTCGCCCCTCTGCACTGTCACTCCCGCATCTAAGTAAAGGTTCTGTAAACACATTTATCACAAAAAGCATTGCCAAAGTCAAGTCAAACATCACTTTGTGGTTTGAGAGGTCATATTTGTGGACTTGGAGTGACCGATTTGAGAGGAAAATCGACTCAGGAAATGAGTAAACGTTAGATTACAAGTTTGCAGATGTCATGTTATATGTGTAAATATCATACACAAATTTCGGAAGTGAAATCTATGAGGTAAGTTCTCACATTGTATTACAGAGCAACATACTGTATTTACCTAATGGGTAACGTCTGTTGCGCATATTCTGTCAGAAGAAGAAGACGCCCCTCCCACTGCACTCATGTTTACATCTAATGAAACTCATTTTGAAACATTAATTTTCTCATAAATTCAAAGTGTTAACATATCGCTTAAAATCCAAATTGGCGCAGCCTTTCGTACGGGGGGACAGGGAGGCAATAAACAAAAAGAAATACAAACATTGACAGATAGCAGACAGAGGGGCTTCAGATGTTATGATAACCTGCAATTAACAAGCTGTGCTGCTGGTGCTAATAAAACTGCTGTCACTGGCTGGAAGAGTTTTTAACGTCCTAACAATGCTTTGTTTACTCAGCTGACAGGAGCACAGATGGGTTATAGCACCGAAGCAATATCTGCCAGATAAATAGTAAACCCTATCTGCAGTGACTTTTAAGTGGTCCTCATGATTAAGCCCTTATGCCCAGCTGGCTATACAAATGACAGCTACACTGAGGCCTCCAGTCTATGCTCCTGACGGGCCGAAGAAAGTTAAGCAATGGCAGTCTGTGAGCCTTGAACATACACAATTGGCAGCGTGATGCAAAGCCAGAACAAAAACAACTGAAACTGTGAAAGAGAGAACAGAAAACAGAGCTTGTTGAAGCTTGTTTAAGCAGTTACATGTTCTCTCCACTATGTTCCTACATTACAGGACTGTTTTTGCTATACACTCATAGGAAAATGTCAGACAGTCAGTACTTGTATTGTGATTCCAGGGTAAGGCCGATTTATCATTAATGTTATATTTAGCTATTTAGGATTGATACTCAGTCCTGTGCTCTACATATCACATCAAGATGAATACGTACTAGGCCCTGAATGTTTTAATATGTCCGTTGAAACTAGGACTTGAACATGTAAATCCTGTCTGCCATGTCACTGATGTGGTTTTATTCTTATTTGTCTTTTGCAAAGCTTGGTGGAGAAGATATTAGCTTCAACAAACATCTCTCTCTCACATTTTCACAAAATCGATATCACATAACTTAAGTCCCATTTACCAGGCTACGGAGCATAAATACCCACTTGATGAGATTTTAAATACATCAAAAAGTAACAAGCAATTAGGAATAATGTTTGCTCTGGGGTGAGTGTTGCATTTACCCAAATGATACCCCTGAATCTCTTAGACTGGTTATTAAAGGCAAAATAAGTTTCAAGCGGTTAAATTGTTGCTCAATCAACACTCAAAGGTTTTCTGTCTTGAGATGATATCCTGGTGATATCCTGAGCAGCAACAAGAAACAAGCTGAGACACTGCAGATAAATATGCTCCCTCCTTTTGTCCAACCATAATGCCAATTACTTTGAATCGGATAAGCCGACATATGTCTCTAATGGGTGATTGATTCCACTTTGTTGAAAAATAAATAAAGGCTCTGAAACCCACAGACGTGATTGTCACAACAAACTACACTTGAGGGGAAAAAAAGGATTTGGGGAAATGGGACAATTACAGGCCAAAGTGTTGTTTGAACTTTGGACAGATAGTTGTGCTGAGAGGATTGGGAGTGCCCACATTCCTTCAAACAAAGAACTGTGTGTGGAAAAAACACACACAGAAAAAAAAAGGATTCCATTGCATCTTATCTGAGGATAGAAATAGACATGTCTGATAGCTCTCTCTGTGATGGTGACAGTGAAAGTGTGATAGCGAAACCTCGGAAAAGGGCATATAGCCAACACAAGGAGTGAATACTGTCCCACCTCTGCAGAGGAAGAAGTTGATGAAGTAGATTTACCCATGAGCCAAATTCACACGACGAAAAAAGAAGCTGAATGTGACTGAAATCAACAGCTTGTAGTTTAGTTTTGATCTCCTGCTGCTGATGTTACTATAATAGCAAAACACTTCAACAGGAAGTGACAGGGAAAATCAACTGTGAGAGTGAGAGAACGGTTTGCAGCTCAGGAGTTCTTCTGTTTTTAATCCTATCTCCTTGAGAATTATATTTTGGTAAAATCTACATGTTAACAACCTGTTTGCACAAACCTGCAGTAGGTGTAATGGGACTTTAATCATGCTGAGGCCTATTGTGTATCTACCAACACCAGTTGCTCATCCAGTCTCTGATGAAATCAAATGAGGGAAAATTTCATATTGATGAGCCAAACAAAACAGAAATGCACGCACGCTGCTTAGAAAAGGCTTTTGTTTCAGAGGCTTACACAATAAAGAATTCATGGGGCTTTAAGATTTGATTATGGAGACAAGAGACTAATTAAATCATATCCAGCAGTTTCTCCATAATTGTTGTGCTGTCAGCAAATATAAAGAGAATCTCAACAGTTTCTAGCCTGTGCCTCTACTTTTCTCGCAATATCTGTATGACTTAATACAATGATGCAATCTCACTGGCAGCCTCCCCTGCGCCACTGACAGATAGAGAAAAGCAATACGTGAAATTGTGTAGAAAATCATTGACAGGCTTTCAATTTACTGGGCTGGGAAATGTGCTGAACCTCAGCGATCACTGCTCTGAATCTCCCAAGACATCTATGATAACTGCCAAGCCCTAGTTGAGTGTGATCACACAACTATTTCTTTTCTACCAGTGCTACATGATTTAAAAAATGTCATAGTGACATTGATACAGTATACTGTACATACGGAGGAAGTGAATCTAAGGCATAAATGATTCCTCATGACATGGTATTTTTACAGCTACATTTGAATTTTTTCAGTTTTCACCTTCACACAGTCCTGGCATAATATCTTCAAATAGTCCCTTACCATGCTGTGAACTTTGCTGAAGGGAAGACATTTCCATTATTTGTGGCCTATTGAGGCTACTGTCCGAATAAATTGGCTTCTCTGCCTCCAATATTAAAGTGATTGTTGAATATAGGTGGAAAATGGCAGGCCTACAAAAAGGAACCAGTGTCTCAGAGACTAAGACTAAATCAAACTCTTGTATACCTGCACCAGAAATGTCTTCCTATGACATTACATTGCCTACATTTGACCAGGTATCCTCATGAGTTAGACAATTACAATGGGCAAACAGCTAAATATATGCAAAGTACATTGCCAATAGGTATGTCACAGTATTTCAAAGGAAAGCTCACAGTTGTAAATAATTCTCCCTTTGTGATACCTTATGTTCAAATGCAGAGCACAACTTGTTTGACTTGTCAAATACCATTAACATTCATAAATCAGCCAGCAGATTTGCATATTCTAATTACATGGCATATATTAGAGAGCAGACTTCACTTTGTGGTTATTTTTATAATGCAAAAGAGAAAAATGTGACAATTTTGCAGGGCTTTGGGTATGAAAGGAAACTGACATAGAGCAGACTCCTGGAGACACATGTCATTAATCATGCAGGAGGTCATATCTGAATGCCACTCCACAGTTTTAATCTGTTCAATAGGGAGGACTCGATAATAGTAACTTCCAATAAGGGCAGCAACCACCGGTGGATTCTCAGCTGAGCAAATCTGTTTTTCTGACTCCGACATCAATACGTATAAATTTATCTAGAGAAAAAAAATCAAATATTAATGTTAGAAAAGATAAGGCCAGGCATCATTAACCAGGTTGATGATCAATTTTTGCAAATGGATTGTTTTATTACTTCTTACGATTCATGGATTTCCACATTGCAGCATGAAAAACTACAAATGGGCAAGCAACTGAATCAAACTCAGCTATCTGCCTCACTGAGATCATGAGCAATGAGATCTTACTCTACATTTACTTTCTGCTGGAGATACAACTGCCTCTCTGAAGGAAATCCCTGACAGTAACTTTGGGAGCAGAACTCACAAGTTGACAATCTATCAGGTTTAATAAGGGATCGTTCATGCATTGCGTCAAAGCTCAGGAGTTGTCAGTGTTTATTTTTGGCAGACTGTATCCTTGGGATCTTGATCAAGCTGTGCAGCCTGGAATCAAAAGACATTAACTGAAGACTGATGCAATTTTAATGACACACTCTGGTTCATCCAAGGTTACTGCAGGGAGAAAGCCTCCTCAAATATACCCTTTTTTTTAGGGTTAAAACGTGTTAATTAGGCCGAGGTATTTGTCTGCCCACACTATACAATAAACAGGTTGTAGCCTACCGTACCTCCACTCCATCCATTACAGGATCTGGTTAAAATAGTTTAAATATGTTGTTTTTGAAAATAACTTTAAAATTGTGTTCCCTGCATTTTTAGCTAGGCGATGTTGTGCCCGGATGCAGACAAAACAGACAATACATGTAATAATTATTGCCTATGGTAGGTGCTCTAACGTTATGCTAAATGCTAACATTACCATGCTAGCTTGAACATTATGGAAAATGTCAACCTGACTTTAGTAGGTTTGGCTTTGACGTAAAAGTAAAGCGACCACTGATAACTGGACAAATTAGAGCAGCATGGATATTAATGAACATGTTAGCTTGTTGCTGGTGCTAAGTTAGCAAACTTTGCCATTGGACAACATGTCCTCTGTAAATCATAAACATCGATAGCCGACCACATTTGTGCGTGCCATATTTTAGTATTTAAAAAGATACGTTAAAAACACCATTTTAATATATATGTAATGCATGCACAGCTACTACGGTAAATGGCTAATGTGCTAGCAAACAGTTCTCCACTTACAGTACATGTCCAGCTTCGGCGTATTTCCCTGTGGCTGTGATCAGAGCGATATGATTAGTTTGAAATTCACAGTTGGCGCATTTTTTTTTTTTTTTATAAATTAAGTGGTCACCATGGTAACTGAGACTGCACCACCAGAGCAACCACTAATGCGACGTCTTGAGTTTCAGGTTAGAGATTATTGGCCTTTTTCTATTAGGTTTATATATATTATTTTCATATAAATATATTTATTTTATTGTTCTCTTAGAACAGATCATGGATTAGCAAGCTAACTTTATCTAGCTTTGTGAGTTGGCTCAGCTATGTTCATTAGGGAAGACAAGAAACACCGGTTTGTGAGTGTAAAATGTTTATTAACAACTATTTTCTTTCCGAAATAAATAGTTTATTTTGCATATAGACAAGTGGAATCTATTAGCTCACCCTAATAAATAAATTACACACCTGTCTGCCCACTAATGTTCACTCAGTTGCCAGTTGCAAAAATCTAATGCAGTCCAATACAGTTTCCCTGCAATAAATCCTCCTCTGGTAGGTTACAGTGTTAAGTTTTTCGTGTAATTGTATTGCTTTGTAGTAGTACCATTGTTATTGTATTGATAGATTGTTTCAGTTATTTTGCCCACCAATTTATTTTAAGGAGATATAGGCATAAAAACGTGTAGAAGCTCAACAGTAACACGCATACATCCACTAAAATGACCATGCAGTAAAATCAATGCCGCTATAAAACAATTTCAAAAAAATATGCATTAGACTATATAGACACTCAACTCCATTAGTTTTAGCATGATGAATTTAATTAACTGCTCTGAATGTAGTTGACCCTAAAATAACTAAATTCATAGTTGCATATCAATTGCAGGAAAATTGTTTTATTTCAAGGAGAATCACGGACATATTGGCTTCCATTCATATTTCATAGAAGAATAATGTGGATTTGGTAACATCCTCCACATCGTTTTTAGATGAATTCATCCTTTCATCAGCGTCACATTATCCACAGTTTAAAGTTTAGAAGTAGCCTACTGTATGTGCAATAGTTACGAGGTGGTTTATGCGGTAGTTCACCAGCAGTAGGCCTAGTTAACCAGCAGTCTCTGTGTGGAGAAGACATTAGGATTAATTTGTTTGTTGTCAAGATGTTCAAGGCAACTACAAAATACATGGGAGTGTGATAATAATTAAGATCGATCGTGTTAAATAAACGCAAGCCAAAGTTCAAATTCCACACATATGCTAAATGCATTAATGCACATTTCCCACGCTGTCAACTCATTTATCTCAGTCAGCTGATTGTGGCTGTGCACCTCTACCAATGTGATATCGGTGTGATGTTTGGTAACCAGTCATCCCTGTGGCTGTCAGGAGTAAAACTATTCCACTCAGCTGTCATTTCAGTGGTGCATTGACAAGCTTCACCTGCTCCCCTGAACCTCCTGTGTTCATCCGATCAAGCCCCACGGTGTGATTCAGGGTCCAGCTCCAGTGAGCACATCACATAATCTCCTCCATCCATCCTGAGTTGAAAATGTATTTCCTGCAAGAGTTTTCTCTTCAAGCCTTTGGCACATGTTCAACAAATTTCTACCCTGGCTTCAGGAAAGAATAACCATTTAGACCAGGGGTCTTTCAACGGCCAAGGACCCCCAAACTGATGGAGAGATGGAGCGGGGACCCCCTACTTATATATAGGCTATTGTATAAAATTGTGTTTTATATTTCACTGGTCCTGTAGTGTCATATGCCAAAAGTGCCATATTCTATAAGTCACGCTTTTTTTTTTAGGAGTTTGGCTGGTCATGCCACTCCTATATTTCAAAGGGAACTGAACACTGTTACTGCACCAATGAAAGAATTACTCGACTAAACCATAAAAAGAGCGGTGTTTCCCCCACTGTGTTTTATTTCTCAGGGTTTTTATGCATTTATTTTGAAAGGGCAGCTGGAGAGAGACGGAGGCGCGGAGAGAAAGTGAGAGGGCGGATTGACACGCAGCGATGGGACTGTCGGAGGGTCGCTGCAGCGGCCGTGCTCTACCAAGACATATGACGCACATATGAAGCATTTACACCGGGCGCGCCGTGTCATGTCTCGGTTCCACGGAGCGTTTCAGTGACGGCCTGACGCTGCTTCATTATTGCTCCCTATTTGTCATGCAAACAAGGGGGGATGGGGCTGTCGGTGAAAAGAGAAGGCAACGATGCCACACTGTACGTTGGCTATTCCAGTTTAAAAAATAAGAGCGTATGCAGCAGGACCAGTGGTACAGCGTCCTACAGCGTCCTTCCGCATATATTTTAGCCCGGTCGTTACCAGAGTTTTTTTTTTTTTTTTTTTTATGACTGGAGCATGAGCCGAGTTTTCCTCCTAGACCTAGCACAGTCTCATCGGTGCATTTCATTATTATAAACTTCAACTTGAAAGCTCTCTGTCCTCAGACTGTCCACTACCCAGGCCATCACACAGGGAGAGCATGTGTGGCTTGTGTCATGAGTGTGTTACGATATGAATGTTCACATCAGTCTTATTTGTCAGTGCTTTGTTGTCGTGATAGTTAATAATTGGTATGCTGAGAAACAAGCTTGTAGCCTAGATCCTACAGGAAAGACCAGTTTATGTTTAATAAATCAAACATTGTTCAATAGCTTCAAGTGAGAGAGACAGAGATGGTGCGCCGTGTTTGTATCGGATACAATGCAAAGGCTTGCCTGACACCTAGGAAAACAAAGGACTTGTATGTAAAAATCCGATGTTCAGCAGCAGGGAACAATATTCACAATGGATCTTTTTTTCATAACTTCCACAACTTTTTTCATATTTTTTTTCCCTCAACCAAAACTTTCGCGACCCCCCTGCAGTACCTTCGCGGACCCCCTAGGGGTCGCAGACCCCCTGTTGAAGACCTCTGATTTAGACTAATTTGAACTCTTCAGCTTTATAGAAAAAAATGTTATCAGAAAAAAAAATTATATGATAAAAATATACCATGATAGAGGATTTACTGTATATTGCCCAGTTCTGTTTCCTCCCATATTCATTTCATGGACACTAACTTGGTTTTGTCAGCATGAGTGTACTGTCCCTTAAGGCTCGAGCAAAAGGCACTCACATACACCATCATCAGGCTCCTAAGGTGCCTAGCATCCCTGCAGGCATGTGCAGTTCAACAAGAACTTAATGAAAACCTTAGAGTGACTGTAGGACACCACATGGGGTTGTTTTGCCTGCTTGGATGCCGAAAGTAATAAATATATATGCTGGAGAAATTGTCAAAGATTTCATAAGTCAACAAATTCACTCCTGTCTAAAAATAAAGTTTTCTTAAATAAGTTTCCACTGTGCAGATAATTGCTCTTGGTGCGAAGCAATTCATCTTTGTTTAAGGTCACTCGATTAATAACAGCATGAAGAGTGGCCATCGCTCATTAGGAGAGTTTCACGGTCCCATCTAACCTGGCATGAGCTGCACAGTGCTGGCATTTCAGATCAAACACACTGATCAGGCTGCACTGCTTTCTCCATCTAATGGGCCAGAAATACCACTGCTGGACCCGACTGCAGGAAGATCTGTGGTCAAGACATTTTCTTACCAGTCAACAGTATTAAATGGCAACGATTTTTTTTCTACAGTACAGAGAGATACTTTTCTTCCACCATTTTCTCTCCATACCCTTCCTCTCAACTTTAGGGTCTGCGTATTTGATGTAGTAGAACCTGCTTAGGGGGTGTAAATACCTTCTGGGCATTCACTGCTGCGCTTTCAACTCTTCCCTTCTTTGCATGATGATCTATGTAAAGGAGAGGGGAAGGAAGAGAAATGGAGAGATTGGTTTGAAACAATGAGATGCAATGTGTGTCATACTCCACTGAAATCTGCAGCTTAGTTTTCCTGTGCCCAGACACCCCAGAGAGCACAGTGTAAAGCAATTATTCCAACACTTGTCATTCATTCAGGCTAAAAGTGCATGCAATTCTCAGAGAATACCAAAAAGCAGTAGACAAAAAACATTACACAAAACACGATTTGCTACCTGCCAAACTAATAATCCTCAAAGAAATAGAAATCTCTTTAGTTCTAGCTTTAATATTTCCATAGTTTTGGGTTCTAAGATGTCATTCCAAGTGCCTGCAGGCAAGTGTTTCTGGAGCTGTGCTGCAGCACTGGCACCCTGGAAATAGAGTCAATTTTAGTAGCTTTTATGCATACATAAATTAACGAGGACCATGCAGCTTTTATTGAGACAGAAATCCGCATGAACATGGCCCCCGGTGGTGTGGCCATACACCCGTTGTCAATGCAAATCACCCCCAGTGCTGCTGTCCCAGTGGCTGAAAAATGCTTGTGTGAGGTGCAGCTGCTACTGTGCTCAATAGGAGGAGCTGTTGACTCACCACGTCCTGTCAACAGGCCGTCGGAGGTTTCTCCTGTGATGCATCTGGATACGATTTAGATATGTGCTGATTTATTAGGTGACAGGAAGGAAAGAAATAACAGCAGCACACTGCTCTGTGAGGTGGCGGTCGTCAGCTGCAGACCTGTGGTTGTGAACAAGCGCGGAAGTAACAACCCCTTCCTCTAATTCTTCTAATCCACTATCAGAGGTGATTTGGAGTCACATCAGTTGCCTACAAAGCCAGAATCCTCTCACCTGTTCACTCAAGGGAGGTCATCAACATAATTAAGTAGACAAGGATAGCTCCAGGTAACAACATGAGAAGAAAAGGTAATTAAAGGCATTTTAAGTGTCATGATATCACCCCAATGAACCTAGTTATCATCTCCTTGCATCAAGTTATACCTGTCTTCAACATAATGTGAGCATGCATTAATGGATTTATGAAATCATTCAAATGAATCCCTGAAGAATGCCACTTATGCCCTTGAATTAACATTCAGGTTCAATATTCATATCAACTGATGCCCGAGGACATTTTCAAACATTTTCCCCCTGAGACGTCACAAGTTGGGAGTCGTCGTACAGCTCTGTCACCGCCGGTGAGGCAAATCACACCCTTGAACAGCGTTTGCTTGCGTACACCTTGAATTGAATTAATGAGGAGGCTCCTCGCTGTGTCACAGCGATGAGAAGACAACAGTGAATAGAGACTGACATTCACCAGGGACTGCTGGTGGATTTAATTAGTCTGTGTTTACCTCCTTGTGCAGCGCCCGAGAACCTGAAGCATCACAAGCATATTTGTGCGGCGCGAACACAGAGAGCAAACTGAAAACTCACTCTCACACGCCGACAGATGCGAAAAAGAGAAATCGTGAATGCCTCCGGTCTGTCCTGGCGTAGGAAAAGGCAAGTCAGTGGGGAGGAAATGCAAGAGTGAAAGTAGCTTCTGAAAGAGAGGAATGTGGTATATTAGTGTTTTGTTTGTGTCAGGAAGAGCAAGAGGGAAGCCTAATGAGTGAGAGAACGGATGGTGTGAGGTGTGTGAGGGTTTGTCATCAGGGATGTTGTGCTGAGATCAAGTCTCACAGTGTGGAGAGAGGAAGTGTAGCGATGCACAACTCACAGGCACAGGAGGCATCTCTCGCAATCCCAAGTGCACCATCAAACAGGCAGACGCTGAAAAGTATGGAGCATAAGAACCATCATTATCAACAAAACGGCCTAACATGTCTTGGAGGAGAGGCAGGACCTATCTGTACTCTACTACGTACAACGCACAACGCAGTGCTTTAAAGCAGCAGCATTCACTTATCTCTCTAATCATGTTTGACAAGAGCCTACGAAGTAAGTAGGTTGGAGGTTATGTATTGTATTTAACATGCAAACAACTTCACTCCCACGACAGATAGTTCACTTTCCATTTATGAAACCTTCTTCATTTCCAAACCACTGCGGTTCAGAAGCAATAGATGTGTGCGGAAGAAAAGCCTTGTAGGAGCTTGTAGGCAAAACATACTCATTCCCCCATTATTAATTCAGGTACAAGGACTAGTATGCTGACAAGTGCATGAACGCTAATTTTTCAAATGCGACGCCTGGAGGAGATGGAGAAGGCCAATGAGAGCAAATCATGTGTAATAATAAACCTTTGTTTCCCTGAGCAACGGGGGAAGAGAGCGCGCCGCCAAATAGCCCAGTGGAGGCGCATTAAGAACGCTTGACAGGGCTTCTGGGAGGAACCTCCAGTCCTGGCAGCGAGCGAGAGCTCTCTATCTGACGAAGGTGGAGCAGAAAACTCCCCTCTGTAGAGTGTTGTATAACCACTTAATATATGGATCCAGGCGAGGAGTACACAAACATTTTGTTTATGTGCCATGCCAGGATCCGCACACACACACGCACCAACTGCCTTACCAATTAAACATCATTAACATGATCCCCAAAGTGTGTTTCCCAGTTATGTGTGATGTGGCTGTGCTATGCCTTTAGCCAGGCAGAAAGCCAGAGAGGGCCTTAATTGGCTTTTCAGAGACACAAACGCCCTATGCATGGTTTCTGAAACCAGCCTTGAGTACAGCTACTATGTATAAGAACAACAATAGACATCAGAAAAAACAATGTCCTTGAAGCAAAAATAGGCACAAACTTTGAAGGAGACCACTTTGTTTTGTGCAGGTGCGTTCTCTCAGGGCACATAACCACCACTACATGCTGTACAAAAAAATATACCCCAACATTTCATATATACTCAAACATCTTTTTATAATCAAAAATATCATCCAAGCATTTACAGTGTATTACAACAAATGATTCTATGCAACTGTTAACAGCCTTTACAGAAAATGAAGAAATATATCCATTTGTCATCTATGTTACAAACCAGGAACAGCAAAAAGAGAAGAGAGAGAGGCCGAAGGGTTCAGAGGTTTGAAGCGTTCGGTCAGACCCTGATTAACCTCCTTGGGTAGCCCTGTAGTCCTGGCCCACACTGACACCACACAGAGCCGAGCGACAGGCTCAGAATGTACAATGCCCTGCCCACGAGGGCGATGATGACTACACAATAATCCAGTGACTGACGGCGGTGCTTTTCTGTACCTCCCAGTGAGACGAAAATGATCTGCACTGGGAAACTGTGAGTTCAGTCTCATGAAGACTTCGTCGCTATGGTTTGGTGTCAACATTCCTGCAACCATGGAAATGTGTCTTTTTCACGTCCCTGCCACCAACAACAGTCCCTGAAATGCTCTCGTTACATTCCTTCCTGATCCGAGATCCGTGCTCACAGTCTTCTGTGTCCTTGTACAGTCAGGTAACAGTCCACAGACTTTGATATTTGTGGGCTTTATACTGTTTCCTTCACATCTCCACAGTGTCTCTGTGTTGCCTTGTCTGCCTGTCGTCTCCTCCACGTCCCAGAAGTGTCACCAGCAGAGTTTATGTGCTCTTGATGCCCTGGAAGCCGCAGAAGTTCCAGCGTTTTTCCAGACTGGCTCCGACCCCGGTCAGCTCCTGTTTGAAGGTGCAGGGCAGCCGAGACAGAAGAGCCTCCACCTCGCTGGGGTTGATCTGTAGACACAGACACACACACAGAGAAATACTCCTCAGTTAGAACCGATTTGTCTGCACCTGTTTATACATCCAAAGCACTTTCAAGGGGAACTTATGAAATTTGAACTTTAACATGTTTGTCTTGCCTTCTGGCCCCCGAAATGTGAGAATTGACAAAAAAAGCAGTAAATAGCAGGCTCCCTAGGTTGAAATCCATGTGGTTTCACAAGCTGTTCCCTCAGTTGTCATACAATCACGTCAATAGTTTTCAAATTTGCATAATACCACCCCTACCTGTGAGTACTGGGACCGGTAGAGGGGGCGAGCAGTGGCTCATTTACATTTAAAGGGACAGGCACTGAAACCAGCCGTTCTGAACAGGGCTTTTTTTAGCAGATGAAACGAGCTGCGATGCTTGATCCTTGGGGTATTTTGACTGAAGCATGTCACAGACATTTCATTAAGACACATGGGAACTATTTTAATAGATGGAAAATGGGCATAATGTCTCCTTTAAGCCGTTTTTACACCTGTAGTTTGGTTCTATTGATCCAATGATTCTTTTCTGGTCTGTTTCTTTTTTCTTTTTCTTTTTTAAATGAACCAAGAGGAAGTTAATCACTGGACTGATTTAGTGATGTTACCCTGCTTACACTGATCTTCTCTGGTGGCACAAAGAGCTCACAGAGAATTTATTTGGCTGCTAGACTGTAAACTGATCACATGTTATGAATAATGACAAATGGTTACATAATAGATGAAACAGAGACATCTTGTACAGCAACATACTGAGCATGTTATTGTGGGAACACTGTGTCTTTTTAATAGATTTAATGAACTGTGAAAATACACAGAGGATGCACACACACACACACACACACACACACACGACTGCAGTTTTAACTACTTCTGACTGATCCGGGTGAAGTCCCTGCACTCATGTGCTATCATGCATATGAGTCACCATGGGTACCACATGATTGACAGTATGCAAATAATATACTATACATCCACTGCACAGATGAGATTGAATATAAAATCTCTTCCTGTAACATCAGCAGAAGGATTTATTAGTTGAGCTTTTGAATTTCATGATAAAATCACAAACAGTATCGACCATCACAAAATTCCTTGGTTGTTCTAAAACCACATGAACCAGTGAAATGCACCAGTGCTCATTTTAACCAAGGTGTGAAAACACATCATGACCCTGTGTAACTCCAATATTACAAAAAACTAAAGTCTTGTGGCAATCACATTTTTAAAAAGCTCAGAGGCTGCTCTGGTCTACAGTGTAGTGGGTCAAACTTGCTGTTGATGTTCAGTTGCACTTCATTTAAACTCTCTCTTAAGTTTGATTTTTGACAGAGTGCATCTCATTTTATTAAATACTTTTTTTTTTACTTTCAATTCCAAGTCAATTTCTAGAAACTTTTGCTGATGTGATGATGGTCTGGTTTTATTTGAATGCAACTTGCAAGTTGTTTCTCAGTGCATCTTAGTCCTTTGGTTTCCTATTATAAAAACTGATAGAAGCAGACAGTAGCAGATGGATCTCCAAGGATGTGACTTTAAACTCCAGCTCCTGTAAACGTCCTGCGATTGTGTGCAATCACAAAGAATGACCTCACATGAAATAAGCTCTTCACAATGGCTCTACACAGTGGAGTCATACCGAACTTTAACATGTCACCTTTGCAACTTTTCCTGCTTTGAGATTTCCTCACTGGTCGTGACTTCTCCTCTATCAGATCACGACTGATAAGGACTGATAAGGTGTGAAGCATTTCAGCTTCAAAGATGCGTGTGTGGATGTGTGTGTGTGTGTGTGTGTGTGTGTGTGTGATAGAAACGAGCTTCTGTGCCAACTGAAAAGAGAAACGCCTGCACACTGTTAACCGTGAATTTATTTAAATAGACAATGTTTTGATCACAGTTGGATCCTCATTCCTCATCATTAAGCCTATCAGCGGTATATGTAAACATACATACACTGTGTGCTGTTAATGTGAAAATAAATATAGACACAATGAAAAATGAGTAAGAATTTTTTTTTTTTTCCTCTCTCAACTGGGTCACCCGCTGAGTTAACTTTGGTTGTGGATCATACAACCAATTTCCATTCTTTCTCCACACTCCACACCTCCTCTCTACTCACTGACAAAACACTGACTCGTTCCAATCCCACCTCTGCTGCAATCGCACAATCAGAGCGTAAGTAAATTCATAGCGACAGCATAGCGGCCGCCTGACTAAGCATAATCTGGCTCACACCGCTCGGGTGGGCTAAGGATCATCAGTCAATTGAAATCCTGAGGTGACGGAGCCAAAAAAACGCAGCGTATGAGCCGCTGTAGACAACCCACAGTGCTTTGCATTAACAGCCAGATTGTTGGAGCTCGTGTGCCGGTGTCAGGATGCATTAAGGTCCATCAAGGAGATATTCATTATCATTATACACAATGGAGCTGTGTTTGGAGCCACCAGATAAGCAGAGCGGATTGGGCTTGTTGTTGGGGAGTCTCGCCAATGATATTGATAAAAGTCTGTGGGCTGCTTGATGTATGTGGTGGAGAGTTGGTGTGGGAACAACAGATGCACAGGCTCACGCTCAGACGTATACAGACAGACAAGTGTGGGTGTACACTCAAAAACACACACACACACACACACACACACTAGACAGAGAAACCCAAAAGGCATGAGAGAGGACAGTCACACTCCACTCTTTGCATGTGTGAGAATGAGTCAGGGTAGTGATGAGGATTTTCAAAGAGAGAACAGTCATTTCTTGGGGCAACACAACGTAGAGACAAAGTTTTTTGCAGATAATGACTTAATTCTTCCAAACAATGAGTTACTTAAAAGCGCCTGAAGTCTGATAGATTCATTGCTAAAATTTGAACCCGTCTTCTGTCTGGTCAGTGACTGTGAGTGCGCGGAGAGCAGAGACATCTGCCATTTTTCCTGAATGTCTGCTTGTCAGAGGGCGGATAGCGGCAAAGGCCATTAATCTTGGCGTTACCTTTTGGAGGTGACATTGAAAGTTGGCATTTTGAAAGCCTCATGTAAATGGCAGTGAAGAGCGATAATACGCCTAAAATGCCTCCTCAGAAAGATGGGGGATAAAATAGCTGTGCTTTGCCAGACAGAGTGGAAGCTAAGGGTGTCTGAGGATTGAGGGTGGTGTTTGGCTTTAAGGGTCAGGATGAAGGATCTAGTTTTAATATGTTCCATTATCAGGGGAAATCACACGACTTGCCAGATAGGGCTCGACAAATAGCCGTGGCATTTCAGGCCAAAAGTGTGAGAAACTGTCTCTGAAGTTTTTTTTTACTGCGAGCAGGACAGGTTTTGAGGGATTTTGTTTTCCACTTACAGGTACACTGAGAGATGTCTGATTGCTTCTGGTGACTGTATTTGTTGTATACCTCTTTCTCTGTGAATGTTTCCTCTGGACTAGGATGCGACCGTGACGCCCCTCCCATTGACTCAAAGGTTGTTCTGGACAATCACAGCAGCAATCGATCCAAAACGTCGCTTTTCTCAGCTCATGCTGCTCGTGTATTTGTTTGCTCTCTCTCTTTTCCCATCTACTAACATCCTCTAAGTTTTTGCTTTTCCCACACCCAACGCCTCCACAGCTCATACACCACTCACGCATGCACTGTTTTTACGACTAAACTCGCTGATTGCCACACCTCCTCGTCTTCCGCTGCACTTGTAATAAATCATTTTTAGTTTACCTTTGTAATTTCCCCCTTATTGTCACATTCACTGAGCCTGTTTGTGACACAACATTTAACAGCATTTTATCATAATTCAAATCCTGTACTGAGGAAGAGTCCCCTGTTTAGGAAGAATAATGTGTTTCCTACTGAACTGTGCTGTTACAGAGTGATGAGTCTTTCCGTTCACAGACAATCTGCAGATCATTTCAGAAGCTCCAGAATTAACATTAATTATTCACATCTGATCTAATCTGTTACTGTTCATGTCTGTCATTTTCAGCTGCTGCTGCTGCTGCTGCCAGGTTTTAGCTTTTACTTTCTCCTCTAAAAACCAGTGTGTTTTTGGATCGCTGTCATGTTGGGAAATTTCTGCTCTGTTTCTTGTGACGCAGCCTCATCTTTTCATTCAGTAATTTGTTATACTGACTTGCAATCACACATCCATCTAAAAATGCAGCCTCATTTTAGCACATCCCACCTCCACCTTTCACTGTTGGCACCAAACAGTCACCGGTCCTGGCCAGACAAACACGCTGGGCTACATCTGATCCAAACAAATTATTTTGGTTTCATCTGATCAAACACCATTTCTGAGACAACGCTCTGCTGCCAACACTCAACAGGCAAGGTAAGTCTTACAGATTTGTCCCATTTTGTGAGTAATGCTTTTCTTCATGGATGCCGTCTACAGAGGTTGACTTCATCCAGTGTTCTCCAAACGGATCAGCCACCGAAACACCAGTTTCCACAGATAATTCTTGTGCCAAGTCAGAAGCGCTTACCTGCCTCGTTTTTCAGCGCAGGGGTGTGTAAATAGCAAATTGTGCGTGATGCCATTTTTTTCCAGGATGGCTGCTGCCCCCTCTGTTATTGGTAGTCTGGCTCCCCCTGCACCTTTAAACCACTGCAGCAGCTGTGTTTCACTGTTTGTTCAGCAGCCTTTCCCCTAGTACTCTCTCCTTTCTAATGGAGTCTCACAATCTGGTGTCTAACCTGTTCACACATTTCCATACCATATTTAGTCACGTTGCATTAGACACAACACAGGTCAAAATTTGAGAAGCTACTGTGCACATGGGTTATTTCCTCAACTTGTTCATGCAGTTGACTATAACCTTACAGCACACTTAAAATCACTTTAGTATGCATCGATATTGCACTTTAGAGGAACAAATACCCTACACTTCAGCTTCAAAATAAAACACTTGTTATGAAATAGTTACATTTTGTGTCATTCATTTTTTTTTTTGATACAGCCTAGAGGTGTAGTCTGTTTTATTGTACACTGCACTCCTAATCGCCTTACTGCTTGAGTTAGATGGGAAGATCGATACCACTTTCCCCCAAAAAAGTCGAACTCTTCTGTGCACGTGCGTCAGATTCACCTAAAGAGCTCTTCTGCAAAATGAATGCATTGGTATGGAAAGGCATGGAAAATTAAGGAGCACGGCTTGCATCGAGGTGCCGTGCCTCAACTGCACAGCAGGACTCTGGCGTTCAACAAGCCCATATGCTGTCTCTGTAGGGGGGGGGGGGGGGGGGGGGACTGATACCGTGTCTGTAAGGGGTGCATGTAATCTAGAGCGATGCTGAAGGCCAGCTCTGTTAATCTACTCCACTGTGGAAGTTTTGATCCATGTGGTTTTGTTACCTTGGTGTCCAAGCGCTGCAGGTAGGAACAGATGTACTCGATGCTCGCTCCAAACGGGTGAACGTGCAGGAACGTTGATATGATCCCTGAGGTGGAGAAAGGAAAAAAAAAAAATCATGCAAAAGATGTTAACGCAGCAACACAACACCAGCGTATCTAACTCCTTCTCCGCTCCTCTGACTGAGTGTAACACAAGCTTCGAGTGGCTTCTCCCAAAGTCCCAGTACTGTTAATAGCCTCTTGTATATTGTGGCTCCAGATTAGAGGGAGTGTTTAATGACGGCTTTGATGCCGTTGTCTCTCATCAAAGCCATACTCTCCCCCAGCTCAAACAAACCATCTGCTATCAGCTCACAGATAGGGCCAGGAGAGAGATAATCCTCCACCTCTGCTTACTAACCACCTATGGAGCATCCAGGGACCAACAGTTGAAACAAACACACACAGTGTTAAAACCACAAAAGCTTTCCACTGACTCAAACACTACAACAAGAAAAAAAAAAAACACAATCAGTGGAGTCTTTAAAGAGGAAAATACTCCCTCAAGACTTCATTTTTGCCACCTGCAGGAGGTCAGTCGATATCTGAACACAAACAACGTGCTGGCCTGAAGCTGCTCCGCCGACAGTGAGTGAAAGTCTGACTGGGAGTCTAATGGAGCGTTCAGATGCAGCACCGAGAAGAATTTCATGTTGATTTATTTGCATGAATTTACCCACTGGAGTGATTTTCCTGTCTGTGTTTATTAAAGAACCAATGAACATGTTCTCCAGCTGACGGTACAGATGCTTGCTGCTGTGTCAACATGTTTCCACAACATGTGTGTGGAGGTTGTCGGTATGTGTGTGTGTGTGAGTGCAAGAGCTCGCACAGAGGCTCATTATCATTCCATGTTTTAATGATGAGCATTAAACACCTCAAGTCTAGGTCTACACCACGTTTTGGTCTTCTGAGTCTGATGCCTTGGACTAAATGTGATTAAACTGATGGTGGTTTGGTGGTAAGCACTGTCGCCTCTCAGCAAGAAAGTCTGGGTTCGATTCCTGTCCAAAAACATGCACAATTGGTTAATTGGCGACTCTAAAATGCCCAGAAGTGAATGTGTGTGTGTGTGTGTGCCCTATTTGTCTCTATATGTCAGCCCTGTGATGGACTGGCGACCTGCAGGGTGTGTACCCTGCCCTTGCCCTATGTCAGCTGGGATTAGCTCTCTGCACGGATAAGCGGTATAGCGAATGGATGGATGGACGGATGAATCTGATGGGAATCCTAAGATCTTACTTTACAGAGTCATGCAAACCTGCAGCTCTGTCTCAACAGCAGCAGATGAGCTTTCATCTGAAATCGCAGCAGAGCAAACCTTTTTCTCGCTTCTTTTTCAGTCTTATTTGTGATATTTTATGCATTTTGATATCTCTAAATTTTGATCTCTGCTGCATCTGAAGAAACCACTAACCAGCTGGAGTAACCTGGGCAAAACTGAACCGATATATTTAATTTTCAGCAATATTGCACATTTGTAGTGCATATTTCTGAAATATGCCAACACATGAAGGGAAAACCTCTAAATATCCAAGGAAATGTATAATACAATACAGTGCATTATATAATAAAGTGAATACAAAATTACAAACACAAAGAGTCCAGAGTGGTGGGAACATACCGACTAGAAGTGCTTCCCTCTCAGAGTGAACGGGACTCGGTGGATTCTTCTCTGTTGGACCTTCCTTCTCCTGACTGCAGGACACCACTGTTGTTTCCTACACATACACACACACACACATTCAAGCTCAGTTACCTTGAGTGAGTCTTCTAACAGCCACGGTTTGACTGCGGCTGACGTGAAGTAAACAAGCTTAAATTTAAGCTTATTGGCACACATTAAAAAAAAGACAATCAAACACAAATAAGCAGAATGAACACATCAGAAAGTTTCACCACCAACACATAAATACGGAGAGACAATGAGGATGAGGATAATGAGGCGAGGGAGAATATTCAGACAGCAGCTATAATTCTGAAGGGGGATTGAAATGCATGTCACACACACACACAGACTCACAGACGCACACACACACAAATATAAAAAAAGAGACAAGTCTAAGAAGAACAAATAGAGAGAGAGGGGAAGAGACTTGGGAGGCAAATGATCAAGCTGCTTGCTTCAGATCTGTGACAGGAGGCAGAAAAAAAGTCAGGGGAATGACAGAAGACTTTTTGTCTGTTTGTTGTCCCACATTGTATTGTCTCTACTATTTCCATTTATGGTGTGGGATGCCTGGTGGCCTTTTTCTGTTTTTAATCTATCCATAACACCCTGCCAGTGTGTCAGCGTGTGGGTGGGTGTGTTGGCATATGCACATGTGTAAGCCATTTTGACTTTATGACTCTTTTATTTCGTAGCCCAGTTGTGTCTGTGTGATTTATTCAATGACAAATGCAGTTGCAGTGAACTGGATTAGCCTGTAATGATCTGTCATATCAGTGGAAGAGGTTAGAGAGGAAAGTCAGAGGAGGAAGAAGAGGAAGAAAAAGAAGAAGTGAGAGTGAGGACACAAAATAATATCTGGAGAGGAGTGAGAAGGGCTCAACGTTTTTCCACTTACAGTGTTTTGATTAGCGCTCTCCTCATTGCCTCTGTCATTTTGCTCCAGCTGTGGGACATTAGAAACATATGAGGGATAAGCAGCTGAGAAAAAAAGCTAGGAGCTAATGTAGACAGACGGAGAAGCGTGGTTGTGCACAGCATGTTGTGCAAAAACAGACAAATATAAGCAATGTTTATTTTTAGATTTATGTCCAGAATGTGCTAAATTTGAATAAACAAGACACCAAATCCGTATGGATGTAATTAACTCCCCAAGAAGCACAATTAGCACAAATGCAACAAATATAAGACTCCCTGGATCCTGATGTCTTGGTTATATATCTGCTGAAATGGTGAGATATACAATCAACAGCAAATTGACCGACAAGAAATTTGAAGGTTGATTTATCAATGAGAAGAGTTCCAGCTCATCAGATGTCCCATCAAAGGGTTTTGTTGGTTGCCTGAAGACGTGACTCTGGGTTTCAGATTATTTTTTCTTTTTATGATCATAGGAAAAACCAGTGCATACTGTAGTATCTCAGTGAGGTGCTGGTCCATGTTACTTGGCATTGATTCTACAAGTCTCTGAACTTCACTGAAGGGATGAGCATCATTCTCTCAGAAGATATTCCCTCATGAGGTTGTGTGAGGATGGTGCTGCAGAGCAATAGGTGTTCAACAGGGCTGAGATTTAGTCACTGGTTTGATCAGTATTAAAAATATGTCAATAATACCCTATGATCCTCACAGTAAGTGATCTGTTGTGCCTTGTGGATGGGAGCATTTCCATCCTGTTTCTCCACTAGTATCTCTGTTCCCTTTAATTTGTTATATATATATCTGAATTTAATAATTAATCCAACGATTCTATCAATTTTACACATGAACATCCATTTCCTTGTCACAAGTAGTACGGTCTGTCTTCTAGAGCTGTCACTTTTACAATAAGTCAATTTAAAACAAACATGTATTTTGATAAAATGCATCTACTAACAGCCTTAGCTTTGTTGGCAACTTGTCCATTGATGGTGTGAACCACAGAAGACCTGCAAAGTTGCAAAGTTTCACCATTATCGCTCTGAATTTAGTTTACCAATAGGTTAATGGGGCAAAATGCTGATTATGCATTTGAAGAACACCCCCTGCTGGAGCACACAGGAAACTACTTCAAGGCGTCTTCTGTTTACTGACTGTACATTCTTGATTCAAAAACAGCATTAGAGTTTGAAAAGAGCTGACATTCCTAGTATGGCTTGATATAAATGGATGTGTACAAATGTGTTGTCTGACTGTGTGTGCAGGCAGCAGTATTTATAGCTGCTCTGAGCATCCACAATCAAAGACGAGGTGAAAAGCCTCCTGTCAGTGAGGTTTAAACATGGGAATAACACTTTTGGACAGTCTTTCTTTAGAGGCTTCAAAGGCTTTTGCACATGCACAAATCAAGTAACTGTGTGGAAAAACTGTGTGAGCTCAAAAGAAATCACTCATTGTGTTAAGTGAGTGTGACATATGAAGTGGGTACGAATGTTGGATTTTCAGTTTGAGAAAGTTTGAAAAAAAAACCAAAAACCCAAAAACGCAGCCCTCAAATACCGCGGTCGGGAGCTCAGATCTTGAGCATGTGAAAAACTATGATTTACTGTCTTCTGTTGCTTATGTGCATGTGAGGAAACCTCAGGTGATGTCATCAAGGTTAAATCAGTTTTAAGTTATCGCTGGCTGTGGAGTTGAAAGACAAGAAATAAAAGTTGCATGTGTTGCTCACACCGCCCTCCCATTTTACAGTCATTATTTAGATAAAAAAAATCAATGGATCGATCAAAAATGAAAGTAATTCTTGGTGGCATCGCTAAAATATACATGAAAGATGATAAAGGCGTTTGTTGTGATCATAATCAGCTGCACTGGTGTCGATCCAGTAATGTGCGGTGACAGCTCGGTGACAGTGGGGACAGCGATTAGCCCGGCAGAGGAGAACTGATGGCATGAAGAAGGACTCAAATTAGAAGTTAGCAAATTACAAATTCACCTCTGCGTTATATGAAAGCTGCAGTCGTCTTGTACATGTACATCTCAGAGCAAAAAGACGGCACACGGAGCAGCTCCCCACGTGAATTGAGAGACTCTTGTTTGTATCATTATCCAATTTAATAGGTGATTGAACCTGAGGCTCATTTTAATGACAGCCCTTCCTCTCATTATACCGAACCAGAAGGAGCATTAACAAACATTAGCACTTTATTACTTGGAAAACGGGACAACACCTGAAACATTAGTAAACACGACATGTCTAAGAGAGAAAAATGACCCATGAAACTTGAAACTGCTTAATAAGATTGTGAATTGTGGTGCACTGTATTTCGCAGTGTACACTTGTGGTAATACAGCGTGCTTCTAATCAATATTAGATGGAGTTTTGTTGGGAAAAACATGAGTCAGTGTGAGCAACGCATTCAATCAAATAACAACTGTGATGCTGGGATGGATGAATAATGTAGGAGGAGTGGCTCAAACTGATGATGTGGGCAGTAGCAGCTGCGACCGCACCAGTGGTTTACATTAGTGCAACGTCTTCTGCAGGTACTCCCTATCTCCCTATCTGGGGGACCACGCTATTACTCTGTGTACATATTGAGTATGTACACAGATGTCTTATGGATACTACCTCGTGGTCGACTCAAACCAAATGACTGATGTAGTCTATGTGGCCGAGAGGACAAAATGTTCAGGAATGAGAGAACGTGACTGGGACGGCTGGTGGTCGATGTCATGTAACTTCTCAGCTGCAGATAAACACGGAAACAATTTTACTGCGGTCAACCAACCATGCTCAATGTGTTTCTGGTTAGGAAATGAATGGATATCCTTAGTTGTTTTTTTATGTGGCTGCTGTGAGAACACACAGTTCAGAGGACTGGACACAATAACAGGGGAGAGAAACATCCCGTCCAGAGACACAAATTAAACTGCAGTTATTTTGTATTCTCATGTATAATGGACGTGGTTAATGAAACTATGTGCACTAAACTTTTAAAATGATCATTTCTACTGAATATTTCTGCTGCAGGATGTCTTTGATTTATTCTCTGATTTGCACCAGCTGAACAAAATGGCAATTAGTGTTGATTTCACACTCAAATAATCAAACTATCTACTAATTATTTCTATCTTTGTATCAATCTGAGGATAATCTTTTTTTTTTTCTTACAGCTTATCACCATGTCAATAAAACTTATGCCTGGCAGAGTCCTGGGGATATTTCAAATTGTTTTATCTGACCAAGAGTCTAAAACCAAATATACTCTGCTGAAAAAAAGGAAATATTTGTTGAGAAATTATGATTAACCAAACATTTGTTAATTGATTATTGGTCAAACAACTCATTGGACTAACCATCCGATTATTTCAGTAGTGAAGACATGGTATAGCCAACACAGCAGTATGATTAACTGTGACACTATGTCTCTCTTTTTCCACAGTAATGCAAAAAACATCAAAGAAATTATGGTAATAACAGTCCCTCAAATGATTATTGGTTAAACATATTTTTCTTTTGCCTATTTGTTCATTATAAGACGAATGGAGGGAAGTCATAAACATTTCATCATCATCGTTTCTGAGCTGCATAAAAGTTGAATGTGGTTCAACTTTTTCTGAGAGAAATTAGAAATTAAAGAGTCAAAGAAGAGAGATGTTTTCAACACCCTGGGAGGAAAATGGGAACACCAGAGCACTGATTGAAGTCAGAAATTGTTTGTCTCACTGTGGTAGGCGCTTTCCCGCAGTGTTGCTATCATAAAGATGCACTCAAATAGCTACTTTAGGACATCTGATGAGCCGACTACCATCCTCAACCAAGAACCACATATTACAACTATCACATTCTGGCTTTGTTTATAGATGAATTATTTCTACAATATCATCCATGTGCTAAAACTGATTTAGCACTAATTTCGCAATTCTCCCATTAAGAACAACAAACCAACCTGCATAACATGTGTGTTCTGCAGGTTCTGGAGACCTTCCTTCAGGGTCTGGACTTGGTTCTTCAGTTGTTGTTTGTCATCCAAACTCTTCTCCAAGTCTGCCTCCCGCTGTTTTAATTCTTCCCTCATTTTTAAAAGTTGCTGGGGAAAAAAAAGAAAAAGAAAAAAAAAACAAATAAACAGAGGCAGGCATTCACGCAACAGTGAACCAACTAACCGTGACGATATAGTAACCTTGCACTCAAAGGAACAATCAGCCAGTTGTTTTATTAATATTCAGCGTGTAATCCCTACACCAGTAATTAGAACTTGAGCTTGTTACAAAAAACAATTAGGCGCTGATGTGAATTATATCTTTAATAAACATTTTCTAGGGAGAAAACAAACTGTTGTGTCTTATTTGATTCTGTTGTATGGTAAACGTCTAGGAGGAGTAATTTACCAGATCTTTAGTTTGTGAACACAAAATTATGAATTGCATATGAAAATGTGAAATTTAATTCGAAAATTAACACTTGTGTGTGTTTTATCTTCACTTTGGGTAATGCAACAACATGTGTTTAGAAAGCTTTGATAGCTAATTTATCGTCTGAAGTTATCTGCTAAACACTGATGAAAAGATTCACCTCCTGCTGTGTTAATTTCAGCAAAAAGAGGGTCTGCGAGTTCCAGGGTTGTCTTCACACTGCTACAGCATGAGTGGCTTCTTTTGTTACATGCGCTGCAACGTGTCCAGTTTTGTTGTCCTCCAATCCATTTAATCTTTTCACTTAATCTTACCGACATGCAAGGAAAGATGTAAACTGGAGAGGTAATAACTCTCTGCAGGCAAAAATGAATGGTAGGGCCTTAATGTATTCTTTTCTTCTAAACATGCATCAATCATAATTTCTACTACCTGTGACAGCTAGCTAAGTGGGAGATGGCTGACAAATGGCAGAGTGAGTCAATTTCGGTAGTTCTTTTGTATTTAAAGGGCAGATTTAAGATTTTCTACCATTAATGGGCTTGGTCTTTAGATGGACAGTCATTATATATCATACTGATTAATTCGTTTTTCTAAAGAATTTCACCCCATTTAGTTTTATTGTGAGTAAGGAATTACCAAAAATGTTTTTCCTCACTCTGTGAATGTGATTTCTTTCAGTCGGATGGACTCGTATACAGTAACTCTCAAAAATTAAATTTGGTCCAATGTTCAAAACTGTAATACAGACAGCAACTTTCACAATTTCATCCGTCTGATATCTTCAAACAATGTTGTCAGTCAACCAAACCAAAAACAGCTTAAAAAAGAAGAAGACAACCACTGATGTGAGCTGAATTTATACATGTGAAACTGAAGATGCTCTCCAGCAGTATTTTGAAGTTTGAACTTGTGCGATGATATTCAAGGCACGTTTTCAAAGTATGGGGAGAAAGAAAAAATCCAATACTTTTCATTATCTTTCTTTGAATAAATGGTCTGAAATACTTTTAATAGCTTTGGCTCCAAAAAGTATCTGCGTGCTGTTTGAATCATAGCACACAACCCTCCAATCCCAAGTAAAACCTATTCCAACTGTGAATAGGCTTTCCAATAACCAGAGTAAATCTGAAAATATTATTTTTTAGTAGCTCCTTGTGAAAGTATCCCAGCTGCTCCAGACAGCAGTATTTTTCTGCTTGTTCCCAGATAGCTCTTGGTTTTCTTTTAAAGTACTGGGTCTTATGAATAAATGACTTGAATGAAGAATTATATTGTGCAATGGAAAATTCAATGGGCTAACCTGAGCAACCCTGTTCCTGTAAAGAACATGGTGCATCGCAGAAATGAATAGCAGATTAAACTTATTGTTGGATAGATGACTGGAAAAAAGTGTCTTGATACTTCTGTGTGTGTGTATGTGTGTGTGCATATTCATAAGCACTACCTTCTGCATGCCTTGCAGAGCCTGCTGCAGGAAGCTGAGCTGCTGCGAGTGCGTGCTGTCCTCCTCACTCCTCATTGGCTGGTTCTTCCCCTGTTCCTGTTTGAGCAGCTCCACCTCGTTCCTGTAGGCGTCCAGCTGGCAGCGCAGCGAATCGTTCTCCTCCTTTAAGGCTTCGGCTTGGGATACACCTTGAGATTTATACATAGAGAACAAGGAACACTATAAAATGTGTCTTTTGTGGAAATGTATCTTTGTTTCAACAAATAAAAAAAATCAAAGGTTGTATATCTTTTACACAGTGACATTCACAGGCTTGAATAAATTGGTCCTTGCTCACTTTACTTTTTTTGAGCAGAGACACATTGCAAAGGGAAGTGAGCATGAAAGCATTAAGATTCAAGGCATATCAGCAAATGAGTACAGCTCAGTTTTAACTCATGCAAATTTTAGATGTCTTGAAACTCAAAACAGTAAAATGTCGTCTTGATAGATGTCTGCTGATTAAAAAAAAGATCTCAGTCTGTTTTAAAAAAGGGCGAGATCTTGTGTTTATCTTCTGGCCAAGGAGTCGGATGTGTATGCATCTTGAATCAATTTAATTTCAATTATATCAGCAACAGTGTTTTGTTAACACATTCAACAATTGTGAATGACATCCCCTGATTTCCCCTGCTGCCGCTCTGCTTCCTGCCCCTGACCTCTTTGTCACAGTAACGATGGCCTGGGCCGATGGGTAATGAGAGCTGCCACCACGCCTACATAATGGGATAAACATGATATCTCAGAATTGATGTGGCAATAAATAAAACTGGTGGTAATAAAGTAAACCTCCATGATTAAAACACAGAATAACACCTCAGTCCAACACAAAATGTCAAGATACAATTTTCTCATGTGAATAGGAAATTGTCATTTGGATACTTCCAGCAGCATCTCATAATCAAACACCTACAGAATATTTACACAGACCAACGAAAGCTGTGATAATCCCAGAGAGAGACTTTTGTCCAATAGCTCTCTACTGCACATTTGACCTGACCTATTGAGCAAAGAGAGGAGACAGTGGGAGTTATTATTATGTGAGACCTGCTCAGCTCCAGAGATGTCCAGTATTATCAGCTCGGCTCTCCCCCTTTGGACCTTGAGGGGAAGCTCTTTGGGAAAGTGCAATACTCTGACTGGACTGGGGAGATAAGCCCCATCCTGTGTATGTGTGTGTGTGTGTGTGTGTGTCTGTGTATGAGAGAGAGCGTGTGTCTGTGCATGAAAGCGTGTCTGGTTAGGTTTTGTGTGGGTGTTCATGAGTGCTGCCTGCAGTCTATCATGGAGGACCATTGGCAGTGTTAATGAACTCTTGCTGGGTGAGTGTATGTGTGTATGTGTGTGTGTGCTTTTCCCCCAGCAAAATGAAGGTTTGAGGTGAGAAGGGTATTGATCTGAGAGCCTCATCAACTTGGTGTGAGGAGATGTCAACCGCTTGGCCAGATTCTGAGCAATTCCCCCTCTGTTACAGGCAGCACTATCGACCTGCAGATATCCATGAACGTGCACACACACACACACACACACACAACTTTGGGCACACAGTGACGTACACAAGCAGCTCTTTTGATTTCTATTCTGCACATGAGTTAGGCACACGGTATCGATTCACTTTCTGAGAGGCTGCAGTCATAACACAGGTGTTTCCAGCCGGGATGGCGGACGTGTAAACATGCCCCTTTGCTTAAAGGTTAGTGAGTAAAAGGGGGTGTAACGGTCGGCCTGTTAACACAAATACCAAGAAGTGTCACATTAACACCTGCCACCTCGGCCACTGCCGGAGCATCAAGCGAAATGACAGGTTCTTTGACAGCAATGCTAATGACTGATAGCTAAATAGCAAGGTTGCAAAAGGGAAGGGGCTGAGCTCACGACTGCATTTACATACATTTGCATGCTGATTAGAGGAGCTGTCATATTAGCAAATGGCAGAGATCAGGATGATTAAAAGGCGAGAAGGGGAAGTATGTGAAGAAAGCAAAAACAACACGCAGAGAGGCACAAAACACAAGATGAGAGGCAGCGTTACGTGGTGCTGATGGCTACAGCATGTGGCCCCGGTGAATACTCCAGACTTATGGGTTATTGTAATGGAGGCTCAGAAATAAGCAGCACCATTAGTTTTTGTTGCTTCAGCAAACACAAAGGGACTCCTCTGAGGGAGAAACACAAGATTATGGCACTTCAGTGATACCCTGATCTGAAATAACATGGCAGCTGGCAGGTGTGGATACACACTCACACACATACAGACATACATACATACATACATACATACACACAGGGAGACAAACACACGTTTTTTCCACATCATTCACAAGGGTGGACTTGGGTGGATGTCCATTTGGCAGCTATATTGAACATCAACCCAGTAAAGCGTGGTGTTGTGTGGAGTTGTCAGATGGTTGTCAGATGCTCGGGGGATGATTACTGCCATTTCCGTCAAACACAGCTGTCTCCGTCGGTTATTTAAAACTCTGTGTTCATCCTCTGGAGATCTTGATCAGTGTTATGTCCTGTCATCTTGACAGAAGCGCTGAACTGCGGATGCATATGCATACCTGAGTCCTCAGAGTCCTTGCTGTCAGGGGTGTCCTCCATGTCGTCGTCAGACATCTCCATCTCCTCCTCTCGCCTGATGCCCATCAGCTGCTCGTTGTGCATGTTTCTAATCTCCTGAAAAACACAACGAAAAGAGGGGTGGGTCAGAGCGGCAGCAACTCATGGATGACGCACTCTTTGGCAGGTGCCAGCAGGAGCTCGATTTCCAGTGACGCACCTCTTTGATTTCACTGTTATTATTAAGCATTAGCTGGAAGGAACACTTACAACAGTACAGAACAAAGGAGTGTAGACAAATAAAGATGAAAAGGCTCAGAGCTGGGGCTCAATTCCTCCTCCGGCACACTAATAGGGCAGATGGTAGCATAAATATAGTTAGACCCCACCGTTTTGTACTTTACTGCTTTGGTTACTTCGGGAAAACAGCAGATTAAAGCAGCCAAGTAAGAATATGGTACTGACCACGGGCTCAGGCCACATCGAGTCCACTGTTGTCGTGTTTTTTTTTTCCGTGTGTTATGCTAATTGAGTGCACATCTGGAAACACCAGCAGTAAGTGTGAAATACCAACGTCCTCTGTTTCATTTCGCCCTCACAGACACACCCACTAATGACTACATCTGCCTGGAGACCAGTAACTAGAAGCAGGTTTCAGAACGGCGTCTAGATTAGGGTCAACCCACTGAGTTGGACTGGCTGTAAATTAGACCGAGACTTCCAGGTTTTGTCAGCAGGAAAGAAAAACAAAAAAACAAAGAAAATCCTGTGTGATACATGACACACATTACACTTAACCAGAGACATAATGTCTAAGAATCTGTGCTTGGATGGTTTTTTAAATACCATTCAGTTTCAACGGTAACAGTGTCTCCTTCACCAGCAGAGGATCTAATGCTACTAGAGCATTAGATCTAGTAGCATTAGATCTAATTCTTTTTTTCTTTGAAGGTCACACAAATATCTTCACAATGTAAGTAGACCAGCGGCAATGAGATCAGGATCAGACATGCGTGTAAATGTGGTTGTGTTGTGGTACAGCAGCAGGCCCCTGGAGCAATAACATGAGATAAATTGATTTTTGTTGTTGTTGTTGTTTGTTTTTTCTCATTAGGACAAAATCTTTTGAAAATACTTCTTGTGTATTTATGATCTCATACAGACTGATGTATAAAATGTTGCTTTTATTACTGACCATACTATAATCTACAGTAGTGAACCTTTATCATAACATGGCATGGTCTCCAGAGAAATCAAAACGCGTTCACTGGCCTGGAGACAATATCATGTTTTCTACATGAAGGTCTCTCCTGCAACTTCAAATTGGCTCATTTACATTATTTGTTTTTTAAAGTGGTTTATGCTGAGAGGTCAATTGCCTTATCTGAATCATTAAATGTGAGATTTGTATTTTAATTGAGGGGTTTTGCAGGGAAAGTAACATTTAAATGACCTTTTCTAACCTTTAGTAGCCTGTTTCTTAAGGTTACTAAAACCCACTGACCATTTATATAAAAATCCTGGCCAGGTTAGATATAAAGGTTTCACACTTAATGTTTCAAGAACACAAATACAACACTCTACAGTTCAGACAAGTACACACTGACACACATATGGACACTTACAAACAAAACCAGTAGCACGAGAAATGGATTTTCTATCAATGAAATATTCACAGCCGACTGAAAAATAGTCCTAAAAGGCTAAAAGGGAGGAGAAAACTGCCCAACAGTAAATAAACTTACAACCATCTGTCAGCTGACGTTATCAGCCCGAGCCCATGGCGGAGGTCAAACAGGTACTCTACACACACAAGCACATGCAGACACACAACCATCTGGTGTATGTGGAGCCGCACACTGTGCAACACACACACACACACACACACACACACACACACACACACACACACACACACACACACACACACACCACACACACACACACACACACACACACACACCACACACACACACACACACACACACACACACACACACACACACACACACACACACACACTAAAAACACTGATAGAAGGAGGCAGCTGTTGATTCTGCCTGGGAGCTGCAGCTCCTCAACACTGTGGCTTGTTCCTCCTCATTTCTCCTCCAGGCCGCAGAATCATACTGAATATACAGTGTGAGTGAGTGAAAGTGGCTGCCTATTTGATGATACACTACCCCTGAGCAACCACACTTACTTACCTATGCTCTTTATACTGGCTAGTGGCCGCCAGCCCCATATACATTGGAGCCTCTGAGTCATGTCTATATTATCAATATGAAATTAGTAGATCTGGGAATACTTTAATGGATCATTATTGGTTTAAAGAAATGCTGATCAAAATCCCATCCTTTCATTACTGCACTCTGCTGCTCCCTCCTTCAACAGCCGACTTCTCCGGTTCAGCATCCTACAGCATGAGCCAGGGGAAACTCACAGGTGTGAAAGTGAAATATTATTTGGGCTCGGTGGTGAGTTCAAACACAGAGTTTGGGGAAAAAAAAATACACGGATTCTCTGACACCAGAAACCATTAGCACAGCAGCAGATGAGACACCCAGCTAGCAGCTCCTCAGTTTTAGCTGATGCTCCAGGTTGCTTTCGTCATATCAGCTGTCACTAATTCTTGTTAATTCTGCAAGCAACCTGATGACAGGTCTAAATTAAACTTGGCTGTCACCACAACATTAGCATCATAGTTTGAAAGGGAAGAACCTCTGCTCTGCAACACCACTCCGCAAGTGTTTCTTTAGCTGAATCCAGCAGAGTGACATGTCACTGTCAGGGGCGGGATTCCAGCAATTTACTTTTAATTTGCCATCATATCAATAATTTAAGTTTATTCACTTTCTAATTTTCAACCATTAACTTCAGAATTTGAAGAGACTCAAACATAGGGTGTGTGAGATATTCGAATGTGTCAGACACAACCTAATATTGAAATAATTTTATGACTATATTTTATAAATACAACATTATTAGGCTACATATCTTTGCTTTAAAGAGGAACTAAGCAGGATTTTTTTTACCTTCATTAAAAAGCTCTGGAGTAATTGTGATGGTTAACTACATGACTTATGATTTGTTACGAGTGGGAACGGAGGCTCTCTGTCTTCCACCTCATGTCTCATGGCTGAAAACCAACCTTGCAACATCAGTGTAGTATCTGGCCGCCGCCCCGGTGTCCCAGCTCTCGTCTCTGCGGCACCGCAATACAAACGTGCTCCGTAACCCGTAATCTTTTGTTTATGACAGTTAAGACTACACAGATATACACGTTGCAACATTGTATACTTTATGTTATATAACTTTACCCACCTCTATGTGTATTGATTTTTCGCTGGCTTCGTTGTAAACAAATGCACATGGCCGAGAGGAGGGCTAGAAAAACAGCAGAAAAGTGACCAGACTTGCATAGTTCCTCTTTACAAAATTTGGGTTTAGTGACTTTGTTAGCAAATAGTAATTTAATGAAACATCCACTACACCTTTTTGTTTGAATGTTGTGTCTTAATCCGATTCTGTGGATTTTGATCCCATCCTCAATCTCTTTTTTAACCTGTTTTCCCTTTTTATCTGTTATCTGCCACTTTAAAGATGAATAATGTGTCTCTTTATCTGCTAAATGATCGACGGTATTTATCATTACTATTGTCTGTCTGCTGTCTGGTGCTGGGCAGGTGGTGCACAGTTGGCTTTTAGAGCTTTGAGCTGCGACTGGGAAACCCTGTAGAGCTGAGGGGAACTGCACAGTCAGGTAATAATGATCTGTAGGTCATTCATAATGGATGAACTCGTTCACATAGGCTACGTGTAGGTATTTGATCATTGTTTTAATTATTTGTTGGAGGGTTTATTTTAACCAGTCTAGGGCGACCTCATCTACGACACATAGTAGTCTGATTCTGGCCCAGTGTATATAACCTTGCTCTGACAGCTGCAGAGAAATACAGACGAAGTTCAGGCCGCTGCTGTAAATGCTGTGAGAGCTTGGAGTCCAAATGACTTCATCTGTCTGTGCCGCCCTGACTTTCAAACACTCACACACACATATAATCTATGTGGTTTGACTTTGAACGACAAAGTCTATTCTCACAGCTATTGAAAAGTGTAAACCAACCGAAGAGGAAAAAAACTATAAAGAGCGTTTGAACCATGACGTTATTTAAAAGATTTCTTCATAACCATGCCTTCTGAATGAGGACACATCCAGTGGTGGAGTGTGAACCCACAATGGTTTCTTCGCTTGAAACTATGGCCATGCTGTACTCCCCTGGTGTATACAGACGCTATACAAAGGAAGCCAAGGAAATCTGAGAGACAATGGACGGATAGATGTAATACTACCTGCTGGAGTAGGAATATAGGAGAGAGTGCTTCTTCAATTAGCGGCTGAGAGATGGAGAGAAGGTTCGAGCAAAGACAACAATACAAAAACGAACCTTACCGACGTCATACTAGCAGGCATACACTCGATTATTTGCACATGAACATGCATCATTCAGCTTTCTACTTACTCATCAATTGTGTGTTAAGATATCTCCATGGTTACACAGTGGTTAGGGTTTTGTGTTAGTTGTTTATTTTCATGGTTCTGCTGCAAATCTCAACGTCAGAGAGACTTGTTTTCCTTGCATCACCTACCTTTTAAATAGAGGTTTTTGAACAAGTTGAGTGGTGCTTCTGTTGTATGAGATTCTGACAGTACTGTGTGTGTATGTGTGTGTTTGTCTGAGTTTGACTCTAAAATACACTGTGAATTCAGTTTTTTAGACTGAGGTAGAAACTTACCAATCAGATATGATAATATATGATCCATTAGACCCAGGACTACAGCTCAGACCAGACCCTCTTTCTAAGTGCTATACCAGGCAGCTGGACCTGCTTGAGGTTCTTGAGGCCGTATCCCCTCTCATCCGAAAGGCTCCTTCAGTTCACAACTTTGTATAGCACTTAGAAATACCATGGCCTGAACGACTGAGGATCTTCACAGACACTCCAGACACTCCATTACATACAACCCATCATCATGCTAATTAATGCTCCATTTGGCTGGGAGAAAAAATTGGTGTGCAGATAGTGGATGACAAAAATGCTGTTAGATTTGAAAATGAATACGCTTTTATGTTTCAAGATGTTCCCCCTTAATTATCTACTCAAAAAAAAAAAAGAGGAAGAAAGAGAAAACCTTCAAATTTGCCAGTGCAGGGGAAGCAGATTTACCTGTGGTCTGGACACCCTTTGAGATGGAAAACTCACCCAGCAGCTCGTATTCCTTCATGAGGGAGGGCAGTGGTAGAGGAGGGGGGGAGGAGGAAGGGGCAGAGGTTTGGACCTGGGGGGTCTCTGGGTCTTACACTGGCTGGGGTGTTTTGTACGCTGGCTTCATTCAAAGTACTTACTTTAACAAGAAGTTTGCTCTTTTCACTTGTGATTTCTCCTACTTTTTCTTGGCTTGTTTCACTGTGAGTGTCATAACGTGGCCCTAACATACTGTAATCATTCTAACTATTAATTGAAAAACAAAAAAAGAGCTTTACGGTGACACATGTGAAGAACAAAATGGGATCAAGTCTAATTTTTTTTTTTTCAATAAATCACGTGAACAGCAGAATGAAATCAAAGTGTACCAACCTCTGCTTGTTTGTGCCACATGTCCAAGTTCTTGCGTTGAGCTTTGGAGAAATGGTCCCATGCCTTTTGTTTGGAGGCAGCTTGGAATACAGACACAATCTGTTCAACTGTGGCGGGATGCGGGGAAGGACCAGAGATCATCCAGAGACAGAGAGAGAGAAAGACAGAGGGCAGGTGGGAAGGAGCAGAGGAGTGAGAAAGTGGAGTCAACTAGGGATGTAAAGAAATGTGTGTGTGTGTGTGTGTGTGTGTGTTGGTGTGTGTCTTTTTATATGCGTTTGTGCAAGCGTGTCATCCACTTACCAACTGATGCCAGTGCATCATCTCGTGGATGGTTGGTCAGGTACAGTTCCCACACACAAAACTTAACAACTTCAATAAATCATACATTCTTCCAACAAACTTGAATTATAGATGATACACTGGTTCATGCTGCCCGTGTTGTGGCTCCACAATGGGGATGGAAATGCTGGCCTGTTCACCGCTTTGGCTCAGATTTAAGATCACTTGAGAGGTGGATGAATACTAATGACTGTGATGCTCCTCTGACCTTTGCGCCACATCGTAACGTTGACATTTTTGTGTGAGTGCCCTGACAACTATTAGAACGGATTGCCATGAAATGTGGTGCAAACAATCACATCCCTCTTAGGATGCATTTTAATAACTTCATTGATCCTTAGACTTTTCAATTAGTGATGCACCTAATTAGATTCTCACATTTTATAGATGAACAGTATGTAGTGCATGGGTTAGTAATGCTAACATGCAGTGATAAAGTGGTAAATGTGCCTAAGGAGAGGCTCAAGCTCCGTGTTGTTATGGCTGCAGACTCTGTCTTGTCTAATGTTCACTAAACAAAGGAAATTTTGCTGTACAACTGGCAGCTGCCAAAAATAACCTACTTTTAAGTCTGCCACTGTTAACCACTGTGCTGCTCCACTTCAGCAGTGGGCTGTTAAGAACCTTGCCCAAGGACAGCTTGTTCAAGTAGCACGCTATTTGTGATTTTCTTTCTCTATGCAGATTTCGTCTTTTTTTAAAAAGGAACAACAGCAAGCTCCGAGGCGTTAAAGGTACAGTACAGCTGTGACGAAACCGTATCATGTTAGACTGAGCTGAGCAAGCTTAGTTTTGGATCAGAGTTGTTATGATCACACTTTTTATCTCTACTGTTCATACGTACATGTGATGTGGATGATGACAGCTGCATATATATATATATATATATATATATATATATATATATATACATAATGTATTCCCTTGCAGGTGCTGTCTTAGCTGCAAAGTATTGATACAGTCATTCCTCTCTCAGCTATTTGTATGTTGCCATGTGGGGGGCTCATGAAGGACTGTATGGGTGGTCTGTGTATCCAAGAGGTCCTAATGAACAAGTGGGGGGGGAGTCGATATGACCACCAGCTAAGCGTGTGTGTGTGTGTGTGTTTGCCTAACGGTGAGAGAGAGAACACTATAGGGATCAATAGCATCTTCCCAGCACCCTGTAATTTGATGCCGCACGTCGATGGTGAAGGCAGAGAAGAGAGGAACGGTACAGACACTTTCAGGACGGTCAGCTTACACGCAAATATAATGATATGTCTGTTAAAATACAAGGTATTTCTATTACTAGGTTACAGAGACGTTGTTTCCGGAAAAGCAAAGCGCTTTTCAGTCTTTTCAAGTGTTTTTTGTTTTTTTTTCGACGTTTTGATCACCACAAATTGAATTCCCTGCACCTCTGTTGTGGCTAGGCTGAAGCATAAGATTGATATGGCAATATCTCAAAACCGGGGTACATAAAATGAAAACCATCTGCATGGTGAGACACAACTGAGGTTGAAGTAAGATTATTTCTTCTGTGACTGGGATCAAGTGGGCCTTCGATGTGATATATTCCAGATGACTGAATTTATTTGGTATGGGCAGAGAGCTGTTCCCTGGTAAACCCTCCTCACAGGACGACAGTCTGTCTTATCATTAATGTGACCGGTGATGCACCAAGATAAAGGCTTAGTGAATAGGAATGTGTTTGCAGAGGTTGAGCTATTCAAAGGCAACTGGACTTGCCTGAGTTTCTGGAAGACATCTCATCCGTCATCCAAAAGACTTCTTCGAGTCTAATTGTTAGAAGTGAGGAGGCCTCTTCGGTTGCAGCTTTTACAGATACTGTGACCTGGATGACTGATAGTCCTCACAGACATACAGACTGAAGTGATGGAGGATGGCTGACACAAGGACATCAACTCTGCTTCTCCTATTCAGTCCTCTTATGTCTTCTACATGTATTATTTAAAAGATAAACAATGAACAAAACAAAAAAACGTTTGTGTTGCACGATGTTTATATTCTACGCACATATGGTGGGATATTTGTTTTAGACAAAAAGGCTGCAGCCTGTAGCAAACCAACAGCTGTCGGGCAAAAGCTGTTGTCTGGCCTCCATTGAATTCATGCAATGAATGTGTTGGACGACTTACTACTTCTTTCTGAAGGCAAACTGAATAACATTCACCTTCAACCTTCTCTTTGCTTGTTGATGCTAACAACAATATTTATTCTGCTGATTTCTGAGATATTTTGTATCTTGGAGGCAATGAAGAAGGAGCAGGACACCTCTGAATCCCTAGTGGCTTAGAGAGGTATCGGGGTTAGGAAGGAAGTTAAACTTACCTTTCAGCCATACTCCATACAGCAAATAAGCACCAAAGAAGATGGCTTCTATGAAACTATTTATCTTTATATCCAAAATGTGTATTGCTTAAATATCTACAGTACTGTACACACATGCTCTGTGCATCACGAGAGTAATGGCGGCTGTGGACAATATCACTGTATACTTACTATTTTAGAGGATCTCAGCTCTCCCGGAACAATTTGCCTTTGCCGACCTGTACAATGCACTGTATCCTATAATATGTAGATGTAATGTGTATGGTCCTAAAATATGGAAACTTACACTGAACCAGAAACTTTACCAAGAAAGATCCTCCTCCTGCACATATACTTCATGACAAGGAGAGTACTTGTGGAAACTTTAAATGAGTAACTCTTTCATTGTATTCCTGAACTCATCTTTGGACTCATTTTAAAGATGATTTACAGTTTCTGTGTGTGTGCCTTGAGGATGGAAGACTCACATTGACCCAGTATGCCTGACAGAGCGGTCTTGAACTTCTCTTTGGCTTCTTCCATCTCCTTCTCATGCTGACTCTTCTCGCTCATCAGCCGGCGGATGTGGCTGTTGGACGACTGGATCATGGAGTAGAAGTTGTTGGCGTTCCTGCGGTTGACCTCACCTCGTTCCAGCCAGGTCAGGAGCACACGCACTGCTTCGGCAAACTTGCCGTCGTCTGGCCAAGAGGTGAGTGCACAGAAAAAAGACATCAGACTCTGAACAGGAAAGTGACAGGAAATCTTTCCTCTATGGTCCCAGGTGTTATAAGTTAACAGGACGTAAGCTGGAAACAACGACACCCTCATAAAAGTGAACCTTTCAATCATAGCAGGTGAATTATGCACTGTTTTCTGAAGCTGAACATATACACATACAGTATATGGTAGCATGAGACACTTTGGCTCACTGGCTGAAAAGAAGAAGTAGTAACGTTAGGGTTAATAACACAGTAACACTGAAAACATGGAAAAATGAAAGTAAGGAGAACAAGGACAAAGGAACAAAGAGCCAGCTGTGATGCTGAGTGAAAAGGGGAAAAAAACTATAAATATGTGACTAGAATACCTGCCTTGCTTTCTCCAGCCAGCAAAGATGCAGGAAATATGTCACAATCTCTCCTTCCTGAGTTACAGCACTGAACAAAAGGCCAGGCGTTTATAAGAGGTCACCATAACCTTGAACATTGACATTTGACCTACAAATTCACCTCATCTTTGAGGGCCTAATTAATGTTTTTGGCAAATTTGAAGAAATTGCTCCTTATTGAGATATTGCATTCATAGGAATGTGACTTACAGATGTAAGGACAGAAAACCTGCTGGCGCATAATCCAAGACAACATTGCACATCTTATTGACACCACAGGGATGTTAGGGAAGAAGCGAAAAAAGAGGAGTGATGCTTATTTGGAGGTGATCTGGGTAAAAAGCTCCTCTGTGAGCTTCTTGACATGAGAAAGGAGGAAATAAGTGGCACTGAAAAAGTCTAAACCCTTTTTTTCCCTCTGGGTGGGAGATGCATCCAGGAAGAGAGTAAACCTAAATCTGCAGCAAACAGCCCTAATGTGTCTCACAACAGCAGCCCAGAGTGATCAGACACAAATCCCTGATTTAAACCACACCGTGTTAGAGGTCCGTAGACCGGGGCCAAGGAAGTAAGAGCCGGAAAAAAAAGGCACGCGCAGATGGCGGAGGGGCCGAAAGTCACAGCCATTTTGTTATCAGGCAACTGTGACTGAGACCTGAAGTGTCACTGCTCATTAGTGAAACAAGTTTATTCAGCCAGAAAGTCGACAGAAAGTAGAGTGGAGAGGAGAAAATGGACACGACGAGCAGAGAGGAACAGAGTGCAGAGAGAAGAGTGGAGGAGAAAGGACAAGATAAGAGAAGAGCATGTGCTGAGGGCAGAGTAAACTGATATCCCGTGTTTAACAGCCTTTGTGTAATGTCTTCTGAAAACAAACTCCCTGAATTTGTTATAACATCAGAGAACTGCTTTGTCAGTTTGTTCCAGACTGCTGCTGTAATGTCAGGGGCTTGTAGCCGCTGCATAAAACCATAGACATCTGATCTCCTCCCTTATCTTCTCCTTTGTTAATCTGCGGTTTTTCATGAACTGCAGTGGTGCCGTGAGTGGTTCCATTTTCACTCAAGTCTGCTCTTTAACAATGCAGCTGTTTGAATCTGTGCTGTATTCCCAAAACACCCTTGGGATGATTTAACAAACCACTTTTCTTCCACGTATCAAGGTTTTGCTTCTTTTTCTCCTCCGTCTCAGTTTGTGTGTGTGCCATCACATCATGCATGCAGCACATACACTGTACATGCTTTACTTTGCCACGTCTACCAACCTTTGATCTTGTCTCCCAGCTGGCTGCACTCATGCTCAGAGTAGTGGACGATGGGCGGAGGGGAGGGCGGCCGCAGGCGATCCTCCTCCATCTTGCGCCGGTGCCTCTCCTCTCTGGCCAACATCCGCTGGTGACACTCCCACTCATAGAGGTCGTCCCTGGCCTGGGCGAAGTCCACATGAAGACGACCAGTGTCTTTTTTGTCTGTGCTCGAGCCCAAACGGATACGATAACCTTGGCAGACAAAAAAAAAAAAAAAGAAAGTTAAAAATTAGCGACTAAAAACAAAAAGAAGATGGAAAGCGCTGGAAAGGGGAATAAGCAAATATAATGGGGAGAAGCAGATGGGGCAGCAGGGAGCTTACCAATTAAAGTGAGTTTATCTGTCTGCTCAGACAGTTTGATGTCATTTTCACAGTGTGCTCAGAATACTGCAGCTGTGGAAACACCCTAATTTTTTTTTAAAGAAAAAGCTTTTCACTGTTTGTTTGTTTTTATTTTTATTCATTTTGCATCCCTCTGTACTTACACTTGCTATTTTGAGTGAATAATTGCATTCACAGTGACAATTATGGCAACATACCGAAAATGTTGAGTGAGACAACAGTCAGCAGCACTGTAGCTTTGGAGAAGAAGGGCGGGGGCTAACTTATCTATTCTGAAACTTGTGAAAATGGCGGCCGCAGCAGCTGCATACAATTGTTAGGACAGTGAACACTTGCACATGTCATCAACACTTGTTTTTTGTAAACCAAGATAGGAGCCATCAGCATATACAAACTGCCTTAATAGTGTTGTCTGTAATGATTTGATATTGACATTAACTAATTCAATTTGCGCACTATGCAACTACGTAGTCGACACAGTGTTTGAGCTGTAGGTGCACTGATGGGAGTCAGTTTAGTCACATTTAGTTTTTTCGCCATCCTGGTAAAATAGCTGGCACACAGTGATGATTCCCGCAGGACGATCTGAATTTTTTCTTGCAATCGCTTTACTTTTCATCGAGCACCAATCATCTGGTCAAAATTATATTCTAATCAATACTTTGGTCAAATTGTATGACAGTCCAATTAGCTGCAACTGGACTTTTGTGTTTAGTGCTGCTCACAGAGCATGTAGACTCTTAGCCCTGATAATAAACATCTGACAGCAACACCAAACACACACAGACAGAGAGAGAGAGAGAGATGGAGAGAGAGACAGAGAGAGAGAGAGAGAGAGAGAGAGAGAGAGAGAGAGAGAGAGAGAGAGAGAGAGAGAGAGGGAGAGAGGAGGATGACATATGACAAAGATCACTAGTCAGATTCAGTCTGAGGAAGTCATGGTTACGTTGTTTCCACCTCGGTCCACTGCAGCGTTGCAGCACCCGGATGCCTCCAGTTTTGACAGCTGTCAACTTCATTCTTTGCATTCACACCTAACGGCCACTGTTTTAGCAGACTATACTCATTCCTCAGTGACTTGGCAAATATACAGTATGTAATAATCATTCTAGTCTTACACCTTCAAGGCAGCTCACTAAAATGAAATGAAAGAAACAAAGAAACACACAAAACAAAACAGATCAGTGAAATTAAGGACACTGTGCATCGTTTTAATGCAAATTAAAAACACAGCTGGAGGCGTGAATTTGATGAAACTGAATAGCAACATAGGGAAATGGGAGCATACGGCAGAAAATGTACGCTAGTGAGCTGTAGTCTATAAGTTGTGAGGTTTCTTTTTTGGGCCAGTAGCACTTTCCTTCACCCTCTATAAATTGTCTTTTGACCATTCTCACAGATAAGAGAGAAAAATGACTGAGCAAGCTTTTTCCTTTTTCCTTGGGGTCCACCTGTCCACACCCTCTCCCTTCATCCTCAGTGTTCCCCATTTTTGCTGGTTGGATCTCTTTTAGGAATTCATACTGTAGCTGCAGGATTTTGCGGTGTAAGAGCGCCTGCAGTCTTTTGTCAAACGTATGGAAGGATAATTACTTATCAAAGACCCAAATGTCCCATTATTACCCCCTCTTTTCCTCACTCCTTCTCCTCATTGCTCAGTTTTCACTAATAACTGGTTGCTGAAGTGAAATCATTCCTATTTTTCTGATTTCATTTGGTTGAATTAATCAGAAAGAGTGTTTAGTGTGTGTTACTTTACATGTGTGACCATTTTTTCTTGCTGGACACAGTGAATCACACCAACTGGGTGTTGTTACTGAGAGAACATACTCTCACCATACGAGAACCGGGGGTTGGTGGTGGATGTCGGCGTAAACAGGAGAAGAAATGAGCTTGGGTTTGGTGTCTCTGCTTCAGTCTGCTCTCTCCACTTCAGCCTCCCAATCTACCACGACTTCAATATTTCATATGTGGAGATCTCAGTGTGCTGGGGCTACTGGAGTGTGTGTCATTTCTGGGTACTGTGTTTGCACAAAGTGTCTGTCTCTTTGTGTGTGTGTGTGTGTGTGTGTGTATGTGGGTGGGGTATAATTTATGGGAAAACTACACAGCTCTGTTATCTGCCTAATATATGAAGCTCAGCTCCCACATCTCACTGTAAGAGAACGGAGACGGACCGAATAACAAGATCCCTCATTCAAACTCATTTGCACACAAACACGCGCACATGCACACATACACACATACACACTTAATAATGCTAAGAATACTACTGGATTGGCTGCTAGTTTAAATGAGTTTGAATAAAGTAGTGGCCAGCAGTTTGCACAGAGAGATGAAAATGAAGATAAGATAAGAAACGATAAGCCTACATCACCATGGGTAGTAGCTGCTTTTTATTTTCCCCCTTCGATGGTCATTTATAATCTTCTCCGACTCCTCTAAACCACTGTGAGTGTATTAGCCGCTGGTTGTGTAAGTTTTTTCTCTCTCAGCTCTGAATTCCCATCTCAGAATGTTTTTTTCATGATCTCCTTGACATCAACACATGGGAGTCTCCTGAATAATGAAATGATCCTTTAGGTGTGGGTTATGGGTTTTTTTTTTTAATTAATCGAATTTTTCTTCTAAAAAATGTATTAATTCTTTTTTTTTCTGCGTGTGTGCGTGCTTGCGTGTGGGCTTGGCATGGCGGACAGCTCTAAATAATACAATACCCATGAGCCTTGGCTGCTGTTGCAATGGAGAGGAAGCTATGAATAAGATTTTGCAAGAAACTGGATGTGTCATTTCAGTTGTGACCAGAACATGATGCTACCAGGTTCATCCACAATTTACAATTTACCCAGAATCCCATCGTGTTTTAGTCACAACAAGCTGTAAGATGATTCATCTTAAAAGCAGAAATGTTGACTTAGTAACAGTTGATCGTGGACAATTTATTTTCAGTATACAAGTGCTTGTACCTTCAACTTTATCAGACAACTGGATCTTTTACTGATGCAGCCCGTACGCTTATTTTCACGACCATCCAAGTGCTTCAGTGCTCCAGCTCTGAGTCACATGACACCGTCTACAGCAAAAACTTCCAGTGGCACACTTCACAACTCTGTGTTCTTGCTTGACATTTATCTAAGTGGCACTTACTGTAAACTGACGCAATAGACTGAAATATTACACCAACAGGCACTTGCACGATGAATAAAATGAAGGTTTCACAGGGATGACGGGCCGGCTCACCTGACAGGAAGAGAGCCTTGTCCACGGTGAACTCCTCGGCAAATCGGATGTGGCAGAAGTTCTTCTTGCTTTTGCGTATGGCGGTGATGTCGCCACACTGTCCGAAGACCTCCATGATCAGCTGCTCGTTGGCGTTCTCCGGTAGACCCCCGACGAACACCGTCTTACACCCTGGGGGGCGGTCTCTGGTGGCTGGAGGGGGCAGGTCTGGGCAGAAGTATCGGAACAAAGGAGAGATAATGATGAAAAAGACTAAGCTGGGAAACAATAAACTGAACAATAAAACTGTGAGCATCTGGATTTATGCAGGGATAAAACAGTGGAAATACACAACTGTGTTACAACTGCATGAAAATAATGAAACTCAGCTTTGAGGATGAGTTACGCTTTTTTGAGAAGCTCCAGAAAATACATCTGATTGCAAGAATATACAGTTTTTTATTACACTATTTGCTGTAAATCATTCTGGTAGAGCCAAGGAGCAGGTCTGATTCCCACGTCTTGTTTATTTTACTCAAATAGAAAGCAGCCAAATGTTATTGTTTCTGCTCTGATAAGTCAGAGAACAGAAGCGGCTTTACGGTCTCATCTCCAAACCAAAAATAAATTTAATCACTTCTTTATTCAGTTTATCCTGGTGTACAGTATCAATATATTAAACACTGAAGGACTGAAGGAGGGAACGCCACCCGTACAAACAGAAATGGGTTACAACTTATTGTGTGTGATAAAAACAAATTGAGGAGAGGAAAGTGGCTCTCCAATAACTCTCATAAAGAAGAAATTACATAATATCCGGACCGCATGAATGACAAATAAATCCAAAAGAGACCCTGAGGTCAGACTCCGTATTCAGGCTGAGAAGAATGAGGCGCCGGGTCGCACCAGCGTTTAAACTAAAAATCGGTCTATAATACGATGAAAGACTTCGGAAAACAGAGCCACATTCTGCAGCTTGATGCTACAGAATTCAATTAAGTCATATTTAAAACATAGCGCTTATGACCTAAAAAAAATGATAAAGCTTAATGCATGAATAATGATAACTTGGAGCAATATGCTCAGATCGTTTTTTTTGTTAGATAAATGTTAATATCCAACAATTCCATGCATGAAAATGAAATCCTTTTGGCTACAAAGTGATTGCAAATCCTCTCATGTGGAAGGTCCCCTGCATTGCAGAAATCACTTATTCTACACAGATGAGTGTTGACTGATCTAATCTCCGATAGATCAGGCTTCTCAGCCATGATGAATGTGATTAACGGGGTCTATGAGGAGTGAAGGAGCTAATCAGTGGAACGCCGAGGATGATGCATTTCTGGATGTCTGTTAGAAAGGGCCTTGCAACAGTGGTTTGGGACGCTCCAACCTTTGTAGATATCGACACGGCGAGAGGACCTGGGGTTGAACTTGGTTGGATATCTGAGGTGTATCATCAGAGTCCGGTTGATCAGCACCAAGTGGAGCAATTCATATGTCTTGAGGTCTTACGCTCAAGTATGATCAAAAGGATTTCAGGACTGAGCATTTGTTGGGTGCGGTAATATTGATTTTGCATCTGACTTTTCCCGCTATCAAACAGAGAAATTAATTAATTAAATAAAGTGGAAAGCTCTGCAGCAAAATCACTGGTAGTTGGTGTCTTGACTCATTATTTAATACTTTTATAACTTGTGCAAACTGCGTTAAATCTTCTTTTTATACAGTATGGTGTGCTCATGTGCTTTTTATGTGTCTGCTGATAGACAAATCGATTATTGAGCTTGGCTTTAAAGACAGAGCATCTTCATGCCAACGTTCTCCTGTAGTTGAGTTCGACATTAAAAGAAAGATGGAGATCAGGACACAAATGGCTCATACGACGTCTCTAAGGAAGACGGCCGGTCTAATTCTACCAGACAAAGAAAGGAGCTGAGCAGTTTGAGCTTTTATTGCCGCTTTACATTCAGCTGATGTCTTTTGGGCTCCTGCAAAGAAGCCTCCTGTAATAGTGAGGGGTGGGTGAAAACATTTGAATGGGAAGACCACTTTCAAAGAAGCTTACAGCCCTGGTTGGGAGCAGTAATAAACAACCCATTATTAATGGTTAGAGTGCTGCTTCAGTGTAATAAGTGAATGGCAAATAAATGCCACAGACAGATTATGAGACAATGGGCTGCTGGACACAGACATGTAGGAGAAAGTCACTTTGCATTGTTACTGTGTGTGTCTCTTCGGGGCCCATTTTCATATGTCATTTTTAATCTCTTTTTGGTTATTTTGCATCTATTCATGATTTTGTTATTTAAAATACAATAAATACATAATGTCATACAATATTTGAAAGCCTCTGTGAACAAGTCCAAGCGACTGGATTTTTATGCAAATAAAAATAAGCACATGAACCTGAGGCAGAGACGCGCAGGGTGAGGGATGGAGGGAGCAGCTTTTTGCAGATTGCTCATAACGTGTAGGTGCCAGACAGAGTGTAAAAAATAATATTTGTCCAAACTCTAACGCCTTATGTGTGTGGCCACTTCAAGCAATTACGAGACAAAGACTTCAAGGCTGTTCATTTTAGAAATGCAGACAGAGAGAGAGACTGAGGCGAAGAGGAGGAGAGAGAAGATGCAGAGCCAAAACAGAAGAAAAAGGAGCAACGAAAATAAACAGAATATAACACTGACATTGACAGGTTATGATTCTAATATTTTGTCCAACTTATTTCCACATACTGACCATAACAACATTAGAAAGAACTAATTAAATATGAAATATTTATATAAAAACACACACATCCCACAACCTACCTCAAAAATAGAATCTGCTTTATTGAACTGAATAATAAATACAGTTCCTACTGCATACTTGTATGTTTTAAATCTTGACTGTCTTCTCGTATGTTTACTGACTTATTTGTTTTTATTTTGACATTAAACCTCAGAGCAATATTGAAGCCACTGTAACGCAAACACATGGTCTGACTGCGCGTCCAGCCGGTCCCAGAGGCCCGCTGTCTGGGCGACCACCCACTGGTCTGTTTCTCCAACACAAGTCATCACCATCCATCACCTCGACTGGGCTAAGCACCTTTTTATAGTGGGAGGCGCAGCTACAGGGAGGGGGCTTCAACCCTCTGAGGACTGTTACTGGGAAGATAAACTACGTTTACATGCACTCAAGTGAACACGTTTAGTGCATCACCAACACACAAACAAACATCAGCATTAACCTGTATACGTACATGAAGATTTATCACAGTGAGAAAGAAACCCCTGTATTAACATGTTCTAAAACACTAGGACGCTCCATCTTTGTCTACTGCTCAGTTGTTATGAGCGTCTTGGATGACGGATGTATTTTGATTCTTTTTTAATTCATGTTATCCTGTTGTTTTTCTGAGTTTTATTTATTCATGGAAAACTATTTTTAAACGATTCTTCATTCATAAGATGAGAATTTAAAAAAACATCATTTAATTATTTAGTACAAAGAAAAGACGGGAAAAAAAACTCTTAACATTACTTTAAAATACACTTCTTCATTCAGGTTTAATCGAGTGTGTACTACAGTATGTGGTACGCAAAGAGTATGCTTCACCTTCCCCTTAGAGGCAATTATCTCAGACTGTCTTACAGAAGTTTGAAAGAGAGGTAAGGTACAAGAGGTAGACAACAGAGTTTGATGTCCAATTTAAAAATCAAAGTCAGTCAACAGGTCAAATCGTTGAGTGATGTCTTGGCAAATCATTCAGAAGAGAAAAAAATAAGACATTATACCAACTCTGCAGCAGCAAAGTGAGCAGGAAGAAGTGACAAATGTGAAGTAGATGAACAAGTAAAGAGGTAAAGCAGTGTTGGGACTGAATAGAGAGGTATATTGACTCGAGAAAAAAAGATAAGGTTGAGAAGAGAAAAGCACTTTGCAACTGCAGTGACCATTGATTCACTGTTTGAGTCACTCTGAAGCATTCAGCCATTATGAACATGTTACATTGTTACAGCCCAAACAACTGACACGTGAATCCAGAAAATAATCACATTAATCAATACTGAAATTGTATTGTCGTATATCTCTCAATATAAATAATGCAAAATAATAAAATAACTAATACATTATATACAATATAACAACTCCTGGACCTGGATCAATGCTTCCATTTACAGTACACGCTGCAGAACAACAATTAGTAGATATATACTAGAAATAAATATCATCTTTTGTTGCAGGTCTGAGAACCCCTGCAGAGTTTTTTTTTCTTTCATTTCCTGACACTTTTGTCCACCAGCATCACTACTTTGCATCCATACTGTAGGCAGCACGGTTGACAGCACACAGTGTGAAATGACGATACGCCTCAATCATCATCTCCTCCTCCCGTTCCCCAATCAGCCCTATATATCATCCTCGGAGGTGACACAGCTTTAGTGAGACATATGCTACAACCTGCAACAATCCTCAGCAATAACACTTTTAGCTACTACTTTTTCCTTTCAGCGCTTCCCTGCCATCTTTTTTTTTGATGTGAAAAGCCTGGTTGACACTTTTTAAGCTCATTTCCAGAAATTTCAAAAGAAATTTCACCTAAAATGTGACAGTATTTGGCAGGTGCTATGCATGTGTGTTTGAAGTGACTGCATGTGTCTTTTCGCCACGAGCGGAAAAAGCCCAATACAGAATCAGTTTTTTATCCATCTAACAATTTTCCCACCACTTTATCTAGCTCTACGTTTCTAAGTGTCCTCCTCTCCAGTCATGTCCTCTGGCTCCCTTAGGGGAACTTGAGGCCTTTCAGTCAAGGGGGGCTTTGTGCACTCTACAGTATCTTATGGGTCTCACATGATCAGAATGCCTCCACAGGGGAGGCGGCCAGGAAGTGTCCTGAACAGGTGGCTGATTCACCTCAACCGCCTCCTTTCAGTGTAAAAAGAGCAACAGTTCTCATCTGAGCTCTTTCTGGATAGAAAAGCTGCACCTCCTAAAGATTAACCTAAAATATAATACTGTACTTAGGCAGCTTGAACCATCACTGTCGGTCTTCCACTCACTCCCCGCAAGTAAAAGCCCTTGATTATGGTTCTGGGTAGATCGGATCGTAAATAGATAAGTAGTGGGTTGCACCAGGGTTTGGATCTCATGCTCCCATCTTTAAAAGGCGTTATCTTTCATATTTGCATCGCATTTTGATAACATTTTCAGGGTGGTGACAGACAGTTAAAAAAAAAAAACATAGATCAAAAGTGGTGCAGCAGAGCTGGAGGCAGACTTTGTGTAACTCCCTCTGGAGCCATAAAAGACTTTCTCAACAGACTGAAGAGAGGATCAGTGACATTTCCCTTGAACCTCATTTGTGAAGGAGACCTTGAGATACACGGACTCCTTCTCTTGGGGCAGCAACTTTCTCCCAAACTTTCACAGATTTGAAGGTGCCGACTCTCCTCCCAGACTTCTCACAAATAGCTGCAAACCACCTCGGTGCATGCTGAAGGTCGCAGTCAAACTGAGACAAGAGGACAACATTACTGACACCCAGCAGAAATGCGATCCAGAGGTACTCGCGGTTCAGCGTGGAGACTGTCCATGAAAATTAGAGCTGGTGGTAAGCCACAACCTTCCCAGACACAGCAATTCAAATAAGCCTTTGAATTTCAGGCCCCCCTCGGTTGGCACCAATTTGCCTTGAGAGACGCTAACAGGAGCTGCTGGCCTCGACAAAACAACTCGAGGATCACAGATGCACACAGTCCGCCGTGTTGAGGGAGCAACTCTCTCGAGTGCAAAACTCATCACTGTTGGTTTCTAACAGACTTGACTTTCATGAGCAGAATCAAGCCTAGAAAGTTTTCCTCAGATGTTGGCCTATTCAAAAAACCTTGGCTTAGAGATTAACCGGTGACAGGCAAAGAGATCTTAAGAAGAGATGGGGATCAAAAGAGCGAGTTAAGAGTAACTGGGACAGAGCGGGCAGAGAGGCAAGAAAGTAGAAAGTCAGAAAGGTCCATAATTAAGCGCTGTGTCCATGTATTACCAAGGACTGAACCACAACAGACTTTGGAGGCACAAACAACACAAGTTTTAACCAAAAACTTCAATTTTACACTTCATGCAGGCTCATCAGGCCACAGCGGAGAAAACAATTCTACTTCTGTCACAGAGTGATCGTGACGGGTTTCCAAGTTGTTGGGTAATTTCGCGACTAGCTGATCCCGCTCTGAGCCTCAGGGTTTATACGTGTCCCTGGCATAAAGTACCTAGTTCATTTCGCTGTGTCTGCCCCTGAGCACTTTATATTCCTGAGTTCAGTTGAACTTTTAATCAGCCTTTCTTCTTGTACCCAGCTGTGACAGCGACGCTTGATACTGGAGCCATAATGCAGACACAAGGTATACAAGCAAACCTGTAAAACAGCTTCATAGGTGTGGTAAAGAAGAAAAAAAAACTGCCAATGACAAGAGTGTGGTGTGATTCTGTGACAGGATTGTAACCTCCCAAGAGGCAAAACAATGTGGAGATTTTTGTTTGAGTTCACCGTGAAGATGACATGTTATACTTGTGTGAGAGAAGATACTGTGTTGAGTCTTTTCTGAAATCTGAGAAGCAAAAGGTGAGATCACATCCCTGCTGACTTCTTTTCTACTTCTGGATAATTGGATGGTGAAGGTGAGATAGCTATAATTAACAGCTGGTTCACACCTCCAGTCAGATTATACAAAGTGAGAGGCAAATTTCTACACTGCGCTGTGCACTCAAGAAAATTAAGGAGTGATTGAAATTGGGTATAGTTTATCAAATGTGTTCAAATCAAGGGGGAGGGGTCACTTTTGACAGTTTATAAACCCACTTATGAATCATTTACTGACAGATTAATCAATAATAAGAAATCGTTATTACAGTAGGTGCAAGAATTACACACTGCAAACTATAAGAGCTCCATAAGCTGAGGAGGGTCATGAGATATGACAGAGCTTTTTTTTTTTTGTTAAGCTGACATATGATGTTACGTAATCAGAGACCTTTAAAAGTGTGATTCTCTTACAGTGGTAGAAGAAAAGGTGGGGGCAGAGGTGGCGGTGGTGGAGGATTAGTATGATATACTGTAAAGGCTTACTGGGGTTCGGGGGGAACAGGGTGCAGCTCTTGCAGTGGATGATCTCCTTGATGGTCGGTATATCTTGGGAGAGCGGTGCGGGCACGATGCCGAGGCCGGGCATCATGGGGTTCATGGGGGTAATTCCTGCCATCATGCTGAGGTTGGGGTCGAAATCTGAGGGGTTAGGGAGAGAAATATGAATGAGATGAGAAAGATGTAACACCCACAGTAACATCAAAAGACAGACATTTTTGGACAGGTGTCACGTCAGTCCATAAAGTTCCCATTTCCCATTGCGCGCTTACATCCTCGGTGACGGTTCTGCCGACACCGGTGACACACAAGCAGCAAGTACATAATGGAAAACACACAGCCATTCATGAATAAATCATCTTGTAAACAACATGCATATTTTACAAAGTTTTTATCGACTCAATCTCTGTCACTCCTGCTGTTTGAGTGATGACCCTATAGATAATGTACACAGTTGCGTCGAAAACCTAAGCTTTATTTACAATATTGACATGCACTGCAGCTGGGAAAATATGCATACACACACACACACACACACACACACATATATACACACACAAGCCCTGGCATCCTCAGCCACCACATGTGCTTTTATGTGCACTAGCGTCCCGCTATGGAGCTTTTTGAAATGGAAATGACACTGGCCTCCGGTATGTGCCTCGACGTCACCTGCAGAGGATTTGGAGTTGACAATTATGCCGCAGGGTGCGCGATGTTTATGCACCTGTGTATGTGCATGCAGGAGCACTGCTCGCTAAAACAAATCCTTCACTAGAGATTATACACACACCGTAATATACTAGACATGTAACAAAATCAATCTGACACGCGGGCTAAAAAACAATTTTAGAGGCGGCGCTATTTGCCGACTGTGACAGATGATGAGATGAGACTCATGAAATGTAGAAACAAACAAGTAACATAATGAGTAAGGGAGGAGAATGTGAGAGTTCAGAGTTCAATACTTAGATTTCCTTTGGTTTATCCCACTTTTCTTTCTTTCTTTCTTTTTTTTAATTGATCCTAAGTATGCAGATGTGATCCCTTGGTATCAGTGCAGTGGCAGCAGATGCCTGGAGTGTGGAACCTCTTAAGTGTCAAACATAAAATTCAACATGATACATGATGGAAAAGTACTGAAAACTGACTTCTGAAATCAATATATTGAGATTCCCGATGTCCAAATTTTATGTTTAAAATTCAACTTTTTTTAATTTATTGTGACTTAAAAATGTTATGCCTTTAAATAAAAATGCATGGCCTCATTAGCAATAAGAGGAAGAGCTATTCCCCTCTGTGGATACCAGCAGAGAATGGCATCAGCAAAACTTATGTGGGCTCCATTTCAGCTGTGACAGTTTTGATCTTCAGTAGCAATATCCAGTGAAGGACAAATAATATTTACTGTTCTACAGTATACACCATTACCGGGAAATAGATAGCATGTTTCCTCATAAGTGATTTCCTCTAAATCTACTGTAAGAGCGAAAATGGATGAATTAAATGACACTCAGTGAAGGTGAATCAAGAAATATGCACATTACAGAAGACTTGCAATAGGTCCCTGGAGCAGGAGAGGCTGTAATAAATATGGTGGACTGATAAAAAAAAAACAGGCTAGAGGACAAAAATGGGGAAAGAGAGACAGAGGCTAGATAGAGAGAAGAAAACAAACCAAAAAGAAAGTGAGCCAGGTGAACTACATTAAAGGAAGATGGATGGAAAATATAGGACTATTGATGACCTCACCATCAGTCTCTAACTAAGAATCAGAGTGAGAGGAAACGAGTGATAAGAGGGTCCCGAGTTGCCAGGCGATTGATGACTTTTTCTGCACGTTAAGGTGAAGGAAAGGAAGATGGATAACAGGAGGGATGATAAAAAAAAAAACAGGGTGGAGGTTGGTGCAATAGCCAGCCTGAATACCAAACACGGCATATTAGAGAGGACTGAGGAAACAAAACGTAGTATAAACCAAGACTAAATGCAGTGTTGTGGGAGGTTGCCCTACAGGCAAAAACATTGTAAAAATATCTTGGAAACAATATTTCTGGAGATGATGCTCATTTTTTCTGCCAAGCCGATGCTCCACTGTTTCAGGGGAAGAATAAGGAAACATGCTTATGAGTTCATATGTTGTATATTGGGCCAAAGGAAGCTAGATTTCTGCTCTTATAGAGGGCACGATCTGGTTACATCAGGGCACGGCTGGTATAATTTCACTGCAGTGCAGCTCACAGTCCCTCAGTATTTATCCTCACTCATTAAGAGCCTGAAAACTGAAGCAAGCATGTAGCACAACTGTGTGTAATAAAGCAGATTATTTACTTCTTCCTAAGCATTTCCAGCCACAGCAGAGTTTTCTCATCTTCATTTTTTCGACAGTGTAGCCGGAGGACATGTTTTTATCACCAACATACCATTATTTCCTCCCTCCTTCATTGTTACCCATTACTGTGTTGGCTGTAAGCAGGCACAGATGAACATGCAGATCACACTGGCGCTTTTCATCCAATGTATATGTATTTATGCAGTTTTCTAAGGGATTTTGCTGTTATGTTGCAGATTTAAATGTATTTTGTGTTGTTTCAGTTATTTATTACAGCACATTTTGCATGTGAAAAGGCGTAGAGGTGGATTTGACTGCTCATGCTGTGGTGTGAGCCAGAGTTTCAGGAAAAAAACAACAACAACAACCTCCCATCATTTTGTGCCTGTAACAGCTGCAGAGAACAAAATGTCAAAGTTATGGACGTGCAAGGTGCAAGGGGTTTGGATGTTAGAGAGAACTGACTTATTAATTAGCTTTTCATTTCTTTCCCATTTTATCCTCTTATAGAAAAGTGTTTCACTTGCTCTAATACTCTTGTCATGGTAGCTTACTTCAATAAGCTGCATTTACTGTAATGGCAGTGTCCTACCTGGGTCATTTGTTGCCTGTCACCATCTATTTCTTTATTCTCTGTAGTGTAAACCATCACAGTGTAACTGCCATAGAGAAAAGGCTTTAAAATAAAGCCAGGCCGTGGTCCAACAGCAACATTAAGGGGGGTCGATAAGATTTTAAAATCAATCCTAAATCACATTTGTAGCCGATCATTTGAAGGTAGAATGAGGTTAATAAAGAGTTGATGCCGCCGAGCACTGGGCTACACTTTCATAAAAATAACAGAACAAGCTGTCAGGCAGATCCATTCACTAACCACTGCTCGTAACGCTACAGGGATGAGTGGATGAGTGTGTCATTGTAGTACATCACACTTAGATTTACCCGTACTTCTCTCAACATTGCAAACATTTTGTATTTATTCTGAGTATAATAGCGACTGTCAGTGGTCAGAGATTCCCTCTATTATGTGTCATGTATTTGGAGCAGTGCACAATTGATGTCGTTGACTTAGTATGTGGCCTAAATGGTCTGTTTATTGATTTGTTGAGAGAAATTTCAGAGAACTCTAATTTCTGAAAGTGAAGAGTAACAATAACATCAAGCTTTGTTACGAAAGTCAATTCTGAGACCATAACCTGCTTTTCTCAATCAGCTGTGGTGACAAACTGAATCCATGGAAACTGGAAAGTTGATCAGACAACTGATATTTTACTGCTATTTGATAAACAAAAACAATAGACTTTTACACAAGCTGTGTTGGCGTCATAAATGTAATGTTTTCTGACAGTTTAATATGAAATGGTGTGTGATGCATGTAGCTCATGCTATTGATACTTTTGGACAGCAACACTTTTACTTGCAATCTAGGATTGTGCTCTTTTTCTATGATAATAAAATAAGCATCTTCAGATTTTGGACACTTGCCTTGCACAAAACAAGCAATTTAGAAAAATATCACTGAGAGCTTTGGCAAACTGTGGGGGTTTGGGGGATTCCTCAGTATTCAACACTTTTTTTTTTTTTTTACAAACAAAACAATTCCTGTAATCAAGAAAATAATGGACAAACAAAATGAAAATAACTGTTACATTGCTAACTAGAGAAATCTTACAGTTTCTCTCAAATGCTCATTGGTGTAGAACACCTTCAGAAAACATAGATGGATTTGGACCAGACTTTGTCTCCGTCTCTCCAATCTGGAAAATTCTGCTTTTGCATTTCAACTTTTAACAATATTAAAAAAAGGTACACACTGTGTTTTTAGACAGAATTTCCTTTTTGCAATCTTTTCGAAAGGAAAATGATAAATGATGCATACAGTATTTAACAGTTCAGCTGAGATACAGCCTATACTCTGCGCCAATATGCGGTGCAGTGAATGATAGAGCAGAGCAGGTCTTTTTGACTCGGTAGAAACTCCACAGAGACACTTTGAGAGCGCGCGGGTCCTCTAGAAGAAGAACAACAAAAGGAACCTGGGGCTGGGTCCTCCCACACATGAGCCGTGATGTGATCCTTTTTACTGTGCCTCTCTGTGAGCTTTGGTCTCTATTCCCTCTCATGCTGGAAAAGCTGAAATTCACAAACATCTCCCCGCTAACACCTCTTCCTTGTACAGTTACACACATGGCTGCACATACACACATAACGCACAGGGCTGGCCAAAGGTTATTGCTCACAGTCTTCCCCCCTTCTCCCTCTCATTCTTCTCCATCACATACTTCTGATGTTAAACAATGCATTTCCCGGGGGTTTACTCAAAGTAATGACATTTGGAGCTGCCCATCAATCAGGAGGACCAGAGAGATTTAAAAAAAAAAAATAAAAAAAAAAGACATTTTGATTGTGGGAAGCTCCTGGTTATTAATGTCGTCCTCCTTTCCCCTACGCCTTCTTTCTCCTCACTGACTCCTGGGGTAAACGTCGCTTCTAGCAGTCAGCGGCGCGTTGGGGTGGCGGGGTGGGGGTAATATTCTCTAATGAGGCGAGCGAGCCACGCCACCTGGAACCAAACCAGTGGCTGAAATCTGTCTCACTCAAACTCTGCCAAGAGTCGCCTGCTTTGCATTTTCATATGAATATCTCCCGACTTCATTTCTCTTAGAAGAGCATTTATCTACCTGCAGGATACAAAATAATAAAAATAAAAAAAACCTTCCTGTTTATAAAAAAAGTGATCTCATCTCCCTGTTCCCCCTGCATCTAAATAAGAATCAGATTCTTTATGTTTCCTTTCCAAAAAATCCATCTCCTTTATCTGACACCACCATACTTAAATATCTGAACCACAATCTAATACATCTGCCAAGGATAGGAACAACTGTCTGAAAGTTCCTCCTCAGTAGACATATAACTACCGCTCTGTTTTTTTTATTTTAATTATTTACCAGACATACTATATATCCAAAGTGAGGCAGTCTTTGCCTCACCACTCTGTCCGCCTACACTCCAGCCAAAAACCTCTGGCACTGTACCCAGTGCAGCTCCTGAGCAGTCAGCAGAAAATGACACAGCATCTAGCCCAAGAGTTGGAAAAACGCTTATGGCAAAAAATGTGTGTCATCTAATGTATTTCCTGACATTAGGGTGAGCTAATGTGTGAGAATAAGGAGACTCTGTTTCATATTGTGTGTGGGAGCCACTCCTCATTCATATGGGGAGCATTGCTTTGATGAGAGGTTACAGGGAATGACACTCAGTATATATTCATATGTTCATATATTCCACCGTGGTTTTGTGTCTGTTAGTGTGTGTACAGTGGTAGAGGAGGCTTGTGGCGACCGCAAGGGAAGGGATGAAGATGAGTGGGATGAAGCCGACAGACAAAGGAGTGGTTGTTTATTCAGGGAACGGTCGTCTGTCCCTGGAGCACTGTTTATCTATTCCTCAGGGTGTTTTGAGTTTGTGTGTGTTCAAGCACAAGAATGTGCATCTAAATTAACTCTGATAAACTTGCAAATACAGTACATGTCTATGTCTAAATGTTTTCCTTATGGGGAGAGTGTGTGTATGTGTTTGCATGTGTTTGTGTGTGAGGGCAGCTATCCTCTTTTCCTTGTTCCACACATATATGACAAAGAAATGTGATGAAACCAAATGGGCTGATCAAACCCATCATTCCTGGGAATATAGACATCTATTGTTATTAGGGAAGCCCATTACACATGCCTAAGATGTTCCACAGGGCTGGGCTGCGGTGCAGTCACTGGTGAGGCAACACACACACTTAACTCTCAAGGTCAGACGATACAAATAAAATGAGAAAACCAGGCAACAGAAAACACAAAGCATTACTGCAACCGTCTCAAAGTCCTATCACTAAAAGATGGTTCGCTGTCTTGTATTTACATAACATCTACTGCAATTCATTTGATCCTGTCAGAAATGTGTTAATTGGATAATATTTGTATTATTGAAGTCAGTGTTAAAGGTGGCACTGTACCAGATGACATGACACTTCTAATGTATTTCCTCTCCCATTTACATACATGGAGCTGTCAGGACATTAGGAACACCTCTCAGTACACCACTATTGTGATCTCAGTGCTAAAAACACAGAATTCAATTAACACCTCTATGGCGGTGTAGACAAAAACTGACACCGATAAAATGAGGTGTATTTTTATTCCCCAGACTTTTTGTCTAAATGTTGTCAGAAAGAAAGCAGACTTCTGGTGTAGTCTCTGGAACGAGGCCAACTCCACAGAGGAGCTGCCTACATGAACCATACAAGTGTCCTGGATAATAAAAACCATCTTGGGAGGTCTGTAGGTATTTTCAGAGAAATATTGAGGAGGAACTCTATAGCTGTACATGTGCTTTTGCTTATAGTCTGGACGTGCTAGAGAGAACACTGATGAGGGCTGGGGAAATACGTGGTGAACGCTCCTGGAATAGGATATTCTCTCCCTCTCATGTCAAAGATGTTGAAACCAGATGTTGGTTCCTGCTGTTGCTGCAGCAATTTCTGCTCCGTTCTCTAAGATAACACTATATCTGCAGTTTTCCTCACTGTTCCAGGTTTGAATGTCGCTGACCATTATGACAAGACTCGTCTGTGTTTTGTTCATGACAGGACAGGAGTGTTTACTTTGTATCTCATGAGACAAACAGACACCAACACCGGGAATCCATGCAATCAGCAACGGTGTTATTTGTGATAATCACAAAAACCTAACCGGCTCTGAGCTGAATTTCCCCTGGACTGTTTTTGGTTAGAAAAACAAAACAAATTGTAAAAACCTGGATCATTCACCATCATTTCCTCTGACCTGAGGAAAAACTCCCGCTATCAAATTATGTGACTTCTCAAATTTTCTACAACCACAGGACGTCTGTTCTTTGTATAAATAAACAGAGGTCCACCAAACCATTGACATCCTGGGGTTTAGGTAAAGCCTCAGTAAAACCACTATTCTTCACTTTCCACAGCATCAATGCATTGATTCAACTCTGTATATTCTGCGCCATTACTTCACTTCACTGAAACGTATACTGTTCAGTATGCTGATAACAATAAAAGCAGAATCCCAGACTGTAGCTGTAGCTATTATCAGGGCAGAAACATCCAATCAATATGTCCTCCAGAGACACAATGGACCTCACCCCTCTCTGTCACATGTGGGTCAGATTCCTTACACTCAGCTCTGCCCTGACGTCTCACCTTCTGGTCGATACTGTCGGTCATGTGTCCTGCAGGTTCCTGCTCTCCTGGGCTGACGTTTGCCCTGAAAGCTCCTCCCCATCAGACGTTTCTCATTTGTTACCAGGACATCTCCGTCGCCTTTTCTCTCCTGAGCCTGAGCCTGAGACTGTCACATAGATTATCCATTTACCCTTCCCCTTAAGCCCTACGCAACCTGCTTGGTGGCTTGGACTCGATGCAATTTGAGGAACTGATATTGCACGCTTTCCTTGGATTTAGCGAATTGTATTTTATCATAAAGAGGGTCTCTACTATTGATTCCTCACATCCTAGAGCATTTTTAGTGGAGTCTGAGCTGGAGCTTCTATATAAGTTGAGTCAATTTTATTTTTCTATCTCAAAATCACATATTTTACCTCAAACCGCCGCTTTACAATTTGCACAAACTATGACACCCTCTATCCTTGAGGCAGTGCAGGTGCTGCTAACACAGGACAAAAGACCTGCACCAGGCTCAGCTTTAGTAGTAATGCCATGTGAAATCAATCAGTAAGCCCCGAATCCTGGTAAATGTGTAGAAAGTATTTCTACTGAAGCACATTAAGCTGTTATTCAAACTTAACTTCCTGGCTGTTATTTAATAGTTTCGCCACTATGTTAAACAGCTCGCCTGCACCAAAGCAGCACTGTGTTGTTTTAATGCACGGCTGTTTTCGCTCTGAATCCCCACTTAGACTGTTGATATGGAAGAGGATTAACTCCACACAAGAACTCATAACAGTGAAAAGTCTTAGAGGCGGGATCCCTCTTTCAGGATGGACACACAATACATGTTATATATGTTATGTAGGACACAGAAGTAGCAGCAGTAAAGATCATATGGAGACAAAGAATGAGAATATGACGTAAACAGATAGTAAGTGCAAAAAGAGCATGGATTGGAGAAGAGTTTCGAGGTTGTGTGGGGCCATAGAGTATATACAAACTTGATTCATGCCTCAATCTAGTCCCTTTCTCTCTATCCAAACACTTCTCTAACACAAACATGTTACAATAACTTCCTAACATACACAACCCATTGCCCTGGCCATGTATAGAAATAAAACTGTCATTACTGTAGACGTGCAACAGGCTTTGTGAGGCTGTAGTGTGTTGAAGGCTCTGCCCACAGTGGTCTGTTTATCCAGCTGTCTGTCTGGATAAATCCACTTGGCTGGAGGCAGAGAAAAGACTTTGTGGTGAAGAAATACATTGCAGGCCCAGAGTGAATGAAACAGAGGCAAACTGTAATGAAAGCACTCAGGCACAGACGGCCTCTTTTTAATGAATGACCCTGAAACTAACGCATTAAAAGCCCACTTAAACCTACACGCACAGAAACATATGACTGCTGGCATGCATGCACAAGCACATGCACAGATCAAACAGGAAAGGACAAAGAGAGACCGAATGCTCCCCTGTTGTTTAGAGGTGAAACAAAAAGGAGACAACGATGATGTTCAGCCATGATGGAGAATCAATAACTAATCCACCCGGATTCCTTCAAAAGGCACAAGGTGCTCTGGTGCCAAGCGCTGCGTGACGGTATGACAGCGTGTGACATCAGGTGAAACTGCGTGTGTGTCTAGAGGGTAGTGCCGCTAACAGAGATTTTAGCAAGAGCTCACAAAAAAAACGAAAAAGGAAGTGCAAAGACGTTTTTAAAAACATTTTGGGACGTTTTTTCGCAGCAAGCCTCAAGTTCTTTGTCCTCAAAAGTTGTTGTCAACTGAGTAAAAGCGGAGAACAAGAGGAGTGGTGCTTAAGTGGATCTCTACCCACTGACATTTTTCTCTTGGGGTTCAACAAGTGAAGTTTATTCGTGTGCATGGGAGGAATACACAGGCCTGAGAGTACGATACGTCATATTCATTTGAAGTGTAGTGAGATGATAAAATAGCAGCACATCTATGACATGTTCAAATCATAAGTAGCTTTTCTTATTCATCTGGGAAAGAAAAAAATATCACCTCATCAGTTTTAAATTAGCTTTCAGATACATTAATAACGCACCGCTGTTGTAATTACTTGTCATGTGTTGGATTCGACGCACCTTCATCGCACACTGTGTGAGACCAGATGAGCGTTTCAGTGCGACTAAGTGCAGACTAAAGTGTGTAAAGGAGCTCAGGCCTGTGAAGAGCAGATGAACAGCGTGTGTTTTTCGGATGTAGCTCTGGGTGACAGTGGCTGACTCAGCTGTAATGAGACATAAATGAGATGTTGGGTAATTTAGGGCTGGTGAGGGAGGAGAGGAAGGGAGAAGGGAAGGAGAAAGGAAGGAGGAAGAGGAAACAGCTGCTGTTTCTCAGGTGATGCAGGAGAGGAGACGCAGATGTGATCTTCACACGCGTCTCCTCCCCCTCCATCTCCGTCTACTGCGTTCTCTCCTCACTACGCCACCCTCTGCAAACCGCCTCTGATAGCCGAGGCTGTTTAGGCTTAAAGGCTCTGCACTCCCATGGTAAACCCACACAGGACAGTTTAATTATTTCGCCTGATTAGAGCTCTCCTCAGGACTGTGTGTGGGTGTGTTACAGGCTGCACTTCACTCACATCTCCCCCACTCTTCTTACTTTATTCCACTTGTTAGGACGGGACAAACAGCACTTTTATCATCCTCAGCGGTACAGGTGTTGGTTGACCGTTATGTAATTCAAATCCAGGTGCACCAATCCTCAACCTGCCAACCTTGGCAGCTTTGGATATGTGGGATAGCGCTCACTCACTCTAAATTATCAAAGCAGAATACTTGCTCTACCCTCAGATGTCCAACTCTGCAATCATCCTGCAACAGTTTCAAGCTGTCAAAAGTGAATGTTCAATCGTAAACATGTGAATCATTCCCATCTTCAGTGGTCCGAGAATTACTCAGATCTTTTATCCAAGAAAGAGCGGCAGAGTACAAACAGTCTGTTACTAGTTCATTCAAAACATTACGTGATTCAGTCAATTTCATTAGTGTGAGTATTCCTTTCATGCTACAATTACATATCAAATAACAGAATTAATATGTACTGTACATCATATCTGAATTTGTGAAATAACAACTAACCCATTCTTTAAAGGAATAGTTCACCAAAAAATGAAATTCAGTCATTAGTGACTCACCCTCATGCTGATGAATACTCCGGAGTAGTTTTTTATTCCTCAAAGTGCATCTGGAGACCCGGGAGGCCGGTTCGTAGTCCAACGAAAACTTTATGAGAGTAATAGGGCCCGACACAAAAACGTCCATAAAACTACACAAAAACCATTTAATATTCCTACACACTTGCTTGTCCACTGCAATCCAAGTGTCCTGAAGGGATATAGTCCAGAGTTTACTGGAAACAATGTCATTTAGGACATTTTTACAGTCTAAACAGTCCTGTATTGAATTTGCCTGGTGTGCGCTCTCTCGTTGAAATGACTGAATTTCATTTTTTGGTGAACTATTCCCCTTTAAGAAATGTGGTAAAACTTAGTTTAAGTACATTATAACAAATACTTACACTGCCAAAGTGCACTTCAGTATAATGCTAATATTTTGTAAATAACCGTAGCTAGGATCTTAAACATATGTCTGGGGGGGATCAGGGCTTCCAACTCTCTCCTTTGCTCACAAATCCAGGTCTCTTACTCACTTTTCCTTCCGATTACACAAACCGTCTGCACCACGCACCTGGTGGAGAGTGTGGCTGGAGGGAGGAAGTGGCAGAGCTGGAAGAGCAGCGTCGTTGACTTTGCCAAACACAGGTGCAGCTAATAACATCGCTAATTACCACATTCCATTTATGTGAGCGAGCTAAAAGGCTCCGGTGGTGTGGATTGCTGGATCTCTGGCACGGCTCTAATAACATAACGAAGAACGGGATGGAGCCATTGTTAATGTTATTGGTTACACCTGTGCATTCCCTGCTGTCACAACTGAGAACGTCTGCTGTAAAAAAAAAAACTCCCTTAAAGTTCTGTAGATGGGGTTCAATGAGAGGAATTGGTCACACTAAGTGCACATTTCTCCCGATATACAGAGCCCTGCTCGGTGTGTGTCCAGTTCCTTTCACTGCCATTAGGTTCAGCTCCTCTGCTTCCCTCTGCCTTTATGAGAAGTTCCTCTGCTACTTGTGTCCCCTCTCTTTTAGCAGAAAGGCTTTTGTTTACCGTGCTTGAAATACGCCAGGCCTGAGTGTGTGTGAGTGTGTGTATGTGTATATTTCCCTTAATATTTCTTGAGGAGTGCACTTGGAAGACGGTTCGTCTGCAAGTGTGTACACACACACACACACACGCATCCACACACATAGACACAAGCCTGGCATATTTCAAATATGAAAGTGCATTTCAGCTAAGAAGTGGGAAGTGATTTATAAAAGGCTTTAGGGAAAGGCTTTCTACTGAGGAGGGAGAAAAGACATGGCAGAATAACTCTTCAGAGATATGGAGAGTGGGAGGGTGCTGCTGCTGAACGTAACGTTATGGATGGTGGGGCAACCGGTAAGGGTGAATACAGTGGTAGATCAGAGTACAGTAGCTTACGCAATGCTTTTTGGGGTTGTTAGTGCACATGTGAAATAATCAAAGGACACAAAGGCCGAACCCGTCAGAAAGATGGCATTAAACTAACGACAACAGACTTTTTGACATTGTAATGTGCTGAGCCCAAATCCTTGTTAAAGGGATAGTTCAACATTTTGGCAAATTGCCCCATTGCCATAATCCCTATAGTTTTAGCAGTAGGTTCGTTACCTTTATTTGTGGGTGCAAGCTATTTTTAGAACGGTGGAGCAGCTACGCTACGGAGGTTCATCGGATTTCTTTGGTTTCCCTCATCAAACTCATCAAATACACAATCCAACAACTCCAAAACGCTCTTGAGGACAAGTTCTGACCTGCACATTCACCACGCTATGAGATAATAAAGGAACGTTACGAGACGGAGTTGTTTTAGAGGTAAATTCATGCAAAACCTCTGATGCACGTTCCTGTCGGGGGCAATTTTTCGGCAAGCAGTCTCTGCAGAAATCTCATGAGCCTTCAGCGTAGCTCTGAGCAGCTTGTGGCTCTGCTCCGCCATTCTAAAAATAGCTTGCACCGACAATTAAAGGAAACGAACCTACTCCTAAGACTATAGGCAATGGGCTAATTTGCCAAAATGTTGAACTATCCCTTTAACGTCATATAAACACAAAGGCTGAAATGAATATGTGTGTGTATGTGGGTTGTAAAATATCAATAAATAAACTTGAAGAAGTTGATTTGTCTTTTTTCTAGGCAGCAAACGATCAAATGCACTGTGCACATTCATCATCACCTTTGACTGTAAACTGCTGACATGAAGTCAAATATGTGTGAAAGAAAGTGTCACATGGGAACCTGTGTATAGATGCATTTTATACACATATTCCAGCGACCTGGAAAGGTTAAGAGAAAAAGTGTCAAAAGCTGTTGAAGAGATAAAGGAAGTGATAATGAACACACACAGGTGACGACAGAGAGATATATGCAGCGGGTTTGATTTACCAGCTCTTGAAAACAAAACCCTCTACTTTTCCACTGATCCCGAATGACTGAGTCATATCAGCCTCTTTCAGACAGAGCTCGCCTTGCCTGTGTACAGTATGCCATACCAAGACTGATTACAGCATCACAAACCCAGCTCAGTGACTCAGCTCATCCTATTATTCTAGCATACTTCCTTTTAAATGAGCAGTCGAACATCCACTTCCATACCCTTCTCAAGGCAGATATTCTACACTCCTGAGCGGCAATGGAGTTGAAGGCAGTGCGGCTAATTAACAAACCCTCGACTTCACATGTCAAGAAAAGACCCTGCTCATCCTCCAAATGACAGAGTTAAAATGGTCTATTTTAGATGCAATAAGACAGTCAGCCCTTTAGACACAGATTTAAGCTAAAATGTCTCCACCAAGGTTTTGATTAATTTCCTGCACTAAGTTTTCTTATGTCTCTCATTGTGTCTCTCTCACTTTTCTATATTAAAAGAAAATTAACTCAAAAAATAACAAAACTGATATGATGCGAATGGATTAGCAGCTAAAACTACAGTTCGGAAGTGAATATATGAAGATAAAATGATGATTTTTTAAAAGTTTTTAACAGTGTCCTTAATATAATACAACTTGTTAACAGTGTTTTTAACTGTGTTTCTAATGAAATTTGTATCTTTTTACAGTCAGTCGAAGGCAATTTTACACCATTATTGTATTGAAATTAGATGACGGGACATCAGGTACTTTCACTAAAAATGTGCATGTCTGTGAATGATATTACCAGCTAAGATGTAGCACTGCTTAACAATATAAATCATGAGAAGACGTTTGGTATTGTGCAACAATCATTAGCCATTCTGGTCTTTCCAAAATGACAGATTTCATATTTCTGGCCTCACAACATCTGGATAAAACTGATTTAGGATGCCTGCAAATAAATAACTGAATACAGCAACGGTGTCTGTTCCAGTGGATCGTTGAAATTAACTGTCAGTGCAAAGTGTGGTGAAGTTTGGACAGCGAGGTACCTGGCATGAGTGGCTGTCCAGTCATTCCCATCGGAGGCATCCCCAGGTTGTTCATAGCTGTTGCCCAGGCGTTGGGGTCCGACATGGGCATTGTGATTGAGTTGGAGTCCATTGTCATGTTGCAGATCCCTTCTGCACAGACACAGAAAAACAGACAGAGAGAGGACTCAGTATCATTCCTGTGACATCAAAATCATCCTGATAGTGAGCCATGGCCAAGCCAGACAGGGAATACTGTCATGACAAACACTGAGGAAGAGGGTTGTTTTCAATAGTGTGGTGCTGTCGAGGCATCTCCAGATGTCTTTAAGTCTGTGTTCAGTCTGAGAGGAGAGGAGAGGATTGGAGAGATGACCCTGCAGTCAGTCTGACACCACAGTGGTTTCAACAACATTGTCATCTAAAACATCTTGATGTTGTTTGTTCAGTTTTTGCACGGAGGTTCGACAGCCTGGCCTCTTCCTGTCTCAGTGACCCGTCCACTGGAAACACCACAATATGACTGGAGAAAAAACTGTCACAGAAAATGTTGAATCTACTCCACATGGGCAGATTAAAAAAAAAAAATAGGAATGCATTCATATGTCTACACAAAATCTACACTAATGAGTAAACCAGTGAAAGATCAGAGGTTTAATTTGCAAGCCACAGTAAGAAAATAATACAGCGTAAAACAAGATTATCATGGTGCTGAACACAAATGCTGATGCTATCTGGCATTTGCCAGGCACTCTGCTACTAAACCTTGAATTTAAAAAAAAAAAATCTCCAACTTAGCTCAACTAATACACACACATCATTTGAAACTCACTGTGCCAAATGTTGCATAATAAAGCAAACATACTTAGATCGCCATAATAAAATCTCTGCAGTAAAGTCGACGTGAACACATCATACATTCACCAGCGGCTCATTCTCCCCATCTGCAGTCTATTTCACAGCTCTAAATGCTCTCTAATTCTCTCCTCTGGTCGACCTCTTTCTCTCTGGCAGACCTGTAAATTGCTGTGACTGCTGGCTGCGCCAAGCTGCCCTCTCCTCTCCCGATGCCAAAGCCAACACTACTGTTAATAGTGTGGAGCTCTGCACCTTGCACACACTTCACACCTCAGAAGGTCCGTGGCAAAGCCCACTGTGAAGATAACACTCTATGAGTATTAATGCGTGTGTGTCTGTCTGCACAACAACCCCTATGCTGGTATTCCTGGTGTTCGGGCACAGCTGGCGATGTGTAATAATTCTGTTTGCCTCTTTGCCTCCCCGTCTGAGCTACTAATTTCAGAGCTGTCTGCCGTCGCCGCCGTAGAGAGGCCTGATAAAACCGCCTGTGTCTGTGCGTCGCTGTGATAATGTAACTGACATGGACTTCACGGGCTTGTTAACTAACACAACCCCATTAACTGCAGACACTTTCGAGGACCCACAGTGAAGGAGGAGAGCAGAGGTGCTGAGCCGTTTTACTGCAGTTTTATTATAGTTTACAGTATGTCGGTGCAGTGTGGATGGAGACGCACACTCGGGGTTTGACAGGTGAGTTTTCTGTTTTTCGCTGTTAAAATAATGATAGTTAAGAGTTAGGAAACATGCTGTTGGTGCAGCAGTATGTGCAGCTTCAACTGACAGGTCAGTTGATGAAACAGATGAGCCGACTGACCACGTCCGACCCAGGAAACGTGGGCGCCCTCGGTGAGATTTTTGTTTGCGACTAAACAGCAAAGATGAGTGGTGATTCTTACGTCTCTATTTGTTCTTTCTTCCACTTCCTGCCTTGTCTTCCTGATAATTTAATTCTTTTTTTGACTCATTTTGCAGCTGCCACTCAAAGGCAGACCTAGACAACAGCGTTGGATGATGCGTTATGTCGTGCATTCATTGGTTAAATGCATCACGTCATGGTAACAGACAGCATTCATCACGTTGCCAACTGACAGTTCGGGGGGTTGCAGGATGTCTATTTTGCCATTAAAAGTCTGTTTTGGTTGATAATGCCATTAGAGTAACAATGATTAATAAAAATATGTTAATGGCATATCCGGCTGCAGCAGAAAAGAAACACAAATCTATTGTCTAACCTCTCTTGTTGCCCCCCCTCCCTCCCTCTGGCATTTTGCACCCGAGGCGACCGCCTGCATCTCCGATGCCACGGCCCGCCCCTGTGACTGGCTGAATTAATTTACATGAATTAATTTGCTGTTTTTAACGGCGTATAAATACATTCCCTACAGTATTGTACATGCTGACGTTTTGAAATCATTTATTTTGTACTACCATAGCTCCAACAGCCAATTAACAATTTTTATGAAACGGAGAGAAGCAGAAAACGTTTGGAATCTTTGTTTGATAAATAAATAATTGATTAATTGTTTCAAGAATAATCGGATTATGTACGCAAACATCACCCAGTGCGAATACCCACTGGGTTTTTCTATCAGTAAATGGGTTCTTCTTCATAGCAGAAAAGGAAATATATTTCACCACAGTATGTGCTACTACTACTACTACTGCTACTACTACTTAGAAAAACAATCCATAGGTCCATATGCCCTCTGATTTAATCCACTGAATTGTGAGTGAAAACACAAGAGGGCACTGTCTTTGATGGGCAATCACTGCACAGGTCAAAGACACTTGAGCAGAAATCATTTCTGCTCCTCACTAGAGAACAGAGTACCTATTGACTGTGCGTTGTGTATTTGACTGGGTGGGTCACAGCTGTTTAAGTGTACATTCAAAGCTGGGTCAAGTTAACTCCTCTCCACTCGCCCTCCCAACGTGCCGACTCATGATCTGCATTTGAGCCACGAACGCTGCGGTTCATCCGTCTGCCCCTGAGCTCCCCATCCATTTAATGCCAATACGTTGCTGCCCTCTTTCTTTTCATTACTCTAAACTCTGTTCTTTTTATTTTTCTGCTCTGCGTTCTGCATCGTCTCAACCGCCATCCATTGTCTCGTGTTTCCCCCAACAACTCACAAACAATCTTCCCTTCGTGAATCAATTATACTTTTCAGGCCTGCAGCTCCGTGCGTCAGTCACCCAGGGCTTTTGATTTTGGCACAACAAAGTGACCTTGAGGGCAGGAGTCAGCCTTGGCTTCCCTTAAAGGAACCATCCCACACCATCACATCAATATATTGAGCTGCAGGAGGAATAGAAAACAGCTGCTGAAAGAATCAACACAAGGATACACGCATGTGCAAGTGCACACCCAGGCACGGATAAACACAGCACATTAACCTTGCCAGAAGGGAGGAACAGGAGCCAGGAACAATACTGCCAATGAGGGAATCGATGTTGGTAAACATTTTTAACCGGAAAAACACGGATTTGAGCGCTTTGCTGTTCCAAAGCCAATTGTCTACATGGAATCAAAAAATTCACCTAATTGAATCCGAGCATTTACTTATTTTTTCCAAGGTCAGGGAGACGCAGAAATCAACGGCGATAAGAGAAAAATAAGCCGAATTATTTTCAGCTGTTGGCTCAATATAACTTGAGCTCATACAAACGGCACATCTAATTATTTAAACAGAGCAGTTTAATAATATGTAGCCAAGACCTAATGACATAGAGATCCAAATGCAGAACTTAATGAGTCTGGTTAAGCTACATTTAAAACGAGCTATAGGTGGAGTTTATATTGATCGCTTTTCATAGGATGTCTCTCCAAGTTAGAATTGCCAAATCAACAGAGTTAATAGTATTCAGAGCTATAACACATAGGTGATTATGTTATACAGGATGTGAGCTTTCAATACAGAGGGATGATTTATGTTTCTTAGAATAAGTGCTTATCAAAACAACATTAAACCTGATAATCAACTCACAGTTTGTATAAGAACTTATGCCAATAATTCACTGATCCAATCTTCTCAAATGTGAATAATTGATGGCTTTCTAACTTTTTCCTTCTATTATATAAATATCTTATGGGTTTTAACTGTTGGATTGACAAAACATGTCATCTCAATTTGTCAGTTTTGGCGCTTTAATAGGCATTTTATGGACCAAAAGACTAATCGGTTGTAAAATAAAAACAACATACAGTACATACCAAAAGTAAATTCAAGTGTAACAAGAACAATAAGCGAAACAAATTATGACAAAAAGTTACACTAACAGCAATGGGCAGGCTGTGCGGAGACTGCCCTGAGTGCAACTCTACACCAGTATCACCATGATACATTTCTGTGTAGACAGAGCCCATGGCAATTAAAGTGATAGAGATTTTGATTCAGCTGGGGTCCACCCAGCCCAAAGCTTTCCTGATACTCACTCTCTGAGGGCTGTGACCAGCTTTCAGCTTCCCTAAAAGCTCCCCCAGGAGGCAGATAGGAAATTAAGTCATTTTAAGGCCCATTGGCCGTGAGCCCCAACAGCAGGCAGGGAGACGCTAGGGGCCATTTAGTCTAAAATGCACATGGTTTTAACAGCTAACTACAGGTTTATTACAGCCTCTAGAGAGCAGATTCGAGAGGGAGCTGAAAGACGAGGGACGGAGACGTCAGAGAATGAAAAGGTCATTTTTAATAGACAGATGTGATGCTGATGAGACGAAAGTAGAAAATGGAAGCTACCCCAAATTGAACTTCCAACACTGCAGCAATGGATAAGCGCACAGGCCTGATGACTGTCATTAGCACAAAGTACAAGCTGCAAAAACCTACAATTATTGTATAATATAATGACATTGCTGAATACACAGTGGTGAGCGGACAGATGATTGTAATTAAGTTTCAACACATGCATGTCCTCCAATCAAAGAACAAAATAAAAGTCGAAGTAACTGTTACTGGATACTTTCTGGTCCTCTGCTGCATTTTCCATTTGGAAGAGCTGGTAAGTGTCCATACTTATGCACAGGAAACACAGAGTAGAAAAAATGCCTTCAGTGCAAAATCTCTTTGAGAAAGCGGATGCTTCTTTGACCTTCAGCTTCTCCTGAATGCAGATCTGTGTGTTTACCTGACTGTGTGTGTGTTTGAGTGTGTGTCTTAGTATGGGAGGTAGGTCAAAAGACCAACTTTTAGGGTCAGCTAGAAAAATAACTTTCATCAGAGTGTGAGAGGAACCTCAGAACATAAAGATAAGATATAAGCATGAGAAGAAACCCTTGTTTAGAGGACATTTTGCACAGAGAAATGTCCCGGTAAAGATCACTGTATTATTTATCAATTATGTACGTGTCTAACATACACAAGCGTGCGCACACACTGACACACACACAGTGACTGTTTAATAATGTATGACTGCCCTTCTCTCCGCTTCTTTGATCTGGTAATTATGATAAAACTGGTAGGGGTCTGGTGATTAGCGGTGGCACAGTGAAAAGTGCCCTGAGTGTTCGACTACACCACGTCTCATTTAGGACCAGGAAAGAAGACAACAAAATGAAGATGTTGAGATGACAGAAGAGGCCCAAAGATATTCTGTCCTCATGAGAATAAAAAAAAAGGAGAAGAACAGGAAGAGAAACTCCCTCTGTCATATATTTTTCAAAAACCTCTACATGCAGAACTTTAAAGAAGAATTCAGAGAGATATGCAGGGAAACTGTGCTGTGGTGGTTGTAACAGGGGGAAAGGGTCAAGATATTCACTACCAAACCCCGGGTATAACTTTGAGCTTCGATGGTTTACTTCTCCTGCATCTGGTCTCCTGCACTTTATCCACTGTAAACTTGTGAAGATGAGGTCTGCCATAGAGATAGACAGACGTACTGCTGGACTAACTACTAAAAAGGCCGATATCATCCTACCTTGCTCTTGTTCTGTTCATGATTTAGTGGTTTCCAAATATCACTGTGTGTTTGGTGTTTTCTGATTTCATCTATCAGATTAGGAGGGATATTTCCAACCTCCTCCATTTTCATACAAAAGTAAAATTTCACACATGGTGGATAAGTAACTTTTATTTATTTATTTAAAAATTCAAAACTATATCAAAATACAAGGACATTGTGAGATGGAAAAACAGTGGGTAATTGCAGTTGCAATTATTGCTGGCTTGTGGGTGAAAATCTCCTCACCTTCTCGCTAAAATAAATTCATCCTTTTTAGACCTAAGAAAAAAAAAACAGTCTGGGAGGCACAATGTGTTGTCAGGTTTTCTGCATGCATGTGTGGGAGGATATTTTGATAAAGTTTGGCAAAGTTTGGAAGCATGTGGTCAATCTTACAAATCTTACAGATCATGAATGTGATTATTTTTAAGTATGACTTTTCCATCAATGTGATAAAAAAAATCTTAATTTATCAAGGAATTTAATTAAATTAATTAGATGAAAGTATTCACCTCGGTTTTTTAATTGGGATTCATTTATCCATCTTATTCAAACAGGAGAGAATAACTGTTGGAGCGATTTCATTAGACGTTACAGGTTACAGAGGCTAAACAATGTTAAAAATATAATGACTGGCTGGCTGACTAGTGCACTTGAGTATAAAATCATTACGAGAAGAGAAGAGCGATTGCTTTTCCACTGTTGTAGGAAAAAAGTTATTTTATTACCCTCCAAACCAGAGACTTCCTCAGGCGTTTCCTGCACAGAGAATTTCAATGGAGCAGGCGAGGTCTTTTTCTCATTCTATGCTTCCTTAAAGATCTGACCACATTACAGATTAATCCCTAAAACATTGCTAAACATTAGTCACCATAGTAACAGGTGATCATTGCTATAATGAGGAGGTGGCAAAGGAATTTGGAGAATTTAATTTACTACCTCCCAAAATTGGGTTGCAGTCCCAATTAGGTTTCCATGCTCATAAAGACACGACTCCTCGCTAGAGTCATGATTTAGTCCACTGAGTCAAAGTGCACCAAATCACACTTGCTCCACAAGACTGAAATGACTTGTTCATTCAGGCATCTGACCCACAGAGACCCTAATCAGGAAATGATCAATTACACTCTTTTACCTGTTCCACATGATTAAGAAAACCATTCCAGCAGACTGAGCAGACATCGCCATGGATCTAAAGAGGACGGGTCAGCCTTTACCGATCAATGAAATCAGACAAGCTGTCAGTCACTGCAAAACAGTGAAACACCAAATAAGCAGGAGGACGCCACTGTTGTGTACAGACTGAGCGTGTGCTGCTGACCCATAATGAGCGAGATTGTAATTATATTATTTAAACATTGTAATTCTAGCTTGACAGAAATATCAACATAGTTTTCCTATGTCTGAACACAGAGGTGGCTCAGGGGCAAACATCCACGCACTGCTGCAGCGAGCTGCTACAACGTTTACATTAAACATGATCAAATCCACCTCATTTTCATTCATCTCAACAAATCATCCACATTTAGAGGGATTGAAGAATAATGCTGACATAATAAACCAATAAATTAAAGCTGCTCTGTCATGACTCCAACAAGCTTTGTTCAGCAAGTACAGCTAAATGCCTAGTTTCAATTCCCTAAACGAGCCTCAGTGCTGGGTTTGAAATGGCCGAATGCTGCATCTCCTTTTGTAAATACACAGCATGATTAGACTCGGCTAAGTAGCAAAGACTGATGCAACACAAGCGTGCATCAAGAGATGCAGAGCTATGAACTCCCTGATGTGACAAAAGCTTTATTGAACTATGAATTTATACTGGAAGTAACAGAGAACATGAAAAAGAGGCAGAGGGCACACCAGCATATGTCTCACTGAGGGAGGACGGCTGGGCAGATTAGTTATAGTAAACAACTTCAGTTTCTATTGCGTTATCTGGCGCTATTTTTATACAAATGGAGCCGAGCCACTTGTGTCTGTGTCAATGTTGTCAAGGAGGAACATCCATTTCTGGACAGGAGCACGGCTCTTTACTTCCTTATCGGTCTGAGAGGGGTGACAGACAAGAACAGATTACTGATATCTGAGGTGGGGGAAGTGGGGGATGGGATATAACAAGAAAGAAAGAGAGAGAAGACGAAGTGATCTCAAAAGGAGTTGTAACCTCACCACAAAGTATCTTTTAATAATATCATGCTAAGTGGTCTGTGTAGAAGCTATAATTAACCGACAGAAAAGAAAATGGTGTCGGCATGACACACTGCCTGGTGAAGTTTCTAGAATACAAACATTTAAATGCTTCAGTTAGATCGAGGTCGCATAATTAGGATGAAGCCACAGGTATCACTGTGCTTTAGTACTGTAGCAAATATCAAACTCCCAGCAGCCTCTAACGTTGTTGGCTTCCCATATACTGTACACTGACATTTGTGACTGGTCAGAATAGCTGAAGCTGAGATGACGTTGATGAATGTAACTCTCCAGCAGAACCGAGCAGAACCGAGTTCAACTCTGATTGGACTGAGCTTAACATGAAGTGCTGCAGGACCTGGAGAAAACACCCTCGACTCCGCTGCGGAACAACAACTGTAACGTTGTTTTTTTTACTGCTCCTGAGTCAGAGCAAACAGAGCAAACGATGCAGCTACTGCTTCCTCTGCTGCTCGCTGTTCAACGCCACCGTGTCATCTCTCCTTTGCGATGTGCTTCTCCTCAAACACGATCCCTGTTTGTCTCAGCTCCTTCACACAATCATACCAATGTAACATAATATCTGTGTCTAATCCAACAGCCTGCCTCTGCACAGTGGTTTCAGATTATGCTGATTAGGGGTGTGCCAAATTATATCTGTCATAAAAATACCAGGATGAATCTTGATATGATAAAAGTATCACCGGCATATTGTATAATTATGTAAAGCTGCAAGAAACATGGCGGACAGTGCAGTTACGAGTCTTATAATTAAAAACATGATTATCGCTAAAATAAATGCCATTAATGTGACATTAGTTTGAAAAATAGACTAAATTGTAATTCCATTTAGATTTTCAAACTTAAGTATGATAATTACTGATTACAGTCACAGACATCAGGTAGGTCAGAGAGGCAGACTGACTATTCCCAAGAAAAATTGATATTTGTTTTTTTTTTCATTCTTTTCAAGTATTTTTCCCCAGGTGAGACATTCATCTTATTTAATTTCTCCCCTACCCTTAGACACACAGTAAATCAATCTGAACCTCTCTTATTTTTACCATAAACATGAACAGCCTCCTTAATTAAGTCACCACTGACATCTCCAGGAAAATGACTGCATGACTGACAGGCTGCGGGAACAAACGGCTTGTACCATTGATCTTAATGATGTAGCAAAACAGCTGCTACTAATCTCTAAGAATGATGGGCTCTTAGAGACAGGAAGTTACTTTAATGAACAAGTTTGCAAAGCTGGCTGCTGCCATTCTTCTGTCCTCGCTGACGACGGTGAAGATTTGCCCAATTACAGAGGAGCTCATCGTCATCCTGTATGTTTGTCACACCTGGGAGGAAAAGCTGCGAGACAGTCATAAAGGATGGGATCAAGTCTACGCAACTCTCTTTCTTTGGCTGGTTCATTCATTTGAGCATGCACAATATACCACTGAAGCATTATGTGATGTAAAGCTCAAATGTATTTTGCAGGATTATTAATTTAAACATGAACAATGAACCAGTGAAGCAGCACTACATAAAACTGCATGGAGCCTGATACAAGACGCCTCCTGTCTATAGGAAATGTTTGTTATATGCATTTCATTTCATTCCGAACACCAATCTCACGTTTACACCGAACCCGTTAAAAAACAACAAGTCCTGCAGATCTCATTACCGAGCAGGAGAAACGGCTTCTCATTTTAATGTGCAAATGATGCACAGCGTCTATTCCACTGAACTGGAGGGGGTAGATGAGCACGACAGCAGCAGAGACTATGAATCAGATTTTTTTTTATTTTTAACATGGCCAATCTGTCACATCAGTAAATACTGATTTCTGAGCAAGGCAATCTAATGCACAGTGTGGTACAGATGTGAAGAAACAGGCTTCATTACCAGAACAACAATCTAAAGAGGTGAGATGAAATTGGCAATTTGATCATTTAAAGTCAGCTGGGCAACAGGAAGAGGAATAAACTGGCCGTGGATCCAAAAGCACCTGAGCCACTACTACAGGTGCTACACGTGGCTGGGAACAAAATGCTCTAACCAGATGAATTATGGTTAATCAGGTGTAAAAAAGGAAGCAACCAGGGATCAATCAAGCACCCTGGTATGTTTATTAGACAGCTTGAGTAGACAAGTCTGAAATTAGCTTTAACACAGTGAACCCCATCAGTGCTGATCCTGACAAGATTCAAAGTGAATCCTCATACTTTAGAAGCTAAAACTTAGGCGTGTTTGGTGATTTTGCTGTTAGTGTTAAGTGTTAAAGAAATCATTGCATAGTAACTTTTATTTTATAAACTATGTATCTATTTTATATTATAAAACCACAAATTTTAAGAGAGGTCTATTGAAACAGGAATGTAGCAGAGCCGCTGTGTAGCTTACAATGCTAGAGTGTTGAGACCATGAATAGAGACATTTAATGACTCTATTCATGGTATTACACAAGCAGACAGAGCTTTTGTGCAAGAATGACCCTGTTTCACCATTTTACAGAACAAATGTATTTTGGTTATTTATTTGACGCCAACATTAAACATCTTTCTGTATGGTAGTGCATGTTCTGCTTCCTTCCATCACCATTTCTTTTCATGGCCTTTCCCTGAGAAACACTGAGGACCATTTATACAACACAGAACCAGAAGCGTTGTTTCTCTACAATGGGCTCTATGCACAGCTCCACCACTTCCTGAATTTAAGGCAGGTCCTTCATTTCCTGTCTTACATTATTGGACAAACTGATTAATCCAGGTGTGTCTGACCGTTGTGACTACTCAGACACACCTGGATTAATCAGTTTGTCCAATAATGTAAGACAGGAAATGAAGGACCTGCCTTAAATTCAGGAAGTGGTGGAGCTGTGCATAGAGCCCACTGTGGAAGGTGATGGTGTTGCCTTGCAGTAAAGTGGCGAAGAAGGACAGTTCAGGAAAATGTGGTCCATATCCAGTAAACACCGCACTTCAGAGTTAGACCCAGTGAACATCTATAGTTCAAGTAAAATGATCAACATGTCACCGGGAGTCTATTCATTTCTTACAGAACTAAGCAATCACGGAAGCTCAGCCAGGTGGAAAAGGTCCAAAACAACTCCTGCCATTTACTATATTTGGATTGGCTGAGACACATGAAGCTGCTCCTGTTGCCCAGGCTCAGTGACACTCTGGCCTGGGCTGCGTCAGGTTTTCTGTGAGTGTCTGTGGTTTCGGACCCACGGGCGTCAAAGACAAACAGTTTGAGTGCAGGGACAGTTTCACAAAGGCAAAATTCAACTCTGTTTCAAATCAAACTCGTCCACTAATCAGCTGCATGAAACAGTCTGATTCTTGAGTATTATTAGTGTAACTAATTAGGCATTACAAACATGACTGACTGACTTAAAACCAGATTATTTCAGCAAAAAATTGGTTTTAGTATAGCTAGAGTTAAAAAGAAAATGTCAAAAAGTAATCTGCATTGGACTGAAATGAACACAAATTTAAAGACAGGGATAATACTGAAGAAAAACCTAGAATATGTTTGTGAAACTGGAACCAAAAATGGCAAAATTGAACATCCTCCTTAAATGGGTTGAAAAACCGTACCAATAACTGTCTGAAAAAAAAAAGTTTTAAATAATTAGTATGGGGATCTTGATTTAATTCCAAAATTATGTAAGACATTTGCTCATATATTAATTTCAAACGTATTTAATGGAGACAAATTCTGCTTTGATGTGACAGTTAAAAACGCATTACAACTTTTAGAATAACTGATTAGAACGAGAATGAAATTGAACTCCTCTTGAGAAAATAATTGGGAAAAGATTCCTGCAGCGTTTTTACAAAGTGAATAACTCCACAGTAGTGCGACGACAGGGAGTGTCTTAATAGAAATGATAAATTCATCCACAGAGACTTCGAAGCTCAGAAACAGGAATGTCACGGTCCTGAATTTAGATAAACATGGACACAAATGTAATAAGACAGCTGGGTTCACGTATATGCTGGATTAATTTAACTCCCTCTCATCAATTATGCATTGCGTCAATATGAACCAAATGTGACTTCTCATAACCGATTCACATGACTTTCAGCTCTCCTGCAGTGCCCATCTGTTCACCAGACAAATCAAACTGTTCTCAGACGTAGCGGAGAACAGCCAACAGGCAGAAAACAACCATTTCTTTCAGATGTAACAAGTGTTTACAAAGTTAACTTCAAAGGTACTGTAAGTGAATTCCAGAAGGAAAAAAAAAGTTGCACTTAAACAATTAGTTTTCAACAAAGACAGAACAATACAACAGAGACTTCATTTACACCGCAGAGACAACATTCAATACTTCAGTGTCTGACAGTCCAGTGGAGACTGGATGCACATGGTAATGAGACGTACTCAAGTCTGGCTTTCAATAAAGGATATGAAGTAATATGGGCAGATATGAGGGGAAAAAGTAAGAAACAGAAGCAAAAGCAGCAAAAAAAGAATCAATCCCACTTTCTGGGTAGATTCACTGTCATTTAAATCACAAACCAAACAAGATACCATTAGTGACTAGTAGCTGGGGGTCCATTAAATGTGAAACAGATATTGATGATACTTCTAGTTCCGTTCTATTTTCTATTTGAATAATATTCAATCTGCAGGGTTTCCCAGAGGTTAGATAATAATAAACCAACCTAATGCTTGTTGTTTTGTTTTGAAGTCAGCTGGTTGGTTTTGGTTTGAGTGAGTAGTAGTACTGTACTAGACACTCACAAAACAAACATCTGGAATTTCACGTGCGAGATATTACTTCTGCTATCTTCACTCGAAAGGTTAAGGTTTTGTTTTATACAAGTGTATCAACATCTATTAAATGTCAGCAGAGATGGTCTTGATATAAGAGGCGAGGCAGGCTTCCTTGTCTATAACACAATGGGGAAAAACATATATGAAATACAATGGTCAAGTGCCAATTACTGTAGACTTTGGATTTTAGTCGTGTCTCCCTACTGCAGTATGTCCGCTTGAGCTTTGAGGAAAACCCACACAGCATGATGCATACAGTAATACCATACCATGGCAGGTGTCAGAACATAATATACATCCTATATACATATACCCTATATCCCTTTAGGCTCAAGTTCCGCCAAGGATATTCATTCTCACATCTCACATCTCTCTTTCTCACTACAGTTAATGCTTTCTCACTCTCTGGCTTTCCCTGTTCACTGTCAACTACTAGAGAGAAATGCTACAATTATTACTAGTACTACTAACAAATCACATTATGTAATAATATAACATACAGCAAGTCATCTTGGTTCTTTCTTGGTTGGCTCAGTCCTCCATAATATATCTGAAATAGTCTCTAATGACCAAAGCCTGATGCCAGACCAACAGAAAGCCAAGACAGAGGATCAATAAAATTCAGAGGGCTTTGCTTGCCAACTGAGGATGGATCAGATGGTGACTTGGATGAGGAAAATAAATGGAAAGCCTCCAGATTCGGGAGAAAACAACACAAACAGATCCAAACTGTACTATAGTCTATAGCGCAGAGCCGGTTAAATCTGATTGGAAACTCAACAGCTGTGCAATATAATTGATCCCACAAGTGATGTCAAGCACAAAAACCATCTCAGACTAAAAACCTGTTCTGTGAGAGGTTAAAAAATCTTGCAGCCGGGATATAAGACCGGCATTGTTGGATTTATTGTGTTAGCCCACTGATATGCAGTTTGATACCTCAGCCTCAGAGTGGAGATGTGGGATTTAGATTTAACTTCACTCCTCAGTGCAGCGTTGATCCATTTTAACCTTCATTAACCACATCAGCTTCACAGGTCAAGATTACAATGTGGAATTGGTTTGAAAAATTAACACGGAAAAATTGCCTTAAACAACACATTGAGCTATCGTAACCTGTTAAGATCTTTATTTAACAAAACAAGACACTTCTCCCCCTTCCTTGCCTTTTAATTGTTTTCCCCTTTCATTTATTTACATAATATTAACACTGTATGCATAATTTCACAAAATATCAACATAATTTCTTAGTATGCGTGTGTGCTACCCTTCTAGTGAGGTCTCCCAAACCCTAATTTGACCTAGGAATTCTAGGTTGCTTTTATGAAACAGCAGCTTGAAGGCAAATCCCCAGCCTTTAAGGGTAACTCTTCTATAGGAGTAAGGGAACGACTTAGAAGAAAGGGTGTGTCATAGAAAAATCCACAGCTTTTCCACTGAAGATTCATGGGCTGAAATCTCTAGAGTGACAAAGTGTGAAGTTCTGAGGGTCTGATTAATTTCCTCCTCAGTGCTGTCACTCTTTACGTCCTCCATTGTTCCCCGGAGGATACGGAAAAGCAGAAGAAAAGGATACCCACACCGGCGAGGATGCATTTACACAGCCCAGCATACATATTTATATATACTTTCTTTAAAGCTGCAGGAATCTGGGAACACACCAGGCAGCCAGAGGGAGATCTCACACGGATGACTGAAGGTTAGGACAAAGGTGAGGTCACAGATGGAAAATGGCGAGCTCAAAGCAACACCTATTAACACGGACTTCAAAGGTGATTATGGAAATACAAAACGGTGATCTATATGTTAAACTGAATCCTTGAACCATTGCTCTTACATTGGAGAACACTTGAGCCCTATGAGCCCCTCAGTGTTGCATATAATCCACACAGTCCATGTCCAGTTTGCAGCCTTGTAGAGGTTTGCTGTTTAACACAGCCCAACCCTTGTTTAGCACTAGAGACACATTGAAGTGTCTATTGATGCCTGAAGGACAGCTTGCCATCCTCCAGGAGGAAGAGCAAGCAGGGGAGCTTCTTTAAATCTGTTTCTGTTCTCCTCTCCTAGTTTAAACTGTCAGAACAAGAGACCAGAGCTTCTGAGAAATAAATACTGTAGGGCTGTCACTCTTTGTTGTAGTAAAGCGAATCATCACGCTCGAAGTCCTTATAGCTTGCTACATTATGCCATACTTGCAGACAGACAGAACACCTTTGATGATCATGGTTAATCAGTAGCTGAAAAAGTCCAGAGGCAAACACATCTGTGACAGGCACTTTTTCAGCATCCTAAAAATAATATTCATCGAAGAACCTAGGAAGTGTAACTGTAGTCTTTCTTCAATCACATAAAGAAGACTCAAAGAGAATTTCTTCCAGGGTAAGATGCAGTCCATTACATTTGCACTGAAACCTAATCACTTCCCTCCACTTCCACTCAGCTCTGATGGTTGCACATGTTGCCCAGTGCCTTTAGAGCACACTGTGACCTTTATGAAATCACATCAACTACTACTACGACTATAAACTACTCAACACAACTTAAAGTCATCAACCAGGAGTCAGTGGAGATTCAGAGAGAAAGGAGAAAGGTCAGCCACACCCAAAACCAAAACCAGAGACACTTTTTGAACAGACTCAAGGGTTCTTATCTCCTCTCATATTTGTTCACTTGTTTTCACATGTAAGGTTGCAGCTACATTTTTTAAATAATCTTATCACTATTGATTGCGTGGCTTCTTCTTTTGTTAATTAATACAATAGTCATTAAGTCTACAACAATTCATAAAAAGTTGTCTTATTAAGATCTTTTTTTCGTTCGTTTTTTTGAATAAATTTAAATGATAAAATTGATCAACAGATTTAATGGATCATAACACATGCCAAAAATGATTGGCAAAAAAAACAAAAACAAACTCAACCAGTGCAGGCTTAAGTAGACTGTCCAAACCAACTAAGAGAAACAATATGTCGACATAATCCACTTTTAAACAGGCCGAATTAACATCTACTACACTACACCAATCACAGGAACGCACAGTTAGAACATGACAGGAGTTGTCAGTAAAGAAGAACCTCATTTATTAGGATCCGTCAGACATGCTTTTTGTTTTCTCCTCTCATTAAGTGGTATCTCTGGAGACCAAACAAAAGGGCTGCAACATATAACTCTCCCTGAGACTGATGCAACATATGACAGAAATACATTTAAGACTTTCAAGTAACTGCACTTTTAAAATGTGCCTGCAGTGCTGCGGGAGCGGCCTGCGTACTCCTTCTCCTGGGAACTTAAGGATTTGTCTTCCTAACCCTCAATTGGACAGAGAGAACCTGTGACAAATGCCTTCACCCACAGTTAGCACTCACACACGCCCACGTAACCTTCCATTAGACGGACTCAGGGGACCGTAGCGCTGTAGCGAGATCCCACATGAGGTAGTTTGTCTGCCAGGCAAAGCTCCTTGTGCAAGTAAAATGAGAGGGATAATTACTTCCTAGAGATCAATCAAAAAATAAAAAAGAAAGATATAAAAAATGCCTGTGAGCATGCAGACATAAACAATAATGGCCGACAGTTCAAGGAGGACAAACAGGAAGAAGGTTGGTAGAGAAGTAAGGACTGTAAGTGTATTAATTACAGAGAGATGTAGGCTAAGGACACAATAGCACAAAAATCTCTTTATCAGCAGTTCCAGCTCAAGCCCAGGAGACTTCAGGCCACTACTGCCAGCAAAAACATCTGCTAAATCTGAGTAGGGCCTGAAACATGACCAAAATGGACTCAAGTTTCTGCAGAAAAAAAAAAGTGGCTTGGATTCAGCAGAGTCAGCTGTATAATAGAGAGTACAAAACTGGGCTATGAAAGAAACATTAATCTTTGTGACATGACGACTAGCACAGCGTGCCCAGGACCAGGGGACAAGATGCTGTTGGTAGTTAATGGTGGGACGTGTCTATCACAGGACATTAAATTGTATCTAATAATGGATTATATATATCGGTTGGAAGTGTTACACATCCTGCTCGTGACGTCATACTTCTCTTGTTGCCATGGATACCATTCAGCAGCACCATAACCTACACATATACCGCCCGTTAACAATAGACTTTACTCAATTTCCATAACCTGGGGGCAGGTCAGGGTCAGACCTTCTTCTTCTTCTTCTTCTTCTTCTTCCTCTGGCTTTTCTTGGAAGCCGGGAGTTGCAGCGAAATTGCACTGCAGTATAACGTTGGGTACATTTAAGCTCTATTATCCCTCAGTGCTCAATACTGTATATAATCAGTCTTTCTCTGAGGTTGTTGTGTAGAAGACATCCATTTCATTTATTTCTTAAAGGGATAGTTCACCCAAAATTCAAATTTCACTCATTATCTACTCATCCTCATGTCGACTAAGGACTGGGAGAAGTTTCAGAGTCCTCCGTGCCTTCTCTGAGTTACGGGGGGCTCCGTGCAGCACTGCATGTCCATATGACGGTTGCGAATGGGCCTCACTTTTCTTCGTCCAAAAAGACACACCAAAAAACATCCAAATACCTCCATACTACTCGTCTGTAATGTCCCTCTTGTATCGAAGCCCCAGCATGAGAAATTGTTCCGAAAAAAATTAAATAAGTCTATATTTCAAGCTTGTTTGTAGCAGAATCTCCCAGCACTGCTCTTCCTGGTCCGTCCAAATCTTGTGCGATTTGCACTGACGCTGATGTCTTTTTGGACAAAGAAAAGTGAGCCCCGTTCGCAACCGTCATATGGACATGCAGTGCTGCGCCGAGCCCCCCTGTAACTCAGAGAAGGCACGGAGGACTCTGAAACTTCTCCCAGCCCTTAGTCGACATGAGGGTGAGTAGATAATGAGTGAAATTTGAATTTTGGGTAAACTATTCCTTTAAGCAACGTCAAAGGAAAGTGTCGAACTTTAAGAATTTATCGGCTGAATCGGCAGCTTCCTTCGACTACATGGAGCCAGGTTCAGCTCATTGTTTAGACTCCAAATGAATGAAAATGCTCTCTAACTCATAGATGCATTGATAAACTATTGTTTGCTAATGCTAACAACAACACAAAGTGATAATAGATCAGTGTTGTTTTCACAACTTGTTTCCCCCCCCTTGAGCAAGCAGAGCAAATTACTGCGGGATAAAATATCCATTAGGAATTCTCAACAATCACAATTAAGGTTGAGTGTGATGTGATCTGTGATTTGATTCGCACCAGGCACAAACAACACCACAACTCAACACAGTTTGTCATGTTTGATTGAAATAGTGCTCAATTCTGTCTGATTATGGTGCATAGAAATATCTGATATCTACATCATCATCTTCATTTTCTAAATAAGTCTCACTCTGATCAGACTCATTCAGTCCAGCAGAAATATCTTGTGAAAACCCAAGCTGTTTTAACTTTGACAGAGAGAAATGATATTCAATTAGGTCCCCATGAATCACATTAAAAAGAACTGGTTTCAAAAATATGTATTTAGAGCATTTGAGCAGCATCTCCCTGGTCTAAAAGTCAGTTAACACCCGTGACTGGAATAGATTCTCTATCTGTGGAAAACAAGGTTCAGGCCCTGGATTTAGCCCTGTCCGCCCACCAACTCCTGAGCTGTTGTCATCTCACCATGCTGCCGACTACCGCTGCAGCTGACAGCATCTTATCAGCAGCTGCCAATTACAACATGGGAATCTTATCAGCGGTAGCCAATTAGAACCAAGGGAGTAGCTGTGAGGAAATGTCAACAGCTCAGTGAACTTGCCAGAGCTCTTATCTGGCCACGCCTCTTCATCCAGGCAGCTCTCTTTGAGTCTACTGTCACAGTAACGACTGCCAGAGCAATGTTGTGACAAGAAAGGCTGGAGGTATAAGCAGGGTTTCAAAAGAGCAAGCCTCCCGGAAAGACTGCACACTTGCTGAAAATGAAAATATTTAATACGTATTAGACAAGCTGATAGAAACTAGAAACCAACAAAATTCTCTCATTACTCACTCGGCCCCAGCTGCTTGCATGTTCAGACCGAATACATGCAAGATATTAAAAAAATGTGATCAAAAATGACTGAGAGGTGTGGAGCGCAATGTATTTAGCCTCTCAGACAGATGACATTGGAAGAGAAAGAGAGATTACTTTCTCTCTTTCACAGCTCCTTGACATGGATGACAGGTAGGACGCATTATTTCCACTTATAAACATCTGTTCACCAATCTCCTCCGAGAAATCAGTGACACGCTTCGGCTTTTCCAAAGCAGAATGAAGACCCGTAAACAAAGCAAACGCATTGTTTCCTGTCTTTCTGTCGATTTGTGCAGAACTTATCTGATTTTTTCTTATCTTGATAATGAATTCACATTTTTCCCCAAACGTTTTTTTGTTAGATCCCTTTCTTATCTTCACATGGTGGATTAGGATTTTTTTTCCCTCTCTCTCTCTTCACCACAATGTTTTGCCTGTTTAACATTATTGGATTAAATTGAGGAGGTTAAGGATTTTCATTAAAGATAACTTCTTCACAACTCACATTTGCCAAAAGTGACATCTTAAGGTGACTTGTTTTGTTCAAGAAACCAAGCCAAACCAAAAACCAAAAGATATAAGGAAAATATTTTCATTAGAGAGGCTGGAGTCACTCTTTTTTTTTTTTTTTTTTTTTTAACTTTTTCTCTCATTTTAGCTTGAAAATTGTGAAACTATTGATTTTTGTTTTCAGATTAACTGAATAACTGTGTTTTTCCATTAATTTACTCTTTCTTTAATTTACACACAAAAGGCTTGAATTTTTGTGTTATCTGAAAAAATGTTACTTTCGATACTGACTGCTTTTTTAACTGTAGAATCGATAGCAAGGACGGCGCTGTTGTTGAATTCAAACTCTCACCAGCGTGATCAATATTACTTTGACAAATGGAAGGAGACAAGACTTGAAGTGTGTCTCTCCGATGCCTTGGAGTGCTGACAGGCACATTTCTGTCACATGTCATCACCATTTGGATCATTGGTCATGAAACTTAATGGAGACACCTAACAGCATTGTCTGGCTTTTAAGGGCACATGCAAGATTCGAGCAGACTGTGACCTCCATAGAGTCATGGAGCATTGAATGAACACATGGTCTGCTGCTTTCTGTAGCTGGGCTTTCAAGAATGGAGGTCATTGCTGTTATTTCAATGGCCCATCTTTTCTCTAGTGGCAGTATGGTTGACTAGAGGTGTGAGAGATACCTGCAGTGACAGCAACATAGAGAATATGACAGACAAAAATATCTGATCTGCCTTGTAAACTCTGCTGCTATTGCTCTCCCAAGCCGGTAGAAAGAACAGTGTATAGGATTTCTGCAGGATAATGCGGCATTGTGTGGCTGCACGCATTTCCACTGCACATCTACTGTACAGGAGGGGTTAACAACCAACACCCAATATTGTGGCTTTATGTGGGAGCAAGACCGAAAACCGTGACTCTGGCTGTGTTCGACTAGGCTGTATACTGTTACTGCTCAGCACCGACGGCCATGTATCTCTGTCCATATGTTGACTGAATCACTGGTATATTTATTTATTTATGAAGCTATTCTGGGCAAGCGTCCATCGCTTCTCTGCAAACTGAGTTCATCCTGCAATCGTTATCTAAGTTCACAAGACACAAGACACGTCGCTGTCTGTACCTAATGTCTACAGATATCCACCCACTTGGAATCAGCTGTAAAATGAATTGGATATAATGTGATTTCTCTAAGACAAGACTAGTGTACAGCCTGTAATCATTTGTTCATTTGTTAATTGAGTCTGGGTTAAGTGAAAGTAAAAAAAGAAAAGAAAAAGATAGTACCTATACTATGCATTTTTCTCATTTGCATCCATATACAATTAAATACAATCAACAAATGAATACTGGCAACTAGAAAGAAGGGTTGCAAGTAAATTATATTAATTACAGCAAATGTATTGAATACTGTATGTATTTACAGTGATTATAAAGAATGGGAAAATAGTGAAAAGTGCCTGTTACCATTTCCCACATTACCATTTGTTTTGTTTGCACAAATTGCTTGTTCTGTGCATTGAACAGCTCAAAAACAAAAATGGGATTTGAAGTTCTGCCACAGAAAATATAGAAAGCAGAACGTCAGTAAATTTAGATATATTTTGTACGAAAATCTGCCAATTCCTTTCCTGACTCATCACGGTAATTGAGTGACTGCTTCGACGCCTCTAGAGAGAAAGAGAAACGCCTCCAACTCATCCTCAAGGTATACAGCACAACACAACACAGTACAGGGAAAGTACTTGTTCTCTGCCCATCTGTTCTATACTTGTGCTTGATAGCAGCCAAAGGGCAGGCAACATAAGAGTATAGCAATTTAGAAATGTGGAGGAAAAGGATAAACGCGTTTGACTGCACAGTAAAACCCAGTACATGACATACTGTAGGGGTGGGCAGATAAGCAAAAGTGAAAGAAATGAAGTGTAAAGTCGGCACACAACAACAACAACAACAAAAAAACCCACCAACAACTTTGATTTTCTTCCACAGGCTTTGACAAATAGCTCAAACACTGGTGTGGTCAACGTCATTACATCAAAATTTAACAACCCCAATCATCTGGTGGCTGGTTTCAGATTAAACCCATTAGCCCTCCTCATACAAAACAAACACCTCGGAGGGGGGGGAGTCGAACCGAGCAGGGGGACGTCAACAGGCTATTAAGAAAAAGAACAAACAAACGCGCAGCTGTGTTCATGCAAACATCGCTGTGGTAGAATAGCCTGCAGCCACTGTAATATACAGTATGGAAACTGACACTTCAAAAACAGAGGCCAGTTCTACTGATGTTCGACTGAACAGCCAGGTCAGCTATACCAGCTACATGTCCAATTTGATCAACCTAATTTGTATGTATAGAACAAATGCTGCTGTGATAAATAAGAAATCAGTCAGAATACTTCATGCTCCATTGGAGTCCTGTCCTTTTCAACTGTCATAATGCTTTTTATTGATGCCAGCCCCAGCTTTCCCACATGCTCCTGTGTCGCTATTAGCTTCTCCCATTTATTCTACTTTATGTTCAAATACATCACTGAAGTCTGTGATAATTAGGCCACATTGCCCACCGAATATCCTCAGTCCTGTTTCAAAAGTGTACATCAGAGCTTGTGTCCCGAGCGCCCCAATCTGTGTACACAGTGAACAAAGTGTAACAAGGTAAAGACGATCTCGTGAACTTGAAACGCTGTCATCTCGCTCCTCCACCTACGCACAAGAACAATATCCTCTCTCAGGCGAGAACTTGCAGAGAGAGAGAGAGGGAGATAGTGAACAAAGGAAAGGCGAAAGTGGCAGCCAGATCCACAGCAGTGTTAGGCATTGTTATAGAAGGGGCTTGCTTAGCATATAATTAGATTTTGGCAGCCGGAGTACATCTGTCCTTCTTACATGTCTCGGAGATTCGGCGAGAGAAACAGAGAAAGAGATAATGCAGAATTATAGTAGACTTTCTTCTAATCCATCAGGATTCTCACATTGCAGACAAAAGGTGTCTGTATGATGTAATTTTGAGTTTGTCTTGGCAGTCGTTGCTAGAGAGCGGTGCCCTTTAGAAAATGGCTTTGATTAAGAAAAGGTGCTTCTATGAATAAAGTCGGCCATGATCACTGCAGCAGGGAAGGTCATTAATGAGAGACTTTAAAAGGAATGCAGCTGCAACCAGAGAGTACGGATAAAGTAAATAATAGAATTAAACATTTTTATAAATGATACACAAATTGCTTTGCATAATCACGACAGGATATTTATCTGTGAATATCTTCTTAAAGTAATTTATCCCAAATTTAACTGGCTCCACTTTTGCTGTTAAGTCTTTTTATATTAGAAACTGAATGTATTTCCATTTTGGACAGTTTGTCCAACAAAACAAGATTTTCATTGCATCAGCTTCTGCATTTTCAGACAATATAGAGACAAAATAAGATTTTATAGACAAAACAAGTCGAGAGAATAATCAGCTGCAAGTCATAACTAACAATTTCTAAAATGATGTCAACAACCTATGACAAAAACAGCTGTTTGGAAAGCTTTGAACCACATTCAACTGCTACAGAATGAAAATAGAAGAAAACTCCAAGACAAGGTTTTAGCCATTAACACGTCTTCCATATGTTTTTATTCAAACAGACATGCACATCTAGAGCTTGCAAAAACACGAGGACACAAAACATGTGGTGTATAAATAAAGGTGTAGTTAGCCACAGTGCAGCAACCCCACGGCATTTTGGGATTCGAACGCCATGAGAAAGTCTCGTCAACACCGATCCCAATCTCTGTGCCATTTCTCTGATGCTTTATGTTGTGTTACCTCGTTCGGCCTTCAGATAGACTCTGTCACCACTACTACCAACAAGCACACCCTTGGTCTTTTGTAAATAGGAACAATCATGCATTAATTATGGCTGGGTGGCACCAGTGAGTCGACCCCCTGACGCACGATAAGCTGCGAGGATAACAGAGTAGAAAACACGACTAGGGTTTCCCAGAGAAAACAGACTAGAGAAAACCAGATAGCCCGAAAGTGAAATAAAGGAATATGAACAAGCGAGAAGTAGGACAACCGCCCTCACATTCAGAGCTGAGGCACCGGTTCTGTTTATTGTTTAGACCGTTTAATCTTCCCTTACACTGGTGCATATTTAAAGACTTACATCTCCCAACCCTAACTAGATCAGTATGTGGCAGTAGCCACTCACAGCATCTGTCCCTGTCATAATGGCAGCTTAAGTTACATGGGTATTAGCTGACCATCTCCCTGCTGACAGCTAATTTCATCACCAAGCCGCTCCAGCAATTTCAACACATATGATCATAGAGACGGCACATGGAGCTACTGAAGCATTTATCTGATCCCTGATCAGTCCTACCACTGAGCAGTCAGTGTGTGGGAGGAAGCAGCAGAGGTAAGAGCAAACGTAGACGATAAAACTTCTGCCTCATACTGTTCCCGTACATGCAGATCTCTTGCTTATCTTATAGTCGTTGTTAGCTTGCTGCTAAATTGTTTGTTTGCGCCGTAGCGGCTGAACCCCAACAAGCAGCTCACAGCCCGAGAACATGAATTAAGACAGTTTAAAAAAGGGCTAACTAAAAGTGATCCTTTCTGCACTAGTTCTTGTGCAGCGGCCTCTCACGGAGCAGAATGAGGGTGTTGGAAAAGGGTGGCGGGATAATGAAGAAGAGGAGAGGCAGAGGAGATGCTCAGCAGTAATGTCAGGCAGTGAGAAGCAGCTGGTGTGGATCAGTTAACCCGGCTGGAAGCTGAGAGAGAAGACAGAAGGACAGAGGAGGGGAGGGATGGAGGGATGGAGGGAGAGGAGCTGATAGAAGAGGAGAGGAGCCGCAGGGTCACTGTGATGAAAATGCTACTGTGAGCATAGCGCTGGATAAAAATGGGGTGATTCCTGAGGAGATTCTCACTGAGGTTACTGATGTGAGGAGGCACAGGCGATAAAAAGGAGAAAAATAACAGAAGACAGAGAAAAGTAAACCCCAAAAAACTTTTCACCCTTCCTGAACTACAGCACTATGTGGTGTTTCTAAAGGACATAATTATGAGAACCCTTTGGATTAACATCTAAAACTAGAAAATAATGTTAAAAATAATTAGTGCATTAATTCTTGAATTACGACCAAAAACTTATTTTGTGAAGTCACAATAAAAACATCCAACCAGTTTATCCTTGAATCCAACTTCATGAATTCGAAGACAGTCTTTGAGATGTCTCTGAGATGTGGTGTAGGAAGAGGACAGACAGATGGATGACTTGAAAACAAAACACCTCTGGCCCTGGCTGTCACCAGCATGGAGGCATAATGAGTTTTAAAGCAGAGAAACCTTAGGAGGTTTGTCAAAACCAAATTTTCACTTCATTTATCAGAGAAACAAAGCTTTGCCCACCTAGACAGTATAAATAATTCATCAGGTAAGCTGACCTGAGTTGAGTGGTTATTTCTCTGTGTTTTGGGGCGGTATCTGACATTCGCTGATGGCTTTATGAGAAACACTGTCGATAAAACCCCTCAACAGCCTTTACATATGTAATTGAACCCCTGAGCTCTTAAATCTGGGGGCCTACCCTCTCTGTTAGATAACATGCCCTCAACAAGAGGTTTTTTTCTGCTAAAATGAGAAGGGGGAGATGCAGAGAAAGTGCTGTGTGGACTTCAGTTTCTTAACAGTGAGACAGACGATTTGAAAATCAAATTTTGAATAGGCTTTCTCTGTATTTATACAGTATATTCAATAATTGCTTCCAATATTTGTGAGACAATTGGCTATTATTTTCATTATAGAATAATCTTACTTACTTGGTCAACATTAGCAAATAGCAATGGCCATTTTTAATTATTTTCAAGACAAGATTTATGAAATCATGTCAGCAAAATGATTAAGATGACTCTCATGTAAAATCAGCATAAGCAGCAAAGTTTCATATCTGAAAGTCTGAAACTAGCAACAGAGATGCTAATTCTATCAATCTACACGAAAAAGAATCAAAAAGAATAATTGTAATTCTGGTTGATACAACTCTGCCATTTTGTAGAAATGTAGCCTGCGGGGCATATCCTGATTAGAAATCAATTTAGAAAAGTTGCAGAGATAACCAAAAAACGAATCACGGAGTATTAATGGAAAACACTGCTAAGAGACAACTTATTTGTCCTTGTCCCTCAGGCTGAATGATTTGGAGAACAGCTCATGTATAGGGCACAGTGTTTATCATCTCTCCATTGTTGCTGTGCTGAATAAGAGAGAGACCATGTGCCCCGTTTCGCTTTGATCAAGCGGAAAACTACAAGCCAGGTTAGGATTTCTGTTTTGATATTAGAGTCTTTTTTTGTTTAGAGCTTGGCCTTGCTTGAGGCTTCACCATTAGCTTTAAGGGTGAGTCTACAGACAGAGCAGAGCGCCTTCTGGCACTGTGAATAATTTAGATCTCACATGTTTTTTTAGGCTTTGTGAGACATGGCTGAAGTGGCACTAAATCCCTGACCACTGCAGCGTACGGAGGAGTGACAGGAAGCCAGAGAGCACGATTTAAAAAATGATGGTGCTGAGAAATGGGAAAAGGGATAAAGGATGAACCCCGGTTTAATTTCCATGCTTGATGATCATCAGCTCATAGATGGAGAATATAAGATCTGGTATTTCCCCTATGACCTGGATCAAAGGCAATCAGCTTGGATTTCAGCAGCTGCATGAAGCCCTATACTAAATACTCAAACAGGCTCCATATGCCTATGCAGGCACACAGTGTCCATATTGACAATGTATAGTCTTTATATCTCCCAGAGCAGTAGGGACAAGTGGACTGTTATCTTCTGACTGGAGCAGGGATCCCCGATGAATAAGGAGAGGCAGGCTCCTTTGCAGCTTGTCGTGCATTTCAATCACTGTATGTGTACTCACATACAATACTACAGCTGCTCCCTCCGATCTGAATGTCTGAGAACCACAGAGTCATTAACCTCTACACGTCTGCATATATCCTGTTGTGATACTGTTTTTTTTTTTTTGTTTTTTTACTTCTTTAATCTGTCATACTGTGTCTCCCATCCATCAGCATCACTGTAATCTTCTGTGGCCTCAGCGTCACAGAGGCTGACATGCAGCTGTAGATCTCCCTGCAGTCTCAACACACAGTGATCAGGACACTGTAGTTACACACATGCACACACACACACACCTCCGGGACAATGACATAGCCGTATATCTCAATGGGCTGCCATCTCTGACAGCTTAAGTAGCCCATTACATTATTTACCTTCCAACAGCTCTTTTCCTGTCAGTAGTGGGTCACTGACAAAACATTAAAAAAAAATTGTATGCTCAAGTCCATTACTTTCCAACAGGGGGAAAAAGCCACAAAAGAGAAATACTGGTGCATGTAATATCAGAAACTGTAATACAGTGCTTTCTCAAATGTGAAACTGCATTCAGTTTACTGGAGTGCAGCTCCTTTCTGGGGGTTTGCTGCTCCACAAATCCAGTCTGACTGAAAACCATTCATCACAAGGACTGCCCACTCCCACAGGAGACCTTGTACAAAAAAAAAAAAAAACGTCACAGCAATACAAACCTCTACCAAAGACGGTTTGTGAAGACTTCATAGCTGTCTCCTCAAAAAAGTGTAGTAACTAACAACCTTATAGAAAAGAGACAAGGATTTTACCTGGGTATGTTGGCATTAGAGGCAGCTTGTCCAATTTAAATTTACAGAAAAAGAGTAGAGACACTTTTACAACTGGAACTTTTCCTTTCATTTTCCCCCTTTCATGTGAAAATGACTCAGCCAATTAGAATTTTTGAGCGTGTTATTTAATTGCTTTTGAAGGCAAAGCAAAAAAAAAAAAAATCAACTTTTGACTGATGAGAGGTGGAAAAGATACAGTACATGCATATTACTGAAGTTGAGCTCCTGAAGTTCAATAATAACTTGCATTTTACGGGTACAGTAGCTACAGGAGCATCAAGCACATCACAACGTCTACATCACACTGACAACGGTGAATAATGCAATTTGCACTTAAAACTCAAACCTGAATCCAGAAGAGCTCCTAATCATACTCGAGCACAACTACTTTATCAGATATACAAAATCCCCTAAACCTCAATTATACTGAGTTTTATGGAAATCCGCTCTGCTGCCTTTTGATTGTTATTATTCAAAATGTTGTTTACACTCACTCACAGTGAAGTTCTACATAAAAAACATTTCATGCATCATGATAACGCTTCATTTTGTGGAATATATAAATAAATATTCAGAAAAGACATCTGACCCAAAGCTGCAACATAAATATATTTAATAAAAAGTTCTACAACACTGTTTCTTAAGCCTTAATGAGGCGTACAATATGTATGCTGACTGTAAGCAAAACTCACTTTGTTTATGATGAAAGCTACACAGGGGACCTTTACATGTTTCCATGCCCATTATAATATTTTCCTACTGAGATACATCCCATTTATGTATTCAAGAGAAAAATATAAAAAAAATAAAACGTCAGCAGCTGTATGTCATGATGTTCCAGGCCATTGGGAATTACTGCTGCTCACAACATGTATCCTTATTTTTGCTTTGCCCAATGGCATTAACCTTTCTCCTGCAGAATCAATAGCATTTTATTCAACACTTAGCTCCAACTAAAGGTTAATGCACGAGAGATTGGACCGTTGAGAGTTCAATTCTTTTATTTGCTAAAACTACAGCTGTGAATTGGCCTTTGTGATAAAATTTAATCAATTGATTTTCATGCACAGGAAAAACATGGGAGTGAGGCGATTCATTTCATCCTGGCATTGGAAAAGCTTGGATGAATCCATGCACATGGCCTTAGGTTTTTCGAAAAATACACCTCCGTTTGATCACTACTCATTTTTTTTCCAAGTCAAACAACCTTGTTACAAGGGTACTTGAAACCCATTTAGCCAAAGGCCATGCATTCTCCTTTAAAAAGCAATTTCACATCAACAAAGTTATTTGCAACTGCACAGACACAGTTTCCAGTGGAAGCAGTTTAAATGGTGAAGAGTGTTCAGACCAGACACAAAGTGAATTTTTACCTCACATTTGGTCTCAACACATGAGCAGAGTGATGCATGTCCTCTTGTCTCGCATAGGATCAGCTATGGGAGCCCTTGTTCTCAGGCCTTAAAACATCAATGTACTAGACTTAATCCGCTTTCTCTTCCTTTTATGTCTATTTTTACACAGCAGCTGTTTGTCCTTTGAACTGTACATCACAGTTAACTTTGTTTCAAACTGCTTCACAAATAAAGATTATTATAACTGTTACATTAACATAAGAAACATGAGATAATGAAACCCAGCTTGTGCAGGTTCAACTAAAGCAACATTTATATTCACTGTAAGAGGGGAAATCCCACCCCAGAAAAAAAGGAGCAGCATTTCAAAATCTCATTCTCTTCACCACCTGCAGCTTGAACACAGCAGGACTTGAGGGGGAAATGGCCATCTCTGGCTGTGTTGTAAAACTGATAAAAAACAGAATAAGGAAAATCCTTGCAGCGTGCCTGATGCCCCAAGGCGCCGCTTATTATGGATTGTTAAAAGACAGACACACACATACACACATACACTAGGCAAAAATAAACACATAAGAAAAAAAGATAAAGTGCAAATGCGGTACATCATCTCTAACTTCAGAGGGAACAACTACATAAAACAGTGGTGTCTGATAAAGAAAGCATGGTAAACTGTTTAACTATTCACTTCTTCAATTTTACTGGGTTCAGACAGGAAAGCACAACACTGTTTTTTCTTTTTTCATGCCTTAGTAAAAGGGTCATAACAAACTGGAAAGTTTCTAAGAGGGAACGATTTCCAGTGAATTTCTCTGGAGCCACTTTATAGTCAGCTAAATAAAAATATCAAGTTAGTCACGCTCAGACTCTGTGTGTGTGTGGTGAGAAAGCTAAATGAACAGTGCCCATTAAAAGCAGGATATCGAGTTCAAACATTTTTTTGCCCGACTGTGTACAGGAGGTGAGGGCTTTTTAATTATGTATCTGGATGTTTGTTATTTGGTCCTGGTCTGGTCAGGTTTAAAGATCAGTCGTAAATAATCAGCAGGCTGGCATTAAGTCTGAAATGACTTGCTTTCCTCGCGGACCACATCAAACAGGCAGTTTGCTTTGTTGCTTTCTCAAACTCTTGATCTATTATTGAAAGAAAACACGGCTATGCAACGTTTAAGAAAAGTGTATATGTTCCTTTGGATGCTCGTACGTGCCTGATGGTGTAAAGGCACTTGTAATTAGAAAAAATCAATCCATTAAGGTCCCTTACTGTAACTCAATTAGCACAGCTTTTAATGAGTTTGTGCTACATTAGAGAATTGAAGGACCTGACTGAGACTGGAGACAATCAAATATAGATGCTTATAAGCCATTAAATCCATGCGTCCGGCTGTTCTTGACCTCTACTGAGCTGCTGGTCTCTTAAAGAGTGATTCAGCCTGGCAAGTAGGGCTGCACAATTAATCGAATTTTAATCACGATCACGATTTTGGCTGCCACGATTAAATTAAGATGATCGTCACGATTATTAACATGTAAAAAAACGGGCTGTGCTGCATATCAAATCAAGCGCTTTCTCAACCAATAGTCCGCCAACCACCAGGGGGCGAACGAGAGGTCAGGCCTCCATGAAGCTGCCTAACTAACAAGCGAGCGCATCCTCCCTTTACATGTTGTTTACAGTCCAGAGTGTTTGTCCCGGCCGGTCAGTCGGCACCTTCAGATGCTGCTGTACTGTGTCACCTTCTGCGCCCGGTGTTACGTCTCACTCCTAGGCTGTATGGATCTCACTCTGCAGTGAGAGTGAGACGATGTCGGCAGCAGACGGCGACAGTAGACATGACGACGTGTGTCTGTGTCTGGTCAGCAGCACCTCAGGCTGTCTACTGTCGCCGTCTCGCTGTGGATCGGATCGAGGTCGGGCTGCGGGGTGGTCTCGAAGCTGGACCGAGACCCCGTCACCCCACGCGGCCGTTTTGGTGTTAATTACATACGTCGTGTAAATAAAACGTTCCGACCGTGATCATAACGGCCGGTAACGGCGATCTATGGCCGTTTTGGTGGCAGCACAGTTGAGCCAGGCCGACCTGCTGGACGCTGCCTGTGTGAAAACACTTGGTCTGTTCATTTATGTTTTTAATTCGTTCCAAATTGCTGCTGAACCACCTGTGCTGTGCTTTGGTCCATGCTGGACAGACTCTTGCCCACACATCTCTGTGTATCATTGATGGCAAAAATTAATTTTTACTATAGCCTACTTTGAAATTACATTTCAGAGCCTGTACTTTCTTACTTTTATTTGAGTAAAGGAGTTGAATCAGCAGCTACTTCTACCAGATTTATTTTTTATTTTTTGTTTTTTACACAAGTATCTGTACGCTACTGTACAGAATGACACCTCTGCACTCTGCAATGGCATTTATTTTTCGCTAGCCCTTTGTCTTGGGTAAATTTTATTTTAGGCTATTATTTATTTTTATTTTACGTTTTATTTTGAACTGAAAGCCTTGTTCACATAGCCTATTGTTTGTTTCAAATAGAAAGTGCAATAAAAACATGTTTTATCCAACATAATGTATAATCGTGATTAATAATCGTGATTTCAATATCGACAAAAATAATCGTGATTATCATTTTGGCCATAATCGTGCAGCCCTACTGGCAAGCAGCAATAAGTGGCAGCAGACTCAGAGATCAAAATAAGTTTCTTAACTATATTGCATGTGCTGGTGGGTCATTCTGCTATCTGGTGCCGGTGTGAACCATTTACAGTAGCAGCCATACCTACACAATGCTCAGCTCCACTACTATTTATGTTGAAGCTGGAGTGTGTTTCTCCGAAGGTGGGGGAACCTATAGAAATGTCCTTTAGTCATCTTTTCCCATGGTGCAAGTGTAGAGCGAGAGTGAGTGAGAGTGAAAACAACTTGAGAAAGTTATAGAAAGTCGCATTAATCTTCCCTCCGCTGCACACTGTGGTGGATTAAAAACTTGTGAACATGGTGGCTGCACAGCTGTGGTCTTCTATTCACTAAGGAGACAAGGCCAAATTGAAGTTACCTGGATGGAACTATGGTTATATAAGAGCATATGGAGCCGGCGTCGCTCTATATAACAGAGCAAACCCAAGAGTTGCAGGAGTGAATTTAAGTTTCTGGTGTTGCAGTGGCACTACCAGGGGGCAAAAACCACACCCTGAAGTAAAAAACTTAAAGGGATAGTTCAACATTTTGGCAAATTGGCCCATTGCCATAATCCCTAGTAGGTTTGTTACTTTTAATTGTCAGTGCAAGCTATTTTTAGAACGGCGAAGCAGAGCCGCGAGCTGCTCAGAGCTACGCTACGGAGTTTAATAGGATTTCTTGGTTTCCCTCATCAAACTCATCAAATAGAAACGAGACAGAGTTGTTTTCGAGGTAAATTCATGCAAAACCGCTGATGCACGTTCCTGTCGGGGCAGTTTTTCGGCAAGCAGTCTCTGCATTTGCCTCGAAAACAACTTGTAACGTTCCGTTACTACTGTATCTCATAGCTCCGCTCTGCGGTTCTAAAAACAGCTTGCACCGACAATTAAAGGTAACAAACTTATAGGGATTATGGCAATGGGCCAATTTGCTAAAATGTTGAACTATCCCTTCAACATTTTATGTCAAATAGAAATGCTGCTTAACATGCCTGTTTGAGAAAACCCAGTATGATGTGAGTTTCCTGAATGTGATGAGGAAACATTCATGGTAAAACTGTGTAAACAAGCACAAACAGGTGGTGCTTTAGTTGGAGAGCAGGCATCTGATAGTTATACTTAACAAATATAAAAGAATCTGAAAAGTACCTTCTCCATTATATAATAGGCCACTTCAACTTCCTGCATTATTCAACATTAGAGGAAGAAAGTTTCCCTAGTGACGTTGTGTGATATAAATAACTTGTTGGAGAATGACTGGAATGACTGGTCCGTCCTTGTCGCTATGTAGATGATGCTGAGTGTAAACTGCCCACCTGTAGCATAACCTATATTTACGTGCTGACTTTCTGACAGTCTTTTATCCGAGAACACAAACAAAAATGTAACACTATTCTCTGTTACGACTGTGGCTGTCAACGCTTTTTTTCCTGAATGGTGAATATCTTTGCTTCTCCCCCGTCTTGGGCAAACATGACAACAGAAGAGCACATTACGTATTCTCTGTTCCTGCTATGCACAATGGCAGAGAGAAAAACTGCATGACTACGCTGACTGTGATTTCACATTAGACTCATGATATTATGACTGTAGGATACTAGACTGTCATGGCTGCAGGGGGGATATCTGACAAGTCGCTGCTCGCATTCAAATTAGAATCTAACACTGAAAAAGCTGCACATCTCTCTACCTACCTACGCACACGATTTTCACATTATGTTTTTTTTCCTCTTTGTTCAGTCCTTTTTTTCCTCTTAAGTATGGATTGCAGCATGAAAAGAAGTGTAGTGCTGCACAGAAAAGATGGCATTTAAAAAAATACCAGTTAAAGATGATATATATTTTTTTACTGACAATACATTTGAAAACCTGGTTTACAAGTAATGTCCACAACATTATAAATTGCATTAAAAGTGTCGCTTTATGGGTTGTTTGTAACCTTAGTTGCTGATGGTTTACTGCCACAGAGGAGGTGAATCTCTGATGAGTGAACATGAGTTGAGTTCTTCCCCTGACATCAACCACAAAAACACGTCATGGTCCGATTCATCTGCCGTGCAGCCAAGAATCACAGATGTCACGGATAATGATGAGCTCATAACACAAGTGTGAATAGGCAAACTGTCAGAGGAGTGTGAGCGCTGTGACTGACAGACAACAGCTCCATATACAGTATGTAGGATTTGTGTTATTTATGCTATCGTATGAAATGAGAGATTACCATTCAGATCAACACATCCCATTTCCTCTTCATACTGTATGATGACTGAATGTGAGAAAAACACGAGAATCAACTTGCCTAGTTTCAGCATTTGTGAACTCTTCTCTAGTTTCAACATCAGTGACAGAAAATGATTCCTAACTGTAGGGGAGGGGAGCTTTTTACACATCTGATGAAACTTCTCCTGGTGATATGTTGGTCTGAGTCAGTCCTCAGAAAAGAAAGGGAAAAAACAGAAAATGAATCACTTCATTTTAGTGTCACTGAGACATTACACTTCAGCAGAGTCATGGTGCTACTTGAAGGCAGTAAAAATTCTCCCAACTCCATCTCTGCTCTTGCAGCCTTTGGGAGTAATAATTCACCCACACTAAAAAAGAAAACACATTTCACATCATTACTTGACAGCCCTGTGACAGCAAAATAATTGTTTTTTGTCAATTAACAATTGCTGCTTGTTATTTTGCTACATTTTGTGTGAAGAGTGCCAAATTCAGTGGCGTAACACATGGTCTTAATTTTACAAATCTTGTGCAGCTTTTTCCTCATTTGCACCAACGCTGGTTATTTGTTTGACAACCATCAATGATACATTATCCAATTATAGGTTGACATGGTCAGTGAATTAAAATGATATTAAACTTTATCGAAATGTGAACTCATCCATGTGAAGATGCGAAGAAAAGATGAACAGTCAATTAGGGCGGTGTTAATGTGGAGTATTAATCCAGTCCAATTAACATCTCCAAGAATGAACAGAACATGGAACAACACCTCTCCGTCTTAAGGGTCCTCTTCTTTCGATTACATGCAGAGCAATTAATTAGTCAGTAGTTCTTTAATTTTTTAATTATAAAGTCCTTCTTTAATTTGTCACATTACCAGGCAACCCACTGCTAACTTAAATTACTGTTTAATTACGCACACTCCCGCATAAACACACATGTATACAGATGCTGGCCTGTCAGTGTATTCCTCGCTGTGTGACAGGCCGGTGTGTGTGCATGTGTGAGAAAGCTGAAGGCGTGCTGCAGTTGTGACTGGCAGGTGGTGCTGGCACGGTAACAGTCAGTCAGACACACACACAATCTCAGCAGAGCAGTTTCCCTCTGCAGCTGCCTGACCTCTAACCAGGCCAGACAACCACAGCCGCAGGACATGGTAAGCTAATCGGAAATAACAAAGAGTGAACTAAGCTACTTTTTCTCCCCCCCATACCTCTACCAAATAATAGGATTATGCAACAATTCCCAACACAGTTATTTAATGTTGGTAGACGAAAGGGAAGAGGAATCCCAAGGTACAGTAAGAAATCTCGCTGTTTTATCAAAGCTCTCCTGAGTGAAGGCAGGCAGCCAATAGCCGTACTTTTTTTTTTAAGGTTACTGACACTTGCATTTAAAATTCGACATGGCCGAGGGCGAAACGGTGAGGATTTGAGAAAACAGTGATCCTGCACCTATAGAGAAAATACTGGAGGTGATGTGGCTGTTGTCCATACCTGGAGGCAGGACGGTTCTCTTCCTCTTTTTGCTGTTCTCAGCTGCGTTTTCCAGAGGCGGACACTCGGACACCAGAGGCCCGCTGGAGCCGTTGAATTGGAGAGGGTCGTTGTTGGTCGCTGGATCAAAGGGCAGAGCGTTGAGTCCTGGAAGACACAGATAACACGAAGCCACGTTACAGTTAATAAAGCCGTGGCTCCTGACCAAAGGAGAAAGTACTGTGACATGAAAGAGAGAGACCGAGCTTTTCAGGTCAGATCCTTTGGGCTTCATTACTCCATCGTTGAAGTATGAACACTAATACTGGTGGTGCTGATGGAAATGTACCAGCATGCGTATTCAAGCAATAATCAGGATTCACTTTAATTAATAATCAAATTAAACACCACTCAATTTCCTTCTGTTTTCAACAATCAAAAATCTTTAAGAGCCAGAAAAAGAAAAAAAACCTCAGCTGTTGCTTCAGAAGTCAAGATTAAACACCGATTCCCAACTTTGAAGCCTAAATGGACGACTTTAAAAAGCTCTGACCAAAACATGGAACAGCTACAATACTATGAAACTGGACAAACGACATGTGAGATCATTATATCACGAAAAGATATATTCAAAAAACTGTAACATTGTGCATAGACATTGGCCAACCCCTGGCAGTTTGTTTGCTTTGTTCTCCATCATACTTGAGTTTCTGCAGTGAGGACTATAAGCCATCACGGTGTATGTACTGTATGTATGCATACATGCAGAAAGCAGAAATCTAGGAAACTGAAGGATCAGTTATGAAAGTGGAATAGCTTTGCAGATCATTGTCTCTACACCTGGATATTTTTCCTGATCTACTGGGCACAGAGGAGAGATAATGATATAGTTGGCTGAGTTCTGATGAAATATTCTGTGCATGCAAACACACACCAACCAACACGTGAAATATTTCCATCCAATCAAGGTCAATTTTAACAAGGCCAAAAACTAAGAATAAAAATAGGTGAAAGTAGACAAATAGTGCAAATGCTGCTGAGAATATTTTATCTGTTAGAAGGCTGAAGTGTAGAGAATCTAATGTTCAAAACCAAAATAAGCACAAAAAAACTACTAAACTATGCAGGTAGTTCTTCTTTTTACTGTAAGAGAGTCAGCTCAGGTATTCTGTATGAGACTTTCACACAGTACAGTTCTTTATCACTTCTTCTCACTGTTATCTTACAACAGCAAAACCTAAATTAACAGTCATGTCATGAACACAAGAAAACAGCAACACTTAGATCCACAGGAGATATGAACAAAAATAATGTGGAGACTGAATACAAATAAATGATAAACAACTTAACTTGTGTTTTCTGCCTAATGTACCAGCTACTCTGTGCTTCTCAAGAGCCGTGTGTTTATTCAGCATTGACTGTATTTGTTCATAATTCAGAGCAGGATCCTGGAGAGACTCTATGTCTTTGTTCCTGAAAAATTCATGACATTTCTGTAGGGCTCAGATTTTGTTTTTCCCCTCCATGGAAGAGATCAGAAGACCAACATTACTGTGCCTCTGTCAGGTGTCTCTGAAGGTCCTTCATCAGTATCAAACTCCGACAACACTCCAAGTATCAACATCATTATTAAGGATTATTTGAATAAAGACTGAATATTTTAGGAAGTTGCGAGCTAGTACATTTTCATCTTTTCATATAAGACCAGATCTAATCAGATTCTAAACTTCTTTGCCAACTTTGTCTGTCTTCACTTTTCATGAATTCAGTCAATCAATAACAGGGCCGATCAGTGGCTTTACAGAGACAGACAGTTCAGACACCCAGACAGAGAAAGAAAAAAGAATGAAAAAAGGATAGAAAATGAAAAAATGCAGCCTTGACATTGAAAGAGTGGAGCGGCACAGCATAAACTCTTTTGTTCTCTCTGCGATAGAAATTTACAAAACTATTAAGATGCTCTATGTAGAGTTGTTGGGTACAAATTCTGTCTTTGTGCTTCAGCAGGAGAACAAACTGTCTCAGAGCAGAGGTAAATGTTGTGTTTTTCAATCCAGACAACGCACCCTGAAATACAAACTTCAAATCCATTAAACTTTAGTGTGGGAGTCTTGTTAGATTTAGGCGGAGGGGACAGTCTGTTTCCCAGAGTCAGTCTAAACACAACTTCTGTCTGAACTCACACATAAGTCACACGCCTCTTAAGTCTCAAGTCCCACTCAGCTCCCATCTGTCGTACGTCTTTTAAGATGACCATCATTATTCTAGGGAGTGAAATGAATCCATTACTGTGCCAGTGTTAACTCTGCCACCAATAAACAGCTATGGTTTATATTTAAAGAGGCAGCGTTTCAGACATGAAAGACATGTGAGTTTCCCATGAAGGAAGGCCAAGAGGGACCATGGAAAGAGTGAGACGGCGCTGCAAACAGCTGACAGGGAAATACCACTTAACCTCACCAGTTGCTGTGTTATTCCATTTTTAGACACTTCACTTTTTCTCATGTATTGGGGGGAAAAAAGTCATGACTTTTTCCTCCATAACGGCTACTAAGAATAGAGCAGCACTTCAAAGACGTGGTGTGGTGCAACAAAACAGGGATGAACAGGCAAGAAAGCAATGTGTTGTTATTTAAAACTGATGGAGAGCTACGTGACTCAGCGCATCCAGTACGGTTACCTTATCTGGCCGTTGCAGGATCGCATCACTAAAGTGGAAAAAGTTGTGTGGGGGGAAAAGCTTTCTGAGGATCCAGCCTCAATGAAACAGCTTTCGGTTGCACTTTGTTATTTTATCTCACACCAGAGGCATAGTTCTCTGGGTTCAAGTCGAGGTACAGTCAGTGTTCAGAACCAGCAATCAGTTATGGCCAGGGCTTAATTTGTGCCGGATCCTGCCGGAACAAGATCCGGCACCTCGCCGAGTGGATCCGGGACCTCCTCTGTCAAATACGTGCAGTGGCGGCCTTAGACATCTGGGGGCCCGTTTCAATATTTCATATGAGGCTCTACCCTGTTAAACATAAAATTATTTGCCAGCTATGTGCCCATGTGTCGCTGATGCTTTAAACCCTGAAAGGACGCAGTAAACGCACTATCCATGCATCCCAGGTACGCACAACACATTAAGTGTTAAAATCACTATCAGGGCAAGAAACCAGGACTTCGCAGAAAAAACGAGGACTGAAGTTGGTTTTCATCAAAAAGCAAAATCATTATGTAGCCTACATTTTCAGACAAACTACAGGCTTTAACAATATTCTGAATTTAAATTGGCAACAAAAGTAATGAGAGCAAAGTGCTCCGCGTTATTTCAGCACCACGGACAAGGAAAGGACGAGACATGCGGACAGACAGACGTCTACAGGTGCTGGTCCTGTCGGTGCTGCGGTGCTGGAGCAGCAGACAGACAGCTGTCTCCTCCATTAGTAAAATCTGTAAATAAGCTGCCAATAATATCACATTTTAGTTGTGCTCTCGCTGTGTTTTATTTCTCTGTTAAGTTAGGACGTAGGCTACTCATAGATCGCCTTGGAGGCATTTTAACCCGAGGAAAAAAAGAAAAGAGGAGGAAAGTGATTGACAGACGTCAATCATCAGGTTACGCAACTGGGCGCACGTCAGGAGGAAAGCAGGAAAAACAAACACTAAGAGAAAAGGAATAATACTGGGAGAAGGAAAACGAGGGTCTATTGATAGTTTGCGGGCCGTTTTCAAAGGTAAGCTACGTTGTTATTGATATTTCCTGCCGTATTATTAATTAGGAGCGATTAGTGTGCAAAGAGAGAGGCCACTTTGGCATTTCTTATTACAAGTGTAACAAGGACCTGTAAGTACACCAAAATACACTATGTATTTACAATGTAAGTACATGTTATTACATACGGTTACATAGGTAATAATTAATTAGGTAGATACACAGGAACAAGGACCCCTTAAAATAAAGTGTTACCTTGCATTTTTATAATCTTTGTTCACGTCTTTATTCTATATAAGCAACAGTTTATTGCATTTTTATAATCTTTGTTCAATGTAGGTCAGAAGGAGGGTCTATTGCCTTTTGTCTTTATATAAGCACAGTATTGCCTTTTTAGTCTATTGTCTTTTTGTTTTATTCAATAGTTCACACTGAAGATTAAATGCATTTTAAAAAAAACATGGTTGCTCATTTCAACTTCGTCAAAAAATAAGTTATTTTTCCTTAAATAGCCTAATAGCCGGTATTCAGTTATCTATACGAACAATTAAAAGCCGGCCGGGTCAAAACAAACAAACAAACAAACAAAACTCTTCCAACTTTGTGGACTGTCTGTGAAGACTGACGGGAGTGAAGCCGACCTCATCCTCTGCCTGCCGGTGGGACAAATTGCACTGTCGGATCTGGGTCTCCGTGTCCGGAACCCGTTCGGGATGACTTGAATGGTGCTGAAGCGCTGAAGACCCAGGTTGGACAGCGCAGCCAGGGGAACAGCATGAGGAAGATGATGAACTCAGATAAAAGCCATAGCGACGTGAGCTCTTATACCTCTGAATTTCACCGCATCGGGGTCATTTTTCAGGTGTGTTAAAAGTCATTTAAGCGCCGTTACGCACGCCGCACGTCTCGCCTCCTGTGCGCTCCTCCCCTCTGCCCCCCCCCCCGGAACAGCACCCTCTCAGTGTTCCGGGACCTACACATGGACAAATTAAGCACTGGTTATGGCCCTCTGCAGGAATATACTGTAGTATATGTTGATTTAAGAATAAAAAGGGCAAACAGCTCTTGGGACTGATGCCTTTGAGTGTGTATACATTATGTGTGAGTGTAAACCTGTATTCAAAATGTCTTTGCTGGGTCATTGCACATATCTGCTGTGCTACTCATAGTATGTCTGTAGGGTGATGGATGGCGTGTTTAAGTTTCAACATCTGGCCAGAGGGAGGAGTGATGTCAGTGAGTATCACTCCCCAGGGGAGGAGGAAAATAAATACCAGGAGGCTGGGTGGAGACATGAGGGGCTGCAGGCAGAGGGGCTGCAGAGTAAATGAATGAAATGAGACCGGTGAGAAATGGGAGACAGACGTCATGCTCTGCAGCCTCAAGTCAGGATAAAAGAAATATCACAAATGAAATTGACCTGATCTTCCATCAAGGATGCATTACCAGCATGGTCCATTAATGATATGGTGAACCATGCAGGAAAAGACAGGACCATTAGGATACACAATGAAACTCAGTGGGTCATTAAAACACCATATTAGTGCCCTGGATGTGAAACTAACTAGAGCATCTAGAACATGTAGAGGACATTTTGGGGAAATTTGCATCTGCGTCATACTTTTGTCACCAAGTTGCAATTAATACAGGTTAAAGGGATAGTTCAACATTTTGGCAAATTGGCCCATTGCTATAATCCCTACAGTCTTAGGAGTAGATTCGTTACCTTTAATTGTCGGTGCAAGCTATTTTTAGAACGGCGGACTCCAAAAAAAGAAACTCCAAAACGCTCTGGTGGACAAGTTGTGACCTGCACATTCACCACGCTATGAGATAATAACAGAACATTACGAGACAAGAGTTGTTTTCGAGGCAAATGCAGAGACTGCTTCCCGGAAAACTGCCCCGACAGGAACGTGCATCAGCTGTTTTGCATGAATTTACCTCTAAAACAACTCTGTCTTGTAACGTTCCGTTATTATCTCATAGCGTGGTGAATGTGCAGGTCACAACTTGTCCACCAGAGCGTTTTGGAGTTGTTGGATTGTGTATTTGATGAGTTTGATGAGGGAAACCAAGAAATCCCATGAGCCTCCGTAGCGTAGCTCTGAGCAGCTCGCAGCTCGGCTCCGCCGTTCTAAAAATAGCTTGCACCGACAATTAAAGGTAATGAACCTACTGCTATGACTATAGCGATAATGGCAATGGGCCAATTTGCCAAAATGTTGAACTATCCCTTTAAAAGAAAACTGATTGACAGATGATTAAACTGAAACACTTTTACTACTACATTTTACTGAGTCATTGTAACCTCATCATAACAAAAATGAGAGATGCCTCAGTTGACTGGCAGCCAAGGAAACCACAGCACAGCAGCAAAAATCCTACGGAGCATCAATATATAATGAGTACATAATTTGCTTTTAATAATGACTTCAAAACAAGAGCAGCAGGGATCAAACCTGTGATCTTTGAGGAAACAGATCACTGCTGGAACACGCTGACACTGAGCATGACTTTCTAACACCACTGCCACATTTGTATAAGTCTCTCACAGTCCTTAATTTAACTCTTATCAGCTTCTAAACCTAATGGTGCAATATGCAGAGCAGAAGGAAAGTGTGTATCAGCATGGGCGATGTGAGTCAGTGCTGAATAGGCCCAAGCAGTAGACTATTAATCTGAGATAGCGCTGCGAAACATGTAGAGGCCATGTAGACCACTGTGCACTCATTCATCTGAACAAGGCAAAGGGCCAGATGGTGGCACACAGCATTAACATATCCCCAACCTCAGAAGTAAATTTGCTTTCTCTGACTATTCCACCACATTACTCAACCATATCTGTCTGTCAACAAACCGGCTTTCGGCTCCACTGGTTTGCATCATATGACTAGCAAAGTGGCTGAGCAAATTCACCTATCAGGACAAATCTAAATAGGGTGCATAGGATCAACTTTTCAAGTGAAACACCAAAGACGTCACAGGGAGGTGGTATTGTGTGAAGGGCTGCAGAACGTTTCCCCAAGTGCTCCCTGTTTAAGCCTAAAATAAACACAGTCTTGTGTCAATCTGCACTCAAAGGAAGTTGTTGGACTGTTGTATAAGGGTATGTAATTACACAACATGTGCAAGTATACACAGACATGCCAGACATCTTCACAAACACCACTTTAAGTTTTGCAAGGTCATGAGCTCACAATTGGTTCCAACTGGCTGAATTAATGCAGGAAAGCATTATTCAGGGTTCACTCAGATTTAGCTCAATATTCCCAAACCGCTGTCCCATAACAAACAGGAAGCCAAGGGCTCCTAGTCTTTATTTATTAGTATTGTGAAGTGGAGCTCCTTTCCCTCTAAAGCTCATACACAATAAAAGACATGAACGATTAGCACACAAAGCTGATCAACAGAGGAAGTTGATTCAGACTGCTGGGAATAGACAATACAGATCATCTGAATCACAAGTTAGAGAAAAACAAAAACCTTTTGTGAGGATGATACAAACGAAACAGCGATATTTATGATTCTGAGGTTATCATCGTTCTACCCAAAAAGTCTGTCCAACTCATGGTGATCCCAATTTCTCCAAGTTAAAAGTCACTTCTTCTAATTTCTTGAAAGGGTAAAAAGCAGAAGATTTTAAAAACCAATAAAACAGAGAAAAGCGGTAAATCCTCACATTTGAGAGGATGGGATCAGTGAATGTTGACATTCCAGCTTCACAGACTGTTGTCGAGTTCATGCTGTTAACATTTTAATCACAGTGGCAATGCACACTACACGGGCAGAAATGTGATTGGGATTGAAAAGGCCATAAAGAAAAAACTCTTCTAATAATGGCCTGAATGAAACCAGCAAAGGTCACATTGTCCACTAATGCGTTAGTAATGCAGATCACAAGTCACACCCTGATAACACGCTGAATTGCCATTACTGCAGCGATAGGCGCGCTGGGTAATAGTAAAGTGACAGTCATGGCCGTAGCCTTTGGTCATGTTGGGTGACAGCTGGCAAGTCTGCATACAGGATCCCAAATTAGCCTTCATTGACCTAAAGGTTACTGATGGAACCACGTCACAAGACATCCATTATGTCTCACTAAAAATTTTCAACACAGATCAGTGCACCGCAATAAAATGAGATACGGCTCTATTCATAGCTGCAGTGTCCATCAGAACAACAGGACATTTTCTGGCCCGGATCTGTGGGCACGAGCTCAGAGCCTCCTAAAAAAGGTAGCTGGCTTAAGTTATGAGTGCTCTTAGCAGATGTATAAACAAGGTGTCTGACTGATGTGGCTTAGCAATGGAGGGTGAGGCATGCCAGGCAGCTGCGGCATTCTCATGAGGCTATTAGCCAAGCTTTTCACTTCCTATGTATTTATAGCAAAGACAAAGAGCTGTTAAAACAACAGGCAGTTTGTACCCGTTATGCACAGCTGCACACTTTTCCATTTTAATACACAAAACAAATGGCTGTGAGCATCCTGCTATGTTTCTGACCCTTGAGTTTCCTGAAGAAGAGGCAAAACCTCAATAGTTTGTCAGCCATGACACAAATTACAGATATGAATATGAGCCATGGCAGCCTTAAAGCTCACAAAAATGTGTGTTTCCATCACTATAAAAGATAATGTCATGTGGTTTCACGATTCAGTTCTCATGTTCTGGGCGTTGATTACATTTTTTCTTTCATTTCATCAAGTTCAAAATTTCACACCTGAGGTGCAACACTGCCTTTGTCAGTTCTTGGAGTTGCAAAGAGGTTAATCACCATGAACACACTCTGGATCTTTGTACATGATGTTCTCATACTGTATTGTTGACCAGGACTGACAGAAGTAAAAACAACACCTCTGCTTTTATTAAAACACAGTAACAGACATTCAGACGGCAGTCCAGACTAGAAAACCTCCAGTGTCTATCACCACCCACAGTTCATCTGTTTTGACCTTGACCCGTGGAAGGTGATACATGCTATTGTTAAGCCAAGCTTGGTTGTGCTCACAATAGACAAAGAGGATATTGCAGCAACCACAACAATTATGCAAAGTACATCATTTCGCTGCTATGCATTTAATTGACAAAATTGAAATTGACTATTTCCATTAGTCAAATTGCTCAGTCTCCCATATACCGAGCCTTTGGGGTTTATATTGCATCATTTCTGTTGGTTATGTTTTCCCTCTGGCTCTTGGTTTACTCTGGTAATCACAAAGATTATCACTTGATGAAACTGATCAAATTTTGTTACAGTTAGTTAAAATAAATCTAACGAGGCATTCGCCAAATTACACTTCACATCGACACAACTGTTGAGCCAGCTTTGAGAAGCAAGCAAGTGGAAATTAGAAGACAAAAAAAACAAACAAACAGAAAAACTCAAACAAAACACGCATTTTCCTCAGAAATGAATTGCTAAAGCAAATATAGGGGGGAAATATCATTCTTCAAACTATCACATCTTAACCAGTAAAGGCAAGAGAACATTCAGGATATTCTGTATTTTGCATATATAAGTAAATGTCAGAGACACCAATCAGGCTAATATATGATAAGCAAGGAGAAAGAATTATGTTTTTACAGTTGGGAGTTTGGTAAAGGTTAATCTATTCCCTGATGTTGTGATGACATTTTGAAATGATGCTAGCATTGGAGTATCTCATTGTGCATTTACAAATTTCCTCCCCTGCTCAGCATGTGGTACGAACTCCTCTAATACATCAGCATATGGAGCCGGAGCAGAGTGTGACACATAAAGGGCAAAACAAATGCAAGGGGATACTAATGTGAAAGGAGGCCAATTAATTTTTGTTTTCCGCTACCGTGTGTTTGTCAATAGCTCCAGCATTTACTCCGGCTGCTCTTCAAACAGTCTCAGGTTAACATGAACGCTGAGGTGCGGCAGCTCACCGTAATCATGTCATGACTATTCATAAACATTATCGACAAGGTGAAAAAAAAAAAATCCTCCTCAGACCCCCTCTGTCATTCCTCGAAGCCTCTGGGAATTCACTGAAGGTTAATTTATTTAAATCTCCCATCCACTCATCTCTATTCCATTAAACTGACTAAGAATCTTTGGTTTGCAGTATAATCCGCTTTCTACTGTCAAAGGCCCATGCCCTCTCTGTTATGTAGTAAGTGAATGAGAATGCGTGTGTCTACGTGTGTGTTGTGCAATTGATGAATGAATGTATTTGTTGTTTTTGGGGACGTGATTTTATACTACAGACAGACACTGCGATGTATGGGGCAAATTTCCCACCGGGGCAATAAAGTCTTATCTTATTTCATCCTGACAAGATAACACAGCAGAGGATAAGGTCATGTTCGCTCACACATGCATGCACAGTGCCTTCTGAGAGCCATGCATAACACTGCTCTAATAAGTCTGTGACGTATTCATGGTAGGTGGCAATAAAGTGGAAATGTAGGTTCCTCCCAGGGGACCGGTTCGTTCCTACTGTTCCCCGGCCCCACGACGTCTAAGCTCAGACCATCTGTCCCCCTCCTTTGAAAGACAGGAAACTTTAATGCATGCAGTGTGTGGCCAGATCAAGATATCAACAATTAGGCTGCGGTACAAAGAATATCCTGGCCATGTGGGCAATCCCTGTATCATTATTACAGCATGGCATGCGTTGTGGTTGGCACCAACACTCATACGCTAATGACTTTGGAAACACTGACCCTTCCCTTAAATAGTTAGTGAGGCTATTTGCAGTCTGTTGGAAAATCATCCAGCCTAATGTCAATGCGTTTTTGTGTTCCAGAGTTGTGGCTAATGAGAGACTCGCTGACTCCAACGGACTTAAACAATGGCAAACCGAGAGCCGTTCATCTCTCTGTATGACCATGAATGCCCTTGAGTGGTTACCGCTACAGCGCGCTCTGCTCAAGGACAGCCAGTACTGTATCCATGTCTAATCTCTGCTGAGTCTCTCCCATCTGCAGATTCACTTTAAAACTTTAGTTTTCTGAGACTTGAGACAAAGTGGCTTCAGTTGCTGCAGTGTAAAGTGGTGGATTGCACATGCACTCTTCGGCTGACCAGGTGTTAATTACAAAAAAAAAGCAGCTGAATTTGACAGAAATGAAGCTCTAAATCCTGTGACAGACACGATTTGAAGAAAACACGGCTGCGCCTTGAGAGTAAGGCGGAAGTTGTCTCTGCTAATTAAAATGAGATTATGTTACAAAGGGGACTGACTGTTCTGTTGGGATTTCAAATCTATACTCACTGTGCACTTTATTAGGAATGCCTTGCTAAAAACTGGGTATGGTCCCCATTTGCTCTCCAAACAGCCTTCATTCTTCATGGTACAGTACAGCTTCCACAGGATGCTGGCAACATCCCTGTGAGACTCTGCTCCACAATGATGTGAGTGCATCACATCAACTCTGCGTATCTTTCAGAGGCACATTCATGATGCCAAGCTCCCGTTCAACTACATCCCAAAGGTCTTCTACTGGATTCTTATCTGGTGACCAGGAGGAGGTCACTGAAGTGCACTGGACTCATTTTCATATTCATGAAGTCTGTTTGAGATGACTTTTGGTTTGAGACATGAAGCGTTTTCCTGTTGGAAGCGACCATCAGAGGATGGTAAATTGTAACCATCCCAGTAAGCATATGGTCAACAACAATGCTCGGCTAGGCTGCGGTATTTAAATGATCTTTGGCTATGAGAGACCCAAAGAGTGCCAGCAAAGGACACGCCATTACATCACCACCACCGCTCAGGACCGTTGACACAAGGCAGGTTGGGTCCTTGGATTCATGCCGGTGATCCTACCATCTGTGAGACTCTGCAGATATCCAGATTCATCAGATAAGGTTTCGCTTTTCCAGTCTTCCTCTGTCCAGCATTGAGCCTCTGCCCAATGCAGCCTCAGATTTGTATTCTTGGCTGACAGGAGTGGAGTCCAAATATTTTTTTGTTTAAGATATACTGTATTTTTTTAAAGAGAGGTAATGGTCTAAACCTAATCTACACAAAAAGTGCCCCGAGATAACTTCTGTTATGATTTGACGCTATGTAAATAAGATTTGACTTGACTTATCTGCGTTACCAAAGCCTTTCTGTCAGCTTCAACCAGATTGGCCATTCTCTGACCTCCCTTATCAACAAGACGTTTCCGCTCCCTCACTCTTGGCACCATTCTGAGTTAAAAAAAAAAAACACTCTAGAGATTGTTGTGTATTGAAAATCCCAGGAGATCAGCAGAAATACTCAAACCAACACTGTCTGGCAAAAACAGACATTGCAACGGTCAAAGTCACTGAGATCACACTTTTCCTCCACTGTGATCGTTGATGTTAAAGGGGACATATTATGGAAATATCACTTTTTGACGGCTCTTTAGCATATTTGTCTTGCCTTCCGGCCCCCAAAATGTGAGAATTGACAAAACATTTATGTAATGTGCAGGCTCCCTAGGTTGAAATCCATGTGGTTTAATGAGCTGTTCCCTCAATTGTCTTCCAACTAGGTTTCAAATTTGCATAATACCATCCCTACCTAGGCCCAGTAGAAGGGGCGGGGCAAGCAGTGGTTAATTTGCATTTAAGGGCCAGGCACTGAAACCAGCCATTCTGAACAGGGCTGTTTTGAGAGGATGAAAAAAGCTGTGATGTTTGATCCTTGGGGTATTTTGACCAAAGCATGTCACGTACATGTATAGTATGTCTTTAGGACACCTGGGAACTATTTTAATTTGTGGAAAAGGGGCATAATATGTCTCCTTTAACATTAATTGAGGCTCATGGCCTGTATCAACATGCTTTCATGCATTATGTATTATGGCTTACTGGATATTTACATGAATATATGTAGCAGTATTCCTAATAAAGTGCTTGGTGAGTGTGTATCACCGTCTGTTTGTCCATAAACTTCCATGTCATTTTAAGCCACTTCTTGTTCTCTCCCATCTGTCTTCTCAAACATAAGCTTCTCTTAATTAAGCCTTTCTCCACCCGCCACTGCTTTGCTCCCATCTACCTGCATTTTTTAAATTTTTTGTCTCATTTCCTGCCGGTTCTGAAATCTCTACCGCTCGATAATTTGCTCCAGACCACATATATTTTATGCCTGTGAGGGAATTGACCGTAACGGACGACACAGGAGATTTATGATGAGCAGCTGCCATCAATGACACAAAATCAGCAAGACGTATCCAACTGCAGCCCTTTGATTGCAGGGGCCTAGCTTTTATTCACCATTCCTGTGTAGTACTGCAGCTTTTTGAGGTGTTGCTAGCTGCAGGACATATCCAATATCTAGGCTTAGTAATATTTAAAATCTAAGGAGACAGAATAACACATTAGCCAGAGAAATGAAAGGGACACCGGGAGATCAACAAACAAAAGGGTCTGTGTTTATTAGAAAATGTTAAACACTTTCTTGGATTAAGCATCTCCGTTTGTAATTTCCTGTGTTGTTGTTGTTGCTTTCTTTGATTGCCATAAAGCCGAAAACGGTCCCAAAAGGGGGGGAAAGTCGAACAAGGACAATGATTTGTGTAAAGCTTAGCAAGCATCAAAAACCCAGTCATTATCTTAACATACACTGTGACTCAAAGCAGCAGGACCTTCTTCTCTTCCCCCTCACTCTTTCATTTTCAATCATCTGCTTCATTTGTCTTCACTTAAACGTTAGGGGAATGGGTCACTCTATTCTAAGTATTTACTTAGTTTTAAAGAATGGGTTTCCAAACTTTACATTTTAGATCGGTGACTTTCATAACCTGAGGCCATCCGAATGGCGTACATTTATTTCTTCTGAAGCTGTGAGAATAGCTCCTTATTTCATTAATTACCTTCTCTGAGAACATTTAGCCAGAAGAAGTGGAGTTGATGTCTGCAATAATTCATGAATAGATTGAATGGTGACAGGTTACAGCTCAAAAAAGATAGGAGTTTAGAGTAGAATAGAGGATGATTGGGCCCCTGCAGCCAGTGTCACGTGAACATTTTAAGTCATTATGCTAAATCAACTCATTGTCACTCTGAGAAATTAATTTTCATGACTCACAGTTGGTGTCATAACATCACAGATTTCTTTGCAAACCATGTTTTAGTTTGGTTTTGAAAAGCACACCCACACATTGTCAGTGTGCTTCAGAACATCCCAGAGGCTGCACTTAGTTTCAAGTAAGGTAGATAAGAAGCTTTATTCCCTTGTGTGTCAATTAATACTTTCAAAAAGCACTCCTGAGTTGTTTGTATTGTTCATCCTGTACGTACATGCAGCTTCCTCTCCATTCCCCTCTCGGAAAAGGAAAAATGAGTATGATTGAGTCTGTATCCAAATGTATCAGACCCCCTGAGTGACATGCAAGTGAGATCTCGGTTGCTCTTGATGCAACAGACCATTTTAAAAAGATAATTCTTCGCCTTTGATGCTATTTCAGGATATAGCTACCGAACAGGTCTGTAGAGAAGAATTACCAGATGGCCACTTGTCATTCTCCATGAGTCGGAGCTCTGAATCGTGGTCCAGGAGTCAGCTTAAAAATTAATGCAAGGCACTTGAAGAGAAGACTAAATGTAAATAAATTGCACCTCATCAGGCTCAGTTTTAAATGCTATATTAAAGCAAATAGAAAGAAAGTTCAGTCTAGTTCCACAGGATTCAGATAATGCTAAAAAACAACACACATGCTGCTTATTTTCAGCTTTTAAAAAAACAACACAAAAATTTAAGACAACATTTCCGCTAAAAGAGAGAATGCACTAAAATTGCTTTGATAATGACTTTAATTTTCGTCCCCTTTTGCCCTCTGAGTACAGCCGTGCTCCCGTTTGAAGCAGCGAGTGCATAAAAAAACAAAACAATATTTAGTCACACATGGAGAGTGCTAATGGACCCTGTGGCAGAAAATGTCAACACTCATTGTCTAAAGCCTCGTGTTGTTTTGTCACTGGAAAATGGGAAGGAAGGTGTTTGTGGCAAAGAGGGGTTTCAGTGTGCCAGAAGGAATTATTCAGTGAAGCGAGAGAAAATTCCTCCTGTAATGACCGGGGAAACAAGTCAGGGAGAATCTATTCCAGAAGCTGCCACATGGAAATTTACAGGCACAAATAAAAACCGAGCAGCCCAAGTGGGGCACATAACACAACATCTTTGTTTTACTTTGGGGATGCTGGGATCGGCCGGGGTCACAACAGGTTGCACACTCAGTCAAGTAAGCATCCACTTAGGAACACAATGATTTATTTGATTTATTCAAATGCCTTGGGTTTTCCAGTGATGCATGCTAAAGCTAAGCTTCGACTCATTTAAAGGGAGAATCATTGTGACAAAGGGTAAAGTGAATCATCTTTTTAAACGTGGCCTATGGTTTCAACTTCATAGCAAATATGCCGGTATTGGGTAGAAACGTAATCCATCAAACTCTGAGCAGCAAATCAAAACGCCAACAGCATAAAGATGTTAATAATGTTGGTAACTAGTGTTGTCTGGCAAGATTGACTATGTTTGCATCACAATATTGTAAACTAGGAGAACAGATAACAACCAACAGAGTTTCCAGATTCTTCAATGAACAAATGAAGCTATTCCTGTCCCTTTGTGTCGGAGTAGGAGTGGGGGTGTCGACTACATAGTGGTGATTTTTCTTCAGTGGATCAGCCAACTGTAGTGGAGGCAATATGCATGCATCAAGGCAGCTGGTTGATGACAAGTACACAGAATGTGAGGCCGCATCCGCAATGCATCAATACAACGTTACACTGAAAATATATTTTGGCATAGATTTTAATCATGTTGTTGCTTGACGTCCTTTATCATTTATCTATCAAGAAACAAATTGTCAAGCATTCACTGGTTCAGGCTTTTCAAATGCAAGGCTGCTTTATTTTCTGTGCGGTATGACAGAAAAATGAAAACCTTTGTGTGCTGGAGTGTTGGTTAGACAAACAAGCAATTTGAAGATGTCACCTCTACAGCTGTGATGGGAATTTTTCACAATTTTCTAATAAAATTATTACCCAGGGGGCAAAGCAAAAAAACGGACACGGAGCGTTGTAAAAGGTTTGACACCAGAAATTATATCTAGGAACTTCAAGGATTAAAACCTGGGTGGACAACCCGGTCAACTAGCTGCTGGAAAGCTACAGGGGGCTAAAACCCCTTTCTGGGGTCATTTTGCTGGCGAAATGATGTAAATGCAAATATTTAGGTACTACAATGGCATAAATAGTCATACAACTATAACATTTGGCAGAGAGTATCTTGACACATAGGGGGAGGCATGAAAAAAAGATTCTGGGGTTTGTTGCAACTCAATTTTAAGATATCTCCCTCAACATCCCAAAAAAGACCAAAAAAAGTACTGTTCGCCTGACAAATTCTCATGAAAATTATTATTTTTCAGCACTTTATGCAGAATATCTATGCTTAACATGTATATAGAAAATTTCCTTAATTCATAAGCTTCCATTTGAGTCCAAGATAGCCTTTCTATCTCAAAAGCCCCACTTGCTGTGGCCAACGGTCTTCTCTATCTATCTGTTCACTTTGGGGAGACCAGAAATAGAATGGTTTCTGATCATGCCAGTTAACATGTAGTTTTTCACAATAGGTGTTGCATTGTTTGGAGACAGCCTGTAGCTTTCCAGTAGCTAGTAGAAAGGCTATCTTGGACTCAAATGGAAGCTTATGAATTAAGGAAATTTTCTATATATATGTTAAGCATAGATATTCTCCATAAAGTGCTGAAAAATAATAATTTTCATGAGAATTTGTCAGGCGAACAGTACTTTTTTTGGTCTTTTTTGGGATGTTGGGGGTGATATCTTAAAATTGAGTTGCAACAAACCCCAGAATCTTTTTTTCATGCCTCCCCCTATGTGTCAAGATACTCTCTGCCAAATTTCATAGTTGTATGACTATTTATGCCATTGTAGTACCTAAATATTTGCATTTACATCATTTCGCCATCAAAATGACCCCAGAAAGGGGTTTTGGCCCCCTGTAGCTTTCCAGCAGCTAGTTGACCGGGTTGTCCACCCAGGTTTTAATCCTTGAAGTTCCTAGATATAATTTCTGGTGTCAAACCTTTTACAACGCTCCGTGTCCGTTTTTCAAAAAACTGGGATTTTGCCCCCTGGGTATATGTATTCATTAATAAATATATAAAAAGAAATAATCAAAAGTGGGTGGTTGCTGCAATAATATTTACCTGGTAAGTGCATTCAGCTCAGAGATTCAAAGAGCGTTGCATATTTACCCATACCCTATTAATAACATTAGATCAAATAGTGTCATAACAGACTCATGATCTGCAGGCTGCTGCTCAAGAAAATGTCTTCCCATCTACCCACTGATGTTCGATCACAGCCTTACAGATTTTGTCAAATCGTTCCTCTCCCTGCTTGGCTCCCTTGCCAACAAGCACCAGAATAGAACACAATTTGTGACTGTGGTGTCTTTTCCGCAGAAGCCAAAAACCCCCGTTTTTGAAATATAAATCTTAAGTGGACGTTCAAAAAACTGGCTGTAAATAAACCAAACTATTTGAGTGCTTTAACTACCTCTGCTTCCACATAGCTTGTCAAAGCCGTGAGAAATGCAAGCACAACAAAACAAGCAAATCCTATATTCGCTGCCATTCATGTCCACCTTTAATGGATCCAAAAGAATTACCAACTGAACAGCTAATCTAACCTGAAGACGGAGTATCAGCTTTAGGGGGAAAATCTGCTACTTAATTTGTTCGTTGCCAGAGGGACAGGCTGCTTACAGTAAATTCTGCGACAATGAGTCTTCTCATGTCGTATCTACTGTGCGCTGAGCAGCAGTGACTCAAAACGTGGGACTGAACAATAAAACGTCCACTCTGCATTTGTGTCACATGTTGAGTCAGCCTCTTTTGGACAATTGCGTAAATGAAAGTTGGGTTCCCAGCTCCCCTTAGCGCCCAGACTTCAGGCCCACAGAGGCGAGAGGAATAAAAGGGATGAACATTTCCTCAGCTAATCTTTAATTTCTCTTCTCAGTCTGACTGAGGGCAGGAGCTGTGTGGCACAAATGCTCTGATAACCATCTGCTGACCCTTTTGAATTCAGTTATACATTCTCAGCTGTTTACCCAGTCCACGCCATTTCTCAGGAGACAAGCTTCGATAATTTGACAAAAGGAAACAATGCTCCTTGCAATAATATCATCTGCAGTATTCCTCTTGGCCGTGACTGAGTGCTCCTGATGGATGCTGCACAAACTGAGCAGGAAATGACCTTTGCAGGCAGTAAATGGCCTGGTCACTGAAGCAATCAGGACAAAGGCAATTAGCCAGTTCATAGATCACACTTATCCAGCTATACATGAGGCAACCAAGCCCAACAGAGGCCATTCAAGCAACATAATGAATAAAGAGTCCAGCTTCCATTTGAAGAATAAACATAAAGACATCTAATACATTGATCCAAACACTATGGTGGGAGCAAGATTTCCTGTAGCTGATGCTTTGATTTGATGTTTTATCTACAGCTTTAGCCAGTCCCGTACAGTTTTTTTTTAACTTTGGTTTGAATTTGATTGGATGAAGGTGAGCACTGAGCAGAAATAAAAACAAATTTTAAAAAACATGGGATTTTTAAGAAAAGAAACTGTTTTCATTCACAGGTGTTGCTCGAGAGCTGTGGCAAGGTTGGAGCAGAGCGTTTTCAGGTGAGGCTGCAGTTCAGGAGCTGTCTTGTACTGTAAGTCTCCATTTCTAAACTCCAGGCAGGAGCACAAACCGATTTTTAAACTGCAATACATCAATAGGCTACTGTATTTGTGTTTGCGCGTGTCTTTAAAATGTGATGTGTGTCTCTCTGACTATAGATATTCGGCTGCAGAAGACTGAGAGGAGTGTTATCCAGAATAATGCCTGTCCTGCCGCAGAATGCATTATCATTGAAATACGAGAGCAGGAACATAATTTTAACTGGAGTGATTCAGTGATTTCAGTCCCCCTCTCAATCAATTTCAATCTCCTTCTCAATCAATAGAGCACTTGTCTAACAGGAGATGCAGTTGCAAGGCACACTGTATACCCTGTACTTTTCAGAAAAACCCCATGTCTGATGTTCTTTGTGTAATTCATGAATTATACATATTCAACACAAAGATGCACTCCGGTATCTGGTAGCAATCATAATGCTCCATCAGTATTTTATTGGAGGAATTAAATGATACATTCAATGTGCCATTGAGAGCATTCTCTAGTATCACCAACTGTCTCTTTCACTGATGTTGCTTTGCAATCTTAATTCTGCCTGGGCTGGTTCGGGTTTAATCTTGTGCTCCCGATGTGAAAGTCCCAGCATCCCAGTTCAAGTCCAGAATCCTTTGGCCCATTTCAAAGCCATATTCTTCCTTTCTCCTGCTACTTTCAATTTATAGCTATGTTATCATGGGAAATAGATTAATAATATCATCCTACATATAATACAATCACTAGACCATGGTAATACAGGGTGAAATCTGGATAAACTGCTGTGGGGATGAAGTGCCAAATCTGCAAATTCCTGCTGTATAAGTAGATGTTTAGCAACATAAATGAAAAATATTTTAGTTTCACAGGGTCTCTCCAGAGATTAGTCGTGTTGTACCCTATGCACAAAACAAAAGTGCCACAATAGAGAAGTTCAAACCCTGCTTACTTTCTCACCTTTCACCTGCCTGGTAAATTGTTGCTGCAAGTGGGTGAGATGTGTTCATACTCAGTCAATGAACATTGACCATAAGAAGAAAATCAAAGTGATTTAATTTATTAATATTACTGATTTCCAGTCTAGAGCACTACATCACTTCAGGCACGTCAAACAGGTGCAATAGCCTAAAACTAATGGAAGCCAGGATCTGGATGTCAAGACTGAATTACTACAAATGGATTTCAGGGGATGGACAAAACAATCTACTGATGCACTGGTGATTTGTGGAAGAATTACAGACAGATTAACAAAAGCTTTTCATAATATAGAACCAGCCTTTGTGAAACTCCAAAATGGTCAGACTTCTCAATACCTTGAAGCCCTCTGGTATCCAGCCTGCCCCAGAGCAGCTGATGAACAGCTTGTCCTATTTCTGGATGATGGACCACAGCAGAACCCTAATCCTGTCTGTACTACAAGACCCAGTTCCATACCATTGGTCTGAATACCTCAGAGGACTACAGTCACATCACTGATGAATGATACCAAATGTTATGATGCTGCTTCACGTCTGGAATGTGGATGGTGAACGATTAGGAGAGGAAGCTCTATCATCCGTGCTGTTAAGTCATAAAAACTATTCAAATATGAAGTCAAAGATGCTGTTTTTATTCCCTTGCCAGACGGATCCCTGATAAATGTGAATGGAAACTGACAATTTTAGAAAAACAGACACAACTGTTGACTCTAGTGTTGATTCATTTGAGACCGCCACTAAACCCAATATGAATACGATTTAGAGAGATTTCCATCTGATATACAGTGGAAATATGTTTCTAAAGGCGCCAGTGGGAAGGAGGACGCCCTCTAAACTTTAACAAGATGTTAATTCTTGGCTGTGTTATTCTGGACCGGCTCCAGACGAGTTATGATTGTGAATGCAAATGAATGTGAAACTGAATTATGTTATTTTATTGCACCAGCGCTCTTTGTGTCATTTTATGACCGTTATAAACTATGGCCCTTCAGTCCCATATAGTACCATGGGCTGTTTGTGGGGAAGCAGCTCGCTCAGTGACTGCTGGGAGAAGAAAATATGGCTGAGTATTTGACCTGGATCAAACACTGATTTGAAACAGGTTTTCTTTCCTTTTTGAAATTCACTCCGTGTTGACTGAGAAAATACCACTTCCCTTCTAATGCTCAAATTTGGACTATGCTGATCTATGTCATTGCTGCTCACTGATATCTTCCATTTGCCTCCGACGTACTATTGTAATGTCCTTCCTATGGTTTATAATTGTTTTAATGTTTTAGGAAAGTTGACCATAATGAGTCTAATAAGCCAGCTGCCTTATTTGTAAGTTGAGGAGGTTAACATTTACATTTTTCCTAAATAAATCCGAATGAAAATGGCAATTCCGCTTCAGCTTCCTCTGTAAGTATCGATGGCATCATTATAAGCCAACCACAGGAGCTGCCCAGCGAAGTACTTCAAATGTACTCCAAAAGTCTCAGCTCATTGATCAGTAGTGGTACAGTAAATGGACAGTCAGGTAACAATGGATGATACTTTTTTCCTCTACTGATCCAAAGCCCACTTAACCAGGGCGGAGTACCCTTGAGATCCCCCTAGCTCTTCAGAGTCCCTCATTTAGAAATCATGAAGGGGCCAATCACAGTTTTAGAGCCGACACTCCTGCCGAGATGCTCATGTTTCTCTACATGTTAACGTTAAAGTCTATATTACAATAAGACCTGATGTGAGACTTCAGCTGCGAGCAAAATGTACAAAGCTTGGTGTGCAAAGAGAATTAAACACAACCCTAAACAAGTAGACTGCCATGGGAATACCCCCTCCCCCCCACGTTGCTGTGTTTACCTTAAAGCAGCTCCTGGGGGATTAAGTTCTCCCTAGTATGCAGAATAATGAGAATTTGTGCAGAAAGTCACTCATAGAGAGAGACCCCACTTCAGCAGACAATACTAAATGCGCTCCCTACCTTGTTCTCACACGATGAATCCCTCATTCCAAAATTAATTTGCAGTAAGAAACGCATTTTCTCTTGAGTGCAGCTGAAGAGGAGTCTTCATCTTGCCTGCTCTCTGGGTAGTGGTGTTGGCTAATGAGGGTCTGGTCAGGGAGGCTGACGCCGACAGCTCAGCTCTTCAAAAGCCTTTGTCAGAATATTGCTCCGGGGGAAGATTTGAGGAGCTAGCTGCCCACAGGAACACTTCTACCATGGGTATATCTCTGATTTCCCCACTGCTCTGTTTACCTGCAGGCTAAATGTCCAACCACTGTATGTGACAAGCCACATTCTGCCTGACTATTGCCAATGACAGGGAATGAATACTCAGCATACAGTATGTATTCATATCCACAGTCGGAGAGGACATTACTGATTTAAATCATACATTTAAATCATAGTTTACATTAGTTTTCTGTGTTCTAAGGATTAGTCAGGTGGTTATATCCACTCACTGGGCTCATTTTCCTCTCAACAGCCTCAAAATAATGATACCAGTGGATCTTGGAAACCTTCCTGTGAGATTCTGCACCATGTTGATGTGGATGCATCCCATATTTTCTGCTGATTTGTCAGGTGCACAGTCATGTTGGCAGACTCCTGTTCTAGCACATCCCAAAGGGGCACTACTGCATTCAGATCAGATGACTGGGGAGGCCGCTGAAGTACACTGAACTCATTGTCATGTTCGCGCAGCCAGATTGAGATGACGTTTGCGTTTTGACACGGTGCATTATCGCGCTGGAAGAAGCCATTAGAAGATGGTGAATTGAGGCCATAAAGGCAGGCACATGGTCAGCAACAATACTCAGAGAGACTGTGACATAAACGATGACTGATTGGTATTAAGGGGCCCGAAGTGTTGCGAGAACACATTTCCCCCCACACCATTACAGCACCAGCAGTCTCTGCACAGTTGACACAAGGCAGGATGAATCCATGGATTTATGCTGTTGATGCCAAATTCTGATCCTTCAGTCTCTGCGTGCCTCAGCAGAAATCCACATTCAGACCAGTCAAAGTTTTTTCAGTCTCCAACTGCTCAGTTTTTGTAAATCTGTGTCAACCACAGCCTCGGATTTTCTGTTCTTGGCCGACAGGAGTGAAACCCATTGTGCTCCTTGTATTGTGGTCCATCTGCCTCAAGGTTCGATGTGCTGTGCATTTTGAGATGTTTCTTTGTTCACCACAGTTGTAAAGAGTGGCTATCAGCTCCAACCAGTCTGGCCATTCTCCTCTGACCTCTTTCATCAGCAAGGCATTTCCGCCGGCAGCTCACTGGATGTTTTTTTTGTTTTTCTTTAGAACCATTCTGAGTAAAAACTCTAGAGACTGTTGTGCTTGAACATCCCACGGGATCAGCACAGTTTCAGAAATACTCAGACCAGTCCGTCAGGTAATAATCATACCGCAGTTAAAGCCATTGAGATGACTGTTTTTCTTTTTTTGATGTGAACATTAACTGAAGAACCAAACCAGTACTGTATCTGCATGATTTTAGAAACTGCCCCATTATTGCTTGAATAAACAGACTAACAGGTGCTCCTTTCAAAATGATAATCATGTTTTTTTCAGATCGTTAACAAACCCCATGAAAAGATGAAAATTGACAAAGAGCTGCAAAAGCATTTCATACAGCTATATGTAGCTATTTCTCAATACAAGGTCATGCATCGAGAGATTTTATTTTGTTTCAATCCTGCGTTCTCTGTCTATTTTTCTTTTTTTTTATATTTACATAGCAAATACAAGATATTCCATTTCACTGTAATGCCATGCATTACAGACAGGAATGTGGGACGTCATGAACACAATATGCTCTGAAATGCATATTAATGTAATTTCTTTTAATTCAAAAAGATCTCTTGTATAAACTGTGGTTTACTTTGTGTCAAAATTGGATTCTACTGTCTGAACTTATACTCCAATAATCTGTTTAATATGTGACTAAAGCAAACAATGATGATAAAGTCAGACAATTAGGATGAGGGATAAAGCCTCGATGAGAATATTCATGTCTGCTCCAGGACTTGTCACGATATCATCTGCTGTGAGACAACTGGACAGGTGCCAGCTCTCAATATCTTCGACCACCGCTGTGATGACACCCTGACCAGGCTCTGAATAAGCAAACAAGCAGTAAGTTGAGTAAACAAGATGAATCCCTTCTATTAACAGAAGGACCGCGGGCTCTCCTGCCATTCCACCATTAATTATCTGGTCTTATGGGAAGATTAGGGGAGAGAAACTAAGCCAAGAGCCAGACTCCACTGAGTGGGCCTCCCCTGTTTAATTACCAAAACAGCACAAACAAATGAAGCCCCATAGATCATGCAACAGGATAGCTCCTGAGGCTACGATCTGGCTGAGCCTGGTTCCTCTCCTCTTCTCTCTTTTATCTCCTCCGTCTCTCCTCGTGCAATCCATCCATCACTCATCACAACACACAGACTTGGGACTGTAGTCGAACTGTTATTAATGGCGAATGTGATGAGAGAAGAAACGAGAAACAAAGGGTGCGACAAGAACAAGATGCTTATCTAAACATCAGATTGATCACTTGATACACAAAGAAACCTCTAAGTCAGTCCTTGAGTTTGCTAAAGGATGTTGACTACAACCTGATCAGGTGTTTTCTGTTTTCAAGAAGAAAAGCTTATCCATTATGAAGAAGGAACAAATAAAGACAAATTAATAATACAGTAAGTCCTCAAAGTGTTCATGCAGGAGTTCTTATGATCCATTAAGGATAATTTGTACTCATCAAGGAACAGCTCTGGTCTCCACAACAAATGTTTCATTCAATAACCACGAAACAATTGGCAGCATAATCAATGAAAAATAATTTGTAGCCTCACATATCAATCAAGATAATCATTACTTCCTTGCAATTAATTTTTAATCCCTGAAAGCTCAGTTGACTGAAGCAGAGGGCACTGACGACAAGTGCTCTCAATCCCAACAGCACACTTCCCCATACAGGCAAAGTAAGTAAGTAAACAAAGCATCCAGGCGTGTGTATTCAAACGCAACTATTGCTGCCATTTTCAAAGTTGATGTTGCTGACAGCTTCACCCTGATGGCGATTTGAGAACAGGATTGCATATGAACTGGTGAGAACACATGCGAGCTTTGTCTAAAAGTTCGAGTAAAAAAAAAAACATCATCACCATTTCTGTATAGGGAGCGTAGCTAAGTGTGATTTGCAAAAGAGAAACAACCGCAACACAGTTCTGCATTATGAAAAGAGACAAATCCCAGTTTAACACGGCTGATGTTAACATGAAATTACAGCAAAGTCTCCATCAAAACAGAGATTTCAGTGCATATCTGCAATGTAGTGAAATCTTTATTGCAGATAAAGTGAATACAGTACAGAGAGTATTCTACCACTTCATCCCATGAAGAGAATAAAGACACTAGACTGGGGTTAAACTGGTCCATAATTAACTGGAATGAGACAATGTCAGCTTTTTGTAGGGCAAGAAGTGTCGTCATATTAAATTTTTGAATAGTCCAATTAAGATTAGAGTGAAATGAGAAACCAGTGAATCAAAGAACCAAATTATTGACCGACTCTTTTGCATAATATTTAGCTGCTCCACTGGCCCCTGAATCAAACACATACTGTACCTTTATGGGCAGTCTGGGTTAAGTGGGTTTCTGTATCAAATTAAAGACAATAAAAAATGTTGCTACCTCCAAATATAAGTTCTTTTTTTTAATTCAGGCTTCTTGTCAAGATCAACCTTTTAACTCCAGAATATATATCATTAAACCATAGTTGGCATATTCTCTGTGATATTTGTTTCCAAGTTGACTCTACTACTTTGTACTGCTCTTGGCAGCAGCAGGGTGCATTAAAGCATGGGTTTTGAAAAATGAATTCCGGTAGATAGTCCTTTGCACACACACAAAGTACAACAAAACAAAGCTGAGCAGTGACCAACCATACAAAACAATGAGAGGACCTGGGGAAGTAGAAAAACACACGCCTTTTGTAACAACCTCTCTTCTTCAGCATTCAGGAATCATAACATAAAGCGATATACCATAATCACCCCTGTCATCTTCAACTAACATCTGATTCATGTTGTTCTGATGATTTCTAAACATCCTCACCTTTACAAAAACACTGAAATGCTCCAGTGGCCATCGGGGAGGGAAATACATCATTCACGCTGTCGGCCAATTTTCTCTGCCCAGGCGGTTCAGGCTCACACCCAGACACATGCTGCTGATTTACTGCTGTGACATATAGGACATTTCAAGACACAATATGCTTTATGAATGTGCTTCAGTAAAAAAGCAGGCTGATGTATCGCACAAACCAACTAAATAATCCTTGTGTAGACAAGCAGACTGAAATAAGAATTCACTTCCATTTTAAGTATTTATTGCTTATACATTGGACTATAAATCAAATTAGACGGGATGTTACTTCAACAGACTTTTTACTGATTCAACCCAGATGAAACCTAAGATTTTTATTTCTCATTATAAGACAGGGTGCCCCCCCCAAAAAAACAGATATCATTCCACTGCTGCCTGTGGTACACCTGCATTTCTGACACATCAAAGAACACTTAACCTAATACCTCATATCCAGGAGGTTGTATTAAGCCAAGAAGGTGCTGTGGGACTCCTGCTTTGCCTGTTGGTGGTGCTGAGTTGAGCTGCACTGAGCCTCAGCCTGTTACCCCTGGAGCCTGGTCCAATTTTCTCTCAGCACAGCTCTGGTCCAGAGACCACACTAACAAGCTAAAGCTCGACGCCCCGTTAGAAAGGGGAGGCATTTGGACACTCACTAGCCGCATGAAAAATGCAGGTTGTTGGTGCAGCCCTCAACTTGGACGCAATAATTAATCTTCCTATCGATCTACCTCCCTGACTTCTGCTGGGACAAACACAAGCATGACTGAGAACCCACAGCACTCGGAGAGGAGGAAAAGGAGATTCTCCTCGCCCCTCTCCTCTCACCCAACCCCGCAAGCTCACACATTCTTGACCATCGACCTCGCTGTGTCTCTAGGGAATTTTTATTTGTCTACGAAAAGGACAAAACAAATAAATGGGAAGAAATATGTATGGAATAAGTGGTTTAGGAGGCAAAGGGTCCACATAAAGTATAGAAGAGGAACAAGATGAACTTGGAGAAGATGGTTATGAAAAAACATTGCTCATATTTTCGGCCAATTTCATCTCGGAGCTATTATCTGGGACACAGGTTTCACAATCTATTCTTTATCTGTCCACTTGCTCCTCCAGAGGAGAGAGGAGAGTTTAGATGCTGCCCTCTCTCTCCTGCATCAGTTTCCTGTTACCACCAAGCCTCCTCCCTGACAAACTTCCCACCCGTTTCTGAAATATGGCCCATAAAGCCCGGTGCCACTATAAACCCGGAGCCATGGCTGATTTGTGAATCCAATTACCTCCCTGTCTGTAATGGCTGTGTTCAGTGCTATGATGGTAAGTCAGCTGTTGTCAGCATATGTCCTTAAGGCCACAGCCTCCGCAAGGAAAGACATTCAGCATCTTAGACAGATCATCTAAATAACCACGTTGATGTATACAGCAGCAAAGGGAGGTGGACGGGCGTGAGAAGCCAAAAATGAAAGTTTAGCTTGCTGGCACAAACACCGCGGGAGAGGTCAAAGAGCATTTAAGATGTAAAGACCTATGCGGATTAAGAGAGTTTACTGGCAGAGAGTGCTGAAAAATAATGCAAGGCAAGGAGCTAGAGGCTTGGATTTCCAGCCAATGATCCCCAGCACTTTTACATTGCTCATTTTCAGGCACTAATGTAACTAAAAACTGTGAAAGGTACAGTCCAATGATGTTAGTTTCAGCAGTCTTGGATTGATAATTCAAATCAGGCTGATACATTTGTAATCGGTTAATATTGGCTGACTTAATGGTGTCAGCACCAAGAAAATGCAGAACAGAAATGCTCAATTTAGAAACAACGTCACCATCGTATTGTTCGTCCCTCAGAGAGCATTTAACAAGTTTACTTTGCCACTGCACGTCTTCCTGCCCTCTCTCACCCTGTCTCTCTTTGTCGCCGACTGTCCAATCAAGGCAAAATGCCAAAAACAACACCCTTTGAAAACAATAAAAGTCTTGATTCTATACACACTGTCATAACAGTTATCTACAAAACAAATAGGAGCTCTTATGAAAAGTGTCTGTATAGCAGTCAGTATATCATTATGAGGTTTTTACAGCCTAAAATGACTTTGATAAATGCAACCCTCTTAGTCATTTGTTTTCACGCAGTCATTAAAAAGAAGGTCTCCCTCTTCAGACCTTTATCAACTACAGCTGAAACTCTTTCATATCATATATCATTCCAACATCAGTGTCCCCACTAATGCTTGACCTGGAGACATCGTGATTACAACCCCCCTTTGGTCTTGAGCTCTGAGGTTTTAAGTAGCTCCACTTCTCTATAATTATACCAGGATAGTCAAAATAAAGCAGAAGGTATTTGCACATGTACCACATTTACTCAAACTATTTTGTGACACATTCGTAAAAGGTGCACCGTTTTCTAATATTCATGTTTGTCAGATGAAGCATTCAAACCCCAAGAACAGCCAAACAGGCACAGAGTGGCATCTGACTTGAGTAAATAGCCAGCCAGCATTATTGGATCTTGTTCCCAATTTGGTATCATGTAACAGGGCATTTTCTGATCCCTGACAGAATCAAACCAATTTAGACAGTCCATAAAAGTATCAAAGTACGATACCCAACCCAACACCGCCCTCACTGTTTCCTCTGAGTGCCTGTTTCGCATTATCCCCGGAAAGTTCACCGACACTGCCCTAAGGGGTAAAAGTGTAATTTGAGCCTTTGCCACAACTACTAGTGATGCTTTCTTAAACAAGGGTTAATGAACAGCAAGAATGCAGTTCTGTTTTTAAAGAAAATAAAACTAATGATACTCTGAAAAGGGTCAAGTTCAGGCACCTAGACCAGAGCAATATTACAGAATACTATACAGAGTTTGGGCGGAGAGATGTAGAGAATTTGTGACTACAACACAGTTAACAGACCATGACAGTGAAGTTGACTTGGATTTGTCGCATATGTAGACGTCCTCAACTGAACTCTCCATAACCATGTCACCAGGAGAGCTTTTATGTTCATGCAGAGGCTGACCTCAAGTAGCATACCAACGGTCCAAAATAGACAGAGCTATAATTTAAAGAACTCGATTGAAAACTACACCACGCACGTTCCCTGGTCGAACTGTTACACTGGTGTTGTGTCATCCTCCCCATAAATGCTGACCCGATTCCTCTGAAAAAAAGCTACAGAACTAATATTGGCTAGTCAGATGTGCTGAGCGCAGAAAAAGCCTCGCATTTATCCAGCACCGGGGGTCTGACTCTAGCCAGGCTCAGCACAGTAAACATGCAAGTACAGGGCTTCCTTTGAGCTCAAACACCAAAACCTTTCAGAGCAGTCCCAATGACATTTCAGATTGGGTTTCTTTTTTTCTTTTTTTTTCCCTCCACAGCTATGAAAGGTTTTGCACAGTGGGGATCTGTGAATGTGAGTTTGTTGATATAAAATGAAAAGAAACAACCCTAAAATAAATTTAACACACAAAAAATGTTGCCTTTAAATGGAAATTTCCAAGGTTACCCCAACTCTTCCACAGTGGGGCAAAGTTATCATGTAAACATGGTCCCGAAAATAAAGTTAATAGTCTTGAGGGCATATTCTACCAACTAACCCATGAAAGCACTCTCTTTCATTCTTTCACCAAGAGGCAAAATGCCCCCATATGACGGACAGCATACAGAGAGCCTCTACCTCCCTATTAATAATGCATTCTTGGTTACATTCTGTCCATCCATTCTGCTACCATTTTGTTTTCATGCTCTTTCTCTCCCCCCTTAAGCCATTCCTTCCTCCTAAAGTAAGAGCCCTATAAATCTGGGCTCTCAGTCTCTATTACAGTAGAGTGATGGCTGCTTTCCAGACAAGCAATCTCAGTGGACACCCCTGTTCTCTGGTCCAAACCACTGAACCATGGTCTCAGCTTTCTCCATTCTCTCTATGGGGGAAATGTTCAACATATCAATGTTTGGAAAAACAGATTTTGGCCAGCAGGGTCAACTCCTGCACACAGCCACATATTCATTGGACAGAAGAGAAAGTTTAATAAATGTTGTTGGACTACCTGCGATAAATTCTGTTTCTGATAAATAAATCCAAAGCGTACGACATACAACAACAACAACAGCCAACTCTTCTGATATTTAAAGAAGAAGACAACAAAACTGATACACAATGCAACTCCCACATAAAAGTTAGATTTAGTGGCTCAATTTATCATCCAGTGCCAAGGCAGAAAATTTATTGTAATACAATCCCAGAAGCAGCAGTGGACACAGGTAACCTCAGAGATGTACAACGGTAGTGTCCTACATCCCCCTGGTGATCCATCACGCCACATCTTGTGCTACTTTAAATTGCTTGTCTTGGCACCGCTGGTGAGCAGAAAAGATGCCACCGTAAAAAACAGAGAACTGCCAAATCGCCAGGTCTGTGTAATATTTCTGTGAGTGAGGCTGAGAGTTGCTGTTTTCTTTCCTCGCAGCACATCGAGGTGGGACGGTCCAGGAGAAACAGCTACAAGTGTGTGTGTGTGTGTGTGCACATGGTAGTGACAGCTGTGGATTCTCTCATTACTAAAACACTAGCATAAGCGTCATGTCCTGCAGTTTGCTGGGATGCTGCTCTTAAATCTTTGGAGTTGTAAAAAGTCTGACAGTCAAGGCTGACGTGATGTCTGCGGAGGCTTTCAGTCATCCAGGACAGAGTCGGATCTCAGTCAAAGGCAACTGGACGTGAGACTTTGTAAAACAGACTTTTTTTTTCCTTTATAAATGACTTTACATTTGAAAGTCAAGAGAGACGAGGGAAACGGGGGCTGAGAGAGAGAGCAGGGGGAGGAGGGAGTGTTATGACATGGTTCCCCAGCTGAGAATCAAACCGTGAACATTGCAGTTATGCGGTGTGTGCCTGTACCATACATCCTCTACAATAGACACTTTGTCTCTCAACCATAGCGTTCCTGTTCTTTTTTTTCTATTAAAGCCTCTGGGATTAGCAAAATGTGTTAATGACCAAACAGCAAGAAAGTCACTTTGACTTCCTGCAGATGGGTTTGACATTTAGCATCAACAGAAATTGGGTCATGTCTGGTTTATCTGGTTCAAGAGAGTTCATATTTTAACAGGATATAATTAAGTTAACAGTTCATTTGGAGTCTTAGTTAAACAAACAAAACAAACCACCCTCCTGGCAGCAGTCCATACTGGACCGGATGATGACCAAGAATATAAAAGTTCAGAATGATCTATAATTAAGTTAAGACCAAACTTTACGTCATTAATTACCAAACAGTATAATTTTACAGTATAAGTTATTGTCTACGCCTTTAATATGTTGTGTTTTATTGTGGGGAAAACTTTTAGAGCAATGAGGTTAATGACTGGCTGACAGAGCCTCTTCCTATTGTGAGTCACATGCCACGTTGAGTCTGAACAAGACTATGATTAACTGGTATAAATGGACTGAACTGATTCAGCACAAGTGAATTACAAGTGTTTACAACTGGATGTAAAAATGGGTGTGTGATCTGTGCGAATAAGCGGCCTTCAGGGGACAGATTCTTCCATTTTTCAGCGACTGAGTCTCTTTGTTGAACATGGAAACTACTCTCTAGTGTCAGATGTGGCATACATGGCTCCAATGTTTGTCTTAGCCCACCCCAACACACATGGGACCGCAGATTCCACATCACACCGAGACAAATGCAGTGACGAGTGAGGCTCTCGTTATGCGTCGGAAGAGCAGATATGAGAAAGGCTGAGAAGTTGTACAGTAACTCCCTGGCAAACGGCATAATCCAGCGTCTTCAAACTGCTTCTCTATTCTCCTCTGCTCAAAGGGACTGTCAGCAGGGTTTAACAAGGCAGCGCTGCAGCCACAATCCAGACGCACGCGCCGCTCATATACGGCAAATACAGAATGAGGCAATGGCTCATTTCGTCTTGCATGTAGCTCAAAAACTTCCTGTTGCAGAGTCCTTAGCTCCAATTTCAAGGTTCCCCGCGTGGTTGCTTATCATGAAAGTGATTAGAAATGAGGAGCTCTGTCAAGTGATATGGTTGGAGCCCTGGAGTTGGTAGCCTTCAGGCTGCCAACATCTCTTAGCTACTCTATACCAGATGGCAGGTTGAACTGCTACCGCTGCCAACACCGCTGATCCTCACAGGGATCTTCCACACAAGCTAATATACTTTCCTTTCAACTTGAACACACTTTAGCTTCTCTTTAATGCTGCTGTTGTGATTCAAATGCTGAACAATAAGACCAAGTCAAATAGGGGGAGGTTTCTGGAGGGCACATACAAGGGAGAATTAGACACAGGAATAAACAAGCATTATCCTACATTAGCCTGCAAGGGAGATTTAGGATGAGTGGTGAGGCAATGAAACGATCAAGTTATTACACCGACAGTTTTAAATATCAGCCCAACAGATGGTGCATTGGAGTGATAGCACCACATGAAGGGGAATGACTTGATAAAAGCAGCCAAGTATCTTGTAAAAAAGTGATGCAGAGAAGTCTCTATGCAGCTTGAGCTTCCCATCAGGAGCTTTGTAAAATGTCTCTAATGAACCGTTACTGCTTTGTGATGGAGGGTCATGGATAAAACTGGGTGTTTTCCACAGAGCCGTCCACAAGTATGGATTACTCAAGACTTTAGCTTTTTCCATGCTGCAACTTTCATTTTTCTTAACTGTAAAAAGGCATTAGTGAAAGAAGAAACACAAAGCTTCTCTTTTACTTTTACTTTCACCGGCATTGTAAAATTTCAGTCATTACCGAACAGATAATGGTGCTAGCTGTATCAGTTAATTTGAACAATCAATAACCAGTCCACAGAGACAGCTGATATTTATACCACTGACAGTCTTACAATAGAGCATAAAACCGGAAACCTTTTGCCTAGTATCACAGCACTGCAGTAAAAATTAAAAAACAGATTCCAGATTTTTTTAAGCCGAGCCTCACAACACACAAGCAGCAACTTTCAACTTCAGGAAAACAGGTTCTCAAATTAAGTGAGCTGATTTTTTAATGCTAATACCATTAATGAATGAAGACAAACTGCATGTGGAGTGCAGATAAAACTTTATGCGATATGTTTTGTTGATTGTATTGATGATTTAATCTTTATAACACTTTCATATTACACATTTATACTATAACATAACTTCACTGGACTTGTGTGTTGGACATACTTTTTTATTGACAACAATGCTCATCTCTTTCAGTTTTGTTATCATCCCTTGGGAAGATAACATTCTCTCCAACAGGGGGCGATATGGAGCCTCTCATTCCTCTTTTGCGTTCACCAAAATCACTGATGTCTAGCTCGACTGCAAAAAAACTTTACACAAGGAATTTGCACTTTTGAGTTAATGTACTAAACTTGTCTGTAAGCTAAAGAGGTTCCTACCTGTCTGTCAGCTCACACCGACATCACACCGAACACCGACAGGCAGCCGAGTGCTTTTTCATTTAAGGTGCAGCGCTTGTGATGAATACTGTAAGTGGTCTGAATTCAGTTGGCGAAATGAATCATTCCCGGGTAACTTTATTATAAAAACCACTGCTGGTGATGGAGTGTGTATTACTTTCCTCCTTGACTTTGATGCTCACTCCCAAATTAATATGCTGTTCAATTATTATAATGTTCATTTTGTCCAGAGGCTGTGTGTCCAGTAGGACATTTCTTTCAATCAATATTAACGCACACGTTCTGGATTTTATTTCTAGGATTTTACAGTGGTGATGGGCTGTTGTCAGGGCAGCAATTTATGCTTCTGAAGTGGAAGGGCAAACTGAGTATCATGTGTGAGGCTACATTTGATATGGCCAAAAAAAAAAATGATCAGGGTAGTTTCCAGCAGTAATGGATACTCCACTGCCATTCCTGAGGCTCTGTCTTAAATAAATGTCAGTTTATGGGGCTTTCATTGAAGTAGCTGGCTTCCCATAATCTGAAGTTTTGCAGGTCATCCATGACTCATATTTTAACTTTGTATTTTTGTTTTGTTTTTCCCCCCTTCCGTTGCCTTTGTCCCTTTAGTTTATGTCTTTTCCCTCGACAGCCAGCGCTATGAGAATCCCACTTAGTAACCACAAATTGTCACGCAGCAAGCAATTAAAAATTGAGAGTTTCCAAAGCTGCCAAATCTCCTGGTATTGTACAGTAGTCCGCACTATTCGGTTTTAATTTGTTCTTCAGCCCTATCATCCAATGCCAAAGAGAGATGAAATATTCAAAGCTCATTCTCAAGCACTCCATGTAGAGCCTTTAAATCTCTCCTCTCTGACTGATCTAAGTAAAGTGCCCCCCCCTCCCTTGTGCCATTAAAGGCAATCTAAAGATGCTCTACTGATTGATCAGAGAGGACTGGCACAGTGAGGAGGTAAATGGCTGTCACAAGGCTTGATGGACCTTTTCTCTCCCAGTGGTCATAGGGAGCTACTCAGCTCCCGTTTTATATGACTCATGTTGGTGCCTCTCGATGCAAAGGAAATAAAGAAGGGAACTTGTTATGTCTGTGCAAGATGAGCGACAGCGCAACAGAGAAATGAAAACCCAACACGTTCATCCACTAAACATGAGCATTGGCTTATTTTCCCCAAGTCCTGTCGCAATTTTCGTCCTGAGCCACTTGTTTTCTGAGACCACATGCTATATTTGAATTATAAACTGAGTGGTGTGAAATCATTTGAATAGCTGCAATGGAAAACTTTGAGCTTGAACAATAAGCTTCAGTGCAAAACCAATTAAACCTTAGCCTATTTCCAAAATATTGAAAATCCTCTTTCTAAATGTCAAAAAGGTAATGCAGGTTATAAATGCAACATATGAGGTGAATAAATCTCACATCGGGTGGAGGATAAAAATAATAATAATAATAAAAAAGTTTAATTTTCTTTAATCAGTGTACTCACTATGATGAAAACGGCAAATTAATGCCATGAGACTAATCTTTGACAAGTCATTGCTTTTATGAGCTTAAAGGAAAGCAGCAATTAGGCTATGAATACAGAGACGACAACAAGGCTGCGGGACATCTGAGGTAAATTTACCATGACTATAAACAGAGGAAGCTGGTGAACAAGGGTGCCAGAATAAAGCAGCGTAAGCAGGTTAATGTGAAGAGTTCAAACAGCATCCTCGCTTAATTAGATCCTGTGAGCCCAGAGAAAAATGTCCCATTTAAAAAATCCAGAGCTATTTATGCGTGGTGGCGATTCGGGAATAAATGACACGCAAATCTCAACAGCTGGACGTCACAGCCAAGAAAAGGAGAAAGAACTTATATCTATAAAGCAAAAACAACTCACAAGCCTCCCCTGCATTGATAGGCCTATATCTTTCTACTACAATGTGACTCACCGAGCTCCATTACGCTGCTTTAATATAATTGAAACCGGACTGACGAGCGTGTGAAAAAAGAGAGAGAGCATTGCAATAGCAGCGATCCGGCGTCAGCGTGGATTCAATCTGTTTTCCGAAAACTTCATCCATGAACAGCTGCATAGGCGTGTGCCAGTCAAGATAATAGCCGTGGATCCTATCTACTGACAAGCAAGTGTTAAAATAAAACGCGTACAACATGAAATTATTGATGATCTTCCTTCATCATAGAGCACACCAATACATCCCAAATGCTGACACACAAGAACACCACACACACACACACAACAATACACACACAGCCCAACGCTGGAGAGAGAGGCAGCACCGCGTTTCTTATGCGGTCTCAACAGCTGGTATCCGCCCGACAATCACAGCCACAATTAACAGCAAGGAAATCTTGTTCCAATAACTTGTATTAAACAAGAGGAGGATGAGCGATCAAAATGTGGCAAAACGCCACACAAGTCACGCATTAACCTGCAGTTCAGGGGGATCCCATTGTAGCCTGCAGCAACAAAAGTGCACACTGTCGGTGTATGTGCACACACAGAAAATAACATATCTGCTGTCAATGTAGGAACCGAGAGAGGAGCCGGTGTGAGAGCTGCAGAAAACTTAAAAAAAAAAAAAAAAAAGCATGTACCTGTGTACTGCAAGAGAAACATTGTCCACAGAAGGCGAGGTGCGATTCTTGTCGGTCCTCAGCTGTAGGACGAAGTGTAACGAAGTACATACAAAAAATAAAAAAAAAATCCTTGAATGGAGACGGGGCTCGTCCCTCAGTCAGTCCACTCCGCTCCGCTCCGCTCGGCAGACTGGACTGCAATGAGAGCAGCCAGTCAAAGCCCGGGACCTTATAGCTACGGTGGGCGCGCGAGCCCGCCCTCGCGACGTGCCGGGTTCGCGCCCGAAACCGAAGGAATGCGAGCGGGTTCGCCTTCGGACGCGCGCAGCAGCAGCAGCAGCGACCGACCAGGCGAAGTGTTTCGAGGCTGTGGCGCTTCCAGACACACGGACCTAACTCCTGCTCCTCTCTTCCGTATCAGTCCGCCGCGAGGAGCGAGCTGAGCTGAAGCTGCTGCTGCTGCTGCTGTGGACTGCCCAAAAGGAGGATGTCGTGCTCACGGAGAAATCCCATATGCAGCTAAGCCTCCCCTATGGCAAATCACACAGGAGCTATCAGTCCACACCTTACCCGCTGCTGAGGCGAATTCTTAATAAATAAGAATTAGGTAAAATATGCGTAGCACTAAAAAAAAAAAAAAAAACAGAAAACAAAAACTATGGCATCTTTTTCGAGAGGAGCAGCCAAGCCTGACATGCCAGAAAAGCGAGGTAATCTGGCTCAAACTTTTGACAGCTGTGCTGGTAAGAAGGTGTCATTCTGTAGTTTGCCAGTTGGAGGAGGAGAAGCAAAGAGATCATCAGTTCAATACCAATGCTGAGCATGCAGGCTGTAATGAGACACATACTTGTTGTCCTTGAGGCTCATGCTACACTCTGTGATCTTAAATAAAGATTAAAGAGACTTAAAGAGAGTAGCTGTCCAAGCTGCCTCCAGTGATTGAGGTATTTATCAGAAAAAATAAGAGGGATCCTTTTCGATTAGTTGCTGATGGAGTCTCTTCAGTAACTGATCTGGGCTCTGGTCAATCAATTCACTCATCACACACTTAAAAATGCTGGGTTATTTTCATAACCCAACTGCTGGGCAGCTGTGGATTTTGAGCTGATTGGGTTGTTTTTATCCAAGGTTGGGTTAAATATTTTGACCCAACAGATTGGGTTGATTTTCCTGCCCTGAGATTATCCTAGGTTGGGTTAGGCCTAAATATTTTAACCCAACAGTTGGGTTGATTTTCCCGCCCAGAGATTTCGACAGTTGAGATTTCGACAGTTGGGATTTCGACAGTTGAGAGTACACCTCACTCTCCAGCTTCAGACCACAGAAAACACTGTAAATGGTAAGTAAAACTTAAATTATTAGCCTACAGGTTTGGTAGTTTAATGTGGTAGCCAAATAGTTGTGTCTTAGTGTTACTTAAAAACTTCCCCTCACTCTGGACTAGGCGTTTTTTTCCGAGTTGCTTGCTTGCTCGCTAGCTAATTATTTTCAACTGATAAAATGGTTTCCATCACAGCAGCAGCAGCAGCAGCAGTTGTCAGGGCCGTGAAGGAGAGGAAATGACAGGAGTTTCAACGGACAGGAGGACTGTGGTGAGTTGGGAAGTGGGTGTTAGCCGATAATATAATACATCCATGGTGTTAGCAGCGGATGCTAAACCGCTAGCGCTAGGCGAAGTTAGCATCGAGCTAGTCTGAACTTTTCTTTGCAGTGCTGCTGCTGCTCAGAGAAAGAGATATGCTAGCAGCAGTGGCTAACATCCAGGATAGCTGGTGGGGCTATTAGCTCTCCTACTCTGCTGCACATAGCTGTCCATCAAAGTCTGAGTGTAGGGATATTTTTCTGTTAGCTGTGTGTGTATATTCAGTTGTGATAACATTAATGTGTGCTGAACCGTTAGTCGTTAAAAAACCGTCTTTGGTCGTTAGTGGGGGGGGGGGGGGGGGGGGTTAACCCACGTCCCCATAGTGACTGGCAGCAGTGAGTCAGGAAGGAGGGTGTGAGTGCCTTATTTAGTGCTTTTTGGTGCTATTTTGAGATGTATAACATTATTGCGGTCTTTCTTTTCTCTGCCCATAGTGAGAAGTGCTTGCAAATGATGTGGCCTTGTCTCATGGACACTCCAGGCATGGTGAGTTTACATCTACAATGTTTGTTTGTTACCCTGGCTAAAATTCATATATTTTATTTCGACTTCTGGCTAAAAATCAAGGAATCCCTCATCCCAAAATTCATATAGAACCCTGTTTAAAAATTAATGGAATAAATAAATAAATATTTTGAAAACATTATTGTAAAAAATAGAGTTCATGATTTGATTCTACCATATGGGCTTCAACAGGATGGGTATTTGAAGGGTTAAATGCAGAGATGCATACCGGTAGTTCATTAGCTGTGCACATTCAGCTAATTTGATTAAAATAAGGACAGGAACATAAATATCAGTGGTAAAAGATAAAAGCATTTAATAGTTAATGGTACTCTAAGTTTATAGTTACAAACAGTTCAAGTTCATAACTTCTGTTAAAATACAGTAGTTAAAAACAAGTTCATAGATATTAACGCTTCATTATAACGTACCCAGGTGCCTACCCAGTGTACAGATATTATAGCTACCTGGGATGGCTGTTACATGTGCCTAACACCCCCTCCCCACCCCCCCTTTTTTTTTGCTCAGGATTTTGCAGTGATACAGCCAGTGTTCTGAAAGAATGTCTGAGAAATGGATCCCGGAGTTGGCTGAGAAGATCATTCGTATGGCCAGGAAGGAGAAGACTGGAGACCCTCTTGCAAACATCGATTCACTCTCAGCAGGTATTCACATAGAGCTGGTGTAACATGTGGCTCTCAACTTTGGAGAAGTCAGCTTTTTCTCAGTGCAGCAGTGTGAGTTTGAGATCATGCACGTCATAGTTTGAATTGACGTCTGTCAATCATCATTATACTGTGCTAAGTGGAATTGACTGGTCATTTTAGCATGTACAGAAATGTGCTTAATGGACTAAGACTCCAGATACAGCACTGGGCATTACCTGTAGAGTTGAACCTAACCTGGTGTACAAACTAATTTTTGAATCTTGTTTTTTTTTTCTTTATTCTTCAGCCCGGAACAAACATGGTGCAGTACCTGGCGACCGCAAGCAGTAGCGCAGAATACCTGTATGTCCCCATGCTGGGGAGAAGCATCAGTGGGATAGCCTTGGAGCACCCATCTCTATCGGGTGCGGTGGATGGGGTATAGTTGTTACTGATATAATTTGCCAAAATATGTAGACTGAACATGTGAAGGGGGCAAAAAGCTAGATGCACTTTGTTTTTTTCTTTTCCTTTCCTTTTTTAATATGCAAGTTATTGTATGTTTAGCACTTAAAATCAATGCACTTTGCATTAATTTTATGATCCAGCAATGTTAAAAATGTATTCCACTGTTTTAAAGTGAATTTCATCTGAACTTGAAATTTCCTTTTACTTGTATGGTAATAAAATAATGAGCATTATGTACTTGTTTCATTGAATCATTTCAGGTTTAATAACAAATTCATTGTGCAATGCTAAGGTTAATGTTCATTAATTAATGCTAATTTTGTTCTCAAACCAACATTTCCATTTTAACCCACTTCTTTGGTAACATTCACCCAACAACATGGTTGTGTTTTAGCCCATTTATTAGTTAATATTCAACCCAACAGTTTTGTCTCGGCTATATTGTAAATGAGGTTGCTCCTCAATATATTTCTGAGTTTAAATAAAGGTTATAATAAAAATAATAATTGGTTCTATTTTAGCCCATTTATTGGATAACATTAACCCAACAGCAGAGTTGTTTTTAACCCATTTTTGGGTATACAGTCTCAACCCAACATGCTGGGTTAAGCCCATAACCCAACCCTGTTGGTCTAAAACAACCCAGCGTTGGCCAGGTCCAAAAATGGACCAGCGTTGGGTTGAGCGTTAACCCAATTTGGGTTATTTTCAACCCAACATTTTTAAGTGTGCAGTATCTGGATTCAGACAGGTTTCTGTTATACATTAAAAAAAAAACACATCTTCTGGACTTCTCATGTGCCACAAGAACAATTATAATATATTTCACCATATAAGCAATAAACAAACAACCGATAACAGATTTAACCAGCAATGAGGCAACAGGAAATTGTCAACAAAATCAGATGTCACAAGAATTCAGATTCAGATTCAGAGGACCCTTTGGAAAGTAATAAAAGGCTGCCAGACGTTGTAGAGCTGATCTGCTTATGTATAATACTTTTAAGATATTCCAGTTGAAATGTAACTTAATACCATCCCTTAAAGGTAAGGGAGGAGATCTTTATCTGAAGAATGTTTTATTGTATTGCTTGAAATCCTCTTCACATCCATTATAAGTGTCACCTGTGGAACAGACAACCTGTAAAAACACCATCCAATCATTTTGACGCCACAGACAAATTCATTGGATCATGATGTGTCTATCAAACTGCCATCTGCCCTTCCCTCTCTCCTCATGCACATGCTCAGAGTCTTTAACCATTTACAATACGGAAAAGGCGACGCCAGAGCCAGGAGCTTACGCTAACTTGCTAAATTCAACGAGATTGTTGCAGCAACGTTATGGCAGAAAAGAACAAGCAGAGTTCCTGTGCTCTGGAGGCATGGCTTCGGAGAGGAGTCTGAAGAAAGGGGTTTGGACTTTTGAATTTTTCAAAATGTAGCCAGCTCGAACCGGTTTTCCAGGATCTCCTATACCATTAACTGAAGTGACTTTATTGTCAGTCCAATGTACAGTAATACCATGTTTCTTAGCAGTCAAAGTAAGAATGTCTCACAACCTTCTGCGTACTATATGTTATATCTCTATTTGCTAAACCCCAAGACATTGGATCCATTTCTAAATTTGTCAGATATTTCTTGGTAATTTCACATAATATTTCCATCACTCGTCAATGAATGGGTTAAGGTGCCTGTGTTCAGGTTTTACATTTCAGACACAAAAGAGAAAGTGAGGGATTAAAAGAACGCCTGCTATTAGGGGATGCATGTATTCTCTGTGTAATTCTTAACTGGATTGCTTTTGTTTGAGTATAAATGGATATGTTTCTTTGGTCTAAGTCCAAATATCCTCCCACATTTCTTCATCAATAGTCCCTGACAGATCTTCCACCCGTGAACCTTTAATCCTCTGTGACACGCCATGCGCTACATCACAGAGCAAACCTCGCCTGGATGTTGAAACAAGCATTTTTTCAACAGCAGATATCTCAGAGTGATCTACGAGGATCGTGATACAATGCTTTATTTGTAAGGAAAAAGATTCTCATTTTGGAATTTGTTATTTCTTCATGACTTGTTCCAATGACAAACAACTCTTCCAGTTTGGTTATATCTTTGTTATCCTGTAGTTTAAATGCAGACAATGATTCAACATTCAGTCATCATAAGTTTCCTTCTTTCACTTTTTGAATGTGAGTGATATTTTAGCCTGGTAAAGAGTCTGTGGTTAAACTAGATTAGAAAATGAACGTGTAAACATTTCAAGTAGTGGTTCTAAAAGCAGGTCCTGAAACTAAATCGCAACAGAACCCATCAGGCCCTGATTGACTTCCTACTTTGGGGATTTTCAACAGCATTAACTACTTCACATCTGGTAATGGGGCCATTGAGAAGACCTTTCTGTTTGAGATTGATTTCTTAGATTGATCTGAGCAAAAAGGTCTTCCATTAACAAAGGTGCACCTGTTGTCTGTTCAGCAGCCCACCTCTGTGGAAAGTTCATTAAAGCAGTCATGTATCAATACTCTGTTACTTCAGCATCTAAAATAAATATAACAGACAGGGACTGTGCTCATTTTTAGCAAGGTGTTCAAAACATCTCCCTGCCTTATCTCCATACTCATAAAACCTCTGTTTAGAAAACTTAATTAATTTCTCTACATTGTGAGGAAGAGAGAATTTATAGCCAATCTGAGAACAGATATGACTGGGCTAAGCTTCCTCTTCATCTGTAGGTTTGCGTGTTTTGTTTTTCCAATATCTCCTCATGGCAGAAGATAAGCTTGCAAATTTCCCATAAAAGTGGGAGGATAATCTGTTGATTGTAAATTAATGCACAAAACTGTCTTTAAATTCATTGGAGGAATAAGATGCCTAAGAATTATCTTTAGGAATAACAGTGTCTTCACCATAAGAGTTGATTTATTACCGGCCACGATAGCAGGGCCGGTATTGTTTTCACCTTGTGGGTTTCTGTGTGTGGGTATGTGTATGTCATCATGGTAAAACGTGGTCCTGAGGACAGTGGACACCTACTGTAGTGGGCTCAACAACAGAGGTGGTTTTGGTTTTGAAGTACTCTGACAGGTGTTAATAAATCAGACATGATAGCATTACCACTGCAACAAGCTGTTACAAAACTTTTGCGTTGTCACTCTGCACTGCAACGATTCTGTTGTGGTCTGCCCGTATCTGGGTTGTTTGATCCCTTACACCGCAAATATTGTGTCACTGCTGCTCTACAACAAACACATAGACGTATAGCTCTTTTTGGTCTGGAGTCATAACTCGATGAAATGTAGCGTTTCCTCTATGGCCCCTATGTAGTTATACTCTTTAAGAAGTATTCCACCCAAATATCTGTATAATCGTGTGCTCGGCCTGTCAAAAATAAATATGTTGAAGATGACAGAGCCTCTCGAGTGTGAATACGTGATTGGATCAACACAAAGCCACGAGATTAATTACACAAGGAAAACAGCAGAGCAAACACTATTATGCGTCCATAATTAAACACAAGCTGTGTACAGAGACAATAAAAAATGTGAGACTCCTATCTAATGTATCACTGCTGTGGTCAGCTGAGTCATTTATCCCTGATCTCATTAACTCCCTCCAGAATGGATTTCAGGGAGACACTGATATCAGCTATTCAGTCTTGATATTTAATTCAACGTCTAATGGTAACAGCGTGTCAAAAAGGTTTCCTATTTCCGGAGTTGATATTAGCAGTACTCTCATTTTGGGAACATTTTACTTGATGCTATGAGATGAGAAAATGAAAAACCATTTTCTAAGTATTTGTTCTTAGAATTAAGAGCATGATAAGGTCAGTGGAGATAAATTGGGCGCCAGATTTATACCTGCCTACCTAATGCAGTCTAATCCCACGGTTTTACAACAAATCTTATGGTCATGAAGGTGTCAAACACTAATGTTTAACCTCCAAATGAAATAAAGCTGGGTAAAATACTAAAAAGCCCTAACCCTAACCCATAGAACAATTCAACAGCACCACAAACCACAGCCCCCGAAAAAAGTGGAACATGTTCAAATTTCTAATCATAATTTGGTGTTAATCTAGGAGCACCGAACCTTTGAGCAACCTCCATCTAAAGCCAGTGAGGAGGAGATGATGTGGCTGAGGGCTGCACAACAGCAACTGAATCCACTTTGACGTGAGAATAGCCAGGTTTTCCACCAGAATGTGCCACAACTGTTTCCAGAATTTCCAGAAAAGCTGCCAAGAGAAAAAGTGAATAAATGTCCTTTTCCATCCGCCGCTGTTACGCAAATATTTGGCACATCAGGATCCACAGCTGATGAGGTGTTAATTCTTGTCAGGTGCCATTAATTGCAGAAAAAGGGATTATGTAATCATGATAACGAAATGGAAAATAATGCTGTGCACATGATGAATATTAATTTTCAGTTTGTCATAATTATTATTAGAAAGTTACAGTTTCCTCATGAATCCGCACAGATGTTTTTTGCTGCCACTACTTTTAATGAAGCTTCGGTGGATGTTTAAATGACTTTCTGCTAAATCAGTTTTCAGTGCACACTGCTGCATTTTGATTCTAACAATGCACCGACTTTTCCAACTCAACCAAGTGTAAAAACAATGTGTTTACCATTTTTATTCTTTTTTTAATATTATTTATTTATTTTTCAGCATTTCAGACTCTTTATGCAAAAATGAGAATACAAATAAAAACAGGTGACTGTGAATGCACCTCTTGTTTTGACAAGTGCTGCTGTAATGAATGTTGCAGGGTTGCTGCGTTAGTTTGGCCTGGTGTACCTGGCAAAAAATGAGTGTATGTGCTTTCAAAGGGCTATATTCAAACATGCCTATACATATAAATAAGCATACACATAAATATAAGGTAAAATTGGGGTCGTGTGGTTCAGGTCAAAGAGCCTTAGACATTGTTTGGAAAATATTTGCTGGGTTAAATTATCTGCCCTAGCAATAAGTCTGTTTCCACTGCCATCATAAAATCATTTCAAAAGGTAAATAAAAGTATTTACCAAGGGCCAGAGTGCCACTCCCGTTTCCCAAGGCTCGAAACTGCTCTCAATATCCAGTGCATGGTGAAGTCAGAAGAATACTATTCTACAAACAAGGTGTTGGGAGGATCCAAAGCGCAGTGACTGTAACTTACAACACTGTTTCTTTCATCCTTTGTCAGCAAATGATTCCTCGTGTCGATTTACTCTCTAAACAAGTCTGACTGATTCAGAGAAATAAACCAGATTTCTTCTTCGGTAAACAACAGTGTTTGCTCAATTTGCATTGCTATTCCTGAGAAATAAAAACAGCATGTTTTCAATGAGCCACCACTGAAGGACAATCAGGATATACTGTATACCTAATGATCACACTAAAATTCCTCTCACGTATGGAAAATAGAATTACAATCTTATCAGCTGACAACTTTCCTCTGCAGGTACATTTTAACAAGAATCTTTACTGCCAGGCAGCTCCAAAACAACCACGGAAGAGACTCTTTTTCTCTCCTGACAGCTTTCTTATTATATGCAGACTTACAACTTCAGGAAGTCTTGTTTTCCCCTTGGCTTTTTCTATAAACCATGCACTGTCCTGGAGACAAATCAAGGTGAAATTCACCTCTTTTTGGGCAACTAATTCAATACTTTAAAATGTATTATTTGGGGCTGTTAGAATGAGGATACTAAGGTGCCTTCACAAATGTGATAGTAATATCAGGATGTACATGTATCTTCTTCTAACATTTGGACTACAGCCAAGCCACAGTGAAATATTGGATGGACAAGGATGTATTCACTGCTTCACATGCTGTGTGAAGTAGGTTGTTTAAAAAAGATGCAGCACAAACACATACAAATTCAGGCCCTGTTTCGATCAATGACATCTGGCTCGGATCCAAGGATGCATGAGAGTTCTGATGAAGCCGTAGGACCACCATCTCTACTGACAAGTATCACCACAGTTTAATGATTTACCCTTCTATTATTATTATTGTTATTTGCCTTAAATAAGATAGGATGGTGAAATGAGACATGAAACTCATGACATGCAGCCAAGGCCCGCAGTTTGGAGTCAAACTAGTCTGAGCTGAAGGAAGTGTGCTGCTGTGATTAGCCTCTGATTGGCTGGAACGAGCCACCCGGCGGTGTTAGATTATACTTTATTTCATCCCCGAGGGGAAATTTGTTCGTGACAGCAGCATTTAACAAAGGAAATAATTTTTTTTTTTTTTTGCAGTTTTTACAGTCCCCTCGGGCATAGGGAACAACAACAGGAATCACGGATATGTCGATATGACTGTAAAGATATTCAAAGCGTATGTTTATGCCATTTGCTGTCCAAAAGGACGAACTGGCTTGTTTGACGACTGGCTACGGCAAAAGTTTTATTCTTTCATCAAGAATTAAAGTCACAGGTTCGAAGACGATCACATACCGTCGTAGTTCCGACCATAAATGGCGATTCGGCGGCGTTATTCCCATGACTCGCCACGAAACTGAAAATAAGGAAACGCTGGTCGGCTCGACCAGCATTTCCACCACCACTAATAATAACAAAATAATAACAAAAACGATATATTTATCGAAAAAGGGCCCATTAACAAGTGTGGGTAGCGTAGATTCATAACCAAATAGAAACTCCTCGTTGTCCCTTTAAGTAGCCGAAACCTAATTCAGTTTAACCGCTGTGCACATTGAGATTACAAGCGGTCATTCTATTACCTGGTGTGAACAGACAAAGTTAGAGTTGTCCCTTTGTGATCGTCTCATCAAAGGTGCATGTTGACAGCAGGTCAGAGCATCTAGAACCCAGTATTATCAATCAAGAGTTAATTATTTATCACCTGTCTTCAGCGACATAAACACATGCAAAGCAACTAACTAGCTGGCCTTTTCGCTGTCCGCATTTCCAGCGGAGAAGACTTGTCATAAATAAACTGAATGTTCTCCTGGCAGAATTCAATTACCTATGTCAGCCAGTGGTAATGAGTAACCGCCAGTGCATGCTCTCATTCAATTTCAGTGTCCCTGGGGAATAATGTTTGTCTGATGTCTTGATTTTTTTGAACAATAATGTTCTTTCTGTGGCCAGCTTAGTGTAGCACAACATTCAAATCAAACGCTAATTTGACGCTGCGCCTCAGCAGATGAAAGCAGCCTTGGTTTGCTTTTATAGTTTTGTATGAGAACGTGTGCGTTTGGTGACATTAGAGACCTCTTTACTCAAATAAATTGCCCGACTTGAAAGTGAGGTGAAATGTCACTCTGGCCAAAAAGATCTCACATTACGCGAAAGAAAAGGCATGTGCGAGGAAAATCCATCCAGTCCACATCGCCCAGCTCATCTCAGTTTCATGAATTCATGCAGATGTATAGGATGGTCGACCCAGTTAGATCTAATCTCCTGCCCAATGCGTTTGTTTAGTTAGCAGGGAAATCTCTCACATAATGAATAATTCAAATTCAGTTACTGCATATTGAATGGCCTCACTGACAACTATCATAGTAAAATTTTTACAAGGGCTTTGAGACACATAGCCTTTCTCTTAACTAGGTTTCATTTGATTCAATATTTCCCTTCCCACTAAACAACATTTATGACTATTTGTCCCGTGAGATATTGGCACCGTTTGTCTGCCTCCATCAAGTAATTTGCAAAATCACACAGCCCTGTTTTCTTTTGTAAGAGTGCACCGTGTTGTGCCGATATGGCTTCGGGTAGAGCTGCTCCATGACGTCTTTGGAGAAAGAGAGAGGATGATGTTTTTAAAAAGATGCTGCTCAGCAAAAGGCCTGTCAGTTTAAAATGACTGCAGTGGTATTTAGTGCTGTCCACTTTGAGATCAGTGGAAGGTGTGTTTGTAGCTCAGGCACGACAAGTGAAAAATGTCATTAACTCCGCTGCCCTCTATGCAGGAAGACGGCGAGCATAGAAATGTGTCCTCAGCATGGGGAACATCTCTGTCTTTTGGGCTATTGCTAGTTATCTTTGACCTCTATCTTCCTTAATCCTTCCCTCTCTAATTACCTATCTCCTCTCTCCTTACCGCACATCTCTGCCCCTGACTGATGGTTAGCAGATGATCGTCCAGACAGGAAAGGTTGAGGTGACTCTCCCTCTTAGGTCACACCTCATTAAGTGAGCTTCAAAGTGTCCCAGTTCAGGTGCTGGTGAATTCCTTCTTGGATGAATTTAATGAGTTGCGGAGGAGTGACAAGGCGCTGTAAGTAAAAACAGCCAACATGAATTGAGATGTAGAAATGAATTTGCCATTGTTGTCATGGTGTTGTGAGGGGAGGAGGCGGGGTAACAGTAGGTAACCTGGTGACAACAGCGTCTGTTCTGGAAACCAGATTAAGCTAAATCCAAAAAGAGGCCAGGCCCATCTCTGGAGGATTTTCTCTCAGCATGAATATTGATGGAAATGGGTCTCAAACAGAGTGCAAAACAACTGTTAACCACTCTGCTCTGCTGAAATGTTGTTAACAGCATTTGCTGCCCCACCATCATTCACAGTCAGAGAATCACTTGACTCAAACACCACTCATGCATTGCCACCAATAGAGCCACAAGAAGAGGTGACAACAAATCGTGTTTGTTGGCTCTGCAACATTAGCACACAATATAGAAGTGGTGCAAGTTCTCTGATACAGGCAGAGGCAGCTGATGGCAGTAAGTGGGCACTGTAGCGCCTTCTGGCAACTGCGTTGTGCAGCAAACTGGTTGTGATTTCTGGCACCCTCAGCCCTGCACAGGCATCAAATTCACTGCACCCCAAGTCAACATGAACACAAAGGTAGCTAATGTCTTGCAGCCAGACCTCTAGCTCCCACCAGAAGTCAACAAGGCCAATAAAAAAAAGCTCAAGAATGTGGGATAAGGAGACACTGGAGACCTTGAGGCTGAAATTTGATTCACTCTCCCTGTTTCACAGGACAAACCATTTATTAGTCTATTTATCTGTGAAATGACATGCTGACCAATGACGGGGCAACTTTCTTCTGATGAAAGTGATTGTTAAATATGTAGACAATTTAGAATACCAAATCAACAGGTCAAAGACAATGCCAAAATCATAACTTCAGGATATATCCTATTATTTCTCAGACCACAGAAACGTTTTAGAAAAGGCTCCTTCATAATGTTCAGACAGGAATGCAGGCCCAGTTCTACCAGAAAATTTCTGAAGAATGGAAATGTATTTTTCTATATAACACTTATATGTCATTTTTTGCAGACAGCTGATGTGGCATTTTATTTAGACCAAATGTTTTAGGCTTTTTTCTTTTAGGCTTTTTGCACACATTGCCAAGGTAAAGATCTCTAAATGCCACAGAAGTTAGAATCTAGCTTTGATGGGCAGTCATCAGTTATTTGAGTTTGTTTTATATCACAGTTTTTCATTTTTAACTTCAGAAGAATCAACAAACATCTTCAACATCCAACAACTAAGAAGGATTAAATCCAATATTTCATGTAACATTTTGTACCTTCCAGGATATTTTCAATGTCTGCAATCTAACATCACATCACAAGGTTAACCACGCTACAAAACAATGAAAAAAAACCAATAAGCACCAGGGTAAACAAACTTATTACCTCAACATATTTACCTAGATTGATCCTTTATCAACCAATTGGGACTCCTAGCCAATCAATTGGTGCACTTCTGAAGAAAACTACAACAACAACTAATAAGAGAGGAGCTTTGAATTCAAAAGCATTACAAACTCCAGAACCAGTTTGTGGTCTTTTACTGTCTAAAATACCAAGAGATTTAGATTGCATTTAGTTTGTTTGTTTTTAGTCATAATTGGCTTCATTCATATTTTATTGTTTACTAGAAATATTAAACCTTGAACCCAGTATGAAATATTTTAGTGAAACGATAGCTGAATCCATTATTACATTCCATCCTATTGCACACAGTCTTGCAGTGGGGGTTGGTGTGCACAGAATTTGATTAGTTCATCCAATTCAGTGTGCACTGCGGAGACTAAAGCAAATGATCTATCAACAATGGTGTCTTTTCTTTCTGTTCATACAAACCTGACAAAATTAGGTTCCGCGGACCTTAAGGTCTGTGTTTAATTAATGAATGAAGACGGAGAAAACTCGACATCTTTATTGTCCCACTAACTGACCTGAGACACCTTGAACATAGCCACACAGCCCTGAACAGAGGAAGAAGAGATTGCTAGATAATTAAAACCACTGAAGGAAAAGATACTCGATACTAAAGAAGACTCTGCAGCGTACAAGGGTGAAGAAAGAGAAAGGATGCAACACAGGGAGCAGACCAGACAAGCAGGGAGGGAGGGAGAAAGGCCAAGTATCAGACAGAGCATTCATTATCACCTGACTGACCTGCATATTGCGCTGTGTGAGAGTAATGGGAAAGGACACACTCATCGGCCAAAGCCCAGCAAGAAAAGCGCTTTTCATTCCCCCTCTCTTTCCACTCTCTTAAGCAATCTGTCAGTTTCTTACTGGGCTCAGTTTCCATTCTCAGACAACGTACTGTAGCATCCCATTGTTTTCAAAAACACAATATCAGCCTGTTGGGACACAGCAATGTTATGCCTAATGTAATGCCCACTGGAAAGCCTTTACACTGCAGTCTTGCTGAGCATGATTATGTAACGGCTAATTGTCCATTTAATGAGTGCTCTTATCCCTTTTTCTGTATTTTGCACTTATCGTGTTAGTTACAAGCGGTTTTCAGCAGAAAGGCAGAATAACAGCTGATCTGAAGATATGATAACAAGATTAAAAGTCTACAGTCATGCTAGCGATTGAACATTGTGCACAATAGTTGCTTGGAGCTAAAATGCTAACATTGCCATACTGTAGCAACACATACTGATGTTAAGAAGCTATAATGTTTACCATCTTCATCTTAGCCTACTAGCAGCTATTTAGCAAAAGAAAAAACAGGCCGATGGGAATGTCACAGGATTGGGGGATATTTGGCCATAACCCTATTAAAAACTTGATAAAAGGATGGAAATGTTAGTAGTAGTTATTGTAATTCAGCATGATAACAACATGGATGTCCAATCCAAATGTCATCAATCTATCTATCAATAGTTGTTGAGAGATTTCACCAGGGACTGCAGATGTCAACACCATGTTGCCAGAAAAGCCTGGGGATCATCAGAAACTGTGTGATTCATTCTGGAGACTATGAATGTGCAAAGTTTCATGAACCCATTCTGAGATACTTCATTACAGTCTGAAGCAAATTGGTGGATTGACCAACTTCCAACATGGCAACAACTCTATTTTTAGAGCCATGTTGCTAGCATCACTAAAAACAACAGTACTGTCACGGTTATTTAAGATAGAGGAATAAGGTGTCAAACATGCAACACACCTCACACAGTTCTGCAGAGCTGCAGGAGGAGACCAGTACTCAATGAATGTGTTCACAATCATGTAAGTGAATTATGTTCTTGCTCTACAATTTGCATCTATTAATTACATCTGATCAACTCAGGAACAAACTCGCTGTTGTGCTTTAAACAGTCTGCAACTGTATACGCTGCTTCATGTAAACTCCCAATCCCACTGCAGTTTCCTTTCCTCCATCTCACAGAAAAGTCTTCTGTGAATGTACTGGCCTTAGACTGAGCCACTGAACGATTGCCAAAGATCAGTGAGACTGCTTGGCACAAAAAACTTCTTTTACTTTTATCTGATCCTATGTTATGTAAACTCGAGTCCAAGTAGGCCAAATTTGCTGTTCAAGAGCACTTCTGAATTTTTCATTTTTTGAATAACATGAGCGTGAAACTATATCTGGGTGTTTATTGCTGAGGATACGCTGAGGCGTCGGTCTTCAGTGGCATAAACAGACCGAGCCATCTAGTTTCAGGGCAGTAAACTAGCGCAATCAGTGGCAAACAACTACCCAGCACATGTTCCCTTACTATTTTCACACAGACGCTAACAAGATGTACTGTGCCAGAATCCCACTTAACATATAAATCTCTTCCTGTGGAGCTTCCCTGATGTGTTGTGAATATTCTTCTCACTTTGTGCAAGTTGACAAATCTTGACTAGAGCTACTCACTCACATAAGCACCATACTGCAGTAGATCACTTTGGAGAGAAAACACCCTCCAGATGACAGTGCTCTGTTAGCATATCTCGACTCAAAAATAAAATGTGCCTTTTCTGAGGGTCTGTGTGTGTGTGATTGTTCTCTATGTCTGAGTGTCTTATGAACCGTACACGTGAGCTTGCATGAGATAAACACTTTGAATCAGAAGCCTTGACACTAATGGATACAACAGATTTTTATGCACGAAAAGAAACCAAGGCGAGGAAATAGAGGAAAGAGTGAAGCAGGTTCAGAGGCTAAGGCAAAAAAGAGACAAATTCCCTCAGAGAAAGTTACAAAAGAAGTAATTTAGGTGGTAACTAACTATGTTACTGAGGGTTGAAGCAAAATATTTGACCATCAACTTGTCTTTTTTACTGTGATATTTCAGTATTCATACGATTTAACACTTCTGATGCCCTGAAAGAAAGCTCAGTGCAAACACAGACATATACTCCACCATGATATATACAAACATCCAGGCCTCCTACCTGTGACTCGGCTTGATCTGTAGTCTTTGTACATGCTAGAGATGCAGCGTCGCTGTGTGTGATCTCCGCCTCTCTGGTCTTGTAGCAAATCTGTTTTGAAAATCAAAACCATGGATAAGAAAAGGTCTGATCAGTCACTGTTTGTTCTATTGATAAAAATGCACAGCAAAGTCTCCCCCCACCTCAGCTCTGCGGCACGTCTTTTATTCATTCGCTCAGGCTATAGCTGTTCAAGGACGCGGAGAAGAGAGTGTAAGGAAGTGCAAAAACTAGAAGGGTTTCGTCTTGAATAGAGAGAAAAGACAAACAGGAGAATGTAATTCATCCGCTTCTCCAAAAAGGCACAACCTCCCTGCTTTGTGGAGCAGAAGCTCATCCGAGCCGGGGAGGGCTCTGAGGCGCAGGAGGGTCCCATTGACTGCACTATTAACACTCAAACTAGGGGGATCAGCATAGAGGAAATATAAAAACGCTGCCAAGAAAGATGCAGAGAATTCTGTAATGCATTTCATTCCACCGAGAGGAGCCCTGAGGGTGCTGTGATGACCAGAGTAATTGGCTTTCTCCAGCTATGATAATCTGCATCAGTCATGCCATGCCAACACACTCTCAGGCCACTGAGAAGGTCACAGTGATCCCCAATCCTCGCTCCTCTCTGCTGACAGCAGCGTCTGAATGCTTATTGAGGCAACACTTATGCAGGAAGGATATTGTTTCTTAAGCATTCTCGGGATTTTACCTTTAGCGCAAGGGCTCGGATTTTCATACTTTTAGTCAGAATGCTTTTAGTTTTGCTGTTGACCCTGAATTCCTTTTATCTTTGACTGAGGCCTTTACTGTAAAAAAACAAAAACAAAAACAAAAACATAACATATTAGTCAATTGATTAAATTCAATTAATTCTGTAGCTTCAGATTTCTCAGAAGTGAGAATCTGGGCTACATTTTGGAGTATTTTTGAGTTTTAAATTATGGTTTCAACAAAACAAGCAGTCTGAATACTTCACCTTGAACTCTGAGGTCAAAAATAGGCGGACAGTTTATTGAATGTGTGAATGTACTTCAAAACTGTTTTTGAGCTGTAAATAGCTAACACCTTTGCACCATATTATATTTCAACTGTTAATCAGTTTGATTCTCTTTATGCTTTCATAAACACTCTTTCTTTTTAATTACGTTTTAGCTGTTCATCATGTATTTCAGTTTCTGATGTCAGACAATAGAACGAGTTTGAAATATTGAAATGAAGCCCATTAAGACTACATGTTCACATCCAAGCTGCTGCTCCAAAATCCTGATTTTACAACCATGACATCATCTGACAAAGTCCTCCAGCTCAAAAATGAAAGACAAAGCCTGGGCTGGGCTTTTGGCTTTATTCTCTTGTAAAATGATCACTCAGAGAGTTAGAAGTGAAAGAATATTGTTTTCATTTTGTCTATTACACAGCGCAAAGCCTCCATCTGGTTAACAAACTGCTGCTCCACCTTTCTACTACTTCAGTGAATAAAGCAAACCCAAATCAGAGCATTACTGGAGACTCTCTTTTCAGTAGCAGAAGTTTGTCCAAAAAGTCACAACATTTTGTCGGTATGATTTTAGAAAAAGACTCAAATTTCAAATTTAGCTTAGCTGGCAACATTACAGGCAAATGTCCCTAATAGAGTAGTTTATGCCAACTATTCTTTAAAGGTACATTGTGTAGGAATTCCTCCCATCTAGCGTTGCGGTTGTATATCGCAAGCAACTCAACCGTATTTTTCATGCTGCAGTCACGTGAAATCGGGCAGATGGCAGACGGACGACAGCCGCTGCGCGTAACGGCATAAACAAGCCTCTATGTAAACAAGTGGTCTGTCAGCACGAGGCAAAACAATACACGTGACAATATGTTGTCATGGCGATGTGGTATTGTTTACCTGACCCGCGTTTTACCGGCTTTCTCTCGACTTCTGTGACTAAAATGACATCTGGTTTGTTACCGACGGCCGTCTGCCCGACTGCAGGTGAATGCAGCATCAGTGTAACGCTCCATTCCTCCTCATTGCGTTACCGCGGTGACTTTTCACAGACGCCACCTCGACCTGAGCCGACAGCTCCGGCGTCTCCGCTGGGTTTCCGTGGTTTCCTTCCGTCACGCTGCCACTGAACGTAAAAACATGGTGACACGACATGGCAGCTACCAACCGAGCTTACCCGCTCCATGTATATATGAATGATATGAACAGCAAATTCAGAGCTTACCGGAACACTTCAGTTTGTTGATGGGGGGGATTACTGATGAATGAAAAACAGACTTTTGAACCAAATAATCAATTTTCCTGAATAGATAACAGGAGAAGTTACACAATGTCCCTTTAAGGAGGAATGACCAGTAGGAAAACTCCAATTTAGTCACATGATATTTTGGTACTCAATGGTGGAACTATGATCACTCACTCAGTCACTCAGTCATGGACATTCACAATTACAGAGCTGGCCTCACTGTTGCAGTTAAGTAATCAGTTGGTCAGTATCATAAAAGAATAATCAATAATTAAAATAACCATTAGTTATGGTTACACATACAGTAACATGTCATGTATCAGTTCTG